>NC_072394.2:64675000-66172500 GCF_028885625.2 Pongo pygmaeus
ACAATAGCCCATGCCGCACGCACTCCAGCCAGCTCCGCCCTGAACGCATGCGTGCCCTCTCCGTGCCTAACCATTTACGGGGTATCACAAACACGAGGCCAGGTCACTGGCAGCATGTTTTGAAGAACAGCAGTAGTAGCGAAAAACACTCAGACACACAGCTTACAAAGTTAGCATCACTTCCGGGAGGCCGAAGACAACATGGCTGCCGAGCTGATGTCTCCCAGCCTCTCTTCCAAACACAGTTCAGCACAAGCAAGGAACACAGGTTCACACCAGCATCGCCGTCTGCACAGGACGAGGGTGCCTAGACTTCAAAATCACTGCAAGTCGGCGCAGAGTCAACACACGCCTGAGCCTGATCCCCCAGTCTCTCCCCTGCAAGGCCGCGGTGGGGCAGGGTGGGACAGGGGTCCGTGGGAAGCCACTGCTGAAAGGCTAAGCCACCCCAAGTCCCAGGGCCTGAGAGGTGTCCAGGAAGGTCAGTGCAGACCACAGGGCAGGGACCACCAAGCACAAGACGGGAAGGGGTTGTCAAGGCAACACAGCGTGTCCTGAGAGGAGCCCTTTGGCCACTGGGTGGTAAGGCAGAAAAGAAGGAAAGGGGGAAGTTCTGGGTCCTGCAGGAAAGGGCCAGGAGAACCAGAGGACAACTTCCGTCCTGCACACCAGCAAGGACCCGCTCAAGACCTGGACTTCCCTATGCGGCCAGCAGAGGGCGCCAGGAAACCACAGATCTGGCAAACACTCCAAGGCCACCAGGGCGAAGGGACAGAGGCGGTAAAGCCATCCAGAGCCACGGGAAAGTCAGAGAAGAGTCAGAAAATGGGGGCCCCACACACATCAGAGAAAAACCCACCCTGGAACAACAAGAAAATTAACAACTCTCAATACAGGAAAATCTGCTTAAGTGTGCTCTTAAGGATATGAAAATCACCTCAAATCAGAACCTCAAAAACTAGGAGACAAATTTTTATAAAAACCATAAAATTACAAATGCAACACCAAAAGGAAATAAGAGTTGACTGGACTTAAGAAAGTAATGGAAGGAAGAGACAAAATTATCTCAGAAATGAATAAACTGCATACAGTCTGAGGGAGGGGAGGCGGTGAAAATGCAGTAAGGAACCTACAAAAGGCAGGAAGCCAAGAGGACGGAACTGAGACGCAGAAAGGAGGAAAAGGGTCAGGAGAAAACAGGGCAAATGAGAGCTGGGCGAATCTCCCCCTCAGGCAGAGTGGGACATTCACATCGTGACCCAGGGGACGTTCACAAAAGACAGCAAACCCACAACCCACCCGAGAGGAGACACCAAACCCACACCCACCCGAAAGGAGACACCAAAACCACACCCCACCCGAGAGGAGACACCAAACCCACACCCCACCCGAGAGGAGACACCAAACCCACACCCCACCCGAGAGGAGACACCAAACCCACACCCACCCGAGAGGAGACACCAAACCCACACCCACCCGAGAGGAGACACCAAACCCACACCCACCCGAGCTGACACACCAAACCCACACCCACCCGAGAGGAGACACCAAACCCACACCCCACCCGAGAGGAGACACCAAACCCACACCCACCCGAGAGGAGACACCAAACCCACACCCACCCGAGAGGAGACACCAAAACCCACACAACCCACACCCACCCAAGAGGAGACACCAAACCCACACCCCACCCGAGAGGAAACACCAAACCCACACCCACCCGAGCGGACACACCAAACCCACACCCACCCGAAAGGAGACACCAAACCCACACCCCACCCGAGAGGAGACACCAAACCCACACCCACCCGAGAGGAGACACCAAACCCACACCCACCCGAGAGGAGACACCAAAACCCACACAACCCACACCCACCCAAGAGGAGACACCAAACCCACACCCCACCCAAGAGGAAACACCAAACCCACACCCCACCCGAGAGGAAACACCAAAACCCACACAACCCACACCCACCCAAGAGGAGACACCAAAACCCATACAACCCACACCCACCCGAGGAGAGACCAAACCCACACCCACCCGAGAGGGGACACCAAACCCACACCCACCCGAGGAGACACCAAACCCACACCCCACCTGAGAGGAAACACCAAACCCACACAACCCACACCCACCCGAGAGGAGACACCAAAACCCACATGACCCACACCCACCCAAGAGGAGACACCAAACCCACACCCCACTGGAGAGGAGACACCAAAACCCACACAACCCACATCCACCCGAGAGGAGACACCAAACCCACACCCCACCCTCGCAAGAGGAGACAAGCCCACACCCCGCCCGAGAGGAGACACCAAAACCCACACCCACCCGAGAGGAGACACCAAACCCAACGCACTGAGAGGGCCCAGTGTGTGGCAGGACTCTGAGATGCAACCTCATACACTACGGGCTCTAAGAGCCGATGGCAGGGCTGCCGAGGAGGAAGAGAAGAGAACCCACGAAGGGGAAGGAATCAGCCTCCACGGCTCCTCCCAGCCTGCACCCCCCTCCCCGCCCGTCCCCCACAAGGCAAGAACAGAAAGACTTCTGAGCCAGCCAAGCCGCCTCCGGTCAGGGCCCAGAAACAGCCTCAGGAATGGGAGGAAGAGCCTCCTCTATTGGGCGGGAAACTGCAGGGAAGAGACATCCTCAGGCTCCGAGTGAGGCAGAGGCGGGAGACGGAGGCTGAGGACCAGAGTATGCCTCCCCTGTGGAGGTCCTGTCACCAAAAGGCAGAGGAAGAAGCCACTAGGGCTCACAGACGCCGAAGGCCGACAGTGGAGCTGCCGGGCCAGTGCAAACTGCTCGACTGCAGCGTGAACAGTCCTGTGAGACAGGAGACCAGGGCATCGTCACTAGTTTAAGTACAAAAGTAACCAGGAATACACAGTTACGAACCTTCCTAAATACAAAAAAAAAAAAAAAAAAAAAAAATCAATTAAAAGAGCAAAGAATAAACATCTCACAGAAAAAGAAACACAGCAAATATTTAAAATTCAGGCCAGGTACAGCGACTCACACCTGTAATCTCAACGCTTTGAAAAGGGAGGCCGAGGCAGGAGGATTCCCTGAGGCTGGGAGTTTAAGACCAGCCTGGGCAACATGAGACCCCATTCCTACAAAATATTTTAAAAATTAGTCAGGTGCAGTGCTGTGTACCTATAGTCCCAGGCTACTGGGGTGGCTGAGGCAGGAGGATCCTTCTTAAGCCCAGGAAGTCAAAGTTGCAGTGAGCTATGATCACGCCACCACACTCCAGCCTAGGTGACAGTGAAACCATGTCTCAAAAGATAAATAAAAATTTACATAATTATAAAACATTATGACAGAGTCAAGACAAAACATGTCAGTCCTATCAATAAAGGTAAATGGGCTTAACTCACCTATTAAAAGAAAAAGATTTTCAATTCGGCTCATAAACTGAGACCAAACCATATGCTACAGAGAGACACAGAAAACAAAGGGATTCAGAAGGTGAAAAGTAAGGATCTCAGGGATTGTGGGCTGGGGGACAAGAAAGACACCCAGGGTGACGGTCTGACATGTGACAAAGACAGATACTTTCCAATGCAAAAACTCACAGCTGCCAATGAAGATATGACACGTGGATATTTATGCACCAAACAACACAGCAGCCCCTACCAATAAAAACACAGGAGATGCGAGGAGACAGAAACATGCTAGGAGCAGTCATGGAACAGCATGCCTGCCGCAGAACAGGTCAAGTAGACAAAACTAAGCCAGCAGCCGGAAGACTGAACGACCCCATCGCTAAGGGGCGGCTCAGGGATGCCCACCCGCTCATCACGTGCCTCAGCCCTACGCGCCCACAGCACATCCACAGACGCTGATTGCACCACCCAGACCAGCAAACACAAGAACTATGACAACACACGTGTCCCACGTGTGAGGCTGGGGGAAAGAGCTGCCTCTCTCACATGCAACAGGGGGACTTGGCAAAACCTAACAAAAGTGCACACGCACCAACTCCTCAATTCAGCAATCCCATCTCTCGGAACTCAGCCCCAACAGCAGGCCTCCAACAGCACGAAGACACACGTACAAGGTTACTCTTGATGGCATCACCTGTCACCGTGTCAACAGCCTAGATGCGCACACGAGAGAGGGTGAAAAGCTACGGGACATCAGCACGATGAAGTGCCACCCAGCTGGGAAAGAGGAAGCTCTTGATGCAGTGACACGAGGGCGGTGCCCAGGAACTCTGTCAGCTGCAGAGAGTGAGAGACTGTCACTGACCTGTGCTGCACTGCCAGGGAAGGAAAAAGATGCAGGAGCTCATCTGTTTGCATGGTGAGTGGAAACGGGGTGCAAAAATGGAGGGAAAGGGGCAGGGCAGGAGGAGGGAGGGGGCAGGGCAGGAGGAGGGAGGATGCAGCAGGACGAGGGAGGGTGCAGCAGGACGAGGGAGGGTGCAGCAGGACAAGGGAGGGTGCAGCAGGACGAGGGAGGGTGCAGCAGGACGAGGGAGGGTGCAGCAGGAGGGCGAGCAAGGTGGGAGGACGGCAGGGGCGGCGGGGGAGGAAGGGGGAGGATGGATGTGGTGGGGGGAGGGAGGGGGCAGCAGGAGGAGGGGGCAGGGGGGTGGGAGGGAAGGGGTGGCAGGGGAGGGAGGGTGCGGCAGGGGGAGGGAGGCTGTGGTAGGGGGAAGGAGGGGGTGGTGGAGGGAGGGAGGGTGTGGTGGGAGAGGGAGGCTGTGGTGGGGGGAAGGAGGGGGTGGGGGAGGGAGGGGGCGGCAGGGGGGAAGGAGGGCGTGGGGGAGGGAGGGGGCGGTGGGGGGGAAGGAGGGCGTGGTGGGGGGAGGGAGGGGTGGTGAGGGAGGGGGCGGTGGGGGGGAGGGAGGGCGTGGTGAGGGAGGGGGCAGCGGGGGGAGGGAGGGGGCGGCGGGGGAGGGAGGGGGTGGCGGGGGAGGGAGGGGGCGGAGGGGGAGGGAGGGGGCGGAGGGGGGAGGGAGGGCGTGGTGGGGGGAGGGAGGGTGTGGCACGACACCACTGCAAGGGGCACTTCTTTCTATACTTTTTTTGTATAGTTCCGACTCTCGGGACCATGGCAATGCTCCACCCCTCACAAACAAAAAATTAACCAAGATTTGGAGGAAACCAACAGGAACACAAACAGTAACCACTAAACCCCAGCTGTCCTGCAGGTGAGTGACAGTCACACTGAACGGTGGGCAGGAAGCCAGGCCTGGTTGTGTGTGCCTGCAGTCCCAACTCCTGATGGGGGCTGAGGCAGGAGGATTGCTTGAGTCTAGGAGCCTCAGGCCAGCCCAGGACACAGAGCAAGACCCCATCTCTAAAAACAAATAATAAAAATTTAAATATAAAAAGTAAAAATGAAAGGATGAGCAAGAACAATACTCGTCTATGTAACTTTGAAGTGTACTATTTTGACCTGTGAGGTTAAATAAAAGGGCTGCACAGAAATGCTGCACTCCAGGTAGTTAGCACGTTTGTTTCTCACACAGCTTGGCAATCCCGAAGGTGCTTTATCTGTACGTTGGAACTGAACACAGAAGTACATCTACTGTGGGGGATGAGAACCAGGTTCCCATGTAAGGCATGAGGGAAGCTAGAATGAGCCTGTGACATCAAGACTAGATCCTGAGGCCTGAGGAGAAGTGAGAAGGCCGCTGTGTTCAGCACAGGCGCAGGTGCAGACGAGTGTTTGTGTGTGTGCACATGCCCCGGTCCACCTGGAAGGCCTGGATGCAGGGACACCCCAGGAGCAATGAGCACACCTGCTGCCCAGAGTATGGTTCTAAACACCATCCCCGACCAAAGGAACCACCATCCCCGACCAAAGGAAACACCATCCCCGACCAAAGGAAGCACCATCCCCGACCAAAGGAAGCACCATCCCCGACCAAAGGAACCACCATCCCCGACCAAAGGAACCACCATCCCCGACCAAAGGAACCACCATCCCAGACCAAAGGAACGAACATCCCCGACCAAAGGAAACACCATCCCCGACCAAAGGAACCACCATCCCAGACCAAAGGAACCACCATCCCAGACCAAAGGAACCAACATCCCCGACCAAAGGAAACACCATCCCCAATCAAAGGAAGCACCATCCCCAATCAAAGGAAACACCATCCCCAATCAAAGGAAGCACCATCCCCAATCAAAGGAAGCACCATCCCCAATCAAAGGAAACACCATCCCCAATCAAAGGAAGCAATGCCCCTCCAAGAAATCGTGGAAAACAGAAGATGTGCTGGAACATTCTGTGGTGTCATAAAGTCACCAAATCCTCTTGTCACGTCACAAGGACATGGAACCAACCTGAGGAGCTCATGATGGCCAGAGCCGGGCTGCTCAAGCAACAAAATAAATAAACTGCAGCAGCGGCTTGTTACCTACAGAAGAAAATAAATATCCATGCTAATATGAATAAGTAACTGAATGAATTAACAAGTGGGAGAAATAAGGGAGAAGGGGCAGCTCTCTTTACATTTATTAATTGGAATTCTGTAAACAGAAAGACAGAAATAGAAAGTCAGCATCAGACGCCACAGCAGCCTCCACTGGCAGTGTCCTTGCGAATGCCCGTGCAGGGGCCAAAGGCTTGATAAGAAATGGTATCAGCAGCCTCCAAGTGTCTCCTTGAGATACCTACTAATTACAAAGAGAAAAAGAGTAACTCGACAGTGGAGAAACCAGCCAACCCCACCTTAACCAAGCTTCAAAGTCAGCAGGAGCAGCAGCCAGGCGACACCACCTGCCTCCCAATACGGTGCTCTGAGGACATGCCAGCCAGCCTGCGGCATTCTAGCTGAGATTCTACAGCCTGGACGTCATCACGAGGAGACGCCAGACAAACGCAAACTAAGGAAACGTCCACCAGACAAGGACCAGCGCTCTCCAGCACGCCAAGGCCATCCAAGACCAGGAAAGACTGAGCAGCTACCACCAAGCAGAGGAGACCAAGGAGCCGAGGAGCCACAAGAGTCCCGGGGCAGGAAAGGACGTCGGGGACACTGGTAAAAATCAAATAAGGAGAAAATATTTGCAAAAGACACATCTGATAATGGACTATTATCCAAAATATACCAAGAACTCTTGAAACTCAACAATATCAACAATAAGATGCTCCACATCCTCCGTCACCAGGGAAATGCAAATTAAAACAAGATGCACACAACTACTAGAACAGCCAAGACCCAGAACACGGACGGCACTGAACGCTGGCGAGGATGTGAAGAAACAGGACCCTCAGCCGCGGCTGCTGGGAATGCAACATGGCGCAGCTGCTGGAAGACAGTCTGGCGGTTTCTTACAAAACTAAACGTGCTCTTACCACACGATCCAGCAATCGTGCTCCTTGGTATTTACCCAAAGGGGCTGAAAATTTATGTCCACGCGAAATCCTGCGCACAGATGTTTATATCAGCTTTCTTCATAATTGCCAAAACTTGGAAGCAGCCACAATGTGCTTCAGTAGGTGAGTGGGTAAAATAAACTGTGGCACAGCTACACACTGGAATAGTGCTCAAAAGAAATGAGCCATCAAGCCATGAAAAAACACGGAGGAGCCTCAGGTGGATATTCCTAAATGAGAGAAGCCAGTTTGAGAAGGCTGCATCATTTCAACCACACGATATTCTGGAAAAGGTGAAACTAGGAGACAATAAGATCAGTGGACCAGGGACTGACAGGAGGGGAGGGATGAACGGGCAGAACACAGAGGAATTCAGGGCTACGGAACGACTCCACATGATATGATACTGGTGGAAACACGTCATTCTACAGCTGTCAAAACCCACAGAATGTACACACCAAGAGTACACCCTGATGGGAACTATGGAAGCTGGGTGAGAAGGACGTGTTGACGTGGGTTCGTGGATTCTAACGAACGCACCACCTGGGCAGCGGGGGAGGCTGTGCACCTGCAGGGAGGAGTGTATGGGAAGTCTCTGTACTAAAAAAGTCCCCTCCTTTTTCTGTGAACCTAAAACTGCTCTAAAAAATAGTTTATTAATTTATTTAAAGTTAATTTAAGGGAAAAAAAATCAAATAAGGTCTTCAGTAAACAGTATCATACCCATGTTTCACGTGAGGCGAAACTGGGTGAGGGGTAGATGGAAACTCTCTGTACTATTTCTGTAACTTTCCTGTAAGTGTAGAATTCAAAATTAAAAGTTAAAAAAAGAAGACTTACCCTTAAGAGATATCCTAAAGGAAAAAGAAAAGAACGATTGAGCATCATCTTTGATGAAGAAAGGTGTCTAAAGGACTTTTACTTTCTGGGTTTTGTGTTAATTGTTACACAGATAACACACAAAGATCCCCAAAGTTCAGAAAAGGCAAGCGGAACAACTGCGAAACAACTGCTCCCCAAACAGACGCCGGCGCCAATCTTCACCCACTCGGCAGCGCCTCACCTGGGTCCTTCCCCAAACAGACGCCGGCGCCAATCTTCACCCACTCGGCAGCGCTTCACCTGGGTCCTTCCCCAGACGTTGGTGCCAATCTTCACCCACTCGGCAGCACCTCACCTGGGTCCTTCCCCAAACAGACGCCGGCGCCAATCTTCACCCACTCGGCAGCGCCTCACCTGGGTCCTTCCCCAGACGTTGGTGCCAATCTTCACCCACTCGGCAGCGCCTCACCTGGGTCCTTCCCCAAACAGACGCCGGCGCCAATCTTCACCCACTCGGCAGCGCCTCACCTGGGTCCTTCCCCAAACAGACGCCGGCACCAATCTTCACCCACTCGGCAGCGCCTCACCTGGGTCCTTCCCCAAACAGACGCTGGCGCCAATCTTCATCCACTCAGCAGCGCCTCACCTGGGTCCTCCAGGTCCGGCTTTCTCGATACTCCACGTACCTCGCAACCCCACACCCCGGCCCTTCTCGTGAGTGAGGACGCACGAGCTCCCTTACTCTTCCTTAGAGGCTACTCTGCACCTGTTAACACTCACATCCAAAGTTCATCAATGTGCCTTTCCCATTCAATCCTCCCTCCTGGCGCAGGGACCCCAGCAGGTAAAACGGTTGGGAAGCTGGTTACACTGAAGAAAAAAACAAATACACTGAATGATGGGAACCAGGTTCCTCACTGAGAAACGACTAACAGACAAGGATGGGGGACGGCTAAACAGAAGCCCTGGCAGGCTAGGCAAGGACCATAGTCTCAACACGAACATACAGGACCCCTTCGACATGGAAGGGCGCACGCCACACACTCCCCTACATGCATTTGGGGTCCCGAGCTGTGGCTGCTGGCACGGCCTGGAAGCAGGGGCCCCAGCAATCAGCACACCAAGTGCCCAGATCCTGTCCTCTCAACATCAGACTCCACTAGAGGAACCAGAGCTCCAGGGGAGCTGCAGAGTGGGCAGGGAAAGTGCACGTGGCAATAAGGAATGCCACAGACAAGGGACGCGTCAAAGGATACAGACTCCAGCCACAAGAAGCTCCCACCAAGCAAGCCTAGAAATAATGAGAGTGCTGATCAGAGCCCACCAAACACAACAGGGATCCTGGCACCCACAGCACTGCAGTGAGTGAGTGAATGAGGGATCCTGACACCCACAGCACTGCAGTGAGTGAGTGAACGAGGGATCCTGGCACCCACAGCACTGTAGTGAGTGAGTGAATGAGGGATCCTGACACCCACAGCACTGCAGTGAGTGAGTGAACGAGGGATCCTGGCACCCACAGCACTGCAATGAGTGAGTGAATCCATGAGCGAATGAATAAACCAACAAGGAGGGGCGAAGCTCTGCTTCCCAGCAGAGGGCAACCAGCAGGTAACAGAAGGGGTGCCTGAAGCATCCCCACAACTGGGCAGCCCCAGAGGTGGCGACACAGGCAGGCGGTTAATGACACTGAGGCTGTGGGTGGAGGTGCGATAAGGGTGGGGCATCTGTGTGAGGTGGGAACATGCTAACACAGCCAAGGGAATCGGCCACCACGCTGTGGAGAAACAGCCCACAGCAAGTGCTATGCTGGGGGTGGTAGCGTCAGTGCTAAGCACCTGACCAGGAGGGCTGCCTGGTAGCCACCTAAGGTATCAGCCACACGAGCACTTAGGGTGCTGGGTTTCGTGTCAAAACAAGGATTAAAGTGTACATATTGAAAAAATACAGGAATGCACGCAAACACATGTGGTGTAGCGGGGATGAAGCAGCAGCGTGATGCCCATACACCGGAGTCTGCACGGAGCTCCTCATTCTGTTCTTGCAACTTTTCTGTAGATTTGAAAACTACTTCAGACTAAAATAAATAATTTTCAAAGTTAATGTATTCTGGAAGATGATGACAGGGGTAGCATAGTTTCTGGATCTTCCCAAAGTTCCACATAAAAGAGCAACTACACAGCAAAACCAAAAGCCAGCGGACAATCTTTAGAACAAAACCGATGAAGATGAACCACAAGCAGCCATCACCTGAAGGACGCTGCAGAACCGGACCCCGACGGGCCTGGACCCAGGAGCCAGCAGACTTCCTGGGAAGAGCGGCAGGTCCCTCCGAGAGCCGCAGTCAAACCTGGGGCAGGGGAGGACCAGGGAGGGCAGCCTGGCCACCGCAAATGCCCACACTGACCTGCCAGGGCTCCTGCAGCACAGGGCCTCACGCAGGAGAGAACCTGCTGGGAGTGAATCAGTACTGAGCAGGACAGGGACAAGGAAGGCAAAGTAAGGTCCAGATGCTTGGGAGGTGCTCAGAGCCCTGGAGCCACAGAAGCTGAGGACTCCCGTTCTTAACATCACGCAAAAGTAACCACAGAGGAGCACCACAAAGTCAGCAAACGCTGCAAACCACGTGTCCTGTTACAAGTTCGAGAAACCTAAACTCACGTCGAAATTAGCAACAGAAAAACATCAAGGTCAAATCCCAGACAGGCTACCATGAGAGAAAAAGAGGATAAAAAGTAGAAGAGCATCCCCACAGACCACAGAAGACCTCAGAAACACATACTCAAAACAGCAGGTAAACAGCAAATCACGCCTTAAGAGAAATGGAAGCCAAAAAGGACAAAAAAGATAATTTTTTTAAAAAGAGAAAAATTAGGCCAGGCACAGTGACTCACACCTGTAATCCCAGCACTTTGGGAGGCTGAGACGGGCAAATCACTTGAGGTCTGGAGTTTGAAACCAGCCTGGCCAACAAGGTGAAACCCTGTCTCTACTAAAAATACAAAAAAATTAGCTGGGTGTGGTGGTGCGCACCTGTAATCGCAGCTGGCTGAGGCAGAAGAATCACTTGAACCCAGGAGGCAGAGGTTGCCATGAGCTGAGATCACACCGAGATAGAGCCACTGCACTCCAGCCTGGGCGACAGAGGGAGACTCTGTCTCAAAAAATAAAAATTTAAAAAAAAAAAAAAGAGAGAGAAATTAGGCTGGACACAGTGGCTCAGCAGCATTTAGGGAGGCCAGTGTGGGAGGACTGCTTGAACCCTGGAGGTCGAGGCTGCAGTGAGCTGTGATCACACCACTGCACTCCAGCATGGGTGAAAGAGACCCTGTCTCTAAAAAAAAAAAAAAAAAGAGAGAGATTTTAAAAACTAAGAGACTGTAAAAAGTGCTCCAGCAGGCAAAGAAGATACAACATGTGGAAAATGGGAATCTCTGAAGAAAGAAACAAGAGAACAGAACAAACACAAAGGATCATTATTGCAGATGTTCCTAAGGAGACTTGAGACCACACTGAAAGAACACAGCCAGTACTGAGAACACCACCCCAGCAGAACCAACCCCAGCACGCACTCCAGTGGGATGAGCCAGCTTCCAAGAAAAAGAACACCCAGGGAAGAAAAACACGTGGCCTACAAAGGAAGTAAAATGAGACTCTCATTAGATTTGGACAGCAACACTTTAGGGAGGAAATAATCCAGAGTAACGTCTTTAAGACACTTCAGGAAATACAATGTGAGCCAAACAACAGACCTTCAGGTACAAAGTGCACAAACTCATCAGCAGGTGGGAACTTGGGAGTGGCTGTTCCCATGAAGCGTTCCAAAAGAATCTAGCAGAGAATGAAACTTGGAAAAACCAAAATGACTACAGAGACACAACACAGAGACGAGTCACGGCATTAAACATGTCATTATTTATGGCACTAAAACTGAAAGAGGGCGAAAGGGAGAGCTCATGGTGTGTAACAGCTAAATGTTTTGACAACATAAATACAGCACAAAATACAAAACGGGGCCAAGGGAGAAAGCACATGAACAACTTCCAGCTGTTTCCACCACCCTCGGCAGGAGTGCCCATATTCCTATTCTCAGGCTATGTCCAAAGGTAGGAGATATTTTAATTCTATTATCTCCTATGTCCATGATAACCGGGATTCTTTTTTTTTCTCTCTCCTCCTGCCCTCCCCTCGAACTCCCCAGCCCCCTAAGCCCCTGGGGCAGCCAAGAGCCAGAATTCTTACTGTGAAGATAAAGACGTCATTTTGAACATGGTTAACTCCTACACCTCTGAATTTGAACTACCTGAATTGGAAATACCCATATAAGCCCATGAGACCCTGTTTACACACATTTCCCAGTGCTGTCCACTGAAAAGGCCAACCCACTCCAGCGGCAATGACATCCCTAGTCCCAGCGAGTGGTCTTCAAACACCATTTCCCACTAGAAGAAACCAGTTCTTGGAGAAATGACTTTTTCGGTCTGAAACAGGAAAGGTGTAAGGTGAGCCTGACACATGTTAACGTCCAGATGGCAAGGACATCAGCCCCACGTCCCAGCGTGACTCAGGAACCAACCTGGAGATGCTTCCACTGGCCAAAGATGGCACAGTCTGAACTGCAACCAAAATGAGAACTGTAATAGATGGATTATGTGCAAGCCCTTGAGATTACAACGATAAAAAATAAAAACAACACACTAAAACATAAAACTACTGGTCACCCTCTGAGGGTGACAACCAGTTGATTCATTATCTTCACCTGGATATATGGAAGAAAACACGCGAGTATTTACCCTGCGTCTCCTCTATGAGCTGGACTCACCAAGCGGCCAAACAGTAGAGGAGGAAGGGTCTCCAAAAGAATACCCCAACGAGGAAGTGAGAAGGAACTCACAGACTAAGAGCATCGCCATCTCCAACCTCAAGGGATTAGTGGCCCTAGGCATGAAGCATGACCAGCCACCATCCCTGGAGCGCACAGCCCAGACCTGTGTCCTCGCGATGAGGGGGCACAAGAGCAGCCAGGGTCCTGACGCAGGGACGCGGCCAGAGTTGGAGGAGTCTCTGTGTCCAGCCACCAATGCGCAGGAAGTTCAGAGGACAGAGGAACAGGCAGAACTGCACCACAAGGGCACCGCCAGCAATCCTGACGCAGGACACACCCCAGGCCAAACGACCCGGTCCTTCAACCGACAAGTTGTAAGGAAAAGAAAAGTGATGGAGGGGTGGGAGGGACCTACAGATTTTTAAAAATTTTAAATTCTGGTTTCCTTTTAAGTCAAGTTTAATGGGAAAGGATGGCAAGGCTAACCAGTGTCTTGGCTGCACGACTGGGGACTGTCATGTCCTGGCATTTCTTCCTGGCTTTGCCATAAAGTCAGGGCAGCAGTTAATTTTGGAGTGAGGTAAAAGCAGCTGTGATGTGGTGGGGCACATAAAAGGGTGGGGGATCTCCCAGGTGACTGGCATGTTCTAGTTTGTTTTTTGTTTTTTTTGAGATGGAGTCTCGCTCTGTCACCCAGGCTAGAGCGCAGTGGCACAATCTCAGCTCACTGCAACCTCCGCCTCCCGGGTTCAAGTGATTCTCCTGCCTCAGCCTCCTGAGTAGCTGGAAATACAGATGCCTACCACCATGCCCGGCTAAATTTTGTGTTTTTAGTAGAGACAGGGTTTCACCACCTTGGCCAGGCTGGTCTCGAACTCCTGACCTCGTGATCCACCCGCCTCGGCCTCCCAAAGTGCTGGGATTACAACATTATAGTTCTCGAACTGATGATGGGCTACAAGATCTACGCCTTTGAGAATTCAGTTAACCATAAAAGAAATCCAAGAAAAAAAAAAAAGGCTAATCAATATCTTTCACCTCCCCCACAAAAAAATAACAGTCCTTAACTCTAAGTGCTCTTCTCGATATATGTTGTTGTCGTTCAGAATTTCAGTTCTTTCTTGGTTTACAACTACATTTTCAGCGTGGGCTGCGGGCCTCACAGCCAGGGGGCACTCAGGCCTAGGCCCAGGTGAGTGCAGGTTCCTGCTGGGGCCCGTCCTGGGCCAAGACTCCCAGCCACACAGTGGCCAGAGCCCGTGTTAGCCTTGGGAATCTGTACTTACTTATTATTTCTGGCCCAGAGAAGAATCCCCCTATTTTATCTATATCTCACGCATGCATTTATAAAGACAAGATCTTTATTTTCTTCCTACATTGTACCCGACATTTTAACCTGTACTGTCCCAGGAGGAATTTCTCTGAACCTCTGGGACGCCATATTGCCAAAACTCTAGCGTCCGTTAAACCTGGAGTCCCTCCTCTCCACGCCAGGCAGCCATTTCTCAGAAGTCACTACTAGCATGTGGGCAGACGAGCCCCAGCACTGAGGTCTGGGACATCCCACCCACACGTTTCCAACAGCCCTGGTGGGGAGGGGGGGCTCTGTCCTCATCAGGTCACTACCCTGACCCTGTCCCAGAGTGCAACTGCATACCAAGAAGCGGTGCAAGACCGTCCAGTGCGCATCAGACAGCAGCTGCCACGGGGCTGAAAGCGAAACAGAGAAGTCAGGGGTCGGGCAGAGTAGAAGGGAGTCCAGAAGCATGGGAGTCCAGCCTGCCCGAGCAGCAAGACCTTTCCTTGTACGTAAGGATCACACCCTAGAGTAAGACCTACCTTAGCAAAGCCTAAAGCCAAACCCAGACAGGAAAGACAGAGTTTGCAACTTGAGTCCCACTAAGTTAAAGGGGCTTGAGAAACACCTTGAGCTTTCCCCAGATCCTTACTGACAAAATGAAAAAACCACACAAACTCAAGATGGTCAGCCAGTAACTCAACCGCGTGCAAGAATCAACTCTTCAAGGGAGAGCACAGAGTTCACAGAGTCCAGTCTCTTGGCAGGTAACCATGAGACATGCAAGGGACAAGAAAGTGTGCAAGGCCGAGGAAAACAGCAGACGAGAGAAACTGAATGTGAGATGGCCCAGGTGCTGAACTTGACAAAAACCTTATAAAGCAGCTTTAATAATAAGCTCAAAGAATTAGGGGAAATATAAACTGTAAAAAAGAACTAGATGGAAATCTTAGAATTGCAAAATACGTTAACAAAATGGAAACTTCAACTGGAGACGGCAGAAATCCATCTGCCAAGGACCTCGTAGACACATCAGTAGACATCTTCCAGTCTGGAAAACAGAGAGAAGACAGACTGAAGTCCAGGAACACAGGCTCAAAGACCTGCAGGGCAGCATCAACAGGTCTAACATACATGTAACTGGAGCCCCAGCAGAAGAAAGTAAGATTGAAATGGAAAAAAAAAATTTGAAGAAATATTAGCCAAAATGTTCCAAATTTGATGAAAGACACTGACCTACAGATCTGTGAAGCTCAGAGAACCCGGAAACAGGCTGAATATCCAGAGAACCACAGCAAAACACAACACAGACAAACCTCTAAAAAATAAAGAACATCTCAAAACAAAGATTGAAAGTCACGCCAGAGACATGAAGCATACTACGTACAGGGAACAAGCTTAAAAATCGTAGCAGGACCAGCCCATGCCACATGGTGAGACCCTGTCTCTACAAAAAAAAAAAAAAAAAAAAAAAAAATTAGCCAGGCATGGTGACATGCACCTGTAGTCCCAGCTACTTGGGAAGCTGAGGCAGGAGGATCACCTGAGCTCAGGGATGTCGAGGCTACAGTGAGCCACGATCGTACCACTGCACTCCAGCCTAGGTGACACAGTGAGACCCTGCGTCTAAAAAAATTAAAAATTAAAAATTACAGCAGGACGTCAGAAGACAGTGGAACAAGGTCTTCAAAGTTTTGCAAGAAAAAAAACAATCAGCCCAGAATTTTCTAACTAGCAAAAATATCCTCTGAAAATGAGGATGAAGGCCAGGTGCGGTGGCTCATGCCTGTAATCCCAGAACTTTGGGAGGCCGAGGTGGGCGGATCATGAAATCAAGAGATTGAGACCATCCTCCTGGTCAACAGGGTGAAACCCTGTCTCTACTAAAAATACAGAAATTAGCTGGGCGTGGTGGCACACGTCTATAGTCCCAGCTACTCGGGAAGCTGAGGCAGGAGAATTGCTTGAACCTGGCAGGCAGAGGTTGCAGTGAGCCGACATCACGCCACTGCGCTCCCGCCTGGCGACAGAGCACGACCGTCTCAAAAAAAAAAAAAAAAAAAGAGAGAGAATGAGGGTGAAATACAATTTTTCAAGTAAACAAAACCAGAGAATCCATCACCAGTAGACCTGCACCACAAGAAATCCCAACAGCTCTCCTTCAAGCCAAAAGGAAATGGTGGCAGACGGAAACGGACCCACGGAAAGGAATGAAGAGTACCGGAGATGGCAAATAAGGAGGGAAACATCTTTCTTCCTGTAATTTACTTTAAAAAACAACTGACAGTTGAAAGCAAAAATAACATGTCAAGGCTGGGTTTATAATTATTAGAGTAAAAGATACAACCACAAACACAGACGAGAAACTAATGGAATTTGGACAAACAGCAGTGCGCAGCAGTTCTTCCCCTTCATCCCACGAACTGCCCATTCTCCCACAGCGGCTTATCCCATAGACACTGTGCAGGAAGAACAATCAGCAAGATCCCTATTTGGATCATTCTTCTGACAGTTATAACTTCCCCACATCCTTTTCATATCCAGCCTAAACCTCATCACGGTAATCAAACTTCCTCATGAAAAAGACTTTCAGCTCATGTGATAGCCACAAATAAGTTGATTAGGATTTAAAATGTCAAATGTAAAACAAATATTCCAGAAAAGGTGAGACAACATGTAAATGGTGAGAAAGCAAATTCCCCTATGTGTGTCCGTCCCCTAGAAGAGGGTGGCTCTAAGATGTTACCCACAGTTCCCCCAGGACCTCGATCCCACAACGCTGCCGTACCTCTGCTCCCGAGCCCGGCCCCGGACAGTCCACTTTCCTCTTTTTCCTGGGCCCGATCGCTGCTAGTGCTGTGAGGTTGGCGTCCCGCTGTCTCATTTGTGCCAGTTCCTGTTGCTGCATCTTTTATTTTGAAAAGGAAACAAGGAGCATCATTTCTTGCATGTTTTTTACTTACCACAAAAGTAATACATAGATACGAAAGGGTTTTCTGTAGTTCTCTAAATCATAACTTCTTTAATGTTTTGACTTTCTCAATAGTAAGCATATTCTATAATCCAAAAAATTAGATTTTTTTTAATGCAACAGATGTTTGCCTTAAAACTCTCAGAAAACATATGCAAGTCAAAAGCACAGAGACTAATGCTCCCCCAAAGGGAAGTCACCATTGAATTTAAAGTAGGATACCAACTGTTTGCACAGGAAAATACCTCTGACGTTGTATTTATTTAAACTTGGCAAACATTTTAAATAGACACACAAATGCCTGTCGTACAGAAGTGCCACGGTTTCCTCAGCCCCCTCCCGTGGGGCATTACAGTGCACAGCAAAGCGTCCATGACTAACAGGGCTCACCTCCTTCGCCTTCTGTTTCAGCCTTAACTGTTCTGGATCTTCTTGTCTTGACCGAGACTATTTTTAAAAGAGGTAGAAAAGAAAAGTAAGTTATGAACTAAATATTTATCATTTAACAAATGTGTTATCTTATTTACTATACAATAACATCTAGGTAATGTGAAAGAATGCATAGCAAATTTGTGAAATGCTTATAGCCAAAGATGAAAATTTACATCACACACCATGAAAAAAGCCAGTAATCTTGAGAAAAGTCAGTAACATTTGGATGTAAGATACAGTCTTTGAAACACATCTACCAGTCGCAGGCTCTGACTTGATCTGATGTGACCGGATGACGGCGGGCAGAATGGGCCTCGTAGGCTCCTTGCTGTCCTGCCCCACACACCAGGGACGGGACAGCCTGTGGCTGTGATCAAAGCAAGTGCTCCTCCCACTCCACAGTACCCACCCCCGTCCCTGGGGAACTGTGGTCTCCTGTCTGATTGTATTAATGAGCGGCGCCTCGCCTGGCTGTGAATGTTCTAGAACAAGGACAATGTGAGTGTGAAGAGTCCAGTCCAGCGCACACAGGGGGCTCTAGGAACATGTGCTTCACACCTGGGTGTGACTGTGTGGAGTGTGAGGTGCTGGGAATCTTAAGAAGCCCCACTTTTCAAGCATCTACACTCGTGCCGAATGAATGAGGCTTCTCTTTGCAGCTCCACTGACAGCACTCATCACCTTTGCTTCAAGGCCAGCCCAAAACATGCTCTGACCACCCAAAACCCTAGCGTCTCAGTGAGCTCATCAGGTTGCAGCCGAGACGGAGGTGCCCAGATGGCAGCAGCAGACACCCAGCACTCGCCTTTGCTGCCCTCATCAGGATCTCCCGCTCCTGCTCATCCTTCCTCTGCTTTTCGATTTGATCGAGCTGTTCAAAAAACTTGAGCTGTGCCCGGACGTCACTCGCCTGCTCGTATCTGTCGTCATCCTATGAAGAAAGTTAAAATACTGCTTGTCATAAATCTGAGAGCCCAGCAAGCAAAGGGGTTGTCTAGCACCACTGGACCATCCGTGCACAACGCCCTCCCTCCGTCCAGTCTGAATGCGGCGAGGACCCAATCCCTCCCACCTTGCAAATGCTGCGCCCAAGAGCTCTATCAATGCTCATGTCCACAGAACGAAGTCTCGTGTTGGCTGTCTCAGTGGCACACTTGTGGGAGAGTGTCCCTTTTATACACTTTGATACTGTCAGATTTTTTAAAGTAACATTTACCTTTTTGCTGCAACACAGAACTACTTTTACAGCAAGGGCTAAGTGTGTTTATTTTCAGTGCTGCCCTGAAGGCACTGCCTCCTGGCTGTGGGAGCAGGCACCACCTCACCCAGTGTGCCCTTGGAAGAGTGTTCATGTGACTGCTGGTGAGGAAGGCATGTTTTACTTGGAAGAGCTGCTTCATGAGAATAGGGCTGCGGCACCTCAGGGTCTGCCAGTTCAGCCCATGGCCCAGAGAGAGAGGCAGGTGCCACAACGTGAATAGGATCACCTTCCAAAAGGCAAAACCCGCCAGGCATAGAGGCTCATGCCTGTAATCCCAGCACTTAAGGAGGCCAAGTCAGGAGGATCACTTGAGGCAAGGAGTTTAGGACCAGCCTAGGCTACATCGCGAGTCCCTGTCTCTTTTATTAAAAATACAAAAATTAGTTGGGCATGGTGGTGTGCGCCTGTAATCCCAGCTACTTGGGAGGCTAAGGCACAAGAATCGCTTGAACCCACGAGGCGGAGGCTGCAGTGAGCCAAGACTGCGTCACTGCACTCCAGCCTGGGCAACAGAGTGAGACCCTATCTCAAAAAGAAATCTTCCCAAAATCTAGTTCTGTAAGAAATCCCAAACACGTTCAAAAGGAACATGGAGGCACATGGGACCCACCGCCCTCTACCTGGGTGTGGGGAGGAGGCTCCCAGCCAGCAGAGAGTGGGGGCCAACAACATAAAGACGCTCTCCTCGGCAAACAGCCTGTTACCTTGTAAGAAAAGTTCTTCTGCTGAGCCGTTTCTGATATTTTCTCTACAAGATTCTGTAGCCTTTGTTGCGTGGCATGTGATACATAACTTACTACATCTGGATGTAATTCCGTTATACCATGTTTTTTACCTAAAGGTCAGGCATAAAAACAGTATTTTAAAATCATTAAGCACAGTTCTTTCTTTACGGCTAATCTCTGATCCGGCAGTTACTGCTTTTATACAACCCAAGGGGAGCCCAGAAAGGCTGGTGGGGTGGAAGGCAGTGGTACCCACATTTTACCCAAGAACCACCACCAGCAACCATGTGGAAATCACAAACTCAGACAAAACACATGACCAGGTATCAGGTGTGCTCACCTGAAGCTCCCATGCCCCAGCAGCACAGCTGTTTAATAAGGATTCAGTTATTAAACACCAACGTACCTATTTCTAATATTCTTCTCTGCAAAGGCGCTTGGAGGAGGAAGGTTTCATCTTTACAGGACCGCGTTAGCGTGCCCACCAATTCAGAGTTGGTGGCTAATATTCTTGCACTTTCTTCTGACAAGTTTACTCCAGCCATCGATGCAACATCATTAATGTCATCATCATCCCTTGAGGAAAGAAGGAAAGATCATTTTAACTGTACAAGGAATTCATCAGGAGGTGGGCTGGGGTGGTAAGGGCAGGAAATTCCACGTGGAAGGCAGGGCCGTGCGGAGGCCAGGCCTCTGTCCTCCCAGCGCCTGCACCTGCTGCATCTGCCACAGCAAAGAGGGTGCCTCGCTGCTTTCCTGGAAAGCTCGATTGTTCTGCGAAAGGAGAGCTGTGAGTTGGCGCCGGGTTAACATCTACACACAGATGCGCAGGGGACTCAAGTCCAGAGAAAGCAAAGCCGGGAGCAGCGCGGGGACTTGCGGGGGTCTGATCTATGCAAAGCTTTTCAAAGCCAGAAGCAGCATTAAATTCTTTTTAAAGGCTCAGAAAAGTTGGAAGAAGAGTACGCAAAATTTTTTCCTGAATCACCTGAAAGTTGCTAACCTGACTTTCCTCCACCCGGAACATTCTGCACGCGTTTCCTACAGACAAGGGCATCCCCTCCAGAAGCAGGATGCCATTGAGACCGGGCCATGATGAATGCCCCTCCCCAGGCCCTCCCCCGTGGGCCCCGGTCCCAGCAGCGCCTCTCCCTGCAGGACAGTCTGCATCCCAATCCCAGCTGCCTGCAGCTGCCACGTCTTGTCCGGCTCCTCGAGCTGGAAGGTTCCTCAGCTTCTCCTGACTCCTGGGCTGCCCCTGACACCTGGAAGGCACAGGCCGCCTGTGTGCAGGACGTCCTCTTCCAGGCTGACTTCGGCCCCCTCGTGAGGAGACATGGGCTAAGAGTCCTGCTGGGAATTCCACACGCACGCAGCCTCCACTTGCCGCCTCCAGCAGTGGGCTTTGAACGCGAGGCCAAGGGCCTGCCTGGTGTCTCCTGGGGTCGTTGTGTCTCGGGGAGGAGCTCTACAGCAGTTCTCATGCCCAGGCCTCCTATGGGCTCCAGGTGCTCACTCAGGGTCTGGCCACGGCTTGGCGTCCCTGGCGGTCACGGGCTGTGGCTGGGCTGCACAGCTTAGGGCTCCAGCTGAGGGACCCAGCCGTGGGAGGGAGGCTGCTCTGCTGACATCCACGTCCATGTCATACCCATGTCCACTGCTCTCTGACACAGGACGGTGTCCGCTCATCTTGTATTTCCGTATCCCAGCCCTGCAATCAGCCTTTTCTCTCAGGAGCCCTTGTCATTTTAGTGGAAAACGGTTTTTAGAAGATGACATCTGAACACTAGGTGTGCTCAGTGTTACTGGGGCATCACTGTTCCCAGGACCCTGCAGTGGACAAAGCTAGAAACTTACGGCAAGACCCATGGTTATCCACGCCTGCCGACACGCTGAAACCCAGGGGTTTGCGTCAGCATTCCAATCCTGAGCCAGCCCACGGGGGTCACTCTCCTTTCTCCCTTCTGCCAGGCCGCTAACTCCTTGACAGCAAAACACCAAGGCTTCCCGCAGCCCTGATGAATTCTTTCACTCGTGTATGTCCCTAAGTGCCCTCCCTTCTCACTGAGGCGTCAGCCTCACGCTGGGCCCAGGCATGCTGGCCACCTCTCCCTGCTTGGGCTGGGCCACAGCCACTCCCCAGGCCTGCTATGCCCTGCCTGATGCCTTTAGGGATGAAGCGTCTGGGAAAGGGAAAATTCACAGTAAGACTTCCTGAAATACACACAACTCCACCGCCCCTTGATCACAACAGAGATCACTCCAAGCCTCTCCCACTGCTCAGGTCCCATAAGCACCTCCCTGACTGAGGTGATGCTCAGACCAGCTGCTTTCCAGGAGGCCCAGGCAAAGCACAGCATTTCTTTTTCTAGAAACAGGGTCTCATTCTGTCACCGAGGCTGGCGTACAGTGGTAAAACCATAGCTCACTGTAACACTGAACTCCTGGGCAGAAGTGATCCTCCTGCCTCAGCCTCCCAAGTAGCTAGGGCCACAGGCGCACACCACCAAGCCTGGCTAATTTTTTTTGTTGTTGTTGAATAAGGTTTCACTATGTTGTGCGGGCTGGTCTCAAACTCCCGGGCTCAAGCGATCCTCCCACTTCAGCCTCCTGTAGTGCTGGGACTATAAGCGTGAGCCACTACACCTGGCCCAGTACAGCATTTCTGAGGGTTCTGAAGTTGAATACATGGAAAGTGAAGCAGCATTCCATACTATGAATGCAATGAACTCAAAATACTATGTTATATTAAAAAATGAATTTCCTATTAGTTCATATAAAAATAATCAGTTGATTTGCTTTCTGGCTATGTGTATGAAGCAAAACCTCTTTGAGCCAACTGTATGGGAAAACACACTTGTGTGAACATGAGGTCAAAGTGAGCGTGAAGCAGGAGCCTTGGAACCCCCGGCCACCAGGGCCACGTGGGAAAGACCCATGGGCGGGAATGGAGCAGCACGGACTCTGGACTCCTCTCCGCTCTGGCCACACTTCTCCAATGTACACAGGCCCATTCCTTACCGAAACGAACCTCCCCCAGGCTCCTTGAGTTTATTTTTCTGTGCAGCAGCTGCTTGTGCCGAGACAGCGGAAAGGGCTTTGGTTCCAGGTAACACGGCGGGTTTCACCACAGGGACTACAAAACAAACACACAGTGGAAACCACACAAGGCTTTTATTAGATCAACTATGTGCTTTGGTGCTTTACAGGCTCAAGGGCACAGCTACCACTCTCCTAATTAGCTACAAGAAAGTTTCCAAAAACTTCAGATTAATAACTCTAAATTACAGTACAAAGTGTAAGCTGTACCTCTCAAGCATTTATTTTTCTGTATTTCATCAAGGTTTTTAAAGTGCAGGAATGATTACAGATAAAGAAGCTAACCATGGTAAATACGTAAATAACATTTAAAACCATACTGACAGTGGTGATGGTTACACAACACAATGTGTAAATGAAATCAATGCCACTGAACTAGATACTTAAAATGGCCGATTTTATGTAAATGTACATTTTACCACAATTAAATAAAAGCCCAGTGGCAGCTGGCTCTGGGAGCAGCCCTTGGTCTTGAGCGGCCAGGGGCCCGCGAGGCCCTCACCTGGCTGCAGTGGGTTCAGCTGGATCTGCTGAGGCGTGGTGAGCATGATCCGGTTGTGAGGCTGCCGCAGGGCGACCATGGGTGTCTGCGTCAACGTCACCTGCGGGGGCCGGATCAGGGCTCCTGGCTTCGGAGGCTGCTGGATCACCTGAGGCAGAGCCAGCAGAGAATGATGAGCATGCTCCCCGAGGGCTGGGGGCCACTCAGTCCCTAGCAGGAGGTTCCTCCCTTCCCTTCCTTTGCACCCCACACCCCCAGTAAGAAGCCCTAGGAAGACCCCGTGTGCAGCTCAGCCCCAGCAGGCTGCAGGACCATGCTCTGGGCATGGACTCGGCCAGACCAGGGCAGGACGTGGGCAAGGGGTGCCCGTGTGGGCACAGAAGGGGCAAGCAGGAGCAGATCTGCTGCCTGGAAGCTGCCCCTGGGCACTGGTCAGGGCCTGGAGGGGGCGGGTGGCAAAGTGATGCCTGCTGACCTCAGCAACAAAGGATGGGGCAGACCACTGCCCCCCAAATATTAGCAGAGGTGACATTGTTGCCTGGTGGCTACAGGTCAAGTGGTTCCACCTCGTCCGAATTTTCTTTTTTCTTTTTTTTTTTTTTTTGAGACAAGTCTTGCTCTGTCTCCCAGGCTGGAGTGCAGTGGCATGATCTCGGTTCACTGCAACCTCCGCCTTCCAGACTCAAGTGATCCTACATCTCAGCTTCCTGAGCAGCTGAGACCATAGGCGCCCACCACGTCTGGCTAATTTTTGTATTTTTTTTTGTAGAGATGGGGTTTCACCATGTTGGCCCGGTTGGTCTTGAACTCCTAGGCTCAAGCGAACCTCCCACTTTGACCTCCCAAAGTGCTGAATTACAGTCATGAGCTACCAAACCCAGCTCCCTTTCTGAATTTTCTATAAGAAGGCTGAGGGCTTTTCTACTGGAGGGGGGTTAGAGTTCCTAAGTCCTGCCTGAACTTGGCCCTCAAGGGCCTCCACCCACTGCCCCCAGCATGGCCAGCTCTGTCCGCCCAGCCCCTGCTGGGCCCCTCATGGCAGGGTCTGCCCAGCTCTGCTGTCATCCTGCCTCTCACTCTCACCTCCGGCACAAGGCAGAGATCCAAAACCTGGCAGCACTGACCATGGCCTGTGCTCTGGCCCTGTCCCCAGGACGCTGGGGCCCACAGACACTGGTGTCCTTGTCGAAAGCCAATGCTCAAGTCCATAAGGCCTGGCCTCAAACCTCTGGGCCCAGATGTTTCAGAATTTAGTTGCTACCATTTTGCAAAGGTGCCCTGGCAGGTAAACTCTATGCTGCAGAATATGTGTGGGGACCTGGGGAAGCGGCCTGTAATGCAAACATGTCTTCAACAAAACAGGAACACCCACACCGGACAGGAAGAGCCTCAGGCAGCTCAGGCCACCTGCCGTCAAATGCTCAGGCCAGGCCCTGGGGTGCAGGGAACCTGCCATCAAATGCCAGGGCCAGGCCCTGCGGTGCAGGGAGCCTGTCATCAAATCAGGGAGAAGCCTGGGTTCTGCCTCCACAGGCTTCAGGGTGCAGGCAATGGATTGGATGCCCTGGATCCCGCTGGCTGTGCTCTGCAGACTCCACACCTGGTCAGGAGGAGCCCAGGGAAGCAGAATGCAGAGGTGATCCTGCTGCCGAACACAACATCTAATTCTAAAAACACCCATGCTGCTCGTGTGTGACTAAGCACCAGAGGTCAAAATTTGAAAAGAAAATGATCGCCCACAGGCTGTACCTGCTTAAACAGAACCCACCTTTTGGGTAAACTAGCTCCACTGACTAGTGAATAGGGAAGTTCTGTCCTTACACTACACTAAAGCAAGAGGCACGGCACATCTCTTCCCCTCTGGAGTCAAAAGGCAGGCAAGGAAGCCCTCTCTCTCCACAGGAGCTCAGCCCTTCCCGGTGGCCATGCTTCCCTGCCTTTCTAAGGGGCACCCTCCCTCCCTCCATGCCACTTCACCCTGTTCTCCTCTTTCTCCTCCCTACCATCAAGACAGAACAAATACAACCAGCCCCTAATGGATACTCCTCACCCAGCTGGTTCTGATGTGTGCACCATCACCCTGTTCTCCTCGCTACTATCAAGACAGAACAAATACAACCAGCCCCTAATGGATACTCCTCACCCAGCTGGTTCTGATGTGTGCACCATCACCCTGTTCTCCTCGCTACTATCAAGACAGAACAAATACAACCAGCCCCTAATGGATACTCCTCACCCAGCTGGTTCCGATGTGTGCACCATCAGAACACATACCAGCTCATGATGAGGGAGCCCGCACCGTTTTGTTGTTTAAGCTGTCTTTAGAAGAAGAAAACCCCTCTGAAATTTTTTTAAAACTGCCCTTCTACGTTTGGTGAATCCCTCTGCCCATGAAAGGGAATGTGCTCAAAATGTAATTCTTCTGGCAAAGACATCCTTTCTCTAGCTGCAGAGCAAACATCATGACTACAAAACCAAGAAAGCCAGATCCAAACTGCACATAAATGAACCGCTATGAGCAGCCACAGCTTCGCCTCCCGGGACTCACCTAAATCCACCCTGTGCTGTGAGCTGACACCCTGCCTCCAGTCTCCTGCCCACCTGTCCCACGTGGGTGCCCGTGTCTTACACGCTTGAACCACTGCTCCTAATCCAAGAGAACATCTATCTACAAGATCCTCTAAAAACACGCTGCATTCATTTACACCAGTAACATCCCTAGACAAGGCAGGGTGGGGACGTGCCAGTGGTTCAAAGTCAACTCAACTATTTCATTTTACTGAGACAAAATACAAAATCCCAGGGCCTCTACCTCTGGTTTCTATTTTAACTATTTAAGGTAATACCCAAGCTTCCTCTAGCAGGAGCCTTCCTGCATGCTTGGAAAAAGTTTCTGAGCCGTGGCCAATTTATCTAAGAAGCTGGCGGGAGCAGAGGCACGGTGGGCTGTGCAGACCAGTCAGGCACCCCTTCCATACCAGCGGTGTGGGTTGCCCCTGCTTGCCGACGCCGACCTGCGTGGGCTGCGTGAGGCTGAGCACAGGGGGCTGGAGGGCACTGGTCACGGTGGCCGCCGTCTTCCCGGCCGTGCGCTGGACCGAGCTACTCAGCACCACGGCCGTGAGCGCAGTGGTGGCCTGCGAGGCGGGCGGTGGCGGCTGCTGCTGGCTCTGCTGGATGAAGGCCGCGGAGTCGGGGGTCAGCTGTCTCAAGGCGGGTAAGCTCCTCTGGGTGGAAAGACAGACACGAGGGGTCAGGCGGCTGCTCATGCGTCGGTTTTCCTTGCTTAAAAATTCAGAAATATCAACTTTTACAGAAAGTTTTTGAGCTAAATAAGACGGATCTTGGCCCTCACAGCAGCATGTCCGGATGTCAGGGGCCAGGACCCCATCCTGCCCTCCCACTAAGCGGGATTATTCCTGATAGCAAATGTCCAAAATGTGTTTAAGAAAACAAACAAAAAGAGACATATTTTTAAAATACTTTTTAAAATATGTTAACATCACTGGAAGAGAAGATTCTGAATGTTCCCAACACATGGAAATAAGTACTCAAGGTGACAGACCCCAGATATCCTGATTCTATGACTGTAACAAAGCATCACATGCACCTCATAAATAGTACAAATATACGTATTGATTTTTAAAATGTGCTGATACCAATGATTACCCAACAGAGACAGCCTGACGCTGTTGAAACCCTTGGCCTATCCAGTTTTGCAAACGCTACCCCATTCCCCGTCCCCCTCACTTTCAGGAAGCACACGCCCTTCTCACCTGGCGCACAGCAGAACCACAAGGCCAGTGTCAGGGGAGCTCCTGCTTTACAGAAAAAACCTAACATTCTGTCCCCAGGCACTGAGTCCCCGGCCCCACCCCCGCAGGCAGCACAGGCGCTGTGCACTCTCCGTGCCTGGAGCATCCTCGCCCCTGTGCACTTGGAGCATCTGCGCCCCACCCCTCCTTGGCCCTACTGCTCACAGGCACCGGGGCCTTTGAAATTACCTTCAGGAAAGGCACAAGGTAAGGTTGAGGTGAAGAATTAAGTTCTCGGTATAACCTGCTTGTGAAATCTTCTGCTTCTATTTTTCCATCCTTAAAAATAAAATCCATGTTGAAATTCTGGTGAATGAGATTCCACACACACTTCTGAATCCCGCATCACTCTGGTCTCGTATTTTACGGCTGATTCCGCCCCGAGTTTCACTGGACAGAGGAGATGGGAAAGTCTGCGTGCTACACCTTCCACAGGTACACGTGTGACAGGTGCTCACCCTGGACACTGCAGTGCAGCCAGCTGCGGACCACGTCTCCTCCTGGGAGGGTCACCTGTCTACTTCTTGTCTTTTTCTAAGTCTCTTACTCAATGCCAGTCTTTACTCAGTGTTTACCAGGCACCTACTCGGTGTCAGGCATTTTGCTAGGAGGCAGATCAGCCTAAAAGTAACTCCATTATCAAAGCCAGCACTGCAAGTGCGGTGCTGCAGGAGGTCACAGCGTGCCAGGGACCACACAGACAGGATCCAGACAGTCAGGGCATCAGCACCTTCAGGAGCAGACGACAGCTGTGCTCACCCCTGCAAGCGGCCAGGGTGCCCAGAGTCCACAGTCAGAAAAAAGGGAGCCCAGAGCAAGAGGGCCAGATCCTGTTTCAGAAACAGAGGCCAGCGTGGCATAAAAGTCGGGAAGACAGGCGACAAGGGTGGGAAGGCAGTGCCTGGACTGAACCCTAAGAGACTCGGGAAGACATGGTCATGCGGGCAAGGAGAAGGCACGGTAAGACCAGCCACTCCAGATCCCCAGGCCATCCCACTGATGCCAGCATACCCCTGAGCCATGAGACAGCCATGAGGCTGAGGAGGGTGGACAGCCAAGGGCTCGGCCATGAGTAGAGATCTGGAGCTTGGGACTGTGGGTTAAGGAGAGGGGAGGCTGCCAGGAATCCTCCCTCCCACCTTCTGGCCAGGGGACAGAGTGCTGTCCTCTGCGACAGAGGTTTCGGGAGGGGTGCGGGCAGGGGTTGGGGGGGGACGGCTCTGCCGCTGGAGCACGAATGTGCCTCAGCTGGTCTGCTCCATGGGGAGGGGGCTTCTGGTGGCTCAGGGTGTGGAATGCCTGTTCCAGCCGGGACTGCAGACACCTGGGAATTTTATAAGAGGTCACACAGGAGTGGGGAGAGGGCCAGAAGTGAGCTGCTGGGGACCCTGACCAGAGTGCAGCATGGCTGGGGCAGCCAGAGGAGAAGACAGCCACAGACAAGGGACGCAGGTACCGGAAAACGGCAAAGCCTGGGAGACCGCCAGGCGCCGGCCCCAGAACACCCAGCCCCAGGAAAGAGTCTCCTTAGCTAAGCCACACACGCCTTTGACAGGTGTGCACCCCTGCCCTCTGCCTGCAGCCTCCCAGAGCAGCTCTCCCTGCTGGCACAGGCCTCCCGGGCACAGGTCACAGCGGCAACAGGTGTCTGTCCTATGCAACAGGCTTTAGGGGAAAGGGAATGTAAAGTCAAGGTTTCTCACCAGTAAATTCTGCACGAGCTCTTTCACATTAGCTGCTGTCTCTGTAGACTGCTTGCCAGATGAAGCCAGTTTTATTAACGTAGATAGGAAATTTTTACATTTCTTCACGTTTTCCATAGTTTCCTGGATTAAAGTAAAAAGATAAAAGTGAAAAATCTTAAAAGGCAGATTTTTGTCACAGCCTTTGGTTACTAAAATATGCATATGTACAAAAGATACATATATCTCTTCTCTAAACTTCTTTCAAGAAAACGCACCACCTCTTGGCCTGTGGACGGGAGTGGAACCCTGGGCCGTGCTCTGAGGGGCAGCCCAGCCACATCAGTCACATGGCCACCGAAGTCAGCATCTCCCTCAGCCCCGCAAGGCCACGTCTAGGAATGCAGCTATGCAAATAATTTAAAAAGTGAAGAGACTCTGCGAAGATGCCTGCTACAATGTTGCTGACCATAAGGACAACCTATGCCAATCCAAATGGACACAGAAGGAACCAAACAGGATGCGGTCACTAAAGCAACGAAAAGTGCGCAGCAAAGAAACACCAAAAAGGCGTCAAGTGGGGCCCACTGATTAAAGATGTCTATCGATACAGGCCGACACTGCGAGTGTGTACAAACGGGTGGCGCTGCTGTTTTACAGACTGAACGTGACAGTCCACCAGTGACTTTTTCAAAGGCAGGTGTTTGGGCTTTTGCTGTTTGCAGACTTCTGCGGTCCGAGGCCCTCAGGGCCCACCTCACACAGCACAGCAGCAGAGCCCCATGCGCTCATGTGGGCCCCAGACTGTTCACCGCTTTGTGAAGCAGGCAGCGAGCAGTCTGGGACAGAAGCTGGCCTAAGGTCTCAAGGCTGCATTTTCTGACCTGCGCCACGGGCCTGACCATCTTTGAAGGCACGGAAAGGAGCGGCTCTTACCGTGGCAGCTGAGGAAGTGGTGGTTGCCCCTGGAACCGTGCGCTGAGGAGTCCCCGTCTGAACAGCCGTCGCCGTCCCAAGTGAGGCCGTCTGGGCAGCGCCACCCAGAACGAGCTGAGGCTACAAGAATCCAAAACACAAGGTAAGGGCATCTCACGCCACCAGCTGACGAGGGGGAGACCAGCCTCACGCCCAGCAAAAGAAAACAAGCCTCCCTGCGGTGGCCAGGATGCCCAGGAAGCCAAGGACCCCGGCCACCGGCAGCCCGCTGGATGCGGGAGTGCTGCTGGGATGCCTGCCCTGTGCCCTGATGACTGCAGTCCTGAGCGCGTGAAGAAGGCATGATTTGCACCTGCATCAAAAACGGACGTTCACAAAGCCAGGCGCTGCAGAGACCCCAGTCCTCAGAAGTCCATGGAAAAAGTCACATAGCGACTAGAGTAAATAATCCTAACAGGCAACCCAGATCCCCATCTCTCAGAAATCAAAACAACAAACAGAAGAACGGCTCCTGAACGCTCCATCCTCCCAGGTGTGGAGGCTGGCTACAGGGCAGTCAGGGCTCCACAGCCGCAGCCTCCCACAGGGGAGGGTCCCCAGCTCCCTGCAATCACCCAAACCCACCTTTCTTTACTCCCCAAAAGTGTCAACAAGAAGCCTCCCACAGAGGGGAGTTTTCAGAGCAGATTCGAGCAATGGAGGATGGGTCATCAGTGTCAAACTGTCAGAAAGGAGGGGCTGCTTTGCTAAGCAAACGAACAGCCAGACGCCAAAAGGTAGCTCAGACAACTCAGTGGCCCGTACTCGATTCCTAACATTTCCATTCTACATGAATAATCAGAATGCAAATGTTTACTGATATTTTAAACTAGTACTTTTCCAATGTATAAATCTAGCAGTCAACATTTTCTCTCTCCAATTTTTTAAAACTCCTTTGCAACTTCTGAAAGCAGGGGGCAGTGTAAGCCTGAGAATGGCTCCGGAGCAGCGAGCGCAGCTCCCTCCCAATGGGTGCAGCCCCGCCAGCACGCGGGAAGCGGCTCTGAACCACCCCGCTTCCAGAGGGGTGTGGAAGGGCTGTGAGAAGGCAGCAGGGGGGAGGGACTGTTTCTAAGTCTGTGTATCTTTTCACTTGTAACAATAAGCGTGGATTTTTTTTAACTGAAAAACATCAAATAAAAACCTCCAGTGAAGAAAACGTAAAAGGACACACACCAAGCTGCTGCTTCTGGACCCCGGGAGTACCCAGGACCCACCTCATCTTTTGGGAGTTTTCTTTCCCATCAAAACTGACTCCTCAGACTTACTTCCACTCCTAAGAACACGTATTTCACTCTGATGATATCCAGATTGTGTCTGCCACTAAGTATAATGCAAAAACTTAACCATAAGCTCCACTACCTTCTCAGAAAAGTCACTGTAACCAAAAATCCAGACACACCAATCAGAGCACAGGACTGAGCAAGCTCCTTCAGGGAAAACACCAAGGGCGGGGCCTGCACCAAAGGCCAGCACACGTCTCCCTGGTACTGAACCGCCCTTCCACCCACTTTCACCCACTGCAGCTGCAGCCAGCCAGGACATGACCCAGTGAGGGTGGAAGAGCCGGGGCTGTGGGGGGAGCTGCCCCTGGAGTCCACACCCCCTGGGGCTCAGCCTCCATTTCACCACTGAGCAATAGGAACAGGGCCTGTGGCACTGAGGCAAGGACTCTGGATCTCTCGGCAGCGCGTCCAGGCCCACTGCCCGGCTCACAGAAGGTGCTTCACCGGCAGTGACCAACACCACAGAGACCTACGCATCCACGGACGCTCACAGACACCAGGTGACCAAGAAAAACCCCTGAACCATTTTTCTCCCAGCTGCTTCCTGCTGACTGCCCAGAGAAGGCTGCTTCCCTCACCAGGTGCGTCTGGCCGGCCAGCCCCTTCTCCTCTACACACCTCCGCCGCCCCCTCCAGAACAGCCTGGCCTGCATACAAACCCTTCTGGGATCTGCAGGCCAAAGGCTGAGCTGTCAGGAGCATCAGCACCACTAGGAGAGGGGCCAGCACCTGCTCTGGGACACGCTTTTCTCTGCAGATGAAAACACTGTTCTAGAAACCAGCAGCCACCAGGGTGGATACAGAACCCTTCTAGAACTATGCTCTCACTACGGACAAGGGACGTAAGCGGCAGGTGGTAGCATGGCGTGGCAGACACCGTGCAGGTGGCATGGCCGGGAGTGAGTCCCAGAACCTCCCTCGCCTCAGCATAAGCACCGCACCATGAGATGAACGGAGCGATGTCATCTGCTTCCCAGGGTGTGGTGAAAATTATAGTCCATGTGCCTGCAACAGTGAGAGCGACGCCTCGGCCACATTCACCTTAACAACATCTGCCGTCCTCAAGTTACACACAAGGCCACATGTGCACACACACACACTGTCCTCACCGCAGGCTGCTTCTGCTTCAGACATGCCTTATGATCAAGTATTAGTAAGGACATAGTTCTAATGCTTCCAACATGGTGGAAAGCTTGAACAGTGCTGCTGGTGTTAAATTCTGTGTGACTAAAAAAAACAAATCCTGACTTATCCCATGTTGGTGGGCAAAGAAAAAGCACTTTCTTCACAGAGAACCTTCCTCCCCAGGTTTGACGTAGTATCCAGTTAAAAAAAATAAAATTAAAAAAACTCCTAAGGCCTGATCTCTGCATCAAAGAAATCACACTTCGTGGCCCCTGCAGCCTCAACAGATCCGCCGCCTGCCCTCTCACCTGGACGCCAGGCGAGCGCTGCAGGGTTGCACTGGGCTGCACCGTTGTCTGGGCCTGAGACACTTGCTTAATTATGGTAGTTGGGGTCACCTGCCGTGCAATGATAGGTGTTCCAGGTGCCTGAAAAATAAGCAGAGTCACCTAAAACGAGCGCAAGTAAAAGGAATTCCCACACCCAGGTACACAGAAATTATTCCTTCCATATGTAACTAGTATATCCGAGTGGGTCCCAGGCTTATCCGTGATCTGCAATGAAGCCACTGTAATTCTAAAGTTTTCTTACCAAAGAACAAGTGTATGACAAACATTTTCCTATACTACAATAAACATATCATTAGGCTTCTTAACAGAGTCTACAAAAGGTCATCTCTGAAGAACGCAGGTATCTAGAAATCAGTCCTCGTGCTGCTGGCTTGTGACCTCCTTAACAATCACTAAAAAGGGTGCAAAGGCAGACGGCCAGTCAGTGCCGCTGAGGGGTAGGGAGGTGGCCGCCCCTAGGCTAGATGGCCAGTCACTGCCAGAGATGGGAAGGAAGGTGGCTGCCCAGGACAGAGGGATGCCACAAGTCCTGAGCCCATGAAGTTTGTCGGAGAGAGACTGACATGGAAAGAGCAGATGGCAGACTGCAACGGGATGTCCACAGTGCAAGTGAAGCCACGAGTGTCTTCCACGGTGTCCCACTCAGCAGACAGATGCTGCAGACTTGAGGACACCGTTCTGTGCTACTTCAGATCTGGGTGGTCTCTGGCAGCCTCCGGCACGTCCGTCCACGTCCCTGTCTATGGGACGGAGGCACAACTCCAGAGGGTACGCAGGTCACGTAGCAGGAGGAGAATGCTGATCAAGTCATTCCAGTCTTCGCAAACCTGCCAGGTCATTCAGAGCAGCAGGGTCACAGTGCCAGGGAAACATGGCAGGAGACGGAGCAGGAACACGCAGTGTGCGGGCACGTGCAGGTGACAGTCATGGGGCCAGACACAGACACGCCGGGAGAGGCGAGTCCCGGGCACTCTGTCCTCCAAGTCAGAATCCCTGCTCCCTACCACAGCTCGGGAGACGGGAGCTTCGGCCCTGAAGGCTGACGCGGTTTTGTGTGTGTGTGTGTGTGTGTGCGGCCCTCATGCGCCCCCTAACAGCAGCAGCCAGCCCCACTCGCACACAGCAGCTCCAGGACTCTTGGTGCCTTAAGAGTCTCCATGCGGCGCTGGTGGTGGTCCTGCCAGTGGAGTCCTAGCAGCATCTCTGCTTTGCAGATGAGGAGACAGGCATAGGAAGGTGAAGCCACCGGGAGAGAAGGGAAGGGGCCGGGGCGGCCAATCCTGGACTGCTCACTTTGACCCCACTCGGCCAGCCCCGCAGTGGGCTGCGGGAGCTGGCGTCTCTGAGCCAGGCACGGCCCTGCCACTGAGAGGAGGACAGGAGAGCAGCGCCGTCCCGGGCCCATCCTGGATGGGACCGGGACGCCGCCCACACTTCCCAGTCCTTGCTCCCACGGCTGTGCCTGGCCCTTGCAGGCTTCCCCAGCATGCGTGGGGAGAGGGGCTGGGCAGGGAAGGGGCTCGCACTCCAGGGCACACGTGCACTCACCTGTACGGTGGAGATCTGGACGGGAGGGGCACTTGTGGGGGTGGCAGGGCGAGGCGCCATGGTGGTCTGAGGCTGGGCATGGGCCTGTGCCTGCATCTGGGCCAAGGCCTGCTGAGGAATCATTAACAACTGCCCATTCTCACTTCTGACGAGGACCATTCCTGCAGACAAAGGAGACCTGGCGTCAGGAACGCACCCACCCCAGAGCCATGAGGAGGCCCTGGCCCGACCCAGGGGAAGCTGACAGCTGTGAGAAGGAAACAAAGGAAATCAAGTCTTAAACACACGAATCCCCCATACTCGAAACACACTTGTGAGTCAAGATGGTATACAAGACGAAAAAACTGTAAAGGCTGGTAAAAGGCCAGGGAAAAAAAATGGCACCTGAGCCCTCCTTTTATGAGCTGGACAGCAAGGCAGTGTAGCAATGGCTTCCACCGGCCACACCACGTGCCCCCATGCCCCCAACCGGCCCACACACCCCACAGACATGCCAGTCTCCTTGCCCCCACCTCCTGCCTGTGCCAGGGCCACGTCGGCTAGGCTGGGCCTAGAGGGCACAACCATGTCTACAGCCCACACTCCAGGGTCTCCCAGCCTGCTGTCCTGTGACACCCAGACCCAACAGAGGGAGGGTGGGCCACGAGGCTCCTCACCAGAACCCTCCTCTCGGGAGGCGGGGCAGTGCTGCCCCCACGCTGCCCTGACAACACAACAGGCGCAGAGATGCGACGTAACCCTTAGGACAGGAGAACCATTTGCCCTTCATGGTTCTTGAGCTGAATCACAGGAAAGCAAATCCTACCATTTAGGTTTGGCATTAATTTTAGCTTCAGAAAACAGCAGCCAGTTCTATCATAAATTCCATTAGAAACAGTAACACAATTGTCCAACTTTTAAATTTAACTTCCCATGACAGAGGTGGGGATGCAGCCGCGGGAGCAGGGCTATAAACACTGCACTCTTTCCCGAGTGAAGCCTCGGCAGACGGCCCAGCACCACGGAGCTGAGAAACTAAACACACGTGCAATGAGGCACCGCCACCGGCCGTCCCCACCACCCATCACACACTGGCCAAGACACGGGGCACAGGGCAGCCACTGCGTTTCCCAGCCTCTCCTTCCTCCCCTTTATGGAGAATGGAAAACGATAACCTCGAAAAAGATGAAGTAAGGCCTGAAAACCTCCTGTTGGTTATGACGACAAATGAGCGTGGGGCTTCCTCCTCCTGCACTACGACGCTGGGGCACTCTCAGAGCTGTCGGGCTCCAGCTCTTTCGAAACTCAGCATGGTATCAAGAATAATGGTGATGCCTCTCCTGGGCTAACATCTAAAATTCTTGATCCAAAAAGCCACATTTATGCCCATTAAGAAAACTTCCCCCCAAAACATCCCTTTCAAAGTAAACCATGCTGAAATCAAACAAAAACCAAACACCCAGCTGCAGCAAATAACCTGCTAGAATCTCCGAGCCTGGAGCTCAGGAACGAAGTAACAGGAAAGGCCTCCAAGGCTCCATCTCCGAGTCTGTGCCCACAGTGCCCAAGGACAGCCTTCAAGCCAGGCGGGCACTCATCAGCCATGTGGCTGCCAGAGTTGCTGCGAGTCATGAGGGAGAGTTCCACTCTCACCCAAGCACACATGGGGCCTGGGGACCCCAAAACAAGACACCTGGTAAATACCCCCATGTATGTGATGGTTATTATGGAGTGTCAACTTGATTGAAGGATGCAAAGTATTGTTCCTGGGTGTGTCTGTGAGGGTGTTGCCAAAGAAGGTTAACATTTGAGTCAGTGGACTGGAAGAGGCAGACCCAGCGTCAATGTGGCTGGGCACCATCTAATCAGCTGCCAGCGTGGCTAGAATAAAGCAGGCAAAGGAACGTGGAAGGACTGGACTGGCTGAGTCTTCCAGCCTCCATCTTCCTCCAGAGCTGGATGCTTCCTGCCCTGGAACATCAGACTCCAAGTTCTTCAGCTTTTAGACTCTTGGCCTTACACCAGTGGTTTGCCAGGGGTTCTCAGGCCTTTGGCCACAGACTGAAGGCTGCACTGTTGGCTTCCCTACTTTTGAGATCTGGGGACTCGGACTGGCTTCCTGGCTCCTGAGCGTGCACACAGCCTATTGAGGGACTTCACCTTGTGATCCTGAGAGTCAATTCTCCTAATAAACTCCCCTTCATATATTCATCTCTCCCATTAGTTCTGTCCCTTTAGAGAACGCTAATACAACGTCCTCAAATCCAACACTTCATTCACTGCATTCGGAGATGCCTGCTCCTCCTCCTCAAGAATTCTGAGAAGCCAGGGTGAGTGTGGTGGCTCACACATGAAATCCAGCACTTTAGGATGCCATGGAGGAGGGATCGCTTGAGGCCAGTTCGAGACCAGACTGGGCAATATAGTGAGACCCCATCTCTACAAAAAAAAAATTTTTTTTTTACATTAGCCAGGCGTGGTGGCACACCTGTAGTTCCAGCTACTTGGGAGGCTAGGGTGGGAGGATCATCTGAGTCCAGGAGTTGGAAGCTGCAGTGGGCTATGATCGCATCATCGCACTCCAGCCTGGACCACAGAGTGAGACCCCATCTCCTAAAAACAAAAAAATGTTTTTAAGGAATTCTGAGAAGCTAATAATGGACGCAGACTTAAGCACACACGTGGGAATGGGACGGAAACAGGACAAAGGAGGCTTCAGTGTCCTAGTGCCTCCATACCCAACGTCAAACCTGACAATCTCATAGTGAGTGAAGAGACTTTAATTATCAGGAGGTTTGTGCTTTAAAAAACTGCATCCAAGGCCAGGTGCAGTGGCTCACGCCTGTAATCCCAGCACTTCGGGAGGCCGAGGCAAGTAGATCACGAGGTCAGGAGATAGACACCATCCTGGCTAACACGGTGAAACCCCATCTCTACTAAAAATACAAAAAAAAAAAAAAAAAAATTAGCCGGGCGTGGTGGCGGGCACCTGTAGTCCCAGCTACTCAGGAGGCTGAGGCAGGAGAATGGTGTGAACCCGGGAGACGGAGCTTGCAGTGAGCTGAGATCGCGCCACTGCACTCCAGTCTGGGTGACAGAGTGAGACTCCGTCTCAAAAAATTAAAATAATAATTTTAAAAAATTGCATCCAAAAAATTAGCCAGGTGTGGTGGCGCATGCCTGTAATCCAGCTACTTGGGAGGCTGAGGTAGAATCGGTTGATCCTGGGAGGCGGAGGCTGCAGTGAGCCGAGATTGCACCACTGCACTCCAGCCTGGGCGACAGAGCAAGAGTCCACCTCAAAAAAAAAAAAAAAAGTCTCCAGAGATATTTAAAGGAATACGTTTAAAAAAAAAAAGTATTAACAAAATAGCAATGTGGTTAAAATTCTAACAAAATAAAAGTGGCATTCTGGACATCACAAAAGTGTAAGGAAACAGCCATGGGTCACTGTGAAATGTGCCCTATGGTCGGGCCCAGTGTCCCTTGTGGTCAGGAAAAAAGTTGGAGAAGGAATCAAACGTCCCACAAGAAGTGACCATGTGACTTCAGGCAGGTATAACGTAGCCTCTCGAGGCATTGAAAATATCTGTGAACCAAGCGCGAGTGGCCACGTCTCCTAAGCCGAACCGAGGTTTGCTTCCAACAAACAGCACATAGGAGGCGCTGTCACTGGGGACTTTCTCGTCTGCCTCCCTGGTTATTGTATCACAGCCTGACTGTACCAAAAAGCAAAGTCAGACACTGTGTGATGTTCTGAGGACACTCAGAACACCAACGGCTGCATCCACGCCATGTTTCCGAGATGTTCTCACAGTTCTGGGTCCTGTGAGCTCTGTTTAGGACAAATAATCCAGCAGCATCTATTCATGCCAAGGCAAAGAAATGCAACTCCGTCTCAAGACATAACTAATTTAAGAGTAATCAACCGTGGTTACAGGCGACAACTGACCTACGAAAGGCAGCCGCCCCTCGTGCCTCTACTCCTCTCTCTGCACCTGCAGCAGGGTACGCGTGGCAGGTGTGGCCCCCACCCCGCCCCACAGATGGGACCCCAAGGCCACGGCGGAGGGTTCTGTCTGAGAGCTCCCCGGAGAGAGCCGCGTGGGACACTGGCCACGTCCCCACCCAGGTCTTTGTGAGGAATGCAGAGAGGAGCCAAGGATGACAGGGAGCAGGGCTCTCAGATACAGAGGCACAACCGGCTCCACGCACCCAGCCCTCGAGTCAGGGAGGAAGCAGTCAAACCTGCAATGAGAAACACAACATCCGTCCCAAAGACCCTCAGCATCCTCGTCCAACCAAGATGGGCAATTCCAGGTGGTGACGGGATGGGGCATAGCCCTGAAGGTCATTAACAGTTAAGGTCAGGAGGCTGGGGCCTGGGACCCAGCCTCCTGACCGGGCCACCGTGGCCACCGCCGCCTCCCCCGCAACCTCCCCAGCTCGCAGCCCCTCTCTCTGCCCCACCCCACCTTCCTGGAGACTCCTTCATGGCACAGCCAAAAACCCGCACCAGCCAATGTGCACGTGCAACCAGCACAGTATGTCGGGTCCAGCTAACAGAACCGCACTGGGGCTTCCTTTTCTAATTGTCCTAATATTCTCCTTACCATAGAAAGAAGTGTTCTTCACAGAAAATTTAAGAAGTGCAGAGAAGTATAAGAACAATGGAAACCTCCTGAAGCCCCTCTCCTGGCTGGCACTGCTCAGGTGCCACCCAGTGTGCACTGTGCACTTGGAAGCCGTAAGGACCACAGGGCCACCCGCCCGAGTTCCCTGCCAGCTCCCCTGTTCCCTGCCCGCTCCCCGGGCTCACTTCCCATGGCAGTAAACATTCTTCAGAAACATAACTGTCCGTGGCTACATACTATTTCATCCAAAACGTGTTTATAATTTCCTTTTGGTGAAGATTTAAGCTATTTTCTATTTTTCATTATGGTGAAAAATGTAGGTTTTGAAACTGAAACAGTGTGAAACTCTCTCCACTCTCCCAGCGGTTCAAGGCCACACTGCTTGAGGCGGGCAATGTAGAGTCAGCAGCGGCCGCCAGGCGCCTCCCAGGAGAAGGAGCAGCGTGCACCCCTCCAAAGCCTGGCCAGTGGTGACCAGTGCCTCCCCCGGAGTCTTCCAGGGACCCACATCCCCAGCTCAGCATGTCGTCACTGATTCCCACAGTGTGAGTGAATGCCACCCTCCCTGAGGAGAAACACCAGGGTTCTGACCCCATATGACAGTTTTCCTGATTCCTTTCGTAGGTAACACTTTTACTGTACTTGAAGCCAAAATGTAGAGCATGCGAAGCTGCGCCACAACCACACAGGCACCTGCACCCTGGGAACCCCCACCTGTGGGAGAAATGCCTTCGCCGGGTGCCGCAGGCCGCCCCACACTCTCAGCACAAACCCCGGCCCTGGGCCTGGGGCTGTGGACTCCGCCCTGGCCTCCTGAGGCCCAGCCCCGGCTACCTCTTGGCCCTGCACCGCCCGCACTGGCTTGGCTCTGTCTGTGGCTCTCCTGTGTAGCCCAGGTCAGGACACATCCCTCCACAGGGGTCCACGTTCACCTCTGCCAAACCCAGGGCTGCGACCGTCCTGGTATGCAAGTCACTCGGGAGCATGGCCCCAACCCCAGCCCAGGAGGACAGGCCCCTGTGGATTCTCAGAGGGGCATTTCCTCCCTCCCAACGCACAGGACAGGCTGCAGGGACCGCTGTGCCCTCTGCCGGTGGGGGGCTCTTTCTGGTCCTGAGGGGCTCTCAGCCCCAGCTCTCCTCCTGAGGCTACAGGGCTCTCTGGCACAAGCATCAGGGGCACGGAGCCAGGCACTGAACAGCCACCCCTGCCAGCCCACGGGGACACAAGGTCCCAACCCTCAGCTGCTGTCCAGCTCCACGTCTGAGCCCTGCTGGTTTTCCTTATTTTCTAGAACGCTAAACTCTTCATTTAAAAGAACTCTTATCCAACTTCCCCAGCCTTTCTGGGTGTCTGATAATGGGAAGGTGTGTTAGGACTTCTGTCCCATCTCTCTGTCATGTCGCAGCTGAATACCAGCCCCTCCACCAGATGGGCAAACAGCCAGGGACCACCAGCCACCTGAGGAAGGCCCAGCATCAACCCAGACACCAAAGCAGTGAACTGATCAAAATAAGCAAGAAACCCTCTTCAAAATCTCAAAGATTACCCAATACGATACAGTCAAATTAAAAATTCCTGGGATGACCAGACGACAGCACCGAGTCATTCCCCCGAATACAGTATAGAAAAAGAGAGTGGAAACTTGGAAGAACAGATGAGAAAATGTGAAGGAGCATTCCAGAAAACCCAACAGGTGATCAACAGAAATTCTAGGAGGACGGAAAGGAGAGCAGTTGCTGGAGCCAGGGTGAACATGAGGAAGGAGGCGCACACCAGCCTCACCGCAGAAGCCAGACCACTGGGAAGGAAAGACCTTCCCCGTGTTTCCAGAGGAAAAACACAGATCCCAGCCACAGTACGGGGAAGGAGAGCTCAGCAGCCCTGAGAGCTCCATAGAAACGGGAAGAGATGGCCAGCACCTTCAAAACCCCGCAGGAAATTACCTTCCACCTGGAACTCAACGCCAGGCCAAACCACCCACCAAGGCTCAGAAGCAAAAAAAGTCATTTCAGACACACTAGGTCTCAAAAAAGGTATATTCTGTAAGAAGGGAGAAGCCACTTAAACAAGGGAATACGTGAAGACAACAAAAGACAGGATCCAGGAAACATGGGACTGAACCCAAAGGAAACAACGGGACTCTCAAGGACGAAGCAGAAGGAAGGAACAGGCCTGGCCAGGCACAGGGTCCGGAGGGCCAGGGCGCTGGGGCTGGCCGCAGGGCAGTAAGCACCTGGGAACCCGCAGCACTTCTAGCTGCTGAGACACAGCTGCCTGCACAGGAAGCAGAAGCAGCACAGCACTTGGCTCGACTCAAACAGCGTGTTCACAGCCAACGGCCGTGCGCGCCGAACGCAGAGTCGGCCAGGACTGCGTGGGCTGGGCCGGGGCTCTGCGGACTGCGGCTGGGCAGCCAGACGGTCGCTAGCTGACACTCACTCAGCAACCTCAGGAGGTGGCTGTACAGGCAGAGCCATGTGGATACACGTTTTCAAAGTGGTCCCCTCTGAGAGGCAGTTAAAAGGGGGTGGGTGGGCCAGCAGAGTTTGTTTCTCACTGAAAGCTCTGCTCTTCAAAACAGGCATATGATTAAAGTTCTATACTTTTTTTTTGAAACGGAGTCTCGCTTAAAGTTTTACATTTTTAAATATTTAAAAAAAGAAAAAAAAAAAGCAGCCGGCACATCAGACGGTGACGGGGAGGCACTGTGTGCAGCGGCTACTCTGTGAGTGAGTGCATCCTTGGGGAGCAGGGCAGGTCCAAAGCCCGGGAGGGCACTCCGAAACTCAGGCACACAGCGGCCAGCGGTGGACAGCGTCAGAGGCGGAGCAGGCCCTCCAGGCTTGCCAAGGTCTTGGAGGGGCAAGAACACCCCAGGATGGACCCCTGGGGACACAAATCTAAGAAAATCCCTCCCTCCCTTTCCCAGCTGTATTTATAATAGTATCACGAAAGTGTCTGCGCCATGGAGACCTGTGCAGTCAGGAGGTGGGTGGGCCTGCGACGGTTTCTGTCCAGGAAAACGCAGAGGACAGCTGTGCTGTCAGTCAGCTGCCCTGGCCCTCACTCCTCACCCAAGCATGGAGAGGTGGGAAGGGTCAGGGCTGGCTGCAGAATAAAGGCAGCCCCTCTGGAAGGCCCAGAAAACACAAACAGAGCCACCAGTAGGCAGCCTCGTCCCCAGCAGAGAAGAGCATGGTCCTCAAGGAATAAGCTACCAAAAGGGCCAAAGAGATGAGCAAAAGTGGTGTTTCCCTGCAGTGGAAAGGGGTGGTCTGAAGCCTGAGGGTTTGCAGCCCCACTTCCCTCTGTAACTAGGACATTTGAACCCTCTTCATGCTGCCAGCTGGGACCAGTGGTGGACAGGACACACGTGGTGACGGCCCAGATGTGGAAAGGGCCCCTCCAGAATCCAGCGTGCGCTCCTTACAGAGGCTGGCTTTCTCTCTAAGCAGGTGCTGTGCTGTGACAGATGCACGGCCGCATCTTCCTTCTAACCTGTCCTGGCTAAAGCAAGTGTTCTCTCCCACCTCTTGGGGGCTGGCAGGCGTAAGGGCCGGAGCAAGGCAGCACAGGGGAACATGTGCTGCCCGGCGCAGGCGCTAACACCACTGCAACCCGAATATTTTGCTTAAGATTAAACTTCTGATGCAGCTCCTGGTCCAGCACTTGCAGCCCCCCTGCCCGCACATTGCAGATACTATTGTAAAATCATGAACTTTGATTCATCCTCCCCTAAAACTACAAAATGCTGATTAAAACAAAAATGTGAGCAAGTGAAGGGACGTGCACTGTGTTCATGGGTCAGGAGACTCAAGATAGTTAAGATGTCAACTCTTCCCAAACTGATCTGCAGAAGCAACGCATCCCAAAGTCCCAGCAGCCTCCTGTGTAGAAACTGACAAGGTGATTCTGAAATTCATACAGAAATGCAAAAGTCTTAGAGTAACCAACACAACTGTAAAAAAAAAAGGTCAGGCTGGCCGCGGTGGCTCACGCCTGTCATCCCAGCACTTTAGGAGGCCAAGGCGGGCAGATCATTTGAGCCCAGGAGTTCGAGACCAGCCAGGCCAACATGGTGAAACCCTGTCTCTACTAAAAACACAAAAAATTAGTTGGGCGTGGTGGTGCACCCCTGTAGTGGAGGCTGAGGCACGAGAATCGCTTGAACCAGAGAGGCGAAGGTTGCAGTGAGCCAAGAGCACACCACTGCACTCCAGCGTGGGTGACAGAATGAGGCTCCCTCTCAAACCAAACAAACCAGAAAAAGTCAGAGGGCTGACAGGAGCTGATCTCAAGATGCATTAGAAAGCTCAGCACTTCGGAAGACCGAGGCGGGGAGACCACTTGGGCTCAGGAGTTCGAGACCAGCCTGGCCAACATGGTGAAACCCTGTCTCTACTAAAAATACAAAAATTAGCTGGGCGTGGTGGCGCACACCTGTAATCCCAGCTACTCACGAGGCTGAGGCGGGAGAATCGCTTGAAGCCGGGAGGCAGAGGTTGCAGTGAGCCGAGACCATGCCACTGCACTCCAGCCTGGGCAACAGAGCAAGACTCCATCTCAAAAAAAAAAAGAAAGAAAGAAAGAGAAAGCTCCAGTAATCTCAGGGCCGGGCTCATGCCTGTAATCCCAGCACTCTGGGAGGCCAAGGCAGGCAGATCGCCTGAGGTCAGGAGTTCAAGACCAGCCTGGGAAACATGGTGAAGTCCCATCTCTACTAAAAATACAAAAATTAGACGGTGTGGTCCCAGCTACTCAGGAGGCTGGGGTGGGAAGACTGCTTGAGCCTGGGATGCAGAGACTGCAGTGAGCCAAGATCACCCCACTACACTCCAACCTGGGTGACACAGTGAGATCCCTGTCTAAAAAAAGCTCCAGTAACCAGGACAGCACAGTGTTGGTGCAAAGTTAAACAGATCAACACAGCCATGCAGAGTCCACAAACAGGCCCACACACAGATGGACAAAGGCAATCCAGTGGTGAGGACGGGTTTCTCACATGCTGGAACAACTGGACAGACACAGGCAAACCCCTGGACCGACACCCCATAGTGTGTACCAACATCAACTCAAAATGGATCCGGATCTAAATGTGAAACCTAAAACTTCCAGAAGAAAACAGGAGAACATTTCTCTGACCCAGGGTTAGGCAAAGAAATTTTAGAAACAACATCAGAAACACAATGCATAAAAGAACAAAAGGATAAACTGGACTTCATCAAAATGTTAAACTTCGGCTTTTCAGCAGACACTGCTAGAGAATGAGAAGACAAGGCACAGAACGGACAGACTCTTTAGAAAGCATCCCTCTAATGAAGGGCTTGGATCCAGAATATATGCAGAATCCTCAAAACTCAGTAAGAAAATAACCCAGGCTGGGCGCAGTGGCTCACGCCTGTAATCCCAGCACTTTGGGAGGCCGAGGAGGACAGATCACTTGAGGTCAGGAGTTCGAGACCAGCTTGGTCAACATGGCGAAACCCCATCTCTACTAAAAATACAAAAAATTAGCAGGGCGTGGTGGTGCACACCTCTAGTCCTAGGTACTTGGGAGGCTGAGGCACGAGAATCGCGTGAACCCAGGAGGCAGAGATTACAGTGAGCCGAGATCGCGCCACTGCACTCCAGCCCAGGCAACACTGAGAGACTCCGTGTCTCAAAAAAAAAAAAAAAAAGTGGGCAACTGAATAGACCCTTCACCAAAGGTGGCAGACGGATGCAAAAGAGCACACGGAGAGAGCCCCAACATCATTAGTCATTAGGGAGACGCAAATTAAATCCTTAAAGCGACACCACTACACACTCACTAAAATAGCTAAAACTAAAAAGATCAGGTGCTCTCCAGGATGTGGAGCAACCAGAGCTCCTGTGCACCGCTGGTGGGAGCCTCTCTGACAACAGCCCTGCAGTTTTTAGTAAGTTAAACATACTCCTCATGTAGGACCTGCCATTCCACCTGAGGTGTTTAAGCAAGCGAAAGGCAAGTGTGTGGCCCTACAAAGGCTTGTACATGGGTCATTCCAAGCAGTTTTATTTCTGATAGCCATAAATTGGAAGCAACTCCAAAGTACAGCAAAGGATGAAAGCATAAACAATTTCTGGTGTATCTATAATGGAAAAGCTCTCAAATGAAACGGGATGAACTACTGATACACACAACACGGATGACTCTCGAATAATCACACCGAGTTGAAGCCAGAAGAGAGAGTACACACCATGTGATATGGCTTGGCTCTGTGTCCCCACCAAACCTCATTTCCAACTGTAATCCCCACGTGTGAAGGGAGGGAAGTGACTGGATCATGGGGACGGCTTCCCCCAGGCAGTTCTCATGATAGCGAGTGAGTTCTCAGGACATCCAGTGGCTTCATAAACGGCAGTTTCCTCTGCCCTCCTGTCTCTCCTGCCGCCATGTGAAGAAGGTACTTGCTTCCCCTTTGCCACATGATTGTCCCCAGTCATGTGGAACTGTGAGTCAATTCAACCTCTTTCCTTTATAAGTTACCCAGCCTTGGGTATTTTTTTATAGCAATGTAAGAACAGACTAATACGCTGTCTGACTGCATTTATATAAAATTCTAAAACACACAGACTCCCCTGCAGTGACAGAAAGCAGATGGGACCAGGGGTGTGGGAGGGACAGGAAGGAGGGCTAGAGAGAGGCAGAGGCCGTGATGGGGGTAGGGTTCACCATTCCGACCCTGGGGTGACAGCTCCACGTGCACGCACGTCTGTCGAAACTCACCAGTCACTTTAAATGTGCTCAGTTTACTGCTGTCGATCACACCCCAATAAAGCTCTTAAAACACATGCATATAGCCCTTAGAGAGCTAGAAAAAGGTACAACTCTCCCCCCAAAAAATAATGGAAAGCATAGTTTTAATTCTCTTCTTCCCACCATCCTTCCCGAGTGAAAATAACTGCCAAGTTCACAGCTAGCACACGACCTTCCCCCACCAGCCCTGCCTCTTAAGAACACTAGGAGCTGCCTGAGAGTCGTATTAACAACTCCGTTCACCACCACACACAAAAACCAGGCCATGTTCAATGAGTTTTACTCCACCTGACCCCGTGAGCAACACAGGGACGTGAGTGTGCTGTCGATGGCACCCCAAGCGATCACACCCTCCACCACGCTGCCTTTTTAACAGAGTAGCTCACTGAGTAGCTCAGAGCATGAAACAGCTGCAGGGGTCCTCAGCTCCCAGCCTCCAAATGAAAGTGCGTGTTCAAGTCTCCGAAAAATAACACCAAGCTAGCTCCTTTGATGGAAAAGGGATCCCCTGAAATGATGCAGAAGGAACTGTGGTCAGGCCTGAGGAGCAGGCCACAAAGTACCAGCTCTGTGGGAGCTGCCTCCAGCCCCCATCTCCACAAAGCCGCAGGTGGACAGACTGCGTGCACCCTCCACGCCTTCTGGAAAGCCAGGCTCCGCAGAAACACGAACCCAGCAGGCCACACTCGGCACAGGAAAGAGCAGCCTCTCCTGAAGGATCAGCAGCTTGGCTCTGCAGGCAGAAGGGCCTGAATGGGGCCTCCACCAACCCACCCACGGCTTGCTGCCGCCCTGTGAGTGGAGAGCTGGGCCCAGCACTCTCCCCTGGGCTCTGATTCCAGGATTTATCCTTATTCCTTAGGTGGTCTGCACAGCAGTCAGCCAACTCAGCATCCCCCCATCATTTGGCCAAATTTCACAAATACACAGTTGCTCACCTTAGAGCAAAGTTAAAACACCAACCCGTGGAGACTTCTACTCATGATTTGTTTCACTCGTTAATTCCTCTGCAACTCAACAGGAATGCTTACCCTCGTGCCTGTGTACAAAAGAGCTATGTGCAAATCAACACAAAAGAAATGGCAACAATACACCCAACTCCGAGTTAGAAGTTCACCCTGAAGTTTAAAGACTGTCTTTTACCTCAAAATGCAGAGGCACTGCAAAGCACATCTGTACTGATGGCCAGATGTGGCTCTCAGGGCCCAGTGCAGAAACCTGGAGTGGAATGAAGTTTGGGAAGAAGCCAGCCTCGCAGCCCTGAGAGCCAAGCAGCGTCGTCAAAAGAGCAAGGTGCAAACCCTAAACAGGCGCTGTGACTGATGGGACTTGCCCCTGGAAAACCCTCACCCGGCCTTCAGCATCGGCCTACACAGTCCCTCCTCCCCCTTGGCATTATCACAGTTGCAATTCGGTGACTGTTTTGTGATTTAGTCACTCCCTAACGTCTGTCTCCCCCTCAATGCAAGCTCCCTGCGCTCAGGGATTAAATCTCTAAGTTCACACAAATGAACAGATTGGAGAAAAGTTTAGTGAACGCACAGGTGTGCTGTGCCTACCCCAGGCCCATCCTCTCCCACCGTATATGCTAATTCCTTACCTGTCTCCATTTCTCCTGCCAACCACAAAACCATACTACTGGAACTGTGTTAAATTTATCCATTTGCAGAACAGGATAAAATAAGCTTGACAAATAGTTAATTTTCTGCATTGGATTCCTAAAAAAATCATTAACTTTACCTTACAAACATCTAAATCACATATTCATTCAAGAGGTGTTTATGAAACACTGACTATCACCAAGCCCTGAACACACAATGGAGGGCATAGCAGGAGTGGCCCGCATCGCTCTATGCGCATGGGGCAAAGAAATGGTGACTGAGAAACAGCCTCCCGCCTGCCCCTTGGCCCCTCTCCATTCCCTGCTGGGTGGGTTGCTCTCCCCTCACCTCGGCGGCCTAGGTCGTGCAACCAGTCAGCCAGGCCAGGAGTTGTATCATTCTGAATTGCATTTTCCAGGTTGTAAAAGCAGCCGAGTGGGCTTCTAAGCCATCTGATTGCTCACAGCCACCTCTCTATGGTGCAGGGTCCCACAAGGGTTCTGCTCCTGCAGCTGAGCCTCCCTAAAGCACTGAGCAGAGGCCTGGACACCCAGGAGCCGCACCTGCTCTGGGATGCTAGAGGTGCTAAGGGGGGCCGGTCAGAGTGACCAACAGGGACAGACCCACCCCACACAGGGGTTCTGCCCTTTTTTCCCACCAGGGCTTCTGCAAACCCAAACATACCCCCCAAAAAATGCTAGCTCCTTGAATTCTCTTTAAGTTAACTTTAAATGGCTGAGATATTTTGGTAAGAATACTTTAGGAAATACAGTTGACCTTTGAAAAACATGGGTCGAACTTCCAGGGTCCACTTACATGCAGATTTTTTTTCAACCAAGCAAGGACTGAAGATACAGCATTGACAGGATATGAAACCCACATACACAGAGGGCTGATGTTTTTGCTCGCTTGGGTTCCACAGGGAACTTGCATGTGCATACGGGGCCCTGGAACCGTCCCAAGAACACTGCGGGGTGACTGTATCTGGCACGATCACTTTAGGAAATTCTTAGCACATGGACACATCTCCGTGAACAGGTGCAGTGCACATGCGTGTCTGTCAAGCCACAGCCTGGGAGCAGAGCCCTGCTGCAAACCTCAACCCAAAGCTGCTTCCGAAAAGCTCGTGAGCAGCCTTCAGTGAGGCTGGCATCCACCTGACCTCCAACACAGATCTCCTTCCCGACAGTGAGCTCACATTCAGGAGTGCCATAAAGCACCTGCCTAAGTCTCCAATGATACTCAACAAAGGCACAGGCTTGCATCCCATAAATACCAACCCCTGTGTCAGCTACAGGTTAAAACTGCTTTGCTCAAAACTTAGGAATTCATGGGCCGGGCGCAGTGGCTCACGCCTGTAATCCCGGCACTTTGGAAGGCCGAGGCAGGCGGATCACGAGGTGAGGAGATAGAGACCATCCTGGCTAACACAGTGAAAACCCGGCTCCACTAAAAATACAAAAAATTACCCAGGCATGGTGGTGGGCGCCTGTAGTCCTAGCTACTCAGGAGGCTGAGGCAGGAGAATGGTGTGAACCCAGGAGGCAGAGGTTGCAGTGAGCCAAGATCGTGCCACTGCACTCTAGCCTGGGTGACAGAGCGAGACTGTCTCAAAAAAAAAAAAAAACAAAAAAACTTAGGAATTCATGGATCAGGGAAGGGGTACATAGGTGTTCGTTGTACTCATTCTTTTAAGTTTGAAATTTTGCAAGATAAAACTCGGAGGCAAGGACTGCTTTGCTATCTAGACATGCAACTCTGTGTGATAACCTCCACTTGGGGCTGATGGGCAAGTGGAGTAACAAGGTAAACAGTGGGACTCCTGGTAAACTCTGACACAGAAGCCCTTCAAAGGGAGCCCTGCTAGCTCTGCAGCCCCAGGGCCCAGTGCCCGCACGCGCGCGCACACACACACACACTCATACATGCACACTCCATCCAATCCCCTGTACTTGGGGCTGCCTTGGTGGGGTGGGGTAAGGAAAGCCTGGCTCTCGGCCTCCAGCAGCTGACAGTCTGGTAAAGAATAGGAATGCAGGCTAGGCGTGGTGGCTCACACCTGTAATCCCAGGACTCTGGGAGGCCGAGGCGGGCGGATCATGAGGTCAGGAGATCGAGACCAGCCTGGCCAACATGGCGAAACCCCGCCTCTACTAAACATACAAAAGTTAGCTGGGCGTGGTGGCATGCGCCTGTAATCCCAGCTACTTGGAAGGCTGAGGCAGGAGAATCGCTTGAACCCGAGAGTCAGAGCTTGCAGTGAGCCGAGATCGTGCCACTGCACTCCAGCCTGGCGACACGGCAAGACTCCGTCTCAAAAAAAAAAAAGAACGGCAGGCACAGGTAACCCACGGTGGTCAGGGGAAGCCTCAGGGCTGGCCCAGAGGGAAGAAGAGTGCGCCGCAGGGGCATGGTCACGGTGAAGCTCCCCATGTGGTGCCAGGTAGAGGACAGATGCCAGCGCTGGGAGGCCAGGCGAGCAGGGCAGCGGCCAGAGCCCTAAGAGGGGGGTGCAGCCACGGGCACAGGGAGAGGAGGCAGCGGAGGCCTCTGCAGCATGCCAGGGAGCGGAGTCACAGGCAGGGACACCAACGAGCCTGCCAGGAAACTGGACACCTGTACCTCCACAGTGCCCGGTCAGTGCAGGCAATGAATCTGAGTTTCTGGTGTCCTGGATAAGACGACACAGCAGCATCACAAGCATCACAGACGTCACCACCCAGAGTCAGGACACCATAGCCTTTTCATGCCAAAGCCTAATACTAATTTAGATTCGCTTTCATGTGTAGACAGACACATAATTTAAAACAGCTCTGAAACATTAAAATGATTTTCCAGTCATTCAACAGTTAATAAAGTTTACCCTGCCCAGCAGTGCCCATTTCTGCTTTTTCTTAACTGCCACACCCCACTGCGGCCTGTCCTGCCTCGAGGCACATTTTCGATTAGCCCTGAAGCCAGAGCACACACTCGCAGGATGGGCTGGAGAGTGCTGGGAAGGGTCTTGCTTGCCCTACTCCATACACCTCAGTACAGCCTGCAATTTTCCAATTAACATGTTTAGAGAAATAATTTTTTGAAAACAAATTTCGTCCAAAAACTTTACTAAGTTGCCAATAATGTTGAATTGTCTTATCTACTTTTTAAACTGGCCCCACAAAATGTATCAGGTGACCACGAAAGCAACACCAAGGGCCACACAGCGCAAATGTGGAACCTCATGGATAAACACGTGGCAGGGCCTGATTCCGGAGGCTGTCCGTACCCCACCGCCTCCACGATACGATGGCCTCCTTCGCCTCTTCTCAGCACTCAATTCACTTGCCCAACTGCACCTGAGCTTCCTGAAATGCCCAGGTCTATCTGACAGACACAACATGCAACAAACAGGAAATGACTTGCAGTTGGTCTCGGGCAGGTTTTTCTCCACGTCTTTAGGTAAAAGGCTTCTGCTGAAAACATCGAGCACCTGGTATCACTTCTGCCTTCGTGAAGCCTTCCCTTATATTCTCAGCCATTCCTGGTTTCTAATTTTCTCAGGTTTCTAAAATCTCTGAAACCCACAAGCCTCGTGCGACTTCACTGACTCCCTCTTTCAGGGAGCCTGGGTCCAAGGTCGGAACGTGGCCAGGCTGCTCCAGGCTGGGCGTCCAAGCCCTCGTCCTCTAGGCATCGCACACCTTGAGGCCCAGCGTGTGCAGAATCAGGCTGTGCTTGCTTCCGCCGACAGCAGTGAGCATGCTGGCTGGGCCCAGGGTGCCTCCTCGACACTTTGCTAAACCTCAGGATAAAGCATATTCATCTGCACATATTTAACTCCCAAGACTCTAAAAATCCTGCACTAACAGAGAGCCTTCACTTCTGCACAATTTTAACATGTGCTCTTTCATCTGCAGATTCTGAATTCATTCAAATGACACTTTGGGCATTCCCTTTGCCTTGACTGAGAGCTCAGTTCCAACTCTGTGCCCACCTCCCAGCCTCCCCCTACCCTACTCCACTAGCAGCTGAACAGAGCCCAAGGTGGGCGTTTTTCACTCTATCCTCCCTGTCCCCTGACTTTCTCATTAATCATATCTTCTTGGGTTATGAGTACTTTTCTTAGTCACTGTAAGCTCTTACTAGAGTAAGCACATGTGTCAACAAATAAAATAGTCAACAAGCAAAGGCTCCTACCAAAACCCCAGGGAGAGGCCGGGGTGCAGGGCATGCAGCCCCCGGCACCCGGAGACGGGGCTCGCAGGGAAGGCCCCGTGGAACAGCCCGGGAAGAGGGCAGCTGGCCCAGCAACACCGAGACACAGAACGCACAGGACACTTCCAAACAAAAGTTCCGGATTCTTCTCATGATCAGCAAGCAAGAAGAAAACAACCCTCCTTTCCTCAGAGCTCCCCCGCAGCACTGTCCTTCTGCGAGCCTGCACCTCCCACCTCGCACTCTTCCTGAAGCCAGCGGTGTCTCAGCACCTCTGGAGTCTCCAGGTTAAGACTTCACATATTTGGATACATTTGATCTGCTAACTTAAAAACAGTTAGTGAAGTCACCATTTGGATGGTGCTTCCAAGCCAGTGGTGGGGGCAGTCAACTCTGCAAGCAGTCGGCTCTGCTTTTCTGAGAGGACAAGGACCATGCTCAGATTCCCTCCACCCACAAACTGCTGCTTCCTGAGCTACCATCTCAGCAGTTTCTGTGTCCTCTGATGGGCCAGGACACAGGACTTCTCTAACCTAAAGTCTACGGGTTTGTCCAGATGGCAACAAACATCGCTTCTCTTCCACATGTTCACTGTGTTTTAAGGCAGCTTTATCCAGAGAGGCTGGGGAAGGGGGACCAATCTGAGAGTGCCAGTGACAAGAAGAGGAGCTCGGGGCCACAGGCAGCACCTGCTGTCTGCAGAGGATGGGCTTCCAGAAGGCCCGGTGGCCCACCAGGGCCTCGGCTCTCAGCACCTGAAACCACATCTCCAGCACTCAACTCCAAATGTTCTGCTTACTTTCAAAATGTTTTAAATAGTGCCATCCCCATGCACAATTTCAAGAAAACTGAGGTCAGCTGGCAGATGACATGGACCTTAAATGACTTACAGCAAAACATCAGTTCTCCAGAACCCAGCTTTCAGACAACCTCACTCATCAGAACACACTGGCAGGGAGACAGCAAAGCAGGGGCTCCGAGCAGCCGGCAGCCAACCAGCACACACTGGGCACTGGCCCCAAATCAGAAACACATGTGGATGGTGCACACCCTCCTAGAGCTTCCAATCAATGCGATTCATCAGTCTATGCTAGGAAGGAGAGCTGCCCAGCCCTCTAAGAACTTGCCACCAGCAGATCTTCTTGGCCTCATCTGAGCACCAAGACTGGCTTCTCGAAGGAAACAGCTGGGAAATGATGGATGAGGGGGGAAAAAAAGAGGGGAGGCGGCTGTTTGGACGTGGTGAGAGGCAGGAGGGCAAATAAAGCAGCAAGGACATGGTGAGGGAGTGACCTAGGAAGAGCAGGGCAGAGGGCCACCCACAGGAGAAGAGTGAGGCCACAGATGAGATCCCTCAGCCCTCAGCGGGGCGGGGTCAGGCAGGGTGGCCTCAGCCCTCAGCGGATGGCTCTGGTGCTCTCCATGAAGCAACAAGGGGAGCCACCTGCCAAGATGCGTGTGTGGCAGGAATCAGAGACCAAGGCAGAAGAGGGAGGTGGCAGGACAAAGGAGCTAACAAGGGCCCTAGTGGGTTTTAAATAATAGGAAGGCATTTGATACAATCCAACATCCATTGAGACACATAAACAAATATCCCCTGCCCCAAGAAAAGCAAACAGAAAGCAACTTTAGAAAACAAGAAGTGGGAGCTGGGCAGGGTAGCTCACGCCGGTAATCCCAGCGCTTTGGGATTTGGTAGGTCATTTGAGGTAAGGGGTTCGAGATCAGCCTGGTTAACATGGCGAAACCCCGTCTCTACTAAAAATACAAAAATTAGCCAGGCATAGTGGCGCATGCCTATAATCCCAGCTACTCGGGAGGCTGAAGTACAAGAACTGCTTGAACCCGAGAGGCAGAGGTTGCAGTGAGCTGAGATTGCGCTATTGCACTCCAGCCTGGGCAACAAGAGTGAGACTCCGTCTCAAAAAAAAAAAAATGGAAAGAAAAAGGGCCAAGAGAGGTGGCTCACGCCTGTAATCCCAGCACTTTGGAAGGCTAAGGCGGGTGGATCACGAGGTCAGGAGATTGAGACCATCCTAGCTAACATGGTGAAACCGCCTCTCTACTAAAAATACAAAAAATTAGCTGGGCATGGTAGCAGACGCCTGTAGTCCCCGCTACTTGGGAGGCTGAGACAGGAGAATGGTGTGAACCCGGGAGGTGGAGCTTGCAGTGAGCCAAGACCGCGCCACTGCACTCCAGCCTGGGTGACAGAGCAAGACTCCGTCTCCAAAAAAAAAAAAAGAAAATGAGTGGGAAAGAACTTCCTTAACTCCATGAAGGGAATCTATGAAAAACATCTGTAGCAACTATCATCTTCAATGGTAAATCACTAGAAGCATTTTCTTTATAACCAGAAACAATTCAAGGTTGCCGGTCATCACCACTTCCCCTCAACACTACACCTGAGACCCCAACAAGCCCAATACCAGAAGACAACAAGGGAGTGAAGCACAGGACGTCAGTGAAATACAATTGTCATTAATGGCATATAATAAATTCTCTAGGTATGACACTAAAAAAATTGCAAATTTTTAATGGAAGAGTTTAAGAGTGCTAAAAAGTAAGATCAATATCCAAAATTCAACTGCAATTCAACACAATATCAACAAAGAATTAGAAAACACAATTTTTTATTTATTTTTAGAGAAGGGTCTCATTCTGTCACCCAGGCTAGTGTGCAGTGGCACAATCATAGCTCACTGTAGCCTCAAACTCCTGGGCTCAAGCGATCCTCCCACCCCAACCTCCTGAGTAGCTGGGACACAGGCATGTACCACCACACCTGGCTAAATTTTTTTTAAATTTTTTGTAGAGACAGGGGTTCTCACTATGTTGCTCAGGCTGGTCTCAAGCTCCTGACCTCGAGCAATCCTCCCACCTCAGCCCCCCAAAGTGCTGAGATGAGAGGCATGAGCCATCGTTCCCAGCCAGAAAATGTGTTTAAAAAAAAATACTTAAAATAGCAGCAATGAACTCAGAATGTCCTGGAATGCCCTACACATATGTAACAAAATATGTGTAAGACCTATATGAAAAAGACACATAAAACTTCATTGAAAAATATTACAAAATATGTAAATAGAGTAATATACCATATTCATGGATATAGTCACTATATCATAGATTTCTTTTTTTTTTTTTTTTTTTTTTTGAGATGGAGTCTCGCTCGCTCTGTCGCCCAGGCTGGAGTACAGTGGCACGATCTCGGCTCACTGCAAGCTCCGCCTCCCAGGTTCACACCATTCTCCTGCCTCAGCCTCCCAAGTAGCTGGGACTGCAGGTGCCCGCCACCATGCCTGGCTAATTTTTTGTATTTTTAGTAACGACGGGGTTTCACCATGTTAGCCAGGATGGTCTCGATCTCCTGACCTCGTGATCCACCCGCCTCGGCCTCCCAAAGTGCTGGGATTACAGGCGTGAGCCACCGCGCCCGGCCCATAGATTTCAATTCTCCCAAAATTGACCCACAGATTGATACAACTTCAATTAAAATAACCTACAAGGACTTTTATGGGCCCCGAAGAGTTGATTCTAAAATTTATAAGGAAGATCAAAGTGCACAGACAATTCTCAAAAGCAACAGAATGGGGTATTACCTCTAGTAGACATCAAGAGTTAGTATGGAGCTAAATTATTTAAGGACAGGATGCTACTGATGAAAGGACAGACAAATAAACGAAGAGGAAACAACCGACAGGCTAGAAACGGATCCCACATAATATAAAACGTGAAATGTTACAGACGGGCCATGGAGACCACAGAGGTGAGGAAGGACCATTCAAATAAATAACACCAGGACAACTGTTCATCCAAATAGGAGGAAAATGAAAATGGAGCTCTAACTCACACCATACACGAACCCCATGCCAGGAGGATTACATACTTAAAAGCAGAAGCAAAAGCTATCATTTTAGAAGAAAATACAGAAGAATATTCCTATTACCTTCGGATTAGAAAGGACTTCTTAAAGATGACTTGAAAAGGCTTACCAAAAAGGAGACAATAGATAAATTCAACTACACTAAAATCAAGGAGTCCTATTCATCAGAAGACACCATAAAGAAAGTGAAAAGATCAAATATAAACTGGAAGAAGATACTGGCCATACATATGACCTATAAAGGCACAGTAACCAGAATATGCACAGAACTCTTATAATTAATAAGAAATAATTTAAAGAAAACTGGGCAAAAAGACACAGACATTTCACAGGTTACCCACAAACAATAAACACAGAAAATTAATTTCCTCCATATTAAAGGAAAAGAAGTTAAATGAAATTAATTTTCATTAATAAATTAAAGGAAATTAATTAAATTTCTTTTTTTTTTTTTAAACAGAGTTTTGCTCTTGTTGCCCTGGCTGGAGTGCAGTGGCGCGATCTCAGCTCACTGCAACCTCCCCCTCACAGGTTCAAGTGATTCTCCTGCCTCAGCCTCCTGAGTAGCTGGGATTACAGGTACCCGCCACCACGACCGGCTAATTTTTTGTATTTTTAGTAGAGATGGAGTTTCACCATGTTGGCCAGGCTGGTCTCGAACTCCTGACCTCAGGTGATCCACCCGCCTCGGCCTCCCAAAGTGCTGGGATTACAGGCATGAGCCACTGTGCCTGGCTCATTAATTAATTTTTAAATGAAAATTAAGACAACACTATCATAGCATTTTACACCCCCAGATTTGAGGAACTGAAAAGTCTGACAACACCCAGTGCTATCAAGGATATAAAATAACAGAAACTGCGGGGAGGCAAGTGAACTGTTGCAACTAACATTACTCATGCAGTACTGCAAGAGAAACTGCAAGGAAATGACAGGCCAGTATCCCTCCTGAACCTACACACGAAACTGTAGCAAACTGCATGCAACTGTATATAAAAAGGATAATACATGTGACCAACAGGGGTTATGCTAGGAACTCACCAGGGTTTAACACTCAAAATTAAATCAGTGTAATTCACCATGTTAACAGACTAAAAAAGAAAAACCATACAAGCATCCCAATACAGGAAGAAAAGCATTTTAACAAAAATAAACATCCACTCACGACAAAAATTCTCACCAAACTAGGAAAAGAAGGTGCATAGACTGACTGCCATCATAATTCATATGCTGAAACCCAATCCCCAAGGTGATGGTGGCAGAAGGGGCAGGGTGGGGGGACCTTTGAGAGCCCAGCCCTCATTAACCGGATTAGCGCCCTTATGAAAGAGCCTGTCCCACAGCTGCCTTGCCTCTTCCTTCCATGCTCTGAGGACACACAAGAAGCTGCATGGGAGCAGGCAGCAGGCCCTCACCAGCATGGCAATCTTGCACTTCCCAGGACTGTGAGAAATGAATTTCCAGTGTCTAGAAGCCTCCCAGTCTACGGTATTTTGTTACAGCAGCCAGAACGGCCTACGACAGAAGGGGATTCCTCAACCTAATACAGGGCCTCTATGAAAAACCTGCAGCTGACATCATGCGCGTCATGAGAGAAGACGGAATGCCTCCCCCAAGATCGGAAACAAGGCAAAATGTCCCTTCTCAACGCTTCTGTTTGTAATATTACACTGGAGGTTGTGGCCAGTGCAATGAGACAAGAACAAGAAATAAAAGGTGCACAGACCAGAAAAAAAGATATGAACCCCTCTTTACTGCAGATCACACCTATCTTTGAAGAAAATCCTAAGAAATCTACAGAAGAAAGCTACTAATATATGAATGAAGCATAGCCACAGGATATAGTCAATTTTTTTTTATTTTAATTGCATTTATTGTATGCTGAGTTTATTCCCATGCCATAAGTTTTTGTTTCTTCAGTTTCTTCTCGTACAGTTTTCCTCTGTGCAACTTCCTCACCTGGCTTGGGAACAAGTGTCTTTACTGTGAGGATCGTCTCAATGTGACAGGGCGCCCTGTATGGATGAACCCGACCACCAGCCCTGAAGTCCCACGGAGCATCCTGGGTTCTCAAACACCAGAGAGCCTACATCTACACCCTCACGTTCAGTGTGACTCTCCACATTTTTAAGTGTGTGCAGCAAAAATTCAGCGCTCTTTTTGGGCCACCAACCCTGTGTCCAGCCCCACTGTTTGGCCTAGGTACACCTGCCAACTCCACCCCTGCAATGTCGGAATGGCATACACTGTTTGTATAAAGGGACGTCTTTCAGACACTTGGTGACTTCTCATGTATGCATACCCCTGATGGCCTGAGCAGTTTCGCGAGCGTTCTTAAAGTGATCAGGAAGACTTGAACCTCTTGATTTGCACGATTCTGTGGGGATTTCTGGGTCAAGTGACTAATGAACCATTTTCACAGCTCATCTCAGGCCGCGTGGGGAAGAGCTATAAAGTCAGTATTTTTAAAAGCAATTTTTTTGGTTTTTTTTTTCGTTTTTTGAGACGGAGTCTCGTTCTGTCGCCCAGGCTGAAGTGCAGTGGCGTGATCTCGGCTCACTGCAAGCTCCGCCTCCCAGGTTCACGCCATTCTCCTGCCTCAGCCTCCAGGTAGCTGGGACTACAGGAGCCCACCATTACGCCCGGCTAATTTTTTGTATTTTTACTAGAGACAGGGTTTCACAGTGTTAGCCAGGATGGTCTCAATCTCCTGACCTCGTGATCCACCCGCTTCGGCCTCCCAAAGTGCTGGGACTACAGGCGTGTGCCACCATGCCCAGCTAATTTTTGTATTTTTAGTAGAGACAGGGTTTCACAGTGTTAGCCAGGATGGTCTCAATCACCTGACCTCGTGATCCGCCCGCCTCAGCCTCCCAAAGTGCTGGGATTACAGGTATGAGCCACCGAGCCACCGACCGGCCACGCCCAGCCAAAAGCAATTGTTTTTCTAAATACTGGCAACAATTGGAAACAAAAATTTTTAAAGGACCATGTACATGGCATAAAATATGAATACTTAAGAATAAATTTAACAAAATATGTTCAGGACACAAACACTGAGAACTATGAAACAACCCTGAGAAAAATCCTGAAAGGCCTAAATCAATGAAGAGGTACACCACGTTCGTGAATCAGAACACTCAATATTGCTAAGATACCAGTGATCATAAAACCGATCTATAGACTCAATACAATCCCAAGCAAGATATCAAGGTATTGGCCAGGCCCAGTGGCTCACACCTGTAATCCCAGCACTTTGAGAGGCTGAGGCAGGCGGATCACCTGAGGTCAGGAATTCGAGACCAGCCTGGCCAACACGGTGAAACCCCATCTCTACTAAAAATACAAAAATTAGCCGGGTATGGTGGCACGTGCCTGTAATCCCAGCTACTCGGGAGGCTGAGGCAGGAGACTCACTTGAACCCAGGAGTCGGAGCTTGCAGTGAGCCAATATCGTGCCACTGCACTCCAGGAAAAGATGTGAAAGAGTGAAAAATTCTGTCTCAGAACAAACAAACAAAAAGCTATCAAGGTATCAAGAGACTGTTTTTGTAGAAATTGACGAACTGATTCTGAAACACATGAATGCAAACGACCAGGACAGCCCTCAACGTTTTCGAAAAAGCAGCACTGGAGGACTCCTGCCACCCATCAACACTCCCTCTAAATGGGCGGGAAAGTGCTGAGCTGCAGAGGGGAAGACAAGGACATGAGTGGACAGAACACATCCCAGAAGTGACATCCTCACACGTGGCCGACTGAGTTTCAATAAAGGCAGCAGCATCATTCAACAGAGAAAGGAAGGTCTCCTCAACACATAAGGCTGGCATGATTGGTACCCACAGAAAAAACAAGTCTCAACCCCACCTTACAACTCTCCCAAAATTAACTTGAATTGGGTTGAGTAAGAGCTAAAGCCATAAGCATTCTAGAAAACTCCTGTGCCTTGGGTTAGGCAAAAATTTATTTAAGAAGGCACAAGATGAATTCTTAAAATGATACACTGGATTTATTTAAGAAGGCACAAGATGAATTCTTAAAATGATACACTGGATTTATTTAAGAAGGCACAAAATGAATTCTTAAAATGATACATTGGGCTTCCTTAAAATTGAAAACTTGCACTTTAAAATGCATGCAGGTAAAAGAAAAGGCAAACACAGACCAAGAAAATAGTTACAGAACAATTCTCTCTGATAAATTACTTACATCTGGAAAATACACTTTAAACTCTTACTAAATCAATAATGACAAAACTAACAACCCAATTTAAAACACACAGACAAAAGATTTGAAAAGACACCTCCCAAAAGAAGATAGGCAAATGAGCAAATAAGCTGGTGGAAAGACGCTCAGCATTATTAGTCACTAGGGAAATGCAAATCAAAGCCACAACATAATGGCACAGCACCCATCGAAAAGGCTAAAATTCAAGATTGACCATACCAGCTTTCTGCAAGGATGTCAACCATTATGCGCTGCTGGTGAGACGCAATGCAAAATAGGACAGCCACTTTGGAGTTCCTTCAGAAATTAATATTCATTTGCCATATTCAGCAATCCCACCCCTAGTTATCTACCCAAGACAAAGAAAAACTTATGTTCATACAAAGATTTATAGGAAACATTCATAGAATCATTGCTCATAATAATCAAAAGCTAGAAACAACCCAAACACCCATCAACTGGTAACCAGATCAACTGCAATCCAGCCACAAGCCTGGATGCTGCTCAGCAATGCAAAGGAACCAGCTACTGGCACGCACACGACACACCACCTGGGCACCACGCAGAAGTATCCCGCCAAGGGAAAGGGCCAGATGTGAGGTTCCCACTACATAATCTCATTTATACAAAATTCTAGAAGAGGCAAAATCACAGTGATAGAAGCAGCTCAGTGGCTGCCGGGGAGGAAGCTGGAGCAGGGGTTCACTCCCAGGGGCACGAGGCTACAGAATGATTCCGAATTCTGTACTCGACGGTGGTGGTGACGTGACTATCGTTAAAACTCACAGACCTACACGCTGAGAAAGGTGCACTCTGCCATGCGCCAACTATGCCTCCATAAACGGAGATTTAAAAAGTCTTTTTGCCACTAGATTTTGCCACTAGAATGGGCAAAACAGAAAAGCCTGGCCACGCCAAGCACCAGCAGGATCTCACAGCAGCAGCACTGGGCCTGCGGATGAAACTAAATTCGCAGAGCCACTCAGGAACACGGCCTGGCAGTTTCTGACCAGACCAAACTCACACCTTCTTTACGACTCAGCGATTCCACTCCTAACATTTACCCAAAAGAAAAGGACGGCTACACGTATGTTCGCACAAAGACTTGAACACAAATGTTCAAAAAGAAGCTTTATTCATAATAACCAAAAACTGGAAACATGCCAGATCCCCTCAGCTGGCAAATGTATAGCATACGTCGAAACAGAAACCATTCCCCATAAAAATAACAAACTGTGGACACGTGTAGCACACGATGACCCTCCAAGTACTCTGAGTAGGAAGCCGGACACCAGGGAGCACACAACTGGGGTTTCAGCGACCTGAGCTCTCCGAAGGACAGATCCACACCGACGGCTAGAGGCGGCCCAGAGAACGCCTTCCCGTCCAGGGCTGTGGGCCGACAGCAGAGGGCACAAGCAGACCCTCTGGGGGGCTGAACAAAATGAGGGTAGACATCCTCAATCTGTGCACTTACAACGGGGACATTTTATTGTATATAAATTATGTCCCCTCCAAGAATTTTTATGCATGTTAACCTCTATTTAAAGGAGAGCCCCCCCCCCCCACAAACTGTCAGCCTCCATGTACAGCCACACCTCACATAATGATGCTCCTGGCAATAACAGACGGCACACACGACGCTGGTCCCATCGAGACCATGCTGGCTAACAGGGTGAAACCCCGTCTCTACTAAAAACACAAAAAATCAGCCAGGCGTGATAGCATATGCCTGCAGTCCCAGCTACTTGGGAGGCTGAGGCAGGAGAATTGCTTGAACCCGGGAGGCAGAGGTTGCAGTGAGCCGAAATCGCGCCACTGCACTCCAGCCTGGGCAACAGAGCGAGAATCCATCTCAAAAAAAAAAGAAAAAAGAAAAGTATGGCACACTGACCAGGTGCAGTAGCTCACCACTTTGAGAGAGTGAGGTGGGAAGACTGCCTCAGGCCAGGAGTTCAAGACCAGCCCAGGCAACAAAGCAAGAGCCCTTCTCTCTACAAAAAATTGAAACATCAGACAGGCACAGTGGCTGTAGTTCCAGCTACTTAGGGGAGGCCAAGGCAGGAGGATCACGTGAGCCCAGGAGTTCAAGGCACCACCGCACTCCAGCCTGAGTGACAGAGTGAGGCCCTATCTCCTAAAAAAAAAAAAAAACCCTCCCACATACAATTCTGTAGCATACAGAATACTGGCTAATGATACGGACAGAAGGCAAGGAAATACTGGGTAGAAGAGGGCAATTCCCCAGCAAAGGCCCCACCCTCAAGCCTGGATACCTGCGTCCCTAAATGGGAACAGGCATTCCTGTTTGCACGCCCAAATGTTGCCTTTTCCAAGACTACTCTGGCCTGCCACGCCCCTATCTTGTGCCCATATAAACCCCAAGCTCCACTGACGACAGCAAAGTAGCGCAGCAGAGGAGAAAAGAGAAGGAGCGTCTGAATGTCGAGAGGGGTTTGGCTGGGCACCGTCCAAGAGGAGATCGGTTGTGGGACAGCTGAACTCCAGAGGAAGATCATCTTCTCGAGAACTCCATTCCCTTGCCAGCTCATCCATCTCACTGAAGGCCACCTCCATCACTCAATAAAATCCCCACAAATGCCATCCTTCAAGTCCGTGTGACCTGATTCTTCCTGGACACCGCACAAGGACTCGGGTACCGAGAGGGCAGGGGGTAAAAGGCTGTCGCCTGACACTCTGCTGAGCTGGTTAACACTTAGCCATCTGAGAATGGCAACTGCTAAAAGAGCATTCATTGTAACATACCCCTAGATGCTACTGTGGGGCCAGAGCCCAAAAGGGCTCACCCGGGCTCCTGCACCTGTCCGTCTGCGCGCTCCCCCTCCAGCAAATGAGCCACACCCCCTGTTGCAAGTCCCCAGAGGGGGTCAGGGAACTTTCCTGTTTCAATGATAATTAGCAACTATGTTACTGGTTTCTGTATTTACTATATTCTATTTCCCATCACTGTTTCAGAATATACTGCATCTACTTATTAAATCTTACAGTTAACTGTAAAGCAGCCTCAGGCAGGTCCTTCAGAAAGAATCCAGAAGAAGGTACTGTCATCATAGGGATGACAGCTCCATGTGTGTTACTGCCCCTGAAGACTTTTCAGGGAGACAGGACCTGGATGGAGGTGGAGGACAGTGATATGGATGATCCTGACTCTGTAGGCCTAGACTAACGTGTGTGCTTGTGTCTTGTTTCTAACAAGTAAGTTTAAAAAGTAATAAATAATTTTAAAAATGGAAAAAAGCTGGCTGGGCGTGGTGGCACATGTCTGTAAACCCAGCATTTTTGGAGGCTAAGACAGGCAGATCGCTTGCGCCCAGGAGTCCAAGACCAGCCTGGGCAACATGGTGAAACCTAAAAATAAAATACAAAAATTAGCCTGGCATGGTGGCCACGCCTGCCTATAGTTCCAGCTATCCGGGAGCCTGAGGTGGGGGGATTTCCTGAGCCCAGGAGGTCAAGGCTGCAGTAAGCCATGATTGCGTCACTGCACTCCAGCCTGGGTGACAGAGCTTACAGAATAAGGATACAAAGAAAGTATTTTTTTGCACAGCTGTATAATGTGTTTGTCTTTTAAGCTAAGTGTTACTACAAAAAAGTCAACGAGTTTTAAAAAGTTAAAAAGTTTATAAAGTTATAGTAAGTTAAGGTTATTATTGAAGAAAGAAAACTGTGTTTTTATAAATTCCATAGTCCCTAAGCATACCCTAAGCATAGAGTGCCCCAGAGCCTACAGCAGCGCAGTCATGTCCCAGGCCTCTCACAGACTCCTGCACAGCAACACCCAGTCCTGCAAGCTCCATTCATGGTGAGCACCCTACACAGGTGCACCGTTTTTCATCTTTTATCCCCTATTTTTACTGTACCTTTTCTATGTTTAGATACACAAACTCACTATTGTGTTACAACTGTACACGTCACAAGCCATGCAGGTTTACAGCCCAGGAGCCAGGGGGCCGCACCACACAGCCTAAGAGTGTAGCAGACCATGCCATCCAGGTTCGTGTTAGTATATTCCACAATGCTCGCGCAACGATGACATTGCCTAATGATGCGTTTCTAGAATGTATCCCCATCACTAAGTGGCGCACAACTGTACCTGGTTTACATGTAATTCCAGGAAGTATTTCCAAGCCCACTGCAGGCTGGACGGGAAGACACAGAGGCAGGGCCCGTTAGCTACCCCAGGCTTCAGCCTCCCACCAATGCAAAGACCACCCTGCCTGGCCTTCCCTTAAGACTGAGCCTCCCCTGTCTCCAGCCCAATATTCCCAGGCATAGCTAGCTTGTGCTTATTATATGCTTTTTGCCTTGGCAGAGAAAAATATAATGTATTTTTTAAACTATTTCCTTCCAAAATTATTTTTTTTAAGTTTTAGTGCTTAAATTATGCAGAAAAACGTCACTATTCAAAGTAATATCCTGAGTGTACTACACATAAAACTTCAAGTTCTTCAATTAAAATAAAGTGCTACCAGAGATGATCTCCAGATTATATTAAGAAAAAATATCAAGGTAAAAATCAGTGTATATGCTACATTAGTTATAATAGGAGAAAAAGAATATATGTGTGTATGCATGCGAGTATGTGTATTTTGAACCACATAAATGTTTTATACCCTCAAAATACAAAATGAAACAAAAAAAGTAAAAATTGAAAACAAACCAAAACATAACTAAATTGTGTATCAAACTGGTAACATAACCAACACAAAAAAAGAACCATTTCGGTGGAGTTTTGAACGCAGTACTGATCTAACATCCTTAAAGAATAAATTCTAAAGACAGAGTGCGAAGAAACCTTCAACTTTACTCTCATGTTATTGTTGTAATTCTGAATCTATGTTTAAGGATAGGGTAGGAGAAGCCAAGTAAGTAAATATGTTTATGTTACTAGGATCTAAGCCTTTCTGTGCAAGAGAAGAGATAAAAATACAATTTCACAGAATTTACAGGAGGGGGAGAATGTGCTGTGTTAAAAATGTGACCAGCGTGACCAGCACCCCCAGCCCTGCCGAAACTGCTCAAGAGTCATCTTCCTCTAAATGCCATTCCAAGGCTCCTTGGGGAAGAGACAGGCCTGGGACAGGAAATATAGGATGAGGCTGGTGTCTCGCACCAGAGGCACCAAACAAGATGGAGAGAAGGCCAGGAGGAGACCCAGGGGCACAGGGAGCAGTCCCACATGGCAATGGACAAGCCACTCAGCCCAGGGCGAGAAAACAGGCCACCTTGAGTGACACATGAAAACTAATCCTAGACAGATTAGTGACTACAAGGAAAAGAAAACTCACAACACCGACGTGAACACAGGTGAGTACGTAAATAACCTCAGGTAGGGAGAGACAGTCTAGCCACACTGCAGGAAGAGAACTCGCAAAGCCATGCCGCTCAAACGGAATCCCATCGGGACGCTCCCCGCTCAGGACTGTCACAGGGACAACTGTCCCACACCTCCTGGCCCATGCACCCTCCCCACCGGCCACACAAGGTCTGGAATGTTCTTCCCCGCCCTTCCTGGGAAAGCCCTGCCTGCCGTGCCTGCCCTGCTCCTCTCTACCCTTGACCTGCTTCAGGTGCTTGGTGGAGCCGATGGCGGTTAAACTTTCAACAGCGCGCCTGTTTGGGTTTAAGCTTCAGAGAACAGGCGCAGAATCCCTGCACGTGCGAGCACTCCGTGAGTGCTGCGGGATGAACCAGCGATGCTGCCTGAGCCACACACCCGTGGTCTCGGTTCTACAGTTCTTCCTTGGTGACAGGAATACAGATTAGCATGCGTTTCTTTTCCATACTTTTTTGCCTTTATCAAATTTTCTAGGATGAGTACATATTACTCAGAAAGAAAGTAACTATTTAAAAAGCCAGAAAACTGCCTTGTTTGTGAGTATAAGGCTACATAAGCTATTGCCACACACCTGCTCCTGGAAAGGGTGAATGCTGAGGAGAGCGCAACAGATCTGTGGCGAAAGAGCCGGTGGACACGAAAACTCTTTCTCATCTAATCCAGAGCAGACGCTCCTGCTTGGACAAAGGGAAGACAGAACTGACGCCCAGGGTACAAACAGGTCCCAAACACACAGCTCCTCATTTGTGTCCTCTGCAAGAATAGCAGTAACCTCTTTTTCACAACTATAACTAACAAATTTTCCTTCTCTCACGCGAGCACTTCCAAATACTGATTCTCTCCTAAAGAAATGCAAAGTTCCACAGCCAGCATCAGATTTAAGAGGCAGTTAACAAGGCTGTTTCCCGCCAGGCCGCTGAAAGCCCTCGCTCTGCAGTGCCCCGGTGCAGCGGATGGCAGACATCGGGATTCTGTACCAACAAATGAGACACAAATGACAACCACAGCCACAACTGCCTTTCCTTCCCCGAAACACCACGCTACAGGCAACAGGAAGGAATGTGGCTCCAGGGACTTGGTACAGCTTTACTGAAATACAGTTTACATAAAACAAATTCACCTATTTTAAGTGTGCAATTTGAAAAGTTTGGGCAAATGTATACAGTTGTGTAACCACTACCACAATCAAGATTTAAAACGTTTCTATTCGCTTAAAACATGTCCTAATGCCACACTACATCACCCTCAGTCCAGGCAACCACGACTGTTCCAGCTTAGCTTTTTCTAGAATTTCATACAAATGAAATTGTGCGATAGGCGGTCTTTCCCTCCCGGCTTCTTGCACCTGGTGGGGAATTTTGTAGATTCACTGTATTGCTGCATGTGTCGTGATCTGCTCCTGCGTGGAGCTGAGCAGCATCTCACCATACGGATCTATCACATCACCTGTCACCACTCATGGCAGGATGGACACTTCGGTTCTTTCCAAATATCCTGGGTGGGGCTGCCGCACACAGTCAATCAGTACTTAACTTTTTACGCTTCTCCTAACTGTCAGCGTTGAGGGTCCCTGGACCTCCACACCCACCGACACACGGGATGGCTGTCAGTTTAACTCCGGCTGTTTTTAGGTGGGTGTGTTATCAGCCGCAGCATCCCACTGGGGTTTTATGTCCTGGAGTCTAACTATGTGAGCACCTTTTCATACACGTGCTAGCCATTTGTGTACCTTCTTTTGGGTCTATTCAAACCCTCTGCCCATTTTTAACCGTAGTTTGTCATCTTGTTATTTAGTCGTGACAGTTCTTTACATATTCTGGATATGAGTTCTTTGTTAGATATAAATATTTTCTCCCAGTCGACGGCTTGCCTTTTCATTGTCTTAACAACGTCTGTCAACTAGCAAAAGTTTGTCTTTAATTTTGAAGTCCTGTGTATCGACTTTCTGCCCTATTAGTTCATGCTATTTGTATCCTAGGACATCTTTCTCCAGCCACAGTCATAAAGACCATCACTGTGTTTTACTCATCTATTCTTCGACAATTACTCTCTTTTCAGAAGGACAACTTCAGTGTCACTGTGAGCAGGACACACTCTTACTAGCATGGGGCTACGGTAGCCACCACTGCAATCCCAAAGCTGACCAGGCTCCCTGTTTACCCCGAGAGGCCACACCACCAGCCTGCACTGACACCCCTGAAACACTGACCTTCTAGAAACACTCTTTTTTTCCGAGAGTCACACCGAGGTCTGGTTAAGAAGGCACTCAGAGTATGGACTTCCCTTAAAGCTGATGGATATTCATGAGCTCCTTTAGAAGGAAGAGATCACACAGTCTCAGGGCACCTGCTCTACCCTCTTCCCTCTACAGCGAGACCCTCCCCAGCCCCGCACAGGAAAGGGGCGCTGAGAAGAGTAAGTCCACAGGCCAGTGAGGACCCCATCACATGCACAACAGGCCACGCTCAGGACAGTGCTAGAGGCACCGTCGCACTGGAAATAGCTGGCATAAAGAGATGGAAACGGTGGCAGAAAATGCTGCAGCCTCTGCCTCTGCCATGAGTGCAGAGTGCACTGTCAAGCCCAGGTGATGCAACGTGCTTCGGCACCAACCAGGCTTTGCCATGAGAAGAGTTGCCCCTGGCTCCCACCACAGGAACACGGCAGAATACAAACGCACGCTATCAAATGTCAATCAAACCAAAAATGACACAGCCACGGAAGCCGCAGGTCTATTTTTATAAACACCGGCACCCGGGATTCCTCGCCAAGATGTTCAAACACGGGCGCTGCCTGACACCGGCGACCCTGCCCCGGGACCGCCCCACATCAGGGCCATCCCAGACCTAGCTCCCCAGCACCCACGCCCTCACTGGACCACCCCCTCAACAAGATGCCTGGTCCCCCACCCAGAGCCACAATACGGGGAGGGGTGTGTGGAAGAAATCAAGTCTCAAAGTCACCTCTGAAAATCCCCTGAAGCCCTGGGGCTCAATGCCGAGTCAATTCCCTGTGGCTGCGACATACCTAGCACCCTCCCACACAGGGCAGGCTGGCGCACGCCTGCCCAAGTCCCAGATGAGAAAGGGGGCTGCCTCTGGGGATTCCATTCTACCACAAATGCTTTTCTAAAAACCAAGAGGCAGCCCAGCCCTGTACTAGCTCCTCCTGGACACAGCTAAGAAAGGATGGGAGTTGTCAAGTGATTTGCTCAGCTGGGCATCCCGAGTGCAGAGCAGTGAGGACAACCACAGACACGGCCACCTGCAGGGCCTGGCTGGAATCTCCCTGACTCCAGCTGGCCAGCAGGTCCTAGCTAGCCCCTCCCTCCTGTCCCCGGGGTGGGCCCTGCTCTTCCTCTAACAGAGGTGCCCCCACTCTCATGCAACACAAACCCACTGCACTTTCAGGGTCCTCATGCGGGGCCACACCTCCGTTAAGCAGGATCGTCTCCCCACGTGCCCACCTCCGTCACCAGGCTCCATCCCCACAGGCCCTCTCCCTGTAGGCCCACCTTGCAACCAGGCTCCATCCCCCCAGGCCCTCTCCCTGTATGCCCACCTTGCGACCAGGCTCCATCCCCCCAGGGCCCTCTCCTGGCGTGCCCACCTCAGTCCCTGGGCTCCCTGCCCCCCTGGCCCTCTCCCCGCATGCCCACCTTGGTCACCAGGCTCCGTACACCCCCAGCTCCGTATACCCCCACCCCGGCCCTCTCCTCACATGCCCACCTCGGTCACTGGGCTCCGCCCCCCCGGGCCCTCTCCCCGCATGCCCACCTTGATCACTGGGCGCTGTCCCCCCCTGGCCTTCTCCTCGCATGCCCACCTTGGTCACCAGGCTCCGTCCTCCCTCCCCTAGTCCTCTCCCCGCATGACCACCTCGGTCACCAGGCTCCGTCCCCAAACTCCAAGCTGCAGCATCTGCACTGTGCCTCCACTGGGCACCATCCACCAGCCCCATCATGGCTGCTGGTTCTCCAGGTGCAGCAGTGCCCACACCCGCCTTCCACATCTGCCCCCACTATCCCCACCATCAGGACGTGCCGAGACCCTGCGAGCGGGGTTCCCGGGCTGAGCTTCTGTGCGAGTGTCTGGGACCTGTCCAGGAAGTGGACCCCAAACATCTGCCCTGTAGGGCAGTGGTGAGCATGGGAGGCGCACACAGTGCCTGGCACCAGCCAGCACCCGGTAGCCACAACACACAGGCCCACTTCTGCGTCCCCTGCTCAGTGATCACCACCCTGTTTCTGATTCTGTCTCCAGTGTGTCATCAGGACCAACATGTAGAACCCAGGCCAGACCTTCTGGCTCTTCCACTCCACAGCCTTCAGGGGTCCCCACTGCCTGCAGAGGAAGGCCCTGCTCTCCGCATCGTCCTGGGTCTCATCTGCCTGAGTCACACCCATACTCACACCTGCAGAGAAGCACCACAGCCCAGATCCCTGCCTGCCCCAGCCCCACACCCTGCCCCTCGTCCACCATGCACCCCAGCCCAACTCCCAACTCCCCAGCAGTCCACAGCTGCCACCAGGGTCACTCCAGAGGGAGGCAGGGCCAGGGCAGAGGTTCCAGAGCCCAGGTCTCTAGCCCCAGGCCCCACCAGCCACGTGGCCTTGAGTAGTTCATAGAAATGCGAGCCTCAGTGTCCTCGTCCCTAGGCAGGTTTCGCAACACCATCATCACAAAGACTAAACACAGTGCCAGAGACGATGGCACTCAAGATGCTTGGAGCAAAGTGACTGCTTCAGACCTGCTGCAGAAACCCAACCTGTCACGGAGCACACAGCAGCCCCACGGAGCAGCCCATCCCCAATACAGGGAGTCAGCCTCACCCGCTCACCCCATCTTCACCCAACACCTACTGTCACACGCTGGAGTCGTAAGTACTCACGGAGGACACCTGACAAACTGTTTTTCTACAACCTTCCATAAGATGAGGCCACAACAGTCAAAACAGGTAACACCCAGAGCCCCAGGAAGACACTGCAGACCAGAGGGTTCTGCACAGCAGCGACCAGGGCAAAGCAGCAGAAGGAAGGGCTCGTCCCCCGCATGACCTGTCCTCGGCCTCTCATCATCCTCCACTCCAGGGTCCCGGCCTGGCTCTGCTCCCCATGGACCACTCCATGTCCCATCCCTCACTGCTCCCTTCTCCTGCCAGTCTGGACCTGGGCACGGCAGGAGTCTCCTCCTGGCACCTCTGCCCCATAGGAGGCAACTTCTGACGACTCTTCCCAAAACGCCACAACGCCTGCTTGTGCTTGTACGTGGAGATTCCAGACAGGTGCCCCCACCCGCTGAGAGCAGCCCTGGGTGCCGGCAGTACAGTCTCCTCTCTCCCCCACCCCTCCCCAGCAAGACCCACCAAAACAAGAGTAAAGGAATTTAAATGGTCAAAGCCCCAATAAAAAGAGAAGAGAAGGACAAGAGAGTTCAACAAACCCAGTGCAGGCTCCATGAGAGCCACGGGGCTCAGGAACAGCAGAGGCCCGCCCGGGAGGGCACACCCCTGCTGCTGATAGGACGGGCCGTCTAGGCATCACCCAGAGCCACCTGCCAGGCTCCAGGCAGAAGGAAGAAGTCACGGCAGAAAGGACCTCTGCCGAGGAAACACACACACATTGGCCCCAAGAGATCAGAATCCCCACACCTGGCCCCCCAGAACAAGGCATGCCCAGCACTGCTTCCTCCTGCACCCACCCAGCAAGGCCCCTTTCTGCCACTACCCACACTGCCCTGGGCACTGGGGAATCAGTGGAGACCCCAGGCAGGGCCCCTCCCACAGAACAGCTCAGAGCTGGGAAGAAAATATTTTCACCCCTCACAGGGGAAGCATCTGAAGTCAACAGCACACTCTCGAAAAGTTACAAGGAGGTTCAGAAAGGGAGGAAATCACCATGGAAATCATGTCCAAAATGAACCTCAGCCCATGGCCTCCAGTGTCAAGTAGAAGGCAGGGGGCAGGGCCACCCCGCGGGCACTGGGGCTGAGGAGCAAGAAGGGACCAAGTCCCCTGTGGGACCGGCAGCCTTGGGAGGGTTCCAGCGAGGCCCAGGCCTGTGCCCCAGCCAGTCACAGAGGCCCCTTCCTGCCCACTGACCAGACACCCAGGGTGCTCAGCTCTTGACGTGGGACACCGGGGGTTCTGGGCCCACTGTGCCCGAAGCACTCGCAGGGCGTCACCGCCCGGCCTGGCTACTCTCAGGCCTCCTCTCACAGGATACTCCTGTCAGGCAGGGAGCCAGCCAGCAATGCTCCCTCCCCACAGGGCCCTGGGACTGCCCTCCCCAGGCTGCACGTGCAGAGGGAACTTTGTCATCTCAGGCCTGCAGCATGAGTCCCATCCGCCGCTCACTCCCACCCCTCTCACTGCCATAGGACACAGGGCTGGGCCTGTCCCAGGCCTGTTTTCCCACCACCAGAGCCCTGATCCACAGAGGCCACCCTCCCTCCCCATCCGCTCAGTGACCCCCACAGCCATCGGGACAGTCCCTCAGTCCCCACAGTCCCTCCTCTGAGGGGCCTGGCCCCTGCCATGGCACCACTTCAGAACCTCATGGCAGGTGGCCTGTGGCCCTCAACGCTGCCCCTGCCAAGCCTCCTGCAGCCGTCACTGGCCAGGCCATCAGTACCTCAGGGGCGTCCCGGGCAGCAGGGATGCAGTGATGACAGACAGATCCACCCGTGAGGAACCTGCACCCACAGGACACGCTCCATTCTGGACATCTGCCACCCCTTCCTAGACAAACCAAGGTTGCCGCCTCCCACCAGGCTCTAGGGCCTGCAGACACACAACCAACCCCCTGCAGGGCCACGTCACCTCCACAACCACAAGGAAGAGAGATGACAGGAAGGCCACCTTCCCCTTCTGCGTCCTGCACCGTGGACTCCCTGCATCCCCGCAGCACAGCATGGCCACCGAGCACCGCAGACGTGCCCAGGCCAACCAGCTCCAAGTGGGGTGCAGTAGCGGGGTGCAGGCTAAATGACAGTGGCCTGGATGAAGTGGCTGACATGAAGCACGTCAAAGGCTCAACCTCAACCTCCCGCCCCACCCATCCTCATCCAGCCTAACTCGCACTGACCCGAAGCACAAATCCAAATGGGGCGCACTTTGTTTCCACTATTGAGCGTGACTCCAAGATCTCTCCTTAAAAAACAAACAAGAAAAAACAAAGAAACTGTCCTTTGACCCCCTCACCACAGTCAGTGACCTACTTCTCCATCTCCTCCTGAACCTGACCCCCAGCAGTGCCATCTGGGACCAGCCGCCTCCAGTCGGCTGACATAGACAAACCCCAGGGTGCCCTGCCCCGCACCAGCTCCACACCCCAGCCCCAGCCCGTGTGTGCCCTGTGGGTCACTGCCTCCCCTGCACCACTAGAATGTCCCCGCCCAGGTGTCTGGGCTGGTATCTTGTCACCTCCCCCACAACAGATGGGCAAGTGTCCCATGGCTTGAACACCACCGTTCCCACAATGCCTCCCTCTGTGAACTGCAGGCTCACGCTCCAGGTGCCTCGCACCACCCCCCACACCTCAGGTCCCTCGCGCCGCCCCCCACACCACCAGGTCCCTCACACCGCCCCGCACACCCCACACCCCGGGTCCCTCAAGCTGCCCCAAAAACACCAGGTCCCTCACACCACCCCACCCCCACACCACCAGGTCCCTCACACCACTCCCCACACCACCAGGTCCCTCAGGTCATCCCCCGCATCCCAGGTCCCTCAGGCCATCCCCCACATCCCAGGTCCCTCACACCACTCCCCACACCACCAGGTCCCTCAGGTCATCCCCCGCATCCCAGGTCCCTCAGGCCATCCCCCACACCACCAGGTCCCTCGTGCCATCCCCCACACCGCAGGTCCCTCACACCACTCCCCACACCACCAGGTCCCTCACGCCGCCACTCGTACCATCAGGTCCCTCACACCACCCAACAAAATGCCAATTCCTTTGCACCACACCCCATGACATCAGGTCCCTTCCGCCACCCCCCACAACACCAGGTCTCCAGGGCTGGAACCGTGTGGCCCAAGGCAGGTGGCAGCCCTTCCCACACAGGAACTCTGGTGGCACGCCCACAACCTCCAAGGCACTGAGGTGATGCCATCCCCAAGCCCAGCCTTCGGGCCCAGGCAGAGCTGCGTCTGGCCCACAGAGCACCCGGAAGTGGAAGAGGGCGGCCCTATCACCCGTCCAGAATCACAGCCTCCAAGACACCCAGTCCGTGCTTTCCAAACTCTCAGAGCTCTGCATCTGATCGATGGTGGGGTGAATGGAGAGCCACAGTGGCCCTGAGTGCAAGCACCGCCCTGAAGCCAGGAGCCCATGAGGCCGCCGAGCCGGAGGACCAGTACCGCCCTTGCACTGCCCTCTGATGAGCTCCCGGCCCAGCTCTCTGCTGCTCTGGATCCATCACTAAGCGGCTCCATTAAGTGCCTGGTCAGGCAGGAGCAGCAGGGAAATGCTGGGGCACCCACATCTGAACAGAGAAGACGCCCACCTTGAGAAGGTACTCTGGAGAAGAGAGCCGCAAGTGACGTTTATATGCTGAGAAGCTGCATCCGTGAACCTCGCCTCCGCCCGTCCACGCCGACCTGCAGCACTCCCCAAGCAACTCCATCAGCAAGCTGCCAGATCCACAAGGTCTCACCTGAGCTCACTGCCGAGTGCACGTTTGTTGACCAACCAACCAAACTCATCCCCCTGGCCCACCAAGGCCATGCACGGTCTGAGGCCTACTGGCTGTCCACCTGTATCCCACCCTGCCCCCAGGCACAAGCTAAACCACCCAGCACTCTGTGCAGACGGACACGGCCAATGACCAAGTCTTCTCGGCTGGAACTAGGGAGAGGCCTGCGTCACTTCTGAGCAAGGGCCTTAAGACCAGGAGTGCCTCTTGGCCACTTGACGCCCTTGCAGCCACAGGACTGCAGGGACTGACAGAAATGGGCCTCCCCAGGCAGATGAGGTGGCTCAGACCTAGCAGACAGCCACCAGCTGGGGGGAGCCCAAGCACTGGAGGGCCCACAGGACACAGTAGGATCATCGGGTGAGGCCACGCGCCACACAGACCCACCCCAGTGCAACAGCCCCTCACCATGCACTCAGGACATTCCATTCTGTGGATTTGCTCTTTGAAAGCCCGCGTGCTTTAGGGGTTTTAAGTCCATAAGTTTGCTCCAAGCTGAACCATTTCCAGTCTCTCTCAGCAGCACAAGCATGAAGGAGGAGGCCTGAAGGAGTGACAGATGCCTTGTGGCATGCAGCCTCCGTTAAGTGGCCATGGGGTTTTGGAGAAGCCGGTCACCTCTGTGAGCCTCAGCATCTTTGTGGAGGGGGACTCTCTTCCAGGACTTTCTGGCTCTAGAGATCTACAGATCTGTGAATCTGTGCACGCCAACCTGCGGCAGGAAGGCGAGGACTGCACGCGCAAGAGCAAAGCAGCCTCCATCACAGCCATGCTACCTCCGCCATCACTGCGCTGGAGGCCAGGAGAGACGCCAACCTTGCAACAAACGCTACTCCACCACACAAGGCTCTCAGCAACAGCCACACCACGTCCTTCCGCCCCAAGAGCTGACAGCTCTTTGCTCTGGGCCACCCCTCCTGCAACCTCCTCCACCAGGCTCCTGCACCCAGGTGTCCACCCTCACCATCCCACTCCCAGCACTGCTGGCCAGATGCGCCCTATGAATGCCCACCTCTCCCGGCACTCCTCCCTGGCTCCCAAGCTGGCCCAGCCTTGGAGGTGCCGGCACCTGCAGGACAGCCTCCTACGGCTCTTCTAGTCTACTCTACAGGCTCATAACACCGTCGTGGCCGTCAGAGCCAGCAACACCATGACTCCCAGACCCTGGCCTGTGCCAGCTGCTCCCCTGAGCTCCTGCCTCCCACCAACCACTGCTGACGTTCCCTCTCACCCCGCCTGCCCACCTCAATCTCATTCCACAAGAACCTTTGTCCTCACCCCTCCCTCCAGCCCATCCACACCTCCCTAAGCCCCACCATCCGCCCTGGGCCCCTGCCACAACCACTCCCACGTTCCACAACTCAGATGCAAAAGTGACCTCAACATACAACTTTAAATTATGCCCTATCTGGCTTCAAACCCTCAATGGCTTCCAGCCACTGAGGCACTTGGAATTACTTCACACTGCCTGGGGGCAGCCCTGCAATATGATCAATTCACAGTGCCTGGGGGCAGCCCTGCAATACAATCAATTCCTGTGTGCAGCCCTGTGATACCATCAATTCACACTGCCTGCGGGCAGTCCTGCAAGACAATCAATTCACACTGTGCAGTCCTGTGATATAATCAATTCACACTGGGTGCAGGCAGCCCTGCAATACAATCAATTCACACTACCTGGGGGCAGCCCTGTGATACAATCAATTCACACTGTGTACAGGCAGCCCTACAATACCAATTCACACTAACAGAGGGCAGCCCTACAATCTGCACGGGGGACCCCTGCATCTGCTCTTTCCTCGGCCTGGATACAGGTCCCAGCTGCATGTGGCTGACCCCTTTCTCATCCCTCAGCCTCCTGGGAAAGCCTTCCCTGACTGCCCTGCCCAGCAGTCCCCTCTCACCCAAGGGTGCTAATCACAATCAGACAGACCTGCTGATCTGTTTGCCTGTTAACTGCCTGGCCCCCACAATGGACACACCATGAATGCAGGGGCTGCCAGCCTGGGACCCCCCACAGCTGAACCCTGGTACCCTCATCAGCCTTCCACCGTGGCCCAGTATACACCCTCGGAACGCGCTCATGCAGGCCAGGTGCGGTGGCTCACACCTGTAATCCCACCATAGGCCGGGCGCGGTGGCTCACACCTATAATCCCAGCACTTTGGGAGGCCGAGGCAGGCGGAGCACTTGAGGTCAGGAGTTAGAGACCAACCTGGCCAACACAGTGAAACCCCGTCTCTACTAAAAATACAACAATTAGCTGGGTGTGGTGGTACATGCCTGTATTCCCAGCTGCTCGGGAGGCTGAGGCAGGAGAATCACCTGATCCCGGGAGGCGGAGGTTGCAGTGAGCTGAGATTGCACCACTGCACTCCAGCCTGGGTGATGGAGTGAGACTCTGTCTCAGAAAAAAAGAAAAAACAAGAACGCGCTTATACAAATAGGCACAGTTGGCGAGAATAAATAGCCAACATCCGCATGAACGAGGTCTAATTTCACTCAAAGAAATGCAACTTAAAACTAGACAAGATTTTCTTCCTTTAGAATGGTATCCATTTCCAAAAGTCGTATTCTGGCAATGGTTTTAAAAGTGTAATCTGGTGGAAGATGATATGGATCAAAGCCTTGAAAATGCTCAACCCACCAGAAACACACACAGTTAGACATAAAGGCATTCACCTACGGGGGCCACTTGTCACCGTCAGCACAGCACCCTGGCGCAGGGGCTGTTACCAAATGCTGGAGCCTGAGACCACCGAGGGCCAAGGGAAAGTGCACCAGACACAGGACAAGGCAAAGCACAGACTTGGGTCACAGGAGAACTGTAATTACAGAAAAACACAGAAACAGATCTGCACCGGACACAGGCTGAAGTGAGACACCCCAAAATTTTAGCAGTCTGGGCCAGGTGACGTTACAAGTGACCATATTTTCTTCTTCACAGTTTACTTCCCAAACTTCCTATAACGAATAAAAACTAATTTTATAATCAGAAAAATCATGTTGATGTAACTAGTAATTTTTTTACACTTACAGTTACATAAAAAAGCCAATCGAGCCTGCTTCCCGTGTCACCCCTCGTTCCTGTCATGATGCTTCTGACACTGACATTCGTAACCTTCTGCAAAGCTCCAAAGCAAGGCAGGCCTGTGCATTCTGGCCATGCTCTGAGCACCGTGCGTGGCTCCTATGAACACCACGGAGACCACGCTCGTCCGCAGAAGACACAGAACTGCTTTTAAAAACTTTCACAGGTCGTCGTCCCACATACTTCAGTGCAAAGTCAGAAAATGAAAGGCTGTGTCCCCCGACCCCGTGGAACAAGGTGCCCGCCTTGCCACCTGTAGCACCTCCGCCCACAGTGTCTGCAGCCCACAGCGGACCAGCTGACCCACAAAGCCTCTGCCCCGGGTGTGCTCTGGCCACACCCAGCGCCCGGAGAAGGGCTCAGCTCCCTGGCTCCTAGTGTCCTGCCTTGTCCATGCACTGTCCACTCAGACCTCTGACCCCAACCCCGAAACAATTCCCTTGGGAGCCACAGGGCCCTCATTCTAAAACCTAATGTCAAATTTGATAGACATAAAAAACTGTTTCTGGGGTTTCCTGACCATTCGGAAATGGTCCCTCCAAGATCCATGTGCCCCAACACCACCCTACCTGGCCACGCTCCTCTCACAACTTCGAGATCAAGATGCCACGTGTGCCTTCCTCACATTGGCGCTTTCCAGTGATGCCCAGTGAGGGACAGAAAGGGCCCATCAAGACCTCAGGAAGGACGGACACAGGTCTACACACAAGGCCACATACAATGGGGCTCGGGGGGCCAATTTCTCCAGTCCCCAAACACAGTCCCCAACAGACAACTTCTCCTGTCCTCACACGCGGCTCCCAACGACAACTTCCGCTCCACAACATGACACCCACGGCGGGAGAAGCTGGGGGCACTTCACTACCTCATCCTGCACACAGCAGCATGGCCTGCTCCAGGCAGAAGGCAGGCCTGGAAAAGAGCCTGGGACCACCGCGGACTGACCAACAGGGGACACCAGGTACCTTCTCAAATGGGAGAGGGACCTCATGGTGGACAACATGTATCTCCTTGTTTTTTGAAAGCTGTACATCTTTGGTGCAAACCTTCATTTGAGATATATAAAAATCAAAAGTTTTCACTCAAAACTTTCATGGTCCAACCATGGAAAAATTAAACACCCCATTTTCAAGCATAACTTGACAGCACTTATTCTACTTCACTATTCCAAGCAAGAATTGGAAAGAACAGCTGTGTACATGTTTGCAGCTGACAACACCACAATGCCATAGCAACCGCAGGCCCACCTGGAAGCAGAAGCGTCCAGGAAGCCCAGGTGCACAGCACTCGGCACAGAAGGGCCTGCAGCAAAAAGCCCCCCTTTATTTAACTGCTTTATTGCTATCAAAGGCCTGATTAAGTAAAGGCCACCAACACGCTGTCTGAGCCGGGCGCCACAGGTGAACACCCTAAACAGCAACTGTTTCCTGGATGATCGAGGGCTTGGAGGTTCCTACTGAGCACCACGAAGAAGAAAAGCAAAGCACTTCGAGAACACTGCAAATTACCCCAAATCTCAGGCAAGCTTCTCCAGAGCCCTGTTACACCTCTGCTTCAAGATCCTCAAACACAGCTGCTAATTATGCTTTGATCAACACACATATAACCAACAATTTATAAAAGCTTTCTTCAAATTTATCACTTAAGTGGAAGAAAACTCACATTATACGGTAGAAAAGGCTTTGGAGGCAGAACAGGAACTATCTCGATTCCACTCTGATTTCAGGAAGCAGACACACCCACCACTCTGTTCTGCTGAGCCCGATCTGTGCTGCTCTGACCAGACGCCGCCTCCTGGCCACCCTGTGCTGATGTCTAAGGGGCAACTTCCACAGCACACCGGGGAGCCCGGGGGCAGTCCTGGGAGCCAGGGTGGCTCTGCTCTCTGCCCTGGGAGAAGGCCAGCTTCCCAGGTGCTCAGGGCCTGCCTCAGGTCCATTTGCCACGGAAGCAAGCGGGACACTCTCTCCTACAAAGCTTCTCGCAGGCCCTAAGAAACAGGGCAACTGTAACGAACTTCAAACGTCATCCTCTGTTCAAACTCACAGACCTCTGCCGTGAATGCAGTGCTCGGGTACAGTAAGCAGTGAGGAGAGAGGCTCCTAAGAGTGTCACAGGACCCCGAGTCCTGGCTGCCACTAACCCATGAGGGTCACCAGCTCTGAGACACCAAAGGCAGGTGAGCTCCATCCCAACCGACGGTGACGACCCCAGCAGCGGGGCAGGGAGGAAGGGAAGGCCCAGAGCAGCGCCCCTGCCCTATGCTAGGCAGAGCTGTCCAGGGCTGTCTTTACACAGCTCCCCAAAAGTTCTTTTTCTTTGTTCTTTTCAAATGTCACTCCTACCTGAGTATGTCAAAAGAAACACCTGATTAAGGCCTCTAGCCTAAAGTGAGCCCTCCACCCAGGTCCAGGCCTCCAAAGGCCACTGCAACCCTCCCCTATGTTGGCAACCGCTGCCCCAGGGTGACCCACCTGAGACCTCAGTAACTTCCCCATTGACAGAGCCAGTCAGCTGCCACACCAAACACCTCGGTCACTGAGAAAACATCCAGTCTGGATTAATGTGTGAAAATCAGTGAAAAATGAGGGGAACTGGGAGAGTTTGGAATAGTGAGTGCCACCTGACAGCTGTGTTATCTGGCCCAACCTGACAGAATTCACATTCTTCACCAAACAGGCAACCCCACTTTACAGCTGGGTAAGCCGAGGCTCCGAGGAACAACATATTCCTCCCAGGTCAAACGGCAACAGGGCCCTCAAGTCACAAAATCTAAACTTCTAGGAATGTCCCTTGTGCCAGAGCACTGGCTGCCACCACTGGCCACCGGAACTCACAGTTCCTGCAACCTCAGGGGTGGGCCTCTGCATGCCGCCACCCAGCATGGGCCTGGACGCGCCAAACCCAACCCGTGTCCCAACAGCGCAATTAAGGGCTAGTGGACTTTTTCGCCCTTTCCCCACAGACGGGAACCAATGCTCCAGACAGCACCCGCAGACACACATTCACCTGGGAGTACTCATCCTAAAACACGCAGCAAGCACACGCTCCCTAGGCCAAGGGATCGAGGCCCATGGTGAGAAAGTGCTTTTCTGTCCTGGAATGGGAATCTACACTTGGGCCAAATCTTAGAGCAACAGGAGAGTAAATTCTGCATGAAAGCACAATAGACCAAGATACACTGAAGAAAATGCGAATTTGCCAGGCCAAAAGATAGCCTTTAGAAATGAGCTTCTTTACCTTACACTGATCTGAAAAGATCTCTCAACAATTTACCAACATGCTAATGTGGGTGTCAGATCACTTTTTTCTTCTTTCAGCTGTAATCACAACCTGACTATGACGTTATGACTAACCTAAGCTGTACATAACTAGTGCTTTTCCGTGATCTTGGGACAACTGTGTCATCTGCAACAATCTCACTAAAAACGGAGTTTTCTCATTTTTCCTCAGTGAATAAAATTTAAACTCTGGCACCTCAAACCAGCAAATTACAATTACATTAACATAACTGTCTTTACAACACTGTCCTGACAAAGAATATCAAGACAGCTAGCTAAAGCCAAATTCAACATACTCAGTGCACTGTGGGGCTGAAACACTTGGGCCTAAGGCTTAGCCTTAAAGACTTCAGGGTGAAACCTCTGTCCCCTCCCTTCTCCCACTCAAGACCTCCACGGAGGGAAGGCTGGGAAAGGCAGGCCCTTTCACACCCCATCCAATTGCCACCCGTCTGCTACTCCACTTGACACCCACATGCAGCTTTGAGAACCCTGCCCACCCCTAATACTCCCGGCTCCTCCTCAGTTTGCAAGACTGAGTTGTAACGAGAATAAATTATTAGCCAAGCAAGAGTTATTTTTATAAATTACTTCCATCTTTGTCCTAAACATTTTTATTATGAAATATTTCAATGAAAAGGGAGTCAACTAGAATAATTTAATATTCTCTGATCAATCAATTACAGGAAGTAACCAGAGTATTTGCAATTTGCCATTTTGATTTACAAAATTAAGTTGTACTGTTTAAAAGAAGGTACTCTGGTTCGGGGCACTGGTAGTTTTATTGATACTTTCTTTTTTTTTTGCTTTGGCTATTATTGAAATAAATAACATAATTAATCAAAATTCCTCATCAGTAGATCGACTGCAGGGGGGCATGAAGAGATGGGGTAAATCTCTCATTTTTTTAGACAGTAGCATTCAACTCCTTGAAAGCACCACTCTCAGCACTGCCACCCAAATGTCTGTGTGAGCTGTTCCTCTGTCCTCACACACAGGAATCACGCACAGCAACACTCCTACAGTAGTTTTTCAAGTTGTCCCTTCATCAAACACATCCGACCCTAAAACTGACCTTAAAACAGAAGACAGAAGTGAGTCCCAGGATCACTCATGATAAATACAGCAGAGATGCCCTCTTCCAACCACGTATTCCTCCACCACCTCCCAGAAGAAAGAGAGAGATGAGGCTTTACCTCTGAAGAGGCTCAGAGCAAGAGGACCTGGCCAGCCCCACAAGACAGAGTCCAATACCTACCCAAAGGGGTGCAACAGGCACCTGGCCTGAGCTGAGACACGTGGGACCGCTGAAAAACATTTTTATAAATAAAGCATTGTGACAGTTTACATAATAGATCACAGCCATCAAACACCTTTTTACAACATTACTAAAGATCAGCCACATTTCCTACTAAAAGGTCAACCTACACATAACAGCAAAACCAAGCCTTTGGCAAAACACCCCTACAAACGCTTCAGTACCCCAAAAGCTTGTCGTAAAGGGCGTCTCAGCAACCCCGGGAAGTGGCTTCACAGCCCTCTTCCTCCCTGGAGCACTGCAGCCTAGCAGCCGCCCAGACAGGCTTTCCCTTTCCCTGCCCTGTCCAGAGTCTGACCACCAGCCCTGAACCTCACATACTTGGACAAGAAAACCTTTCACTTCTGAAGATGCTGCAACCCTGTCAAAGTGACCAATTAGCTCCCTTCAGAGTGGGGGTGCAGGAGGGACCCACGCTCTCCTTGCAGTTCCTACTACTGCTGCCACCGCGCTGCTACAACTGCACGGCACGCGTCACCACAGGCCGGGGAGGAGCTCCCCTGCCCAGCACCCACCACGGCGGCTGGGGAGGGACGGGGAGCCCCAGACAAAAGCAGCAATGCTGGCCAGGCAATCTTTCCCGTCAAACTGGAGGGGCCCTGAGGAGTCGCAGAGACAGCAGACTAGACAGGAGCGTGAGAACTGCCAGGCGGAAGGGGTGTCTGAGCCCCAGGCATCCGCAGCATAGCCAGTATCACCCCGAGACCCCTGCACGGAGCCAGAGCATCTGCTGCCACCGCCCTCCCACTGCCCTTCCGAGGGGGCAGCAACCAGAGTAGCTGGGCGCTCCGTCCTTTAGGCACCAACACAGCTCTGGAAGAGACAGTGACACACGGTGCTGAAACCCTACTCCAGAGCGTGGCTCTCAGCAAGGCTGCGCGCCGGGAGGACTCTCGCAGGGTGCGCCTGACATCTCTGCCTGCCTGGTGGCAGCAAGGAAGCCCAAGCCTTCCATCCAGACTTCCCGAGCCTCGAGGAGGGGGCGTCGCGCCCCCGTCCTCGCCTGGAGACTGAGGAGGCTCAAGCCCAGGGTCACCAAGGGGCAGAAAAGCTAAGGGGGGACACAGGCCACACGCCTAACTGCAAAACTGAGCAGAGAACAGCTGCTGCCACTCACAACCCCAAGTACTGCCGTCAGCTCTGCAGACCCCATCGCCTGGCCCAGGGAGCCCCTGCGCTGAGCCTTCCAACCCGGGCAGGGACGCACAGGGCGGGAGCAGGTAAGGACCGCTCCACTAGGAGTCCTGGCTGAGCCACTCCGAAACAGACCAGCCTCAGGCACAGGCAGCCACCGCGGACGTCAGGGACAGCGACAGAGACGCAGGCTATGCCGACTCCCTCTGGCTCACTCGCAGACAGCCACCCGGGCTGGCCCCGCACCTGGGTAGAGGCTGCCCCTCGGCCTGCTCCAGCCACGGGCCTACGGGACAGATGACCTTAGCATTCCACCAGCGGAGAACTTCCTGGAACTGGCAGCTGGCGCTGCTGGGACCCGCCCTTCCCTCCCGCCCCGTGCGGCCACTCACCTGGGGGCAGCTGGAAGTTCTGGATGTTGGTCGGGTTCTGAGGCGGCTGCGGCAAGCGGGGGGCCAGCACGGTGGGCGTCAGAGTAGCCCGGATCCCGCTGGTGGTGGCCGTGGGCGTCCGGGGCAGGCTCTGGGTTACTGCGCCGGCCGCGCCTTTGGGCAGCCCGGTGGGGGTCCCGGGGGCGGGCGGCGGGACGGCGGCCGGGCTGGGCAGCGCCCCTTGCATAGTTGGCCCGATGACCATGCTGGCCGCCGTGCTGGCCGGGCCGCTGGCCGCCAGGGTCTGCGCCGCCGGGGGCGCCGCCTGCACCACCGTCTTGGGCGACTCGGCCTTGACCCCCGGCGCTGGCGCCGCAGCCGCCGCGCCGGGCCCGGGCTGGCCGCTGACCCCCGCGGGGCACCCGGCGGCCGGGGCGGGGGCGGGGGCTGCCCCGGCGCTGCCCCCGTTCTGGGCGGCGGCGGGGGGCGGCGCGGCGGGCGCAGCTGTCGGGGGTCCGGCGGGGTGGCCGGGCGGCCGGGCCAGGGTGGCGGGCGCGGGGGGTGGCGGGGGCGGGGCGGCGGCGGGGGCGGCGGGCGCGGGGGCGGCGGGGGGCGAGGGCGCGGCGGGCGCAGGGGGCGCGGCGGCGCCCACGAAGGGGGGCGTCTGGATGACAGTGCCGGGGGCGGCGGGCTTGGGCAGCGGCAGCAGCGCGGCGGGCCCGTTGTTGACCAGGCTGACAGCAGGTGCGGCGGCGTGGTGCGAGTTCAGCAGCGCGGCGCTCCCATTCAAAGTTTGCGCGGCGCCGGGGCCGGCGGGCTTGCCAGGGCCGGGGCCGGGCCCGGGGCCGGGGCCGGCGCGGGCGGCCAGCGCGGCGGGGCCGGCGAGCTTGGCGGGGCCGGCGGGGGCGGGCTCGGGCCCCGCGGCGACGGCGGCGGCGGCGGGCACCGGGGCGCAGGCCCCCGTGCTGCCCTCGGGCGGCGGCCTCAGCTTCGCGGCGGGCGGCGCGGGCCCTGCGGGGACAAGGGGGCGGCGCGGTGAGGGGGGGCCCGGGCGCCGCGGCCCCCCGCCCCCCGGCCGCGCTCTACCTGCGGGGGGCGGCTCCGGCGCCGCTCCGGGCGCGCCCTCGGCGGGGGCGGCCGGCCCTGCGCCCGCGGCTCCGGCCGGGCTGCCGCTCACAACATGGTTCCCGAGCGCGCCGGCGGCCGCGGCCCGCACCTCGGGCGTGCGCGGCGCGAGGTGGTGGTGGTGGGCCGCGCTGGCCGCCAGCTGCGACTCGAGCGAGCCCACCAGGTCGCTCACCACTTTCTCGTCCACCTCGCTGTTGAAGAAGACCTCGTCCAGCAGATCCGAGCCCGCCGCCATCTTTTTTCCTCGGCCGCCGCCGCCGCCGCCGCTCGGGCCGAGCGCGCCTGGGCGAGGAGGAGGTTCCGAGTGGGGCGGGCGCTGGGCGGGCGGGGGGCGGCGCGCGGCCGGCGGGGGGCGGGGGCGCGCGGCCGGGGGGCGGGGGAGCGGGGTGGCGGCACTGCGCAGGCGCAGAGACCGCGGGCGCCCGGCGATTGGCTGCGGCGCGCGCTTAAAAGGCGCGGCCAATGGCTGCGAGCGCTAGAGGCCGGGGCGAGGGCGGTCGGCCGGGGCGGGATAGCAGCGGCGGGAAGCGCGGGGGCTGGAGCTCAGGGGCGCGGGCGCCGGGGCGGTGGCGGACGGGGCGGGGGCCGCCGGGCGGGGCGCGGGATGCGGGGAAGGTGCTCTGAGCCGGGCCGAGGCGGGCGCGGGGCGGCGACGGGGCCTCGCTCTTTGTCTCCTCTCGCTCCAAAATGGCTGCGGCGGCGCCGACGGGAGCGCCCGGCGGGCCGCCGTGCGCGGTGGCAGCGGCGGCGCAGGGCCGGTCCGAGGCCCGGGGAACAGCGCGCGGGGATGCCGGGGCGCCGGCCGGGCAGCGCGCAGGCCCCGGAGTGGATGGGCCTGGGAGGCGGGCGGGAACGGGGACGGGACCCTCGCAGCGCGCCCTGAGGACGGAGACCGGCGCCTGGCCCCTCCAAGCTGCCGCGGGGAAGCTGGGTCTGCCTCTGGCTCAGCCGGTCCCGGGCAGTGGGGAGGGGTCCTGCGCGCACGACTCTTCTCGCCCTCCAATCGTGACCACCCCTGGCCCTTCCCTCCATTTTTAATCAATAAACCAAGCCGCCCCCGGGGTGACTGTCCCCGCACCCAGCTGCCTTGGAGACAGGAGTGTCTTATAAGCCCGTAGGTAAGAGCACGGTGCTTGCCAGGCGCCAAACGAAGTTCCCGAGCCTGAAGCCGGCACGTCTGGAAATAGCTTTCTTTTTACCTTGTGCTGGGGGAGGGGAGTAAGTTACCTGAAGTGTTCCCAAGCACCTTCTGTCTAGAAATACTTCGGTAAAAGTTCCAGTCCCATCTTTCTGCGTGTTTTATTTTCCAACCAAAAGATGGTGTTATTGGACATTTCTAGTGGTTTTGCTTTCTCTCATTTCTTCCTAAGAGCCCAGAATAGGTTTCAGAGAGACGCTTCCTTGCCTCGGACCTCACTGGGGACAAGAGGCCCCAGGATCAGTCTTTGCAGCTGAAGACAGCGCCGCAATAAGCAGAGACCTCGGGACGATGAATGACGTTGCTGACATAGAAAATGATTTTTTTAATTGCTTTAACAAAGGAGACTGCTAGTCTCGAAAGCAGACCCGAACTGGACCCTTGTGCCTGTTCGAATTGCAGCCTTGCAAAGGAATGGACTTACTGATAACTGGAATACGGGACTTCACCCCAGGCTTGTTTCTCGACAGCAGCAGCAGCCAATGAGCATTGAGGACGGAGCCTAGGAGAGGTGCCTCCCCTATACGGGAACAGTGTTTGGGGGAAATCACTGTAAACGTGCAGCTGGAATTTTGTACCTGAACTTTGGCTCCCAGAAGGCAGGAAAGGAAATGAATGAAGCAAGCTGAGTATGGCGGAGAGGGCCCCTGTGGGTACACCTACGGGGCACCTTGAGCTCAGTAGGGGGACGGTCTGAGTTTTCCAGAAAGAACAGAAATATAAAGTGATGATTAAATCTCGGGATTTTTAATTTTTGAGTGTTGACAACTAATTAGAACATTTTTAAAGTAGGTCAAACCACAGGCAGGCTAACCAGTCCCATGCACAACTTGCAAGGTGGGGCGCACCAGGCTCACAGCACAACCCATACCCACAGACCCCTCAGACTGGAGTCGGGGCAGAAGCAGAACGCAGGACTCGCATGAAACAGACCAGGTTCCAAGGCCCCTGGGTCCCAAAGGCTGGGGTAACTGAAGGTTCCCACGCTCAGGCTTCCACTCTTCAAGTCCGCTGCTACTCCACTGAGATCTGTAATGAGTCTCCTGCCATCTACGCACAGTGGTGGCTGCTCTTCTCCAAGGCCCCGCCAGGAGTCCTTAATTCCAACGTATTCGCAGGAACTTCTGGGGAACTGTCCAGCCTGGCAGCTGCAGGAACTGCGAGAAGTTGAGGGTCTGTGCCCACCTATCCCAGCTTCCCTTGCAAGGAGGGTGTTGTGCACCAGAAGGCCCTGAGGAAGGTGGGAGCCGCAGACAGCCAGACAGCTCTTCTATGTCTGGGGTTTGCAGGAGCACTGCCTCCCGGGGGCGGGGCAGGTGAGGACACCACGTGACTTCCCCTCCTAATGTTCATGTGGTGGGGAGTCACCCTGGGGACCTCCGGCCAAATTTTAGTATCTCTGTGATTTTAGTTGTTGCCACAAGCAGTTAGGACTTGTGTAGTTTGAAAGAAAAATCTCACCCAGCATAAAAAGAGAAAAGGGGGAATTGTAACAAATGTCAATCATAAGCACTGTTTCAACCCGGAAAAATGGTTGCTGCCAGGCTGTGGGCAAAGAGGTGGCCTCGGCGGCTGGCAGCTCAGTGGGCCTTCCAAGTTTACTAAGCAGAGTCTTGTCTTTTTCAATAAAATAGAGCATCAGACATGCTCACTTAAATGTAAAAAATTATAAAAACAAGTTTTGAATTAAGTTTAAGACACATTAAGAATAAAACAAAACTAAGAATAAAAGGAATCAGTGGTTTCCAAGCTGCAGGCTGTGTGAAAGGTCTGTGGTGTTTGTTGTGTGACCTGTGCTTTTATTGTCTGACAGCCCTCATCATAAAAGTTTTTCTAAAAAAATCCAGCGCCAGCTCACGCCTATAATTGCAGTGCTTTAGGAGGCTGAGGCAGGAGGATGGCCTGAGCCCAGGAGTTCAAGACCAGCCTGGGCAACAAAGCAAAACACTGTCTCTACTAAAAACAGGTTTTTTTAATTAGCCGAGCGTGGTGTTGTGCACCTGTGGTCTCAGCTATTTGGGAGATGGGAGCAGAAGGATCACTTGGGCCCTGGAGTTCAAGGCTACAAGTGAGCTGTGATCGTGCTGCTGTGATTGTGCCACTGCGCTCCAGGCTGGGCGACAGAATGAGACCTCTTGCCCCCACCCACTCCGCAAAGAAAAAGGCGTGCAGCTAGATAGCAGCTGAATGTTTTTGGGGTGTCTTCACCAGCCCCGCTGGCAGCATTCCTCAGTCTTGCAGACTCAGGGGGATGTCTGTGGTCAAAAATGAATCCACATCCCAGGGAGAAACTTGTGGCCACCTAATTGCTCTGTAAATGCAGAGGGATGCATTTCTCAAGGGTGCCTTAACGAATGATCACAAACGTATACAACTTCAACAACAGGTGGATTCTCACAGCTCTAGAAGCCAGAACCAGGGTGTGGGCAGGGCTGTGCTCCCTCCGGAGGCTCTAGGGGAGGATCCTTCCTGCCTCCTCCAGCTTCCGGTGGCTCCAAGCATTCCTGGGCTTGTGGCCACATCACACCAGTCTCTGTCTTCTGACCTTCTCCCTGTGTGTCTGAGTCCTCTCCTTTTACAAGGATACCAGTCGTTGGATTCAAGACCTCCCTAAATCCAAAACGATTTCATCATGAGATCCTTTACCAATTATGTCTGCAAAGCCCCTGCTTCCAAATAAGGTCGCATCCTCGTGTTCTAGTGGATATAGTTTGAGGGGACACTATTCAAGCTAGTATATGGGATGGCTACTTACTGTTCACTTATGGGGAGACCTTTGATAAATTAAGAGGCACTTAGCCTGGCTTCTTCACCCCGGGACACAAGCCTGGGGAGGCTGGAGTCTGAGACAGTAGCCTGCGACTTGAGAGTTCTGGAGTAGAGAAGTCCACTGGCCAAGACACCTCCAACCCCTGCTCTGCTTTCCCAAGAAAATGAGGATGCTCAGATCTGCTCAGCCAGGACTCTCACCAGGGTCAGGGCTTGGCCAGGCACCAGCATTAATCAGGCCTGACACGTGATCAAGGGCCAGGCAGAGCCTGTTGTACAGATGAGGAGGGACTGGAGCTTGAGGTTAAGTCAGCAGCCCAGGTTTCATTCTTGGAAGGGGCAGAAACCTTGGACTCAGACCCCAAAGCTGGCAGAGCTGGCACCGCCCAGCTGACCAGCCCGTGCATCCATCCACACACCAGGCGCCACGGATTAGATGCCTGCTCACTAAATTATAGTCAAGAGTCAGGCCTGCTTCCTCCCTGAAATTGACCCAGATCTCCCAAGCGGGGCTGTCTGCAAACTCTTGAGTGACTCATTTACAACAGCCTCTTGGCTGACTCCCACAAATGGCTAACCATAGCCATCGCGGATGGGTTTTACTAGCTTAACTCAGACAGCAGCGCATTTCAAAGCTCGGGAGTGAACGGCTTTGTCCTGACGGCACTCCAACAAGTCAGCCTTCCTGGGACGCTTCCTCCTTCCCAAGGTGCAAGCAAGAAATGACCTTTCCAGTGAGAGAAGCCTGTGGCCTCTGGACTCCTCCCTAACCTGGAAAGGTGCAATGCTACTGGGCTCCGCTTTCTAAGCACGAGGTCCACCCAGGAGTTTCTTAGCAGTGCTGTTGCTGCTGTGGTTACTTCCTAAAATAACTTTCCCCATATTATGTTCACATACTCAGTTTATAAAACCCAAGCACCTCCTGGCTGGGCGTGGTGGCTCACACCTGTAATCCCAGCACTTTGGGAGGCCAAGGTGGCCAGATCATCTGAGGTTCGAGACCAGCCTGGCCAACGTGGCAAAAGGCTGTCTCTACGAAAATACAAACTGTAGCCGGGCATGATGGCAAGTGCCTGTAGTTCCAGCTACTGAGCCCAGGAGGTGGAGGTGGCAGTGAGCTGAGATCGTGTCATTGCAATCCAGCCTGAGTGATAGAGGAAGACACTACCCCCCTGCCAAAAACGAAAACAAAAAAAAACCCCACCTTCCTGAAAACCTTTAGTTCCATTGCAGGTGCTTTGGAAGATTTAACAAACCACAGGTTTGTCATTGGTAAAGTTTGCTCAGTAAGCATAGTTAGGATGGGACATATACAGCTAAGATAATAGATGCTGACCATCAAGTGTCAATTTGAGTGTAAAAAATGAAACTTTTAAAGTAAGACCCTTTACAAGAGCATCAAAAACCAAATACCTCAATATCAAACTAACAAAAATAAATGTAAGACCTATAGTCAGAAGATTGTAAACCATGATTGAGAGAAATTAGGGAAAAAAAAATGCACAGAGGGATACACTGGGTTCAAGAGTCAGAGGCTCAATACCGCATTGCCAAGTCAATCCTAAGCCAAAAGAACAAAGCTGGAGGCATCACACTACCTGACTTCAAACTATACTACAAGGCTACAGTAACCAAAACAGCATGGTACTGGTACCAAAACAGAGATATAGACCAATGGAACACAACAGAGCTCTCAGAAATAATACCACACGTCTACAATGATCTGAACTTTGACAAACCTGACAAAAGAAGTGGGGAAAGGATTCCCTATTTAACAAATGGTGCTGGGAAAACTGGCTAGCCATATGTAGAAAGCTGAAACTGGATCCCTTCCTTACACCTTGTACAAAAATTAATTCAAGATGGATTAAAGACTTAAATGTTAGACCTAAAACCATAAAAACCCTAGAAGAAAACCTAGGCAATACCATTCAGGACATAGGCATGGGCAAGGACTTCATGTCTAAAACCCCAAAAGCAATGGCAACAAAAGCCAAAAATTGACAAATGGGATCTAATTAAACTAAAGAGCTTCTGCACAGCAAAAGAAACTACCATCAGAGTGAACAGGCAACCTACAGAATGGGAGAAAATTTTTGCAATCTACTCATCTGACAAAGGGTTAATATCCAGAATCTACAAAGAAGTCAAACAAATTTATAAGAAAAAAACAACCCCATCAACAAGTGGGCGAAGGATATGAACAGACCCTTCTCAAAAGAAGACATTTATGCAGCCAACAGACACATGAAAAAATGCTCATCATCACTGGCCATCAGAGAAATGCAAATCAAAACCACAATGAGATACCATCTCACACCAGTTAGAATGGCAATCATTAAAAAGTCAGGAAACAACAGGTGCTAGAGAGGATGTGGAGAAATAGGAACACTTTTACATGTTGGTTGGACTGTAAACTAGTTCAACCACTGTTGAAGACAGTGTGGCAATTCCTCAGGCATCTAGAACTAGAAATACCATTTGACCCAGCCATCCCATCACTGGGTATATACCCAAAGGATTATAAATCATGCTACTATAAAGACACATGCACACTTATGTTTATTGCTGCACTATTCACAATAATTTGGAACCAACCCAAATGTCCATCAATGATAGACTGGATTAAGAAAATGTGGCACATATACACCATGGAATACTATGCAGTCATAAAAAATGATGAGTTCATGTCCTTTGTGGGGACATGGATGAAGCTGGAAACCATCATTCTCAGCAAACTATCGCAAGGACAAAAAACCAAACACCGTATGTTCTCACTCATAAGTGGGAATTGAACAATGAGAACACATGGACACAGGAAGGGGAACATCACACACTGGGGCCTGTTGTGGGGTGGGGGGAGCATGGAGGGACAGCATTAGGAGATATGCGTAATGTAAATGATGAGTTAATGGGTGCAGCACACCAACATGGCACATGTATACATATGTAACAAACCTGCACGTTGTATACATGTACCCTAGAACTTAAAGTATAATAAAAAAAATTGTTAAAAAAGAGTCAGAGGCTCAATATTGTAAAAATGTCATTTCCCCCAAAATGATCTACAGATTGTACACAAAATGAATATTTAAATCCCAGCTGGTTTTTTTTTTTCTTTACAGAAATGGACAAGCTGGGCTTCTGTTTCTGGTATGGTGGAGTAAACACCTATTGAACTAACCCTTCCAAAGGCAGCACTATAAACTCTGGGCAAAATAGGAAACAACACTTACCTGAAGTCACCAGAGCATGAACACAGCAGGCACATTCTGAAGGTGTCAACACTTGGAAGAGGAAAATGGTACCGGGTTTTCACAGCTCCTAGACCAAAGTCAGGTAACAGGCCATGCCATGCAGGGCAAATAAAACTCCAATAAAAAGCCATATGTTTTTCTGGCTAGAAAAGCTAGAAGACAAGTGTGATTGTTAATATTGAGTGTCAACTTGATTGGATTGAAGCATGGAAAGTACTGTTCCTGGGTGTGTCTGTAAGGACGTTTCCAAAGGAGATTAACATTTGAGTCAGTGGACTGGGAGAGGCAGACCCACCCTCAATGTGGGTGAGCACCATCTAATCAGCTGCCAGCGTGGCTAGAATAAAGCAGGCAGAAGAAGGAGGAATGAGCAGACTTGCTGAGTCTTCTGGCGTCCATTTTTCTCCTACGCTGGATGCTTCCTGCCCTCAAACATCAGACTCCAAGTTCTTTGGCTTTTGGACTCTTGGCCTTTGTGATTTGCCAGGGGCTCTCAGGCCTTCACCCACAGACTGAAGGCTGCACCATCAGCTTCCCTACTTTTGAGGTTTTGGGACTCAGACTGATCCACTACTGCCTTCCTTGCTCCTCAACTTGCAGACAGCGTATTGTGGAACTTTACCTTGTGATAATATGAGTCAGTTCTCCTTAATAAACTCCCCTTCCTATATACATCTATCCTATTCTGTCCCTCTAGAGAACCCTGATCATACAGTAAATTGGTACCAGAAGTGGGGTGATCAGCCAGCTACTTGGTGGCAGGTTGATTATATATTGGAACTCTTCCACCATGGAAAGGGCTGTGGTTTGTCCTCACCAGTATAGACACTTACTCCAGATATGGGTTTGCCTATCCTGCACTCAGTGCTTCTACCAAGACTACCATCCGTGGACTCACAGAATGCCTTATCCACCATCATGGTATTCCATACAGCATTGCCTCTTACCAAGGTACTCACTTCACAGCTAAAGAAGGTCAGCAGTGGACTCAGACTCGTGGAATTCACTGGTTGTACCATATTCCCCACCATCCCAAAGCAGCTGGATTGATTGAATGTTGGAATGGCCTTTTGAAGTCACAGTCACAATGGCAACTATGTGAGAATACTTTGCAAGACTGGGGCAGAGTTCTCCAGAAGGCCATGTATGCTCTGAATCAGCATCCAACATATGGTACTGTTTCTCCCATAGTCAGGATTCACAGGACCAGAAATCAAGGGGTGGAAATGGAAGTGGCACCACTCACCATCACCCCTAGTGACCCACTAGCAAACTTTTTGCTAGTTGAACTAACCACAACCTCTTGAAAGTATGGGAGCATCCCAGAAAGGAGAGAGCTGCAGATCCAAATTCTGTTGATACTCTTTGTCTACATCTCTAGTTGAGCACTGAACTACATGTATGGGACAGACTCCAAGCAGCTCGACCTAGAATAAAACAGAAATGAAATTTGAGCCACTGTCCAAGGGACTGGGTTTGCAGTCTCAGTTCCATCAAGTCGATTGTCTGCTACCACACACACACACACACACACACACACATCAATGCTCTACTCCAAACTGTCACAATGTTCAGGATAAAATTCAAAATTACTGAATATACAAAGAAAAAAATTGTTATACATTCTCCATCCTACTGGAAATTGACGCTTGATAGGACCCAGATTGATGAATTAGCAAACAAGGATTTTAAAGCAACTATTATAATTGCTGCTGTAAAGGAAGATACACTTTTCTTTTTTTGAGACAGTCTCACTCTGTTGCCCAGGATGGAATACAGTGAGACCATCTCAGCTCACTGCAGATTTTGACTCCCAGACTCAAGAGATCCTCCCACCTCAGCCTCCCAAGTAGCTGGGACTACAGGTGTGCACCACCACACCTGGCTAATTTTTTTTTTTTTTTTTTTTTTTTTTTTTTTTTGGTACAGACAGGGTTTCACCATGTTGCCCAGACTGATCTCGAACTCCTGGGCTCAAGTGATCCACCCACCTCTGATTCCCAAAGTGCTGGGATTATAGGTGTGAGCTACTGCACCCAGCCAAAAATACACTTTTAACAAGATTTTAAAATTGCAACAGATAATTAGAAACTTTTTTTTTTTGAGACAGGGTCTCACTATGTTGCCCAGGCTGGAGTGCGGTGGCACAATCATAGCTGACTGCAGCCTTGACCTCTCAGCTACGGTGATTCTCCCCGCTTAGCCTTCCTAGTAACTGGGACTACAGGCTCACGCCAGCATACCCAGCTAACTCTTTTGTATTTTTTGTAGTGTTGAGGATTCTCCATGTTGCCCGGGCTGGTCTTGAACACCTGGCCTCAAGCAATCCTCCTGCCTCAGCCTCCCAAAGTACTGGGGTTACAGGCATGAGCCACCATGCCTGGCAGAAACTGTATTTTTTAAATGGAAATTTTAGAACTGCAAATTAGAATATCTTAAATATAAAGTTAACTGAATGAGTCTAACAGAAGAGTGGAGATGACAATTAACTCAGTTACCTTGAAGATAAATCAATAGAATGTATCCAATCTAAAAAAGAAAGGGTGGGGGGAAAACAAAAAGAACCTCAGGACCTGTGAAACAATATCAAAAAGCCTGTAACATGTGTAGTCAAAATTACAAAAAGAGAGGAGAGAAGAAATGGGGCAGGAAAAAGTATTTGAAGAAACACTGCCTGGAATTTCTATATTAATAAGAGACAAATTTATGTATTTAAGAAGTTTCATTATCCCCAACTGGGATAAACTCAAACAAAACCATACGTAGGTACATCATAGTCAAGTTGCTGGAAAGCAAATCTAAAAAGAAAATTCCTAAAAATAAGTGTACAAAAACACATTTCAAGGCCAGGTGTGGGGACTTGTGCCCGTAATCCCAGCATTTTGGGAGGCCGAGGTGGGCCGATCACTTGAGACCAGGAGTTCAAGACCAGCCTGGCCAACATGACAAAACCCCATCTCTACAAAAATACAAAAATTAGCCAAGTGTGGTGGTGCATGCCTGTAGTCTCAGCTGCTCGGGAGACTGAGAGGCAGGAGAATCACTTGAACCCAAGGCAGAGGTTGCAGTGAGCTAAGATCATGCCACTGTTCCAGCTTGAGCAACAGAGTGAAACTTTGTCTGGAGAAGAGAAAAAAAAGAAAATTTCAGGCAGGGGAACAAATAAATTAAATAAATTAAATGTAATAAAAAATTTAAATTTATTTAAATCAGTTTAAATAAATTAAAACTGATGACTTCTCATCCAAAACTATGGAAACCAGAAGAGAATGGAAGAACATCTTTAAAGTATTGAAGTAAAACTTTTTAACCCATTTGTAGACTGTCAAACTATCTTTCAAGAATGAAGGTAAATAGGCCAGGCGCAGTGGCTTGCACCTGTAATCCCAACACTTTGGGAGGCCAAGGCGGGCAGATCACAAGGTCAGGAGATCGAGACCATCCTGACTAACACAGTGAAACCCCAACTCTACTAAAAATACAAAAAGAAATTAGCCAGGCATGGTGGCGGGCGCCTGTAGTCCCAGCTACTGGGCAGGCTGAGGCAGGAGAATGGTGTGAACCCGGGAGGCAGAGCTTGCAGTGAGCCGAGATCACACCACTGCACTCCAGCCTGGGAGACAGAGCGAGACTCCATCTCAAAAAAAAAAAAAAGAATGAGGGTAAATAAACACATTTTCATATAAAAAATTAACATAATTCATCACCACCAGACCTGTATTATAAGAATTGCTGTCCAGGCGCAGTGGCTCATGCCTGTAATCCCAGCACTTTGGGAGGCCGAGGCAGGCAGATCATGAGGTCAGGAGATCAAGATCATCCTGGCTAACACAGTGAAACCCCGTCTCTACTAAAGATACAAAAAATTAGCCGGGCGTGGTGGCAGGCGCCTATAGTCCCAGCTACTTGGGAGGCTGAGGCAGGAGAATGGGATGAACCCAGAAGACGGAGTTTGCAGTGAGCTGAGATTGTGCGACTGCACTCCAGCCTGGGCGACAGAGCGCTACTCCATGTCCAAAAAAAAAAAAAAAGAATTGCTGAAGAAATTTTTCAGGCTGAAGGAAAATGATCCCAGATGGAAATTTCATCATCAGGAAAGAATAAAAGCATCAGAAATGGTAAATAGTAGACTAAATTTTAAAAAATAATTTTCCTCTTAATTTAAAATATATGTCAGTATAAATGAAAAATTATAACATTGAACTGTGAGGTTTTGACTCTGTAGATACACTCAACTGTAGCAAAAAATGAAACTATGATATTGGAAGTTTTCTACATTTTATATGAAGTGGTAAAATATTAAAGAAGACTGTTATAAATTAAGAATGTGTATTATAATCCCTAAAGCAACCACTAGAAAAGCAACACAAAGAGGTATAGATAAAAATCCAATAGATAAACTAAAATAGAATGCTAAAAGTTTTCAAATAATCCCAAAAAAGCAGAAAAAGAGGAAATTTTAGAAGGAATGAACGTAGGACAAATAGTAAAATGATAGACCTAAATCCCACTAATTAATCATATTAGATTTTTTTTTTTTTTTTTGAGATGGCATCTCACTGTGTCGCCCAGGCTGGAGTGCAGTGGTGTGATCTCGGCTCACTGCAACCTCCGCCTCCCAGGTTCAAGTGACTCTCCTACCTCAGCCTCCTGAGTAGCTGGGATTACAGGCGCACACCACCATGCTCAGCTAATTTTTATATTTTTAGTAGAGACAAGGTTTCACCATGTTGCCCAGGCTGGTCTTGAACTTCTGACCTCAGGTGATCCACCCAGGTGATCTGCCCACCTTGGCTTCCCAAAGTGCTGGGATTACGGGCATGAGTCACCGTGCCAGGCTTTAATCATCATATTAGATTTAAATGCATTAAGCACGTCAATTAAAAAGGATAGAAAGACAAGACTTCAGATTTCAAGAGAGATGCTTTAGAAAAGATATGGTATGCAAACAGTAAGCCTAGCAAGGCTAGGTGGCTATGTTAACATCAAATAAAATAAACTTCAACACAAAGAACCTTCTCAGAGATAAAAAGAGACACTGCATAATGATAAAATGGTTAACTCATAAGAAGAAAGAAATGATAAATTGATATGTGCCTCAAAACAGTTTCAAGGCCAGGCATGGTGGCTTAGGCCTGTAATCTCAGTGCTTTGGGAGGCTAAGGTGGGAGAGCCCCTTGAGGCCAGGAGTTTGAGACCATCCTGGGCAACATAGTGAGACCCCCGTCTGTACAAAAACTTTAAAAATTAGCTGGGCATGGTGGCACACACTTGTAGTCCTAGCTACTTGGGAGGCTGAGGTGGGAGGATCACTTGAGCCCAGGAGTGAAAGGCTAGAGTGAACTATAATTGTTCAGGCAGGGGAACAAAGAATTAAAACTCGTGACCTCATCAGAAACTATGGAAACCAGAAGAAGGTGGAACAACATCTTTAAAATATTGAAATAAAGCTTTCCAACCTATTTATAGACTGTCAAATAACAGGCAAAACTTTTAGAATAAAGCATGCATTTAATCTTAAGGCAAAAATTTTCTCAAAAGTAAGCACTAAAAGTGCTAAACCTGTCCAGGCACCGTGGCTCATGCCAGTAATCCTAGCTCTTTGGAAGGCTGAGATGGGAGGATCACTTGAGGCCAGGAGTTTGAGACCATCCTGAGCAGCACAGTGAGACTTCATCTCTACTAAAAATTAGCCAGACATGGCTGGGTGCGGTGGCTCACGCCTGTAATCCCAGCACTTTGGGAGGCCAAGGCGGGCAGATCACAAAGTCAGGAGATTGAGACCATCCTGGCTAACACACTGAAACCCTGTCTCTACTAAAAATACAAAAAAAAAAAAAAAATTTGCTGGGCGTGGTAGTGGGCGCCTGTAGTCCCAGCTACTCAGGAGGCTGAGGCAGGAGAATGGCATGAACCCAGGAGGCAGAGCTTGCAGTGAGCCGAGATGGCGCCACTGCACTCCAGCCCGGGTGACAGAGCGAGACTCCATCTCAAAATAAATAAATAAATAAATAGAATTAGCCACGCATGGTGGCAAACACTTGTAGTCCCAGCTACACAGGAGGCTGAGCTGGGAGGATCACTTGAGCCCAGGGGTTCAAGGCTCAAGGCTACAGTGATGTATGATTGCACCACTGCACTCCAGCCTAGGCAACAGAGTGAGACCCTGTCCCACCCCCCCCAAAAAGTGCTAAACCCTATAAAGGAAAAAAATTTGATAAATTATGTGATGTTAAGAACTTTTCATGGGCTGGGTATAATGGTTCACACTTGTAATCCCAGCACTTTGGGAGGCCAAGGCAGGCAGATCATTTGAGCTCCAGAGTTTGAGACCAGCATGAGCAACATGGCGAAACCCCGTCTCTACAAAAAGTACAAAATGAGTTGGGCATCATGCATGTGCCTGTAGTCCCTGCTACGTAGGAGGCTGAGGTAGGAGGATTGCTTGAGCCCAGGAGGTTGAGGCTGCAGTGAGCCATGATCATGCCATTGCACTCCAGCCTGGGTGACAAAGTGAGACCTTGTCTCAAAAAAAAAAAAAAAAAAAAAAGAACCTCGCATCAAAACCATTACAAGAATGGAAAGACAGCTGACAGAGTAGGAGAAGACATATGCACTATACAAAAATAAGTGAAAGACTGGAACAGGCACTTCACAAAGAGGATGGCCAGATGGCCAGCAGGGGTGTAAAAAGATGCTCAACCTCATTAGTCATCAGGGGAATTTGAATTAAAACCACTGCAGACCCACCAGCACAGCCAAAATTAAAAGGACTGACAACACCTAGTGTTGGTAAGGAGCACTCGCTGAGGAGACAGGAGTCAGTTCAGCCACTGTTGAAATTGCTTGGCCATTTCCACTAAAGTTGTATAACTGCTCAGCATCTGGCTCAGCAACTCTACTCCATATGCACCCAGAAGAAATGAGTCCTTCTCTGCCCCAAGAGAAGTGCCTGGACATCCCAGCAGCACGTTAATATTCAAAACGGGAACAACCAAAATTTCCATCAACAGTAAAAAGGAGAAATAAATGGCAACCTGTTCATATAACAGCATTAGATGGGTGTTGTATTAGTTCATGCTCACATTTCTATAAGGAAATACCCAAAACTGGGTAATTTATTTTATTTTATTTTATTATTTTTTGAGATGGAATCTGACTCTTGTTGCCCAGGCTGGAGTGCAGTGGCACGATCTTGGCTCACTGCAACCTTTGCCTCCCAGGTTCAAGTGATTCTCCTGCCTCAGCCTCCTGAGTAGCTGGGATTACAGGCATGTGCCATCATACCCGGCTAATTTTTCTATTTTAGTAGAGATGGGGTTTCACCATGTTAGCCAAGCTGGTCTCAAACTCCTGACCTCAGTTGATCCACTTGCCTCCGCCTCCCAAAGTGCTGGGATTACAGGCATGAGCCACCTCGCCAGGCCAACTGGGTAATTTATAAAGGAAAGAGGTTGAATTGACTCACAGTTGAGCATGACTGGAGAGGCCTCAGGAGACTTAACAATCGTGGTAGAAGGCAAAGGAGAAGCAGGCACCTTCTTCACAGGGCAGCAGGACGACGGAGTGAGTGCAGCAGGGGAAATGCCAGATGCTTATGAAACCATCAGATCTTGTGAGATTCACTCATTGTCACAAGAACAGCAGGGGGGAACCACCCCCATGATCCAGTTACCTCCACCTGGTCCCACTCTTGATACATGAGAGAGCTCACTCACTGCAGCTTCAACCTCCTGGGCTCAAGTGATCCTCTCCCCTCAGCCTCCGAGTAGTTGGGACCGCAAGTGTATGCCAAGAACTCTTTGTGTCTTGCAGAATTGAAACTCTACACCCATTAAACACTAACTCCTCATTCTCTCTCCCTGAACATATCTTTTCCAGGGACACTATTCAACCTTCCCCAGAGCACCACATTTTCATTTTGCACCAGCCCCTGCAAATTCTGGAACTGCTCCTGGCTCACATCTACTGCCAAGTCCTCCTGTGTCTATGGGAAAAGAGTTATCCCTGTCCACACTGACGTGTGTGCCTTCACACTGGGGCAAGTGTTAAGGAAAAATGGGTAACTTGAGTGGCACATACACCACATCCAGCTCACAAGAACCAGCTGTTGTGTCTCTTCCCAATGCCATGTTCAGTGACATCACACTGACAGCTTGAAACCAGCCAGGGTGGGGGCATTTCCACCAAGGACATTGGCAGACGCTATGCCTCGGGGGGCATTGGCAGACACTATGCCTCGGGGCTTTTTTTCCTTAGGGAGATGGTTGTTAAACACTTAGCAGTACCCACCCGGATAATCAATGTCTGACTCTAGAGCCTCACAGTTTGCTTGAGGTAGTAAAACCTACAAGTTTTAAATAACTTACGAATGTTGGCCAGCTGCGGTGGCTCACGCCTGTAATCCCAGCACTTAGGGAGGCCGAGGCAGGTGGATCACAAGGTCAGGAGATCGAGAAAATCCTGGCTAACACGGTGAAACCCCGTCTCTACTAAAAATACAAAAAATAATTAGCCGGACGTGGTGGCGAGCGCCCGTAGTCCCAGCTACTCAGGAGGCGGAGGCAGGAGAATCATGTGAACCCAGGAGGCGGAGCTTGCAGTGAGATTGTGCCACTGTACTCCAGCCTGGGAGACAGAGCGAGACTCCATCTGAAAAAAAAAAAAAAAAAAAGAATGTTGATGAGGCCACTTTTGGATTATATCCAAAAGAAGTAAAAGCAGGATCTCGAAGAGATATTTTCACACTCATGTTCATAGCAGCTTTATTATTTTTTTTTTTGAGATGGAGTCTCACTCTGTCACCCAGGCTAGAGTGCAGCAGCATGAACTCGACTCACTGCAACCTCCACCTCCCAGGTTTAAGTGATTCTCCTGCCTCAGCCTCCTGAGTAGCTGGGATTACAGGCATGTGCCACCACGCCCGGCTAATTTTTGTATTTTCAGTAGAGACAGGGTTTCACCATGTTGGTCAGGCTGGTCTCGAACTCCTGACCTCGTGATTCGCCTGCCTTGGCCTCCCAAAGTGCTGGGATTACAGGCATGAGCCACCGCGCCTGGCCTCATAGCAGCATTATTTACGATAGCCAAGAGGTAGAAGCAACCCAATGGTCCAACTATAGATGAAATGGAGAAGGAAAATGTGCAGTGGAATATTAATCAGCCCTGAAAAGGAAGGAAATTCGGACACACCCTACAGCAAGGATCAACCGTGAGGCTGCTATGCTGTGAAATAAGCTGGGCACAAAAAGGTGAATGCTGGTGAGTCCACTTACATGAGTTATCAAAAGCACTCAAATTGACAGAAACAGACAGTAGAATGGTGGTTACCAGGCACGGCAGGGAGGGTGAAATGGAGAGCTTTGAATGGGTGTAGAGTTTCAGTGTTTCAAGATGAATAAGTCCTGGGGATCTGTTGCACAACAATGTGAATATGCTTACTGTTCCCCAACTTACACTTGAAACTGGTTATGATGGTAAATTTTGTTTTTATTCTTAACTACAATTTTTAAAAACGTTGATGAGAGACTGCTGGCTGGGAATTCAGGAAACGTGGGTTTTGGTCCACATTGTACCGTTTGCTGGTGGCCTTAGGCAGGTCACTTGCCAGCTCTGGACTCTGGTTTCCTTCTCAAACAAAATAAGGGTTTTGTTTTAGGTTTTCCAGCTCAGAAAGCTGAGTCTGCTCAGAAGAGCTGGACATTCCCTCACTGTCTCTCATTCAAGTGTAACATATTCCAACAAATGACACACATCAACACGTTCTCTCAAACCAAACATACCTGATATGGTTTGGCTGTATCCCCACCCAAAATCTCATCTTGAGTTGTAATCCCCATAATTCCCATAATCCCCACGTATCACGAGTGGGACCAGGTGGAGGTAACTGGATCATGGGGGTGGTTCCCCCCTGCTGTTCTTGTGACAATGAGTGAATCTCACAAGATCTGATGGTTTCACAAGCATCTGGCATTTCCCCTGCTGCACTCACTCCGTCGTCCTGCTGCCCTGTGAAGAAGGTGCCTGCTTCTCCTTTGCCTTCTACCACGATTGTTAAGTCTCCTGAGGCCTCTCCAGTCATGCTCAACTGTGAGTCAATTCAACCTCTTTCCTTTATAAATTACCCAGTTGGCCTGGTGAGGTGGCTTATGCCTGTAATCCCAGCACTTTGGGAGGCGGAGGCAGGTGGATCAACTGAGGTCAGGAGTTTGAGACCAGCTTGGCTAACATGGTGAAACCCCGTCTCTACTAAAATAGAAAAATTAGCCGGGTGTGATGGCACATGCCTATAATCCCAGCTACTCAGGAGGCTGAGGCAGGAGAATCACTTGAACCTGGGAGGCAAAGGTTGCAGTGAGCCAAGATCGTGCCACTGCACTCCAGCCTGGGCAACAAGAGTCAGATTCCATCTCAAAAAATAATAAAATAAAATAAAATAAATTACCCAGTTTTGGGTATTTCCTTATAGAAATGTGAGCATGAACTAATACAACACCCATCTAATGCTGTTATATGAACAGGTTGCCACACCTGGCCAGCACTTACCTTTCACCTTTTTGACAGTAGCCTTTCTATCAGGCATTCGGGCATCCATCTTACCCAATTTCAGTGTACGAGTAGCATTAAGTACGTTCATAATGGTATCACTGCCTCACCATCATCCATCTCTAGAGGCTTTTCATCTTTTTAATTTTGTTTCAGAGACAGAGTCTCGCTCTGTTGCCCAGGCTGGAGTGCACCCCTTTCTCTCTCCCACTCTCTTTCTCTCCCTCTCTCTGCCTCTCTTTCTGTCTCCCCTTCTTCTTCTCTCCCTCCCTCTCTCCCCTTCTTTTTCTCTCTCTCCCTCTCTCCCCTCCTCTTTCTCCTTCTCTCTCTCTCTCTCTCTCCCCTCCTCTTTCTCCTTCTCTCTCTCTCTCTCTCCCTCTCTCCCGCTTCCGAATTGGGACACCTTTACTCTGCCTGCCCTTGGACATCAGACTCCAGGTCATTTGGCTTTGGGATCTGGGACTTGCAGTGGGGCCTCACAGGGCTCCTGGGTCTTTGGCCTCAGATTGGCGACTGCAACCTGAGGTTCCAAGTTCCAAGGCCTCCGGGCTTAGACTGAGCCCGCCACCGGCCTCCCCGGTTCTCCGGCTTGCAGACTCCTTGACCTCTAGGAGACAATTCCCCTATCAAACCCCTCGCCTCTCCATGGCTCTGTCTCTCTGGAGAACCCTGGCTGAAGCACTCCTGGAAGCAGAGAGAATGGTGGGCACCCAAGGGCGGGTGGGAAAGGGAGACCTCACTCAAAGGACACGAAGTCTCTGCTGGATGGACAGCAGTGAGTTCTGCTGATCTGCGGCACAGGCAGCAGGGCAACTCGAGTGAGAAGTAACGCATTATAGATTCCCAAACTGCCAAAAAGTGGGTTTGACATTTTCTCACCCAGAGACAGGGTAAGTTTGTGAGGTGATAGATGTATGAATTAGCCCGATTTGATCATCTGCCATGTATACATGTCTGAAAACATCACATTGTACCCCATAAATATATACAATTATTTGTCAATAAAAAATAAAATCTTTGAAAACATGGTTAAGATGACAGATTTTACGTCACATGTATTTTACCATAATAAAAAAAATCAGAAAATAAATAAATAAGTGCTAAGCGAAATAAGCAAGTCATACAAAGACAAATACTGCGTGATGCCACTTAAATGAGAAAAATCTAAGGTAGTCAATATGACAAGGCCGGGCGTGGTGCCTCACGCCTGTAATCCCAGCACTTTGGGAGGCTGAAGTGGGTGGATCCCTTGAGCCCAGGAGTTGGAGACCTGCCATGGGCAATGTGGTGAAACTGCACCTCTGCAAAAATACACAAATTAGCCAGGCGTGGTGGCACCTGCCTGTGGTCCCAGCTACTCGGGAGGATGAGGCAGGAGAATCACTTGAGCCCAGGGAGGTCGAGGCTACAGTGAGTTGAGACCGTACCACTGCACTCCAGCCTGGGTGACAGCGTGAGACTCTGTCTCAAATAAAATAATAAACATTAAAAAATTAAAGTGGTCAAATTTACAGAAACAGAAAGTGGAATGAGTTTACCAGGGACTGGGGAGAGGGAAAAGTGGGGAGCTTTTTTTTAATGGACATAAAGTTACATTTTTTCAAGATTGTCTATCTGTAGATAAAGATATTGACAAAGATATAAAGATATTGACATAGATACAGGTATTGATATAAAGATATTGATATAGATATAGGTATCTCCAAGTCCTGACAGCATGGTTCCTGCAAATGTGGCCTTATTTGGAAATAGGGTCTCTAGATGTAATTAAGGATGTTGAGATAAGATCATCCCGGACTAGAGTGGGCCCTAAATCCACTGGCTGGAGTTCTTCTAAGAGGAAGCTGGGGGAGATTTGACACAGAAATACACAGAAGGAGCATCTTACAGACAGACGCAGGGGCAGGTGCTGCTGCCCCCAGCCAAGGAGCGCCCAGGGTTGCCAAAGGCACCAGAAGCTAGGAGAGCCTGGGCCAGATTCTCCTCGGAGCCTCCAAAAGGAGCTGACACCCTGATTTTGGACTTCCAGCCTCCAGAACTGTGAGCGATGAATGTCTGCTGTTTTAAGCCACCAGCTTGTGGTGATTTGTCACAGCAGCCCCAGGTCACGCCGAAGGCTCCTTGTTCAAATGTCATGGAGGATTTCAAGGTGGGGGCAGCAGATGCGGACGGGGCCTGGTGACTTCGAGGGGCTGAGTCTGGGAGGCCTGCCAGCACCCCTGTGTTAGACTTGAGTCAGCCTGCAGAATTCTCAGAGTCTCTAGAGATGTGTACAAGTTCACAGGGGAGGAGGAAGCCTGGACTGAGGGTGACTGAGGAACTGCACAGAGGGACACGCGGGGGTAGAGCCGGGCTGCAGAGGAGTCGCACTCCCTGCCGGTCCCCCGCTGGACGGTTGGACGTTTTTCTTCTACCTATGCACGTTACTTTGTTTGTTTTTTGAAATGGAGTCTCGCTCTGTCACCCAGGCTGGAGTGCAGTGGCGCGATCTCGGCTCACTGCAAGCTCCGTCTTCTGGGTTCACGCCATTCTCCTGCCTCAGCCTCCTGAGTAGCTGGGACTACAGGCGCCTGCCACCACGCCCAGCTAATTCTTTGTATTTTCAGTAGAGATGGGGTTTCATCGTGTTAGCCAGGATGGTCTCGATCTCCTGACCTCGTGATCCACCAGCCTCGGCCTCCCAAAGTGCTGGGATTACAGGCGTGAGCCACCGCGCCCAGCCATGTTACTTTTTCAATGATGTTTTTAAAACCTCGTTTAAACAGCTTGGTTCCCTGTGAAGGAGTCTTTGGACAAGGAGGAGTGGCCGCCAGAAGTTCGCATTTTGGATGATATTTTGATGTTTTACCAGGAGAAGATGGTCTTGTGTGATTTATGTCATCAAAATTATGTAAAATAAAAAGCCAGGCCAGGTGCAGTGGCTCACGCCTGTAATTCCAGCACTTTGGGAGGCCAAGGCAGGTGGGTCACCTGAGGTCAGGAGTTTGAGACCAGCCTGGCTAACATAGTGAAACCCCATCTCCACTAAAAATACAAAAAATTAGCTGGGCGTGGTGGTGCATGCTTGTAATCCCAGCTACTCAGGAGGCTGAGGCAGGAGAATCGCTTGAACCCAAGAGGCGGAGGTTGCAGTGGGCAGAGGTTGCGGTGAGCCAAGATCACACCATTGCACTCCAGCCTGGGCAACAGAGCAAGACTCTGTCTCAAAAAAAAAAAAAAAAAAAACCAGAAAATAAAAAAGAAATGCTATTAATGAAGTTTGAACACTGATGGCAGAAAGACTCTGTGTCTTAAGATCAAGCGACTGCTGCATTTCAAACTGTCCACACTCCTCCAACTTCCTACACCACCACAAAACCCTCTCTCCTGACCCTCCGCCTTGGTCTCCACTCGTCTGAGAAGGGAGAGGTTGTCAAACACTCTGGCCCTCTGCTCCCACCATGATGAGTGGATCTGCATCTGGTCTGTCCTTGCCTTCTTTCTGCCTTTTAGGACGGAGGATGTGGACTTCTCTCCACCCATGGGATCCCTCGAGGGTAACATAGAAGCTGGGCACACAGAGAGACTGGGGTCACACAGAGGCGGGGGCCTGGGGTTTCACAGAGGCTGGACAGGCTTCCAGGGAGCAGAAATCAACCATCCTCACGGTGCCCTGCCTGGATCCCTGATCCACAGAAACAGAGAGAGGATAAAACGGTTGCTGTCTTACCTGCTAAGTTTGGGGGTGAGTGGTTGTGTGTCAGTAGATAACAGGCACCCCACTCTCTAACAACAACACCTCTGTCTCCACCTCTAGCCCTTGGGATTTATGAAGGAAGCTCAGTATTAATCACTGCTAGGCACAGACACAGAGCGCCTTGGGAAGAGAACCCCTCAGGTTCCCGCATAAAACTGTTTTAGGGGTCTCTGAGACCACCGGCCCATCCAGTAGGGAGCGGAGGCTCAGAGCTCCTGAAGGCAGTAAAACCTGGGTGGGTACAGCGGCCAGTTCTTGCCTCAAGGAGGAAGGAGAGACACAGTCCTTGGGACCCCAGCCCAGCCGAGGTCGGGATGAGGACAGCAGCCACATCCCTTCCAAGAAATTGGGGGTCTTTAAAGAACAACTGAGGATGTTACTTTGGGTGGGGAGCCCACAGGCTGCAAAGGAAACAGATCTGAACGAACAACACAACAGCTGTGTCCATTGCAACTCAGGCTGCGGCAAACATCTGAGGACCATCCAACCCTGCTGAGACCAGGGGCGGAGCCTGGCTTACCGCACCGGGACAAGCTGCTCTTGCCCAGCTTGCCCTGCTGGTTTGCACCAGCCCCACGAAAGGCAAGAGGGGAGATGCAAAACACACTCACACACACATCTGCTCCCAAGCACTCACTCTCATACTCATCTACACACGCGCTCCCACATGTTCCTGTACACTCACCTGCACACGCACTCACATATGCTCCTGTACACTCACCTGCACACGCACTCACACGCTCTCCTGTACACTCACCTGCACACACACACACGCTCCTGTACACTCACCTGCACACACACACACGCTCCTGTACACTCACCTGCACACGCACTCACACGCGCTCCTGTACACTCACCTGCACACTCTCACACGCGCTCCTGTACACTCACCTGCACACTCTCACACGCGCTCCTGTACACTCACCTGCACACGCACTCACACGCGCTCTGTACACTCACCTGCACACTCTCACACGCGCTCCTGTACACTCACCTGCACACACACACACACGCTCCTGTACACTCACCTGCACACGCACTCACACGCGCTCCTGTACACTCACCTGCACGCTCTCACATGCGCTTTTGTACACTCACCTGCACGCACTTACACGTGCTTTTGTACACTCACCTGCACACGCACTCACACGCGCTCCTGTACACTCACCTGCACACTCTCACACGCGCTTTTGTACACTCACCTGCACGCACTCACACGTGCTTTTGTACACTCACCTGCACACGCACTCACACGCGCTCCTGTACACTCACCTGCACACTCTCACACGTGCTCCTGTACACTCACCTGCACACTCTCACATGCGCTCCTGTACACTCACCTGCACATGCACTCACACGCGCTCTGTACACTCACCCGCACACTCTCACACACGCTCCTGTACACTCACCCGCACACACACACACACGCTCCTGTACACTCACCTGCACACGCACTCACACGCGCTCCTGTACACTCACCTGCACACGCACACACGCGCTCCTGTACACTCACCTGCACACTCTCACACGCGCTTCTGTACACTCACCTGCACACGCACTCACACACGCTCTGTATACTCACCTGCACACGCACTCACACGCTCCTGTACACTCACCTGCACACTCTCACACACGTTCCTGTACACTCACCTGCACACACACACGCTCCTGTACACTCACCTGCACACTCTCACACGCACTCCTGTACACTCACCTGCACACGCACTCACACGCGCTCCTGTACACTCACCTGCACACTCTCACACGCGCTCCTGTACACTCACCTGCACACTCTCACACGCGCTCCTGTACACTCACCTGCACACGCACTCACACACGCTCCTGTACACTCACCTGCACACGCACTCACACGCGCTCCTGTACACTCACCTGCACACTCTCACGTGCGCTCCTGTACACTCACCTGCATGCACTCACACGCGCTCCTGTACACTCACCTGCACACTCTCACACGTGCTCCTGTACACTCACCTGCATGCACTCACACGTGCTGTTGTACATTCACCTGTGCTCCTGTATACTCAGTTGCACACACACACATGCTCCTGTATGACTGTGACTGTATATATGAGCTATATGTACATGTGTGTTCACACGCACACACACACAGATACAGTCATGCACCACAAAATGACGTTAGGGGCAACAACAGACTGCATATATAATGGTTGTCCCATAAGATTACAGTGGAACTGAGAAATTCCTTTCTCCACGTGACATGATAGCCGTCCCAGGGCAATGCATGACTCATGTTTGTAGTGACATGGCTGTAAACAAACCTACTGACTCATGTTTGTGGTGACGTGACTGTAAACAAACCTGTGTTGCCACTCACGTAGAAGTCTAGCACATATAATTATGCACAGTACATAATTCTTGGTTATGATAATAAACAACTAAGTTACTGGTTTATACGTTTACTATGCTATAATTTTTATTTTTTGTTTTATTTTATTTTATTTATTTATTTTTTTGAAACAGGGTCTCACTCTGTTGCCCAGGCTGGAGTGGAGTGGCATGATCTTGGCTCACTGAAACCTCTGTCTCCTGAGTTCAAGCCATTCTCCTGCCTCAGCCTTCTGAGTAGCTGGGATTACAGGTCCGCACCACCATGCCTGGCTAATTTTTGTATTTTTAGTAGAGACAGGGTTTCACCACATTGGCCAGGCTAGTCTCAACCTCCTGACCTCAAGTGATCCACCTGCCTCAGCTTTCCAGAGTGCTGGGATTATAGGCGTGAGCTACTGCGCCAGCCTATTTTATTTTATTTTTGAGACGGGGTCTTGCTCTGTCACCTAGGGTGGAGTGCAGTGGTGTGATCACAGCTCACTGCAGCCTCAAACTCCTGGGCTCAAGAGATCCTTCCGCCTCAGCCTCCCAGGTAGCTGGGACTACAGGTACGTGCCACCATGCCTGGCTAATTTTTTTTTCTGTCTTGTAGAGACAGGGTTTCACTATGTTGCCCAGGCTGATCTCAAACTCCTGGGCTCAAGCAATCCTCCTACCTCATCCTCCTAAAGTGCTGGGATTATAGGTTTGAGCCACTGCGCCCAGCCTTTATTGTTATTTTAGAGTGTACTCCTTCTACTTATTAAAAAAAAAAAAAGTTAACTGTAAAGCAGTGAGGCAGGCCCTTCAGGAGGTACCCAGAAGAAGGCACTGTTATCACGGGAGAGGATGGCTCCTCCTGAAGACCTTCAAGTGGGGCAGGGTGTGGAGGCGGAAGACAGTGCCAGGGACAATCCTGACCCTGTGTAGGTGTGAGCTAACGTGTGTGCTTGTGTCTCACTTTTAAGCAAGCAAGTTTTAAAAGTAAAAATAAAATAAAAAATTTTAAAAATTAGAAAGAGCTTATAAAATAAAAATATAAAGAAAAATATTTTCTTTATATTTTCCTGCACAATGTGTTCATGTTTTTAGCTGTTAATTCAAAAAAAATCAAAAAATTTTTAAAAGCTTATAAAGTAAAAAAGTCGTAGTAAGCTAAGGTTAATTTATTATTGAGGAAAGAATATATATACACATATATATGTATACACATCATATATATTTTGGGAGATGGCATCTCACTCTGTCACCCAGGCTGGAGTCCAGCGGCACTATCGTAGCTCACTGCAGCCTCAAACTCCTGGGCTCAAGTAATTCTCCCACCTCAGCCTCCCAAGCAGCTGGGACTATAGGCATGTACCACCATGCCCAGCTGATTTTTTTTTTATTAGTATTTTTAGTAGAGATGAGGTTTCGCTATGTTGCCCAGGCTGGTCTCAAATTCCTGAGCTCAGGTGGTCCTCCTTCCTTGGCCTCCCAAAGTGCTGGGATTACAGACGTGAACCATTGCACCTGGCCAAAAAAAAAAAAAAAAACCTATTTTTTATAAATGTAGTGTAGCCTAAGTATATGGTGTTATAAAGGCAACAGCAGTTACAGCAGTGTCCTAGGTCTTCACATTCACTCACTGACTCACACACAGCAACATCCAGTCCTGCAAGCTCTATCCATGGTAAGTGCCCTACACAGGTGCCCTTTTTATCTTTGTGCCACATTTTTACTTTAACTTTTCTTTTCTTTTCTTTGAGATGGAGCCTCACTCTGTCGCCCAGTCTGGAGTGCAATGGCATGATCATGGCTCACTGCAACCTCCACCTCCCGGGTTCAGGCGATTCTCCCTCCTCAGCCTCCTAAGTAGCTGGGATTACAGGTGCTCACCACCATGCCTGGCTAATTTTTGCATTTTTAGTAGAGACGGGGTTTCACCATTTGGCCACGCTTGTCTTGAACTCCTGACCTCAGGTGATCCACCCACCTCGGCCTCCCAAAATGCTGAGATTACAGGTGTGAGCCACCATGGCCAGCCAACTTTAACTTTTCTGTCTAGATATGTCTAAATACAGAAATACGTATTGCTGTCTTAGTCCATTTTCTGTTGCTTATAACAGAATACCTGAAACTGGGTAATTTTTTTTTTTTTTTGATTCAGAGTTTAGCTAGGCTGTCACCTAGGCTGTAGTGCAGTGGCGCAATCTCAGCTCACTGCAACCTCTGCCTTCCAGGTTCAACCGATTCTCCTGCTCCAGCCTCCCGAATAGCTGGGATTACAGGCACCCACCACCATGCCCATCGAATTTTTGTATTTTTAGTACAGATGGGGGGGTTTCACTGTGTTGGCCAGGCTGGTCTCGAACTCCTGACCTCGTGATCCACCCACCTTGGCCTCCCAAAGTGCTGGGATTACAAGCGTGAGCCACTGTGCCCAGGTGAAACTGGTTTATAAAGAAAAGAAATTTATTTCCTACAGTTCTGGAGGTTGGAAGTTCTACGTGGAGGGGATGCATCTGGTGAGTGCCCTCTTGCTGGTGGGGAAGCTGCAAAGTCCTGAGGTGGTGCCAGCATCACACGGTGAAGGGCCTGAGCCTGCTAGCTCATGTCTTATTGCTAAACCACCAGTCCCATTCCTGTGATAATCCAGTAATCCACTAACTCATTAATTAATTCATGAATGAATTATTCCATTCCGAGGGCACAGCCCCCATGACTCAATCACCTTTTAAAGGCCACACCACCCAATATTACCACCCTGGGATCAAGCTTCTGTGTGGGTTTGGAGGGGACAAGCGTTTGAGCTGCAGCACTTGCTGGAGTGCTCAGTGCAGTAGCATGCTGGCTGTACAGGCTGATAGGCTAGGAGCAACAGGCTTTACCGTACAGCCTATGTGGGTAGTAGGTTGTACCGTGCAGGTTTGTGTGAGCACACTCCACGATGTTTGCATAAGGACAAAGTTGCCTAACAACACATTTCTCAGGACATAGCCCCATCATTAAGTGTCTCAGGACATAGCCCCATCATTAAGTGACACATGATTGTATATGTATATACCTCCTATTGGCACTATTTCGCTGGAAAACCCTGATTAACACAGAAGGTGGTACCAAGAAGTGGGGTGCCACTGTAACAAATACCTAAAAATGCAGAAGCAGCATTGGAACTGGGTAGCGGCGTAGAGGCTGGAAGGGTTGTGAAGTGCATGCTTGAAGAAGCCGAGATTGTCATGAAGGGATTTTGATGGTGATTCTGGTGAGGGCTCAGAAAAGAAAGAGGAGGCCAGAGCAAAAGCCTCTGTCTTCTTAGCAAATATGCAATCAATGACCAGATTGTTGGGAGAAATGTGCACAGTCGGGTCATTCTCATGAGGTCTCAGACGGAAACGAGGAACATGTTATTGGACAATGGAGAAAAGATGATCCTTATTATAAAGAGGCAGAGAACGTGGCTGAATCGCGCTCATGTTCTAGTGTTACGGGAAAGGTAGAGAACTTGCCAGTGATGAAATTCGATTTGAGTTGAGGAGATTGCTAAGCAGTGTGAAAGGACTGGCTGGGTTCCTCCTGACTGCTTATAGCAAAACGTAAGAAGAGAGAAATGACTGATGAGGGAATTACTAAGCAAAAAGTAACTAGAACTTAAAGATGTGGAAAATGGGCTGGGCGAAGTGGCTCTCGTCTGTAATCCCAGCACTTTGGGAGGCTGAGGCGGGCAGATCAAAGGTCAGGAGATTGAGACCATCCTGGCCAACATGGTGAAACCTCATCTCTACTAAAAATACAAAAAAAAAAGCTGGGCGTGGTGGTTCATGCCTGTAATCCCAGCTACTTGGGAGGCTGAGGTGGGAGAATGGTGTGAACCCGGGAGGCAGAGTTTGCAGTGACCAGAGATCGCGCCACTGCACTCCAGCCTGGGTGACAGAGTGAGACTCCGTCTCAAAAAACAAACAAACAAACAAAAAAACAAAACAAAAAAAGATGTGGAAAATGGTCAGCCTATCCATTCGTATTGCAACAAATGAGAAAGCATATTTGACAAAGAAGACTAAGGGTGTAGTCATCAACCAGTGGATAAGGAGATTTGTGTGGGTGTGAACCTCGGACTCTATCAGCCACCCAGTGGGAACACTGGAGCTTAAACTGAAGGGGAAGGAGACGGGAAGGAATGAAGGAATTGGACTTCTTGGATTTAATGGGTCAGGACCATAGAGCTGCTCTATGTGAACATGCTCCATTCTTCAAGACAGTGGAAGAATGACCCCATAGGTGAATCCAAGCTCATCACGGCTGCCTTCCAGATTTCAAAAGCGGGGGTCTCACCTCACTTTCGGCAGACCAGATGACCTTTGCCCGAAGCCATGGGGGCCTGCCCTTGCCCAGCAGAGCCCTGGGGGTGGGACTCTGCCTGGCAGAGCTGGTAGGTAGGGTTGCCGCCCCAGTGCACCTGGCAGGAAGAGCATGGAGCCAAAGAAGACTATTTTGGCTTGGAGTTTTCCTTGGAGTTTTCCAAGTCTGAGTTTCAACTTGCTTGGATCCATCGCTTCCTTCTTCCCTATTTCTCCCTTTTAGGACGGGAATGTCTATACTATGCCTATCCCACTATTTTTGTTTGTTGGTCTGCTTTCGAAACAGAGTCTTGCTCTGTCGCCCAGGCTGAAGTGCAGTGGCATGATCTTGGCTCACTGCAACTTCCACCTCCTGGGTTCAAGCAACTATCCCGCCTCAGCCTCCCCAGTAGCTGGGATTATAGGCACCCGCCACTATGCCCAGCTAATTTTTGTATTTTTAGTAGAGATGGGGTCCGCCATGTTGGCCAGGCTGGTCTCAAACTCCTGACCTCAAGTGATCTGCCCACCTTGGCCTCCCAAAGTGCTGGGATTACAGGTGTGAGCCACCAGGCCCAGCCCTGATCATTGTATTTTGGAAGCACGTAACTTGTTTGGCGAAAAGGCCTTGCGGCTGGAGGGGAATTTTGCCTTGTATGAATTGTTCCCTGAGTCCCACCTGTATCTAATTTAGATGATATTTAGATGAGACTTGGACCTCACACCTTAGAGTAGAACCTGCAGCAAGCCTAAGGCATGCAAGGCTGTTGGGATGGAATGAATGTATTTTACATGGGAAGAATAGATACATTTGGGGAGCTTGGGATGGAATGGTTGTGTGTCCCCACAGTTCATATGTTGAAGTCTGATCTCCAGTGTGATGGCATCTGGAGATGGGGCCTTTGAGAGGTGATCATTATCAGCTGACGCCAAGAGGGACTAGCGCCCTATGAGAATTTCCAGAGAGCAAGTCTCTCTGCTCTCTACCACATGAGGGTACACTGAGAAGCCGAGAAGGGTGCAAGCCGGAAGAGGGCCCCCACAAGAATCCGACCATGCTGGCACCCGGATCTCAAACTTGCAGCCTCCAGAACTGTAAGAAGTAAATTCCCGTTGTTTATAAGCCACCCAGTCTATGGCACTTTGTTATGGCAGCCCATACAGCTGCCATGTGCGAGACCAAGGCAGGTGAGCTAAACGAAGTCTCTCACTAAGGGAAGCCATCGAGAAAGCTTCCTGGGGCTCAGAGTGTTGGTTCTATTCTACCTCTTGGGTGGTGTGTTGGGTGCATGGGTGTGCACTCTTATTTTTTTTTTAGTTGCATGTGTGATATATACACTCTTTTATACACACCCTGATATATGTAATCTTTTAATATTATTATTTTTTTGAGACGGAGTTTCGCTCTTGTCACCTAGGCTGGAGTACAATGGCACTATCTCAGCTCACTGCAACCTCCACCTCCTGGGTTCAAGTGATCCTCCTGCTTCAGCCTCCCGAGTAGCTAGGATTACAGGTGGCTGCCACCACGCGCGGTTAATTTTTGTATTTTTAGTAGAGACAGGGTTTCACCATGTTGCCCAGGCTGGTCTCAAACTCCTGACCTCAAGTGATCCAGCCACCTCAGCCTCCCAAAGTTCTGGGATTAGAGGTGTGAGGCATCACACCCAGCCTGCACTCTTCTAACATTAAAAAATATATATTTATTTATTTATTTTCTGAGACGGAATCTTGCTCTGTTGCCCGGGCTGGAGTGCAGTGGGGCAATCTCGGCTCACTGCAAACTCTTCCTCCCAGGTTCAAGCCATTCTCCTGCCTCAGCCTCCCGAGTAGCTGGGACTACAGGTGCCCGCCACCACGCCCAGCTAATTTTTTGTATTTTTAGTAGAGACGGGGTCTCACCATGTTAGCCAGGATGGTCTCGATCTCCTGACCTTGTGATCGGCCCGCCTCGGCCTCCTGAAGTGCTGGGATTACAGGCATGAGCCACCGCGTCCGGCCTAAAAAGATTTCATATTAAACAGTAAAACAGATGCTAACATGCACAGACTTGCGTATGTGCCTGCACCTGCACAGCTGTGCACACAGGTGTGCCCAGCCTCTCTCAGGAGCTCTGCCAGCAGGTGTCAGTGGGACCCAGCCGCCTGCATATTCTGCAAAGATCGTTCAGATGATTCTCACAGCCCCCGAGATTGAGACCTCCTGCTCTGCAACAAAAGGTGCTCGTGCTCGCAAATCTTTTCCTTCAGGTTTCCCAAAATGAGGGATAATTGAAACACATCATTTGCTCTTTGCATGAGAAGCCAAAGTGAGTAACGTGCTGTACGAGGCTAGAAGTCATGAAGAGGCTGATGAGTGTAATCTCATACATTAAAACCTTTCCCAAATTCATGTCAATCTGCATTGTAATGTTTATATTTTATAAAATGGGATGTGGGGTTCAGAAACGGTTTGCAAAATGAATGTCCTGCCTCGATAAGCTAGGCACATTTTTTTTTTCAGCTTAAAAAACAGGAAAGCCAGAAGCGGTGGCTCACGCCTGTAATCTCAGCGCTTTGGGAGGCCGAAGCGGGCGGATCACCTGAGGTCAGGAGTTTGAAACCAGCCTGGCCAACATGGTGAAACACTGTTTCTACAAAATATTGGCCGGGCATGGTGGTGAGTGCCTGTAATCCCACTACTTGGGAGGCTGAGGCAGGAGAATCGCTTAAACCTGAGAGGCAGAGGTTGCAGTGAGCCAAGATCACGCCATTGCACTTCAGCCTGGGCGACAGAGCAAAACTCCGTCTCGAATAGAATAGAAAATAGAATAGAATAGAATAGAATAGAATAGAATAGAATAGAATAACACAGCAGAGGGAGGCCAGAAGCAGTGGCTCATGCCTGTAATCCCAGCACTTTGGAAGGCTGAGGAAGGAATCACTTGAGACCATGAGTTTAAGACCTGCCTGGGCAACATAGTGAGACCCCTGTCTTTACACAATTAAAAAAAAAATTAGCCAGGCATGATGGTACACACCTGTAGTCCCAGCTGCTCAGTACGATGAAGTGGGAGGATCGCTGTAGGTCAGAAGTTCAAGACTAGCCTAGGCAACATAACGAGACACAGTCTCCACAAAAAAATTAAAAATTAGCCAAACATGGTGGTGTGCACCTGTTGTCTCAGCTACTCAGGAAGCTGAGGCAGAAGGATTGCTTGAGCCCAGGAGGTGGAGGCGGCAGTGAGCTGTGACCATGCCACTGCATTGCAGCCTGGGGGACAGAGCAAGATGCTGTCTCAAAAAAGACAAAAACCCAAAACTAGACAGAAAGCCATGCTCTGGAATGGATGAGGGCCAGAATCTGCTCATTAGGAGCCTGGTACTGGGCCTCTATCCTTGACTTGAGTTGCAGGAGAAAGGGCCAAAACACCAAATTGAAACATAGAACAGATAATCCGAGACCTCGCCGGACACATGCATGTCTGCACTCTCACGCACGGTGCACACGCTGCACACCCTTGCATACACACGCATGAGCACGCTCACGCTCACACATGCCCTGGCCCACCGGCCCACCGCCCCACCTCGACCTCTCCCTCTAGGACCCCAGTCCTGCCTCCTCTGCTACACCCCTGCCCCACCGCACTCACCAGCCCTCCCCTGGGGGCCTGCGGCAGGGACCACAGGGGTTTCCTAAGGTCCCCTCATTCTTCGCCATCTAAGGCCCTCTCAGATCTGCTGGCAGACATTTCAGGGGAAAGAGGAGGGGCCAGGAGCTCCTAGCAGGCTTCCCCTCTACAACCCTGACTGGCTCTGCAGACACCTCCTGGGTGCCACGCTGGGCCAGGCATGTTCCAGGTGCCAGGGACACATTCCCACCATGGAGGGAGACAGGAGACAAGCACAGTTGTGCCGGCAGGAGGAGCCAGCAGGGCTGCGAGGGGGAGGACAGGAGCCAGGGAGGGCTTCCCGGAGGTGTCATGGGCACAGACACTGTCAGGCATGGGGAGGGATGCACCCTGCAGGGGGATCTGCACTGCCCAGGCCGGGAGCCGAGAAGTGGATCCAGGAAGGGCTGGGCCCTGCGGTTACCTGTCACCCAGAATGGCACTGGGTGCCTCTTCTGTCCCCGCCGGCTGTGTGGCCTGAGGCTGGCCCTGGGGCTTGAGTTTCTCATCCATGCAGTAGGGACAGTGCCCCACCTCTGCGTCCCTCGTGGGGCATGGCAAGGACCGGGGGAATGGAGGTCCTGCCTGGTCGGATCAGAGCGCGGGGTGGGGGGTGGCGGGGGTCTCAAAGAGGAAGGAAGACCCCTAGGCTGGGGAAGTTGTGTTGATGCCACCACGGGTACAGCCAAGGACAAAATGCCCTGGGGGCCTCATGGGACCAGACCCTCGGGTCCTCCCACCAGGGGTGGGAGACCATCCTGTCCATGACCACATCCCATGACATGACTTCAGCTCCCGCCTGTCCTCACAATGGGGACTCCCCCTGCTCACTGCACCCGCTGTCCAGTGATGGGTAATTTGAGCCCCAGCAGAACTGTTGTCAAGAGCCTGCTCCGGCAAGGCCACGCAGGCACCACGCTCAGGGCAAACGCGGTGGAGTGTGGGGAGGGAGGCGATTGCGGACATGGGCATGCGGGTTCCCAGGAACAGGGTGGGCATGAGGCAGGCATCTGCATGCTTTTGGGGGGGCATGGCTCTGAGTTCCGTCCCCCAGCATGGACTGGCCCATGGGGCAGCCTGCCCCACCCTCACAAGGGGCAGTGCAGGTGGGAGAGGGTGTGGGGAGAGAGGGGTCTGTGCCCCCATGCAGGGGGATGGGTGCTGCCAGAGGCAGGGTGGGGGCACCATGGACAGTCGGGCGGACGGCACATTCCAGGCAGCATTTTACACACAGGCAGACGGGCCCCACTGCAGAGAAACGGAAGATGGGAAGGGCAGCCCATGGCTTTTCTGGTGTCAAAATGGATTTCTGAAACACAGAGTGAACACAGTCACCCTAAAAGCCCAGGGTTCAATGTGCTGGAGCCCAGATCCGTGGGAGCCCAGGGTGGGGACCTGGGCCTGGGGCTGGGGCTCTTTGGACACTGGCCAGGAGGAAGCAGGACAGGAGCCAGGTAGGGCTCTGACCGCCTCATGGGCTGCTCAGGACAGACCCTGCAGCCAGGACGAGCGTAGGAGCAAAGCTGGACCTGCAAGGCGGCGTTGGGGAGGGGCCTGCCTGGGGTCCACTGTTCCCTCAGTCACAGGATCCCCAGCGTCCCTTCCCGCACCAGAGTGAACGGCAGGAAAAGACGCTGCAGCGGCGCCTGGCCTGCACCTCCTCCCAGGTGAATCTTGTGGAAAAGGAGATGTGGGCCTAGACAAATCTTTTGTTTCAGAACATTTCCTTCTTGAAAAAAAGAAAAAGAAAAAAGAAACCAAAAAACAACCAAAAAAACCCTTGTCTTCCAGGGAGATCAAAAGGTGATGGTGAAGGAGTCCCGCAAGCTGAGAGTTTAAAAATAGAACAGGCCGGCGCGGTGGCTCACACTTTCGGAGCCACTCCCAGCACTTTCGGAGACCGAGGCGGGTGAATCACAAGGTCAGGAGTTCAAGACCAGCCTGGTCAACATGGTGAAACCCCATCTCTACTAAAAATAGAAAAAATTAGCTGGGCATGGTGGTGGGCGCCTGTAATCCCAGCGACTCGGGAGGCTGAGGCAGGAGAACCTCTTGAACCTGGGAGGCGGAGGTTGCAGTGAGCCGAGATTGTACCGCTGCACTCCAGCCCAGGTGACAGTGGAGGCTCCATCTCAAAAAAAAAAAAAAAAAAGAAAAGAAAAAAATAGCACAGAACTGGGTCGGGTGGGTTTGTCCTGCCACAGACAGGGTGCTGCTTAGAACCAAGCAGCTTTCCCCAGAACTTACCTCCCGCCACTTCATGGTGGAGGGGCTGGCTGCTGGGTTGGACCCAACTCCACCATCTGCCAGCTGGTGAGGATTTCCACGCCATTCCAGGTCACCCCCCAACCTGTTGGGAGCCGGCGTCTTGGACAGGGGAAAGCTGAACAGGGTGGTGAAGAACAGTCTAGAAGCATGTTCTTCACTTCAAGACCCAGGACCCCACGGACATCCCGCCTACAGATTGCCCCACTAGCCCTGCTTCAGTCACTGGGCATCTGGCAGCACTCGATAGGTGCCACGTGGTACTACCTGCTCTGTGGGTCCAGCCGCCATGCCGAGGCCGTCCCCTCTGTCCTCTCCAGGCTCTCCTGCAACCTCCCAGCTCTGCTCTCCCATACCCTCCCTCAACCCAGCCCTTCCGTGGGGGCTCCTCCTGGCTCTCCCCCGCCTGTCCCTCCACACCCCCTTTCAGACCCTCACAGCTGCCTCCCCACACCAGCCTTCAGGGGACTCTGCAGCCCACCTCTCTGCCTGCTCCTTCCTCCTAGATTCTCACTGAAGCTTCCCCCACTCTCCCTAGACCCACAGCTCATATCCCTGGCTACTTATTAGAATGCCTGGCAAGCTTGAATAAAACCCCATACTCAGCCATACCCAGGCCCATTAAACCAGACACCTAGAGTTGGCCTGGAAGCCTCGAGGTACATCCAGGGTGCAGCAGGTAGGAAGCCTCAGTTCCAGACAGAGGAGGGAGCCCTTACCGTAGACTGCCCAGCCCCACCCCAGCCCCGATGCTCACCAGCCTGGGGATTGTATGTTGACCCACACTCAATGAGTGTCTGTGGGATCAATACATCAGTGATGGGAGGATCAGTCCATCAACAGATCAATGAACAAACCAATGACTGGATGATCTGAGTGGCTACTGCTATTGGCTGAGACGGCTTCTCTCAGGTTTGTCCTCACTACCTGCTTGCTGTCTGAGCAGCCCACCCTCCTCCGTGCGCCCCTGGACCCACCTCTGCTTCCCATGGGTACACCCTTGCCTCTGATACAGACGGAAATCCCGATGACGACCGAGCTGACTCTCCTAAGGCATCCTTTGCATCTGCATCAAAATGATCTGAGGCCGCAGATGATGCCACGAAGAGAAGAATATGGCCCTGCCTGCTCTGGATTCCCAGCCCCACGGCCCTGCTGTCCTGCTGCTTCTTCCCTGCACTTCTTCCGCTCACCCGCCCGGCAGAGGGTGGTCCCCTGGGCCCACGCAGGCCTGAGCAGCGCACTCCTCCAGGCTTTGGGTGTAAGTCGTTCTTGTGGTCAGTTTATCCTGTGTCTGCCTGTTCCCATCCCAAACCTCCCCAGGGACTCTAGAAAGCATGTCCTGGGCCACCTTTCCACGTGGGGAGCAAGAAAGCCGTCAGCCCCATCCTCCCAGGGGCTCTCGTGGGCACCCTGGCTCTGACTTCTCCAGCGGCTGCTCTTCACGCTGCTGTCCACGGGCAACGGGCTCCCACGTCTCTGTTGGGGTTTGTCTTGAGCGGAACCTGGGTACCCCGACTGCCCTCCCCACTCACTCCCTGCACATTCTCTAGGAGTTCACTGAGAAAGGTGCCTGGAGGCCTCCTCAGCCTTAGGGTCCCCCCGGCGACGGGGATGCAGAGTAGCTTCCCATGGGGCTGTGAAGGTTTTGCCCGCTGCTGACAGTGTCCACCTGCGGCCACCTGAGAGGCAGTGCCAGTCAGATCACCAGCTCTTTCATGGGACTGGGACCTGCTCTGCCAAGAGTTGGCTTCATGTCCTGTGTTCAGAAATTTCATGATGCCATGCCGGCCTCCCTTCACTCGTTCAACCTGGAGCCTCATGTCCACATTTTAGGATGTTTTCTCATAAATCACTTGCTTGGCGATGCTCTCCATTCTGTTTTCTCTTTCTGGAGCTCTTATTAATGTTTTCTTCCCTATTTTTCATTTCGTTTTCTCTACTGTATGAAAAAATTATCTTTTTTTTTTTTTTTGAGACGGAGTCTCACTCTGTCACCCAGGCTGGGGTGCAGTGGCACAATCTCGGCTCATGGCAACCTCCACCTCCTGGGTTCAAGTGATTCTCCTGACTCAGCCTCCTGAATAGCTGGGATTACAGGTGCCCACGACCATGCCCAGCTAATATTTGTATTTTTAGTAGAGACAGGGTTTCACCATGCTGGCCAGGCTGGTCTCGGACTCCTGACCTCAGGTGGTCCACCTGCCTTGGCCTCCCAAAGTGCTGAGATTACACATGAGCCACCATGCCCTGCCTGAGAAATTTATCTTTTGTGGAAGTTTTCATTTGTGCTTTTTTTTTTTCATTTCCAAGAGCTCTTTCTTAATTTCTCACTGTTCCTTTTTTATTACATCCTGTTCTTAGGTCATGGATGTGCTGTTTTCTCTTCTCTCTCCAAGGGTATCAGCAATAGGGTTTTTTCTTTTTTATATTTTTTGTTCCTCAGGTTGCTACTCTTTCCCCCAAGCTCCCTTCTTTGGTACGTGGGGATGTGGGATCTGTCTTTCGTGTGGGGTCTTTTTCTTCTTCAAAGTCCAGTGAACCTTGGGGTCCACATGTCTTCATGAGGGGCTCAAAAGTGCTGAGGTGGAGCAGTGTGGGTGTAGGGGGATGAGGGGCTGCTCCAGGGTGGACCTCAGAGGGGGAAGCAGCAAGGTCTGAATATGTGGTCAGAGTTCTTAAGAGGCCAGTGCAAGTCCACAGAGCCCCCCATCTCCCACCTTGGAGACACCTCAGGCTGTCGGCCCTCGGGGACAGAGCAGAGTAAAGGGCTCAGGCCACCTTTCAGGATGTGGCTGTGACCTGCTCTCCTGGCCCTCCTTAGTGCCTTGCTCTCTCATAGGCTGTGCCTACCCCTGGCCCCAGCCCAGAACCTCCCAGCCCTGACTCCTGAGAGCAGCACCTGGACCCCTGTCTGCTGCCTGCATCTGTAGGAAAAGCAGTCTCCTAGGGGTGGGTCTGAGCTCCCAGTCCACCCCATGCTCCACCTTCAGAGCTGCCTGGCCTTCTGGATAGAGTCCCTCTGGGGTCCTGGGGATTCCCCACCCTGTGTGCCTGGGCTCTGCCTCTCCCTGGTCTGCCCAGTTGGTGCCGCCCAGCTGTCTGTCTTCCAGCTGAGCCAGAGAGGAGATGCCCACAGATGGGCAGGGTCAGCCGTGTCCTCTGTGGTCCTCCCATGAGTCCAGGGAGGGGTTGCCCCAGAGGAGCAAGGTCAGCAGTGTCCCCTCTGTGGTCCAAGATCCAGGGAGAAGCGTGTGTTCTGCACACCGTGCTGAACCAGAAGTCACCCCCTTACATTTGACTCTGTCTTAAATGTATTTTTAGAAGGAAACTGTAACCACTGCTGCTTCAAATGTGCTGTCACCATCATAGCCACCTCCCCCACAAAGACACAAGCAGCAGCCAGAGGCTGAGAAGCCTGGCAATCTCAAGAAATGGCACCTGAGATGTCACTTGCACGAGAAAAAGAAGACAGAGTGTGTCCACCTGGCCCAAGAGCTGAAGCCCGGAGGTGGGGTTGGGTGACTGGGCCAGGAGCCTCTGCCCGCAGTCCTCCCACCTCGGGAAGAATCCGGGGCACAGTGTTATGGGGCAGTTGTAGGAGTAGCCGACAAACAAAATCAGGAGATTTATCGTCACATTCAGACTTCCAGCTTGCTATAGGTTGGATGTTCATCCCCTCCAAATCTCCTGTTGAACTGTGGCTACCAGTGCTGGAAGTGGGCCTGGCGGGAGGTCTTTGGGTCCTGGGGACAGATCTCTCGTGGCTTGGTGCTGTCCTGCCATAGTGAGTTCTCCAAGATCTGATTGTTTAGAGGCGTGTGGCACCGCCCCGTACTCTTTCCTTTTCCACTTCTCGCCGGGTAATGTGCCCGCTAATGTGCCCGCTCCTGCTTTCCCTTCTGCCTGAGTGGAAGCTCCCTGAGGACCCCCAGAAGCCGAGCAGATGGTGATGCCATGTTTGTACAGCCTGCAGAACTATGAGCCAATTAAACTTATTTCTTTATATTACCCAGCCTCAGGTATTTCTTTATAGCAATGCAAAAAAAAAAAAAAAAAAAAAAAAGAAAGAAACAAACAAAAACCACAGCCTAACATACAGCTCCTCTTAAAAACCAGCTCTGGGCCAGGCACAGCGGCTCACACCTGTAATCCCAGCACTTTGGGAGGCCAAGGCAGATGGATCACCTGAGGTCAGGAGTTCAAGACCAGCCTGGCCAACACGGTAAAACCCTGTCTCCACTAAAAATACAAAAAATTAGCTGCGCGTGGTGGTGCATGCCTGTAATCCCAGCTACTCAGGAGGCTGAGTCAGGAGAATCACTTGAACCCGGGAGGCAGTGGTTGCAGTGAGCTGAGATCACACCACTGCACTTAGCCTGGGCAACAGAGTGAGACTCTGTTGCAAAAAAAGAAAAAACAGCTCTGGAGCCGAGTTCCCACAAAGCAGCATTGTCTGTCTGCTTAGAGCCAGGGCTTCTTGACAAGCCACTTCATTTTTCTGAGTGTCAATGTATTTATCTGTAAAATAAAAATTTACTTTTAATTTTTAAAAAATGGCCTGGTGTGACAACTGCCCCACCCCCTGGGATAGGATCTGTGCCCCTCAAATCTGCCCGCTCCCCAACATTACCGCCGTTCCTACTAGTGAGTCTATGACCCCTGGGCCTAGGGAGTTAGGGTGACTGTGGGGCGGCTCTAGGCCCCTTCTCCCCTCCACTGTGCAGGGGCAGCCTCGGAGCCCTTCACTCCTCAGGCCTGGGCTGGTGCCCCTCCGTGCCTGCTGTGGGAGCTGGGGACGCATTCCACCCTCACGGGGTAGGCATGCCAGCCGGGGAGCCAGAAAGAACATGAGGCAAAGATGGGTTGAGTGCAGGGTGGACCCAGGGTGGCAGGGAGGAGCTGCTTGCCATTTGAGCTGGGTGGCCTCTCCAAGATGAAGTCAGAGCAGAGGAGGCTAAGGCCCAGCCACGTGGGGTCTGGAGGAAGAGTCTCCAGGTAGGGGCAGCAGATAACAGGGCACCAAGGCAGGAGTGGCCTCAGGGGACAGCAGGGGGACCCAAGTGGCACCTCAAGGGGGAGGAGCAGGGAGGTGGGCGGTTGGGCAGATCCCCAGGCCACTCCACGCTCCAGAAGGGATCCCCCCTGGCCTTGTGTGCACCAGGTGGGGGGCCAGGGCAGAGGAGGGCCAGGCAGAGGCTCCTCCTGGAACACAAGCAAGGTGGCCGCGGCAGGGGCCGGGTGGCTGCAGGTTAGGTGTCGTTGGATTCTGCATAGGTGTTGAAAGTCAAGGCATTGAGATTTCCTGGCCCCAGCTGTGAGAGAAAGACAGGGGGTTGTGGAGAGCTCCAGGGCCTTTGCCTGAGCACTGGTGGTGGGGACCAATGCCACTGGGGCCAGTGGAGACAGATCTGCATTCCTGGCATCAGAACTGCAGTCCTTTGCACTCAGCCCCGGGGAGATGGGAACCCGCGGTTCGGGAGCCATGGGGGCTGCAGCTCAGGGAGAAGACCCCACGCAGTGAGGTTGCACATGGCCAGGCCAGGACTGGGCGCTGAGCCCCAGGAGGAACCCGAGGGAGACTAGAAGTGGGGCCAGCAGAGAGAGGAAACCAGGGGATGTTGGGGAGCCCGGCAGCAGTAGGAGGGGGACTGTGGCCGAGCTGCCCCTCCCCACCCCAGAGGACAGCTTAAGGGACTTAATCTCCAGGAGGTCATGGGTGACCTTGACCACGACAGCATCAGCTTGTGGCAGAACAGCAGTGATCGCAGGGGCGGTTCCTCTGGAGTTTGCAGAAAATAGGAGGCAAGCTTGCTGGGGATAGGGGGTTACAGGAAGGGGGTTTAGAGTGGGCAAAATTGCAGGATACTTGGGGGCTACTAGGGATGGCTCTGAAGAGAGGGGAAAGCTGAAGTTCCCAGGAGAGGACTCAGCAGAAGGGAAGGGAGCCCGGGGGGCCGGGGGAGGAGCCTTGTGGAAGGAAGGAGATAAGAGATGGGGGGAATGGGAAGGGGAGGTGGGAGGCAGGGGAGGTGGGAGGCAGGGGAGGTGGGGAAAAGGAGGGGGAGGCAGGAGGGAGCCCTTGGGAAAGGAGGAAGAGTTAAGTGTTGGGGGAGGTAGGAGTGGGGGATACATGGCAGGCGGGAGGGACTGCCTATAAGGACTTGGACTCAGCCAGGCGCACAAGCAGCAACCAAAGAATGATGTTTTCACATCTCAGGCCCAACTTTTACAACCACTTTGGAACAAAACCAAAGACAGTAAACACGGTGAAGTCATCCAGTGCATGTGAAGGAAAAAAAAATATTGCGTTCTTCATCCAAACAGTGAATGTTCTTAGCATTTCTGAGAAACACAGGTCACGTGGATACCAATCAGGGAGTGCTTTCTGGAAGAGGTGGGAGTATGGGTAGAAATCAGCCAGGTAGAGAGGAGATGGCTTTCCAGACAAGAACATGGGCTGAGCAAAGGCCCCAGGTGGAGGAGGAGGAGGAGTGGACAGGCCAGTGTGGGGAGGGTCTGCATCTGCTGGGAGCAGACAGAAGCCCCATCACACCGGCTCCTTCCTTGGGAGGTCTTCTCACCTTCCTAGAGGGAGCAGTGCCCCCATCCTGCTCCCCCCACCTCCCTGCGGCCTGCACCTGCCTATCAAGAAGCCTTACCCCGTATTAAGCACACACTTGGGTATACGTTGGTCTCTGCCACCAGCTGCAGCTGATCTCTGCCAGCTCCGCAAGGGAGAGCCCTGTTGTGTTCAGTTCATTATTGCGTTTCCAGACCCAACACAATGCATAAATGTATGAATGAATAATAGAAATGAATGGATGGATGGACAGATGGATGGATGGATGGGTGGGTGGATGGATAGATGGGCAGATGGATGGATGGATGGATGGATGGATGGATGGATGGATGAATGGATGGATGGATATATGGATGGATGGATGGATAGATGGGCAGATGGATGGATGGATGGATGGATGGATGGGCAGATGGATGGATGGATGGATGGATAGATGGATGGATGGGCAGATGGATGGATGGGCAGATGGATGGATGGATGGATGGGTGGGCAGATGGATGGATGGATGGATGGATGGATGGATGGGCAGATGGATGGATGGATGGGCAGATGGATGGATGGATGGATGGATGGATGGATAGATGGGCAGATGGATGGACAGATGGATGGATAGATGGGCAGATAGATGGATGGATGGATGGGCAGATGGATGGGTGAATGAACAGATAGGTGGGTAGGTGGATAGATGGATACATGCATGAATAGAAGGATAAGCGAATTCATGGGCAGATGAATAGATGCGTGGGTGGATGCACGGATAGATGCCTGTGTAGCTGAACATCAGTTCAACTCTATTTTCTTAGGACTGGGTTGTTGTCTTTCACCTCCAAAACCTTTATCCAAAGGCCTTTCTCACATTACTTTTCTCTTTCTCTTTGTTCTCAAGAAGTTCTTGCCTATAACCTTTATTTCTGGACATAATTACAAATAACCTTACATTGTTATTTAAATTCTTCATGTTTATACATTTAGCTTATAAATAATTCAAGAGGCTAATGCTGCCTTTGAACCACAGACGCACTACCAGAGTGATAAATCAACTATGTTTGAACCCCTGTGGACTTGACAATGTTCTAATCATTAAGATAATGAGGCCGAGCATGGTGGCTCATGCCTGTAATCCCAGCACTTTGGGAGGTAGAGGAGTTCAAGACCAGCCTGGGCAACATAGTGAGACCCCGTCTGTACAAAAATAAAAATATCAGGTAGGCATGATGGTGAGCGCCTGTAATTCCTGCTACATGGGAGGTTGAGGCAGGAGAATCACTTGAACCCAGGAGGCAGAGGTTGCAGAGAGCCGACATCGTGCCATTGCACTCCAGCCTGGGTGACAAAAGTGAACCTCCGTCTCAAATAAATAAATAAATCAGCTGGGCATGGTGGCACATGTCAGTAGTCTCAGCTACTCAGAAGACTAAGGCAGGAGGATCGCTTGAGCCCAGGAGGTCGATGCTGCAATGAGCCGTGACCGCACTCTTGCACTCCAGCCTGGGCTACAGAACGAGATCCTGTCTCAAAAAAATAAAATATAAAAAATAAAAGAATAAAGTGTTCTGCTTGAGCTCTTCTTGGGGACCGGTCCTGCTCTGGGATGCATTCTGCAGAGATGTCCCTGCCTGGTCTTCAGACATAAGGGGCCTCACTCGAACCCTTTGAAGTTCCCCATTGCCCCTTGCCCAGCCTCTCCTTGGCCCACCCATACCTGTGCCACCACTCTCCCACCCTAACCCTCCCAGCCTTACCTCACTCTACACCACCTACACCTCTGCCCCTCCAGCCACTCTGGTCTCCTTCTAGCTCCCCAGAGGTGCCATCTTCCCTTCTGCCACAGGACCTTTGCCATGCAGTTTCCTGTCTTTGCCTCGTTAACCTCCATGCATTCTTCGATTTGGGGCTCGCTGTCACTTCCTTGGGGCCCCTATAGGGTCAGGCCTCATGCACCCTCTCCTTGTCTTCTCTGTGCTTGCTTGGCTGCCGGTCATTACTCAGCCAGGTGAGTATCTGGTTTACCTCTCCTTCCCCCTCTCAACTGGATGTTCCATGAGGGCAACCCCAGCCTGGTTTTCCCTCATCATGTACCTCCCAGAGTGAGGGGGTATCTACAGAGCCCCAGAAAAGGGGCTCCTGGGAAGGCAGGGGGTGCCTGGCTGGACTCTACTGCCATTTGATGCCCTGAGGGGAGAGTGCATCAGGCTGCCCCATGCACCTGCTGGTCCCTACCTGCTTGGGGTCAGGGTCAAGTCAGCCTCTTACCCTGATTTGGCGTCCAGGAGAGACAGCCCACTGGCTTGGGTGCAGAAGTAACCAGCACTCCAGAGAGCTCCACCTTGCGGAACGGCATCTGGGGAGGCATCTGGTTTTGCCATCTGATGAGATCTGGTAATTTAAAAGTGTGTGGCACACCAACCTTGCTCCTGTTCTCACCGTGTGATGTGTCTGCTCCCACTTCTTTTGTCACTATGACTGGAAACTTCCTGAGGCCTCCCAAGAAGCAGATGCCACTATGCTTCCCATAAAGATTGCAGAATCTTGAGTCAATTACACTTCTTTCCTTATAAATGATGCAGTCTTGGCCAGGCACGGTGGCTCGCACCTGTAAAGTTGATGAAGACCTAGCCTGCCATGTGCTCAGAAGAGCCAGCCTCTCACCACAGGAGGCCATCAAGGTCAGGAAGACTCCAGGGAGTCCTGCTGTGGGGAGACAGGATCCTCACAGGCTTTCCTGGAAACGCTGGAGCATGCTGGGCCCTCCCCATCCCCATGGCCACAGAAGGCCTTACATGTGCTGGTGTGCTGAGTTCCAGGACCCCAGTGAGAGGCCCAGCAGTAAAAGGCAATAACACAGGTGGGGAAGGAAGGGCCAGGGAGGCAGCATTTGCCTCTACTCAATGGGGCATCAGCCCCAACTGCCAGTCCCCAGCTGAGCAACCCAGAAAGTCACTTTTCTTCTCTGAGCCCCATCTATAAAAAGAGAGGGAGGTGGCAATTAAGCAAGAAGATACAATAAAGGCATCCATATTGAAAAGGAAGAAGTAGGCTGGGTGCAGTGCTCACGCCTGTCATCCCAGAACTTTGGGAGACTGAGGCGGATGGATCACCTGAAGTTGGGAGTTCGAGACCAGCCTGACCAACATGGAGAAACCTCGTCTCTACTAAAAATACAAAATTAGCCGGGCATGGTGGTGCATGCCTGTACTCCCAGCTACTCAGGAGGCTGAGGCAGGAGAATCACTTGAACCCAGGAGGCAGAGGTTGCAGCGAGCCAAGATCATGCCATTGCACTCCAGCCTGGAACAAGACACCAAGAGCAAAACTCCATTTCAAAAAGAAAGAAAAGAAAAGAAAATGAAGAAGTAAAGTCATCTCTATTTGCAGATGACATGACCTTGTACATAGAAAATCCTAAGGAAGCCACTGAAAAAATATTAGAACTAGCATTTTGGGAGGCTGAGGTGGGAGGATTGCTTGAGCCCAGGAGTTCAAAACTATCCTGGGCAACATAGCAAGACCCCAGCTCTAGAAAAAAATTAAAAATTAGCCAGGCATGGTGGCACATGTGTATAGTCCCAGCTACTTGGGAGGCTGAGACAGGAGAATCACTTGAGCCTAGGAGCTCAAGGTTGCAGTGAGCTATGATCACACTACTGCACTCCAGCCTGGGTAACAGAGCCAGACCCTGTCCCAAAATAAATAAATAAATAATAACTATTAGAGCTAATAAATGAGTACAACAGGCCAGGTGCGGTGGCTCACGCCTGTAATCCCAGCACTTTGGGAGGCCAAAGCAGGTGGATCATGAGGTCAGGAGATCGAGACCATCCTGGCTAACACAGTGAAACCCCGTCTCTGCTAAAAATACAAAAAATTAGCTGGGCGTGGTGGCAGGCGCCTGTTGTCCCAGCTACTCGGGAGGCTGAGGCAGGAGAATGGCGTGAACCCGGGAGGCGGAGCTTGCAGTGAGCCGAGATCGCGCCACTGCACTCCAGCCTGGGTGACAGAGTGAGACTCTGTCTCGAAAAAGAAAAAATAAATAAATAAATAAATAAATAAATAAATGAGTACAACAGGGCTGCAGGGTATAAGATCAATATATGAAAATCAATTGTGTTTCTATACAGCAGCAATCAACAAACCAAAAGTGAGATGAAGAGAAAAATTCCATAATACTTTGGAGTCAACTTAACAAAATAAGTGCAAAACACATATTCTGAAGATGACAATACATTGTTGAAAGAAATTTTAAAAGACCTAAAGAAGTGGAAAGACATCCTATGTTCATGGGTTGGAAGCCCGAATATTTTTAAGATGACATTACTGCCCAAATTGGCTTTTATTTGCATTTCCCTGATGCCACTGGTATGGCAGATTCATCACAATCCCTATCAAATTCCCAATTACCTTCTTTGCAGAAATTGACAAACTGTCCCTAAATTCATATGGAAAGGCAAGGAATCCAGAATAATCAAAGCAATCTTGAAAAAGAAGAACAAAATTAGAGAACTCATACTTTCCAATATCAGAACTCACTACAAAGCTACAGTACGCAGGGCAGTGTGGTGCTAGAATAAGGGTAGACATATAGACCAATGGAACAGAACACAGAGACCAGAAAGAAACTCTCACATTTATGGGCAACTGGTTTTTGCCAAGGGTACCAGGCACATTCAATGGGAAATTTGTTGAAACAGTCTTTTCAACAAATGGTGCTGAGAAAACTGAATATCAACATGCATAAGAATGAAGTTGGATACTACCTCACACTATATACAAAAATTAACACAAAACTAATTGATAGGCTGGGTGCGGTGGCTCACACCTGTAATCCCAGCACTTTGGGAGGCCGAGGTGGGCGGATCACGAGGTCAGGAGATCGAGACCATCCTGGCTAACACGGTGAAACCCTGCCTCTACTAAAAATACAAAAAAAATTAGCCGGGCATGGTGGCAGGCGCCTGTAGTCCCAGTTACTCAGGAGGCTGAGGCAGGAGAATGGCGTGAACCCAGGAGGCGGAGCTTGCAGTGAGCAGAGATCGTGCCACTGCACTCCAGCCTGGGCAATAGAGCGAGACTCTGTCTCAAAAAAAAAAAAAAAAAAAAACTAATTGATAATAGCTTGTATGTCCCTGTCCGAATCTCATGTTGAATTGTAATCCTCAGCATTGGAGGTGGGCCCTGATGGGAGATGTCTGGGTCATGGGGGTGGATCTCTTATCACTTAGTGCTGTCTTTGCAATAACGAGTGAAATCTGGTAATTTAAAAGTGTGTGGCACACCAACCTTGCTCCCGTTCTCACTGTGTGATGTGTCTCCTCCCACTTCTTTTGTCACTATGACTGGAAGCTTCCTGAGGCCTCCCAAGAAGCAGATGCCTGTAAAGCCTGCAGAACCATGAGTCAATTAAACTTCTTTCCTTATAAATGATGCAGTCATGGCTAGGCACGGTGGCTCGTGCTTGTAATCCCAGCACTTTGGGAGGCCAAGGCAGGCGGATCACGAGGTGAGGAGTTCAAGACCAGCCTGGCCAACATATTGAGAACCCAGACCCCATCTCTATTAAAGATACAAAAAATTAGCCGGACGTGGTGGCGCATGCCTGTAATCCCAGCTACTTGGGAGACTGAGGCACGAGAATCGTTTGAACCTGGGAGGCGGAGGTTGCAGTGAGCTGAGATCACGCCAATGCACTCCAGCCTGGGTGACAGGGCGAGACTGTCTCAGAAAAAAATTATGCAGTCTCAGGTATTTCTTTTTTCTTTTTCTTTCTTTTTTTTTTTTTTTTTTTGATACAGAGTCTCGCTCTATCGCCCAGGCTGGAGTGCAGTGGTGCAATCTCAGCTCACTGCAAGCTCCACCTCCTGGGTTCATGCCATTCTCCTGCCTCAGCCTCCCGAGTAGCTTGGACTACAGGCACCCACCACCACGCCTGGCTAATTTTTTGTATTTTTAGTAGAGACGGGGTTTCACTGTGTTAGCCAGGATGGTCTCAATCTCCTGACCTCGTGATCCACCTGCCTTGGCTTCCCAAAGTGCTAGGGTTACAGGCGTGAGCCACTGTGCTGGGCCAGTCTCAGGTATTTCTTTATAGCAATGCAAGAACAGCCTAATACAGACAATTGTTACCAAGGAGTGGGGGCATTGTTATAAAGATACCTGAAAATTTGGAAGCAACTTTGGAACTGGGTAACAGACAGAGGTTGGTAGAGTTTGGGGGCCTCAGAAGAAGACAGGAAGATGAAGGAAGCTTTGGAACCTCTTAGAAACAGGTTAAATGGTTGTGACCAAAATGTTGATAATGATAAGAACAATGAAGTCCAGGCCGCCAAAGTCTGAGATGGAAATGAGGAACTTGTTGAGAACTGGAGCAAAGGTCACCATTGTTATGCCTTAGCAAATAACTTGGCTGTGTTCTGTTCATGCCCCAGGGATCCATGGTAGTTTGAACTTCATAGTGATGATTTAGAGTATCTGCTGGAAGAAGTTTCTAAGCAGCAAAGCATTCAAGAAGTGACCTGCTGAGGCCGGGCGTGGTAGCTCACGCCTGTAATCCCAGCACTTTGGGGGGCCAAGGTCAGGAGATCGAGACCATCCTGGCCAACATGGTGAAACCCCGTCTCTACTAAAAATACAAAAAATTAGCCAGGCGTGGTGGCAGGTGCCTGTAGTCCCAGCTACTCAGGAGGCTGAGGCAGGAGAATGGCGTGAACCCAGGAGGCAGAGCTTACAGTGAGCCAAGATCGCGTCACTGCACTCCAGCCTAGGTGACAGAGTGAGACTCCATCTCAAAAAAAATAAAAATAAAAAGGGCCAGGCACGGTGGCTCCCAGCACTTTGGGAGGCTGAGGCGGGTGAATCACAAGGTCAGGAGATGGAGACTATCCTGGCTAACACAGTGAAACCTCATCTCTACTAAAAATACAAAAAAAAAATTAGCTAGGCGTGGTGGTGGGCGCCTGTAGTCCCAACTACTTGGGAGGCTGAGGCAGGAGAATGGCATGAGCCCAGGAGGCAGAGCTTGCAGTGAGCGGAGATCACGTCACTGCACTCCAGCCTGGGTGACAGAGTGAGACTCCTCAAAAAAAATAAAATAAAATAAAAATAAAGAAGCGACCGGCTGCTTCTAACAGTCTAACTCAGATGCAGGAGCAAAGAAATGACTTAAATTTGGAACTCACATTTAAACAGGAAGCAGAGTGCAAAAGTTTGCAAAATTTGTGGACTAGCCATGTGGCAGAGAAAGAAAAAACTCCTTTTTTTTGTTTTTTTGAGATGGGGTCTTGCTCTGTTGCCCAGGCTGGAGTGCAGTGGCACAATCTCAGCTCACCACAACCTCTGCCTCCCAGGTTCAAGTGATTCTCCTGCCTCAGCCTCCCAAGTAGCTGGGACTACAGGCACGCGCAACCACACCCAGCTAATTTTTGTATTTTTAGTAGAGACAGGGTTTCACTATGTTGGCCAGACTGGTCTCAAACTCCTGACCTCATGATCCACCTGCCTCAGCCTCTCAAAGTGCTGGGATTACAGGCATGAGCCACCACACCCAGATGAAAAAGCTCTTTTGGGAGGGAAATTCAAGCAGGCAGCAGAACAACCACTAGATAGAGAGATTTGCATAACTAAAAAGGAGCCAAGTGCTACTAGCCAAGACAATGGGGAAAAGGACTCAAAGGCATTTCAGAGACCTTCGCAGCAGCCCTCCTATTACAGGCCCGGAGGCCTAGGAGGACAGAATGATTTTGTAGGCCAGGCCCAGGGCCCCACTGTCCTTCACAGCCTTGGGACACTGCTCTCATATCTGGGCAGCTCCAGCTCCAGCCATGGCTCAAAGGTGCCCAGGTACAGCTCAGGATGCCACTTTGGAGAATGCAAGCTATAAACCTCAGCAGTTTCCACATGCATTAAGCCTGTAGGTTTGCAGAATGCAAGAATGAAGAATGCTTGGCAGCCTCTGCCTAGATTTCAGAGGGTGTATGGTTAAGGCTAGGTGCCCAGGCAGAAGCCTGCTGCAGGGTTAGAGCTCCCACAGAAAACCTCTATTAGAGCAATGCCAAGGGGAAATGTGGAATTAGAGCCCCTACACAGAGTCCCCACTGCCTAATGGAGCTGTGAGAAGGGTACCACTATCCTCCAGACCTCCAGAATGGTAGATCCACCAGTAGCTTGCATCCTGCACCTGGAAAAGCCACAGATATCCAACTCCAACTAGTAAGAACAGCCCTGGGGGCTGAACCCTGCAAAGCCACAGGGGCAGAGCTGCCCAATGCTTGGGAGCCCACCCCTGGCACCAATGTGTCCAGGATGTGGAACATGGAGTGAAAGGAGAATTATTTTGAAGCTTTAAGATGTAATGAGGCCAGGCATGGTGACTCACACCTGTAATCTCAGCATTTGGGGAGTCCGAGGCAGGCAGATCACCTGAGTTCAGGAGTTCAAGACTAGCCTGGCCAACATGGTGAAACACCGTCTCTACTAAAAATACAAAACTTAGCTGGGCGTGGTGGCGGGTGCCTGTAATCCCAAATACTTGGGAGGCAGAGGCAGGAGAATCACTTGAACCTGGGAGGCAGAGGTTGCAGTAAGCCAAGGTCACAGCATTGCACTCCAGCCTGGGCAACAAGAGTGAAACTCTGTCTCAAAAAAAAAAAAAAAAAAAAAGGTGTAAGTCTGAAGCCCTGCTGGGTTTCAGACTTGCGTGGTGCCTGTAGCCCCTTTCTTTTGGACAATTTCTTCCTTTTGGAATGAGAATGTTTACCCAATGCCTATACCCTCATTGTAACTTAGAAATAAATCACTTGTTTTTTTATTTTACAAGTTCATAGGTGGAAAGGACTTGCCTTGTCTCGGATGAGACTTTGGACTTTTCAGTTAAAGCTGGAATGAGGCTGGGTGCTGTGGCTCATGCCTGTATTCCCAGCACTTTGGGAGACTGAGGCGGGTGGATTGCTTGAGGCAGGAATTCGAGATCAGCCTGGCCAACATGGCGAAACCCTCTCTCTACTAAAACAAAAATTAGCCAGGTGTGGTGGCACACACCTGTGATCCTAGCTACTCGGGAGGCTGAGACACTAGAATCACTTGAACCTGGGAGGCGGAGGCTGTAGTGAGCCAAGATTGCACCACTGCACTCCAGCCTAGGTGACAGAGTGAGACTCTATCTCAGTTAAGAAAAAAAAAAAGTTGGAGTGAGTTAAGACTTTGAGGAAATGTTGGGAAAGCATGTTTGTATTTTGCAATGTGAGAAGGACATGAGATTTGGGAGTGGTTGGGGGAAGAATGATATAGTTTGGATATTTGTCCCTGCTCAAATCTCATGTCGAATTGTAATGTCCAACGTTGGAGGGAGGCCTGGTGGGAAGTGTTTGGGTCATGGGTCCCAAACACCTCCTAATTGGTCCCTCATGGCTTGGTACTGTGTTTGTGATAGTGAGTGAGTTCTTGTGAGAGTGGTCATTTAAAAATGTGTGACACGCCCTCCCCCCTCCCCCCTCCCCTCTGCTCCTATTCTCTCCATGTGATGTGCTTGCTCCCCTTTCTCCTTCTGCCATGATTGGAAGCTTCCTGAGGCATCCCCAGAAGCAGATGCTGCTATGCTTCCTGTACAACCTACAGAACCGTGAGCCAATTAAACTTCTCTTATAAATAACAATCTCAGGTATTCCTTTAAAGCAATATAGGAATGGCCTAATATATTAATCAAAGACCTAAATGTAAGGGCAAAAACTGTAAAACTCTTAGAAGAAAATAGGCATAGACCTTGGATTAGCCAATGGTTTTTTAGATGTGACATCAAACACAAGCAACAAAAGAAAAAATAGATAAGTTGGATATCATCAAATTAAAAAATGTTTGTTCTTCAACAGATGACATTAGGGCCAGTGCAGTGGTTCATGCCTGTAACGCTGAGGATGGAGGATCACTTGAGCCCAGGATTTCAAGACTAATCTGGGAAATACAGCAAGACCCTGTGTCTACAGAAAAAAGAAAAAATAGCCAGGTACCATGGCATGCACCTGTAGTCCCAGCTACTCGGGAGGCTGAAGCAGGAGGATTGCTTGAGCCCAGGAGCTCAAGGTTGCAGTGAGCTATGATGGTGCCACTGAATTCCAGCCTTGTGACAGAGCAATACTCTGTCTCAACAACAACAAAAAGATGGCTGGGTGTGGTTGTTCATATCTATAATCCCAGCAGTTCGGGAGACTGAGACAGGAGGATCACTTGAGGCCAGGAGTTGGCAACATAGTGAGATCCCATCTAGCCAGGCATGGTGGCTGGCACGGTGCACTTGTCTGTGGTCCTAGCTACTCATGGGGCTGAGGCAGGAGGATCCCTTGAGCCCAGGAGGTCAAGGCTGCAGTCAGCTGCGATTATACCACTACACTCCAGCCTGGGTGACAGAGGAAGACTTATCTCAAAGAATAAAAGGCCCTTATTGGCTCATGTCTGAAGAATGCAACAAGGGCACAGGTGGATTTAGCCTCCAAATTGCCTCTGGTGGTCTGTCTCTGTCCACTTTGGGGCAACATCCCCCCCATCCTACCCCCAGCAGCTCCAGGCTTGCAGCTGCCATCCAGGCAGCCCAAGGGAGGTGGAGGTGGGGAGAGGGGAAGCTCCATCCCTGCAGGGCAGCAAAAGTCCCAGGCCATCCTCCCATTGGCCAGGCTGGGATCACATGACCACACCTGAGCCAATCACAGTGATTTTGTCCATCCTGGGCATGGGGGAGGAGTGAATTCTGCCCTTCCCCTAGCCTTTCAGACAGTTTTCAAATCTCTTGGGGCCTGAAGTTTACAACACGGGCACGGCTGCTGTAGAATTCCTAGGGCTGGGACAAGGAAGAATGGCAAACTGGAAGTGAAAGCTGGCCCTTTTTGCTGTGGGTGCTTAGGTGTGGGGAGGGTATTTGGCCCCAGAACAGACAGCCCCTTATGCCAGCTCCACTGGGGAAATCTGTCATGAGTGTCTCACTTGCCATGAAGGCTGCCAAAGGCCAAGAGCTGCACACACACTGGGCTCCAGAAACCGACATCGGAAATGAAATACTGGGGTGGGGGGACGGGGAGGGGGAGGGGGAGCTGTTGGGAAGGGGGGATGATTAATGGATACAAAAATATAGCTAGATAGAATTAGTAAGATCTAGTTTTTTGTTTGTTTGTTTGTTTTGAGATGGAGTCTTGCTCTGTCACCCAGGCTGGAGTGTGATGGTATAGTCTTGGCTCACTGCAACCTCTGCCTCTTGGGTTCAAATGATTCTCCTGCCTCAGCCTCTTGAGTAGCTGGGATTACAGGTGCTGGCCACCATGCCCAGCTAATTTTTGTATTGTTAGTAGAGATAGGTTTCACCATGTTGTCCAGGCTGGTCTTGAACTCCTGGCCTCGAGTGATCTGCCTGCCTCAGCCTCCCAAAGTGCTGGGATTACAGGAGTGAGCCACCGTGCCTGGCCAGATCTAATATTTGATAGCACAACAGGGTGACTACAGTCAACAGTAATTTATCATACATTAAAAAATAACTAGGCCAGGTGTGGTGGCTCACGCCTGTAATCCCAGCACTTTGGGAGGCCGAGGTGGGTGGATCACGAGGTCAGGAGATGGAATCCATCCTGGCTAACATGGTGAAACCCCAACTCTACTAAAAATACAAAAATTAGCCAGGCGTGGTGGCAGGTGCCTGTAGTCCCAGCTACTCTGGAGGCTGAGGCAGGAGTATGGCATGAACCTGGGAGGCAGAGCTTGCAGTGAGCCGAGATGGTGCCACTGCACTCCAGCCTGGGCGACAGAGAGAGACTCTGTCTCAAAAGAAAAATAAACAAATAAATAAATAAATAATAAAATAAAAAATAATAATAAAATAAAAAATAAAATAGATGTTGCATGCCTGTATCAAAGTATCTCATGTACCCCATGAACATATACAACTACTATGTATGCATAAAAAACTTTTTTTAATGAAATGAGACCAGGCAGCTCATGCCTGTAACCCCAGCACTTGGGGAGGTGAGGGTGGGAGGATCCCTTGAGCCCAGGAAAACATAGTGAGACCCCACCTCTCTCTCAATAAAAAAATAAAAAAATAAAAAGCTGGGTGTGGTGGTGCATGCTTGTATAGTCCCAGCTACTCAGAAGGCTGAGGTGGAAGAATTGCTTGAGTCTGGGAAGTTGAGGTTGCAGTGAGCTGTGATCACACCACTGCACTCTGCACTCCAGCCTGGGCAACAGACTGAGACTCAGGCTCAAAAGAGGGGAGGGGAGGGGAGGGGAGGACTCCCTCCGCCTCTCCTGGAGCTGCACCTGGGCGTGTTGGCCCCACTGTCTGCCTCTCTCCACTGCTCCCAGCTCCTCTGCAGCCCCATAATAGGTGCCGCTCTGGGGCCCTGACTCCAGCCCAGCCCTGTGTGCTCTTCCCATGAGAAGACCTACCATCATCAGTCTCAGCACCCTCCTTCGTGCCCCAAATGCAGATTCCCAGGAGAGAACAAGTCGGCCCAGCCTAGGGACTGGTTCCCCTGGCCAGGTGACCATCCCATCCAATCAGTGGTGACAAAGGAGATGGCCGGGCAGCACAGCCATGGCCGTGGGAGCCCCATGTCTGATCCAGCAGGGGCATGGGGTGGATGCTGATTTCAAACACAAGGACTATGGCAGCTTCCCAAAGGGTGTGCATGACTCCTCACAAAATGGCACACGAGGACATTGTTGAGGGCATGGATTACAGTGAATACCAACATCCTCTCCATGGCCAAGGCAGAAAGGTGCTGCCCAGATCCCCATCTAAGGAAGGACTACACCCTGCTGCCGGGGGTGGAGTAAGCTGGCAGATGACCATCTCAAGCCAGGTCATGTTCTTCTCCAGTGACCTGAGTCACTGCTGAGCAAGGCAGTGACTGCCTGCACTTCTGCAGGCAGCAAGATGGGTTTGTGGACAGGACCGCACTCCACCTGGTCAGTGACCAGGACTCTCCCTGGTTCAAGGGGCACAGCCAGCCTGGCCGGCCCAGCCGTTCATGCTCTCCCTGCAATAACCTGGGAGAATGAGAGGGTGCAGAGACCGTGGCCAGCCCTGTGCCACAACCCAAGCTGATTCGAGTTCTTAAAATGTGTGGCGAGGGCGAGGATAATGGAATTGGAGGGTTGTTAACTAAGTCGCATTGACTTAGAGATGGATAATGACAAGCTGAGGGCAATTAACAAACAACTGAAGACTAAGTGTGAGAGCCAGCAAGTGTGTTGGCTTCCAAGAAGCCCTCAGGGCAGGCAGGCAGCAGGCAGCAGGCAGGGGTGCAGAACAAGCTCAAATTCAAGTCCAGATTTCACAGCCACAGTGGCTGAACACAGAGATGGCTCAGCAGCCAGCGGAGTCACAGCTTAGGCTGTCAGGAGCCCTGGTTGGGAGCCCTGGGACACCCTGCTGAGGGTGCAGACTGAATGTGCAGACCATGCTGAGGAGTTTGTAGCATTTGACCCCTCAGACGCCCCCTTCCCCATCAAGAGCCCACTGTTCCCCAGAATTCTGTAGTGTAGAATTCTCTCCCCGACAAGATAACAGGCTCCTCCTCTCTGAGAGCTGTCCTGAATCCTCTCTGAGCCACCAGACCCCAAACCAGACCATAGCCCACCTGGTGACACACTGGGCTGACACTGGAGGAAAGAGGCCACACCCTCAGGGGGGCTGCAAGGCTCAGTCAGCGCATGCTGCCAAGACTGGGGGACACTTGTGGCACTGGATTCCAAGGGTGCTCAGGGTCCTTTTGGGCATCATGGCACCCCCTGGCCGGATCATTTCTTGCATGGACAAGTGCGGCCACCCCAGCCTGAGAAGGTCCAGTGGCTGGGGCTCAGGGAAGGAGCGTGAGCCTCCAGGACCTGCAGTAGTCACAGCTGAGGTGGGAGAGTGCAGGAGGGAGGGGACACGTGCCAGGTGGGCCCCAGCTCAGCCACAGCAATGGGGGCTCATCTGCCCACCTCCCTGCTCTATCTTCCCTCCTGAAAGGGGCTATAGACCCCAGAGGAGCAGCCTCTGCCCAGGCACGGGACAAAGGCCCTGGGCACGAGGGGTGGACGGTACAGAAATGTACCACTCAGATCTCCCTTCAGAAAAGGACTAGGCACGGGGGGGGGCTCATGTCTGTAATCCCAGTGATTTGGGAGACTGAGGAAGGAGGATAGCTTGAGCCCAGGGATTCAAGACCAGCCGAGGCAACAGAGGGAGACCTCTTCTCTACAAAAACTTGGAAAAAGAAAAAGGAAAACAATTAACCGGGCGTGGTAGTGCATGCCTGTAGTCCCAGCTACTCGGGAGGCTGAGGCAGGAGAATTGCCTGAGCCTGGGAAGTCAAGGGTGCAGTGAGCCGAGATCACACCACCGCACTCAAGCCCGGGTAACACAGCAAACTTCTGTTTAAATTAAAAAAGAAAAAGAAAAAAAGAAAAGTGGCTCACGCCTGTAATCCCAGGACTTTGGGAGACTGAGGCAGGTGGATCACGAGGTCAGGAGTTTGAGACCAGCCTGACCAACATGGTGAAACCCCATCTCTACTAAAAATACAAAAATTACCCAGGCGTGGTGGCACACGCCTGTAATCCCAGCTACTCAGGAGGCTGAGGCAGCAGAATCGCTTGAACCCAGGAGGTGGAGGTTGCACTGAGCCGAGATCGAGCCACTGGACTACAGCCTGGGCAATAGAGCGAGACTCCGTCTCAAAAACAAAAACAAAAAAAAGGGTAAAAGAAAGAGGCCAGGCGCGATGGCTCACACCTGTAATCCTGGCACTTTGGGAAGCCAAGACAGGTGGATCACTTGAGGCCAGGAGTTCGAGACCAGCCTGGCCAACATGATGAAACCCCATATCTACTAAAGACACAAAAATTAGCCCGGTATGGTGATACATACCTGTAGTCCCAGCTACTTGGGAGGCTGAGGCAGGAGAATGGCGGGAACCCGGGAGGCGGAGCTTGCAGTGAGCCGAGATCACGCCACTGCACTCCAGCCTGGGAGAGAGAGCGAGACTCTGTGTCAAAAAAAAAAAAAAAAAAAAGAAAGAGACTTGCTGCCCAGCTCCTTCTCCAGGGGTTACCTGCCTGTTCCCCAGTTTCCTGCCTGCAGCTGCTAGAGCCTTGAGGGTTTGCCTCTGGTTTTGCTGAGGTGGCGCCTGCTGGGGTGTCCGCAGCCAGTGACTGAGTCACATGGCAGTACCAGGACCAGCCACCTCTGCCCCGTCAGGGCTCCTGTACCGGCCACTCTCTCCTCCCAACTCGCCAAACTCCCACTCGGCTCAGCAGGTGCTGTGTCAGGTCGGCATCTCAGCCAACAGCTCCAGCCTAATCTGCTTTCCCCAGGTTTCCTCTCACGGGTGTTACCCTCCCATTAACTTTTGCACCCTCAGTTCCAGCTCCTTGGCATCTCCTTCCCAGAGAAACCAGCCCACAGCCCTCACACTTGGCCTTTCTTTTTAAAGTTTTTAATTTTTTTGAGACAGGGTCTCATTCTGTCACCCAGGCTGGAGTACAGGGGGTGCAATCTCGGCTCACTGCAACCTCCACCTCCCGGGCTCAAGTGACCTGCCCACCTCAGTCCTGAGCTGGGACTACAGGTGAGTGCCACCACACCTGGCTAATTTTTGTATGTGTTATAGAGATGAGGTTTTGCCATGTTGCCCAGGCTGATCTTGAACTCCTGGGCTTAAGTGATCTGCCCACCTCAGCTTCCCACAGTGCTGGGATTACAGGCATGAGCCACCATGCCTGGCCCAGCCTTTATTTTTATTTATGTATTAATGTATTTATTTTAGAGAGAGGATCTTGCTCTGTCACTCACGCTAGAGTACAGTGGCAAGATCACAGCTCACTGTAATCTTGAATTCCTGTGTTCAAGTGATCCTTCCACCTCAGCCTGCTGAAAGTTGGGACTATAGGCACATGCCACCATGCCCAGCTAATTTTATTTTTAGTAGAGACAGGGTCTTACTATCTTGCCCAGGCTGGTCTCAAACTCCTGGCCTCAAGTGATCCTCCTGCCTTGGCCTCCCAAAGCACTGAGATTATAGGCGTAAGCCACCGCACCTGACCTCACTTGGCCTTTGTTGACGACAGGCAGGAAAGTCAGACAGGGTTCATTTATTTACTCAGCAAATATCTGGGTAGGATGTGTAACACTGTGCCTAAGACTGTGGGTTCTCCAACCTGGGTTTGTATCCTGGCTCTGCTGGGACAGTGGGCATGTTCCTTAACTGCCCTGATCCTCAGTTCCCTGCTATAAAATGGGGACACTCATTAAACCTGTTCCAGAGTGTTGCTTTGAACACCACACACATAAACTGCTCAGCACAATGCCCAGCACGCACTCAACTATTAGGAATTTTGTCTGCTGTTATTTTCAGTTTCTTTTTTTTTTTTTTTTTGAGATGGAGTCTCGGTCTGTCGCCTAGGCTGGAGTGCAGTGGCACAATCTTGGCTCACTGCAAGCTCCGCCTCTCAGGTTCACGCCATTCTCCTGCCTCAGCCTCCCAAGGAGCTGGGACTACAGGTGTCCGCCACCACGCCCAGACATTTTTTTTTTTTTTTGTATTTTTCATAGAGACGGGGTTTCACTGTGTTAGCCAGGATGGTCTCGATCTCCTGACCTCATGATCCACCCGCCTCGGCCTCCCAAAGTGCTGGGATTACAGGCGTGAGCCACCGCGCCCGGCCTGTTATTTTCAATATGTTGGTGCATTCACTTCAAGGTTTTGGGGATGTGGGCCTTACTATTCAGAAATTAGAATGCCTGGTCTGACAAGCATCAGGGGAGGGATGGTACCAAGAAGACTGAGGATTTGGAGTGGTGAAATCTGGGGGTTTTGGGGTGCATGGCTGCTAGTCTCATGAACTTATATGGCTGGCTGGCAAAGAGGGGGCTGCATGTGTGGCAACCTCTGCGTCACTCTTCCGAGGAGGGGCTGCCATCCCCTCCCCATGTAAAAGAAGCCTCTATCTGCCTTGCTCATTTGTGCCCAAGGCAGCTGCTGTCAGGCAGAGTAGACCCTTGGTTCTGAGGCACTCATCTGAGCAGAGAGACGCCTTCATCCCCAGGTGGAGGAACAGCCCCACCGAGACACCAACACCTTTTCCCCAGCCACAACCAATATCTTAAAAGTGAAGTTTCTGGCCGGGCGCGGTGGCTCACGCCTGTAATCCCAGCACTTTGGGAGGCCGAGGCGGGTGGATCACAAGTTCAGGAGATCGAGACCATCCTGGCTAACACGGCGAAACCCCGTCTCTACTAAAAATTAAAAAAAAAAAAAAATTAGCTGGGCATGGTGGCGGGTGCCTGTAGTCCCAGCTCCTTGGGAGGCTGAGGCAGGAGAATGGCGTGAACCCGGGAGGCGGACCTTGCAGTGAGCCAAGATCGCGCCACTGCACTCCAGCCTAGGCGACAGAGCAAGACTCCAAAAAAAAAAAAAAAAAAGTGAAATTTCTGCCTCACACATGGCTCCTGGGAACAGGGAGTGATGCAGCCATTTTGGCAAACAATTTGGCAGCTTCTCACACTGTCAAACAAAGAATCACCACATGGGGGTGTGCGCAGTGGCTCACATCTGTAATCCCAGCACTTTGGGAGGCCCAGGCAAGTGGATCACCTGAGGTCGGGAGTTCGAGACCAGCCTGACCAACATGGAGAAACCCCATCGCTACCAAAAATACAAAATTAGCTGGGCTTGGTGGCACATGCCTGTAATCCCAGCTACTCGGGAGGCTGAGGCAGGAGAATCACTTGAACCCGGGAGGCGGAGGTTGCAGTGAGCCAAGATCACACCATTGCACTCCAGCCTGGGCAACAAGAGCGAAACTCCATCTCAAAAATAAAAAATAAATAAATAAATAAATAAGAATCACTACATAACCCTACAACTGTACTCCTTGGTATGTATCCAGGAAAAATGAAAACATATGTCCACACAAAAACACGCACAAATGTTCATAGCAGCATGATTTGTAACTGCTCAAAAGTGGAAACAAGCCATGTGTTCATCAGCTGGTGACAGATAGGCAGCATCACACGGTGGCACCACATTCAGCCCTAACAAGGAAAGAGGCTCCCACACCGCACGGGCACACCTTGAAACCAAGAGACGTGCTACGTGAAGGGGCCGGGCACAGAAGGCCATCTACGGTAGGACTCCATTTACAGGAAATGCCTAGAAAAGGCAAATCCACCAGGACAAAAAGGAGAACAGTGGGTGCTGGGCACTCGGGGAAGGGGGATGGAGAAAGGCTGCCAATGGGCATGGGTTTTTTTTCTTCTTCTTTTTTTTTTTTTTTTTTTTTTTTTTTTTTACAACCTCTGCTCCTGGGTTCAAGTGATTCTCCTGCTTCAGCCTCCCAAGTACCTGGGATTACAGGCGCATGCCACAACGCCCAGCTAATTTTTGTATTTTTAGTAGAGATGAGGTTTCACCATATTGGCCAGGCTGGTCTTGAACTCCTAACCTCAAGTGATCCACCTGCCTCGGCCTCCTAAAGTGCTAGGATTATGGGTGTGAGCCACCACACCCAGCCTGGGGTTTCATTTTGGGGTGGGGAAAATATTCTGGAATTAGTGGTGATGGCTGCACAACTCTATGTGTATACTAAACATCAGTGAACTATACAGCTTTTTTTTTTTTTTTTTTTGAGACGGAGTCTTGCTCTTTCGCCCAGGCTGGAGCACAGTGGTGCAATCTCGGCTCACTGCAACCTCTGCCTCCCAGGTTCAAGCAATTCTCCTGCCTCAGCCTCCTGAGTAGCTGGGACTACAGGCGCCCGCCACCATGCGCAGCTAATTTTTTTTTTTTTTTTTTTTTGTATTTTTAGTAGAGATGGGGTTTCACCATGTTGGTCAGGCTGGTCTCAAACTCCTGACCTCAAATGATCTGCCCGCCTTGGCCTCTCAAAGTGCTGGCATTACAGGCATGAGCCACCGTGCCCAGCCGAAACTGTATACTTCAAATGGGTGAATATTATAGAATAAATAAACAACCTTAATAAAGCTGTTAGACACATAATAAGGCACAAGTTCCGGTTCCACCCAGCACAGAAGGGCCAGACTCCGAGGTTCCATGGTGCATGGGGAAGGCCATTTGTAAACACTCTCTGGCCCGAATGCAGCAAGGCTTCTAGGGCAAATGGGGTTTCCATGTTCCGGTGCTTGGGAAAGACTAACACGTATTCGCGTCCATCCGCGACTGCCTGTCTCAACGAGATGAGCCACCAGAAATGTCTCAGGCGCCATCCTCCCCATCCAGCTCCTGGTACCTGCTGGAAAAGCCTGGGGCAGCCCTGCACTGGCGCACCTTCTTCTCACCTAGCCCACGCTCTGCCCCTTCCGCCACACACACCCCTGCGCAGCCAGTTATAGGCTTCACTGCCAGGGTCGACCTCGGTAGGCCCGTGTGGGTGCCTGCTGGCTTCTGATGCACATCATTTCTTGCCACAGAGAGCCTCAATCCAGCCTGTGCTCTCAGGGTGGTGAAGGCAGCAACATAAGGAAAGGATTACGGTGTTAACAAGTTGGAACTGAACATGAATAAAAGTAACCACGTGCCCTGGCAGAATGCTTTCCATCTGACGGCGAGGATGTCTTGGTGCACGGACGAGGGTCCGCAGGTGTACTGCCGGGTGAGGACAGGCTTTGGGAGGCCTGGCACACGTCTCCCGACATCTGCACCACTCCTTTATCTACATGACCTCATTCCCCGGGCTGTGACTCTGCCCAGCAGGCGCTCGTGCCGCATCAGGCAGGCGTAAAGACAACGGCCCAGCCTGGCTGGGACGCGCCCGTAGGCCTCTTCGGTAACCATGGCAACGCTCTAGGACGCACCCGGCATCCTTTGCATGGAGTCAAGAGAGGATACAATGTAAGAGGAGAGACCCTCAAAGAAGCTGCTGCTTCCTTCCCTCATGCCGAGTGCCAACCTCAGGTCAGTCTCCATCTGGACATCCGCAGAGCACGAGCTCCAAGTGCAGAAATCATGTCTGGGCTTTGTCCCTTCCTGCCATTCACTATCCCCTCCCCCCACCCCAACCTGAAGGCTGAGCACAGAGGACCACCAGGGAGGAGGCCCGGACGTTGAGCACCCAGGGTTAGCAGCCGACAGACTGACACAGGAATCCCAGCTCTGTCATGTGCTGGCCGTGTGACGCTGGCTGTCACCTAGCCCAGGCTGAGAGCCTGGTTTCCTCCTCTCGCAAGGTGCAGCACCACATCCCGAGGGCTGCGGAGGGGTTCGGGGAGGAAATGCGTGGCCGGCTTGGGCACCAGGTCTGGCACTGAGCGGTGGGACTGGGCTGGTGGACACTCAGTAAGACAGTGGTGGATTCACTTAGAAGGGACCTTTCATCATTTACTTTCTATCCAAGTAGAACACAGGGCCGGGGAATGCTGCCCCCACCCCAGCCATTCCTGAGCCCCTAAAGCCCAGGAGCCCCTCACAGCCACCGGGAGAGAAAAGCTGCCGGCCTCCCGCTGACAGCCCGTCTTCTGTTCCACCAGGATCTGTCAGCATTTTATCCTGCATTCTGAGATGGCAGCGCCAGGGCTGGCCCTATCAGAATCTGACATTTTGAAAGCTGGTGTCTGGGTCTGCCCAGGTTCTCATCAGCTCTGCCCGGCTGTCCCTCCAGCTGCACCTGGAAGCGGGGCCGAGGCTGCCCGCTAGCTGCTGGAGTTTAACACGCTTTTCTTTTATTTTCCAAGGAACTTCCCATCACACAGGGCTCCTCACGCCAGGAAACTCGGCTGTTGGGGTGGGAAGGGGAGAAAGGGAGGTGGAAAAGGGACAGGAGGCAGGAGGGGGAGATGGATGGGAAGAGGGAAGAGGGTCTGAGGATGCCTGAAGTTCGACCCACTGGTGCTCATCCAGCCTCCTGGGAAAACAGCCCTGCAGAGCCCCATGCAGGAGGAAATGGATTTTAACTGGATTCACAGAGAGCAGGTCAGACCTCCATGAGAATTCCTGATTGTGCAGGATCAACTCAGCCCTCCCTCTTCACCTTACTGTCCAGCCACCTGCGGGTCCCTGTGCCCTGAACACCTTCCCTGGGCCTCACTGTCCCATTCCCTGCCCGGAAAGCCTCCTAGCAAAGCTGGCGCTGAGCCTCCCCACCTGGCGCACCTATGCCCCCCTCAGCTCCCTCCAGGCTGGCGCTGTTGCACCTGTGCGGTTGGAGGGTCTTCCTCGGGGGAGGGGGCCGGAGGCCTGCAGGGCCTCCCCAATCCCCTCTCCTGTGCCAGATCCTGAATGAGGGGAGGGGGACGGTTGAGTCCTGTCTCACCAGCACGTGGCCACACTTCAGACCACTGACTTATCTGTGGACCACCCATCATTAACACCCTCTGAATTAACTCAGCTGTTTTGTGTGGCGCCTACTGAGCAATGACACCTGTGAGATCAATGGCTGTGCCAGTCATTCTTGCTGAGGGGAACATTAGAGTCACAGGATGGTTTTCTGTGGTGGGGCACACTTACCTGCTGCAGGATGCTGGCCTATGCCACCTCAGCTAGACTGGTGATGCAACGCAGAGCAGGGTCCTTACTCCATGTCTCCCCACCTGTCACTGGGGACCATGGCATGCTCCTACATACACAGAGCGAGCATGTAATGAGTGGCTTGTGGCTGCAGCAGAAACCTCTCCAGCTGTCCCTATGGCCCTCCCAGTGCCCTCTGCACACCCAGTTCCTACATGTTCCTCCAGAATAGCCCCTGGTTACTCTCAAAGCCCTTCACAGGCATGATCTTCCAGGGTCCTCAAGCACACCAGTGAGATGGGCAGGCAAACGAAGAAAGAGGCAGGCAGTCCAACTGGCCCAGGGTTTCCCAGAAGCCCCAGCTTATTCCTCCAAATCCTTGGGCTCGCTGGTCTAAAGCCTGGTGATTACCAGGCGGGCTGTTCAGACCTGTGCACAGTAAAGAGCTGCTTATAGTGGAGGTATTGGATACATGTGTCCCAGCCTGGAAAACAAGCCATGCCAGTGAACGTCCAGGTCGACTTAGGCCTGGCACAACTGCTCGCCTTCTCAGACCTCACCCAAGTGCCCTCCACTTTGGGCAGGACACCAAAGAATGAATGGCAGGGCCTGCATTCCTGGACCTGGGCACTACGTATATTTTTAGCCTCTGCCTTCCTGGGCATTTGGAGGGTGGCTAATGTTCTCAGGGAGCCACCAGTTGCACACCCACGGGCTGGGCAGGCACTCGGAGGTCTCTGGGAACTGCACCCTCCCTGCCTTCAGTCCGGGGGCTCAGAAGCCAGCTCCTCTTTCAAGGCAGAATCAGCTCCTGCTAGTGAAGCATGCACACCACCCCCAACACAGCCAGAAGCTTGTGGCTCAGAAACTAGAAGGCATGAAGGACAGGATCTATGACCTTGGATTTCCTTACTTGGCAAATGGGGTGGGGCGGGGTGGGGGGACAGAAGGACTTTGACTCCACACGGGATCACCAGGCCAGGTCACTCAGGAGACCTGGTTGGCACCTCCTCCTGACAGGTGCACCCTGTATGTCCAAGTGGGGAAGGATGTGCTGTGTTGAGAAGCTGAGAGTCTGGGTTGTGCTTCCCAGGGCCAGATGCCCCAGTCACTGGAGACCTCTCCTCCCTGAGCTGGGCTGACTCCATGGCTTTGCCGTCTCTGTTCTCTTCCTGCACATGATGTTCCAGGAGCCAAGAAGCAATTCTAGAATGTACAGGTCAATCTTGGCAGATGAAACTGAATTTTCCCTCTTCTCTTATGCTTCCTGTGTCCCCTTCCTCAAACTCATCACTGTTCTCTTACTGGCCATTGCCGGGCTCTGGTGGGAGCAGCTTGGCTTCACCTTTGTGAAGAGACAAGAGACAGTGTGATGCGACCCCAAGCCTGTGAAGGATGCCACCAGGCCAGACTGCAACTTCCCTGCGTGTGACTCCCCCGTGCTGGGCCTCTGTTTCCCCTTCTGTCAAATGGGGAGTCACAGCGTCTATCCTGCAGGGCAGGTGAGATCTTCTTAGTATAGTCAGAAACACATTTTAGGTCCTTACCAAGGCCACACTTACACAAACAGGTGAATTAAATATTTCACAAAATAATACTTACTTTCACCATGCGAGATACTATTATTTTCTTTTTTTCCTTTAGAAATAGGGTCTTGCTGCCACCCCTGAGTACAGCAGTCCAATCACAGCTCATTGTAGCCTCCAACTCCTGGGCTCAAGTGACCCTCCCGCCTCTGCCTCCACCTCCCTAGGAGCTGGAACTACAAGTATGTGCCCCCACACTCGCCCAATTTTTTTTAAAGTTTTTTTTTTTTGTAGACATGGGGTCTCCATGTTGCCCAGGCTGATCTTAAACTCCTGGCCTCCAGTGATCCTCCCGCTTCGGCCTCCCAGAGTGCTGACATTACAGACATGAGCCACCCACCACGCCATCTGATATTTTCTATCTTATTCTATTTCATTTTTATTATTATTTTTCTTCAGACGGGGTCTAGCTCTTTCGCCCAGGCTGGAATGCAGTGGTGAGATGTCTGCTGACTGCAATCTCCAATCGCTCAAGCGATTCTCCTGCCTCAGACTCCCGAGTAGCTGGGGATTACACGTGCCTGTCACCACGCCCGGCTAATTTTTTTGTATTTTTAGAGTAGATACGGGGTTTCACCATGTTGCCCAGGCTGATCTTGAACTCCTCACCTCAAGTGATCCGCCCGCCTCCGCCTCCCAAAGTGTTGGGATTACAGGCGTGAGGCACCGCGCCCAGCCTATTGCATTTTTATAGTCACCACCCACTATTTTTTTTTCAGGACCCAATATTGGTCCCTGATCTGATGATGTTCACGGTCAAGACGGAAGCAAAAAAAGCACACCGTGCGCCCTCGGTCACTAATCACGCGGAGTACACGCGGGGAGGGCCCGCAGCTAAGCGACTGCGGGGGGCTGAGCTTCCTCCACGGCCGGGGAGGTGGGCAAGGCCTTCGGGCCGCAGCCCCGGGTACGAGCGGAGGCTCCGAGGCCCCCGGTAGCCAGTCAGAATTTATTTTAAGGGAAATGGAAAGCTGCGGCAGGCTTTGGGAGGAGGGGCAGCATTAAAAGAGAAAGTGTGCTCAGCATGTTATATTTAGAGGCTGCCACGCCGGAAGCGCCGCCTTCCCGGGAGCTGCCGCCGCGCCCGCCCCCCGCCGGCACCTGGGCACTGGGGCGGGAGTCCCGGGGCTCCCCGGGAACACCAGGCTCCCAGGGCCTCCGCCACTCCCCGGTCCCCCATGAGGGTGAGGGCTATAGGCGCATCTGGCCCAAGATAGGGGAGTCGTCCAGACCCCACTTCTGTAGGAGGGGAAACTGAGGCCAAGGGGGCAAAGCCTCCGCGTTCGCGGCGCCCAGGGTCCGGGGCGGGGCCGGCACGCGCGCGGGCGGGGCCTGGCCCTCCTCCCCGGTCCCGCCCACTGAGCTTGCAAACCGCAGCCGCCCGCCCACGCGCACGCGCGCTCCGCCTGGGCTGCTTCCCACCCCTCCCCCGCCCGCTCAGTGTCGTGCTCCCAGCTCCGCCAGGGGCCCGCCGGGAGCCGGCCGAGGTTGGGGAGGGGGGGGGCGGAGCGCCGGGGAGACCCGCCCTCGGCCGGCGGCGCCTTGCTGCGCAGAAGCGACGCGCGGGCCCGCCCCCCCCAGCTGGCGGCCCGGCCATATTTAAAGGACGGCGGGCGCGGCGAGCCAATGGGCCGCGAGCGTGAGGGGGCGGTGCGTGGCGGCGCGAGGCCCCGGATGTGGCTGCGGTGGTCCCTCCTCCCCCGCGCTCCTCTCAGAGCCCCGGTCGCGCGCCCCTCCTTAGTTCGCTGGGTGCCCGCGCAGGCCCCTCGGGCGGTGGCGAGGAGGCGCCCAGGCGGAGGCGGCGGCGGGCGGAGGAGCGCAGGAGCGGGCGGCCAGGCCACCGCGCGGCGGCGGAGCGGGCCGCGGCCCGGCGCTCGTTCCCCCCCGCGGCCCGACGCACCCCGGCCGCCGCCATGAGCGGCTCCTCAGGCACCCCGTATCTGGGCAGCAAGATCAGCCTCATCTCCAAGGCGCAGATCCGCTACGAGGGCATTCTCTACACCATCGACACCGACAACTCCACCGTGGCGCTCGCCAAAGGTAGCGGCCGCCGCCCGCCCTCGCGCCCGCCGGCCCCAACCGCCCGCGCCCGCAGAGCCCGCTGACCCCCGTCCAACAGCCCCGGCCCGCGCCGCCCTCCCCGCCCCGGGGCGCCCGGGAGCCTGGCGTTGAGACTCCCGTACCACCCCGGAGCCTGGCGCCCAGACCCCGCCCAGAACCCACCCAGGGCACCCCCGGGCCGAGATCCCCTGCCCGCGCCTTCACCCCGGACGCCCCCGAGGCGCCCCCTTCCCGCGCGCCACCCTCCCCCAGCGTAGCCGGCCGCACAATGGTCTTCCTAGGCTCCCAGGGCGGCGTTATTGTGCGCGGGCGCCAGGCGGTGTTTGGTGAGGGGCGGGCCCGGCCCCCGCGGTGCCGCCCCCTCGGCCGCCCGGCCCACCTCTGCAGGTGCCAGCTCGGAGGAGCAGGGCGGCTCCCGTCAGCGGGCCTCCTCCCCGCCAGCCTGGGGAGATCCCTGCGGGGGAGCCTCGAGGTCGGGCGGCGGGGCCAGTGTCCCGGCGTCTCCCGAAGGCTGGGGGTGGGGTCACAACACGCGAATCCTGCAAGGCTTTCTGGAACCTATTAGACAGCTGGGGCCTTGATCCTGAACAAATACCGCGTCCTAATGCAGCCTCCTGCCAAGGCAGAAGCATCCGTTGGCAGCCAGATGCCCCGGTTTAAACGGTTCTCCTGCTCTATCCTGACCTTCCCACTGTGGGGCTTACCTTTTGGTGACAGCCGCCTGTGGGCGCTGGTAACCCGCTGTAGCCGCCGGGAGACTTACAGGAGAGGGGCTCTTCTTTAGAGTCAGAATCTCTGAGGTTGTTGAGGCAGCGGGTGGTCCAGAGTTTCTTTGTCTTCATCACCCAGAGAAGATGGGGAGTGCACTTCCCCTGCCTCTCAGAGAAAAGTGCCGGTGGAGCCACGTCTGCCTAAGCCCGTGTGTGTGCTGGATCTGGCGCTAGGCTCCCAGGGGTTCTTGAAGTGTCTAGACGCGTCTGAAACGCTGCTTAGGTCACAGGGAACCTCATGTGTAGAACGCACTCATTCCAAACAGAGAGTGTCTCCTTTTGAAGCCCGTCTCCTGCGTGGCTTCAGGAGCTCGTTGAGTATGCCAGGGCTATGCACTCACTCGCAGCCACGGGACCTCACTACACTTGTTACAGGAGAGCCCAGTTAGAGAAGCTGGGGCCCAGAGTAGGCCCAGGAGTTAGCAGGAGTTGTGCTCTTATCAGTTAGAGGCTGCTGTCCCACCCAGCTCTGCCCCTAGAGGCTTGCTAAAAAGAGATTTGGTAGGGCTCCTGGAAGCCTGCTGGTTAGGGGTTAGTAGATTCAGAATTCCTTATAGATGCGGAAGCCGGGGTCAGAGGTCCATAATCCTGGGACCCTGTCTCCCTTTGTTTTCTGTTACAGCTGTTCCAAGGTTTGTTATGGATAGAAGGGTAAGGGGAACACTCGTCTAGATTCCTTTGTGAGAAAACTGCCTCCTCAGGCGCAATGTGTGGTGAGGCTTTGGGCATAAAGCAGCCGGCTGGCTGTTTGATCTACAGTCAAATGTGAACAGGGAGGCCTTACGAAGCAAGCCTTGTTTTGCTGAGAGCTCTGTACGTTGGTGCCTTCGCACATGAGACTGTCAGTCTGTGAAATTGTTCCTTGTCATCTTTGTGATCTAGAACTGTCTGTTGTCTGGAGCTTCACCAATTGGTGCGTTATCAGCACTGTCCACTGAAAATCGGGGCATTAAGTAGTTGTTGAAATGTGGACCTGGGGTGCTGTGTTGTGGCTCTGAGCAAGTGTCGCCGTCTTTTGGAAGGCTTGGGAGCAGTGGTGTCAGGGTTGATTGAACTGGCTGAGGACAACAATAACGCTTCTGTTTCTCCACTCATAAGTGAGGTCCTTTGGCACTGAAGACCGTCCTACAGATAGGCCTGCGCCCCCCAGAGAGGAGATTTATGAGTACATCATTTTCCGAGGAAGTGACATCAAGGATATCACTGTGTGTGAACCTCCGAAAGCTCAGCACACACTCCCGCAGGATCCCGCCATTGTTCAGGTAAGTGTGCCACTGTCCCTCTGTGCATGCTGTAAGAGATGCTGGTTTCCATTTGGAGCTTGGTGGCATGTTTGGTCAGAATGTTTAATGTGAGGAATAACCTTTTTTTTTTTTTCTTTGAGACAGAGTCTCGCTGTGTCGCCAGGCTGGAGTGCAGTGGCGTGATCTCGGCTCATTGCAACTTCGGCTTCCCGGGTTCAAGCAATTCTCCTGCCTCAGCCTCCCGAGTAGCTGGGACTACAGGCACGCACCACCATGCCCAGCTAATTTTTGTAATTTTAATAGAGACGGGGTTTCACCATGTTGGCCAGGATGGTCGCAATCTCTTGACCTTGTGATGCGCCCGCCTTGGCCTCCCAAAGTGCTAGGATTATAGGCGTGAGCCACCGCACCTGGCCTGAGGAATAACCTTTTAATGAAAAGTGGCTTAACTTTTTTCCGGGCTGTTGCTGCTCTCACAGAATGTGTTGATTCTTGTAGCACACACAGTAGGTGGTGTGTGCTGTGTCGCGTGACTCTTAAGGAAGGAGACCTGGGGAGTTGGGTGTGCGTGCACGTGTATGTAATGTAGTGTGGTATGAGTGGATGCTCCTGGACCTGTGATGTTTGGGGCATAGCGTTTGCCCTTAGTTTCTGGTTGGAGAAGTCTGAGCCCTGAGCAGCTGCTGTGAGTGGCGTGACATACCTGCAGGGACTGCAGGGCTTGCCCTCGGGTTACGCCCAGACGTTGCATGCTGCTGTTGTACGACACCAGATTTGCAAATCTGACGCCATGTGCCTGCTTATTGGGTTATGGCTTATTTTGCCCGTGCTCACCAGGGAGCCCAGATTAATATTTTCTTCACTTCTAAATTTAAATATTCACTAGCTCCTCTGGGGTTCAGACTGCATTAGGTTCTGTGCTGAGCACCCGTCCTGGAAGGTGGGATTACACAGTGCAGGCTTTGGGAGCAGTGGAAAGCCATCCGATGGCTTTGAGTTAGGAGAAATTTGGGTTAGAATACATGGACAAGACACCTGTAATCCCAGCACTTTGGGAGGCCGAGGCGGGCAGATCATCTGAGGTCAGGAGTTCAAGACCAGCCTGGCCAACATAGCAAAACCCCGTCTCTACCAAAAATACAAAAATTAGCTGGGTATAGTGGTGGGCATCTGTAATCTCAGCTACTCGGGAGGCTGAGGCAGGGAGAATCGCTTGAACCTGGGAGGCAGAGGTTGCAGTGAGCTGAGATCACGCCATTGCACTCCAGCCCAGGCAACAGAGCAATACTCTGTTTCAAAAAACAAAAAAACAAACAAAAAAAAAAGGAATTCCATGGACAGGTAAAACTGGAACTGAAATGCTGTGGAAAAGGCAGCTCTCACCATACTGGAAACTTGCACCCCAAGGGCTCCTCCAGCATCTCAAGGGTGCAGGCTGATGGGACAGTGCTTGTTTCCCAGCTGAACAAGCGCCCTGATGAAGGCGCGCGGGGTGATGGGATGGCCTTCGCCGTTCTCACCCGATGTCTCGTTGTTCAGTCTTCCCTGGGTTCTGCCTCCGCCTCGCCCTTCCAGCCGCACGTGCCTTACAGCCCTTTCCGAGGGATGGCGCCCTACGGCCCGCTGGCGGCCAGCTCCCTGCTCAGCCAGCAGTATGCCGCCTCCCTGGGTCTAGGTGAGTGACCTGTTTCTGTCTGGTAAACTACCCTTGCCTGTAACTGTCACTGAGTGGAGCGATGGAGCCTGAGGGTGGGGATATGCATTCTTGTCATGCTCAGCTCATAGACTGTTTTGTTGCACACTTAGTAAATTACCCAGTGCAACTTCAGCTTGTGAGGGCATTTGGTAACTACTCAACTGAAAGTAAAAGAGGCAGCGGCCTGAGTGTTGGAACAGAAGAATCAAATCAAAATTCATTCGAAGAGTCAGGGCGGATCTAGGTGGAAGTCCTGGGCCAGGCAGGCATAGTGGCTCACTCCTGTAATCCCAGCACTTTAGGAGGTCCAGGCGAGTGGATCACAAGATCAGGAGTTCGAGACCAGCCTGGCCAACATGGGGAAATCCTGTCTCTACTAGAAATACAAAAATTAGCTGGGTGTGGTGGGACACACCTGTAATCCCAGCTACTTGGGAGGTTGAGGCATGAGAATTGCTTAAACCTGGGAGGCGGAGGTTGCAGTGAACTGAGATTGCGCCACTGCACTCTAGCCTGAGCGGCACAGTGAGACTCTGTCTCAAAAAATAAATAGGTGGAAGTCCTGGTATATCTTCTTCAAAGAAGAAATAGCTGATATATATGTAGTATTACAGATGAGGTCTAGCTATGTGCGCATTTATAAGCCTGTAAATATAGAAGTGAAATACAAACCCACCCATCATGTCCCTTATTCTACTGTAAATGCCTCGCTCAAAAATGGTTTCAACCGAGATTGAGAAACCCCAGAGTATGATTCTATTCTTCATATGTAGAGAGAGATCCTGCCTTGTCCTTGACCTGGACCTAGCTTTGCAGATGGGCTCAGAGTGTAGAATTGGCAGGTGATCCACCACCCTTGCTCAGAATCCAGCATGAAGTAGTGAGATAGGGAACCCTAAACGAGGTCTGTAGGCCACTTGCTGCTACAAATCATGCTTGTCTTGGTTGCTGTTCCTAGTGTGACAGGTGGCCTTCCCAGCCCAGCTCTCTATGTTTCTAAAATGTGTTTGTATGACAGAATCCTACAAGAGGTTGCTTGGCTCTTTCCAAGCTTGCTAGACACAAGACAAGTGTATCCTGACTTATTTGTGTGCTTTCTTTTTGCTCTTTCTCCTTTATCTTCCTTTAGAGAAGTTGGTAAGCCCTCCAGCCTCAGCCGCTGCTTCCAGCCCTAGCTCTTCTCCATCTCCACAGCCCGTTTCAGAGCTTGACTTGTCCTCAGAGCCACAGCAGCTCACTGCCAAGGGTAACAGCAGTTTGGGAGAACTGCATGCTGTCTTGCAAACCATTCTGAGAGCGAGGGGTAAAGCAGCAGACAGAATGACAGTAGCTGTAGCAGATCATTTGCCAAGCCCGTGCAGCCACTGAGCTGCTTGTTTGCTTCAGCATGTAGTCCTGATTTATGAACTCTCAGTGTTAAAGAAGGGATTACAAAGAATCAGCGGAGTAGTTTGTTCTCTCTCCTTGGGTCCAGGTTCTCTGTTGACCTGTACCATGACTACCACATACAAGAAACTTCACTGTTCACAGAAAGTCATTTCCCTGGGGTTTTTGCTGGGTCCTAAATGTGTTCTAGAATGCTGCAGGGGAGACTCCCCAAAGCACCTGACATGCCTGTGCTGCTCTTTGATCTGTGTGGTTCATAGGTCACTCGTTGAGGGGATTCAAAATTAGGGGCTTGGGTGACAGTTGCCAACTGTTTGGCCAGGTGGACAGTATCAGCCTGATGGCCAGCTGGCCAGTGCTGGTGTACACCACCTGTCTCTGTGCTGTGGTGGCGGCAGCACCCGTGGGGTTTCTAGACCTTTCCTCACACTCTACTCATTTCTCCTGAAGTTCTAAAATTCACATTGATGATCTTGTGTATGTTTGTGTTAAACGTAGTGCCCTGACAAGCCGAACCATCGCCATTACCCGGCCCTGGTCCAGGATGATGCCTGGGCTTTCCTTATGGCACACAGCTGCTGTCAGTCTGTCATTCTGCAGGTGCTGCTTTCCAAATCCTGCATGCACTCTGTGTATCTGAGTTACAGAGTAGTCATTTTTTTTCCCCACTTAAAAATGACACAGATACTTCTATTGCTCTTAGGATCAGTTACCTAAACCTGCTCATAGGGCAAGACTTTGTTTGAACTAGTTGGTTGTGTAAAAAGCAGACAAACCCCATATCCATGCCCCTGCAGTCACAGTATGATCAGGCACAGAAGCAGGCAGTGCTGTGTTCGTCTCCCGGACATGCTGAGTGAGACAATCAGTGAGAAAGTGGCCGGGGTGCGTTCCCGCCAGAGGACACTTGCCAGACCTCTATGCAGAGTCGTTCCAACCTGCCCTTTGAGAGCTTCTCTTGATCTGGTTACAAGGAATTTTTCTACAGTCAATTTTTTTTTTCATTTCTAGTCCATAAAAACAGTAAGATGAGATGCCCAGTCTTCATGTGTATTGGGCTGTTCCTCTAATAATAATTACCCTGTGGTTAGGGTGCCTTTTCTGTTTCAGATCTCTGTTCACTTACACCCAGTCCCACATTGTCCTGTTTAGAGTCCCTACAGGTCCTGGAACTTTGGAAAGGGAGGAGATGGAGAGAGGTGGGTGGTGCTTCCCTTTTTCCTCCTGGTTCAGAGGGCCTGGTTTCTGAGGGTTCATCCCCTGTGCATGGGCCTCGGACTGCAGTTTCATAGGCACAGCCCCTTGCCAAAGGCTACCTAGGAGCCCTTTGTGTCTTCATGATGAGCCTTTGCCCTTGAGAGAAGTGTAGGCTGCTACGTCTCAGAAGTCAGCTCCTGCTTCATCATTTTTAGTGTTATTGTACCTTAAGTGGAAGTGACAGTGTTCTAGAATTTAACTTCAGAATTTGATCACTGCATTTTCTAGAAAATCCCAGGCTGGGCTGGTTCTTCTCCAGTATGGACCAGAATGAAACAAATTCTCAGATCCTGAATTCATCATGATCTTGGGGCTGCTGAGCTCCTTTGGGATTGGAGCTTGTGTGGTTTTAAGAAAGCTGTTTCCACACTGCTGGGGAGGTGCCTGTTTGTAGGCAGGGTGTTTTTCCTGTCCTTGAAGTTCCCTAACTTGGGAAGCTCAGGGCTTTGGGAGTGGGGAGTCCAAAGATGAACTGGCCTTGGTGTTGCCCAGTGACTTGGCCTTCTTTTACTGCCTGGGCTAGCCTCAGAGGGAATGGCCCAGTCTGGGGGTGCTTTGCCTGGATTTGGTAGAACATCTAGGCAGTTGCCCTCCTTTCCTTCCTGACATGCCAGCAGAAGAGAAATGCCTGGAGATATAAGGCTTGCTTCTTTTCTCTGTTTTTAAACCCTCCTCCCCTCCTCAATTCAGGAGCTGGTTTTCCATCCATCCCAGTCGGCAAGAGCCCCATGGTGGAGCAGGCTGTGCAGACTGGTTCTGCTGACAACCTGAATGCTAAAAAGCTGTTACCTGGCAAGGGCACTACAGGGACGCAGCTCAACGGTCGTCAGGCCCAGCCGAGCAGCAAGACGGCCAGCGGTACTTGAACACATCTTTTCCTGGAGTTTGCTTGATGTTCTATAAGTGGCACACTACTTCCTGGGCTATTTTTTTTTTTTAATTAAAAAAATACTACTCCCTCATCCTAAGCCCCATGTGCTTTTGCAGGGCAGGCCTGTGCAGCAGCCTCCTGCGGTACCACCCTGGCCGCGTGCCCCATGGTGGTGGGGCCTGCTTCCACAGCTGGGTTCTGGCTTCTGGCTTCTGTAGGAGCTTTGCCTTACTCTTCCCTTTTGCGCCTTAGATGTAGTCCAGCCGGCAGCTGTGCAAACTCAAGGGCAGGTGAATGACGAGAACAGAAGACCTCAGAGGAGGCGATCAGGTAACACCTGTTGCCACTTGATTTCTGGGGACCACGAGTGATCAGGCTGAGCTCTGCTTGCCCTCCTGCCTGCCTCTCTGGGTGACGGTTTCAGGGGTGCTGGTGTGAAGTCGCTGCTTGTGTGCTCTGTCCCCTCTGTGGCCTTAGGGGTGTGCCTGGAAACTCCTTGTGAGGTGTTTGAGATCACTGGATTGGTGACCCACTTAAACCAGGGCTGTCCTTTGTCCTCACAGGAAACAGGCGAACAAGGAATCGCTCCAGAGGGCAAAACCGTCCAACTAACGTCAAGGAAAACACAATCAAATTTGAGGGTGACTTTGATTTCGAGAGTGCAAATGCCCAGTTCAACCGAGAGGAGCTTGACAAAGAATTTAAGAAGAAACTGAATTTTAAAGGTTTGGCTCATCATATGAAAATTATCCTCTGCACAGGAGTACCCCTAGAGAGTGTTAGGAGGAGATGCCTGGCCGGGTGTGGTTCACGCCTGTAATCTCAGCACTTTGGGAGGCTGAGGTGGGTGGATCACCTGAGGTCAGGAGTTCAACACCAGCCTGGCCAACACAACGAAACCCCGTCTCTACTAAAAATCCAAAAATTAGCCAGGCGTGGTGGTGGGTGCCTGTAATCCCAGCTACTTGGGAGACTGATACGGGAGAATTGTTTGAACCCAGGAGGTGGAGGTTGCAGTGGGAGTGAGCCAAGATTGCGCCACTGCACTCCAGCCTGGGCGACAGAGCAAGACTGTCTCAAGGAAAAGGAAGAGATGCCTGGAGGAACCGGGGACGCCCAGGCGGATGGTGACCGGCAGTGAGGAATTAATGAAGTGAGGTGCCGGGAGGTGTGAAAACAGGTGGGATAAGGTGCAGACTGCACAGCCAAGACGACAGAACGAGACCTGTGCTTAGAAGGTAGAAGAAGAGATCTCTGCTTTGCACAAGGCATAGTTGATGTCTTAGCGTGAGGGTGGCTCCCGAGTAAGCCCGGAGGGACCACCCTGCTAGAAGGCTGTGCGCTCTGCCCCTCCTCCATCTCCGCGTGTTCTGCTTCTCTTTGTAGATGACAAGGCTGAGAAGGGGGAAGAAAAGGACCTGGCTGTGGTGACCCAGAGTGCCGAAGCACCCGCCGAGGAAGACCTTCTGGGGCCCAACTGCTACTATGACAAATCCAAGTCATTCTTCGACAACATCTCTTCTGAACTCAAGACCAGGTGAGAGGCTGAATGAATGAGGGGAGGACAGTCCTCCAATCTAGAAAGGACAGGACTGAGGGCTCTCAACCTGAGGGCAGAGCTGGACTCTGAGGCTCAGGGTAGCTGTTCTAGGGTCCTGCTTGCGTTTCTACATGATGGGCGCAGGAGTCCTAGCAGGTTGCGTGTGGGAAGCCTCTTGGGGATCCTGACCCGAGGAGTCGGCTGAGGTCAAGCCTGTTTCCTCTTGGCTTTGCTGCCCTGTCCCCACAAAGGCTGGGCTGCACCGCCCTCCCCGGCAGACCCGTATCCACATTCAGCATACCTCACTGTGCTCTGCTTGCTGGTCCCGCTGGCCTGGCAGCCTGAGGACCTTGCTTTGCAGCCTGAGGTATGGCTAGAGCGTGCTCACACTGGCTTTCCTTCACTTCATTGTTTGAGGCCAGGGACCATGTGGTGTGTTTTATTTTTCACACCTAACAGCTGGTCAGAAGTCCCGCGAAGCAACCTAGGGAGTGGGTGGCATCTACAGTGTGGGCCTGGCTTGGAGACTTGGGCCCATTTGTCCTGCAGATTGAGCGCCAGACATGCCGCGGGGCGTTGAGGGGGCCTCAGAAGGCAGGCTGGAGAGCCCCACCTCCTCAGGCTCATGTTCTGCCAGGGGAAAAATAGAACAGCATGTCGTGAAGGCCAGGCAGTGAGGGCGATGGGATGGGGCTATGGCCTGGATGGGAAATGGATGATCAGTTCTCACAGGCGGAGCAGGCTGCGCAGATGAGTGCGGGAAGTGCTTCCATTCAGACTGAGTCTGGGGGATGGGTTCCTGTAGGGTTTTGTAGGGCGTGGCAGTGACTTTGGCTTTTGTTCCAAGTGCCGCGGGAAGCCATCAGAGGGTTTTGTGCCGAAGCGCGGTGTGGTCTGATGTTTTAGGGCCTTGGTGAGGGTGAGAGTGGTTGCACGGTGGGCAAGTGTGGCTGCCGACTGGCCAGTTAGGGGCCAGGGCTGCAGCACAGGTGGCTTGGAACCAGGCAGTGGTGGTGACAGAGGAAGGAGTAGAGTCTAAATGTGTCTTGAAGGTGGCGCTAACAGAATTGGCCAACATAACAAGAGAAGAGTCCAGAATGACTTCTAAGTCTTTTGGCCTGGGCGGCTGATGGGTGGAGTTGCTGTTTCTTTGAACACGGAAGTCTGTGGGAGCAGCAGGTTTCCGGCTGAAGAGGAGCTCAGGGTGGGTGTGCTGCTGGAGCTGTTGTCTGCTCGGTAGGAGTGCTGGATGGGAGTGCTGGGCACACAGTTGGATGTAGGAGATAGTCTCCCACCAGTGGCTTGTTTGGGTGGCATGAGTGTCCATGCTGTATCCCTGTCTTTCCAACCCCCAAAGCAGAAGCATCACATTCCAGGGACCTTGTTCCATCTATCCTAGCCCCCTCCTTGTCTAGGAGGGTCCACTTCATGCTCTGGTCTCAGGTCTCCTGGGCCCCTGGGCCTCTCTAGGGCTCCTCTCTGTGCCCAGCAAGCAACAGGGGCTGCCTTGGTAGCTAACTAGTATCACTGCTTGCCTGTGGTGACAGAGATGGTAGAGATGGATCCTGATCCCCGGCCCACTGTGGGGATAGTCCTGGTTGGAAATGTGGCAGGGAGCACTTGCAGTGTTGGAGCTGGGCTCCAGAGCTGACGGGGCCGCCCTTTCCCTGTAGCGGCCCTGGTGAGTCTGTCCCTCCTTCCCTGGGCCGCTCTGAGGACGAGGCCTGGCCAGAAGCCTGGGAGTCAGCGCCTGCTACAATCAGCATTTCCTCTATGGTTTAGCTCCAGGCGGACGACATGGGCCGAAGAGAGGAAGCTCAACACAGAGACCTTTGGGGTGTCAGGGAGGTTTCTTCGTGGCCGCAGTTCTCGGGGCGGATTCCGAGGAGGCAGGGGCAATGGGACCACCCGTCGCAACCCCACTTCCCACAGGGCCGGGACTGGCAGGGTGTGAGGGTGCAGCCAAAGGTGAGTGGATGAGCCTTCTGGACGTTTTGGTGGGAGGGTGTAGGGTCAGGCACACCTGGAGAGCTTAGGAAAGTGGGAAGCAGGCTCAGTTTCTCAGGAAGAAGAGAGGCCCAGAGGTGTCGAAGCCAAACCGAGGGCTTCGACCTTATGAGTCACCCGGGGGCTCTTGGCCAACTTAAACCTGCATCTGTTGGGGTAGGACCCAGGCCCCAGCATCCTCCAAGTGAGATTGCAGGTGTGGGAGGTGAGGTGGTGGCGAGAGTCGCGTGGGCTGGGGGCTCACCACCCAAGTGAAGCCAGCGAGTGAGACCTTGCTCCAAAGCCAGTGTCTTGGCCCAACCTGGCCCTAAATGAATCAGAGGCTTCATTTTTAACAAAGTCCCAGTGGATTTGTGGGCACCTTAGGGTTTGGGCAGAGCGTCCCACATGGGGTGCCTGGTGCCAACCCCACCCAGCGCCTCGGGACAGCCAGGTGGGCCCTGGAAAGACTAGGCCTCCTGCCACTAGCTGCCTCCCTGTCCCCAGTGTATTGTACAAGTAGGATTCTCAGAGTGGGCTGTGAGAAGAATGGGGGTAGCCAGCCTGACTCTGGGGGCAGGAGGGAGGCTGAGTGGCTCCTGCTTGCCAGCAGGGGCAACAGTGCCAGCTTATCCCAGCAGATGCTTGACTTCCTGTCATCTCTTGCAGGCTCCTACTGAAGTGGCGCAGAACTGACGCTGTGTGTGTCAGGACGTGAGGAAAACGCTGCACTTACAGGGAGAAGTGGTCACTTTGTTTACGGATTTGGAAGAGACCCATACTGCTACTTGTGTTTTGGACTTAACTGAGCTTGGACATGGTCTGAGTTAGAACCACTTGTTTTGGGGAAGTATTCATGGGTAACCTCTTTGAGGTCTCTTTACCTGTGTTTCCTTTTTAGTTGTGCATAGCCTAATTCTAAGGTTTTGGTATTTTGCAAAAAGGTTTCTATAGTGAAAGCTGAATCCTTACTTTGTGACTTTTTTTTTTTAATGACAGCTTTGACTTTTGAAAGTGGAACCAAATCTGTTGGCAAAGGTGGCAGCCAAGTGCATCTCTGTAACCCAGCTGGCCCCTGGTGCTGCTGGCCTGGCACCCCCACTGCCAAGGGTGGGGTCTCAGGAGTCAGGCAGGGCCAGCACAGGGTGGTGTGGGGGGGCAGGGGTGGGTGGGTGGAGGGCACGGAAGGGGTTTTCCCATGGATCATGTTGTATAAGTGAACCAGACCACCCTGATGGCATCCACACTGATGTCAAGGTTGGGGCTGGCCAGGGGTGGGTGGACTAGAAGCATTTGGGAGTAGTGGCCAGGGGCCCTGGACGCTAGCCACGGAGCTGCTGCACAGAGCCTGGTGTACACAAGCTTCCAGGTTGGGGTTGGAGCCTGGGATGAGCCCCGGCAGCGCCTTGGCCCTTCTGTGGTCCCTGCCAGCCTCTGACCTGGGCTGGTCAGTCATTGCTGGACTCTGGCCACACTCTGGTGTTCTCATCCACCTGGAAACGAGCCAGTCTTTTCTGCAAGGTCAGTTGACCAAGAGTATATTTCCCCTCTGTTGTCCATCGTTGTTTTGTGTTTGTGTTGTAACGGTGGGTGGAGGGAGGGCGGGGTCTACATTTGTTGCATGAGTCGATGGTCAGAACTTTAGTATACGCATGCGTCCTCTGAGTGACGGCATTTTGTCGAAAATAAGCACCTTGGTAACTAAACCCCTCTAATAGCTATAAAGGCTTTAGTTCTGTATTAAGTTACTGTGAAAGCTTGGGTTTATTTTTGTAGGACTTAATGGCTAAGAATTAGAACATAGCAAGGGGGCTCCTCTGTTGGAGTAATGTAAATTGTCATTATAAATAAACATGCAAACCTTTAAAATTTTCTTTTCTGATGCTCTAAGAATCCTGTTGACTCTTCTGCCCAAGTCACTTCTGCATCATGTCCAGGTCTGGAGCACACTTAGGCTGGTGGAATTTGGGGAGACTTGGGCCCCGTCAGGTGATGGAACAAGGCGGCTGACCCAATTGGTCGGGTGAAGTGCGGCCAGCAGACCCGGGTTCTCCCTGTGGGCCACCCTTCTGGGATGAGTGGCTTTGCTCTCAGAAACTGGATACAAAGTCCTTTTAAAAACCCAGCTCACAGATAACACCTATATCATAAGCAGTGGCCCCTTTGCCACCTTCTTGCTGCCTCCAAGTTCCCCAGCTCAGGAGCGTTCATGTTCTCAGGCACCGTAGAGCATGTTACACAGCCATGAGCGAGCTGCACCCTGGACCCACGCAGAAAAACAAAGACATGGCTGGTTCTAGGCTCAGAGCATCCCATTTTAGTCTAATGGGTTTCCAGGTGACCTTAAAAGTGGCCCTCAGAGAGGACAAGGAGACACATCAGCTGCATGAGTTCTCCTTTCATTACCTGCCTGTGGCCATCAGGCTCCACAGCAGAACTGCCAGCGGGGGGCCCTCCATTTCTTGGGTGGGGGTAATGGATATCCTTGACCAGCAGAAAAACAAATGTTATGTGTGCCAGATACTGGTGGCCACAGCCCTCACCCAGCTAGATGACTTGGTGAAACAGGTATTGCCTCCCAGAGAATCTCAAGGTGGTCAGGTTATCGTGTACCACCTGACCTTGCTGTTAATTGTTTTGACAATTGTACGTTATATGCTGAGCTCAAAATGTATCTGGGCCCCTTTACTCCTTTTTAGAAGATACATGCCCAAAACCAAGGACCAGAGGAGGACCCAAAAGCCTTAAACTGCTGGACTAGAAGTCAAAACGCAGGAAAGGGCAGAGAATAGCCAGAACCAGTCTTCAACATAGGGGGCAGACGTCAAGATGTGGTCTATCAAAGTCAGACATGCAAAGCTGCTTTGAACAAAGCTGCTGCTCTACAGAATGAACCCAGGGCTACTTGTGTTTGTGTCCTTGACATTATACATTCACTAGGGGACTAGAATGAAGGTCTAAAAGCAAACAGAAGTCATTCTGTGTCTACAACAGAGAAACAGGTCTGCTGAAGGCCAGGTTTCTCTGCAGGACCCAGGGCAGCAGCTCCGACTTCCCAAGGGAGGAACCTGTGTCTCACACTGGCTTGCTGTCTTAGCCACAAGGAACAGAAAGGAAAGCTCAATTACGGCGGCTCAGGGTTGAAAAAAAGGGTGAGAGATGAGAGTACTGTGATTGCACCTAAAGATACACATTCTCTTAAAAAAAAAAAAAAACAGGTTAAAAAATACGGAAGTTTATTGTAGGACACTCAGTGTGAATAAACGGAATGGAAAGGCCTACACATCATTGAGACTCATCCATGATTGATGTGAATTTAAAAATTACAAGCAAAGATATTTTATTCATCATGATGCTTTCTTTTGTTTCTTCTTTTCGTTTTCTTCTTTTTCTTTTTCAATTTCAGCAACATACTTCTCAATTTCTTCAGGATTTAAAATCTATCGAAAAAAACTTCATGGTTACCTAAGCTACACAAGGTGCCAAGGAACCAGCGCCCTCTTCTGGGGAGGGCAGCCAGGCTTTGGCACTGCTGCTCATACAGCCTCTTTGGAGAGGGACCTCAAGGAAAACAAGAGGATGCTGGCCTGACCTAGACAAGTATTAAGCAGCAGCAGCAGATCTGACCGGCAGCTGCTCAGCATGCCCAGAGAGCACGCGTGGACCATCTAATCATAGGAAGATGGGAATCTGCTCTTTGACATGGGGAGCCTCGGAAAGACATTTTCCTAATGTTAAAACCACAGACTGCCCCTATGATGTTTCCTTCTGAGCTGGTACTGCTCAGCCCCGATCATGGGAGAAAACTGACAGGTAAAGAAAGCAGACAAACTTGGCGATTACCTTGAGGGGTTGATCTCGCCTCATAACAGCAAGTTCAATGTTTTTGCCACCTGACTGAACCACCTTGAAGGGACAGAAGACAGGAACGTTAGCCACCTTTCCCTATTCAAGACAAAAGCAGCTCTCAGGAGTACCTTAAATAGGTGTGTACCCAAACCCAGCACCGTCCCAGGAACAGAGGTCCCAGCCCCCAAAACCTGTGTCTTTGTCCTAAACACATGGCCATTTGTGAAGTCTATTTGGGATGCCTGCACACCCCCCTGCCTCCCAGCACTGGGACTCCTCTCTCCTGCACAGCAGCTGTACTCGAGGCCCTCCTCTTGACACAGTGGTTACAACCAGGAATCCTGATGCCTACACTCCCGCCTGGCCTTCCAGCTAGTCCCTCTCTGGTTTTACCTGCTGGCACTTCAAGGTCTTGACAAAGCCCAACCATATCTCCAGTTCTCTAATTCCCTGACTTTAGCAACAGTTCAAGCCTCTAGAAGGCCTAGTGATGGCGTGAGAACAGATTCCACAGCTGGACAGCTGGGTTCACATCCTGCCTCTGGTTTTCATGCTGTGTGCCCCTGCACAACCCTCAGCTGCCCCAGCTGGATAAAGACACTAATGATCACACCTTGCATGGCTATTTCAAGGAACACAGCAGTTAGGATACACCATAGACCAGAGCAGTGCCTGGTACACAACAGTCATTAAGCATTACTGTGGGATCCTTGCCACCTTCCTTGCTGCCCATCTGCCTACCAGTCACCACCAAAACGTGGTATCTTCACCACCTTGCCTAGATTCCAAATGCAAACTTACTTCCAGGAGTGCCTTGATCACCAGCTTAATGGTGAGATCATCTGTTTCAATGGCTTCATCAGTATAGTTCTTCTCCAGGAACTCGCGCACTGACTTGGCACCCCGGCCTATGGCATTGGCCTAAAACAGACATGTATGTTCTCACATGGCATAGGGCATGACAACCCAGGGCCAGCCCTGGAACACGGCTGCCCCACATGGGCTGCCCAGCCAGTGGCGGTGGCAGGAGACAAGCTGGAGTGCTGGACAGCAGCCGTGGACACAGGCCCTGCCTCGTGGCTTCCTTTTGCAAAGAGCTCTTTAGAGTTGGTGCTGATTCTTACCGAGAACGGGATTATACGATTATACCTTTTACTGCGCTACCAAGAGGCAATGGGAGTTTTGTTTTTTTTTTTTGAGGTAGAGTTTTGCTCTTGTTGCCCAGGCTGGAGTGCAGTGGTGTGATCTCGGCTCACTGCAACCTATGCCTCTCGGGTTCAAGCGATTTTCCTGCCTCAGCCTCCTGAGTAGCTGGGATTACAGGCATGTGCCACCATGCCCAGCAGATTTTTTTTGTATTTTTAGTGGAGACGGGGTTCTGCCATGTTGGCCAGGCTGGTCTCGAACACCTGACCTCAGGTGATCCAACTGCCTCAGCCTCCCAAAGTGCTGAGATTACAGGCGTTGAGTCACCGCACCCACCCAAGGATTTTAATTTATGTGGACTACCCTTACACCTTGCTGCCCTTTGATTTTCTTCCAAACAGCAATGTTTAATAATTTTCTTGCTCTCATAGGACTAGGTTAACTTAAACTGACTCATTCACTGATACAGGGCCTACAGCAGGAAGCCCAGGACCTCCCAACCCTCACAGCCTTTTTCTGGCAAGACTGTCCAAAGCCCCTTTGTCACGAACTCACCTTCCAGGCATGGTATGTGCCTGAGGGGTCAGTCTGATAGAGCCTAGGAGTGCCATCAAAGTCGAAACCCACGATGAGGGCAGAGATGCCAAACGGCCTGCGCCCATTGCTCTGCGTATAACGCTACCAAGAAAAGAAACAGGTCAGTGCCATCCAATCAAGAAATTGCATGTGAGAAAAGAACCATAGTTAGTGAAGGTATGAACATTTTAAATCATGCCTAAGCCCCCTCTCAGGTTATTAGCAGTTCAAATGATACATTAGCCAATAGCTTTCAACATCCTTTTCTGCATTTTCACTCCTAGAAAAACTCACCTAGGACCAGAATTGTACCACGGAGCACAACTCAGGTTACTGGAAATTACTTTGACAGGCAGACACGCATTCTGCTTACATACTAATGGCATTTCCTCTTAGGGTGGCTTCCAGCCCCCTTCAACTGCTTTGTGACTGGTCACTCAGGATGGCAAGACAAAAGCTATCATTTCCCTCCAGGCACAGGAATTTGGAATATCCCATGCCAGGAACTGAGAACAGAACAATGTTACTGAAATTGGTGAGCTAGGTCAAGTTACACTTGTGCAAGTCAAGATTAGGATCACGCCCTGGAATAAATCAGTTTTCTGATCCACATGAAGTGACATGGCAGGACCCTCCATGGCAGAGCCGTGACTGCCCTGCTGCCAGAGGTGAGCATGCGAGCGGGCAGGCACCCACCTGCTTCAGACTGGCGATGTAGCGGGTGATGTACTCCACAGTGACCGGGTCCTCCACAGTCAGCCGGTGGCTCTGGCACTCCACCCGGGCCCTGTTGATGACTATCCTTGCATCGGCGGTGAGACCTGCAAGGAAAGCAGAGAGGCTTCTGCTAGAGAGACAGCACAAACTACAGGGTCGGGGACAGACACGATGACCCAGCATTTAACCTTCCACAGACCCCCCCAAACCGGCAGCAAGGCTACTCTAACTGACTGGCAGTGGAACCTATCAGCCCCTGGGAACTTCTAGGAAATTGGGTACAGATGCTTCTTGATGTGCAGTGGGGTGGTATCCCGCAAAACTCATCGTAAGTCAAAAATACCTGGCTGAAAATGCATTTACTACCCCATAAACCCATTGTAAATAAAAAATTGTAGGCTGCTGTGCAGAATCTGGATTTTTAAAAACATTGTAGATCAACAGGGACTGTCTGTATATGAAGAATTGTGTACTTCAGACCATAAATACAGTACCTGAGTCCTCTTGGGAATCTTAGAAATTGAGTTAATCCCTAATTTCATTACACGAATTGAGATCTTCCTAGATTGGATCTGCTGAGAGGAGAAATGAGCAAGGCCAAAACAGCGCTGAGAACCTGGCGAGGCATGGCCTGCATCCACCAATGCGGTCCTTTTTACTGCTGGGGATGGCAGGACGTGGTTCTGTCCTCTCCATGCCACAGATGCAGTTAGCTCTAGAAAGTCCAGCCTTTCTCTAGATTGTAACTGATTGATACAGAAAAATAACAGTGGAGGTCAAATTGCGCAGCAGCCAGAAGTGTTTTCATTCATTTAGCCATTTCTGTTTTACCCGCTATGGCAGAGAGGCCACCAAAGAAACTAGCCAACTTAAAAGTCCAAATCCAATTCTTTTAAATGATCTTCATTTACTCAGTTTATATGGCTCACAATAGCCCACACACCCAAGTTAATCTCCAAAGCCCTATTCTACGCTGAGACTCTATAGAGAGTGAGACAGCGCTCCCCACCGACTCCTACCTGCAAAGGCCATGCAGACGTTGTCATCCAAAGCACAGATCTTCCGCACTGTTCTTTCATCCTGCAGTTTGGCCACTGACTTCTTCTCCACACCAAGAACAACAATGTCTCTTCCTCGAACACCAACCTTTAATTAAGATCCACAAACCACGTAAGAAAGTGATATGAGTGCCGGGTGCAGTGGCTCATGCCTGTTAATTCCAGCACTTTGGGAGGCTGAGGTGGGTGGATGACTTAAGTTCAAGAGTTCAAGACCAGCCAGACAACATGGGAAAACCCTGTCTCTACAAAAAAGTACAATAATTAGCCAGGCGTGGTGGCTGAAGCCTGTAGTCCCAGCTACTGTGGGGGCTGGTGGGAGGATCGCTAGAGCCTGGGAGGTGGAGGCTGCAGTGAGCCATGACGGCTGGGAGACAGAGACAGCAAGACCCTGTCCCCTCACCCCATCCCATCCTCCCAAAAAAGTGACACATGGTTCTACTGCCAGGCAGCGAGCACTAGGAGCAGATCTGAACCTGGGTCCTGGTGGGTACGTACTCTGGGTAGCAGCTCCCACTGGAAGGTGTGTTCACCCACACCCCTTTCTCCTCTACTTGTCTGTCACTGTGGTTGGCACCACATGCTGCAAATCCAGGGACATTCATCTACTGCTGGTAGAGCTAGCCCAGGCGTGCTCACCTAGGTGCCCAACCTGTGCCTTTCAAATACTGAGATGTAGTTTTAGTTACAACATAGCTAGTAAGTAACCATTATATAATCGGTATGTGTTTCCTTTCAACCCAATGAATCAAACAGTCCCATGCAAAGCCTGGAAGCCTGAGACTTTCACTCAAGTCTGGTGTTCTGAAGGCGGTGTTTCTGAAGGCAGTGTTGTGAAATTATATTGAGCCACAATGCACTGTTTCCTGCACTGTGACATACTCATGTGACAGCCAAGAGAAGGGGCCTGATTTGCCGTCAGTGGACAAGGTGTCAACTGTTATCCAAATTGTTTATGGCTGATACTAGAGAAGGATACAGCTGTTACTAAAAGCATGAACAATCACTGACAGTCAACCCCGAGTCAAGCCAGAAACAAAGGGAACCATCCTTGGGATAAACAGCGCCTCCTAGTTTAGAGCAGGGCTTCTCCAGCTCAGCACTGTGAGCACCTGGGCAGGGTGAGCTCCCTGTGCCTGCCGCCCTGAGCACGGGTGGGATATTGAGCAGCGTCCCTGGCCTCTACCCACCAAATGCCAAGAGCACCTCTGCAAGGTCTTGGACCACTGGAAAAGTCACACACTGCCAGTGGCTCCTTGTGGGCACAAAACCATCCCTGGCTGAGAAGTATTGATCTGAAGTGTTTGAGTTTTCTGGGAGCTTTCTTAGGTACTGCCTCACTTGACCTTCGACTGACTCGAGGCCCAGAGAAGCTATATGGGTTCGTTAAAGCCAGCGGCGGCCAGCTGGCGGGGGTGGCAGTATTGGGGTGGGGGACAGGGGTCAGCCGACTCCTAGTTCTCTTTAAGCTGAGTTAGACCACCTGATGAATACTGGGCCTTCATTTCAAAACAAAGATTCAGAAAATGAAAACAATTCAAAATTTACAGAACCGTGTATGCTGCTTTCTCTGCCTGCTCAAACCTCTGAATACCACGTGATAAAAAAATAACGATCTCACAGGCTGACCAATTAAACTGACACGTCTTGATGTTACGAATTTAAGTTTCAAACAATGTCACTAAGGTCAATGTACACGAGCCCTCGTCAAAACGAAACGGCCGCGTTCAGACCAGTCCTGACCCGGGCGACTGCAGCCCGGCCCCGGGAAGGCTCCTCCCGGCAGAGTGCGGAGACCCGGGAGGCGCCCGCCATCGGCCAGGCCAAGGAGCCACTTTGTTCCCGAAGCCCACCTGGGCCTAGAGAATAAGTGTTGCCCCGGAGCGGGTGGGGGTCCCCATAACGGGGGTTTGTCTGAGTAGTTCGCTCCCTAGCCACCCGCCTGCGTGAACAGCCCCCCAGCGAGCGCACGGCCGACCCCCCGCGCTCCGCGGCCCGGAGCAGCCCTCGCCCGGCCTCTGCTCGCCGGGGCGGCGGCACGACCCACGAGCCCGGCCGGGGCCAGGGGTGCCCAAGATGGCGTCGCCACGGCCCCCGTGCCCGGGGCCCCACGCGAGGCCGGCCCCCAAGCGAGGCGCTGAGTGGGGAGAACGGGCGCTCGCGGCTCACGCCAAACGCCGCCTCTGCAGGCACTCGTGGAGACCGGCAGCGGGGCCCGCGCTCAGTAACAGCCCCGACCGCCCGCGCCGCTGCCCCGCGCACGCCCGCGGGCGCCCACGGCGCCGCGCCCGGCCCTGGCCCTGGCCCTCTCTCGGCTCCCCAGCCCCACTTCCGCCCGCGTCCCCGGCCCCGCGCAGGCCCCGGCGCCTCACCGCGGTCGAGCCCTTCTTGACGGCCTCCTGCGCGTACTCCACTTGGAAGAGGTGGCCGTCGGGCGAGAAGACGGTGATGGCGCGGTCGTAGCTCATGCCGGCGGGCGGCGGCCGGGCTCCTTCCGCCGCGACTCTCAAAAGCGCACACTCACGGCCCGCGCGCACCCGCGACTCCCGGCGCCACTACGCCCGCGCCCCACCCTCAGCGCCGTGACCTGCGCTGCCGGCGACGGGCGGCGTCGGGCAGCGTCAGGCGGCGTCGGGCGGACGTGATGGCGCGCGCCGGGGCGGGGCCAGGCCGAACCACCGGTGGCCGGGGGTGGGAGGCGGTGCTCCCGCGAGGGCCGGGCGCTGGGTGCGAGGGGGTCGCCGGGGGCCACCATCCGGCACTGGACCGCAGACCCTTCTGCAGGGCGGAGCGGCGGCGCCGCGGGCCCGGAGGCGCGGCGACGGCGACGGGGCGGACGAGCCCACGACGCGGCGCCCCCCGCGCTCCCGCCCCCTGCCCCCCCGCTGCGACTGCGGATAATGAGCGCCTCGGGCAGCCGAGCGCAGCCGGAGTATCCACCCCGATGACCACGGGCTGAGCCCCGCGCCGCCACCATGTCCGTGGCCTTCGCGTCTGCTCGGCCAAGAGGCAAAGGGGAAGTCACGCAGCAAACCATCCAGAAGGTGGGCCGGGCCGGGGCGGCGGCGCTGGGCGGTGGGTCTGCGGGCGGGCGCGCGCGGGGCCGGGGCGCGGGCAGCTGGCGGGCGCAGGGCGCGAACAAAGCCGGGGCGCAGCCGGGCGGCCGCGAGCCCCGACGGCGGCCCCGTGCCCGTCCCCGCGTCCCACGTCTGCGCGCCGGCGGTCACCGGGCCGTGTGGGGTGCGCTCCCCGGAGAGCCTGCGCCAACTTTGTTGGGGCGCGTGGGTCCCTCGGTCCGGGGCACTGGGCGATGGGGGCCGGGCGGACGCTGGAGGGTGCCGGCCCCCGAGCGCGGTGTCCCCCGAGTCCGCGGCGCGCGCTGGGAACTGTCCTGGACCATGCCGGGCGCACGGGGATCCCTCGGGGCCGGGCCCGCGGCGAGGGCTTGTCGCGCTCCGCAGTCAGCTTCGGTGGCGAAGGCGGGCGGCACTCGTTTTCTGGGCTCTTCTTGGTTAGTGGTGAGGGGCCCGGGTCGGCCTCCGGGCGCACGGCGACGGCGGGAACTGTGGCCGGGGCTACCCCTCCTGCTGCTGGAGCGAGGCGCGAACGATGGAGGCACGGAAGGAAGCGTCCCGATCCCCATTTGGGAGGCATCGTTAAGCAGCCCGGCCCCGTAGGGAGCGCACCGCCCCCTCCGTATCCTCGCGGCTACGCCGGGTTTCAGCGTGACACCCTCGCCCGCCGCCTCGCCTAACAAACTTGACGGATTTGCTCCACAGTCTTTCCTCTAGCTCTGTAAGTTCGGCCTTGTGGTTTTTCAAGAGACAGCGTTTACTTGGATTTGGCACACCGTTATCCAAAGCCCTAAGTTTTGAAATTGAGACTTTGTATTTTCTGCTGTTTTTTATGTAGAAGACAGATTCGGAAGAAAATCAGCATTAGCCATTCCCCTTTCAGTTGTCACAACATCTTTTGGAATGACATTGGTTTTTTTCCTAAACTCTGACTCCGTCTTCACCCTGGTGGGATTGCAGGGATCAACAGTGGTATTCCTGGGTCCCCAGGAGCCGCTTGTCTCCCTAACGGGATTCACCTTGACCGTGACTGAGGCTTTATTCCTTGATGACGTGCCAGTCTCCTGTGGAAGTTGTCCTAAATCTATCGCCTATTTTGAGACTACCTTTGCTGTTGCTAGTTTTAGAAATTTGATGGTCTTAACAAATGAGAACCTTGGCCGACTCTGAACAGGAGAGATTGAGAATAACAGAAATACAGATTGACAAGTGTGGCATTTTCATTTACTTAGTAAACACTGATGTGGAGCTTATTGTATCTCAGACACTGTTCTAGGGGTTTTATAAATCTTGATTCATCCAATTCTTCATAGAAGCTACTGGCATCCAGTTTAATAGCTAAGGAGGCTGAGGCCTAGGGAGGCTGTGCCTTGCTGGTAAGTGGACACTGAGGCCTAGGGGGGCTAAATGCCTTGCTGGTAAGTGGCACAGCCAGGTGTTGAACCCGTACTGTGGCTCCAGGGTCTGCTCTGTTGGTGCCCCTTGATCTGGGAACATTTGGCCAGGCGGAGGTCAAGCTGTAGGCTCAGAGGCAAATGTTGGAACCCAGAGCGTCTCCTGGCACTCTGGTTTTTTGGAGCTTAACAGTCATTGTTCCTGAAGCTACCTTTGGCTTCAACGTTTATCCCATTATTTGCACCTCACACACACTTCCATTGAAGCTCCCCAAATTCTCCAGGTAAAAGTGTATTGAGGTGCTGCCCCGAACATCAGATCAGAAAGGAAGAAATGCACCTGTGGACTGTGCGTCCCTGGGCAGAAACTCAGCCTGCTGACCATTGGAAATAGGCCTTCAGTTTAGGCTGCTGACTTGGCCTGGTAGGGCCAGCAGTCTGCGTATTGGGCTTGGTGTTTTGACAGTGAATATATGTACCCAGGGATCTTTTACTGGGAGGTGTGAGAAGGCTGAGAAAGGTGTGAGAGGTGCATGTTCTATGCCTAAAACGTGTGCTGTGTCCACAGTGTGTGCTGGTAGTCTCATGCCGAGAGCATTAAGAGAAGCCAGGGACCCCTCTGAAGCCTGCTTGGTAGTGAAGGAGAAGGAAGTCTACAATTTGTCCTTACAGCATTCTGTGTGGGTGGAGATCTTCCAGGCCAACTTCTACTCACCCTTCAAAGTCTCACTCACATGTTCCGCGTCTCATGCTCCGTCGGCAGTTATGTGGCCCTTGTAGCACTTGCTTGGGCTCCTGAGTTTGGCATGTGACTGATTATTCTTTGCTGATCCCCAGCCTCTCATAGTGCCTGAGCACAGTTAGTGCTGAGCACGTGCCGGAGCATCTGTGACGCTGGTCCCATCAGTGGAAGTGTTTTGAGATAAGCAGATGCGTTCGTGTCCTGTGACTCCCTTGACACATTCCCACAACCCAGGTGGCTTCAAACAACGGAAATCTATTCCCTCACAGATCTGGAAACCAGAAGTCCCAAGTCCAGGGATCAGTTCCCTGCTCTTCTCTTGGCTTCTGATGGCTGCGGGCAATCCTTGGTGTTCTCTGGCTTGTAGGTGCATCCAGCCTGTCTCTGCTTTGATTATCTTTTTTTTTTTTTTTTTTTTTGAGATGGAGTTTCGCTCTTGTTGCCCAGGCTAGAGTGCAGTGGCGCGATCTCAGGCTCACAACCTCCGCGCACCCCCCGACATTCAAGCTATTCTCCTGCCTCAGCCTCCTGAGTAGCTGGGATTATAGGCGCGTGCCACCACATCCGGCTAATTTTATATTTTTAGTAGAGACGGAGTTTCTCCATGTTGGCCAGGCTGGTCTTAAACTCCCGACCTCAGGTGATCTGCCCCCTCCCCCCCCTTAGCCTCCCAAAGCGCTGGGATTACAGGCATGAGCCACCGCACCTGGCCTCAATTTCCCACTTTTTATAAGGACTGTAGTCACTGGTTTTAGGGCTTACCTTAATCCAGCATGACCCCATCTGTATTTCATTTTCAAATACCTCGTTTCCAGTACCTCCCATGTGCAGGCACCAGGGGTCTGGGCACAGTTCAGCCCACAAGAGTGCATTTGTGGTGAGGGCTATCCCAGAGAAAGAGAACCATGGGGCAGAGGCAGGGAGTCACAGAGGGTCCCGAGCCTGGTCTGCATGGAGCAGGTATTGGGGGACCTAAAGTGGAAGGGCAGGGGTTCCTGGGCTGATGTGGGGAGGGTAGCTGGTGGTGACCAGGCAGCAGTGCGTGGGTGAGACAGTCAGAACCGCTCTGTGGCAAGCACCACAGAGGACATGACTGTGCTGGGTAACCCTGTGGTGGGGCTGGGCCATGTCCCCACAGTGGCCCCTGGGCCTGGCTGGCTGTTCTCTGGCCACCAGCTGGGGACTGTAGTGTCCTGTTGTCCAGTGTGTGCTCCTTATGCTGCTGTTGGGGCTGGGGCTGCAGTGGTCACCTCGGACCACATGGCCAGGCTTGAAGGGGACCCCTGAGTTGCCTCTTTGCTGCTTGGCATACAGTAATTGCTCAATAAATGTGTTACTGTTTCTGTTTGTATTGGTTTTCTCATTGGTTTCCTTGGCCGGATAATAGCAGTGGTATCTGCCTGTCTGTTGGGTGTCCGGATCCCTGGCGCCTGTTGCGGGGCAGGGTTGGGGAAAGGCTCTGAGGGAATGGGACGGAGCTGAGAGGAGGTGGGCCGCTAGGGCTGCCTGCTGGGTGGGTTTGGTGTGGGAAGACAAGACCTTCATGGGGTGGGTTAGTGCCGTGCCCAGGGTCTGAGAGCCAGGGAGTGGTTGAACCTGGACCAGCCCTACCCCGTGTCCTTGGTACCCAGGTGCGGGGGTGGGGCATGGGCAAGGGGCGCACTTCTGGGTGGGGATGGGCTGCGGAGGATGGGGTGCATACCCAGCAGGCAATGGGCACCCTGTGTGCTCCCTCAGACGTGGAACTTGCTGTCTGAAGGAACGCAAGCTAATTTGGCTAGGAGTGTTTGTAAGGTTAAAGCTGTCCAGTGACTGAATGGCTTGGGGACGCCGAGCCTCCCTTGCACGTGGCTGATTGACAGCATTCCTCCTGCGATTAGAGGCTCCCCCCACCCGAGAAGGGGAGCACGGGGGCCTGTCTTTACATCCCCAGGGATGGGAGGCTGGGGTCCCCTCATTCCGGAGCCTGGTCTCAGCCACGGGGAGGGACCCCGTAGCCACAGGCGTTGCTCGGCCTCCTTGGTGAGGGAGGCTTGGCCTCCTTGCTGTCTTCGGTCAGGTGAGGGAGGTTCGGCCTCCTTGCTGTCTTAGGTGAGGGAGGCTCGGCCTCCTGCTGTCTTCGGTCAGGTGAGGGAGGCTCGGCCTCCTTGCTGTCTTAGGTGAGGGAGGCTCAGCCTCCTTGCTGTCTTAGGTCAGGTGAGGGAGGCTCAGCCTCCTTGCTGTCTTTGGTCAGGTGAGGGAGGCTCAGCCTCCTTGCTGTCTTAGGTCAGGTGAGGGAGGCTCAGCCTCCTTGCTGTCTTTGGTCAGGTGAGGGAGGCTCAGCCTCCTTGCTGTCTTAGGTCAGGTGAGGGAGGCTCAGCCTCCTTGCTGTCTTAGGTCAGGTGAGGGAGACTCAGCCTCCTTGCTGTCTTTGGTCAGGTGAGGGAGGCTCAGCCTCCTTGCTGTCTTAGGTCAGGTGAGGGAGGCTCAGCCTCCTTGCTGGCTTCGGTCAGGTGAAGGAGGCGCTCTGCAAGGCCCTTGAACCCAAGCGCTGTGGGGGAGGCGGGCAGGAGAAAGGCATTGTCCTGGAGGGAGCAGCCGCAGCCTGGCCTCCGTCCCCTCTGCCTGTAAAGCCTGGCCATACACCCTCTTGCTGGGTGCTCCTGAAGGTGCTCTCCCAACTCCTGCCCAGCCTGGAGGGTGAGGATGCATTTGGATAAAGACACTGTGCCTACCCACTGCCCTTTACCCCTGACCTTTCCAAGGCTGGTGGGTCTCCAGCGTCCCTGTCTGCCATCCAGTCTCTGGGTGTGGAGTCTGGAGGCAGCAGCCGAAGGCAGCCCAGGTCTTGCCCAGGTGGTGCCCGCTAAACCGGCGGTCCTGCGGGTGCTCTCCTCAAGGCTCCAGCCCTTTGTGCGGTCTGTGCCCTGGGCCAGTGGGTCGGGGCCTGGGCACCTGCCTTTGTGTGCTTGGAGTCAGAAGACAGATTCCCTGGAATCTCCGGGCTGCAGGTAGTGGCAGTGTCACGCCCGCCCCCACTGGATGCAGGAATAAACAGGCCCTGGGTGCCGAGCAGTTAGCGGGCTGGCGCTGATGGCCCCTAAGACCTATGGGGCCTGGGAAGAGAGAGTGCAGGTCTTCCCGCCTGGTCCGGGCAGGCACCTCCACCGCCTCCCTCCGTGTGATCACAAGAGGAGTCCAAAGGGTTGGGAGAAGGTGCCATGGACGATGGTAGGAAGGGGGCTCCTGTGATGCTGGTCTGATTCTAATCGGCCACCACAGTTGCTGTGCACAATGGGGACGGAAATGGTCTGTTTATGTCCTCCTCAAATTGGAAATAGGTGTGGGATGCAGGCAGGTTCTCGGTGTTACCAGGATGGGGATGGGGGCTGCGGAGCTGCAAGAGGGCAGGGTGGGGCAGGCCGGGCCTCCTGGGCTCACATTGTTATCCTGCTGATGGTGATGTGTGCTTTGCCTTTCTGTGCCCCAGTTTCCTTGTCTTTAGGAAGAGGACAGGGCTGTGGCCTCCCTCATAGCCTGTGTGTATGGGTAAGGCAATGCCCAGCAGCCTTGTGGTTGGTCAGCTTTAGCCTTTGATCAGGCACTCAACCAGCAAGGAACGGCCGGAATTTATCTGTGGTATTCGGAAGGGGAGGTGAGGACTCCATTCCAAACTGCAGGAAACCATCGCAAGTCCAGAGTCGTGTCAGAAAGAAAAGGCAGTGTCAGCACATGGATGAGATGCACACAAACATCGTGTGTCGCTAGTACAATAAGCATGTCTCCAGCTTGGAAACTGTCAGGAGCAAAGTGATTTTGTTGTGTTGTGCTGTGCTGTGAAAGCCCAGAGCGCCATGAGACTAAAAGTGATTGCCAAGGCGCATGCAAGTGCGGCTGCTGTTGTGTCTGTGTTAAGCGTGTCTTCACGTGTTCTTAGAGTCTTTGAAATTGCACACGCACGTCAAGCACACAGCGGTGGAGCCGTGAGGCAGCAGCCAGCTCCTCCCAAGGAGACTGCACATGTGTAAATTGAGAGGCTCTTCTGAAACCTACGCACCGACTTCACGTATTCCACAGTTGGGTGAATGTTCAGAGGGGTCCCACTGGCTTCCATCAGTGGAGTCTGTAGTGTCGGCTTGCTGATCTCAGGGGCGGGGACGGAGCAGCTCAGGCTGGGCTCAGAGGGAAGGACTGCTGATGGGTAAGCGATGTCTGCCCCGAGAACAGGAGTGGCAGGCGCTAGCACAGGTGCCATCGCTGGCTTAGCCACCTGCTGATGCTCGACCAGCTCTCCGGTTAGCCAGGCTTGTCCCCCTCACACCGTGATGACTCCTAGGAGTTGATCCCGTGTCTGTGTCCACGCCGTGTGTGGGGAGTGCGTGGCAGCCCTGCATGTAGTGGCAGAAGACAGGGAACAATTTCAATGTCTGTCCAAGCAGACGGAGTGCTACGTTGTGTCCATGTTGTGGAATTCTCCGGAGCATAAGAAACATTGAGGTGGAATTTTTGTTTTTGTTTTTGGAGACAGTCTTGCTCCTTCGCCCAGGCTGAGGTGCAGTAACGTGATCACAGCTCATGCAGCCTTGTCGTCCTGGGCTCAAGGGACAGGTGGGGTCTCTATGTGCTAACAGAGGACAGTCTCCAAGATATTTGAGAGGAAAGGGAACTGTGTGGAGCAGCGGGAGCGAAACATTATCAGGTGTGTGCAGAGTCGGGAGGGGAGTGCACAGGCTCCATGCGAGACGCTTCCAGAAGGAGCAGAGCTGGCCTCTGGGTAGGAGGAGCCAGGGCTTCCTCCTACAAAATTAAAAAGGTTGCCAAAGTCTTTGTAATTAGAAAGGACAACCACGAGGACACTGGAGGTCTTCCTGCCCAGTGTGGGCTGAGCCAGCCCTGGCAGTGAGCCTCAGAGCCCCAGGCCTCCTCTGTCCGGCTTCCAGGGCCCCACACAGGTTGTCACTGGGGAGAGACTGTTCTGCTGGGAGCCCCTCACCCAGGTTTTTGCCTGGCAGCCCCAGCCCTTCCCCTACTCTCTGTGGGCTCTGGGACCCCAGTTGTTCTCCGTCCCCAGTTCTCATCCTCACTCCCTCGCCTACCCAGTCAGGACCCCACGGTGGGGCTTCAGCAGCCCCAGACCCCATCCTTGGTGCCTGGCTATGCCCTGGGCCCTCCAAGCCAAGCCCCGTGTCCCCCGTCAGTACCGCCTGCCAAATCCAGTTTCTCTGCTGACCCGCATGGTCCATTGCCATGGCCGCAGCTTCCATGCCCCTTGGGTTTGTCTCCTTGTGGGTGCTGGGCTTGGCCCTGGGCATCAGCCAGCCCGATCAACAGAGACACATTGGGGCCGCCTCTCAGAGCCTGAGACCACAGGGGTGACCATGCAGAGAGGGAGTGGGAGGCCCAGGTATCCCAGCTGCCCCAGCGGTGAGCCCAGCCAAACCCAGCAGAAGATCCTCTGAGCCAGCCCACAATCATGAGAACTAAGAAATCATGTTTCAACCACGCGGCTCCGGGAGATTTGTTGCACATTGGGTAATGGATGCACCCGGCCGTGTTGGGATCTTGGTCCAGCCAGCCTCTGCAGTGAGCACAGGCTTTGGTTGAAGAAGTCACCCCCACAATGGGCACAGGACTCCTGTCCCCCAGCAGCCCCCATTCCCCTCTTTTCCCGCTCCCCTTTTCCCGCTCCCCAGAGCTGGCCTCCCCCGTTCCCCTCTTTTCCCGCTCCCCGGAGCTGGCCTCCCCCGTTCCCGTCTTTCCCGCTCCCCGGAGCTGGCCTCCCCCGTTCCCCTCTTTTCCCACTCCCCGGAGCTGGCCTCCCCCCCGTTCCCTCCATTCCTGGGCATGCCCCGTGGCCTTCGCACATGCTTGTTTCCTCCATTGGGCCGCCCTTCCCCCACCTTCCCCATGTGCTCCTGCGCAGCCTCCAGCCCAGCTGGACGTCAACCCCAGGAGCCTCCTGGGGCTCCGCTGCCTCATGGCATTGAGCAGATGCATGCCCACATCGGTCTTCACCCGACTGGCCACCCACGCCCACTCCACCATGAGCAGAGCGGGTCGCACCTCCTCACTGTCGCCTCCACTCACCCAGGCCTAGGATGGACACATCGATGAAGCACGCTCGGAGATGGGATCTCACCGCCCCTCCTTGCTGCGGCCCCCGATGCCAGCCTCTGGCTCCTCCAGATGGAGTTGCCACCTCATCTTTGTCCCCAGCGCCCTCACCTCAGGAGGCCTCAGGCCACCAGCTTCAGTGCTTTCCCGGTGACGTCTCTGGCGCAGGTTTACCCCTGAACCTGTAGAAACTCAGCCTCTCTGGAAAGGGTGGGGAGAAATGTATCTCACGTTGCAGAAAAACACACAAGTGCACATCAGGAATCTGGGAAACAGTGTCTGCAGAAGACAGCAGTAAATACAGAAGATCTAGAACACTCCAGGCCGCGTGAATGGCTTCTTTGTTCAGCTTAGTGTTAGAGATACACACCAGGTAGAGGAGACTCAGGTGGGCCCATCACCAGCCCTGGCAACCCCAGACTCACTTCAGGCCTCTTTAAGGTGACTTTGCAGATGATACCGTGAGTAAATGCTTGTCTTAGAGATTTTCATAAACACAGACACATAAGAAACTACGAATCGACAAGCTCCAGAGCGAGGGTCACAGCTGCCTGTCAGTGCATTTCCCTCCTGTCAGGGTCTTTTGCTTTGGATTTTATACTCACCAAAGCCACGCGTGCACATCAGGAGTCAGGAAGCACCATGGGCTTGTGCGTTAGTTGTTCTCACACTGCTATGAAGAAATATCTGAGACCGGGTAATTTATAAAGGAAAGAGGCTTGATTAACTTCCAGTTCCGCAGGGCTGGGGAGGCCTCGGGAAACTTAACAATCATGGCAGAAGGGGAAGCAAGGCACCTTCTTCACAAGGCGGCAGGAAGGAGAAGCGCAAGCAGGGGAAATGCCAGGCGCTTGTAAAACCAACAGATCTCGTGAGAACTCACTCACCACCACGAGAACTGCATGGGGGAAACGGCTCCCATCCATCCAATTGCTTCCCACCGGGTTCCTCCCACGACACGTGGGGCTTATGGGAACTACAATTCAAGATGAGATTTGGGTGGGGACACAGCCAGACCCTATCAGGGTGTGAGTAACTGCAGGAGTAATGCCTCCCGCCTCCCAGAGGCGCCGTCTTGCCCTTCTCAAGGCCAAACCAAGTGGACACTTTGAACAGGTTTAGGGCTGCTGACCTTACCTGGTGACCAGGGAGAACGGGTCACCAGGTAAGGTCTGCCCTCCCCGCTGCACACCTGCGCTCCCTACTCATACCCGTCAGAGTGGCTTTCTTGGGGGTTGGATCTGCCTCTGCTGTTGACGTGGTGATGATAAACACCTTGCTCACTGCTGAACCACGCAGGACCGTGTGACTGCTTTTCCTGCCTGGCTTTTGTTTTCCTTGGAGTTATTGATTGTTTTTCTTTTTGATCACTTGTCACTAGTGTATCTCCTTCTTCGCTCAGGTATTCTTCCGGGTTTCAGTCTGGGGCTGCTCTCCATGGGCCTCCCACCATTGGCCGAATTCCTTTGGCTTCTCTTGGGTGGGGTCTTGGATCTTCTCCTGGGATTTGCTCCCTTGGTTTGGGGAGGGAGGCACATCATTTTATGGCCTCCTGAGGATGGGTGTTTGGGATGTTCCCCTTTAAATAGAATTCCCACACTCCCTTCACTTGACTGCTTGCATGTTAACGCCACCTCATTTGCTGTCCCCTCCCCTCTTCTGTCCTGTGGACACGTTATTTTTGCCCTGACAATTTGAGAATGAGTTGTAGACTTGGTGCCCCTTTACTCCCAAATGCTTGAGCGTGACTTTGCTGCCAACAAGGACGTGACGCTGTACAAAGATTGAAACGGGGGAGCTGACGTGGCAGCAGCACGGCCGTCTGCTCCAACTCACTGTGACTTCCCAATTGTCCCGGTAATGGCCTTTGTAGGACATCATTAAGGATTACTGGAAGGACCCCGGAACCATGTCTGTTGAGTCTCTCCTGGTTGAGAACCACTTGTCCATCTTCCTTGTCTTTGATGACTCTGACAGTTTTTGAAGAATGCCGGCCAGTCATCGAGTGCCCTTGGTTTGGGTACAAGGTATGTTTTCCTAACTTGCGGGTCTGAAAGTGCGTCCATTCTCCCTTCACGCCTGGTTGGGGTTTCAGCTGACTAGAATTTCTGCGCAGAAGTCTCCCTCAGGATCAGACCATAGCCGTTCCAGAAACCTCCGTGGTGAGTTCATCTCTCCTCCAGAGCCTCCCTCAGGCCAGGCCATCGGCCCCCAGAGGTCTCCGTTGGGACTGAGTCATCACACCTCAGGGGGTGTCCCTTGGTATGGGGCACAGCTCCTCCGGAAGTCTCCGTGAGGTCGTCGCTCCCTGTGGGCCCATGTAGGAGGCTCCGTGCTGTCAGAATTCACTGTCCTTCATGTGGAACCTGGTTTTTCTCTCCTGTCATGTTTAGGATCTTTCTTTGTCCCTGGTCTTTTTTGGCAAACTGGTCACCTGGGGGCCCTTCCAATGGGGAAATGCGTCCTTCAGCTCTGAGAAAATGATTGAAGGATTTGGGGGTGATTTCCTCGCTGCTCCTGTCTCGGGGGCTCCTGGAGGGCCGCGCTGGCCCACTCCCTCTCTTCGCGATCTTTCTGTTTTCTCCTCAGTCGATCCGTCCTGCTTTCCAGGACTCCTTCTCAACTTCATATCCTGCGCCTCTGTTGAGTTGTGTTTTGGCTATAACAGGTTTTCACCTCCAGAGCTCTCCTGCGCCTCTGTTGAGTTGTGTTTTGGCTATAACAGGTTTTCACCTCCAGAGCTCTCCTGCGCCTCTGTTGAGTTGTGTTTTGGCTATAACAGGTTTTCACCTCCAGAGTCTTCTGCCCCTCTGTTGAGTTGTGTTTTGGCTATAACAGGTTTCACCTCCAGAGCTCTCCTGCGCCTCTGTTGAGTTGTGTTTTGGCTATAACAGGTTTTCACCTCCAGAGCTCTCCTGCCCCTCTGTTGAGTTGTGTTTTGGCTAACAGGTTTTCACCTCCAGAGCTCTCCTGCGCCTCTGTTGAGTTGTGTTTTGGCTATAACAGGTTTTCACCTCCAGAGCTCTCCTGCGCCTCTGTTGAGTTGTGTTTTGGCTATAACAGGTTTTCACCTCCAGAGCTCTCCTGCCCCTCTGTTGAGTTGTGTTTTGGCTAACAGGTTTTCACCTCCAGAGCTCTCCTGCGCCTCTGTTGAGTTGTGTTTTGGCTATAACAGGTTTTCACCTCCAGAGCTCTCCTGCGCCTCTGTTGAGTTGTGTTTTGGCTAACAGGTTTTCACCTCCAGAGCTCTCCTGCGCCTCTGTTGAGTTGTGTTTTGACTAACAGGTTTTCACCTCCAGAGCTCTCCTGCCCCTCTGTTGAGTTGTGTTTTGGCTAACAGGTTTTCACCTCCAGAGCTCTCCTGCCCCTCTGTGGTTTCTAACCGGCATCATCTTCTTTTCTGGGGCTCCAGTAACGTGCATCACTGCACCGGCTGACTTCGTGAGGATATTAATAATAGGTTTTGTTGGATTTTTTAAAAAAGTTTCGGGCCAGGTGCAATGGCTCATGCCTGTAATAAGCACTTGGGGAGGCAGAGGCGGGCGGATCACTTGAACCTGGGAGTTCGAGACCAGCCTGGGCAACACAGGGAGACCTTGTTTCTACCAAAAAAAAAAAAAAACATTTGGCCAGGCATGGTGGCACATGCCTGTAGTCTCAGTTACTCGGGAGGTTGAGGTAGGAGGATCACTTGAGCCTGGGAGGTGGAGGTTGCAGTAAGCCAAGATCACGCACTCCAGCCTGGGTGACAGAGCGAGACCCTGTCTCAGAAGAAAAGCAAATAGAAAAAGTTTCCGTCTTGCATAACCTTCATCTTTGGATTTTGGCCTCTCTGGCTGGTTTTGGCCTTTGTCTTTCAAATGGCAGGCGGGGGCCGCACCGCTGTGGCGTCTGGGGATTGGAGGCTGGGGCACTGCCTGCTATGCTCAGGCAGGCGTGTGGTCTGTGGTTCACTCTGAGGTGCTTGTTCCCTTCAGTGCCCGAGCATCTTTCCTCTAGGCTGGTCACTTTCCTGGAGATGCCCCCTCCTCCAACCCCATCTCCTGCCAGCAGATCCTGGGCGACCCCGAAAGGTGCCGGAATTTTAAAATTCCTGAGCCTTGTGGGGCTTCGCCAGCAGTGTGGCTCAGGCCAGGTGCCCTGGGGGCACTGATTTGGTTGTTACTCATCCATGTGCTTTTCAGCTTCCAAACTCCCGCCGCTGCCATCTTGTACCCTCCCCATTCTGTCCTTAGAAGGCCGCACCTGTTCCATCCTTAGTCACCGGCCGGGGCCTGGGGTTTGGGGTGTCCAGTCTGCCACCTTTCGTTCTGCCTGTCCTGCCCTTTTTGAAATGGGTATGTGTCTAACATACGTGAGAAAGTTCTCTGTATCCAGTTTTTTAAACACCCACGCCAGTACTGTGTTTCGTCACGCGTGCATAAACCTCGCGGCACTGCCCTGGCCGGTGCATACCCGCGGGGCTCTGCTTAATGAAGTCAGCAGCTTGCGCCCCCCGGCCCATCCCGGCCCCGTGCTGGGAGTGATGCTGAAATGCCCGCCGTGTCTAGTTTGTGACCCTGGAGACAGTCTCTGCCTGGGGGTTAGGAGTCAAGGAGGGGAAGCCCTTTAGAAGGAAAGGAAGAAAGCCCATAGTTGTCCCCTTCCTGCAGTTCATCTGAAGGCAGAGCCGTCTGGAATGCCGGCACCTGGCAGGTGTTCTCTCCCTCACCTGCCCACAGGTAAGCCTGGCCCACAGTGTCCCCTGGCGGCCTCCCCCCATCTCAGGACGGCTCCTTGGCCCCATTGGGCTCAGCTGAGTGCAGGGCACCTTGTCCCCAGCAGGGAGAAAAGTGGTAGAGTGGAAAGGGGGAAGGTATAACTTAAAGAAAAAACAGCAGGAGAAACCAACCCTGAAGTCGTGGAGACGGGCAGAGGAGGAAGCTGAGTTGAGGGCAGTCACTCAGCTGGGGCTGTGGGTCCGGGCTCTGCCCTGTGAGGTGGCCTGGCTTGGCTCTCTCCACCCTGGATTCCCTCTGCCTGTGGATGAGTTTGGGCCCCAAGGTCAAATCACAGTTAAAGGGGCCACGTTGCAGGGTGGAGGCACAGCAGGGTGGCCCCAGGGCCCCAGGCAGGCAGGTGGGCTCCTCCTCCCCTTGCCCTAGGGCTCCCCTGCTCCAGGGCCTGTAGAGCTCCTGTCGGGAGCGGCTTCCTAGGGCTGAGTGACCCAGCACGCTGTAGTGGAGCCAAAAGGCACTGCTTTTTCCTTGGGTGCTAGCCTCTGAGCAAACGCCTTTTTATGAAAAGCCTCAGGTGTGGTGGGCTCAGTTCTGTGCCTCCCTGCAGACAGAGGCGGCTGGTCACAGGGCGGGTGTCCCCTCTTCTCAGTCCCCTGCCATGACCCTCTCTCCTCCTCCGCCTCCTTTTGGGTCTCCACAGGCCACCCAGTGCTGCCCCCAGGTGGACACCTTGGAAGAGCCGGCTCTCCTGTGCCTGCTCCCCATGGCCTGTGGGCATCCTGTGTGGTGTCTGCAGGATGCCGCCTGGCCCCAGCCCCCTGTTCCTCTGCTGCCACCCACCCCTCCCCACTTCTACCAACCACCAGACTCAGCACGTCCTGAGTACGTGCAGGTGTGTGGACACAAGGCCTTGGGCCGCTTGATTTGGGGAGTGCTCCAGAGCCCTCCTGGGGCCACATGTGCACGTTCAGGAGGCGCTTTGGGAAGGAAACCTGGGGAATCTATGGGCCCAGCCCCCTGCTGCTCAGGTGTGGCCAGTGAGGGCTGCCGGTCGCCAGCCCCAGGTCTAGGTCATGCCCGGTTCCGCAGTCTCACCCATCTTTTCTGCCCCCACGCCGACCTGTGTGTGTGTGGTTTCTTCTACCCGTGGTGCCATCCCTGCCCCCCCCAGACCCTTTCCTTCCCTCCCTCACCCCGGTTGGTGCAGCCCCTGCAGGAAGTCTGGATGCCCCCACCTGGGAGTGCCCTGGACCCCTGCTAATCCTTGGCCGGGGGAGGGGGGCGGTGGCAGCTACCTGTGCCCCACCCTGTGTGGTTGCAATTTGAGGCTATCCCCTCCAGCTAGGGGCGCCAGGGCCTCTTGTGGGGTGCCCACAGGGTCCTGACATCCTTGCCGTCAGCTTGGCTGACCCTTGCTGCACAGATGCTCCACTGTCAAGGGCCCTGGAAGCTGGAGGGTCCTTCGGGGTGGGGGCTGCTGGGGGCACGGGGCCTCTGTGTTTTCATTTGTGGGCTGAGATGGCCCTGCCGCTTACGGATGAAGTCCTTAGCACAGGGATGTGTGAGTGTTCGGTCTGTGGTGGCTGAGGCAATGCACGTAGTAGCAGTTTCGTATACAGAACAGGCGCGTAGCATCCCCCTTCTGGAAATGTGAAGTGCTCCAAAATCCAGAGCTTTTTGAGCACCAACATGAAGCTCAAAGGAAACGCTCCTTGGAGCATTTTGGATTTCGGGTTTTCGGATTAGGGATGCCAAACCGGCAGGTCTAATACAGATATCCCCAAATCTGGAAAAATCTGAAATCTGACACGTTTCACGTAAGGGACACTCAACCTATGTGAAAACTAGATGTGTAGCGATGGCAGTTCATCCCGAGGGTCAGCGATGGCCCCGCGTCGGCAGCGCCCGCTCACGCTCTCTCCGCAGATGCTGGACGAGAACCACCACCTGATCCAGTGCATCCTGGAGTACCAGAGCAAGGGCAAGACGGCCGAGTGCACGCAGTGAGTGCCCGCCACACACAGGAACACTTGGAGGGTGTCGTGCAGAGTCTAAGCATGGAGGCCAGATCTGTCCCAAGAGTCCCCCAGCACAGAGATCAGATAAGTCCCGAGAGTCCCCAGCACGGAGGCCAGATATGTCCCGAGAGTCCCTTGCACGGAGGCCAGATATGTCCTGAGAGTCCCTTGCACGGAGGCCAGATATGTCCCGAGAGTCCCCAGCATGGAGGCCAGATATGTCCCGAGAGTCCATCAGCACGGAGGCCAGATATGTCCCAGGAGTCCCCCAGCACGGAGGCCAGATATGTCCCAGGAGTCCCCCAGCACAGAGGCCAGATATGTCCCGAGAGTCCCCAGCACAGCTGCTAAGCGTTGCTGCCAGAACTGGGGTAGTTCTGAGGGAGGCGGAAGGTGGGAGGCAGGAGCAGTGTGGGGAGGCCTGGGCCAGCGTCTCTGGGCAGCTCTGCGGCCAACAGCCGGCGCACCAGGAGACAGCACTTGCTCCAGGTGGGACCTCCTGTGACCCTGTGAACCTAGGGCCCGATGCATAGGAGGGGTGCGTGGCCAGTCTGCCACCCTCCAAGCGGCTGTCCAAGTGGCCGTCAGACTGACCTGGAGGTGGGAAGTGGGTGAATGGCCTCAGACACCCCTGGGTGTTGGTGGGGTGAGGAGACTGGGTCCCCACTGGTGCGACGTGTACGAGGGGCCTTCCCTGGCAGAACTGTGCTTCCCCATTTCTTTCCTGGGCTTTCTCAGGGTCGCTGGCTCTATGGAGTCCGCCCACTGCCTGGCTCAGCTGGACGAGGGCTCTGTCCCTCTGTCACCTTCAGGCCCCTGCCTCCTCATGGCCTCCCCGCATCTCCATCCTCTGAACAGACCAGTGCCAGTTTCCGCTTAGCTGTTACCTTAGAGTCTTTCCAGAGTTTTTGTCATAGGTTGGGAGCCTGCTCAGGGTTTGGGGTAGAGGCTGCCCTGCCGTCCCTGCCTAGACCCCAGCACCCTGCCAGCTGCCTGTGTCCAGCTGGGTGTCATCTGGGGTCCATGTCCTCATGGGGTTTGGCTGGATGTCAGGCTGTCTTGTTCACACTTTACTTCTGCCTTGGATCCATGTGGGGACTCCGTGGTCCCGTCCTCCTGCCTCATGCGTGCCCCCTCTCCTGCAGGTACCAGCAGATCCTGCACCGGAACCTGGTATACCTGGCCACGATCGCAGACTCCAACCAGAACATGCAGTCCCTGCTTCCTGCCGTGAGTACCCGCGGGGGGTTGGCCTCCTTTACCCAGCAAGGACTCCGACACTACCTAAGATCGGAATTGTGGGCACGTCACCTCAGGTAGCAAAGATGACTCAGAGAAACCAAAAATACCACTAGAGCCACCAGAAATGGGAGTGTGGGCGGTGGTGACCAACCCTTCCTGACAGACCGGGGGTAATGACAGCGTCTGAGGTGGCCAGAACTGTGGCTCAGCCTCGTTATGTATTGAAGGGAGGGAAGCCCCAGAGAAGCCACTCTAGGAGCAGCCGCAGCTCTCGGGTTGGGGGTGGGGAGTGGTGGGGAGAGGTGGGGAGGGGTGGGGTGGGGAGAGGTGGGGAGAGGTGGGGTGGGGAGAGGTGGGGAGAGGTGGGGTGGGGAGGGGTGGGGAGGGGTGGGGTGGGGAGAGGTGGGGTGGGGAGAGGTGGGGAGGGGTGGGGTGGGGAGAGGTGGGGAGAGGTGGGGAGAGGTGGGGAGGGGTGGAGTGGGGAGAGGTGGGGAGGGGTGGGGTGGGGAGAGGTGGGGAGGGGTGGGGTGGGGAGAGGTGGGGAGGGGTGGGGTGGGGAGAGGTGGGGAGGGGTGGGGTGGGGAGAGGTGGGGAGAGGTGGGGTGGGGGCCCTGCGTCTCCCTGGAGCCTCTCCAGGTGCTTTGAGCCGCTGTGAACCGTGCACACGCGCTGCTGTGGGTGAAAACGGAACTTAAAAGAAAACATGCCCAGCACAGTAAATTCTCCCAGTGTTAGTTCAAATATTTTATTTTCTTTGATTTTTTAAAACGCGTTTTTCCAAGATTAAATTGTCACAGTGAAGATGAGGTCGTGCTGCTGCAGCCTCTGTCCTGCTGACGGGGTTCCGGGACAGACGTGTCGCCGGGAATGACGTATCTCCTAGTGACCCTTAGTCCTCGGCAAGTGATGACATAAATGCCAGGATGTGTTTTGCGAGTAAAAATGTTAAACCCACCTCCATTGACCTGTCAAATTGCAGTTCTTCACCCCGCAGACACCCGCAGATCCTGGTGGAAATTTCCTTTTCTTGGCCAGGTGTAGGCAGACCTCCAGAGCTGCTGTTTGACCTTGATCTGGGAGAGTGCTGAGGGCCACTTCACACTCACTCCCTTCTGTGTGGTGTGATCCAAGGTGGTCGTGGGGTGGGGGGAGTGAGGGGGAAGGGGCACATGCAGCAGGAGCACGGGAAACAGGAGAGGGATCCCGCCTGTGCCAAAGCTCTTGGCACGGAGGGCTCGTGGTCGGGGAGCACAGAGGCGCCGGTCACCTGCGCCTGAGGGGGACGGGGTGCGTTCAGCCTGGTGGGCCGGGGAAGGGGTTCCCTGCTGTCCCAGGAGAAGGAGGTCCAGTTTTTCACACCCAGGCACCTGTGGATGAACTCAATACTCAGTAGAGTTGTGAACGCTCACCCAGATGCTCACTCTGCCATCTCCATCTGGGCCTGGTGCTCTGCGGTCACCTGGCTGTGACGATGGCTGCCGATTATGAACATCGACCAGGTGGCCATGATGTGTGGCGGCAAATCTCGGGTGCCCTCTCATCCCTGGCCTGGCTTGTGGAGGTCGCTCTCCGTAAATTAACTGTTTTTCCCTGAAAACTTCCTGTTGTCTGCAGCCGCCCACGCAGAACATGAACCTGGGCCCCGGAGCCCTGACTCAGAGCGGCTCCAGCCAGGGCCTGCACTCTCAGGGCAGCCTGAGTGACGCCATCAGCACGGGCCTGCCACCCTCCTCCCTCCTGCAGGGCCAGATTGGCAACGGTGAGTGCGGCGGGGGAAGGGCGTTCCTGGCCATGAGGGCACCGAGGCAGCCCTTGGGCAGCCGGCTGCCATGGTGGGGCACCCCACCCCTCACAGGGCTGGGCATGGGGACCCACTCCTCCTGGGGTAGCCACAGGTCGGCTGCCGTCGCCCAGTCTCAGGGCCGCAGCGAGCTTGCCGTGCAGCTGGGATGAACCCCTGCTCCAGATTGCGCACTCTCTCTGACACTGTCACGTTCCATCCATTTCAAATGCAAGTTGCAGGGTTCCAGGTGGATTGTGTAATAGGAATGGAATGGTCCTGTCTTTGGATTGAGAAGCATGGATAACGTTTGGAGACTATTAACAGTAATATAACAGGCTGGGCGTGGTGGCTCAGACCTCTAATCCCAACCCTTTGTGAGGCCTAAACCACCAGACTACTTGAGGCCAGGAGTTTGAGACCAGCCTGGGCAATATGGCAAAGCCCCATCTTTACAAAAAATAAAAATATTAGCCGGGTGTGATGGTGCACACTTGTAGTCCAAACTGTTAAATACTTGGGAGACTGAGGAGAGAGGGTCACTTGAGCTTGGGAGGGTGAGGCTGAAGTGAGCCTTGTTGATGCCACTGCCCTGCAGCCTGGGTGGCAGAGCCAGACCCTGTCTCAGAAAATCATAACAAAATAACAACAGATAAACGATTCATCCTGTGCTTTGCTAGCATGTATGCTGCTTGCTTTTCTTTCTTTTTTTTTTTTTTGAGACAGTCTCGCTCTAGTCGGCCAGGCTGGAGCGCAATGGGCATGATCTTGGCCCACTGCAACCTCCGCCTCCCGGGTTAAAGCAGTTCTCCTGCCTCAGCCTTCCAAGTAGCTGGGATTATAGGCACGTGCCACCACACCTGGCTAATTTTTTTGTATTTTTAGTAGAGACGGGGTTTCACCATGTTGTCCAGGCTAGTTTCAAACTCTTGACCTCAGGTGATCCACCCACCTTGGCCTCCCAAAGTGCTGAGATTACAGGCATGAGCCACTGCTCCCGGCCACTTATTTCTTTATTAGTCACTTAATCATTAATAGTGCTGTTGATAGCAACTCTTCCCAAAATCACTTGAAGGGAAATTGGGGCGTTTTCACCTTCAGAAGTGGTGACCTGGCTCCCCAGCACCTGACACCACTCCCTGCTCCCCATGCCAGGGCCGAGCCACGTGTCCATGCAGCAGACGGCGCCTAACACGCTGCCCACCACCTCCATGAGCATCTCTGGGCCCGGCTACAGCCACGCGGGGCCTGCCTCGCAGGGCGTCCCCATGCAGGGGCAAGGCACCATCGGCAACTACGTGTCTCGGACCAACATCAACATGCAGTCCAACCCAGGTACCTACTCTGTCTCTGCAATGCCGGGGGGCCTGGGGCTGCCTCCAAGACCCTTGACACATGCACGTTGGACATGCGGTCCCCGGGGAGCTGCCCTCCTGCTGGGTGCTGGAGGGGAGGGGCCCATGAATCGGGGCTGGCTGCCGCCTCTGAGAGCTTCCGAAGGGATGGGCGCCAGTGGGTGCACAATCAACTCCTCCTGTGCCCCAGCTTTGCGAGGGGCTGGGGTGTTTCCCATGGAGTCTCAGGGAATGCCCCAGGGAGTGGGGGCCACTGGCCCTGGGTCTGGACAGACAGCACTGGGCTCTCAGAGGTGGGGTAGAGTTGTTCCCTGGGGAGGGAACAGCCTGGCCAGAGGCATGTCAGTGGAGAAGACAAGGGGCCAGAAGCGCTGGGCCAGAGGCCACAGCCTTTCTGCAGGGCAGCGGGAGCCCGAGAGCGGGGCCGTCCGCCATGGTGGCCACGTGTGGTGTTGGGCACTTGAGAAGCAGCGGGTCCCCATCGCGTTCCATGAGCATCGGCCCCGGTCGCGTTTTGTGGGCGTCGGTCCCGGTTGAGTTTCTTGAGTGTTGGAGACACACGGACTTCAGAGGCTTAGTGTCAAAAAAGGGTGCTGAGGACCTCCTTAGGGTTTTCTCACAATAACTGAACGTTAAGCATTTATTGTGGACATACTGACTGAAATAAAATGCATGATTCAAATGGATTTCACCTGTTTGTTTTTACTTTTCACTGTGGTTATTCGAAACTTTAAAAAGTGTGGCTTGTGTCATTTCTGTTGAACGGGGCTCCACTAGGGGCTTCTGAGCAGGGGACGTGTACGACAGGCCAGTGTGAAGGGCTGTGAGGTTGCAAAGCTGCTAAGGAGGGGACAGTGTGACCCCTGAGGCCAGCTCAAGGGACCAGGGAGAACAGGACTCGAGCCACAGTGGAATTGGGATTGTCACGGGAGCTGTGTGTCCGAGGAGAGGTGGAAGGGTGGTTGTTGGCTGTGGAAGCCGCTGGATCTTCCTGCCCGGGGGCTCTCCCTGTTGTTTTCTGCACGTCGGCACATTTTTAAATAGTCGGTGCAAGCAGCGGGTCTGAGCATGCAGGGCGTCAGTGCGGGCCACGTAGGGGAGGTGTGCCTTGCAGCGGAGGACGACGTTCTCGTGGGGAGCACAGGAAAATAACGAGGAACCCGCCCGGGCGCAGGAGGTAGTTGGGTGTGGGAGGGAGGGCGGGAGGCTTCCCGGGGTGATGTGGGGCCTCTGTCCTGTCATTCAGTGTCCATGATGCAGCAGCAGGCGGCCACGTCGCACTACAGCTCGGCACAGGGCGGCAGCCAGCACTACCAGGGCCAGTCGTCCATCGCCATGATGGGCCAGGGCAGCCAGGGGAGCAGCATGATGGGGCAGCGGCCCATGGCACCCTACCGGCCCTCCCAGCAAGGTAACGTCCGACCGGGCCAGGTCTCAGGCACAGCTGACGGCCGCGGGTCGTGAAGTGCCGGGCTGTGTGCGCTCCTCTGTGAGGAGCCTGGGGGAGTGAGGCTTGGTGCCTTGGTGTTATATTGAGTGTGGATGCTGGGGTTGAGGGCCAGGGTGTGGCCCGTGGAGGGTCTGTCCCCAAGGAGTCAGTGTTGGGGGCAGGGGCGGCAGTTGTCATTAAGAGTGTCACAGGCCAGGCTCATGCCTGTAGTCCCAGCACTTTGGGAGGCCGAGGTAGGCGGATCACCTGAGCCAGGCGCTCAAGACCAGCCTGGCCAACATGGTGAAACTCTGTACTAAAAATACAAAACATAAGCTGGATACGGTGACAGCGTGGGGTGTTTTGCTCGGGTGGGTGAGGCCATTCAGCAGGGCCTTGGCTTCCCCAGCGAGCGAGGAGGTCCTCCAAGGGAGGAGGGCGCGGCCGGCGCTGGCGCTGAATGTGGTTTCCCCGCAGGCTCTTCCCAGCAGTACCTGGGCCAGGAGGAGTACTATGGCGAGCAGTACAGCCACAGCCAGGGTGCCGCGGAGCCCATGGGCCAGCAGTACTACCCCGATGGTGAGCACTGGCGGCGGCCTGACCCTGCCGGGAACGCAGAGCAGCTGCAGGGACGAGGAGGGCGAGGAGGGTGTGGCCACTGCAGTGTGTCCTCGGTCATTCCAGCTCAGGCCTGGGCTACAGGCAGAGCGGCCAGACGCCCTGCAGGAGCAAGGTAGGGGACGGGGTGAGCTGGGCTGGCAGTGGTGCCTGGCCTCTGCGGAGAGAAGCTGTGGCGCACACCGCTGCACTCGCCTCCACGCGGTCTTGCCTCTACTGCCTGAAAGGCTATGGGAGTTGGAGGCGGATAATTGCAGCCCCCAGCTGTAGATAGGTGGAAATGTTCAAGAAGGCGCCTTCCAGCTTCACAGAGAATGCCCTGAAGGTGACGGCTCCACCTGCAGCGCCTCCTCCTGCCCCTTCTCATCTCTGCAGAGTATTTTACCATCGTCACCTTTCAGTCACCTTTCAGTCTTTGCATAGTCCCAGGGCTTGTGGAGGGGATACTGAAAGTGGTCTTGGCTGAGAACAGCGGTTCACACCTGTCATTCCGGCACTTTGGGAGGCTGAGGCAGGAGGATCGCTTCAGCCCAGGAGGCTGAAGCTGCATTGAACCATGATCGCGCCACCGCACTCCATCTTTGATGACAGAGCAAGACCTTGTCTCTAAAGTAAAAATAACAATAAAATACAGTGGTCTTAAAGGCTGGGTTGATCCCTGGGTGGCATCCAGGCAGGGAGCTGGCCTCAGCCAGCAAGGGGCAGGTGCACAGGCAGGTGGGCAGGTGGCAGCAGGGCAAGCCACCCGTGCCACGTGATGGTCACATGCAGTGAAGGCCTCGGTAAGGGTTGGACCCCCCTGCCTGCATCCTCCCAGGAGCTAGCAGTGGGGAGGAGAAGGCAGTCGGGTCACTAGCATGGCTGTGTGGCAGGCACTGAGAGCGCTGATCCTCTGCATAAATCCCCAGGTAGCTTCACAGTCGCCCCGAGAAGGAGGCATTGATGTCTGCGTTTCAGTGAGGAGGCTGAGGCTCAGGATGTTGGGGCATGGTCTGGGGGGACACGGGTCCTGCCGGCTTTTGTTGCCTCCCTGGCCCGACAGCATCTCCCCAGCCTGGGTCTCAGTCGCCTCCTCCGGGACCTGCGCGGTGCGCAGCCTCCACTGACTGTCGCCATCTCCATTTCGCACAGGCCATGGCGATTACGCCTACCAGCAGTCATCCTACACGGAGCAGAGCTACGACCGGTCCTTCGAGGAGTCCACGCAGCACTACTATGAGGGGGGTAAGGAACACGGCTGCATGCTGGGCTCGAGCATAAGAGCCACACGCAGCAGAGTTAAGACGCTGCACCCTTAGGAGCATGCAGTGCCTGCCTTCAGTGAGTCCCTTAAATCACAGCACAGTGCGTGGGAGGAGAGACTGTGTTCTGGGAGCTGGAAATTCAGGCTGTGTCGGGAGCCCCGCTTGCCTTATGTGTGTGTTCGTGAGACAGAAAAGGATTCAGCCGGCCACGCTGGGGTTGGGGGCACAGACTCGGTTATTGGGTCCAGCCAGGGAGCGTGGGGCCTGCGACAGGAAGGATTCAGCCGGCCACGCTGGGGTTGGGGACAGAGACTCTGTTATTGGGTCTGGCCGGGGAGCGTGGGGCCTGCGAGCCACTCTCAGAGCTTCCTCAGCTGGAGGCCAGCAGTGGCTGCGCTGGATGTGGCCTCGCGTTTCTTCAGACACCTGCAGGCCAGGAAACGCACATCTGTGGCTGGGGGCTTGCCGCCCTTCTTGGCGGTCCTGGGCAGCGCTGCGCTGGGGGCTGTGTGTCGGGTGGACTTGCCCCTTTCTGTGGTGTCTGTGCCCCTACCCTGGCTGCCCTGAAACCCCAATAGAACGTCCCAGAATGTGGAGTTGGGAAGAGGTACACACAGCCAGTTCCAGCCCCACCCCAGGATAAAGGTGGCCCCCAGAGAAGAACTGATGATGGCCTGCGGGATTGCGTGACCTCGTCCGGGAGGGAAGGCGGGCCTGCAGTCCCTGGGGAGAGGGACCTCGTGTCAGCTGATGCTGACCGGCAGGCAGCAGTGGCTGAGGCCTTCCCACTGCAGGGCTGCGATTTATCAAGAGGTAACAGTGTCGGTGAGGCTTCACCAGGTACACAAAGCAGGCAGGCACTAAACGGCTACAGATTTCCTTGTTTGGGTTACTTCTTAAAAAATTGGATGTATAAAAGTTTTGCTTCTGAGCTTACACATCTCAGCCTGCTGTGAAGAAATAAAGCACGCAAGTGTAGGCATATATAGAAACATCATGGTATGCGCTACGAATGCCTGTGACATTGAAATGTCAGTTATACCTTCGTAAATCTGGGGGAAACAAAAAGTACATGAATACATAATTAAAGTTTAAAAGAAGAAAGAGCCTGGGTGTTGTGGCTCACGCCTGTAATCCCAGCACTTTGGGAGGCCAAGGCAGGCGGATCACTTGAGGCCAGGAATTTGAGACCAGCCTGACCAACATGGCGAAACCCCATCTCTACCAAAAAATACAAATATTAGCTGGCCGTGGTGGTGCACGCCTGTAGTCCCAGTTACTCAGGCGGAGGCGGGAGAATCGCTTAAACCTGGGAGGTGGAGGTTGCAGTGAGCCGAGATCGTGCCACTGCATTCCAGCCTTGCGACAGGATAAGACCCTGTCTCAAAAAAAAAAAAAAAATTAGCTCGGTGCATTGGTTCACACCTGTAATCCCAGCACTTTAGGAAGCCGAGGTAGGTGGATCACCTGAGGTCAGGAGTTTGAGACCAGCCTGTCCAACACGGTGAAACCCCATCTCTACTAAAAATACAAAAATTAGTTGGACATGGTGGCATGTGCCTGTAAGCCGAGCTACTCAAGAGGCTGAGGCAGGAGAATTGCTTGAACCTGGGAGGTGTAGGTTGCAGTGAGCTGAGATCATGCCATTGCACTCCAGCCTGGGCAACAAGAGTGAAACTCTGCCTCAAAAAAATAAATAAATAAATAAAAGAAAGAAAGAGCCAGGCATGGTGACTTACACCTGTAATCCCAACACTTTGGGAGGCCAGTGGAGGAAGATAGCTTGAGCTCAGGAGTATTTTTTTTTTTTTTTGAGACGGAGTCTCGCTCTGTCGCCGAGGCTGGAGTGCAGTGGCACGATCTCGGCTCACTGCAACCTCCGCCTCCCGGGTTCAAGCAATTCTCCTGCCTCAGCCTCTTGAGTAGCTTGGATTACAGGCCCCACCACCACGTCCAGCTAATTTTTGTATTTTCAGTAGAGACAGGGTTTCATCATGTTGGTCAGTCTGGTCTCTAACCCCTGACCTCATGATTCACCTGCCTCGGCCTCCCAAAGTGCTGGGATTACAGGCGTGAGCCACCGCGCCTGGCCGAGCTCAGGAGTTTGAGGCCAGCATGGGCAACGTGGCAAAACCCTTTCTCTCCTGAAAGAAAAAAAAAAAGCCGGGTGTGGTGGTGGGTACCTGTAATCCCAGCTACTCAGGGGGCTGAGGTGGGAGAATCGCTTGAACCCAGAGGCAGAGGTTGCAGTGAGTTGAGATTGCACTACAGCACTCCATCCTGGGTGACCGAGCCAGACCCTGTCTCAAAACAAAAGCCACCCTGTGGCCAGTGCCCAGAGGCTATCTTCTGGCATATTGGCTGCAGTGGTGCCTCCGTAAGCCCTGGGAGTCGGCAGGATCTCTGCCATCATGGGGCTGGCCCTGTCCCTTCCATCTTGGAGCACAGGGTTCAGCCTTGTCCACGGCGAGGTGTCCACATGCACCTGCCCAAGGCTGCCACACTTTATCCCAAAAACAAACGCAGGATGTGCCGTTCAGTCTTTCAATGTCTGATGTAGCTTTTTTTTTTTTTTTTTTTTTTTTAAAGAGACAGGGTCTTGCCCTATCACCTAGGCTGAAGTGCAGTGGCCTGATCATGGCACACTGCAGCCTTGAAATCCCAGGCTCAAGTGATCCTCCTGCTTCAGCCTCTCGAATTGCTGGGACTAAAGGCATGCACCACCAGGCCTGGCTTTTTTTTTTTTAATTTTTGTAGAGATAAGGTCTCGCCATGTTGCCCAGGCTGGTTTTGAACTCCTGGGCTCAAGTGCCACCTCACCCTCCTGCAGTGCAGGGGCTCCAGGTGTGCGCCATCGCGCCCGGCTGATAGGTACTTCTGTAGCTTGTTGTGGGTTACATACTCTTGCCTTCCATCATTGATGAGAAATTTGCTAAAAAGCTTAGTAACCTCTTAAGACCAGTAAGACAGATGGCGTGGTTTCCTCCTTGATTTAGAAGCATTTTATTCGATCTGTTTGTTAGACTCTGACATGAGGAGTGCACATACGTAGGTGACACTTTACCCTATAGCAGGTGGTACTGTGAAGTCTTGGAGGGGTGAGAGGCCTGGGGATGCTTTGCTTTGAAGAGACTGGCGGATGTGTCATAGCCACCTTCAAACACAACTGTGGCCCATGGTGCAGTGGAAAGGCTGGGGGGACGTTAGGAGGAATGGGTCAAAGGCACCATAAAGAATTTTCCAGGCCGGGTGCAGTGGCTCCCACCTGTGATCCCAGAACCAGGCCGGGTGCGGTGGCTCCCACCTGTGATCCCAGCATCAGGCCGGGTGTGGTGGCTCCCACCTGTGATCCCAGCATTGTGGGGGCCAAGGCAGAGGATCACGTGAGCCTGAGAGGTTGAGACCAGCCTAGGCAACATAGTAAGACCCCCTCTCTACTAAAAATCAAAAACATTAGCCAGGTGTGGTGGCATGCGCCTGTTGTCCCAGCTACTTGGGAGGCTGAGGCAAGAGCATAGCTTGAGCCCGGGAGGTCGAGGCTGCAGTTAACTATGATCACACCACTGTGCTCCAGCCTTGGCAACAGAGCGAGACCCTGTCTCAAAAATAAAAAGAATTTTCCAACTTTTGAGTCATCCCACAGCAGGATGAGTGGGACAGGCTGGTGCTGGAATTGTTCCTGGTGACGGCATCAGTCAGGAGCCTGCAGAATCTGATAAAACGAGAGGGTGCTCATGCGCAGGGCACCAGTAATAGGAGGGACCAGAGTCAGGCCGACCCAGCCAGGAGGGGACAGTGGGGGCCACGGGGTCACTCGTGCTGGGCAGGAGCATCGGGATGTGGTGCTCGGTGGGGGAGGGGCCAGGAGAGGGGTGCGAGTCCCATGTTCGCATCACAGTGAGGTTTGCAGTGACGCATACTGGACAGAGCCCAGCCCCTCGTGACCTGGCATCTGGGCGCCATTGCTGCTAGGAGAGACCGCCCATGAGCTGCAAAAGCCAGGTATGGAGCTGGGTGTGTGGGATGTGCCTCTGTGAAAATGCAGGCAAGATGAGACTGTACCCTTGCACACACCCACACTCACACCATCAGCCAATGGACAAACACCAAAACAACCAACACAAATGCTTACGGGTAGGAGATGGGGTTAGGGCTCGGGCAGTCCAGAGCAGGGGTGGAAGTGGCCACCTTCCCAGGACCTCTTGAAGGTATGGGTCTGTCTGTATGTACCTTTGAATCATGTAGATGTATTGGCAGCTTCAGAAGTTAAGTTAAACATCACTGGGGCCGGGCACAGTGGCTCACGCCTGTAATCTCAGCACTCTGGGAGGCTGAGGCGGGTGGATCACTTGAGATCAGGTGTTCGAGACCAGCCTGGCCAACATGGTAAAACCCTGTCTCTACCAAAAATACAAAAATTAGCCGGGCTTGGTGGCGCATGTCTGTAAGGCATGCTACTTGCGAGGCTGAGGCATGAGAATCACTTGAACCCAGGAGGCAGAGGTAGCAGTGAGCCAAGATCACGCAACTGCACTCCAGCCTGTGGCGGCAAAGCGAGACTCCATCTCCAAAAAAAAAAAAAAGGAACATCATTGTTGGCTGTCACAGAAACTGAAAGGACCTCACTTTATGGCTGTCCACACCATCCACACCTCCTGGAGTCCCGAGCGTGGCTGGCGTGTCGTGTGCATTTCTCAGGCCCTCGCCAGGTGGTGACCAGTGTGTCCCAGGAGTGGACGACAGGGTGGTGTGGCCGGGGCCTGTGGGACACATCTTCCCCAGGCAGCGCTGGGGCCGCCTTGGCTGCATCCTCGTGTGGATCACTGTGTTTTTATGTGACACGGCTTTGAGCGTCGTTCACTTGTTCCTCGTGGCTCATTGTGTCCACATCTTGCTCCTTCTGAGCAAGCAGAGGGTGTGCTCTGGCCTCTTGTTTCACACACAGATGCATCATGCCCGGCACCTTCTCACGGGCACCCCACAGAATGCCAGAGGGTTCTTAGAATAGAGAAAGAAAAGATCTGGGCACGGTGGCTCACTCCTGTAATCTCAGCACTTTGGGAGGCTGGGGCAGGCGGATCACGAGGTCAGGAGATCGAGACCATCCTGGCTAACACGGTGAAACCCCGTCTCTACTAAAAATACAAAAGAATTAGCCGGGCGTGGTGGCGGGCGCCTGTTGTCCCAGCTACTCGGGAGGCTGAGGCAGGAGAATGGCGTTAACCCCGGAGGCGGAGCTTGCAGTGAGCCGAGATTGTGCCACTGCCTCCAGCCTGGGTGACAGAGCGAGACTCCGTCTCGAAAAGAAAAGAAAGAACCCTGGAGTACTTGCTGGTTGTGGAGGAAGTCCCCACATCTGCCCGCCCCGTTGCTGTCCTGTTGAGAGCACGGCTTGGGCTCCCCCGAGCCCTGCAGATTTCATGAAACACGTCTGAAAACGACGAAGGCCTTTTCCACAGATGTTGTGCCCCCTTTCCCTGCAGTTATCTCAGCAGCCCCCTTTCTTCAGGGATAGGGCGGCTGCTGCCAGTTCACACCAGATCACCTGAGCACCCACTGGGGTGTGAGAGCCAGGCCTGGTCCCTGTGTGCTGGGGCTGGGTGTTCTGAGCTGGCACTCTCACAGTTGTTGCATACCTGCTGGGTACCAGGGCAAAGCTGGCCCATTTCCTACAAACTGGCTCCTTTTTTTTTTTTTTTTTTTAATGTTTTTTTGAGATGGAGTCTCGCTCTATCGCTCAGGCTGGAGTGCAGTGGCACGATCTCGGCTCACTGCAACCTCCTTCTCCAGGGTTCACGCCATTCTGCCTCAGCCTCCCGAGTAGCTGGGACTACAGGCGCCTGCCACCACGCCCGGCTAATTTTTTGTATTTTTAGTAGAGATGGGGTTTCACCGTGTTAGCCAGGATGGTCTCGATCTCCTGACCTTGTGATCCACCCACCTCGGCCTCCCAAAGTGCTGGGATTACAGGCGTGAGCCACCGCGCCCGGCCACAAACTGGCTCCTTTATTATGTAACAAATAAAGTGGGCTATAAAACATGAGAATATGCAGGCTGACCCCCAAAAGCCTGACACTCTTGAAAACCCACTCCCCCATGTCTCAGATGGCTTTCATGGGGGCAGGATAAAGGACTGTGACCTTAAGTCTTCTCCCGTGATGGTGACAGCTCATTTGCCAGCTGTTGCTGGAACCAGCCCTGGATTTTGAGGAAGGCGTGGAAGTTCAAGACTCAAGATATTTCCTGGATAGAGAATAACTGGAAAGGCTCAAGTAAGTTTTTCCAAAGCTCTCGCCTTAGGAGGAGTTCAGCCTGGAATAAGAGCGTGTGTTAGTTTTGTCATCCCATCTAACTACAGATTGAATTACCCTGATAGGTTTTTAAGCCATTCCAATGTGCATTATCTCAATAAAGCTGTTATTTAGAAAAAATACTAGATTGCAGTTTTAAAATACTTAAATTTTACAGCTTCTAAAAAAGGAAAGTTATTTCCAACCAGAAAAGTAAAGTAGAAAAATGGATTCTTTGCGCGGAGCATGGTGGCTTACGCCTTTATCCCAGCACTTTGGAAGGCAGGGGCAGCAGGATTGCTTGAGGCCAAGAGTTTGAGGCCAGCCTGGGCAACATAGGGAGACCCTGTCTCTACAAAAGATTTCAAATTGCCTGGGCATGGTCGGTCACCGGGGCTCACACCTGTAATCCCAGCACTTTAGGAGGCCAAGGAGAGCGGATCACAAGGTCAGGAGATCGAGACCATCCTGGCTAACATGGTGAAACCCCTTCTCTACTAAAAATACAAAAAATTAGCCTGGCGTTGCGGCGGGCACCTGTAGTCCCAGCTACTCAGGAGGCTGAGGCAGGAGAATGGCGTGAACCCGGCGGGTGGAGCTTGCACTGAGCCGAGATCTCGCCACTGCACTCCAGCGACAGAGCAAGACTCCATCTCAAAAAAAAAAAAAAAAAAAAAAAAAAATTATCTGGGCACGCTGGCACACACTGTAGTCCTAGCTACTCAGGAGGCTGAAGTGAGAGGAACACTTGAGCCAGGGAGATGGAGGCTTCAGTGAGCTCTGATCGCACCACTGCACTCCAGCCTGGGTGCCAGAGCGAGGCCCTGTCTCTGAAAAAAAAAAAAAAAAAAATTATATCTGCAAAGACCCTATGTCCAAATAAGGTTCCATTCACAGGTACTTGGAGTTAGGATGTCAGCATCTCTCTGGGGAGCAGTTTGACCCGCGACGCTGGCGTTCGTCTCTGTCTTAGTTGTCATATTAACCATTTCGTTTCTTAGCTTTCCATTTGTATTTCTCTAAGATAAAAGTGTAGTATAGTATTTGAATGGTTGTGAAAAAATAAACACGCCGAAGCAATGGATTTGGTTTTGGGATTCCAGAGTTACTGTGTGGTGAGTGGGCTACAGAATGAGCCCCCTTAGCCCAGGTGGGGAAAGTCATTTCCGTGTCTCCTCCCTCCCTCCAGGAAACTCCCAGTACAGCCAGCAGCAGGCCGGGTACCAGCAGGGCGCTGCGCAGCAGCAGACGTACTCCCAGCAGCAGTACCCCAGCCAGCAGAGCTACCCCGGGCAGCAGCAGGGCTACGGTAAGAGGGGAGCACGGTCCTCGGGGCCCCCCAGCGCCCACCCCTGCCCCTGCCACATGTGGGTACGTGCTCAGTACCCCAGCCAGCAGAGCTACCCCGGGCAGCAGCAGGGCTACGGTAAGAGGGGAGCACGGTCCTCGGGGCCCCCCAGCGCCCACCCCTGCCCTTGCCACATGTGGGTACGTGCTCAGTGACCCTGGTGCTCAGGCAGATGTGTAATAAACTTATTGTGAATACCTTTAGGTTTCCAGAAAAGTTAGAAACATCCCTGCATGTAGACCTGAAACATCTTATTTTAACTTAAACATAAATTCATTGCCCACGTGGCCTGTGATGGGAGCCAGTGTCCCGTCTATCTGTCACCTGCATGCCTCAGTCCCAGCTTCGACCTCTTTGACAGAGCAGGTCAAAGCCTGTGGGTCTCAGCCTTCACTGCAGCTTACAATCACCCAGGAAACTTCTGAAAAATAAGGTCTGGGCTGCCCCAGGTCTTTTTTTGGAGCAAAATCTCAGTTCTCAGGATGAGCTCCACACATGTGGTTTCTTATGAGGCACGTACCTGATTCTGCTATGCTTATTCAGCCCTTTACAGCCATTACTAATTAAATAGTATAAAAATTACTTGAGGAGGCCAGGCGTGGTGGCTCACGCCTATAATCCCAGCACTTTGGGAGCCTGAGGTGGGCGGATGACCTGAGGTCAGGAGTTCAAGACCAGCCTGACCAATATGGTGAAACCTTGTCTCTACTAAAAATACAAAAATTAGCTGGGCATGGTGGTGGGGGCCTATAGTCCCAGCTACTCAGGAGATGAGACAGGAGAATTGCTTGAACCAGGAGGTAGCGGTTGCGGTGAGCCGAGATCACACCACCATACTTCAGCCTAGACAATAGAGTGAGACTCCTCCTCAAAAAATAAAAATTAAAAAAAAATTACTTGAGGCTCAGTGTGGTAGCTCATGTCTGTAATCCCAGCACTTTGGGAGGCTGAGGCAGGAGGATTGCTTGAGCCCAGGAGTTCGAGACCAGCCTGGATGACATAGTGAGACCATCTCTACAAAAAATACAAAAATTAGCCAGGCATGGTGGCACACTCCTGTGGTCCTAGCTACTTGGGAGGCTGAGGCAGGAGAATCACTTGAGCCTGGGAGGTGGAGGTTGCGGTGAGCCAAGATCGTACCACTGCACTCCAGCCTGGCCTGGGTGACAGAGTGAGACCCTGTCTCAAAAAAAAAAAAAAAAAAAAAATTGGCCTCTATCAGTTCTTTCCGGAGCCTTTGACATAGCCTTCCTAGAGACGATGTCTCTGTCTCACCTGCCTGCAGGTTTTCAGCAGCTCCTGTGATAGTTAAGTTACAAGTTACAGCAGCCAGTGTGACTGATGCCAGCAGGTTCTGGAGGGCTGTCCTGCCTTCAGGTAGCAGCAGTTCTGGGGTGATGGAGAGAGCCCATCAGCCCTCGCCATGCTGGTGGGGGGCCTGGGGCACAGTCCTGGGACCTCACAGGGCTGGAGGGGCTGGTGGGTCGGTTACATGGTACCCTCGCTGTACGGAGTTAATGCGGAGCACATGCAGGTACCAGGTGTTCTGGAGATTGACAAAAGGCTGATGCATTGAGACAGGAATTTTTCAAGGAAAAGAAGTTTTAAAAAAATTTTTTAAGTTAAGAAAAAATTTTTAAGTTAAGAAAAAAAAAAAAGATGTGCCCGTTTTGGCCGGCCTCACAGTTCCTGGTGTTTTCTCAGGGCCTGCCCAGGGAGCCCCATCGCAGTACCCCGGCTACCAGCAAGGCCAAGGCCAGCAGTACGGAAGCTACCGAGCACCGCAGACAGCGCCGTCTGCCCAGCAGCAGCGGCCCTACGGCTATGAACAGGCAAGCTTTCTGGATGTTTCCAGATGTGCCCATCCGCCGCGCCTGTCGAGACAAAATGAAGATTTCTCTTATGGCCATGAGGAACAATGAGCTGGAACTAACTGGCTTCCAGGGTTCCTTCCAGAACGTTAAGTCTCTGAGCCTGTAAGGTTTTTCAGAATTACCTCTGTATACGCTCACCTCAGTCATCCAGCTGGCTTTTCATACCCTAAGCTCACCATTAGATCTGCATGCTGGTTCTCACATTCATTCACTCTGCCAGTGTTTGTCGCGTACTGGGCACGCGTCCAGTCTCGCTGGCTGAGTGCTTGGCGTGTGGCCGCGACACGAACCCTGCACTTTTAGAGCTTATGTCTCGCTACGGAGACATAAGGTGGTCCCACAGGGCCAGACTGTCCTGAGGACAGAGCAGGGGGCCCCACATGGAGCCCGCCTTCCAGGTGGGGGCACAGGTGGCCGCATTTGGCCCGTGTGGACAATTCCAGGATGAAGACACAGCGGGGAGTGGCTGGCAGCCCCAGGCTCAGCCCAGGGAGGGGGAAGCCCTTTCTGCCCAGGAACAGTGAGCAGGGCTTTGAAGGAGCTGAGGAAAGATCAGCTTGGAAGATGGAAGAGCGGGAGCTCTTGGGACAGTGAGGAGGCCAGTGTGACGGGAGGTGACAGGGACAGGTGGGCATGGGGGCCTCCATAAAGCAGATATCGCCTTCCCTCTGAGTGGGATGGGGCCCCTGGAGGAGGACAGGGTCTGTGTGGTGGGAGCACTGCAGGAGCGAGGGCCTCCTAGAGGAGAATGAGCCAGGCACAGGAAGAGGGCGTGCCAAGGTCCTGAGGCATCAGGAGGTTTGTCCCAGTGAAGGCAGCCCGAAGGAGGCTCGGTGGCTGGAGCATGGGGCATACGAAGGAGAATGCTCTGGGACGTTTTTTGGAGCCTCCTTTGAGAGAGTCCTTAGCAGGAAGTGGCTCTGTGTTGGTGACTCTGAGCTGGCCGGAGGTGTTAGAGACTTACACTGCCAGTGAAATTTCAAAGCACTACGTCGATCAAGTTTGTTTTTCTCAGGGAATTGGGTAGGTAAGAGGCCAAACACTGTTTTTTAAATGCTTCTCGTCCTCCTTCAAGAGGGCAAAGGGTCACCAGATAGATGTAGAGAAGCCTAAAGATCATGTAACACAGGCTCCCTGCCAGGACACAGTACTCAGAAGGCCACGCCTGGGAAGGGCACACCGATGAGGCCTTTACACAGACGTCAGGAGGGCTCTGGTGTGCTCTTGGGACACTGTGAGGCCACTGCAGCCTCGCCTCTCCCCAGTGTGTGCTGGGCGCTGGTGAGCGGGGAGCAGGCCCCAGTTTGGCCCTCCAAGTTTGCACAGGAGCATCATGCTGGAGTCTGGAAGGACAGCAGTCTGCATCCTGATGTTAAATTAGAATTATTTGAATGATTCTGATGAGACGCTATACCTCCTTCATACAGTCCTGAAAATAACTTCTTTGGATTTTCTGAAATAAGTGAGGGTCCTATATAAGACTGAACCAGAGGACACATAACTTTATAGCTACCTATGAAAAGACTGTGACCAGTCGTGGTGGCCCATGCCTGTAATCCCAGCACTTTGGGAGGCCAAGGCAGGAGGATCGCTAGAGCCGAGGAGTTTGAGACCAGCCTAGGCAACATAGCGAGACCTGTCTCTACAAAAAATAAAGTAGTCGGGCATGGTGGTGCATGCCTGTAATCCCAGCTACTTGGAAGGCTGAGGCACGAGGATCCCTCGAGCCCAGGAGGTCGAGGCTGTAGTGAGTCGTGATTGCACCATTACACTCCAGCCTACAGAGAGTGAGACTTTGTCTTAAAAAAAGGAAAAAGAAAGGCCAGGCGTGGGGGCTTACACCTGTAATCCCAGCGCTTTGGGAGGCTGAGGCAGGTAGATGACCTGCAGTCAGGAGTTCAAGAGCAGCCTGGCCAACATGGTGAAACCCCATCTCTGCTAAAAATACAAAAATTAGCAGGGTGCCTGCTAAGCCCGGCTACTCGGGAAGCTGAGGTGGGAGAATCGCTTGAACCGGGGAGGCAGAGGTGAGTTGAGATCACGCCACTGCACTCCAGCCTGGGTGACAGAGACACTCCATCTCAAAAAAAAAGAAAAGAAAAAGACACAAAGCACATTTGGGGGGAAATGTGTCCATCTAACTGCAAAATATTAACATAAGATAGTCTTTAGTCAGAATCCAGTGTAACTGGCCATGGCGTTTGGCCAGCACTGCCGGCGCTGTTGTGCACACTGTGTTATGTTTGCAGCACCCCTGGCCTCCACCACGATGCCAGTAGCACCCGCATTGCCCAGTCTGACAATTTAAAATGACTCCAGACATTGTCAGATGCCCCAGGGGCAAAATCGTCTCCGTTTGAGAACCACTGGGTTACACTTAAAAATGTGCTGAGGCTGCCAGGCGCTATGGCTCACGCCTATAATCCCAGCACTTTGGAAAGCCGAGGCGGGCGGGAGCAGATAGAGACGGAGGTTGCAGTGAGCTGAGATCGCGCCATTGCACTCCAGCCTGGGCAACAAGAGCGAAACTCTGTCTCAAAAAAAAAAAAAAAAAAAGGTGCTGAGGTGTTGGGGCTGCCCGTGGTTTTACAGGGCTCCAGGGCTGCCATGCCTTCAGCTGAGCAGCTCTGGATTTGAGGCTTTCCGTCTTACTCAACGGTGCAGGGGCAGAAAGAAATCAGAAGAGACTCCCACTAACTAGGATCATCACAGGCAGCTCTGGGAATGAGAATGTGACATGTGTTCGGTCAGGCCGGAACAGCTTTCCTCCCGCCCCCACTTCCTCGCTGGGGGCACTCAGGAAATCTGATCATTAACTAGCTGGGGACACATGGAGAACAGGCATGCAGACGATGATCCGTTGTCTTCCTTTGTGGCAGTCTCCCGAATGGCTTTCACCACAGGTCCGATGCTCCGTTTTGCTGCCCAAGGAATTCTGCCTTGTGGCCTTGTGGGGCACAGGCTGTCTAGTTCTCTCTTCTTCATGTTGTTTTGTTGTTGTTGTTGTTGTTGTTTTTGAGACGGAGTCTCACTCTGTTGCCCAGGCTGGAGTGCAGTGGCGCGATCTCGCTCACTGCAGCCTCTGCCTCCCGGGTTCTAGCGATTCTCCCGCCCCAGCGTCCTGAGTAGCTGGGATTACAAGCACGTGCCACCACACCTGGCTAATTTTTGTATTTTTAGTAGAGACAGGGTTTCACGATGTTGGCCAGGGTGGTCTCGAGCTCCTGACCTCAGGTGATCCTCCCAGAGTGCTGGGATTGTAATCCTACAGGCATGAGCCACCGTGCCTGGCTTCTTTTTTTTTAAGACAGGGTCTCACTCTGTCACCCAGGCTGGAGTGCATTGGCAGGAACACGGCTCACCATAGCCTCAACCTCCTGCGCATGCGCCACAACATGTGGCTTAGTCTTTTTTTTTTTTTTTTTTTTTTTTTGAGACAAGCTCTCACTCTGTCACCCAGACTGAAATACAGTGGCATGATCTCGGTTCACTGCAACCTGCACCTCTCAGGCTCAAGTGATTCTCCTGCCTCAGCCTCCCAAGTAGCTGGGATTACAGGCACGTGCCACTACCACCTGGCTAATTTTTTTTTGTATTTTTAGTAGAGATGGGGTTTCACCATGTTGGCCAGGCTGGTCTTGAACTCCTGACCTCAAATGATCCACCCACCTTGGCCTCCCAAAGTGCTGGGATTGCAGGCGTGAGCCACTGCGCCTGGCCAAAGCTAATTTTTTCTATTTTTTTGTAGAGATGGGGTCTTGCTGTGCTGCCCAGGCTGGTCTCAAATTCCTGGGCTCAAGCAGTCCTACCTCGGCCTCCCAAATTCAGATTTTTTTTTTGAAACAGGGTCTCACCCAGACTAGAGTGTAGTGACGCAATCATGGCTCACTGCAGCCTTGACCTCCTGGGCTCAAGCGATCCTCCCACCTCACCCTCCAAATAGCTGGGACTGTTGGCACACGCCACCACACCCAGCTCATATTTGGATTTTTGTAGAGATGGAGTCTGGCCATGTTGTCCAGGCTGGGTCTTCAGACTTTTTTTTATAGATTGAAACCCATTACCCTGGTCGTCCCTGCTCCCATTTTCTTTAGCAGGCTGGGGGGCAGATGCTGTTTGCATTGGCTCCCAGGGGGGCCAACTTGGAGGAGAGCCTTCCTGCATAGCAGGCCCAGCATAAGGCTCTGATGCCAGGCCTGGCACAGGCCCAGCCACAGCGATGCCAGTGTGTGACTGAACGAACGAACCTTTGGCCCTGTCTATGTTGTTAGCCCCAGGCTTGGCCGGTGGCTTCTGGAAAGCCGTTCACTGCCCCGCAGAGATGTGAGCAGAGGTTGTTTGCTTGCCGTTGTCCCTCCTACCCCCTGTCCTGGCTGGGGTGGACGTCTGTCTTCCTTTCACTCATGACTATAGGGGTGTAATCTGTGTCTTGATCTCTTTTAGGGCCAGTATGGAAATTACCAGCAGTAAGGGACACACATTCTGGCTGGAGCCCTTGTGGTAGCGTGTTCATCCAGGGGCCGGATGGGCTGGCGGCAGCTCTGGTGAATTGTGACATGTTGGTTACCCTTTCGCCCAGTGCCACGTCTGCATGTGAAGCGTGCTCATTTCATGCTGGGTATGACGCCGAGCGCACACCACTGGCGTGAGACAGCGCTTGGTGGTGTGATACTTCTGGTGCTGTGTATAGTATTGTATGTCGGTACATGGAGAGGTATCCTTTTTTTGTCCCCCGCCCCCTTCTCAATGTTTCTAGCTAGCTTTGGGGGTCATTTTGTCGTCAGAGCATTCTGTGCCCAGGGACGGGACAGATCTCGAGGACACCACAGTCCACCTGTTCCCGTCAACAGACCTTAGGTCTCATTTCCCTCCTCATGCAGTGTTGTAGTGTGGGTTGTCAACTTTTCTTTAACTGGCTACGCCACAGCTGGACACACATGCAGCCCCTGGAGGGCAGCCTCTTCCTGTGCCTCGATGGGGTGGGTGGGAGGGCATCTTCTGTGTGTTGGGTCAGTTTCTGTTACATAACGAAAAAGATGAACATCTCCCACGGGAGACACCACAGATGGCCACTTCAGAGCTTGCCCATTGCCTGTCTCTCGCCAATTCCGTTTATCCAAAAAGGTACATGTTTTTGTATTAAAAAGTAAACAGGGATCGATGACTGTATTCCAAATACATATGAATCCCTAAGGGCTGTGGACAAATTGCCTAACCCAGGGCCAGCGGTATTGCTGAAGGAAAGGGGCAGCTCTCTGGGAAGTGGGCCCTCAGAGATTACTCTGGCTTTGACCCTTGTTTAGCTGATGGTCATTTCTGGGATTGGAATATTTAATATGCCCAATTCTAAGTTGATAGGTAATTTAAAATATTCAAACCAAATCTTCCAAACAGTTGGCAAGTTGTTTATTTTATATTATTTTTTCCAGGACCTACTTGCTCAGATCTCCAAGCAAGCATTTCTTTTCTTTTAGGGATGTCTGAAAGTCACATCCAGTTATGTTACTGTGTTCTTTCTAATGAAAAGTAAAGATTTTATATAGAGAAACTTGAGTAATTTTTACATTTCTAGGACATTAAATCCCATTTAAATTCTGTGTGAACATTAAAGACAGCACACTTGCAAAAGTATGGTCAAAGGAAAAAAATCCCACATTTCCATTAATAAGTAGCATGGACACTTGATCAACCTTTAGATGGAATAATAATATTCATATTTGCTATGAACCCTTTTAAAAAAATCTTTGGATAAATGCTGACAAATTTCCAAGAACTACCAAGAAAATACAAAAGATATCCAATGCTTGATATATGAGGCCTACTAATAACAATATTTCTCTTTAATTGATGTTTTGTTTTAAAAGTTAAAAGTAATTCTTGGCCGGGCGCCGTGGTTCACGCCTGTAATCCCAGCACTTTGGGAGGCCAAAGCGGGCGGATCACCTGAGGTCGGGAGTTTGAGACCAGGCTGACCAACATGGAGAAACCCCGTCCCTAATAAAAATACAAAATTAGCCAGGCGTGGTGGCACATACCTGTAATCTCAGCTACTTGGGAACCTGAGGCAGGAGAATGGCTTGAACCCAGGAGGCAGAGGTTGTGGTGAGGCAAGATCACGCCATTGCACCCCAGCCTGGGCAACAAGAGTGAAACTCCATCTCAAAAAAAAAAGTTAAAATTAATTCTTTATCCAGAGTTGAGTGCTTTAGAATTTACAAGTCACTATGTGTTTTGCTTGAATTAATTCTGACAGCCCCTATGAGGAAATCTGGAGGCAGGTAACAGTTCCCATTTTAGAGATGAAGAACTGAGGCACAGATTAAAGGACTTGCCTGTGTTGAATACCAGTCCTGTTCTAGGACATTCTCCCCTCTTCTAGGAGAAAGATATCACACACAAATGGGGATAGAAGTGTTTATTTTGTAGGCGTAAGGGTTTTTAAAACCCTTAATACTGGTAAGGGCTTAAAAATAAATGTATATGTTCATATTCGATTAGTGAAATGAGAGTTCTTAATTGCTAATTGACAAAAGTATTAGCAATTTCAGTTAGGGAGTCATCTCCCTTGATTTTGTTCTTTTCCTGTCAATTTTCATAGAACTAATTTGCAAACTCAATCGGGGCCTAAAATTTCCCACTGAAAATGTTAAACATTTTAGATAACTGTGAAAATAGTTTATTTTTATTCCTTGCCAATCTGGGAATATGCCTTTTATGTGTGTTTGTGTTTTTTTAAGTGCTGTATTAATACTTTCTGAAAGAAAAGGACACTTATCCCAAAACTTCCATCTGAAATGTCTTACATTAAGAATATCTTGAATGTTGTGTATATATTTTAAAAAGCACTTTGCAAAATAGTTTGTACATTTATTTCCTAATTTATATATGATTTTTGGTGTTAATATATTTAATGATTAATAACAGAATGTTTATTTAATGTGCTGTCCGTTTTTATGTAATATTGTGGGGAAAGTGATGCCAGCAGTTCCTTTTCATTAACTTATTCTATCTTCTGTCATATGAATGTTGAGCAAAGCTTAGGCCAACATGAATTGTTCGTGAAGTGTGGTTGATGGTGCTTTGTTTTTTTCTGACTACTTCTATGGAAGGCCAGTGAAGAAGCAAAGGAAGACATGAAAATTGACGCTCATTCTTCCTATTGTTCCCTGACATCCAGCAAATTGTGAATTTGAAAAATGATGGCCAGTTTTCAGAAGTGCTGACAAATTCATATTGGTATGCAAAAGCTCATCACCCATTAGGGTTTGTTGTTGAATCAACAGTGCTTAGCATATTAAAACAGTACATCAGAACTCATGCCGAGAGTCTTTATGAATGGGATTAAGGTGGACAAGATCTCCTAAGATCTGAAAAGAAACCTTAATACGCTCATACGGTTGGAGTCTTAAGTGAACCTCTGATTTTGTCAGGGTTTTTCTACGTATAGGCTTGAATGGGGGCACCCCTTCAAAACTGTACAAAGAAGAAGACTTTTCCATTTCCATTTAAAAATTTTTAGCCACTTCATTTCTATTTATTGAACAGGTCAAATTTGTCTTGTGAGTACAGTACATTTTAAAAACATCCTTATTGGTTAATTTTTTTTCACTCGGAGTTTGACGTATAAATTGTTTATGCTTTTGGTGTAATCTCTTAATAAACTGGTTCTTCAAAAATCATCCTATAAAGTGAGTTTTCATGAAGTTAACGGGATTTTGGTGTGATTTGTTTTGCAAATACTTACTACCAAGACCCGGTAGATTGTCACCTCGGCTCCCAGGCAGAGTTCCTGTGCGTCCGCACCGGATCCCCGCGGCGGCAAGGCGAAGCCAGGGTAAGGGCGGTGGGGACAGCGCCCTGGGGCTGCCCTGCGGTCCCCACTGCCTGCTCTGCATTGCCCCGTAGCCTCGGGCAAGGGCGGTGTCCTCATCAGACCCGGGAGGCTCCGCAAACACCGGAGGGGTCAGAGGAGCTGGGGGTGCCTGGGCACCGGGTGGAACGGGTGGGGCGGCTGCCCTTGTGCTCGGGCAGCGAGGGCGACGGCGAGAAGCGCGGCTGCAGCTGAGCGCCCCGCAGCCCTCCCGGTATTCCTCCTGCTTCCGCTACCAGGGACAAGGTCGCCCTTCGCTCAGGCAGCGTGTTTTCTGCACCTGCGCACTGGGCAAGACTTGGGCTTCCGGAGCCAAAAGGCCCCGGAAGTGGTCGGCCGCTTGCGACGCTCCGGAAGTGACGTGCTCTCCCGAGCCGGTGAGTGCGGGATCGGGGATCGGGGAGCGTGGGCCGCAGGGGTGGTCGCGGCGCGGGCGCAAGGAAGGGGGGGCCTCGGCTTGGGACGGGGGGTACTGGGGCGCTGGGAGCGGGAGAGGCCCCGGCCTAGGAGCTGAGAGGCCTGGAAGGCTGCTGGGCTGCGAACCCCGGCGGGACGGAGCGCTGCGGCCCCGGCGTAGCGAGTCCTCCGGCGGTGGGGAGCGGCGCCTTGCTCCCGGTCCTGCCCCAGTCTCTCCGCAGAACCGCGTTTTGGGGTCGGAAGTCTTGTCAGCCATCCCGATGCTGCTCTGTCACAGGATGGGTGCCGTGTGTGAGTTCCGAGGCAAGTTGTTAGGGATTTGCCTTGATCCAGCGCTCTAAGTATTAAACATTTTAAAGTGATTATTGGCAGTATACAGTTGCACAAAACAACATAAATATATACACATTTGGATGATAAAACAACAATAAAGTTTTGTATTGTAAACGCGCCTCAAGGAGACGCATTTCCAGATAATTTACTGTCCGTGGGTGGCTTTTGCCCAGTGAGAGCGGGTTACCCGTTCTGTTCCCAGTTACGTTCTCGCAGCTGTAGATACCGAGGAACGGCGTTCACACAGACCTGTAGGTGGGAATTAGAGGGGTTGTTGGGCAGTAGTATCACTAGAGAAATACCTTTTTTTTGTAAAGGGGAGGACCCATTATAAAAGGGGGACGGGAAAGGAGAATTGAAATTGTTTTAAACGCAGGTTCGTTCTCAGGCAGTTCTGTTTTAGCAGAGAGAACGTAGCAAAACTTGGGCAGAAAATGGATTTCTTTGAAATTATCCTGGCCTTAGTCCCTTGGGAAGTCTGTGTACGCGAACCTCAGTGGAAAGATTCCTGCCGTAAAATGCAGGTGTCAGCAACATGCCAGGGAGGCCAGAGGATACTGTGTGACTTTGGGCAAGTGACTTAACCTCTGTGAGTCTCAGCCTCCACTGCTTTAGATGGGCATAAAAAATGTAAAGTCAAGAATCAGGTTTCCGCTGGGCGCGGTGGCTCACGCCTGTAATCCCAGAACTTTGGGAGGCCAAGGCGGGCAGATCAGGAGTTCAGGAGTTCAAGACCAGCCTGGCCAACATGGTGAAACCCCATCTTTACTAAAAATACAAAAAAGTAGCCGGGCGTGGTGGCAGGCCCCTGTAATCCCAGCTACTGGGGAGGCTGAGGCAGGAGAATCGCTTGAACCTGGGAGGTGGAGGTTGCAGTGAGCCGAGACCGCACCACTCTGCTCCAGCCTAGGCAACAGAGTGAGACTCTGTCTCAAAAACATACAAAAAAAAAAAAATCAGGTTTCATGCTCACAGGAGGATTTGAGGAGGGTTTATAAAGGGATGGTTTGCAAAGGCAGAGTGCAGGTAAATGACAGTTGGTCCTTTAGCCTGGAACTAGTGGCAGTAAAGTTTCTACTCCTGGACTCCAAAGGATCAGGGAAGGCAGCGGTGACCGGGACAGGGAGAAGAGTCACTGGGGAGGGCTTCTTGGACTGGAGGTGTGAGCCTCAGTCTGAGTGGGCAGGGAGGTCCATGTCCCGGCCTCCTGCTCCTGCCTCCGGGCTCTGGTAGAGGGCCAGGTCCCAGTAGGTTTTCCTGTGGGGCAAGCTCAGGCTCCTGACACACAGCACAGGGCAGGGTGGAAAGCTGGTCTGGAAAAGAAAATGGAAGATAGCTCGGCATGCAGTATTACCCCTCGCAGGGTATTATTGTTAGGAATACATTTAAAAGTGGATATATTGGTCGGGCGTGGTGGCTCGGGCCTGTAATCCCAGCACTTTGGGAGGCCGAGGCAGGTGGATTACCTGAGGTCGGGAGTTCGAGACCAGCCTGGCCAACACGGTGAAACCCAGTCTCTATTAAAAATACAAAAATGAGCTGGGCGTGGTGGTGGGTGTATGTAATCCCAGGTACTCGGGAGGCTGAGGCGAGTGGATCACTTGAACCCACAAGGTGGAGGTTACAGTGAGCTGAGATCCCACCATTGCTCTCCAACCTGGGCTACAAGAGTGAAACTCTGCCTCAAAAAAAAAAGAAAAAAAAATGCCCGGGGCGTGGTGGCTGATGCTTGTAATCCCAGCAATTTGGGAGGCTGAGGTGGGCGGATCACGAGATCAGGAGTTCAAGACCAGCCTGGCCAACATGGTGAAACCGTGTCTCTACTAAAAATACAGAAATTAGCTGGGTGTGGTGGCACACAGCTGTAATCCCAGCTACTCGGGAGATTGAGGCAGGAGAATCCCTTGAACCCGGGAGGCAGAGGTTGCAGTGAGCTGAGATCATGGCACTGCACTCCAGCCTGGGCAACAGAGTGAGACTCTGTCTCCAAAAAAATATATATATATACACACATGTATATGTATATACACAAATTAGCTGAGCGTGGTGATGGGTGCCTGTAATCCCAGCTTCTTGGAAGGCTGAGGCACAGGAATTGCTTGAACCCAGGAGGCGAAGGTTGCAGTGAGGTGAGATCATGCTATTGCACTCCAGCCTGGGAGTGAGACAGAGTGACACTCTTGTCTCAAAACCTTTCTGTGATGAGGGCAGTGTTCTAATCTGTGCTGTCCCATATGGTACCCACTCGCAACATGTGGCTGTGAGCACTTAGATGTTACCTGAGGGACTGAGTTTTTACATTTCAGTTAATTTTAGCCAAATGGCCACATTTGGCCAGTGGGGACTGTGCTAGACAGGTCAAGGACAGCCTTGTTGGAAGGAAAATAAAGACACCAAAGAGCAGCGTGAAACAGTGGAATTTGTTCATCCGGCAGGGGAGAGCACAGCACTCAGTGGGCCTCCAAAGAGAAATTGAAAGGGCAAAAAGGAGGAAGCAAATTAGGCAAGATTCCGAGTTCAGGTCTCTGGTTGGCTTTGCAACCTTCTCTGCGGTTGATCTTCAGGTTCCGTGTCACCTGCATCAGGAAGCCTGGTTTCCAGAATATCCGGGCTGGATGGTATGACGTTCCAGCAGGCTGAGCCGTGACTATGCTTGTGTTGATGAGCCCGAGCTGTTTTTCCCCAACCTGTTTTTATGCCCCACCCCTGAGCCTTCCCATCTGATAGCTCTGGGTTAAGTCTCTTCACCTGTCTGCCCAGTTTCTGCAACTTTAAAATGAGGATGATGAAGGACTTACTTCACAGAGTTTTATGAGGACTGAATGAGTTAATCCCTGAAAAATACTTAGAACAGTATTTTGCAAGTAGTGAGGTAGAGGTCTTGAAGGTTTATTGTTAAATTATTTTCAGGTACTTTTTGTATTTGGCACTACCATAAATGGGTTTTTTTCTTAATTTTAATTTACAGTTGTTTGCGGCTGGTATTTAAGAATACAACTGATTTTTTTATATTAGCCTGATAACATGCCATCTTGCTCAGTTCCCTTCCCGGGGACTTTTTTTTTTTTTTTTTTGAGATGGAGTCTCGCTCTGTCGCCCAGGCTGGAGTGCAGTAACACGATCTCGGCTCACTGCAGCGTCTGCCTCCCAGGTTCAAGCGATTCTCCTGCCTCAGCCTCCCGAGAAGCCGGGACTACAGGCACGTGCCACCACGCCTGGCTAATTTTTATATTTTTAGTAGAGATGGGGTTTCATCATGCTGGCCAGGCTGGTCTCGAACTCCTGATCTCAAATGATCCGCCCACCTCGGCCTCCCAAAGTGCTGGGATTACAGGCGTGAGCCACCGTGCCCAGCCTTCCCTGGGATTCTCTATGGAACTCTGTCCTCTCTTCTGTAAACAGGGACAGTTTTACTTCTTCCTTTTTTCCCCCCTTTATTTCAGTGTGTGAAAGGACATTGTTGCATAGCAATGGTGTGTGTGGAGGCCCTTTTTCTCCATCTTGGGAGGTAACCGTTCAGTCTTTCTTCATTAAATGTGATTAGCTGTAGGCCCTACGTAGTGCCCTTATCAGGGCGAAGATGTTCCCGTCTGTTCCCAGTTTGCTGAGATGTTTTGTTTTCCTCCTCATGAGTGGGTGTTGAGACGGTGATGCCACCTGTTGATACAGTGAAGTGCCTGGGCTGAGTTTTGACTGCTTGATGCGGCCTTGTGTTCTGAGATGACCCCCTACTAGGTCTTGATGTGTGATCCTTTCTGAACTGCTGGATTCAATTGGGTAATATTTTGTTAAGAGTTATTTGCATCTATATTCATGAGGGGTATGGTCTATAATTTTATTTTTTCTTAGTGTCAGGTTTTGGTACTAGCCTCATAGGATGAGTTGGATAGTGATCTCACTTCCTCTATTTTCTGAAAAAGCTTGTGTAAGATTGGCACTGTTTCTTCCTGGAATGTTACATGGAATTTACCAGGAAAACAAGCCGAGCTAGAGTTTTCCTTTGGGGAGTGTTCTTTTATAAGAAATTTAACTTATTGAGTAGATACAGGGCTATTTTAGATTGTTTATTCTTGTGTTTCTTTAATAAGTTGCCTTTTTCAAGAAATTTGTCCATTTCATGTAAGTTGAATTTGTTACTGAATTTGCTGGCATAAAGTCGTTCCCAGCATTCTCTTGCCCTCTGGCTGTCTGTAAGGTGTGTGGCGATAACCCATTGAACATTCCTAACAGTGGAGATTTGCACTTTCTCATTTTCCTGATCAGGCTAGCTAGAGGTGTGTTAGTTAGCTTGTCTTTTCAGTGAGCCTGTTTTTTCTGTTACGTCTTATTGTTGTCTCTTTGTTTATTTCTGCTCTGTATTATTCTCCTCCTTCTACTCGACGCTTACTTTGCTCTTTCTGGTTTCTTGATTTGGAGCCTTAGGTTACTGATTTTAGATCCTTCTTCTTTACCAAGGTAGCCATTACAGCTGTAAGTTTCCTTCTAAACACTACTCTAGCTGCATCTCTTAAATTCTGGTATTTCATGGTGGGGGGCGCCTGTAGTCCCAGCTACTCGGGAGGCTGAGGCAGGAGAACGGCGTGAACCCGGGAGGCAGAACTTGCAGCGGGCCGAGATCACGCCAGTGCACTCCAGCCTGGGCAACAGTGCGAGACTGTCTCAAAAAAAAAAAAATTCTGATATTTTGCATTTCTATTATAATTCAGTTCAAAACATTTTGTAATTTCTCTTTTGATTTCTTCTTTGGCCTATGGATTATTTAGAAGAAGCTTGTTTAATTTGCAGGTATTTGGGATTTTCCTAGATGTTTTCTAGCTATTGACTTCCAGTTTAATTCCGAGAATAGACCCTGTGGTTGATATTCATATACTTCCCCCCACCCCGCCACAGGAGCTCTGCGACCCAGGCTGGAGTGCAGTGTGTGATCACGGTTCACTGCAGCCTCCAACTCCTGGGCTTCAGTGATCCTCCCACCTTAGCCTCCTAAGTAGCTGGTATTATAGGCATGCACCACCGTGTCCAGCTAATCAGCTAATTTTCTTTTCTTTTTTTTTTTTTTTTGGTAGACAGAAGTTCTCGCTATTTTGCCCAGGCTGTTCTCGAATTCCTGGCCTCAAGTTTTTCTCCCGCCTTGGCCTCTCAAACTGCTGGGATTACAGGTGTGAGCCACCGTACCCGGCCTTTCTGTATACTTTAAATAATCTCTAGATTATTTATAGTACAATACAATGTAAATGCTATGTAAATAGCTGTTATACTTTATTTTTTAAATTAAAAAAAGTTATTGTATTGTTACTGGTTTTTTTGTTTTCCGCATATTTTTGACGTGAGGTTTGTTGAATCCACAGATACAGAGGACTGACTATATATGATTTCTTTTCAATGTATTGAGACTTATGACACATCTTATGGTCTGTTTGGTGAATGTTCCACCTGCACCTGAAAACAGTGTATATTCTATAGTTGTTGGATGTACTGTTACGTAAATGTCAACTAGATAAATATTTTGGTAGTATTGTTCAGATTTTATGTCTTTACTGTTTTTATTTTTCTATTTTTAGACATAGGGTCTCAGGCCAGCGTGGTGGCTCATGCTTGAAATCTCAGCACTTTGGGAGGCCAAGACAGGAGGATCGCTTGAGACCAGCCTGGGTAACTGGGAGACCCCGTCTCTGCAAAAAAAATGTAAAAAGTAGGCACTTACCTGTAGTCCTAGCTACTCAGGAGGCTGAGGCAAGAGGATCTCTTTAGTACAGGAAGTCAAGGCTGTAATGAGCTGTGATTATGTCACTGCGCTCCAGCTTGGGTGACAGAGTGAGACCCTGTCTCAAAAAAAAAAAAAAAAAAAAATGTCTCTTTCTGTCGTTCTGTTGCTCAGGCTGGAGTGCAGTGGCATATTCATAGCTTGTAGCAGCTTTGAATTCATGGGCTCAAGTGATCCTCCCACCTCAGCCTCCCAAGTAGCTGGGACTACAGGGGTGCGCCACCATGCCCAGCTAATTCCTTTGGTAGAGACGGGGGGTCTTGCTGTTTTGCCCAGGCTGGTCTCGAACTCATGGCTTCAAGAGATCTTCCCGCCTTGGCCTCCCACAGTGCTGGGATTAAAGCCAGGAACCGCTGTGCCCAGCTAGCTCTTTTTAATCCACTTTGTCAACCTCTGCCTTTTAATCAGAATTTGTAAACATTAATTTTTTTTTTTTTTTTGAGATGGAGTCTCGCTCTGTCTCCCAGGCTGGAGTGCAATGATGCAATCTCGGCTCACTGCAACCTCCGCTTCCCCGTTCAAGCGATTTTCCTGCCTCAGCCTCCTGAGTAGCTGGGATTACAGGCGCACGCCACCGTGCCTGGCTAATTTTTGTATTTTTGGTAGAGACGGGGTTTCACCACGTTGGTCAGGCTGGTCTTGAACTCCTGACTTCATGGTCCGCCTGCCTCAGCCTCCCAAAGTGCTGAGATTACAGGCGTGAGCCACCGCGCCCAGCCAACATTAACATGTAATGAAATCATTTATATGGTTAGATTTAGGTGCACTTCTATTATTTGTTTCCTATTTGTCCCCTCTGTTTTTTGTTCATTTGTTCTTTTTCTTCAGAATTGTTGGGCTAGTTCTGAGCATTTCATTTATCTGTTGGCTTTTCAGATCTGTGTCTTTGTGTTGTGTCTTAGTCATTGCTCTGGAGGTTCCAGTCTGCACACCTGTTAGCCTTCACTGTCTGCTCAGAGTTCATACTGTGCCCCTCACAGAAACGTGGGGACCTTGCAGTCGTCTGGGTCCCTCGAATCCCCTCCTGACCTTTCTGTTGCCTTTCATGTGGATTACTTCTGTGCACGTTGGAAGCCCACTACACAGTATTTTTTTGTCTATAGTCTTACATATTTAAGAACTCCTAAGAGGAAAACAATGGTATTTTATATTTACCATTTCTGTTGCTCTCCCTTCCCTCCTCAAGATCCAGGCTTCTCTGTGGTATCATTTTCCTTCAACCCGAGGAACTTTCTTGAGCGTTCCTTATACAGCAGCTATATTACTGACAAACTATGTTCGTTTTCTGCCATCTAGAATCTTTATTGCACCTTCGTTTCTGAAAGATATTTTCCCTGCGTATAGAATACCTCAGTGCCTCTTTTCTTCAAGCACTTAAAAATATCCCTACATAATGGTTAAAAGCAGGGTGGATCCTGGCCTAGATCCTGGACCAGAAGAAGGACGCTCTTGGGAAACTGCTGAGCCCCAAGCCCCACCTGGAGCTCAGTTAGTAGCAGTGCACCAGCGGTGGCCACACAGGTGCGGCTGTGGGGGACACTGGGGAGGAAGTCCGCAGGGATGCCTTTGCACCTTGTCCACAAATCTAAAACCATCTCAAAATCAGCTGTCCTGTAAAATATATTTACAGGAAGGGTATCAAGGGGAGGGTGTCCCATGGAGAGGTGGCCCAGCACGGGAACTCAGCCTGTCGGGGAACAGAGACCTGCCAAAGAATGGGGAGCTCTGGAAGCAGGTGGGGAGGTGGAGCTGAGGGCGGGTCACAGCAGGTAGGGGTTGGGCAGCTCCATAAATATCTTAAAGTGCATGGAGGCCCGGTTTCTTATAGACGGAGAATGGAGTTACCAAGACCACAAGAGAAAATTAGAATGACCCCAGAGTGCTGAATTGGGAATGAGGACGTCCTGCACACAGCTGGCCTGCTGCCTCCCAGGTGTCAGGGCTGGCCCGGGAGTCAGGAGAGGCTGAGGAACCTTCCAGCCCAAGGAGCCGGACAAGGTGTGGCAGCTGCAGGCAGCCGGGATAGGGACGCAGACTCTCCTACGGGGAGAGGCACTGCTGAGACCGGGGCCCACGTGGGAGGGCCTGGGGAGGGGCTGTCGGTCATGGCCAGTCTCAATGACACCCTGGTTCTGGAGGGTACACCATTTTCTGTAGGAAACACACATGGACTGTTCTGGGTGCAGGGAAGTCCGGTCGGCGACTGACTCTTAAGTGATTCAGGAGGAAGTTCTTTGTACTCTTCTTCCAGCTTTTCTGTAACTGTGATTGCCTCAGAATTAAAGCAGAACGGCCAAGGACCCCACAGAGGTAGTGACCCCCCCCAAAGGAGGTGGCACCTTTTCAGAGGAATGAGGCTGGGGAGAGGGAGGCGTCCGAGGCACTGCGAGGGAGGAGGCGGGCGGTGTCCCCTCGTTGTGCTCCCGCGCTGGCCTCGTGTTGAGTTTTCAGCCGTCCACTGGGGCCCCTTTTGTACATATCTTTCGTAGTCAGGATGGGGGGGAGCACCTTGTAAGGTCCCTCCTGTGGGACCTGCTGAAGACTGGGGAGCTCTGGGAGCAGGCAGGTATTTGTGCTCATGGTGAAGGGAGAGGGGCTGTCCTCTCTTGGAGGGCAGGGTCGGTGACTTCCTCACTGTGCCCTTGGCACCTGCAAGGTAGCCGGCTGTCATGAGCGGCTTGTTGAATGAGTGACAGCTTAAATGAGGCTTTGAGAGTGACAGTAGCTGGCACTTAGTCTGCAGCTGTGCCAACCCTGTCGCTCCAGGGATATTTCCACCCACATCACACATCAGGCACCAAATGTGTGGGTTTTCCACACCAACAATTCGCCAGTCCTCTGCAGACACCAGCCAGGCATCCTGTAATTCAGTTCAGTCTGACCCTGCCGCGGTTATCATGGACCCCAGCGTTAGGGGCTCAGTCACCCCCCACTTCAGATGCTAATTGCAAGTAGTGGGTCCCTGGGGTACCCACACTTCTGTCCATCTTGGCTACACATTGGAGGTTCCTACGACCCCTTCAGGTTTGATGATTTGCGGTAGTGGCTCAGAGAACTCAGGAAGGCACTTGGTTTGCATTGCCAGTTTACTACAAAGGATGCCACAGCGGGCACGGGCGGGCAGCTGGGTGAGGAGGGGCACGGGCGAGGCCCAGAGGGTCCTAAGCACAGGAGCCTTTGTCCCCAGGGAGTTGTGTGGCTGGCCTTACAGCATGGGGATGAGTTCACCAAACTGAAAGCTTTCCAGAGCCCCTAGTTCAAGGATTTCCATGGAGGGGCCTCATCATGGAGACATGATCAGTTATGAACTCAGCCTGCAGCCCCTCTCCCCTTTTTGGAGGGTGGGGATAGGGCCAAAAGGTCCAGGCTTCTCATCGTGGCTTGGTCTTTATGATGACCAGCCCCCTCCCAGGGCCATCCAGGAGCCCACCAAGCGGTGCCTCATTAGAACAGAAGACTCTCCTGTCACCTGGGAAGTCCAAGGGATTTAGGAGCTCTGTGTCAGGCACCCTATCACCCCTGTCACTCAGGAAATTACCAGCGTTCTGAGAGCTGTGTGTCAGGAGCCAGGAGCAGAGGCCAAGTGTGTTCTCATTCTATCGGTGCCACAGCCAGGGCCGCGGTTGTGCAGCTGTGTGGATCAGCTCAGCCCGTCCTCACCCAGCCCTGTCCTTACAAGTGAGGAGGCCGAGGCCACACAGGTGGATGGCCTTCCCTTAGAGTTACTTTCCAGAGCCTGGGTGCTTAGCCGCTATGCCCCATGTTTAATATTCTGGTGTTCCAATGTAACAACTTTAAAATTACACAGGATAACACTCTTGATAACATTTTAATAAATGGGTGTTTTTATTTTCAAGAAATTTTGACTTGCACTTCAGGTTTCCTTTGTAATATTTTCGTTGAGTGGATACTTGCTATTCCATAAGAGGGTATGTCCAGTGTTGTGGAAGATTTAATGCTTTAAATGCTTTGTACAGAAATCCTGCTCCCAAGTCACAGGCTGACGGGTCAGAGGACAAGACGTGACCCAGGGCCGAGAGGGTGAGTGACCAGGAAAGTCGGATTCATCAGTTCACTTGTTTGTTTCAGAAACGTGCGTGGAGACCTGCTGCATGAGGCCCTCCTCTTCAGTTTCTGTTTCATGCCCAGGATTAAACCAAGTATCTCATTTTGCCAATTTGACTTCTGTAGGGGCCATGACACCTGCAAGGCATTTCTCAGCAAGATTGAGGACCGTGTTTGAGGGCGTGGGGCATTGGGCTTTGTCCACACAGGCTGGCCTCAAGCCCAGCAGGCTACTGCCACAGCAGGCTTCTCCCAGGCTGCTCTCGGTCAGCTGTGCGGACCTCGCCAAGCGTCAGGAACTTCCGGGGAAGAAGCCGCTCTCTGAGAAAAAGCTGGTGAGACTTCTGGAGTTAGAGCAGCTTGCCTGTCTCCTCCTCAGAAGGCACAGGGTGTGGTTTCGGGTCCTCCTCTTGATCTCATCTCTGTTGATGTTAGTTGATGATCTTAGTGATGGGGCACGTGGAGCTTCTTGAAAATGATGGGGTGAAACGCAGGCCTGTGTGCTAGATCCCACACTCAGCAAATCCCAGCAGGCTGGGAGAGGCGCTGGGTGCTTGGAAAGCCGTGATACAGGCTGCTCATTTTACCATGAGCCTGTATATCTTACATGTATGTTACATATATCCTTTAATATGTGTGGCTATTTCTTAATTTAAAACAAATGTGGAGGCTCGGCACGGTGGCTCATGCCTGTTATCCCAACACTTTGGGAGGCTGAGGCAGGTGGATCACTTGAGGTCAGGAGTTTGAGACCAGCCTGGCCAACATGGTGAAACCCCGTCTCTATTAAAAAAAAAAAAATTTTTTTTAATAAAAATAAAACAAGTGGGAGGAAATAGACCTTCTGTTTTATGGTTCTTTAAACCTTACAAGTTTTTCTTGTTCTATTTACCAAAACCTCCTATTTAAAACATGAATTGTCTCTAATAAATTCAAGAAAATGCACGTTTATGACTCCCTTCATTTCCTTCTGAATGGAGGGGCTTCAGATAAGCATTACTGGGACAAACAGCACTTCCAGTGGAAAAGCCGCTTTGGTGGGATGTGTGCTCAGATAGCTGAAGCGTTCGCACAGGCTTGTCTCCTCCCCAGGAGAGAAAGTGAGTCGAGGTTTTGTCCTCCATGAAGTGCTCACCAGTGGGGCCTTCCTCCCTGTCTGGTGGATTTTGCTTGCGTCTGTGCCTGACAGCATTACGTATTGAGATTTGGAAATAACAGTTCGTGGTTTTTCCACATGGTGGCGCCAAAGAATCTTAGAATGTTTGTGTATTTTCTTTTAAAAGAAAAAAAAGATGCATTTGAGGAGTATTGGATGGGAGTGCAGAGGCAGCAGCCCTGGGTGGCTGTCAGGGACAGGGCGCATCTGTCTGTGCACGTGGGCAGAAGCCAGGTGTCCTCCCCAGGATGTGGTGAGGTTGCAGCACCCTGGGCCGCGGGAGTTGACCCTCCTGTGGTAGGAGCTGTTGTGTGTTGAACAGCAACCTGGTTGGTTCTCTCTCTTTATCCAGATTGCACCTATCTTAATGACCTAAAGAACAGCTTTCCAGGCTGGGCACGGTGGCTCACGCCTGTAATCCCAGCACTTTGGGAGGCCGAGGCGGGCGGATCATGAGGTCAGGAGATCGAGACCATCCTGGCTAACACGGTGAAACCCTGTCTCTACTAAAAATACAAAAAATTAGCCCGGCACAGTGGCGGCGCCTATAGTCCCAGCTACTTGGGAGGCTGAGGCAGGAGAATGGCCTGAACCCAGGAGGCGGAGCTTGCAGTGAGCCGAGATCCCACCGTTGCACTCCAGCCTGGGCGACAGAGTGAGACACTGCCTCAAAAAAAAAAAAAAAACAAAAAACAAAACCAAACAGCTTTTCCTCCAGGTAGGGGCTCTGTTTGCATCACTACATTTTTTAAATGAGCCCTGTTTTCATCAGACCCCAGAAAATACTCTTTCTTCAGAGTCGAAAGCCTGGTAATTGTCCAGGAACTATTGTAACTCCCTGTTTCCCCATCGCATCCTGGGAAACTAGAACTTTCTAAGAGTAAAGATCTATGATTTCAGGAATGGTTTTTTTGAATGGAAAGACATATTATTTAAGGAATATTTCCTAAACAAGATGTGGGCTTTTTAGCTTAGAAATGCTGATTTTTGTTGTTGGTGGTGGTTTTTAAATCAGTCTCACCCAGAATAAGAAATGCTGAATTTTTGAAGTGTAGGTCCACACAGAATACTTGCATCTGCATTGTGGATTTCCCTCGGTCTACAAATGCAACTGACTTGTGGAAACTGTTTTTTATCTTCGGATTTTAGAAGCGATTAGCAATATTAGTGTCATTAACCTCTAATTTTAATAGGCTGTCATAGATAGAAGACGTACATCTCAAATGGATGTATGGTCTCTTGAAAGGACCTCGGAGTGTTGAGATGACGTGGGATACTTGTGTTCACTGTAGAAAAGGTATTTTGTGGACTATCGGAGAGTGCTTGTCTGTGGAGGAAACGGAGGCGCTGGGGCAAGCTGCTTCCACAGTGAGCCCCGCAAGGAGTTTGGAGGCCCTGATGGAGGGGATGGAGGCAACGGTGGACACGTCATTCTGAGAGGCAGGTGCCCTGGGGCAGTACGAGCGGGGTTGGGGAGGGGCCCCGAGACTGCATGTGCATTTGAACTAAAAACCTGATGTATAGGCAGGCACAGTGGCTCATGCCTGTGATTCCAGAACTTGGAGAGGCTGAGGCAGGAGGATCACTTGAGCCCATAAGTTCAAGACCAGCCTGGACAATATAGCAAGACCATGTCTTTTTTTTTTTTTTTTTTTTTTTTTTGGCCTCAAGGTTTGTAGATCTACAAAAAATTTTTGAAAAAATTAGCCAGCCAGACATGGTAACATGCACCTGTGGTTCCAGCTACTCAGGAGGATTGCTGCAGCCCAGAAGTTCAAGGCTGCAGTGAGTCGTGATCACACCACTGCATATTCCAGCATGGGTGACAGAGCAATACCCTGTCTCTAAAAAAATAAAAGTAAAATTTTTTAAACCCAGCTAGGTGCAGTGGCTCATGCCTGTAATCCCAGCACTTTGGGAGGCCAAGGTGGGGGATCACTTGAGCCTAGGCTTTTGAGACCAGCCTGGGCAACATAGTGAGACCCTGTCTCTTAAAAAATAATAATAATAACCAGATGTGGTGGCACACACTGATAGTCTCAGCTACTCGGGGCTGAAGCAGGAGGATGGCTTGAGCCCAGGAGGTCAAGGCTGCAGTGAGCTCCGATTGTGCTACTGCACTCCAGCCTGGCCAACAGAGAAAGACCCTATCTCAAAAAAAAAAAAAAAAAAAACCCTGATGTATGGATATCATTTTTATAAATTATATGGATATTCAGCCGGGCGCGGTGGCTCACGCCTGTAATCCCAGCACTTTGGGAGACCGAGATGGATGGATCGCCTGAGGTCAGGAGTTCGAGACCAGCCTGGCCAACATGGTGAAACCCCGTCTCTACTGAAAATACAAAAAAAATTAGCTGGGCGTGGTGGCAGGCACCTGTAATCCCAGCTACTAGGGAGGCTGAGGCAGGAGAATTGCTTGAATCCAGGAGGCAGAGGTTGCAGTGAGCTGAGATCGTGCCATTGCACTCCAGTCTGGGCAACAAGAGTGAAACTCCGTCTCAAAAAAATAAAAATAAAAATAAAAAATAAAAATTATATGGATATTCATAGTTAAATAGCACACCCAAAAAAGCAACTTTGAGGCCAGGCGCAGTGGCTCACGCCTATAATTCCAGCACTTTGGGATGCCAAGGTGAGTGGATCACCTGAGGTCAGGAGTTCAAGACCAGCCTGGCGAACATGGAGAAACCCTGTCTCTACTAAAAATAGAAAAATTAGCCAGGCGTGGTGGCGGACGCCTGTAATCCCAGCTATTTGGGAGGCTGAGGCAGGAGAATTGCTTGAGCCTGGGAGATAGATGTTGCAGTGAGCCAAGATCATGCCACTGCACTCCTGCCTGGCCGACAGAGCAAGACTCTGTCTAAAAAAAAAAAAAAAAGAAAAAGCAACTTTGAACATGTTTTGTTTTATTTTTTAATTTCAGGAGCACAGAGAGTTTCCTGTCAGGGAAGCTGACGTGCCAGTCACGTGAAAGCGCGAGGCCTGTGTGGTGGGTTCAGTGGGTGCCGCCAGCTGCTGGTTATATTCACACTCACTCAGCATAGACGCATAGCGAGCTGGGAGTGAAGCCTTCACAACAAAAGCATAGAATACAGCTATTGTAAAAAATAAGAAATTTAAAAATTTTCAGAAATGATAGCACTTTTTGAAGGAAAATAAGGATTTCATTTTAAAAAAATCACTTTGCTGGTTTTGTAACTTCTGCTGCAACCTCACTCCGTGCTTCCATACATATTTTTAAGGCTCTTAAACTGGACCCAGACACATCAGCAATAGGCCATTGTTGTCGTAACACAAAGGGACTGAGATTCTTCTTGTTCTCGCTTTAGCTGACCAGCAAGTCAAGTCCCTGTCGTCGGTCCTGTCGCGGTACCAGGGTTTCAGTGGAGAAGATGGTGGGAGTAAAAACTGCTTCGGGCGCAGTGGCGCCGTCCTCTACATCCGGGTGAGCCAAGACTGCCGGAGCTGGCCCTGTCCCCATTGTTCTGGATCATCCAGCTCCTGGGGGCCACCGTGTGACCCACGGGGCCCCTGTGACTTGATGCCCACAGCCAGGAAACAGCACAATGGAAACGGAGGCTGGCAGACAGCGGGAAAGCAGCCCCACCCCTCAAAGCAAACCCAGACGGGCGTTTGTACCAGGGTTGCACCATGTCCATGTCTAGTTAAAAGCTCATGAAATGATTCTCTTAAAAAGAGGGAGTCCACGGCACGGACGCTTCCTCCGTCTCTGACCCCATGAGCCGCCCTCTGACTGAGGGAGGCCACTGGCACCCAGCGGGCCCACGTCTCCTTCGCGAGCTGAATTCACTCGTCTCTTAGATGAGCTGTTTTTTTCCGGTGCTTCAGTTCACCCTAATGTTTTAGAAACACTATTTGAAAAAGCCCTTTGTGCAGTCAGAAGGGTGTGTACCCCATGAAACTCCTGGAGCACTGGGACTTTTTCCTTGTGCTCCGGAGCTGTTAGCAGAGGTGAGTGGGGCGGGCAGCTGCCCCGGGCACAGTCCGCTCTTGTCTTCTTTCCTTAGCACTTGCTTCAGGAATGGGTTAAGGCCGCCTTTCCTCACTGCTCGTAGAGCTCAGCTGATGAGTGCCTGCTGTTTCCCAGGTCCCCATGGGCACGCTGGTGAAGGAGGGAGGCAGAGTGGTGGCCGACCTGTCTCGCGTGGGAGATGAGTACATCGCCGCGCTGGGCGGGGCAGGAGGGAAAGGCAACCGCTTCTTCCTGGCCAACAACAACCGTGCACCTGTGACCTGTACCCCTGGACAGCCAGGACAGCAGCGAGTCCTCCACCTGGAGCTCAAGACGGTGGCCCACGCCGGAATGGTAGGTGTCCCCACTGCCAACAGCATCTGCACACACTCAACTCTAGAAAATCCACTTTTCTCGATGGGGATTTGCCAGTGGCCTGGAAGAGAACAGCTTTGCGGCTCACCTTTTTCCCATCAGTACACTGCTGACTTGGTCGTGAGCACGAGCCCTTGTGAATCCCCCAGCCCTGAAATCCTCCCTCCAATCCCAGTTAGTTACAGACTCTGCGCTAACAAAGGTGCTGCCGTGGGCCGTGCCACCGTCTTCCCTCTTTCCCCCAGGTGGGATTCCCCAACGCCGGGAAGTCCTCACTGCTCCGGGCCATTTCAAACGCCAGACCCGCCGTGGCTTCCTACCCGTTCACCACCCTGAAGCCCCACGTCGGGATCGTCCACTACGAAGGCCACCTACAAATAGCAGGTAGAACTTCCAGAATTCTCCCAAAGGTTAGATTTAAATGATGTAATTCAGAAAAGTAATGATGTAAGTCTTAAATTTAGCTTTCTGTTTAAAATGTAGCATTGTTGGCCAGGAGTGGTGGCTCACACCTGTAATCCCAGCACTTTGGGAGGCCGAGGCAGGAGGATCACGAGGTCAGGAGATCGAGACCATCCTGGCTAACATGGTGAAACCCCGTCTCTACTAAAATATACAAAAAATTAGCCAGGCATGGTGGTGGGCGCCTGTAGTCCCAGCTACTTGGGAGGCTGAGGCAGGAGAATGGCATGAACCCAGAAGGCGAAGCTTGCAGTGAGCCAAGATCGCGCCACTGCACTCCAGCCTGGGTGACGGAGCGAAACTCCATCTCAAAAAAAAAAAAATGTAGCATTGTTTTTCCTAATGTAAACAATTTTTTTTTTTGAGACAGAGTCTCACTCTGTCACCCAGGCTGGAGTGCAGTGGCGCGATCTCAGCTCACTGCAACCTCCACCTCCCATGTTTAAGCAATTCTCCTGCCTCAGCCTCCCAAGTAGCTGGGATTACAGGCGTGTGCCACCACACCCAGTTAATTTTTTTGTGTTTTTAGTAGAGACGGGGTTTCACCATGTTGGCGAGGCTGGTCTCAAACTCCTGATCTCAAGTGATCTGCTCCCCCCCTTGGTCTCCCAAAGTGTTGGGATTACAGGCGTGAGCTACCGCACCCGGCCCTAATTTAAACAATTTTAATCAGCCTGTTCTCTATGAAAATCAGGTTCCCACCCCATCCCCTAGGAATCTGTCAGTTACAGTTCAGAAACCTGCATTGAAATTCCAGCCCCGAGAACAGTATTTCTTCACACTCTATTTGTCCCCCTCTTTCATCTGTGGAAGCTCAGCAGCATCACAACATGTGACTTAAAAGCTTTCCTTGTGCCATTTGAGAGAATAAAACTTTTTCCCAGAAGACAATACACGCATTAAAAATAGTAAGCTTGCTGGTAAGGTTATTTGGATGGCACTTTATATCTGCAGAGTACTCTACAATGTAAATTTCTATCAGTAATCAAATGATTAGTAGAGTACAGGCAGCCATTCTTCTCTTTTTTGAATCCTATTAGAAGCAGAAAGAGAAGGTATGAAATGTTCCCTGCTAGATAGATCCATCGCCATGCCGGTCTCCCAAACATCTCCAAGCACTGAATTCCTCAGGTGTCAGTTGGCCCAATGAATCACCCAGGTGCTAAATCAAATGGCTTCAGTTCAAGGCGTTCCTTGAAAGGAAAGTGTTGGAACTCAGGAAATCCGCCTCCACAGTGGGCTCCAGGCCTTCTCTCCCAGGCTCGAGGTGGAAGGCGCTCTTGGGGCTGGGTGTGCCGAGTGGTCACCTCGTGTGCCCCTGTCTTCCCTGCAGTGGCCGACATCCCCGGCATCATACGAGGCGCCCACCAGAACAGGGGCCTGGGGTCCGCCTTCCTCAGGCACATCGAGCGCTGCCGCTTTCTCTTGTTCGTGGTGGATCTTTCTCAGCCTGAGCCGTGGACTCAAGTTGACGATTTAAAATATGAGCTGGAGATGTATGAAAAGGGCCTGTCTGAGAGGCCCCACGCAATCATCGCAAACAAGATTGACCTCCCTGAAGCCCAAGCCAATCTATCCCAGCTCCGGGATCACTTGGGACAGGAGGTCATTGTGCTGTCGGCGTTGACCGGCGAGAACCTGGAGCAGCTGCTGTTGCACCTGAAGGTGCTGTATGACGCCTACACGGAGGCCGAGCTGGGCCAGGGCCGCCAGCCGCTCAGGTGGTAGCCACGCCAGAGCGGGGTCGCCTCTGGCCCTCTGTCTGAGCAAACCTGGGTGTGAACTCGGTGGCTTTGAATGCATAAAGTGCCTTGTGGACACGGGGGAGTTGTGGTGCTTCTGGGTCTCTGGGCCCCGCCTGCGGGCCTGGGATGCCCTCATGTTGGGAAGCACTCCGCGCCCCCCACCCCGCCTGCCCTCCGTTTTTCCTGCACCTGTCAGCATGCGCCGACTGACTAGCTAGTTGGCTCACGTGTGTTGATTAAGACCCCTAATAAGGGGTTAGGGGTGCCCATAACGGGGTAGCCCTGCCGCTGACTCGGATCTCCGCCATGCACGCGTGGACTCTCGGGTGAGCTCAGCAGAACCGCACAGCCAGAGCCCCAGGTCCGAAGTGCAGACCAGGGTTCTCAGCACAGTGCCCGTAACCCTTTCATGGCTTGCTGCGGAGAGAGACCTGTGGATCCACATTGGGGTTGGGTCTGGCCCGTTGTCCAGCAGCCCTGCGGTACAGCAAGCCCAGGCACCAGTGTCTCGGGGAGCCTCACTGCTGCACAAGCGGGGGGGCCGAGGATGCAAGTCCAGACAGAGCGGCGCAGGCAGCTGTGAGCTTTTCTCCATCCGCCATCTGAGAAGAGCAGTGAGGCCAGCTTCTTCCTGTCCTTCAGAACACTGCACTGTGCTCAGTGGGAGCCAGGAAGCCTCAGGCTTCACGACTGAACGCACCCAATATCCGAGCTGGCTGCGTGTTTCTGGGGCTGCCGTGTGCACAGCGAGTTAACTAAAGGGGGTGTGGGCCATGGAACTGTCGGCGTTATTCCCAGAAGGCGGCCGTGGCATAGGCAGGGTATAGTGAGGAGTGGGAGATGTGTGCCTGGTAACATGGGGCAGAATTTCCACTCGGCTCCATTTGCTGGGGATTTAAAGAGAACCCTTGCACTGCGCCAGGCAGTTACCAAGCCGAAGGGAGATGATGGGCCTTCGCCCCTCGGTGGGACGGCAGCTAGGAGGGCCTTGCATTTGCCCCTCGAGACTGCAGCGTCACCTTTTCTGTCTGTGATTGAAGTCTTTGCAGTCCAGTGTTGATGCATCCAAGCCAGGCCCGTGTCTGCAGAGGAGCCACAGGGCAAGGACAGCTCAGCTGCCGGCAGCCTACCTGTCCCATCGACATCCCCCAAGTAGTCTCAGGCCTCTGACATGTCCCTGAGGGGCCCCTAAGAAAGAAAGTGGAGGGGACACTCCAGAGGCTGATGTGGGAGGATCATGTGAGCCTGGGAGGTCAAGGCTGCAGTGAGCCGTGATTGCACCACTGTGCTCCAGCCTGAGTGACAGAGCGAGACCCTGTCTCAAAAAAAAAAAAAAAAAACATTCTGGGTGTGGTGACTCATGCCTGTAATCCCAGCACTTTGGGAGGCCGAGGCTGGCGGATCACAAGGTCAGGAGATCGAGACCATCCTGGCTAACACAGTGAAACCCCGTCTCTACTAAAAATACAAAAAATTAGCCAGGCATGGTGGCGGTCACCTGTAGTCGCAGCTACTCGGGAGGCTGAAGCAGGAGAATGGCATGAACCTGGGAGGCGGAGCTTGCAGTGAGCCGAGATCACACCACTGCACTCCAGCCTGAGCGACAGAGCCAGACTCCGTCTCAAAAAAAAAAAAAAAAAAGGTGGAGGGGGCAAAGAAGCAGAGAAGGATGATCAGAAGGGGACCCTCAGCCCTTCAAGGAGAGACGGCAGCCTCAGGTGAGATGAGCCGCAAGGGTCCTGGGCCGCTTCTCTGCACGCTGGGGTGGGGCGCACTTTGCACAGTAGGCCAGTGCCTGGGCTTTCAGGAGCAATTCCGTTTTGATCTCACATCAAATCTGCAGCTAGAACATGACAGTCCTTTTACCCGAAGCTTCATTTTAATGTCTTATAATTTCAAAGGTCCTTCTATCCTAGAAACCAGAGACGGGTTTTGCATCTATTTGCTTTTTCTTTCAGGCCACCACAAAGGATTTTGTGGAGTCAACCCAGGCCTGACAGCGTTCATTATCCCTGGCTTTCATCTTTATGCTCTTGCAGGGGACGCTCAAGATGCCTCGTGGCTCGACCCCTGCACGGAGCCCCCAGCCCAGCCTCCCCATGGGTTGAAACCTTGATCTAGGCCTGACTGTGGCTGCTCTGGGGACATGCCCTCATCCTTTGCTGAAGCTGAGGCTCCAGAGGGGGAGTCACTGCCACGAAGGTTGCTCAGAACTTTCCTTGCTGCAAAAAGCCCCAAGACTTCTCCCTGCCACACACACAGCTTTTGCCATTACGTTCTAAAAGCTGACAGCTTTCTCTCCAACATTGTTCTCCCTGAGTAGGGTAAAGCTACACTTGGCTTCCCCAGTTTCCGGCTTCCTGCCTAGAAACAAATTTTTGTCAGTCTGCTTTTCAAATGGGATATATGATTCACATAGCATAAAATTCACCACTTTATATAATTCAGTGGTTTTTTTGTATGTTCAGAAGGCTGTACAACCATCACTGCTAATTCCAGAACGTTTTCATCACCCCAAAAACAGACCCTGTGCCCGTTAGCATGAACCCCCCCCCTTCCCCCTCCCCCGGGCACCCACCCGTCTACCTTCTGTCCCTGGGGACCTGCCTTCCAGACAGATCCTGTAATTGGAGTGTACACTATGTGGCCATCTGTGCGGGTCTTTAGTAGCCATGCCTGAGGCGGCCGACACTGCAGTCTTTAGTTACAGAAGGGACCCCGGGTGTAGGCCACCTGCGCCTACACCCCCACCGTCAGCATGTGTGGGCTGCCTCGGACACAGGGTCTCTGTGTATCCCCAGCAGCCTCAGAACACCTGACCCAGAGACAGCGTCGGTAAGCGCTGGCAGGTGCACGGAGGATGGCGCTGGCATGAGGAGCCTTTAGGCTGCTCCTAGTTTGAAACTATTTTTATTTTATTTTATTTTATTTTTAAGACAGAGTCTCACTCTTTCGCCCAGGCTAGAGTGCAGTGGCGCGATCTCAGCTCACTGCAACCTCTGCCTCCTGGGTTCAAGTGATTCTCCTGCCTCAGCCTCCCAAGTAGCTGGGATTACAGCCTGCACCACCACGCCTGGCTGATTTTTATATTTTTAGTAGAGACAAGGTTTCACCATGTTGGCCAGGCTGGTCTCGAATCCCTGACCTCAGGTGATCTGCCCACCTTGGCTTTCCAAAGTGCTGGGATTACTGGTGTGAGCCACTGCGCCTGGCCTGAAACTCAGTGTGTGTGAGAGAGAGAGAGAGAGATGGAGTCTCACTCTGTCACCCAGGCTGGAGTGCAGTGGCGCAATCTCCACTCACTGCAACCTCCGACTCCTGGGTTCAAGCAGTTCTCCTGCCGCAGCCCAGGTGGGGTGGAGTCTGGGTGCCCTGGGGCCCTGCCACCCTCCGCTTGGACACGGGTGAGGAGGGGTTTGCCCTGAGCATCCCCTGTAGAAGCCCAGCTCCACAACAGCGCTGTAGGAAAACGTAGTGTGTCCATTTGAAAATGAAGTTTTATCTATTCCTTATCAGTCTCCTGGGGCTGCTGTGACAAAGTGCCACAAACCGGGTGACTTAAGAGAAGTTGGCTGAGCATGGGGGCTTACACCTGTCATCTGGCGCTGTGGGAGGCCAAGGCAGCCGGATCACCTGGGGTCAGGAGTTTAGGACCAGCCTGGCCAACATGGTGAAACCCCATCTCTACTAAAAATATATATAAAAATTAGCTAGGTGTAGTGGCCCACACCTGTAGTCCCAGCTACCCAAGAGGCTGAGGCAGGAGAATCGCTTGAACCCCTGATCACTTGAGCCAAGATCGCGCCACTGCACTCCAGCCTGGGCGACACAGTGAGACTTTGTCTCAAAAAAAAAAAAAAAAAAAAAAACCTAAGTGGATTCTCCTGTTTGTGGGGTGTGAGGCCTCTCAAGGCCAGGGAGGTCCTTCCTGCTTCATCCTCGGCTAGCAGTGGCAAAGGCTCCCGTCCCTGCCCTGTCTTCATGTAACTTCCCCCCGTGTGTCTGTCCTCTTATCTTCTGGAAGCCAGTTGTGGGATTTGGGTCTCTCTAAACCCAGGATGGTCCCATCTTGAGATCTTTAGTTAAATTTGCACAGACCCCATTTCCAATAGTGATATTCTGAGGTTCTGTGGATGTGGATTTGGGGGCACGTTGTGTGACCCCAAGCAATGTCCCTTTCCATCTTTTTTTTTGGCGGTGGTGGGGGCGGTGCAGAGTCTTGCTCTGTCACGCAGGCTGGAGTACACCCAGCTAATTTTTGTATTTTTAGTAGAGCCAGGGTTTCACCATGTTGGCCAGGCTGGTCTCGAGCTCCTGAGCTCAGGTGATTCGCCCGCCTCGGCCTGCCACAGCGCTCCCGGCCTCCCTTTCCATCTTGCGGTTGTGTGTGCTTCCTGGCGCACGTGCTATGCTGAGTTCAGTCTCGCATGGGGTCTTTGCCTTATCACGTCGCCAGCGCAGCGGCTCTGCCCTCGGGTCCACCCCAGGTCCCGCCATGCCTGTCACCTCCACCCCACTCTGGACAATGGCAGTGGCCTGCTAACGTCTCCCCTACTTGGTGCCCGGGCCCCTCAGTCTTCCCATGGGGCTGTGCCAGGAAGCCAGGCCCCTCACTGGGAGTCCCTGGTGCCCACAGCACCAGCCCCACTGCCCCTTCCTGTGTCTCAGCCGTGCTGAGGCCACTCCCTGGACTGCAGGCTCTGGTGTTGCTGATCCCTGTGACCCCGTGCCCTGCCCAGACACCCCGTGAAATGCCCTCTAATCAAAAAGCCAAAGACAGCCACACGTGCCCAGGCTCTGCACAGTTGGGCCCACCACCCTCTCGTGTGCACTTTCCACACTATTCACGTTCGCCGCCGTCGCCCCCCGCCCGCCCTAAGCTCCTGGAGAACAGAGACCTCGTTTGTCTGTGTGCAGTGCCCAGGTCGGCGCTGGCCCCAGGATGGACGCCTGAAGGGCAGACATGCTGAGGCAACCGGAGCTTCTCGTCAGTGAACACACGTGCCGGGGACCTGTCCTGGTGCCGCTAAAAGAGGCTGCAGAGCCGCGGGGTACAGCAGTGCTCGGCGGGGGCGGGGAGCAGCTCTGCGTGCATGGTGTCCACCTGGGGACCACAGGTGTCAGGCCGGGGAGAGCCAGTGCCAGGAGGTCACACACGATGGTTCCCTCTACAGAGTGTTCCAGAAACGATGAGGGGAATGAATTGGTGGTCCTCAGGGGCTGAGGAGGGCGGGAGGGTGGAGGCAGCCGTGGACACAAAAGGGCCGTGCCAGGGTCCTTGGACCATCATCCTGTGTGTTGGTGGTGGGGCCACGAGTCTGCACGTGTGAAAGAATCCTATTGGCTTAGTGTTTCAGGCTGGGAAGATGACCAGCTCTGGAGGTGGAGGGTGGCGATGGGAGAGCCACTGAACAGCACACTTCAGATAGCTCAAGTGGTGAACTTTATGTTTATCACCACGATAAGAAATATGACATAGGCCGGGCGCGGCGGCTCACGCCTGTAATCCCAGCACTTTGGGAGGCCGAGGCGGGTGGATCACGAGGTCAGGAGATCGAGACCATCCTGGCTAACACAGTGAAACCCTGTCTCTACTAAAAATACAAAAAAATTAGCTGGGCATGGTGGCGGGCACCTGTGGTCCCAGCTATGCAGGAGGCTGAGCTTGCAGTGAGCTGAGATCGTGCCACTGCACTCCAGCCTGGGCGACAGAGCGAGACTCTGGCTCAAAAAAAAAAAATTATATATATATGTGTGTGTGTGTGTGTGTGTGACAGAAAAGTAAACATGCACACGCACACATGAGTGCAGGGGAGTGGGAACCTGCGTGCGGCGATGGCGTGTGCTGTGGTCTTAGAGGGTGGCTCACCCAAGCTTCCCTGTGGGGGAAACCGATAAAGGGCACGTGGGGTCTCTGTAGTGTTGCATCCAACAGCATGGAATCTACAACAATCTCGAAAGAGAAAAAGTCAAGACGTCGGGAGCCCACTGCCCTCTGGTGAGCTCCTGGAGGCTCCGTGGAATGTTCGGGCTGCATCCACCCCAGCCCTCCTGGGACTGTCCCCTCCTGGCGCTCTTGCTCAATCTCTGCTAGAAGAAGGCAGCGTGAGGTCAGCTGAAAACAAAAGCAAACTTTTCTGCAGCCTGCACACCCGTTGGCGTTAGAATTCTGCAGGAAACATCGCCCCTGGGCTTTGCCACTGCCGAGGATCCTGGATCTGGGGACATCTCCAGCAGCACCGCCAGAAAGAGGCCACACGGAGGATGCACGGCAGGCCCAACCCTGCCTGCTGTTCGAATAGTTCATATTCTTACTGCCAGGACTGGCTCCACCAACAGCCCTACCCCCAGGCCAGGGTCTCCACTTCTGAAAGGAGCCAGACAGTCAGAGAGGACCCTAGGCTCCTCCATGTGACATGGGGTTAGCCACACAGGCAAGACAGGGGCGGGGTCCCTGGATGTGGCCTAATGACCTGATGGTCCGCAGGCTGCTGAACCCATGGGGTGCAAGACAGGCCTGCGTGGGAACTACCATCCCTCCCCAGGAGTGGGTGCTGGGGACAGGGCTCGTGAGAGACAGGGCTACCTGATCGTTTTTTCTTTCTTGTAATCGTCTGGTTCCTTAGGAGAAAAAAGAATTGCTACTTTGCAAAAAATCAGTGGGTCCCAGTGGATCCATGATGTTCCCCAGAGCCAGGAAATCATTCCGCTTTCTGCCATGGCCTCCAGGGGGACAGGCCTGGCTGTGGCCTGGCTGGGTGTTGAGGGTGGGGGCGGGGGTGTCTCACTCCCCCTGCCTTGTTCCCTCCTCAGTCCAGTGAGGATAACAAGACCCAGTGAATGAGTCAAGGTCATACCTTCCCCGCCTGGGCCTGGAGCAGGCTCCCTTCGCCCTGCCTGGGCACAGATGGGCACCTTCCCTGTTCAGGATCCTCTGGGCTCACAGGGGCCCTGGGTGTCACCTGGGATCCCCAGTCAAGGGTGGAGCAGAGCCTCATGGGTCTGGTGGCTAGGCTCCGCGCGCCCCCCTCCCACCCCGTGTGCTGGGCAAGCCACGCCCCCGGTGCCCAGCCTGCCGCCCCCTACCAGGCCCCAGGGTCCAGGTCCCAGGAAGCCACTCCCCCAGTCCCCCACCCAACCCCAACCCTAGCCCCTTCTTTTCCTTGCCAAAGAGCTTCGTGGCTTCTTAAAACTGAGCACCCCGCCCCACCCCCAGTGTCCCCGTCAGCGGAGGGAGGGCCTTGGAGGGAGAGAAAAGGGAGTGGGCAGGTTTGCTCAGGCAGGCGCAGCCCACGCCGCTAGAGTGGAATTTTGGATTTACAATGAAGAGTGCACTGCATGTGAGTGCACACTGAAACATTATTCATCCTGACACTGAAGTTCAGGGCTCTGCATCTTATCTGGTGACCCTAAGGAGCGTCCTGCTTCTTATCTGGTGACCCCAAGGAAAGGAGGTAGTGACCCAAGCGAGGAGGAGGTGGTGACAGGGAGAGTGGCTTCAACACTGATTTTCCTTAGTGGTGCCTCCCGGGAGGGGGTGCCAGGAGACTGGCCACCTGGGGGAAAAGGACCGCCAGGGGTTTAGGGGAACGAGGTACACCCTTCCCCGAAGCCTCCCCTGCCTTCTTCCAGCCCCTGGAGGGGCTGTGGGCAGGGGCTGAAGCCTCTCCCTGCTGGGGCCACCCGACTTTCCCTGCTGGGGCCACTCGAGGCAGGCCGCCTGGGTGAGGCATCTCATGGATGCCTCTTGTGGACAGAAAGGACAGCACCGTCCTCTCTCCAGAGCCTGCAGTGTTGGGAGATGCCTTTCCTGCCGCAACCGTGACAAACACACTATTATCTATCAGAAAATCTTCTCACTTCCCCACTTTTCATTAGTCAGAGCCACAGGCCTCCCTTGGGCAGGAGTGACCTGTTCTTCCCTGAGGTAGAGGATGCCAGCCTGGGCAGAGTCTCACCTGGCAGGATTTTTCCCACTCCAATTATAAAAATGCATCTTGTATGGGCTTTAGGAAAGAAGGTGGACTTGGTAACTTGTAAAACATTAAGCCCCAGGGCTAGCTTCAGGCAGGGCTGGATCCAGGTGCTCAGGTACGACAGCATGGGGAATCCGCCTTCCCCTAGCTCTCAGCTTGGCTTTCTTCCTTGCTGTCTGCTCCAGGCAGACTCCCTCCACCAGGCAGCCTCGGCAAGGGCAGCCTCGAAGGCGGCCAGGACGGCCGCTCCAGCTGGAGAGGGCACCTCCTTCTCAGGTTTCCAGCCAGAGTCCCAGGACTGCCGCCCACTGGCGGGGCTGGGGATGTGATGTGTGTCATCCCAGACCCATTGTGGTGACGGCGCCGAGCCATGGCTGAGACCCACATGAACCCTGGAGCCCAGGAGTGGAGTTGGCCCTACCGAGCCCACCAGAGTGAGGGGCAGTGGTTCCCCAAAGAAAACTACATCTCCTGAGCAGGTGCCTGAGGTGTCCCTGAGAGCTGAGGGGTTGGGAAAATAGTCCCAGGTTAGCTGCGTGATGTCGACCAGGCCACTTAACCTCCTTCAACGAGATGGGTTTAGCTGAGGAAAGGGCTCAGAACGGTGCCGAAAACGTCGTGCTGTGGGCCGGAAGCCATTCTTGTTACTACGGCCTGAGCGTGTCACATGTGCCTGGCAGCAGGAGGATTCCTCCCAGGCGGGCACCAGAAAGGGACCCCTGAACCTTGGCCCTGCCCCTCCCTGCTCCAGCCCTGCTGGGCTTCTGCCCCTCCATGGACCCCTGTGTGTCCTCAAAGGGAAACTGAGGCCCCGCTGGAGCTTGACCTTTGACCCTGCCTCCTGCTCTAGGATCCACAGACCCTGGATGTTCCCCCCAGCACCAGTCCCTGGATGTACCATCAGGTCCGGGGAGGGGTTTGGCCCCCGGGGCCATTGGGAGCAAGACATCCCTCCATCCTTACCAGACTTCAGTGGTGAAGGGGGCGCTGTTTGGTCCCCAGGGGCTGAGGGACCTGTCTGAGGTCACACCGCTGGGAAGTGGCCCCAGTCAGACCGACCTTCCAGTCCAGCTGACTCCAGACCCCGTGCTCATTTCCAACCCATGAGAAAGGAAGGAGAGAGGGGGCGGGGAGAAGGCGACCCTCCAGGGACCTTGGCGACCTCCCCCAGCCTCCTCCAGCTGGCCACCTCCAGCCCTGCCTGCCGAGAGGCCCAGCGGGCGCTTAATGAGGTTAGCACAGTGCTGTCCGCTGCGAGCAGGTGCGTGCACCGCCAACAATGGAGCAATTTTCGGTAATGATGGGGAGGCCTGCAGTGGGCGCCAGAGCCGCTTCCTGCCCGCGGGGACGAGGGGCCTGCTGAGCTGCAGCCAGGCAGGGAGAGTGGCGCCAACTGGATTCGGAGGGCCAGGCAGAGGCCACTCAGCAACCGCTGCTCCATCCACCCCCGAGCGTGGCCGAGCCCATTCTGCAGGGGAAGAAGCGGAGGCCCAGGGAGCCCCGGCCTGGCCTCTTAGACGGGCAGGGACAGGAAGAGTCGGGGCTGGCACCCTCCCAAGAAGTCTGGATTCTAGTCCCAGCCTTAATGCAGACCTGCTGGGTGGGTTGAGGCAATCCCCATCCGCCAGGCCTCAGTTTCCCCTCCAGACACACTTTCTGCCTGACCTGGGCAACTGGGACCTCGGGCTCCACAGCCCACCCCCTACTCCTCCTTTTTCTTTCCCCCAGTTCCTGCCCCAGCTTGGCTGAGTGGGGTCTTGTGCCCGGCACAATGGAAGGACCCCAGTGGCACTCCATGGATGCTTCCTGTGAAGATCAGCAGAGCTGAGGTCTGGTTCTGAGGCCCACAGAGGCTTCCTGGATGTCCCACTCTGCTCTCCATCCCGGGGGGTACCCCCACCAGCAACTGCACACAGTGGTGTCCCCCAAGAGGGCACAGTCCACGGGAGTGGGGGCAGCTACTTACACCTGCCGCACTGTGGTGCCCAGAACACAGTAGGCACTCGGGGACAGCGTGATGGAGCCAAAAGAACATGGGCTTCAGAGTCACACCTGGTGTCCAGTCCTGGCTGCACTCCCAACTGCTGAGTGTGGTGTGGGACCAAGGTGTCACCAGCCTCCCAAACCCTTGTTCTCATATCTGTAGAACGAAGCATGTCCGTGCCTCCCGAGATGGCTTCAAGGCCATAGGGTTCCCCGCCTGGACCTGGCACCCAGGAGAATGCCAGTAAATGTTGGACGAAAGCCTCTTCATATCTCCAGGCCCGGCTATAAGCACTGGGTGGGCTGGGGGCCCATAAAGACAGTGCCAGGCAGCCATGTGTCCCCCAGCTCAGGGCTCCGGAAGCCTTGCCTGGGGCCCCAGCTGCCCCTCGCCGTGGCCCTGGCTCACCAGTAACTAGGCTTTTCCTACAGGATGGAAATGGGGTTGCCTACTGGGCACCCTGAGAGCTCAGGGGCTTCATCCCAAGCTGGGAAGGATCGTCACCCAGCATGTGCCCAGAACCTGTCCCAGGGGCACCCCAGAACCAGCACGAGGCAGGTGAGGTGGCCAGACACACAGCCAGTGGCAGCCTCTGAGGGCCTGGGCCGGGGAGACCCTGCTGGCCTGAGCACCTATTTCCTGAGGACCGCCCAGGGCCTGGCTGCGGCTCTGTCTCCTGCAACAGAAGGGCCGAGGGTGTCCCCACTAGGTGGCCAGGCCACCCACATGCACCATGGTAGCCGCCTGTGTCCCCGGCACGCCCTGTTCCTCAGGGACTCAAGGCTGGCTGTTCGTTGGTCCAGCTCACAGAAGCTCAGGGACCACGTGAGTGCTTGCCCTATGCAGCCCACTCTCCACCACCGTGCCTGGCACACAGTAGGTGCTCAGTAAACAGCAGTGGCCTGGGTGGGCAGACAGCCAGGCGGCAGCTCCAGCCCGGGGCCCGCAGGCTCTGTCTCCCCTCCCAGATGCTCACTCACAGAGAGAGGCCCCCTTGTGTGTTTGTTTGCTGCAGAACTCGGGCCCAACAGACTTGGTGTCTTTCTTCTCTCCTCCTCCATCCCGCACAGGAGCTCCAGGGAGCGGCAGTTTCCAGAGATTGAAGGCAAAATTGCTTGAAAGCCTGTGCTTTTATCCTCCAATTTGTAGCCATTTAGCAGGGCCGGGCGGAGGGGCAGCCAGGGCTCTGCTGGGCTGTCGGCACAGAAGCGCCCATCACTGCAGAGAACGGTTCTTTGTCCTTTCCCAGACAGCTTTTGGCTACGGGAACAAAACCCGCTGCAGAGCCAGGCTGGGTGGTACGGGGGGCCCACAGGGGAGGCCAACGGCTGGCCTGCTGGAGGAGCCTCAGGGCCTCCGAGAGGCAGAAGGGGCGCCCCACTCTGAAAGTGACATCTACCATCATGGTTCCAGCTCCGCTTGGGACTGTGCCCAGCCCCAGGGGCAGAGGTGCACACGGGCTGGGGCTAGAATTATGAAGAAGGCCCAGGTGTCTCCAGTCTTGCCCCTCCCTCTGTCACTAAGAGGGGCCTTGTGTGGCTTCTGCCCAGGAAGAGGAGCCTGTCTCAGAGGGGTCACTTGAGTGTCTGGGAGGCAGTCAGAGGTCCAGGAGCCGGAAGGAGAGCGGGGATGGGGGGGGTAAGGAGAGGGGGGATGGGTGGGGGAAGGAGAGCGGGGATGGCGGGGGGAAGGAAAACGGGGATGGGGAGAAGGAAAGCGGGGATGGGGGGAAGGAGAGGGGATTGGGGGGTAAGGAGAGCGAGGATGGGTGGGGGAAGGAGAGCGGGGATGCGGGGGTAAGGAGAGCGGGGATGGGTGGGGGAAGGAGAGCGGGGATGGGGGGGTAAGGAGAGCGGGGATTGGGGGGTAAGGAGAGCGGGGATGGGTGGGGGAAGGAGAGCGGGGATGGGGGGAGGGAGAGCAGGGATGGGGGGAAGGAGAGTGGGGATGGGTGCGGTAAGGAGAGCAGGGATGGGTGGGGGAAGGAGAGTGGGGATGGGGGAGAGAGAGCAGGAATGGGGGGAAGGAGAGTGGGGATGGGTGGGGTAAGGAGAGCGGGGATGGGTGGGGGAAGGAGAGCGGGGATGGGGGAGGGAGAGCAGGGATGGGGGAGGGAGAGCGGGGACGGGGCGGGGGGAAGGAGAGCGGGGATGGGGGGGAAGGAGAGCGGGGATGGGGGTTGGAGTGGGGTGTGGAACTTCAGATTCTGGGAGAAGTTTCCAGGGAGTTTGGAAAACAAAAGTGCAGGTCTAGCTTCTAGCTTCAGGGCGTGAAAAAAGTCTGGAGGTGAGGCATTTTGCCATTAGCTTCCCCTCTGCAGTGCTGAGAGCTGGCATGGCTGGGAAGTGGTGCTTTGAGGGGGAGATGCAGGTCTCCCTGCGCAGGGGGACCCCCACCCCACCCCACCCCCAGCACTGGCTGTGAGAGTAGCCAGAAAATGACGAGATTCTCTCCCTGGGTAGGAAGGAAAGGTATGAGCAGAAGCATGCCTAGCAAGGCTGCACTGTCGGAAGCAGAGTGGGCTCAGAGACGTCAGGGCCCTCAAGGCTGCAGCTGGGGGAGGGGACGTTGGGGGAGGTGGCACCTGGCCCACCGAGTTTGCATCTCACCTAGGTTGGACTTGTCTGGTTTCCAAGTGGCCTCTGAGCACCTGGGTGTGGGCCAGCATCTGCCTGGGCTTGGGCTGGTGTCTGCCTCCCTCTCCTGGGGCCCCTGGAGCAGGTGCAACGGCCTTCGGAATTAAAGGCTCACGGGCCACAGCGAAGGGTGCTACCTTCCCTCCCTCCATCTTCCTCCCAGTGTCCTCATCCTGCACCCTCAGTACCCCCTCCAGGCTTTTGCCCAGGACAGCTCCTCTCCCAAAGATGCCTCCGCTCCAGGGCTCATCCCTTTTAGCAGCCCCTCCAGCCTAGCTCCAGCCAGCTAGCCCAATCCCTCCCCTCTGGTCACTGCAGTCCCTCTGCCACCCAGACCCTGCACACGCTGGGCATGGCCATTATCCTCCCTGGGTTCCAAGTCTTGCTGGGGTGCAACCCTGCTCCTGACCAAGAAAGATGAGGCACCTGTCCTGGGGGCAGGGGCTGCATGTCTGTGTTCTCAGGGCCAGAGCGGGCCCCTCCTGAGCAGGGCGTGGGCTGCAACTCCTCACCCGCCAGCCAGGTCTTGAGAAGTGCAGGGGTCTGGCGGTAGGGCACGTGAAACCCTTCTTGGGATTAAACCCTGGTGTGGCAGGCTGGTCTTTCATCCCCACTGCAGTCCCCTGACTTAGAAGAAAACACAGAGCCCTCAGCCTCATGCCTGCTTCTCAGTGGTTTCTGGACTCCCTGGAGTCTCCCCTCAAAGCACGGAGGCTCTGAGCACCCCACAAAGTCCTCAGGAATCAGCACCATAAAAAAATACACTTTATTGAGACCTCACGGTTTGCAGGGCAGCGCAGCGGGCACAGGCAGAGGAGCATGCAGAGCGCGTGGCACGGGTGCACAGCACATGGCGAAGCGGCCCCTGCCCGGGCACCTCCTCTGGACCGCCCCTGCACGCCTCGGGACCCTCGGGCCCGGCCGGGCCCCCTCCTCCCAACAACCCCCAGAGGTCCTGGCTGAGCAAACAGAGTGGCCGGGGCAGGCTTGGCCACCAGGGCCGGTGTGAGCCCAGAGGCGGGGTGGGCAGAAGCAGCTGGCACAGCTCAGCCGGAAGCCTTAGCGGAGGGAGGAGGGCGTGGGAGCCCACACCTGCCAATCCAGCCCTGAGCTCCTCAGCAATTTTGTCTCTCTTGATTAAACATCCCAGGAACATCAAGTTCACAGAAATGTTTTCTTCTTCATCTTTCTGAAAACACCCAGAATGGAAAAGCAGAGAACAGCTTCGAGGTTCCTAGGGCCCCTTGACACTTTTGGGGGCAGAGAGAGTTGGTGGGAAGAGGGGTGAAAGGGCCAGGCCTGAGGCTTATGCAAGAGACAGAAGGCAGCAAAGGCAGTGTCCTGGGCTTGTCTGGGGAGAGGGACGGTGTGCAGGTGTGTGCACGTGCAGAGGCAAACTGCTAGGGCAGGAGGCCTGGAGCACACCCAGGTGCTTGCTTTGGGAAGAACACCAACCAGTAACTGCGAAGGGTGGACACCAGCAGGGGGTGGGCAGCATGTCTGGGACCTCCAGACTGTCCCTCCCGGTGGAGCCAGAATGTGGGGGGCAGGGCCGGCCACCCAGCCTCCCGTCCAGCCAGTGAGGGGCCCTCTGGCCAACCCAGGAAGGTGCCTCCATGGCAGGGTGGGTGGCCTAAGAGAGGCTGCCGTGGCATTAAGAGGGGGCCACAGACATGGCGGGGCTCACCCCTGGGGGAACGAGCCGGGTTGGGGGCAGCAGGGCCAGCTACCCAGGAGACCTGGGCTGAGAGAGGTGTGGCTGAGGGAGGCTCTGGTGGGCCACTCACTTCCAGCAGTGCTCCAGGGAGCTGTGGGGCTGGATTTTGAGCTTCTGGGGGCAGAGCAGCTTGGTGAAGGCCCGGCGGAAGCTGTGGTGGCACAGCGGGTAGAGGACAGGGTTGACAGCCGAGTTGGCCCACAGGAGCCAGAAGGAGGTTTCGTACCAGTAGTCAGGGACGCAGTGGCCATGGCAGGCGGCCCGGATGATCATCAGCAGCGTGTATGGGGCCCAGCAGAGCCCAAAGATGCTCACGATGACGGCCAGCGACTTGGCCACTTTCCTGTCCCGAGACAGCCGAAAGCGCTGAGTGAAGCTCTGGGACACCATCTTCATGCGCTTCTCCAGCGAGGCCGAGGACGCCGACGGCTTGGAGCCCCTCTTGAGTGAGCGCGGCCTCTCAGTGCCCCTCGAGGAGCTGCCGGAGCTGGAGGTGGGTGAAGCCGCGGAGCCGCCCCCACCGCCACCCCCGAGGGCCGCCTCCCCGGCCTCAGCGCCTGCGGCCGCCTCACCCACCCCATACCTGTGCAGCGGCATGGCCTCCCCATGCCCCTTCTGCCAGCAGCCCCAGCAGCCAGGCGGTGGGGGTGGTGAGGGCTGGGCCTCGGGAGGGGGCTCGGGGCCGGCTGCCTCTCGAGCCCCATCCAGCCGGAGGCGGGTGCGCCTCTGGATGTTCAGGTAGATGCTGAGGTTAAAGAAGGTGACGCTGAGGAAGGGCGTAAAGAACTCCAGGGTGGAAGCCGTGATGAGGAAGTACCAGTTGTAGAAGAACTCGGCATAGCAGTGGCCCTCGGGGATGGAGCTGCCCCCGGAGAGGTACTCCCAGCTCAGGATGGCCGGCCCGTACAGCAGGAACGCCAGCACCCACACCAGCAGCATCTTACGCACTGCCCGCCGCGTGTCACCCTGCTGGGCCCGGTATGAGACCTGCAGAAGGGCAGGCTGGTCAGGGGCGGAGCAGAAGGAATATTGGACTGGGTGCGCCCCCGCAGCCTGTGGGCCCCTATGTGGGCCCTTCCCTCAGCAGCAATGCTCCTCCTTTCCCCTCCTGTCCTCCCTCCCTCCCTCTTTCCCCTCCCTTCCTCTAACCCTCCCCACTGGGGTCCCGGGCTGGTGCCCTGCCACACTCAGTGAGAGCCTCAGAAGCTCCCTGGGACCAACCTGAATCCTCACTCTCTGCTAGGCTGCCTGTTTACCACCCCTACCAGCTGTGAGCTCCCTGGGGGTCCTGTCCTTGGCCCCTGCATCCCTGGGACCAGACTCAGCATCAGCCCCAGACCACGTGCGCACACAGCTGTTTCTGACATGATGCATCCTGATCCTGCAAAGGCCCGAGCCATCTGCAGATGTTGGGGTGGGAGGTCCAGCCCCACTCCTGCACAGGTGCTCACACCCCTGGGAGCTGGAGGTGCAGGAGTGAAGCCACAAGCTGGCCCACTGCTAGGAGACATCCCCCGCCCCGCCACAGAACAAAGCATCCCAGATCGACATCAGGGCCTCTGGGGAAGAACAGGGAGAGAGGGCAGGGCCCTCCTCAGGGCAGAGAGCAACCAGCTGGTGGGGGCAGGGGGCAGGAGGGCCAAGGGATCCCACTGAGGGGTCTCAGGTAGGACAGCTCGAGGAGTAGGACCTGAGAGCCCCTGCCACCCTCCCCCACCAGCCTGATGGTGTTTACCTTGGTGATGGCGGGAGCAATGTTCACAGCTATTGCTAATGAGAGGTGGGCAGAGCACCCCCATGCCAGGCTCTCTGCTCGGCCGCTTTACCCTTCGTGGCAGCTCTCCTTGTGCCCCATGCCTGGTGGCTCCAGGAAAGGAGGGAGAGACCACAGGGGGATGGGCTCAAGAGGATCCCAAAGCCATGCTCTTTGCACCCTGTCTCTTAGCCTTTCTAGGTTAGAACCAAACAACCTGCCCTCAGTCCTGCAGAGGCCCCCATAAAGCCCTGGGGAGGTGAGCTGCCAAGGAGATGAGAAGGGGAAGGAGTGACTTCAGCAGCGGCTCCCTGGGCTGCATGGCCCTGATACAGGAGCCTGGGTGGGGCAGGGTCCCTGACTCAGGTGGCCGCTCCCATGAAGGGAAATCTGCGGAGCCAGGATCTGCCGCCTGCCTTCCCGGGGCCTGTGTGTGTGTGCAAGCTGCACACATGCATGTGTGAGGGATGTCACCCAAGGCCTCTGGCCCCAGATCCTCCCATAACTCCGGGGACTGTGGACCTGCCCCAGGGCGGGGGCTGCAGTGACAGCCCTGCCTTCAGGAACATCTGCATCCAGATTCCCTGCCTCCTGCCTGGGCCAGGCCAGTCTGGCTACAGCCATGGCCCCGAGTGGGCAGCTGGCCATCGAGTGGCCCATGTATCAGCAGCAAAGCCAGTGGGACCAAGCCCACTTCTGCCCACAGCTCAGAAGTGGCCGTCCCCACCCAGGTGCCTCCCATGGGCATCCCGACTGTCCCTGCGGAGTGAACAGGGGCTCCGCAGCCCAGGACTCACGGCTCGGGTGACCGACAGGAAGCGGTCGTAGCTGATGAGCACGATGTTGAAGGCAGAGGAGGTGCACAGCAGGTAGTCCACTACCAGCCACAGCTTGCAGAGGCCCCGGCCGAAGGTCCAGCGGCCTGTCAGCACGTAGGGTACATACAGTGGGATGCAGAAGGCGCCTGTGGGGAGTAGGGCCACAGTGGGACCATGCAGCCAGGGGCCAGGGGACGGACGGACCTAAGCGCAGACACCGGCGGGACCTGGGGTCACATGGTGGCTGCTTTTCTGGAACTAGCCATCCTCATCTTACCGCCCCTCCACCTGGTGTCAGCCACAAACTCTGCCCTGCCGCCAGCCTTCACCCCCACATAGCTCCCAGCACCATCTGTGTTCCCTGGGCCTGGGGGCAGGAAGGATGATCCAGGCATGGGGAACTCTGGCCACCACAAGACCCCGAGAGCCTGGAGTCGGGACTCCCTGGACTTCTGTCCAGCCCTCCCAGCCCTCAAAGGAGGAAAGAAGACAATTTCCTTCTCCCCTCCCCACGCTGGACTCCAGCCCCTACCCTGGCGTTGGACAGCCCTCCCTCTCAGCTTAGACAAGGAGAAACCCTTTCTCCCGGCTGAAAGGGCACTTGGTTGCAGCCGCCAGCCGCTACTACTACTGCCAAGCGGGCTTGGAGCGTCTGGGAGACGCACCTCACATCCCCAACAGGTGTCTGGCGCTCCAGCCCCCTCCGCGTGCCCCGCCCCCCAGCCGGCAGCAGAGCCTGGACACGTGAGAGCACGCTCCTCCGAGCGTCTCCCCCAACCCCCACCTTCCCCACGGTCCCTTCCCCCAACACAGCTCTAAAAATCCCCCTTCCATGTCCCCTCCCCCAGACCTTCTCTAAACCGCCCCACTGCGCCCTCCGCGCGTCCTAAGTCCGCAGCAGCCTTTGTTTGGCTACAGCGCAGGAGCCAGAGCTGCACCCGCTGCCTTTGCGCCTTGCGCCTCGCCCAGTGCCCGTGTCCCTTCCCGGGGACATCTCTCCCCAGCCCCTGTCCCGAGGCCTCAGTGGCAAGGAACTTCGCCTGTGCCCCCCACCCCATGGACTCCGGACGCCCCCTTCCCAGGCCGGGTCCCCTGGTGGGGCGTGTGCCTGCGGGAGCCACCCAGGTCCGTGCTCCACTCCCCGCTGGCCCGGCCACGCTGGGCGCCCCTGGGTCCCACGGCGGCCGGGGGCTGGGGATTTACCGACGAGGAAGTCGGAGATGGCGAGGTTGAGCAGGAAGAAGTTGTTCTGGGTGCGGAGGCTCGAGTCGGCCACGAAGGCGAGCATGACCAGCGCGTTGCCCAGCACCGTGGCCACGATGAGCAGCGCCATGAGCGCGGCCAGCACCGCGGTCCAGGCTGCCGAGAAGCCGCGCGCCCCGCCCGCCGCCGCCGCCGCCTCGCCCGCCAGCGCCCCCGAAGCGTTCAGCGGCCCGTCGGGCGGCGCGCGCTCCATGGCCCCGCAGGCTCACGCGGCTCCGAGACGCGGGGCAGGGCGCCGGCCGAGAGCTGGGCGGCCGGGAGGGGCCCCGGCCCGGGAGCCTCGTCTTTGCGGGCCCTTGGCCGGGTCGGGTTCCCCGGGGGGCGCCCAGCGCATGGTCCGCGGGGCCGGGGCCGGGGCCAGGGCAGGCGGTGCCGAGGGGGCCGGGGCCGGGGCCGGATCCGAGCCCAGTGGGGCCGGCAGCGCGGCTGCTGCAGTGGGAGAGGAGCCAGAGCCTGAGCCGCTGCCGGCGCGACCGTGCACCCGGAGCGCAACGCGCAGCCGAGTGCGCCCCGCGCCCAGCCCACCGCCCCGCGCGCCCCGCGCAGCGCCCCCGCCATTGGCTGCCGCCCTCGCCCCGCCCCCTCCCCGCCCCCGCCCCGCCCGGCGCCGGCAGCACCACGGACAGCGCCGCGTGCCCGCCAGGCTGCCTGGAGCCCAGCCCCTGCGCTCACAGCAGCTGGCTGGGAGCCCGGCCGGGGCTTGACCGGGTCTGGGGGCTGGCCTGCGGTCAGTCAGCCCGCGCACTCCGAGCCGGGGTCTGGGTTGCTCGGCCTTTCCTGTGCCCTCGGCCTTGGTGACCCCTGCCCGGTCATCATGGAGAGCCCTGGCGCCTGTGGGGACCCGGGGTGGGGGTGGGGGAAACGCCTGCACCCGCGCTCCAGGGAACTTGCCCTGCGGGGCATTTCCTCGGTGCATGTTTTGGGAATGTGGGTCTCCGGGGGAAGGAATGTCTGGAGGAGAAGGGATGGGGAGGAGGGGGTTTTGGAAAGCCGGTGCCCAGACCAGGGGTCCGCTCCACCTCCCGTTTGCACGGACCCTGGGTGCCAGCCTCCCTGTGGACAGGGCCCAGTGCAGGGTCCAGGGTGACCTGCAAGGCGCAGGCAGACGTGGAGTTACATAAGGGAAGATGAGGCGCCGGGCGGACCCAGCCGGAGGGGAGCGCGTCTAGCCTGGGCTCCGGCGGCCTCAGGCTGAGGAGGGAGCAGCAAGCCGCTTGGAGCCCAGCCACGGACCCCCGTGGACAGAGGGGCAGTCGGCACTGCAGCGGACAGACGAGGTCACTGCACTCAGGGCGCAGGTGGTGGCTGTGTTAGCGCCTGTGGGAGGGGACGGGGGAGGAGAGGAGAGGTGGCAGGAGGGAGCGCCCCCACCACCAGACACATGCGCTCAGATACACCGGGTCAAGGACAGATTCCTCCTGAAACACTCAGGGCAGACAGACAGACATGCCCACACTCAGATACACAGACACCCACAGGCCAGGGAAGCAGCCACCAGCGCCAGGCTGAGGACCCACCAAGAGCGAGACACACATCAGACAGCAGGCAGGGAGGGAGCCGCGCCCCAGAAGAAGGAAGCAGCAACTCCGCTCGGTCGCCAGCTGAAGGCATCCCTGGTGCCTCGAAGAGGCCAGAGTGCGCGTGTCTGGGGCAGGGGCTGCAGAGGGGACCACGGGCGCTGACATGCACCGTTACTCCCCTACTTATAGCAGCTTCCGCATACTGTGGGGACCTGCCCCTTCCCCTCGCCCCCAGTGGCGCTTCAGAAACTTTGGGGAAAGAGGAGCTGGGATTCCTCTGCTGCCACCTCAGGGCTGACTGCAGAAAGGAACCCCCAGACCCGTGGCCGCAGTCAGCCCACTATTCCACAGCTTCTAGGAGTCTGCTCTGGGGGGAGGGGTTCGGCTTCCCTCTCTGACTACCTGGTTGTACTCATCCCACTCCACCTGCAAACCCTACTCCTCATACGGGTTCCCCCACGTTCCCTGCACCCCACCCCAACTCACCCAGTGTGGAGGGGTTCTGCCCGGACCAGGGAAGTTTTCAAGGGGAAAAATTCCATGGAGCTGGGCAGCAAGGGGCTGTGGGGCCATCAGAGCTGCCGCCCAGGCAGGCTGCGGCCCTTGACTCACTGTCCCCACCCAAACAAGGACTCCTTGTTGAGTGGACTCCTCCCCAGGCCCTTCTCCTCCCCAAGTACCCACTGAGGCTGCGGGAGATGGCATTGGGTGGGGGTTAAGAGGGGGCCCTGGCTCTCTCCTTCACTGGCTGGAGCCTCAGTGTCCCCATCTTGGAATGGGGAATATAAATTGGAATCCCAAGCAGAACCAAGGATGAAGGAGTCTGGAGGCCCGCCCAGCCATTCTCCCTCCCCACCCCTCCTCCCCTGTCATCCACAGCTGCCCAGGCTTCCCCATGAACTGACCAGCCCCGGAGAGCCTGGGCAGTGCTGGCCTGAGCCAGATGACCCAGACAGAGGGAGCTTTCCTGGTGTTCTCTCTGCCCCAGAGCCTCAGCGGGGACAGTTCAGCCCACACCTACCCCACAGCTGTTCTGAAACCCCCGCGGAGCCTGCACCAAGATCCAGGGGCTCATGGAATCTGGACCCACAGGCGGGGAATCCCACACAGCATGGCATCGGCCAGGGGACCCACTTCTGCAGCCTGTCACTACAGTGGTGACACATATCCATCACACGCCTGTGGGTCACCTCAGGGCACCCTCGCGGGAAGTCAGAAGGAGGCCCTGGGGTTCGGCCCCTCGCAGTGGGGACCCAGCTGTGTGACCCCAGGTGAGTTACCAAATTCTCTGAGCTGCTGTAAATGGAGGCTGCCTGGAGAGAAGAGGGCCTGGCTTGGCCCCGAGGTCTGATGATGACAGTGGCTGGCGGCTGTGAACGCCCCCTACAGACTCAGTGGGAGTGCTTGGTACCTGACCTCACCAGCCCCTGCAAGACCATAAAGTTGGGCAGGACTTGCCTCCCTGCAGCGCTGGTGAGCCCCCCTGCCCGAGGTCACGCACGCCCACCCTCTCCATGGCCACATGTCCAGCCCAGCCTGAGGACAGCAAGCCCACCAGCGTGACCAGCAGCCATGTGAGAGGCCCGTGTCCTTGCCCAAACAGGAGGCCAGTGTCCTCTGGGCTGGGGCTTGATGTGGCCATGGCAATGCAGGGTGCATGTGGCTGGTCCCTGTGTAGCCTGTCTAGCCCTGGGGAGCCCTGTCCCAGGGACCGGCTATGTTGTGTACCTTGTGATGAAAAAAGAAAGTAGCCAGGGGAGACCATCCCTGTATTCATGGGCAGAGGCCAATGTTCCTGCAGGCTGGTCTGGGCCGGGGAGGAAAAGGACTAGAGATGGAGACAGGAGCTCTGGGCCAGAGCCATGTAGATGGCCACGTGACTGGGGGCCTAGCTTGTTGGTTTCATATCACAAGCAAACACCCACCAGAAGCCATCCACCCTGAAGACGTGACATTAGCAAGCCCCTGTCACTGGCCACCCTCGAACTGGGATGTTTGAGGTGAGTGCAGTGAGTGCAGCGCAGCTCCATTGAGAGCAGTGGCCACCCTGGTGGCTACGTGTGGGCCAAAGGGCACCGACTCCCACCTCCCAAGGCCCACCTGCTGCTGCTGCCTCTGAATGTCTGACCGCCAGCAAGTGTTCAACACCCAGCCCCAAGTAGAGGACATTCTCTGAGGACAACAAATAGCTGCTGGTGAGCTGGCTCCATGGGTCGCCTTCCCCTAGCCCTCATGGACCACAGACCTGCTCTGGGTGTGCGTCGGCCTGCCTTGCCTGTTGAGCCTACACTGCAATCCAGGGGCCTATGGATCTCAGATCCACAGGCAGAGATTCCTACACAGTGTGGCATCTGGCCAGGGGACCCTCTTCCCATGAAGGCAGAGCCAGCATGGCCCCCGGCCATGGGCCCACCAGGGTCTGGCCTGCCACACCACCCAGGAGCAGCCTCCGGAGGCACACCAGCCTGGGGCACTCACCTTCGAGGCTGACGCTGCCCTGCGGACACGGATGACAGAGCAGAGTCCTTTCCATGGCGCCACGTCTCCAACAAGAAGACCACAGGCCTTCAGGACCAGGGAAGGAGCAGGAGGGGCCCCGCCTGGCACCCTCCCAAGCATCATCAGGGGAATCTGTGCTTTCCAAACTCGGGGCTCTGCAGGGCTCAAGCTTCTCATCTCTGAGGGACACCTGCTTACTGGGGACACAGCTGTGGATGGCTCCCAGGCACTTTGAGCTCCTGAGCTCCAGCAGACAGGACGAGGAGCTGCCTTTCTGTCGGGGTAAGTGGCCCTGATCAGCAGGAGAAGGTGGGGCTGCTGTTTCCAGGAGAGGAGGGGTGGGAGGGGGTGGGTGTGAGGCTCAGGGCCCTCTTGGGCGCCATGGCACCCCGTGGCCCAATCGTTTCTGTGCATGGACAAGTGCGGCCACTCCAGCCTGAGAAGGTCCAGTGGCTGGGGCTCAGGGAAGGAGCGTGAGCCTCCAGGACCTGCAGTGGCCACAGCCGAGGTGGGAGAGTGCAGGAGGGAGGGGACACGTGCCAGGCTCAGCTGCCCCTGTCCCCTGACCCCTGATCCTTCACAGCCCTCACCCCAACACATCTCTCCACCTCCCGTGCTGTCTCGGCATCTGCTTCCTGGAGGACCCACGTTGACACAGCCCAGGTTCCAATTTTGAAAGGGTGGTCAGGGAGTTTCCACTGAGAAGACACACGAGCAAAGGGGGAAGAGAGGGAGGTGGGTATTGGAGGAAGCAGAGTTCCAGGAAGCGGAACAGCAGGAGCGAAGGGCAAGGGGTGGAGCACGTTCGTGTTCCAGGGACAACGACGAGGCTCGTGCGGCTGGAGCTCAGGCGGGGGCATGTGGAGTGCGTTCCAGGGGCAGGTCTTGGAGGCCCTCAAGCTGCTGCAAGGATGCTGATGTTTTCTCGGACAGGTGCTCCAGGAGGGCCTGGGGGACGCTTTTACAGGATCCCCTGACTGCGTTGGAGAGTGGTCTCTAGGTGGATGACAGCAGAGAGACCAGAGGTGAGGCGTTGCAAGACTCCAGGTGGGAGGCGATGGTGGCAGTGGGGGTCAGGCAGACCTGGGCAGATTCTGACATGAGCTGGCACGTGAGGTGTGAGAGGGCAGAGGAGACGAGGGGCCCAGCCCAACTCCATAATTTGGGCTCAAACTCCTCAAAGGAGGTGCTGACAATGAACCAGAGGGAGCAGGTTTGGGGGACGAAGAGGTGCCCTGTTTGAGAGCGCCAAGGCTGAATTGCCAACGGGATGTTCAAGAGATGAGACTGGACAAATGGGCAGTCAGGGGCTGGGATGAGAGGAGCTCTGGGCTGGTGGCCATGCTGGTGTCACAGCAGCGGACAGCAGGATGCTGTCCCATCACCCTGTGCCATCGGGGGAGCAGCTCTGCTGCCAGCATCTCTGCTGCCCAGAAAAGACCCTTCTCTTTGGAGCTGATGGTGCGCCCAGGTGCTGTCCCCGCAGTGCTCTGTCTCTGCTGCATGGGGACGCAGCTGCTGGTGAGTAATATGGGGGTGAGGCGCGGGGCCGCCAGGGCCAGTGCAGGACAATTGTCCTGTTAGTTACAGCCAAGGCACCTGTGGGGGTCTGGGGCCAGCACTGTGCCGCCTCTTCCAAGGAACCCATATTTGCTTTCTCTCTTTCTGCAGGAGCTCATTTGAATATGGGAATGTAAATTTTTCTTTTTTTGTTCCATGTCTTTTTTTCCCCCGTGACATTCTGAGCCAGCTCCGGGTGCATCCTGACGAGCTCAGGGCCTGGGTGTGACAAGAATGGCGTCTGAGGCCGCCGACTTGGAAGAAAAAGTTGAGTCTGGTTTACCTGCCTTTGCAGACCAGGCAGAACTGGGCCCAAGACTTGGATGGTAGGAAACAGAGAGGGGACAGGAGAGCCAGACATTAGTTGCTATAGTTTGGGGGAAAGTGAGAGAGCTCAACTCCAAAGGGCCTAAGGACAAGGAGCAGGTGCTGTTTCCTATGCCCACGAAGTCCAGGCGCTGTGAGTTTCAGGCACAGCTGCATCTGGGCTCAAGTACAGCTGCTCCATCCATTTCGTCTTATCCTGTGTGCACTTCATCCTCAGGCAGGGAGTATCTCCCTGAGATCTCTCCCTGCAGCTCCAAGTGACTCCCCTGTCCCCTCCTCCATCCCCAGGCAGGAGAGGAGGCTGCCTTTCAGCCAACAGAACCCCAGGATCAGCCGCTTTGGCCTGGCATTGGCCTGGCTTAGGCATTCGTGATGCCTGAGCTCACAACGGTGGAGTCAAACCCTGGCTGAGGATGCATGAGAAGTGGAGGGGGAGTAGCGGTGGTCATCCCTGAAGCTGCTTTGAGGTCCCCGCGAGGAGCCCCTGCTTAATCCCCCAGCAATGCCTCAGGGGTCCAAGCGCCATCCTGCTGGGTCAGTGGGCCTGGGCACAGAGAGCCTGGCCGTGGTTGGGGTGGCAGGGAAAGTGCGACTGCAGAGATGACCTTCTCTCGGGGCATCTGTGTCTCTTGCTGCCTGGCTACTGTGAGAAGTGAGGCTGAGAGAGCAGGGAGAGGGGCAGTGATGGGTGATGGCAGTTTGGCGGATCTCAAGGGGCCCAGGCAGGATGGGTGTGGAGCCACCCGTGGTCCATCCATAGGAAGGAAGCCTGCAGCCTGCTCGGGGTCTGCTCCCTGCTCACCCAGGGCTGATACAGCCAGCTTAAGGGACAGGGTCGCAGGCTGGGCATGAGGGCTCATGCCTGTAATCCCAACACTTCAGGAGGCCAAGGCAGGAGGATTGCTTGAGACCAGGAGCCCAACACCAGCCTGGGCAACATAGACAGACCCCGTCTCTACAAAAAATAAAGAAAGAGGCAGGGTCACACCCACACCACAGGCCAGGACAGCGGCCCCCAGAAAACCAAGCTCCAATCAGACCTCAGCTCCTCCTGCTGAGACTAGGGGCCTGCTGAGCCCTGGGGCCTGGGTCGGAGGGCAGAGGCTGCGGCAGGGAGAGTGCAGAACTGAATGGAGCCTGACCCAGTGCTCTTCCCTCCTAAGGATGGCACCTGGTGGAGACATCAAGCACGAAAGAAGGAGTGATCCTAGGAAGGCTCCCTGGAGGAGGTGATGCCTGGAGGTGGTCTTGAGAACCCAGGTCTGATCCGAGGGTCAACAGCCCGGTGAGTGCAGAGGCTGTCGGAGAATCTGGAGGAATAAAAAATCTTTGCCGGAGGAAAGGAGCTCCTGCCTCCCCAGAAAGTCCCTCCATGTGAACCAGACTGTTGCTGGCGCGCAGCGTGCACCTCCCAGGGCTGGCTGAGAAGTATTCGCTGAATGAATGGAACAGATTGCATCTGTGCAGCCTCCCTCCGTGGGCTAAGAATGAAGACGTGATAGAGAAAACAGAAAAGAAGACAGAAAGCAGAACGGTCTCCACTGTGCTTTTCCAGAACCCTCTGGAAGGCCGAGAGGGCTCCAGGGCAGCTGGGACCCGGCCCCATACCCAAGTCCAGCTGTGGGGGACCCAGCCCCGGCCCAGGAGCCCTCACCCCATCCCTAAGAGCATTTGGTGGGGCCTCCTGTGGCTATGATCCAACAGAGCAGCACTGCTGGGGGTGGCCTCCGAGCCAAACCCAGGCCATGACCTCCCATCCCTGCCGGTGCCTGGGGGTGAATCAGGCCCTGGACAGTGCTAAGCATCAAGCCAGGGGGCCGCTGGGCCAGGCCAGAGGTAGGGACAGGCCCTGGGAGAGGGTGACGTCTGGACCCTCAAGCTGGTTGGCATCCAGCTCCTCCTGCTTCCCATGCCAGGGTGCCCTGAGACCCTGCTGATGTCTGCCCCGAACACCTTGCCCACACCCTCAGCCTAGGTCTTGGCAGTGGGGACCAGGCTTGGTGACGCTGGTCCATCCTGCAGACCCCCTGCCAGGGTGCAAGGCTAGGCAGGCCAGCCAGGGGCCACGTGCTCCCGGCTGCTCCACACACGAGCCAGTGGGGCCCTCCCCTCCAGCAGCTGAGGTTAGCACAGGCAGGGGCCTGGTGGATCTAGCGGAGGGCGACAGACAAGAACGTGGGACGTGTGGCCAGCACACCTGCGCTCACCGCCCAGGGCTGCTGGAGGGCTAGCCCCATCTCTGTCCACCCCCTGCCTCCCGCCTGGGTGGGGTAGTCTGTCTGGGTAGGAAGCAAGGATGGCCACGGGGTGAGCACACTAGAGGCCCGGCGTGAGTACTGTGCAGGCCAGTCTCCATCTGGCTGCTGCCTGGATCCATTTTCGGTAAGGCTGAGAGGCCAGCCTTACCCTGGAGCCTGAAGCCTGGTGGGGAGGTGGCCCCTCCTCCTCCCTCTGTCCCCGCCTCCTGCACCTCCATGCCCCTCCCCAGACACACGCCCCTCAGGCTCCGCCCCACCTGGCACCTTCCCCTATGGGTGCCTCCTCTCAGAAGCCTTCAGGGTTATTCCAGGTCTTCCCATTGCCTGTGCTGTTCCCAGAGCTGCTGACCGCGGTCCCAGGTAGTGTATGCCCTCACCCCTAGGGCAAACGCAGCGCCCTGACCCCTCCTGGAGCCTTGGACCCTCTTCCCCTGCAGAAGGTCGGGAAGAGGCGCCAGGTGGAGGGGCTGAGCGGTGCAGGTGGGCTCAGGGAGCCTCGTCCTGGAGGGGGAGTCTGGGCTCTACGAGGACGAGGACAGAGATGGGGACAGGGACGGGGACGACCCTCTCTGTTGACTCCCTGGAGTCCCCCAGATCCAGGGCAGCTCCTGGGGACCTGGTGCCTACTGGAAAACTAACCCAGCTTTGATCAGTGCTGGGGCTAGGACCCAGTGAATGTGGCCGCCCCCGTGTCCTGGGGGAGGAAGGATGGGGGCTCCCAAGCAGCAGGCAAAGAACGCATGTGTGTGCGTGCGTGCGTCTATGTCTGCGCCTGTCAATGTACACGTCTGTGTGCATCCGGGTATGTCTATGCATTCGTGCATCCGTGTCTCTCTGGGCTATGTGTGTGTGCACGTGCGTCTGTGGGTCTGTGGGTGTGTCTGAGGGTGTTTGGTGCGAGCTGTGACAGAGGTGTCGGCAGGAAAGTGACACTGTCCCCTTCCGCCCTGCAAGGGACAGGTCCGGGTGGGAGAAACAGTCCCTCCCTCCACGAGGCCCTGAGCCACGGCAGGGGGCGAGAACTGCTCTAGAGGCAGAACCCCCTCCCCTGGGTCTGGGCACGAATCACTGTCACTTGCTGCCCACACGCCTTTCCATACACACTCACACACAACGCTCATCCCACACACACTCGCACACTCAACACACACACACTTAACACACTCAACACACACTCACACACACTCACACACTCATCCCAGTCACTCACACACTCAACACTCATCCCACACTCACACACTCAACACTCACACACACACTCAACACTCATCCCACACACATACTCATCCCACACACACTCACACACTCAACATTCACACACACACTCTCATCCCACACACAAACACACACTCATCCCACACAGACTCACACTCATCCCCCCACACTCTCAACACTCACACACCCACACACTCACCTACTCACACTCAACACTCACACACACTCATCCCCCACACACTCAACACTCATCCCACACACACAACACACACACTCCACTCATCCCACACACACTCACACACTTAACACACACACTCATCCCACACACACTCCACACTCATCCCACACATTCACACACTCACACTCGTCCCACACATCCCACAGTCACACACTCAACACTCACACACACTCAACACTCACACTCATCCCACACTCACACACTCATACACTCAACACACACTCATCCCACACACTCACACACACTCATCCCACCCACAAACACATACTCATCCCACACACTCAAACACATACTCATCCCACACATACACACTCAACACACACCCATCCCACACCCACTCACACACTCAACACACACTCACACACACTCATCGCACACACACTCACACACTCATCCCCCACGCTCAACACATACATTCATCCCACACACTCACTCAAAGACACATTCAAACATACTTCCCCCATTCCCCACACACACTCACACTCAAACACGTACACACTTCCCCTCAATTCACACAAACACACACACTTCTCAATTCCATACACGCAAACGCACACTTCCCCATTCCACACACACTCACAAACACGTACACACTTCCCCCATTCCATACACACACTCACTCTCACACTTCCCCCTCAATTCCATGCACACACACGCACTCACACTCAAACATGTACACACTTCCCCCATTCCCCCCCCACACACTTTCCAATTCCATACACACAAACACACACAGTCACACTCAAACACATACACACTTCTCCCCATTCCACACACACACTCACTCTCAAACACACACTTCTCAATTCCACACACACAAACACATACACACTTCCCCCATTCCACACTCACACACTCACAAACATGTACACACTTCTCCCCATTCCACACACACAAACATGTACACACTTCCACCATTCCACAAACACTCACTCACACACTTTCCCCTCAATTCCACACACTCTTATGCTCACACAGTCACACATACACACAAACTCACTTCCATACTCATACTCTCAACACACCCAAACACACACACTCCCAATTCCACACTCTTCCACTCACACACACTCATTCACTTCCGCACACGCACACACACTCCAATTCCACACACACACTCATTTCCACTCACACACACTAACACTTTCGCACTCACACTCACTCGTACACACACTTCCCCCAATTCCACACTCTTCTATTCACACATTCATTCACACCTCCACACACACTCCCACAATGCCACACACACTACACACTCACATTCACACTCACACACACACTCTGCCACACACACTTCCACTCACACACACAACCAGCAAACAAGGGAACAAGCTGTCCCGCCTGGGCTGTCCCTGGGGGAGCAGGGGAGAGTGCCTGGGACCGAAGGGCTTTGTAGGGCCTCACGTAGCTTTGCTTGGAACCCACCAAAGTGGCATGGGTGCGTCCTGGCTGCAGCTGGGAACCCGAGGTCCCGGGCCAGACCAAGGGCATGAGCAGGGGGCAGCGCCGGGCCTTGATGGAGGATGATGGAGGCGCAGCTCCTAGACCCAGGTCAGAGGTTGTCTTTGCAGGACATGGTGGGGCCATCTGGGCTCTCCCCACGGCCCTGGGGGAATGACGGTCCACATCCTCGGAGTGCCTGTTACCCTGGTGCATCCCCCTGCCCCCTCCCCTCCACTGGCCAACCTTGCCTGGATCTGCCTCTTCCTGGCGTCCCATCATCCTCTCACTTTTTCTGGAGTTGCTTAGCTGATCCAAGCAGAGATGTGAGTGCCCAAGGGATGTGCGGTGAGGTCATTGGGCGACTCCTCCGTCCCCTGGGCTCTGTGTCCCACCTGTGCAGCACTGGATGAGCCAGTGGTGGAAAGACCCTGGTGGAAACATCTGGGGCTCCTTGGTGTGCATCTTGAGTGCCCACCTATGTGCTCTTCTGAAGGGTGACCCCAGCCCAGAATGCCCTGATGAGGAGAGGAGGGAGTCAGAGACCTGTTGGGACATGTGGTCGTCCTCTCCCTGTGTGGCGAGGTGGGCAGATGGCTCAGGACACTTCATTTACCAGGATGGAAACCTTGCCTGCATCTGAGAGTACACTGCTGGTGCTATCTCCTTCAGGCATGGCTGGATCCAGGAGCCCGACGGCTACCATCAGAACTGGTGTCCCCACCCTGGGCTCAGCCTGCCGTCCTCTCAGGCAGCCCTTACCCTTGGCATGGCACCTCCAGGCTGACATCCCAGCTCAGACCTGGGGTCCATGAAGGGCCCAAGTACGATCTGACTGATTATGGCTACGCAATGAGTGATGCCCAGGTCCCAGTCACATGCCCTATTTGGGGCAAGAGATGGGCTCAGCCTAGTACCAGCCTACGGGTAGTTCCCAAAGGAGGATTCAGGGCTGTTCCTAGGAGATGTGGTGGATGCTGGGCAGAGCCCCGGCAATGCCCGCACGCCCTCCAAACAACTTTCCCTTGCTCTGCCTCCTCTGAGCCTCACCAAGCCCCCAGGAAGTTCAGGCTCAGAGTGCCTCTGTAGCCTGCTTAGGACCTCCATCAGCACCTAGGACCTCCATCAGCACCTAGGACCTCCATCAGCACCTAGGACCTCCATCAGCAGCTAGGACCTCCATCAGCAGCTAGGACCTCCATCAGCACCTAGGATCTCCATCAGCAGCTAGGACCTCCATCAGCAGCTAGGATCTCCATCAGCAGCTAGGACCTCCATCAGCACCTAGGACCTCCATCAGCACCTAGGATCTCCATCAGCAAAGGCTGGGTCTAGACCCCCATGGGCTCCAGGTTCCACCCCAACTCCCAGCCATCTGCCCAGACTGACCCACACCTGCTTCCTGCAGATGCCCTGGGCATTACTGAACCCCTATTTCCTGAAGCCAGCCAGCGAGTGAGAGCACCGGCCAGCATGGTCCTCCCTGGCCCCAGGGGTCTCCCAGCCCTGGGGCATGGGACTCCTGGGCAGACTGCCTTCCCCCAGCTTGTGCAGGCTGGCACCAGGCACAGGAGCCCAGCACAGGGCCTCTTATCAGCCCCTCCATCTCTTCCCCAGAACAGGCCCAGCCTGCTTGCCCGGCCTGTCACCATGCCTGGCAGGGATAGCATCACCCAGCCGGCTGTATGCAACTGCTGAAACCCCGTTGGCCCTGCTTCCAGTGCCGCACCCTCCTCGCCCAGGACAACTGCAGGATTTACCAGGTCCTCCGCACAGTGAAAATATGAGCTCCTTGCCCCAAGATGATGAAGAATTTCAAGACGGCAATGGTAGAGTGGTAAATTAACCTCAGGTGCCATGTGACAGCACAGGTTGGGTGCTGTGAGCCATGCATGAAGCTCCTGGTGGGTACAGCTCTGCCTCATGGGCCACCCCTCTCTACCATGAGCACGAGGACTGGGCTGGTATGCAGTGCCCTGCTGTGACCCCTGACACACAGACCCCTAGCCATCTCCTCCACCCCCTCCCTGACCTCTTCTCCCAGGGATGCAACTGGGGGAGCACACCTATCCCCAGAAGAACCCCAAATCTCTGGCTGGCTGTCTCTTACCCAACCCCCACCCCAGCTCCAGCCGAGGGGCAACTGTGCTGCTGGGCTGCTCCTAAGGAGAAACCAACGGCGCCACCCTCAGGCCCCCGGTGGCTGCTCAACCTGGGCCCCATCTCTGCCCCCCATCTTGGCTCCCCAGGCATATTTAAACTTTGCCCCTCCCACCCCCGTGCCTGGCGGATCCCCTGGCACTGAGGCCCAGCCAGTGGCTCCAGCCAACGCACTTGGCTCCCGCAGCAAGTTAAATCTAACCCAGCCCAGCTGTCTCTCCTCCAGCTCCCACCTGCCCCTCCCGTTCCCTGCAGGGATGTGCCCACACCCTGCCCACCCTACACGGGCCCTCAGGAAGGGTGCAGAGGTCCCCCAGGGTCCCCCACTTTCCCACACTAGGAAAGCCCTTTGCCTAGCAGCCTCTGGGGTGGGTGCCCTGCTTCCGGAGGTACCCTGGCACCCAGGGTGGGGCCGGCAGAGTGCAGCAGGTTTTCAACAGGTATTTCAAGAAGGAGCAGGAACCCATTTCCCAACAGTCAGGGTGCAGCCAGGAAGAGGGAAACTCCAGGGCCAACACTGAAGTGGCCGCTGCAGCACCACGCTGGGGCACGGAGTCGGAGCACAGCCCTTGTGCCACAGGCATGCCAGGGAATGTGTGCCAGGCGCTCTGTCTCACATCTGGGGCTGTCGGTTCTTCTGAGGCAGGGCACTCATGGGTCACTTCTGGAGATGTCCACATTTCTGGGTCTGGGACGGTCTAGGCCTGGCTGTGGGGCCATCTGTAATCTGCTTCCCATAGCCCCAAGTTTTGTTTAGGCTGGCAGTGCATTCAGCTAAAATGCCGTTATCCTACCAAAAGTGGCATAGGATGGAGTTCTGGCCAGTGAGATGTGAGCAGAAGTGCTGGGTGTGTCTTCAGGGACAGATCCTCAAAGGGAGCTGACTCATCTAGGGGGCAGCACTTTTGCTCTTCCTCTTTTCCTTCCTCCTTTCTGGTCAGCTATGCTTGTGATGGCTGGAGCATCAGCAGCTGTTTTGGGCCATGAGGTGACACTGAGGCTGGAAGCCAGCACTAGGAGAGTGATACAGTAAGGTAGGAGCTGTGTCCCTGAGGATGCCACTAGGAGAGTGATACAGTAAGGTAGGAGCTGCGTCCCTGAGGATGCCACTAGGAGAGGATAGTGTAAGATAGGAGCTGTGTCCCTGAGGATGCACGGTACCCTGCCAGCTGGACAGCGCAGGCTTGTGTCACCCGAGAGAAACATACGTTTCTACTCTGTCAAAGCCTCTGTTATTCTGAGCTTTCTCAGGAACGCAGCTCTAACCAGTCCTAAAGGGCAGGCAGCCATGTTGGCTCAAATGCTTCCCCCAGCAAGGCAGGAAGCCACTCCAGTGTCCTGCAAGAAACTTCATAGAAAAAAGGCTTCCATCCCCATATGTTGGGAGTCTGCATCAGGCCCTTCCTGGGCCCTGGAGCTTCCATGTGCACCTGAGTGGGAAGGGCTCTAGGAAGCCTAAGGTTGGGGAGGGCACCTGTTGACTTTGTTTAAATAGTGTTCTCAAACCTACTTGACTGAGGAACCCCTTCCTCCAGAAACAAGGAATTACAGCCGGAAAGGCCTCTGGGAAGGCCACCTTCTCTGCCCTTCACTGCGGGGTGGGGCGTGTCCCTGAGCTGCTGCACTCAGAGGAGCTAGGCCTGGCCCTGGGCATGCAGCAAGCACTCCAGGAGAGGCTGTGGCTGCTGCCAGCTCTGTGAGCGGGAAACTGGGGGGCCTTTCTCCCCTCTCCCCAGCTCCTCATTCCAACTGCTCTGGAGCTGTGGCCTGGGCCCCACCCTGGCCCTCTGCTCAGAAGAGCCTGTTCCCAGGCAGGTCTCAGTGCCCAGGAGTGGAGAGGGGGGCTGTGGAGACAGGTGGGGTCACCCCAGGAAGAGTGGGTTTGCAAAGCTGCAGCAGCAAGGAAGCTGTGGGGTAAAAAGTTTATAAGAGGAACACTATTTTTTCTTTTGGCAGAATTTAATGGGTGCAGATTGTTCAGGTCCCAAAGACATGGGAAAAAAAAAAAAGAGAGAAAGAAAAAGCCCTTTGCTGCTGCTATTGATAACTTGTCTCGCTTCACGTGGTGGGTTCAAAACTAAAAATACTCTCCTCCCAACAGTAGAGAAGCCAGGGCTGTCACGTTGCAGAGGAGACTGGAGAGCTGCGGTGGGGAGGGGTCAGCTGTGGCCACGTGAGGGCCAGGGCCAGGCCTCAGTGGCCAGGCCCCTCTCTGGCTGCCCAGGCTGCATCCACACAGAAGATTCCATGGCTTTCCATAAAAGAGAGTGGGAGAATGTCCTCTCTAAAGGCCTGCGGAGTGCCTGGGGAGAGGAGACAGCCTCAGCCGGGGCTCACCAGCCAGCAGCTGCCAGCCAGGCCAGCAATGCCAAGGCACCCGGCGTTCCTGGAAGCCAAGCCCTGTTTGATCTAATGGGGCAGCTGTGGGTGCAGACCCAGATAAAGAGACAAACCCAGACCCAGAAACCTGGGGGAGGAGGTAAGAGTGGAGCGGGGGAAAGGGCGGTGGGTTGTGGGCGGGACTGGTGCTGCCAGGCCCTGGGCAAGCTGCTTCTGCTCTCTAAGCCTCAGTTTCCCCATCCAAAAGGTGGGAGCAACAATCTCTCTTCCGCCTCCTTCACAGTGAGAGGAAAGGAAGCGGGATGCCATAGTTGTGGCTGGGACTGCTGGACCCCGCACGCCAGCCCTGGGAGGTATGTGGGTCATGAAATCCACCCACTGGTGACCTGCCCCATGGTGAGAGAGGGAGAGAGCTTCTCTCCTCCTTGGCTAAGAGGACAGAGGGAGGATCCTAGAAATTCTGTCAGGAAGCAGAAATTTGGTCTGAGAGCAGTGCAGGTGGGAGCAGACACCCCCCAAATCACCTGCAGGATGAGCGTTTCTCAGGCTCTAGAGAGCATGTGTGGCACACAGCCGCCAGCCCACCTGGTGCGGGGGTCCAGCAGCCACAGCCATGGGGACTCCTGGGCCTGTTGTTCGTGTGCGGATCCTGGTCCGGGAGCCTGGGTGGGGCTCTGCCTTGCGGACAAGCTCCCGGGCCAGGCCTGGTCCACCAGACCTCCCTATGCCTGGAGTGCCTCCTTGTTGTGCCTGGAGCTGTGCTGGGCCCTTCCTCATTGCAGGGCTGGGGGACTCACTTAATCTGTCTGGGGCTCAGTCTTCTCATCTGTAAAGTGGGAATGATGGCACCTGGTACCCACTTGATTGGCTGTTGCAAACATGAAACCAGATGGGCCTGTAAATCACAGGGCACTCGGCCACCATCATCATCATCATCATCATCATCATCATCATCATCATCATCATCACCATCCTCATCATCGTCTTCATCATCATGGCCCCAGCTCATCCATCTTTGTTGACTTCCCCAACCCCATCTTCCATCCTTGGAGAACTGTGCCTCTTGAATTGGCCTCGTGACCTAGTAAAGATCATGACAAAGACACCTAAGTTGGTCTCAAGGCACCCTCCTTACTACCCACCAACTGAGGGAGGATTCTTGCCTAGTCCCAGCAACTGGCCCCGGGGAGGAAGTACCCTTCCCAGTCCTGGCACGTCTCCAGCAGCGCTGGCTGACAGCAGACTACCCTTGGAGCTCAGTTACTGCATCTGTGAAGAGGAGTGAAACCCCTGTTCCAGCCCAAGGGCCATCTGAGATCACACCCCCAACCCCAAGGCCAGGGTGGATCTCCCTGCTTGGCCCTGGGGTGGTCCCTGGGCAGATGAGAGGGTCCTTCTGCCTGAGCCTCTGAGGCTGCCCTCACTGCAGAGCTCGTGGTCAAGGGGTGGGTGGGCAGGTTGGATCCCCTCAAGGGCACAGGGGTTAGAGTCTTAGAAACTTAGGGTGAGGGACATGGAGAGTGGTGGGTTTCTGGGACCCTGAGCTGGCCCTGGCAAGGCCCACAGGGGAAGCTGTGGAGCGCGGTCATCTCCGTGGCAACTGGCCTCATCGTCCTTGTCCTGGCTTGGGGGCCACATGCCTTCCCTTCCCTTTCACCGGCTGGAGTCGCTTTCTTCAGAGGTAACCATGGCAACCCCTTTGTTTCTGAGGCCTGCCCGCCCTCCTCCCCGTTCTCTCTTCAGGAGAGGCTCAGCCAGCTCTTTCCTAGTCCTGGCACGTCTCTAGTGGCGCCGACTGACAGTGGCCCACCAGTGAGTGGGGCCAGCCCCTGGGGTGGGGGAGAACAGCCCTGCTGAGCCCAGAGATGTGACCTGAGCCCCACCCCCGCCACAGAGGCCACGTTCATTGGCTCACTCATGCCCTGAAATTGATAGAGAGTACCCATGTCTGCCACGGGGCCACAGATGGGGCAAAGGCCTGTCCCTGCCTCCATGGCCCTACTAGGGGCAGCCTGGAAGTGGGGAGACAAGGCCTGAGGAGAGGGTGCAGAGGCCCAACGGGGGCTGGCTCTGCTGCAGGATGCGCTGCGGGGTCACGGGTCATCCGCCAGGGCTCTCAAGGCCACAGGAAGCCCAGGACTCTTGGCTCTACCTCAAACGGGCTGAAGCAGAAATGAGCATGTGGTTCACGTAACTGAAAAGTCAAGGAAAGGACCTGCTGAGGTGCAGCAGGGTCCACGTGACCCGGCCGTGGTTGCTCCGGCTTTCCTCTGGGCTGGCTTCATTCTCGTGCAGCCCTGTTCTCGGGTGGTGAGATGTGGAAGACTGGCCCCTTCCCTCTCTCACCTAACCCAGCTCTGGAGAGGTCTGTGGGCAGATGGGAGAGTCATTTGACTTCAGCCTCCCCTCTGGTCTGAACTCTGACCCTACAGCAAAAGTCCCAGGACTGAGCCTCTTTGGCTAGAACTGGGTCACAGGCTGACCCCTAAACCAACTGCTGTAACTACGTAGCCAGCCTGGTTCATGCCACTCCACTCACCTCAAACCAGACCCATGACTTAAATGAGTTGATGACAGGGGAACCCTGGTTTGCAAATGAAACTCTGAGTGCTCACAGACTCAGAGAGGTTAATTAATTTGTCCAAATCCACACAGCTGGTAAAGAATGCAAGCTCCAGGTCTGATTCCAGAACTTCTGGGCTTAACCATGGAGCCACTGTAGGTCAGTGGGAGTCCAAAGGGTTTTAAGTATGGTGGGGAAACGGTCGGGGATGCAGCTGGAGGGGTAAATTGGCGCTGGATTTTGGTTGGCGGTGAATGGCATGCAAAGGAGGTGGACGATATTCAGGATTTGGTAGGACGGTGGGAGCAGCTACGCCCCAGCTATCGCACGGTCCCCAGCATTTGTGGGAAAAAGCCCCCAGGGCTTTGGGTAGCCTTGCAGGCCCGCACCGCCGCCAGGACGCAGTGCACCTGAGGGCGGAGCACCCACGCCCCAGGCCACCTGACTCACTGTTTGTCAACTCTGCTCTCTGCAGCCACGCCTTTTCCTCCTTCCCTCCCTCCCCTTTTGGCTCAGGGGCGGCATAACCCCGCCTCTCTCTTGCTGTGACTGGCTGTTCTTACCGTCACTCCGCTGCGTGGGCGGGGCTCTGAGGGGGCATAGGTAGAGGCCCCTTCGCGAAAGGATTAGCATAGTCCCGCCCCCCGGCGCGAGCCTCGGGCCGGGCGCTGATTGGGCAGGCAGCGGCCCACGCGGCGGCGCCGGGCGCAGCGAGTGGCGGGCGCGGGCTGTCAGTCGGAGAGGCGGCGGGCCGCACTTCCGCCTCGGTGTCAGTGGGTCGCGGGCCTAAGGGGCGGGGGCGGGGCGGCAGCGAGCTCGGCCGGCAACAGAGGGACCCGCGTCCAGGTGAGTGGCCCCCGCCGCCGCCACGCGAAGGCCCGGGACCCCGGCGAACTGCGGGGCCTGGGCCGCGGGCTGGGGCTGGAGCCGGGGCGGGGAGGGGAGGGCGGGCCGGGCAGGACCCGGGTCCGCAGGCCGCCTCCAGCCCCGGCTCCGGCCTCGACCCCCACTGGGAGGCGCGCCCGGCCTAGGCCGCAGCCTGGCGCCCCGGGGAAACTTTGGGAGGAAAGTTCCGGCCGGGCTTGGGGCCTGGGCCTGGGTCCCGCGGTCCCCGCACCCTTCCCCCTGCGGTCGCCCGGCAACTGCGGTCCCGGGACTCCCGGCCCGGCCCCCCGAGACCCCCAGCCCCGCTGCTGCCCCGCTGAGCAGGAAGTGGGGACAGGCGCACCTGCTCGCGGCCTCGCCCTCTCTCACCAGCTCACCGGGAACAGGGAAGGATTTCGTGCGCATTTAGGGCGATCCTGTAGGTGAGGAGGGCGAGTTCCGCCGGGAGGAAGGGCAGGGAGACGCAGCTCCACTCCGACCCTGGCCTTCTTGTCCGGCAGGCCTGTGTGCACGTTGTCCCGGGGAGGGTGCCCGCGAGCCCTTGTCCGTTCCCCGGGCTCTGTTTTTGTTTTTAATTTATAAATCTTAGCAGACTACACACGGTTGAGAACTTGCCACCTAACACCTATCTTTAGTAATGTAATTTTAAGAGGTTCCTTTTTTCGCCAGTTATATTTTGGTACTCAGAAGAATACGTCTTTAGACTTTCCAAGTTTATAAGCCCAGACCAAGACTGTTAGGTCGTCACAGCACCTCAGCCTCCCCGCTACATGGGAGGACCGGCGGCGAGGCGGTGGGTGTCGGGGTGTTGCAGGCTCTCCTGGGGTGAGGGTCACCTCCCAGGGGCGTTTCTATCTGAACCGTCCTCTAGAACAGGCCCTGGCCTGGCCTGGTTCCGGCAGCTTTGGGATGACTGCCCGGGACACCTGGAGAAGGGGTCCCATTCGGTTTGGTTGGACAGAGGTTTCTCGAATGCCTGCTGTGGGCCTGGCTGGGTGCTGTGCGGCCTTCCCACCCGCTGGATGTGTGGCGAGGACAGCGGAGAGTTGAGGAGCCCGGAACTGGTGCAGGGGCCACATGCTGGGAAGCCACGGCCGTCCCTGCTGCCCTTCCTAACTGGTGCCCACGGCCTCTTTTCTGGCTGTCAGCCTCAGCTCCTTCATCCGGACACGTAGCACTTTGCTGATAAGAGGAGCAAACGAGATCATTTTCTTGTTTTATGTTTTGAGATGGAGTCTCGCTTTGTTGCCCAGGCTGGAGTGCAGTGGTACGATCTTGACTCACTGCCACCTCCGTCTCCCGGCTTCAAGCCATTCTCCTGCCTTAGCCTCCCATGTAGCTGGGACCACAGGTGCCGTCACCACGCCCGCCTAATTTTTTTATTTTTAGTAGAGATGGGGTTTCACCATGTTGGCCAGGCTGGTCTCGAACTCCTGACCTCAAGGGATCCGCCTGCCTCAGCCTCCCAAAGTGCTGGGATTCCAGGTGTGAGCCACCGCGCCCTGCCATGAAATCATTTTCTACCACAGTCTCTGACACCTAGTGCGCACCCCGGAATGCCAGTTCCCTTCCCCTTGTTGAGGAACTTTGTCGGTGGCACTTCCTCCCTGCCCAGCCCAGTGCCTGCCACAGTGTCGCCTTTTAGAATGTGGCGATGAGTGAGTGAGTGACTGAGTCTCCCTCATAGAATTTACCCTGTTTTCTTCGTGTGTCCATCTGTTAATGACAGCTCTTACCCGAGCAGACGATCATATTTAATAATGATTGTTCCAGGACTGTTAGGAGCATGTCGTATTCACTTTCTTTGTGTGATCTTCACAACAGTCCCCTGGACAGGTACTGACATTATCGTTAGTTCATTCATGAGGAAGCTAAGGAACAGAGAGGTTAAGTAACTTACCTAAACCACACAGCAGTAAATTACGAAATATGGATTTGAACCCAGGCTCCAGGGTTCACACTCTGCCTTTTAATATCAAGATTTTCATTTAACATTTTTGTTTAGAATATTCTAATCATGCTGCATTACTGTGTGTCAGAATTTCGGGATTTTGCTACATATAGAACTAATAGACTTTCTTTTTTTGTGAGCCTGAGTGTTTACAAAGCCATTTCATTTTTTCTGAAATAAAGTAATTTACCGTTTGGCTATTCAGGATTTTGCCAGAATACCTTCCCTGCCACCCAGCTCCTTTGTTACTGGCAGATTCAGTGGTGGTCTCTGTGTGAAGAGGGAGGACTGAGGGGCATGGGTGCTGACAGGCGTGCAGTCCAGACTCTGAGGTCTCCGTTCTGAGTTCAGTTCCAGGGGACTTCACACACTGCCTTAGAGTACACACGTAGGACATTTTTCTTCCATGCCTCGAGTGCATTGAGAGGGTCAGACTCTGCTGTGTTCCACATGTTAATGAGGGGTGCTGTTTGAATGTGAAAAAATGCCACTTGACTTTCATCCCAGTGTCTCTCCTCTGTGCCCTCCAGGAGATGCCAGCAGATGGGTCTCGGATTTTTTTTTTTTTGAGATGGAGTCTCGCTCTGTCGCCCAAGCTGGAGCACAGTGGCGCGAACGCGGCTCACTGCAAGCTCCGCCTCCCGGGTTCACACCATTCTCCTGCCTCAGCCTCCCAAGTAGCTGGGACTACAGGCGCCCGCCATCACGCCCGGCTAATTTTGGGTCTTGGATTTGTCCTTAAAGCTTGCTCGACTTTTAAAGTTTTAGCACATTCAGCCAATTACAAAAGTGACATTTTGTATAAGGGAATTGTTGACACATTTTAGGTTCTCATGCTGTCTTCAAACAGGGAAGCTGCCGTCTCCTCAAGGTGATTTCTTTAGTGTCCCCATGCAAGCCATGTCTTGTCTGGCCGTGCAGGCGCAGCTGGCGCCATGCCTTCCTGAGTCACAGCATCTTTGCGAAGGTGGTGCGCCGGACCAGGGCTCTTGGGTCCTGGGTGGGTTCCCACTGGCTCCTGCCTTCAGTGTCTTTGCCTGTAATACGGATTATTGTGTGGAATCTGTGTGAAAATATAACATCAAGTGTCTGATACGTTGTGGGTGCTTGGGACACCCTTGGCTCCACCACCACCACCTGCTGAAGCTGGAGCCACTCAGCAGTGCAGCAGCCACACCCTCAGGTGTCCCAGGATCTTTTTATGAGTCTGCCCCCCACTTGAATGGTCACTTATTCAAGAGTGACTTGTTTCAAACAGAACATAGCTCTGCCAGGCAAGGGTTTTCTCGGCTTCTGTGATGAGGGGCACCTGTGTGTGTGGTGTCACTGGTGGTGTCGGGGCCTCTGTGGGCAGTGCGGTTGGGTGTGGGCTGATTTTCTCCTAATCATTGTCATACTTCCTGTTTGGGTGTTGACATTTTGTTTAGTGTTTAGCACAGATTGTCAAGTACGAGGTTTAATTCCAAAATGTAGTACATTTTCAAGTGGATTTATAATCTTATCTACACTGAATGGAAGTCAGTATTTGAATATGACTGATTATTAAAAAGGACCGAAGTCCTGAGTTAATATGGTGGGTTCTGGTTTGATAGTTTAAATGCACTTTCCACATATGCTAGTTGATTTGTAAATCTGCTGTCATTTTTGCTTTTTCAGAGTGTTCTTGCTAGTGAGTTTCAGGCATGGTGTCACGGCCTCTCAGGCTGCTGGTTTGGGCTAGGGTCCCACTGTGGAAGCGTGGCGGTGTCCCGGCCCACCCCTGCAGCTCTTGATAATAAACATCTGTTAAATGGTTCACAGCACTGTTTCCGTGAACTTTTTGGCACTTCTTTCCTTTTCCTTCCAGATTCAGAAAAGAACTTGGGATCATTTAGCAGAATGTCACAGCATCCACGTTCTTTCAGCTGGAGCTTCTGCTGATGCAAATCCTGTGACCTCTGAGTTGAGCTGAGTGGTGGAAGTGAGCTGTTAGAAGGGACTGGATCTGAGACTTGTGCCTGATGTGTGTGGCTGTTTCTCTTTGCTTGCCTTCTTTTTTCAGTGGAACACTTGCTTGATTTATTTTGAGAAACAAACTCTGGGATCAGTCCTGTTGAGCTAGTGGCTGGCTCCATAGTTTGGGGCCTGAAGAGGTTCCCACACCCTCAGGGCTTGTGGCGGCCATCGAGCCTCTCTCCTGGGTGTAAGGTGTGTGCTTCTCACCTGCGCACTGAGGGCCTGGGGGCTGTGGCCCCGACGCTGAGGCAAGTCACGGGTGGGAAGGGTCTGAGGGGCTCTTGGCTGAGCAGACACTGAGCACATTTCTTTATCAAAGGGGCTGGGACCGCAGCCTTCAGGGGTGCCCAGAGAGCGCCTGTTGTGGGCTGATACGGGGAGTTCTTGGAGGAGCACCAGGGAGGGAGGACTGCAGCGTGTAGGGAGTTGTGTGGAGTTTTGGTTCCAGAAAAGATGGAGGCAGCTATAAAGGAAGGAGGACTGTGGTGTGGAAGTGATTGCCTGTGCCTTGTACTGAATAAACCTAAGGCTGATCCAAGGCTGATCGTGAGAAAGAGCCCCCTGTAACCTGGGACCTCGTGCCACTGTGCTCAGCCAGAGAGCGACTTCCATTATTGCCTTAAAACTAGGGTGACTGTGATTCAGTGACATTTCGGTGACTGAATGCGCAGGTGTCAGGTACGCGCAGGGCGTGGGGCTACCCTCTTACTGTGAAAGAGGACACGGGCTGGATCTGTGGCGGTGAGCTCCTGCGAGTGCCCTGGCTCTGGCTTGGCCTCTCTTGATGATGTAGCAGAGCTGGGAGTCTCGCTGTAATCATGACCCGTCTTCCAAGTAAGTCTCACCTGTGGAAAATGCTGGAACACCTGAGCGGAAGCAGAGCCAGGGCAGTGCCTGAGCTGGGGGCAGGGGGAGGGGTACCAGTGCAGAGGCGCCCGAGGAGCTCTGGCACCTGCCCCACAGCTCCTGCCCCGCAGCTCCTGCCCCGCAGCTCCACCTCTGCAGTGGTTCAGCTGTCAGGGAAGAAGGCTCCTGGGTTAACATCATGGAGTTTTCACCGCTGCTTCTCATCAGAAAAGCCGGGGGAGCTTTTTAAAAGTATGGGTTCAAGGCCCAGCCCCCAGCTTCACTGAGCCTGGGTTTCCTGGGAGGGGCCCAGGAAGACATGTGTTTAACAGGCTCGGGAGGGTCTGGGGGGTGGGGGTTGGGGGTTCTCAGCAGGGAGTCCAAGTGCTGGAGGCCCATGGTGGGGTCAGGACCCTTTTTTAGATCAAGGACCCTTTTGAGAACTTCATGAATATGAATAATCTGGGTCATTGTTCTGGGGAAAAAAATGAACACAAATTTTTTTTTCCTGTTTTTTTTTTTTAATTTTAAAATTTTTTAAATTTTTTTTTTTTTGCAGCGGGTAGAGGGGTTAGAGATTCGTGGTTTTCCCTGACCTTGGTTTGAAGCCCTGCCTATAGGTGCTCAGGAAGCACAGTTGGCAGCCACGTGGGCAGGTCTGATGTTTGGGTGACAGGTTTCTCAGCACAGTGGACCCCATTAGGGCTGCGCAGGATGAAGATGGGCACGATGGTGAGGAGGCCTGGAGCCGAGGCCACGGAGGAGGGGGCCAGAGGGCAAGGAGGCACTCCAGCGAGCCAGCCAGTCCTTGGCTGGGCAGGTGCCCTGGGGAAGGCCGGGAGCCCTGCAGGACAGCAGCCTCTCACCCGGCCCGCTCACTTCCCTCTGCTGTCTTAATTTTTCTCCCACTCCCTCACGGCGTCCTCCGCCTGCTGTGGCCCCTGCTGGGTTGTGAGATGTGGGTACAAGGTGTCTCCTTCTCCTCTAGCTGCAGCCGCAGGCTGGGCTCCTCTCGGGACCGTTGGTTTTGGTCATCAGAGATACACAGCGGTGGCGGGCGGTGGTCTGACCGGCACTGCTGCTGCCCTTGGAGTGCTCTCCCTGCCCTCCGGCGTGGCTTTCTGAGAGCAGGGTACCCATGAGCTGTGGGGCATGCGCCTTGTCCATTGTCTTCCCACCCAGTCTCGTGGGCTGCATTGGAACAGCTTTTTATTGTGTTGCATAAGGACAAGGTTGATTAAAACAAATGTTTTTGTACGGAAGAGCTTGCATTCATCTTGTGTGTTTGGAAATACATCGTACTGCATTACAAGGTAATGTTCCTCGAGGTGCATGATGTATTTTTGGCAATTAATATTCCACAGGAAGCAGTTAAGTCAGCGACAAGACTTGAGGGAGTTGACTGTGATGAGCGGGGCGCTAGGCTCCACTTCTGGGATGTCGGACCACACTGGCCACGAGGCCCAGTGGGAAGAATTGCCACTCCCCACAGCTGTTCCTTGGAACCAAGCTAGTCTCACCTTTGCCTGCCTCTCAAGGTCACCCTCTTGGCATGGAGAATGGTAAACAGTGGGGGTGCTGCTGTCTGCACAGTGGGAGAGGTTCACCTGCCTTTCTCAGTGTAGAAACTGTTCCTGCATGAATTCCGGACCGATTCAGAGCCCTCATGTGCGCCTGGCAAGTTTGCCTGGCTGGCACGCTTAGCACAGGGCCTTCCCGAGTCAGGGTTGGGCCATTTGTTTGTCCACGCTGGTGTCTTAGGATAAAGGGCTGAAATCTGTTCTTTTTTTTTTTTGAGACGGTGTCTTACTCTGTCGCCCAGGCTGAAGTGCAGTGGCGCGATCTCGGCTCACTGCAACCTCCGCCTCCTGGGTTCAAGTGATTCTTGTGCCTCAGCCTCCTGAGTAGCTGGGACTACAGGCATGTGCCACCTGTAATTTTTTTGTATTTTTAGTAGAGATGGGGTTTTGCCATGTTGCCCAGCTGGTCTTGAGCTCCTGACCTCAAGTGATCTGTCTGCCATGGCCTCCCAAAGTGCTGGGATTATAGGCGTGAGCCACCGTGCCTGGCCTGAAACCTGTTCTTCAGCTAAGACGTGTTACATTCTGTGTGGTGTTAGGTAGCTGATTTTGTGATGAGCTACATAGAACCCCACACTAAGAAGAACCATACAGGCCTGAAGAAGGCGGAGAGGTTGTTCAGGTTAAAAAGCGCAGACCTAGAGCCAGCTGGTTCTGTGCTCAGAAGGGCTGTCTCCTGGAGCTTCTGATGCAGTTGTACTTAACCTTATTTGGCTAAAGGATCAAGAACCAGTGTTCAATAAAGGTTACTCTTGATTCCATCCCATTGCCACCAAAACACAGTGCATTTAAGGGCAAAGGCCTGAGCGGCCAGTCGTACGTGCCTCACTCGTGATGGGCTGCAGACGGTGATGAGGACAGACAACCGTGCACATCCCCCTTTTTAAAAAAGGTCATTGTTGTGAATGGCATATGATTTGTTTATTTGGTTCTAAATTTATACAAAATCTGTAAAAATAACCATTAAGCTTTTACAATGACTGGAATATTAAGGCTTGATTTTTTTCCTCAACAATTGGCAGAAAGCGTGTTTCAGTGAGCACAGACGGAGCAATCCAGGGAGGTCTGGGAAGGAGGAATGGGGCCTGGCCTGGCGGCGTCCTTGACGGCCCTCCATTGTCGTGGGGTTGGTGTTTGAGAGGTAGCTGTGGCGCGGGGCGGGCTGCCATTCCCACGTCTCCTCGCAGAGGCCTGGACCTGCGCCTCGGGCTAGCAAAGCCCCCTGCTCTCGCTGCTGCCGCCGCCTCCATCTTCCTCCACCCTCTGGTGGGGCTGGGCACAGGCAGGGCACGGTCCCATGATGGTTCAGCCCCATGGGGCCCCGGGACACTGTGTCCAGGATGGGCACCACTGCCGTGGGTGGCTGTTGAAGTGAAGTCAATTCAGCTGATTAGCATCGAGCATTCAGTTCTCCCTCACGTTTCAAGTGCTTGTAGCCACCTGTGGCCCATAGGGATGACACTGGACAGATGACATTTCCAGTGCCATGGGAGAGTCTAAGCTCAGCTCTGAAGCTGTGAGATGTTGAGTCTTTGTTTTAGTTAAGTTTTGTTTTTTTGCAAAAGAAACGAGATTGTGGCCTGGTGGCCAGCTGGGTGTCAGTGGAGCGAGGGCTTCTAGGCGTCCGGGTGATGCATGGGCTGAGTTTGCAAAGTGGATGTGTCAAGGTTGAAATGCTAGCTGAGAAGCGTTGCCCACGCAAGGCTTGGACACGCAGGGAGGGATGAGGTGTCAGGCCCTGACCGGTCACTTCTGCCCCAGGGCTTAGAAGGTGCTGGGTGAAGAGAGCTGCACCCCTGTCCCTTAGCCCCTGCCCCTCCCCCTCAGTGCCACACGGAGGCACAGGCATCTCACACCAGGTTCTCCCTGGGTCCATTCATGTCACAGCAGGCTTTGTCTTGCTCTCCATGATTTCATGTTCCTATCCTCCAGCCTTGATCCGGGAGACCTTCTGTTCTTTAATTTCCACAGAGAGCTAATTCTGTCCTTAAACTTTGTGACTCTGATGCTCGTAGGTGACACTTGTTTCCCTTTCTGGTGCTCTGGCAACCTCGCAGTGTTATGGTAGCATCTTTCCAAGCGTTTGAGTGGCCAGGTTAGGCCCTGCCAGGTCGCCGACTGCTCTGGGAAAGGAGAAGTCCTGCAGGGATATGACAGTGGCTTTGGTTTGCTCCTTGGCCGGCCCCAGCCTGACCTAGTTCTGCTCTGCACTGTGGTTGGGCTCACGTGTTAGCCTTGACCTTGAGCGGATGGCAGGTGCTCTTCAGTACACGATGCTGCACCGGGAACTTCGCTTGGCCCTGGAAGCTGGTTTGATGTGCGCATCGGCTTGAGCGAGTGCGGGGATGGGCGAGCTTGCCTCTTGGCTTAGGCACTGAGTATCTTCCTGTGGGTCCTCTGGGGTCGCTTGCTCTGTGGTTGTGCTGGATGTGCCCTCTTGTGGGGCAGAACCAGGCCTGTGGAACCCATTCCCTGTGACTGCCCTGGCACCTTGGCTTATGATTGCTGCCCCCACGCCGCAGCTGCCTCCCTGCGAAGCTCAGCGGGACCGTGGGGACTGAGGGACTGTAGCTCCCGACCGTGCCTGATCACAGTGTGATCCCTACAGGAATGAGTTTGAAAGTCTCTGCCAGTGGCTTTGACCTCAGGAGGAGGCAGGAGGAGGAGCATTCTTTCAAGTGGAAGTGTTGGATGGTCCTTTCTTTCTTTTTTTTTGAGCCGGAGTCTCGCTCTGTCGCCCAGGCTGGAGTGCAGTCGTGCGATCTCAGCTCACTGCAACCTCCTCCTCAGGTTCAAGCTATTCTCCTGCCTCAGCCTCCCTAGTAGCTGGGACTACAGGCACCTGCCACCATGCCCGGCTAATTTTTGTATTTTTAGTAGAGATGGAGTTCCACCATATTGGCCAAGGCTGGTCTCGAACTCCTGACCTTGTGATCCGCCCACCTCGGCCTCCCAAAGTGCTGGGATTACAGGTGTGAGCCACCATGCCTGGCCCCTTAGGGTCCTTTCTAAGACAGAACCCCATCCTTGTTAATAGTGGGGACATTTTCCCTTTCAGCAAAATGCCACATAAGGCTCTGTGCACAGTTGTTTACTTGTTAGTGCTGCTTGCTGATGTATTTTTAAATTATGAAATAAAACATATTTTCTTTCCTTTTTTTTTTTTTTTTTTTTGAGACAGGGTCTCGCTCTGTTGCCCAGGCTGGAGTGCAATGGCTAAATCTTGGCTCGTTGCAACCTCTCCCTCCCAGGTTCAAGCGATTCTCCCACCTCAGCCTCCTGGGTAGCTGAGATTAAAAGTGTGCGCCACCATGCCTGGCTAATTTTTGTATTTTTTGGTAGAGATGGGGTTTCACCATGTTGGCCAAGCTGATCTCGAACTCCTGACTTCAGATGATCTGTCCACCTTGGCCTCCCAAAGTGCTGAGACTATAGGCATGAGCCATCGTGTCCGAGCAGATCTATATAAACTTAGAATTAATATTTAACCTCAGAAGTGATTTTAGAATCTTCTTGTGATCAGTGCACTCTCTGTGTCCAGCATATCCGGGGTGCCCTGCCTGTTTCTGATGGACAGAGTAACGACATGTAATTGAACTTCCAGCAGGTCGCCCGTGGTGGTCAGCACCGGATCCCCAGTCTCATTCACTGACTTCCTGAACTGTCAGGTCTGCTTTATTTATTTATTTATTTTTTAAGAGACAGGGTCTTGTTCTGTTGCCCTGCCTGGAGTGCAGTGGAGCAATCATAGCTCACTGCAGCCTCCAACTCCTGGGGTCAAGCAGTCCTTATGCCTTAGTCTCCTAAGTAGCTAGGACTTACAGGCACGTGCCATTGTGCCCAGCTAATTTATTTTATTTATTTTTTTTGTGCAGACAGTATCTCACTGTGTTGCTCAGGCTGGTCTCAAACTCCTGGGCTCAAGCCATCTGCCACCTCGGCTTCTCAAGGCATTGGGATTATAGATGTGAGCCACCGTGCAGGGCACACATCTGAGAAAAACATAAAGATGGGTTTGTAAGACTTGAGTCCAAGTCTTCATACCAGTGGTAGGACATTTTGAGATCCTGGTGGGACGGGGACAGCACCTTTAAGAAAGTGTGCTGGGGTCCTTTTCAAGGGACTGGTGAGTTCCCTGGGCTAGGGGAACCGAGACTGGCTGGGACCTGCAGGGATGGCGTCCTTGGGGCCGAGGAAGTGCCCCCCACCCCCCCCCCAAAAAAAAACTCTCACTGGAGAAGGACAAAGGGCAAGAGGCCAGCAGAGATGCCCAGCACAGACTCAGGCCCCGGGGTTTTTCTCTAGAAGTAGAAAACGGAGAAGTTGACCAGAAAGAGCTCATTAAAACAGACAGAAAACCCCAGCAAAGTTTGTTCCTGAAATACTCTCTCTGGGGATTGTTTTCTGAGTGCAAAGTGAGATCTGTGCATGGAAGAACATATTCAGGAAATAAACTCTGCCTTCCTAATGCTTTTTCTTAAACATTTAACTTTCTGTATATTCCTCAACTTTGATACTCAATTATGAAGGCTAACTTTTGCTTTTTAAAATTATTTTTACTTTTTAAATTTTTATTTATTTATTAATAAAATAAACAGCCTCTGTTGCCCAGGCTGGAGTGCAGTGGCACGATCTCGGCTCACTGCAACCTCTGCCTCCTGGGTTCAAGCAATTCTCCTGCCTCAGCCTCCCAAGTAGCTGGGATTACAGGCATGGGCCACCATGCCTGGCTAATTTTGTATTTTTAATAGAGAAGGGGTTTCTCCATGTTGGTCAGGCTGGTCTGAACTCCCAACCTCAGGTGATCCGCCCACCTCCGCCTCCCAAAGTGCTGGGATTACAGGCCTCAGCCACCGCACCTGGCCCCACCCAGGCCTCTGAGAAGTCCAGGGGTGGGCAGATGGGACCTGGCTGGGGCAGGCGCTCCTCGACCCCATGGGCCATCTGTGCTTCCCACCATGCCCTGGGCCGCCTCTTTTCTCCCTGCCCCCAAGGCTCACTCTGAGCTCAGCTCCAGGGTTGCCCCCTTAGGGACTTGCCCAGGAAGGGCCCTCCTGGGAGCACCTTCGTGACCGGCTTCATGAGGGCGGGACCACCACAGTTTCCACCTCAAGGCCTGGCACCAGGTAGGCTCTCTGTGAGTGTTTGTTGAATGAGTGAGTAGGATCATATTCCACCTCAAGGCCTGGCGCCGGGTAGGCTCTCTGTGAGTGTTTGTTGAATGAGTGAGTAGGATCATAGTTGTCTTGCATAGTCGTCTGTACAGTTGGGTAGTTGTGTGGGCTCTGGATAAGGCCTCTTCATTTTTCTGGGCCTTGGTAAGTGTAGAAGGAGACGCAGGGCGTGGTGCCTGTTACGGCAACTCCTTCAGGAGTGACCGGGAGGCTGTGTTGGAATTCACTGTTGCACGTGCAGATATGGGGGTCTGAGGGCACTGTGACCTCTGGGTGCTCCTTTGGTGGTTGACGGGAAAGGCCTCCCCAGGTGGGTCTTCGGTCTTGGTTGGACCACACGGCACAAACACACAGTAGCAGGCGACGTTGGTGTCTCAGTTGTCCAGCCAAGCTTGTGTCTGACATCTTAATCCTCATATTAAACATTTCCCACAAGCTGTGATTGATTTACCTTTGACGTTAGACTTTTGTTATAGGCAGGGGAGCATTTTAAAAAAGGCAAGCGGGCCAGGTGCAGTGGCCCACATCTGGAGTCCCAGCACCTTGGGAGGCTGATTCGGGAGGATCACTTGAGTCCAGGAGTTCAGCACTAGTCTGGGCAAAATAGAGAGACCCTGTCCCTACAAGCAGTTTTTTAAACAATTAGCCGGGTGTGATGGTGTACGCCTGTGGTCCCAGCTACTCAGGAGGTGGGGGTGGAAGGATGGCTTGGGCCCTGGAGGTCAAGGCTGCAGTGAGCTGTGATTGTGCCACTGATGCCAGCCTAGATGACAGAGCAAGACCCTGTCTCCAAAAAAAAAAAAAAAAACAAGCAAAAGGGAGAATAAAATGGTTTCTAATTCTAACTTGCTTTCTATTCTGGGAGGCTTTTCACATAGTGCAGAGCAGTAGATTTTTTTTTTTTTGAAACGGAGTCTCACTCTGTCGCCCAGGCTGGAGTGCAGTGGTGCGATCTCGGCTCACCGCAAGCTCCGCCTCCCGGGTTCACGCCATTCTCCTGCCTCAGCCTCCCGAGTAGCTGGGACTACAGGCGCCCGCCACTGCGCCCGCCACCATGCCCGGCTAATTTTTTTGTTTTTTAGTAGAGACGGGGTTTCACTGTGTTAGCCAGGATGGTCTTGATTTCCTGACCTCTTGATCCACCCGCCTTGGCCTCCCAAAGTGCTGAGATTACAGACAGGTGTGAGCCACCACGCCCAGCCAATTTTTTTTTTTTTTTAGGGTTCTCTCAAAAAGATATTCATACTATCGTGACTTTTTTTTTTTTTAATTTTTTTTTTTAAGACAGATTTTTGCTCTCGTTGCCCAGGCTGGAGTGCAACAGTGCAATCTCGGCTCACTGCAACCTCCGCCTCCTGGGTTCAAGTGATTCTCCTGCCTCAGCCTCCCGAGTAGCTGGTATTACAGGCATGCGCCACCATGTCCCACTAATTTTGTATTTTTAGTAGAGATGGGGTTTTTCCATGTTGGTCAGGCTGGTCTTGAACTCCTGACCTCAGGTGATCCGCCTGCCTCGGCCTCCCAAAGTGCTGGGATTACAGGCATGAACCACTGCGCCTGGCCTATCGTGACAACTTAAAAATGAGCAGGAATCCTCCTACTGTCAGATACTCACTGTGTTTAGATTTCCACTGTCTTATGAATGTCTCCATCAAATCCTGTCTGCCTGTGTGTGGGCCTTGTTTGCATCCTGCTTCAAGCATCATTTTAATTGGTATGCATTTTTTTTTTTGGAGACAGGGTCTTGCTCTGTTGCTCAGGCTAGAGTGCGGTGATGCAACCATGGCTCACTGCAACCTTGATGTCCCAGGCTCAAGTGATCCTTCCACTTCAGCCTCCCATGTAGCTGGGACCATAGGTGGGTGCACCACCACACCCGACTAATTTTTGTGTATTTTGTAGAGATGGGGTTTTGCCATGTTGCCCAGGCTGATATCCAACCCCTGGGCTCAAGCGATCCACCTGCCTCAGCCTCCCAAAGTGCTGGAACCACTGCACCTGGCCGGTATGTCTTTTTTTTAAAGATAGCTTTTTTGAGGTATAATTGGCATATGATAAATTGCACACATGTAACGTGTACGATAGGTTTTGACACGCATGTGCACCCATGAAAACTTCACCATAATCAAGTTGGTGAGAAGCCGTCCCTCTCCTTCTCTCTCTCTGTCTTTGTAATTGATTTGTTGGAGAGACTGGGTTGGTCATGCATGGGTTTTGCTGATTGCACCCCCACATTCGCATGTAGTCGAACGTGGTGTGCCCACGCCTAAGAAGTGGCTGCTCAGTCAAGGTCACGAGGTTTCCTTTCTCCTCCTGGGTGCCTCCTTTTTCAGTGTGGTTGATTTTCTGCAGAGGCCAGCTCTGCTGGGCGAGGCGCCGGGGGCCCAGGTGCTGCTGCTGAGTCCCTGTGGTGTGGCCTCTGGTCTCTGTACTTCCCTAGGTTGGGAGGTGTGTTAGGCTGTTCCTGTGTTGCTATAAAGAAATACCTGAGACTGGGTAATTGATAAGGAAAGGTAGTTTAATTAGGTCGCGGTTCTGCTCTACGGGAAACATGGCGCTGGCGTCTGCTCAGCTTCTGGGGAGGCCTCAGGGAGCTTTTGCTGGTGGTGGAAGGCGAAGCGGGCGCAGGTACCTCACGTGGCGCGAGGGGGAGTGAGAGAGACGCCTTTAAACAAGCAGATCTCATGGGCACTCATCCTTGCCCAGGACCAGGAGGACAGCACCAAGCCGTGAGGGATCCACTCCCACGGCCCAAACATCTCCCATCAGGCCTGCGTCCAACACCAGGGATCACATCTCAACAGGAGGTTTGGTGGTGGGGACACATCCAGACCATGTCAGTAGATAAAGCTAGAAACTGGACAAACCTGGGCTCAGTGTTCCTGGCAAAACTGCTTCAGCAGTGGCAGTGTCATCTCTCCCCGGGGGGCACCCAAGGCCGTCTCTCGGGGTTCGGTGCCTGGATGCGTGAATTCCCCAGTGTCGTCTAATGGTGATGGCCACACACCTGTGTGCCTTGTTCATCCGTTTGCTGGGATGCTTCCATAAAGCGCAATTTCCTCACTTATTACCTGGCGACAGTGGTACAGTAGTGTGTGTAGGGAAGGCAGGATGCTATCTCCTTGATTGCCAGTTTCAAAATAACTTGTGGGCTTACTGGCATCATCCACCATGACCAGTTAATCTCCTTTTTAGGATCTTAGGAACTCTGGACTTGAATGTATTCACCATGTTTCAGCCTTTTCCCGTGTACTGGTACTCAGATTGTCTCCTCTTTCTTGTGGGAGCTTCCGTAGGTTCATCCTGAGTCATTCAGCGAGAGCCCCTGGCGTAGCCTGTGTTGTGCTGCTACAGCAGGCTGGGCAGTTGAGAATGAGCAGCAATGTGCAGGCTCCTTGTTTTGGAGTCTGGAAGTCCAGTTCAAGGTGCTGGTGTCTGCTGAGGGCTTTCTTGCTGTCATCCCATGGCAGAAGGTGAAAGGGCAAGAGAGGAGGGAAGAGAGGGAGAGAGGGAGAGAGAGGAGAGAGGGAAAGGGAGGGAGAAGGAGGGGGAGGCAGAGGGAGGGGGGAGAGAGCGCACTAAAGGGGGCCAAACTCACCCTTTTATTTATTTTTATTTTTTTATTTTTTTTGAGACGGGGTTTCACTCTTGTTGCCCAGGCTGGAGTGCAGTGGCGTGATCTCGGCTCACTGCAACCTCTGCCTCCCGGGTTCAAGCGATTCACCTGTCTCAGCCTCCCAAGTAGCTGGGATTACAGGTGCTTGCCACCATGCCTGGCTAATTTTTTTGAATTTTTTTAGTAGAGACGGGGTTTCATCATGTTGGCCAGGCTGGTCTGGAACTCTTGACCTCAGTGATCCGCCCACCTCGGCCTCCTAAACTGTTGGGATTACAGGCGTGAGCCAACACGCCCGGCTGACTCACCCTTTTATGACAGACCCTTTTATAAAACAGTATGAAGCCATTCCTGAGGGCAGAGCCCTCACAGCCCCACCACCTCTCAAAGGCCCCACACCCTAACATTGTCACATGGCAGTCAGATCTCAGCATGTGTTTGGAGGGACACACATTCCAACTCTACACCCCAGTCTTCCTGGGCAAGCAGCTTCCTCACTACCGTGGAAGAGGAGCCCAGTCCTGGATTCAGCCGCGTCTCCTCAGGAAGCCCTGGCTCCTCAGTGGCTCTGAAGGGGGAAGCACGTCGCTGCAGTTGTGAAGGGGACCTGAGTGAGTGACAGCAACTTCTCCTGTCTGCAAGGGCAAGCACACCCTGGCCGTGAGCAGGGCTGTCTGCGCTGGCCTTCAGGGGCTGCCGCAGGCCGGCTGGGAAGGAGGGAGGAACTGGGAGACACTGGAGAGTCTCTCAGGGGACGTGGTGGCTGTCCTGTTGTCTGGAGGGAAACAGCTGCTGTGGCAGGGCTGCAGGATGAGCCACTTGGGGGATCGCCCAGCACTGGGGGCTGTTCTCGCCCCTGGCGCCCTCACCCTCAGAACTGTGCAGAGAGCTCTGGGCTGGTTTTTGTATTTTTGACACAAGTAAGGATGCTGATTTTGGCTTCCTTCTCTTGTCGTTCATCAAACGCTGCTTTTCCTGATGGGAGACACTAACGTGCATGAGTTCTAGAATATTGAGCTAAGGTCGTTGTGAGAAAATGTAAGTTTACTTCAGTTTATCCTGGTAGCAGCTAACTTACATAGCCTCAATTCTCTAGAATTGATGTTGGTTTCAGGTAGTTGTGAAATTTTAGACATAATTTTCCATTTACTTATACAGCTACTTGTTCCAGCCTCTGGTGAATATTTGCAATGATTTTCAGCAAAACTTCCTGAGCTGTGTTTGAACCTCGGCTGCTGAATACCTCATTGAAGTCCATCTGCTCTCTCTTGACTGCCCCCATGACTTTTTTTTTTTTTTTTTTTTTTTTGATACGGAGTCTTGCTCTGTCGCCCAGGCTGGAGTGCAGTGGCGTGATCTAGGCTCACTGCAACCTCTGCCTTCCGGATTCAAGCGATTCTTCTGCCTCAGCCTCCTGAGTAGCTGGGATTACAGGTGCCTGCCACCACACCTGGCTGATTTTTGTATTTATAGTAGAGACAGGGTTTCACCATGTTGTCCAGGCTGGTCTCTGAACCCCTGACCTCAAGTGATCCACCCGCTTCGGTCTCCCAAAATGCTGGGATTACAGACGTGAGCCACCACACCCTGCCTGCCCCCATGACTTTTCCCAAATTAATGTTTTATTGTTTTCTTACATAACTGTAGATAATGCTTTTAATTTTATTTTAATTATTTATTTGTTTATTTATTTCAAGACAGAGTCTCACTTTGTCACCCAGGCTGGAGTGCCGTGGCACCATCTCAGCTCACTGCAATCTCTGCCTCCCGAGTTCAAGAGATTCTCCTGCCTCACCCTCTCAAGTAGCTGGGACTACAGGCGTGCGCCACCACGCCTGCATAATTTTTGTATTTTTAGTAGAGACGGGGTTTCACCATGTTGGTGAGGCTGGTCCCAAGCTCCTGGCTTCAAGTGATCCGCCCACCTCAGCCTCCCAAAATGCTGGGATTATAGGCATGAGCCACCATGCCCAGCCAATAATGCTTTTTAGAAACAACTCTTCTTATAGGGGTGAATTATTGGTCTGTTATTTATTGATTGATCTTACGTTATAAATGCTCCCTCTCGTTTACTTTTTGAAATTATGTTTGTGATGTGATAATTTATTTTACTAATTTGCTTACATGGACTTTAGATTGATTTTAGGATGGTGAATGGGTATTTTTAAAATGTTTTTAAACCATGAAACTTCTGGAAGCTAAGTATGGCAAATTTTTTTCCCTTTAGATCTTCAGTGTCTATTGGATTTTTCCAAGAGAAAGTTTGTAAAATTCTTTACACCGTAGATGTGGATCAGATACGATGATTCAGTAGAAGAGCACATGTCAGGGGCAGTGGAAGCTGGCTGCTGAAGGATGAACGGAGAGGAAGAATTCTTTGATGCCGTCACAGGTGAGTTGAAAGAGAACCAACCAGGGACGTAGTAGAAGGGCGAATGTCCCTGGATTCAGATGTTGGACCTGGCGTTTGGGGTGTAAAGATGCTCAGTAAAGCAGTGTGTGGGTGAGCGTTCACGATTTCAAACACGGACTGTTCAGCAAAACCTAACGTCCCTCTCAGAGGTGGGAAAAGCCTTGTTGGCTGACAGGGTTTAAGTCTCCCGAAGAGTTTCCTGGGGTGCGGATATTTTCATTTGTCTCCTGAGATAGCCATCTTCTTCTCCTATTTCTGCTTCATGATGAGAACGTTCCAGATATGATGGCCCTGTCTTGCCTGGCACTGCTTGACGCATCCCATCAGACAGCAAACCCCTGGCTCCGCAGCCGCGCTCACAGCCGCAGAGTGCAGTTATTTTTTTCTTTTGCACGATGGTTTAAAGTGGCAGCATGCAGCCTGTGGTCTGAATGAAATCCTGTGGCCTAATTGAAAAGAATGTGTTTTGGCCTCCAGTCACTCAAAAAAAGAAGAAAATGAAGACTGTGTTGCAGGGCCCATGGGCATGTGACGGGGCGGCTAGAGGAAAGGGCAGGCGGGGCTGGCAGCTTGGCGTCCCAGAGCTGCCCCTTCTCCTGGCACAGGGAAGAGCCTGAAACCCTTCGAGCTCGTGTCTTGTCAGGTCCTCATGTTCATTCTCCACTCTTCTGTGCCTCGGAGTCAGCATCTGGAATTCCGCTTGTTTTTTCTGGAAAGGACCATTGCTGGTGGGAAGGGGCATCAGGAGATTCTCTTGGATGTTCCCTTGTCCTTAGGTGTCGGGATCAGAAAGGAGCGGCTTTGGAAATTTGGCCGCAGGCCAGGAATTAGTGACGATCTTTAGAAGCACTTCTGCAGTTACTGCCGCTCAAGGATCTGTCAGGGTCTCTATGGCCACGCCCCAAGGACACGTCGATGGCTCTGTTGGCACCTCCAGTCTGTGGCCCTGCTGGGGTGGGTGTGTCAGGAGGGTCTCTGTGGCCACACCCCGAGGACGTTGATGGCTCTGGTGGCGCCTCTGGTCCGTGGCCCTGCTGGAGCGGGCTGATTGTCCCGAGGCTGTGCTGCTCCTGTACCTGCGCTGGCAGCCCAAGATGATTGACTTACTCTTATCCAAAACCCCAGGAGAAGGGGATGCTGCGCTCCTTACCGGCTTCAAAGGCTCAATTTCTAAGTCATTTTCCATGATTTCATAGCTGAATTATCTGCAGCGTGTTTTCCTCGGATGCAGTCTCAGAGGAGGGTCCGTGGAGCTTGCACCTCATCCGTGGTGGTTCTGTGTTCTCTGCTGAATCCCACACAGCAGAGGGGTTGTCAGGCTCTCACACCCTCGGGCTGCCCTCTAGTGGGATGCCACGTCTGTCACAGAGAGCGCAGCCTTGAGGTCCCTCCTCTGCTGGGAGTCTCATAGGATGTCCTTTTTGTCTGGGGTCCTGGTGTGACTGATACTTTCCCAAATGCCTCTGGGTGGCTTTTTTTTTTTTTTTTTTTTGAGCCAGAGTCTTGCTTTGTCACCCAGGCTGGAGTACAGTGGCGTGATTTCAGCTCACTGCAACCTCCTCCTCACGGGTTCAAGCAGTTCTCCTGCCTCAGCCTCCCGAGTAGCTGGGATTACAGACTCCCACCACCACGCCTGGCTAATTTTTGTATTTTTAGTAGAGAAGGGGTTTCACCATGTTGGCCAGGCTGGTCTCGAACTCCTGACCTCAGGTGATCCACCTGCTTGGCCTCCCAAAGTGCTGGGATTACAGGTGTCGGCCACTGCACCCGGCCACCTCTGAGCTTTTTGAGTCAGTTTGCTGTGACTTCCCAGGGTCGCCAGCTGTGTGTGATGTAGTGCTCAGATGGACTCCACTGTTCTAGAGCCACAGGGTGTGCGGGGCTGCGGGGCACTGCTCCTGCACAGCAGGCCTCTCCGTGTGTCCCCAAGGGCGAGGTGGAAGGGACAGACATCTAAGTGATGAGAATTTTCCCCCTCAGTTCTTGGGCTTCAAAACAAATAATGGAAGGAGAACACTTCATCTCTTTGTGTGATGAAATACCTGTGCTAGAGGTAGACTCTCGACTCCTTCACCCCCTGTAATCCTCATCTGACTTTGTAACTCTAATTTCAAAAGTTATTAAATGAACGACTTCATTAGGCATTAATTTGTCTTAAGAATCAGAGGAAAGGTTCGGAGGACATGAACAGTGTGTATGGGATTAAGGGCTACGAACGCAGAGGGGCTAATAAAAGCGGGGGTTTCCGAGAGAGCTGATGGTAGGAGATCTCAGCTTCCTCCTTTGCTCATCTGTATTTTCTGTTCTTCTACAATAAATGCATGTGGTGTCTTAGAATGTTATTAGGCCATCTGTGTAGTGTTGGCTGAGTCAGAGGCTGTGGTGGCTGCCCGGGATGTGCTGCTTTAATCTTCTGGGTGGGGGCAGGTCCTGCCCCGCGGAATTCCCTTAAGTAGGGAATGTTTTCAAGATAACTTCAGAGTGAGAAGTTAAGAGATGTTGCTTTTGGGACAGAGAGCAAAACATGAGAGATGGCAGGCTATTTCAGAAACCGTGGGCCATTTCAGGGTTCCTTTTTAACCCATCCTCTCAAAATCACGATGTCATCCACCCCAGCACTGCCTTTATGGATGGACTCTGCCGTCTGGAGGGGCAGGACACAGCAGCTTTGCTTTGTTCTCGTGGAGCATGTAGCAGACTCGTCTGCGTGTGGGGTCCGACCGCAGTTGTCTACCTGACCTTCCCGGGCCTGTGCCCCTCACGTGGAGCCCTCAGACCCTGGAAGCATGTGTGGTTGCCGGCTCCCGCAGGCCCAGAGCCCCCACGAAATTGACTCATCGTGGGGCCCCAGCCCCCAATCCACCCGGCTCTGGAGCAGAACTTGGCCCTTCCAGCGACTCAGACTGACAGGAGTTGAAGGGAGACGTATGTTCCTGTTCCCTAGTCGCCCGTTCTGTCCTGGGGAAGGGCCCACCCCACCAGGGCAGCAGCCGGCCGTTCTTCTCCAGGACTTTTGCTCCAGGAGCGCGTGCATGGCTGGATCTCACACACATGCTAAAGAGCTCCTTCTCCAGAGCCCCCTGCATCTGGAGTCCACTCCGAGTCCAGCCACATGTGTGGCATTTCCATGATTGTTCCCTAGCTGGGTACAGTTTAGTGGTGCCTTTGCGTGTCGTGATGGTCTCTCTTGAAACATTGTCAGCAGGCGTGTTTCAGACCAAGACACAGACCTTGGTCACAAGCCCTGAGCCACAAGGCGTGCGTCGCAGCCTTGGGATGGGTTTGAATCCGATAGAAGTGGCCCACCCAGAGCATGTAGGTCGCAGATTAAAATGATGAAAGGGTTCCTTCTGGAAGATGAAGCTCATGGCCTGGGACTGGACCTCACGTCACAAGCGTGGGAGGAGCCTGGGCACTGGAGCTCGCTGGGAGCACGTTCTTAGGAGGGAAGCTCCCGGGCGTGCTCCTGTTCTCTCTGCACCCTGTCTACTTCTGGGGAACCAGAGTTAATTCTTCCAAATGTGTCCATTCACACAACTTAGCGCTTTAGTCATCTGCTTGCATAGTCAGAATTCTTGGAGGTAGGCTTTTAAAAAATCTTTCAGGTCCAGCGAAAATTACCATTTTCTTGTCTCGCACAGGCTTTGATTCTGATAACTCTTCTGGGGAATTTTCAGAGGCAAATCAGAAAGTCACGGGAATGATTGACTTGGACACCAGCAAAAATAATAGGATTGGGAAAATTGGGGAGAGGCCCTCTCAAGAGAATGGAATTCAGAAACACAGGTATGTTCTCTCACGTCTGTTGTTTCTAAAATGTGTCTGTAATCACCCCAAAAATACTCTGCAGGGTATCCCTCAGCCCTCACGAGCATTGAGCTGGAGTGGCACCCCCACAGCTGCCTGGCCTCCCCATCCGGACAGCCTCCTGTGTCTGGCCAACAAGGGTTCAGAGAGACTCCATGCCTCTCTTGGCTCCCGGAATCCACAGATGGCAATTTTTTGAGCAGTGCCTTTCCCCATCTAAGAAATGCCTCCGTTCCCCTCCCTGCCCTCAGGAGTTGCTGTGAGAGGATTTGGGGTGACACAGGCTTTGACAGGGCCTGGCGAACAGTACATGGCGTTTTGATCATCAGACCCCTTGCTGATTTCCTACAGATCCGCCTGTTCTTCCATGGGCCGCCAAGTTCATCCTGTCTCATTGGAGTTCTATTGCAGTGTGTTCAGCTCTGACCCCTACAGAACAAGAAGGGTTTGATTTGCTTGATGTAGCAAGACCTCATTCCCTTTCCTCCTCCACCACCTTCGTTTTCATGTAGGTAGAGTACAATGACAGTGGCCATCACAAGAAGTCTTCAGTCCTTGGCTGGTCACGGTGGCTCATGCCTGTAATCCCAGCACTTTGGGAGGCTGAGACAGGTGGATCACTTGAGCCCAGGAGTTGGAGACCAGCCTGGGCAACATGGCAAGACCCCACTGCTACAAAAAAAATAATTAGCTGGGCATGGTGGTGCACGCCTCTGGTCCCAGCTACTTGGGAGGCTGAGTCAGGAGGATCCCTTGAGCCCAGAAGTTTGAGGCTATGGTGAGCTACGATGGCGCCGCTGCACTCTAGTGTGGGCAACAGAGCAACACCCTGGCTCAAAAAAAAAAAGGGAAGAAGTCTTCAGTCTTTTGTTGATAGAAGCACGAACCAGGTGTGGTGGCTCATGCCTGTAATCCCAGTCCTTTGGAAGGCCGAGGCGGGCGGATCATGAGGTCAGGAGATGGAGACCATCCTGGCCAACATGGAGAAACCCCATCTCTACTAAAATACAAAAAATTAGCTGGGCATGGTTGTGTGCATCTGTAGAGTCCCGGCTACTCCGGAGGCTGAGGCAGGGGAATCACTTGAACCCGGAAGGCAGAGGTTGCAGTGAGCCAAGATCATGCCACTGCATTCCAGCCTGGGTGACAGAGCGAGACTCTATCTCAAAAAAAAAAGGCACAAAGGCAGGACAAGTGTCAGGTGGGGCAGGCGGTGGCCCTGGAGCTGGTGGCATTGCGTTGCGGGCTCCAGGCACAGCCGCTGATGTGTGTCTCAGCTCCAGGGAGCTGCTCCAGCCTGGCCTCAGGCTCTCCTTCAAGCTGTAGGCCCACACGCCTGCTTGGTGGGTCCACTCGGGCGCCCATATGTGCATCTCACCTGTTGTTTGTTCATTCTCTCACCCTACAGATGTGGGAGCCCCCACCCCGGCTCCTGCATTCCCCGTTTTCTAGCCCTGACTCTGTGGTCGCTTTAAATGCTGTTGGGTCCTTCAGTTCTTCCATCTTCTCTGCCACATGCCCGTCTACCCAACCACCCTTGTTTCCAGAGTGGCCTCTGCGTCCCTGCCTTTTATTCCTGCTGTTGTGCAGAGGCATTTGTGTATATGTGTATTTATTGTGTTTGAGATGGAGTCTCACTCTGTCGCCCAGGCTGGAGTTCAGTGGCGTGACCTCGGAAACCTCTGCCTCCCAGGTTCGGGTGATTCTCTTGCCTCAGCCTCCCGAGTTGCTGGGATTACAGGCATGCGCCACCATGCCTGGCTAATTTTTGTATTTTTAGTAGAGACAGGGTTTCACTGTGTTGGCCAGGCTAGTCTCGAGCTCCTCAAGTGATCCACCTGCCTCGGCCTCCCAAAGTATTGTGATTAAAGGTAGGAGCCACCATGCCCAGCCCAGAGGCACTTTTCAAAAGACAGATCTGGACCCCCCCACCCCATCACCCTCTGCCTAAAACTCAGGCAGGATGACAACATGGCCGGCCTCACACTCCTGGTCCTACAGAACTGTGAATGGCGCCCTGTTATACTAGAAGAAATGACCCAGCTCGGACAGTGCACCATGTGGTCACTCACCTCTTAGAAAGAAAGCCAGCACCCTCACCTGTGCCCTCAGGCCTGGCCCCGAGCCCTGTTGCCTCCCGTCCCAGCTGCAGGGGCCTCTTTCAGGTCCTCGGGTGCGTCAGCTCCCTCTGCTCCCTGGGCCTGGGGGCTCTTTTCTCTTCTTTCATGTCTGTAGTTCCTATGCATCCCATCTCCATGCAGGGTCATATCCTTGGGGGATGAGACCTGACCTTCTGCAGAGCCACGTTCCCCTCCTGGTAGCACCCCCGAATCACAAAGTATTCGCTGAATGCGTGCACGGACGATGGCGGAGCAGAGCTGGGTGCTGGCTTCTGGCAGCCCGGGCCTGGCACTCAGCAGATGTTCCTTTTCTTTTCCACCTCGCCTCATAGCTGCCGTGTCCTCTCCCTCCTGCCCTCTGACACCAGTAGTGTGCCCTGACCCAGCTGCCCTGACGTGGCATTCCCGGGGCATAGCTCGGGAGCAGAGCAGGCAAGAGCTCGTGCTTTCATCACTCTGGAGGTCAGAATGTCGGTGTCAAGGTTCTGCTGGGTGTGAGGCAAAACGCCCCTCAAAGCAGCTTCCATGAAATGGGAGTTCAGCAGGAGAGCCCTGGGGTGTCCCTGGAGGGCTGTGAGCAGCAGGGAGCCCCAGGCCCCTACTCTGCAGCACCTTCTTTGCACCCTGCTCTGTGGTGTCCTGTGTGGGTCTGGCACGCCTCTCCCCAAATCCAAGTTTATGTCTCCATTCAGGCGCTCCCCTCCTAGATGGAGACAATGTCTCATTCCAGCTCCATGTTCCTGGTGGGGAGACCGGGGCCCCGGGTCACTGGTCCCGGTCAATGAGTGGTGAGCATTGGTGGGGGTGAGAGTCTCCTGGTGCAAGCGTGACCCTTGCAGCCGACTGGAAGACTACCTGGAAAGAAATGCTCCTCAGGAAAGCAAGCATGTGTTTAAAGGGTGGAAAAGCTTTTAATTCGGGTCACTCGTGGTGCCCTTGTGGCCTGTCCTCTGCCTATGGTCTGGCCACTGCCGCAGGGACCCAGCAGGAGCCCCCAGAAGGCTGTGGGCTCTGCGGGCAGAGGGACTCCCTCCAGCTGCCACCCTGTCCCCCAGCTCTGGGAGGAAACAACAGCAGGGCCACTGTGGGGCCAAGACTGCAGAGTCATCTTTGTTGTCATGACCATTCCCAGGAGGCCCTGGGAACATGGGTGTGGAAGGCCTCTAGGCAGCAGTTGTGTCCTGTGTCCCTAGGCATGCCAGAATGCAGAAATGCCAATGTTTAGGGGTAAAAATTAAAGAGAAATGGTCATTGAGCACAGCCGCCTTGAGTGGTCAGAGTCCCGTGTTGAATTCACCCACATGCACCCCTTTTGTGCTTCGCAGGACATCGCTGCCGGCTCCCATGTTCAGCAGAAGCGACTTCAGCGTGTGGACCATCCTGAAGAAGTGTGTTGGCCTGGTGAGTCCGGGGGCCCGTGTTCACACATGGGGCTGCACCACTGACTCCTGGGAAGGTATTGCAGTGCTGGTGGTTTAAGAAAATGCGTTCTTGCCAGGTGTGGCGGCTCACCCCTGTAATCCCAGCACTTTGGGGGGCCGAGGTGGGTGGATCACCTGAGGTCAGGAGTTCGAGACCAGCCTGGCCAACATGGAGAAACCCCATCTCTACTAAAAATACAAAATGAGCCGGGCATGGTGGTGCATGCCTGTAATCCCAGCTACTCGGGAGGCTGAGGCAGGAGAATTGCTTGAACCCAGGAGGCGGAGGTTGCAGTGAGCCGAGATCGTGCCATTGCACTCCAGGCTGGGTGATAAGAGTGAGATTCCATCTCAAAAAAAAAAAAAAAAAAGAAAGAAAAAATGCACTCTCATGTTTATAAGCAGCATGAGATTAAGACAATAAAACAGGAAAAGAACAAGCAAGTCAGGGGAAGGGGTGTTCTGTAGGTGAAACGGGACATAAGAACCATCCTGCAGGCACCCATCCAGCCCTGTGTCCTGCGTGAGGTGGGTGGGGCTTCCGTGGCACCCTCCCCGGCCACATGCTGAGCTGCAGGAGGGGTGTCAGCCTTTGTCAGGTGCTCAGGGTTTGGGACAGAAAAACCAGCTGGGAATGAGTGCCCAGAAGTTACAGAGTTTCCCTTTCATGATCTTTCCGGACTGTGAGAACCCAAGCTGTGCCTCACAGGGGCGGGGAGTGTGCCGCACCTTCTGTACTGTGCTGGTTCCTGGGCCAGCGCTTGATGACTGAAAACTCAAATGGCCTGGGAATACGCATCACTCTTGCTCAGACCATGTCTTCTAGTGCTGGCGATTTTTTGTCCTTATCTGTTTTAGTCCTTTTTTTTTCCAGAGGGAACTTCACTTTTCCTCAACTTTTTATTTTGAAATAATTTTAGACTTACGGAAAACCACAAAATAGCACAGAGCATTCCTGTAGACCCACCACCCAGCTCCCCTGATGCTGGCATCTCTCAGAATAACCATAGGTCAGTGACCAAAGCAAGAAATGCATCTTAGCTCCACATGTCACTTGTATTTCCTCAGTATCCCCGACGTCCTTTCCTGTCCCAGGACCCTCATGGCATTTGGGCTCTTCCACTTGGTGGCAGCTGCTCTGGTCTGTTACTTAGTGGACTTTTCCTTAATTTGGGTTTGTCTGATGTTTTCTTCTTAGAATGAGATTCTGTATTTTTGGCACACACAGAAGTGAAGTACCCTTGCCAGGGCCTTGTCTGAGGGGCTCTGTGATAGCCACATGTCTTGTTAGTGGGACTGTTAACCTGTTCACTTGATCAAGTGTCTCCACTGCAAAGTTGCTGCGTTTCTCTTTGTAATCAATGTTTTGGGGAAGACACTTGGATTCTCCTTGCTAATTGTAGCATCCATTGGTGGCGTTTACTGAAATCGTTCTAATGGGGATTTTCTATTCTCGTTCTTTCTTCTGCCTTTATTAATTGGAATTGTTCTGTAAAGGAGAGCTGTCCCTTCTCCCCTAATTATATATTTATTCAGTTATTTATTTGTATTAGTATGGACTCATGAGCATGTATTTTATTCTGTGAGTTGAATTCCAGTATAGTCCTTATTTACGTAATTGCTCAAAGTGTTCTACCTTTGGTGTTGAGAGTTCTTCTAGGTTGGTTTTCCCCCTTCTGCTGAACCCCCATCCTTTTCTGAACACTTATTTCAGGCACTAAAGGATGCTGTAGTTCAGCTTATATTTTCCCTGCCTTAACCCTGGAATCAGCCACTTCCCCGGGGAGCCCATTCACTGGGCAATGGTGTTTAGAAACCACAATCCGGTGCTAGGTGAGCTCATTGCTGCTGAGGTATCATTGCCTGCAGGCCCTCTCAGCAGACGGCGCTGGAAAATACGAGTGTGCTAATGCTCATGCATACACATCTGTATTTCTGTATATATCTGTATGTTTCTTTTAAAATAAACCATTTGAGATTTTTTTTCTCTGTCAGCGGTGTTTTTTGTACATTTTTGACTGTGGATAATTCAGGTCTTGACAAAAATATCTGTCTTGGTATAGATGAGGAATGTCTTTTGTGAACTTGACAAACCACCTACTTTTGACTCTTTTAAATTCTAAGACAGGCTGGGTGTGGTAGTAGCTCATGCCCTCAGGAAAGCTGAGGGAAGAGGATCGCTTGAGGCCAGGAGCTTGAGACCAGAGCCTGGGCAACATAGTGAGACCCCAACTCTACAAAAAAATTTAAAAGATTAGCCAGGTGTGGTGGCTTATGTCTGTAGTCCAGTTACTCAGGAGGCTGAGACAGGAGGATGGCTTGAGCCCAGGAGTTTGAGGCTGCAGTGAACCGTGATTTCATGACCATGTTCCAGCCTAGATGACAGAGGGAAACCTTGTCTCTTAAAAAAAATAAAATAAAGATTCTAGGACCAAAAGCATCTTTTCAACAACATGAAGTGATGTATATTGCATTCCCTAGGTGAGGGTTGTGGAGAGATTGAGGTGAAAGTTTCATGTGAGCATGTAGGACTGGCAAGTGTAGTGGAAAGGTGCTGGGAGGGGCCTTGTGGGGTGGCTTCACCCCTCACACTTCACTTCGAAACACTCCCCTTTGGAGGTTTTGGTGGCACTCCACTCTTTTTACTACTTCTCAGCTTGTATTGAAAAAACACAAGCACACTTGGCAACGTGGACAGTCCCAACATAGACTCAGACAGTGGTGAGCTCGTCCCCATAGCTGGATCTGCAGTGATTGGCTGTGGCTCGTTCTGGATCCACAGTGATTGGCTGTGGCTCGTCCTGGATCTGAGGTGATTGGCTGTGGCTCATTCTGGAGCCACAGTGATTGGCTGTGGCTCATTCTGGATCTGCAGTGATTGGCCGTGGCTCATTCTGGATCCGCAGTGATTGGCTGTGGCTCGTTCTGTTTGGTCCACACCCTCCTTCTTCTCTCCTCCCTCGTATTTTGAAGCAAATTCCAGACATCTTTTTGTTTGTAAATATTTCTTACGTATATTTAAAGGATAAGGATTCTTTTTTAATGTGACTGTGATATTATTATTATACTTTAGAAAATAACTTTAGAAAGTTATTTGATATCAGATACTCAATCTATGTTCAGATGTCCAGTGGTCTCACGTGTTGCCCTCTGGTGTTTGCAGTCGTGTGTGTGGACCTTGTTTGTGTCCCTCTGTCAGGAAGCCTTTTTGTTGCTCTTTCTCTGAATTTAAAAGCTGTGGGCAGGCCAGGCGTGCGGCGGCTCACGCCTATAATCACCATCAGAGGCTGAGGCGAGAGGATCGCTCGAGGCCACAGGTTCAGAACCAGCCCGGGCAACAAAGTGAGATCCCATCTCTACAAAAAAGAATTAGCCGGGTATGGTGGCGCATGCCTGGGCTCCCAGCTACTCAGGTGGCTGATGTAGGAGGAACACGAGCCTGGGAGGCTGAGGCTGCAGTGACTGGTGATCACATTACTGTACTCCAGCCTGGGTGACAGAGCGAGACCCTGTCTCTAACAAACAAACAAAGCTATGGGTGCTCAGAGCCTGGGTCCATTAACTCATGAGGAGTTGCTAGTTGGAGCTGTGCCAACATGATCACCCTTTATTGATTGCCAGGGATAGTTCTGTGGTGAGAGGGTCCCCTTCCTTTGCTGTAAATGCAGTTTGTGTAGGAAAGTCAGGACCAGTGAGTGATTCTTCCTCTTTATTGAAGTTTTCACATAATGTATTCATTCACTGGCATCATCCAGTGTGACTCGTGTAACCAGCTAGTTTGTCTTTTGTTTACCTCCTAGCATTTAACCTATTGATGTCTTCCAGTCCACAAATTGTTCCATCTTTGGTCAGTGAGAGTCTCTTCAAGGTGGCCCGGAGTCCTTTACGAAAGGAGCTTCAGGCCTATCTTGTGCATTTACTGTCTGGGGTCTGGAATCACCTACTTGTCCAGGGAGAGAAGGAGAATTCAGGAGCACAGCTGGGCTCTCAGGAGGCCACTGGGGTAGTCTTATTTCGAGGTCTGTTCCTACAGCTAGGAATTGTGTTTTTGTTTGTTTCAGTGATGCTTCAAATTTGGGCCAACAGGCTCCACCTAACCTCTGCGGCCTCATGTCTGTGTCTCTTTTTCTCCCTCACTGACAGTCCCAGTTTTCTGCAGCCCTAGCGAGGATAGATTTAGACCGGCACGCAGTTGTGACTCACTCACTTTGCCCCACATACCTGTGGGACCAGCTCTGCTGCCGACAGTGTCTTTGCTGAGACAGCACTTGTCTGTGGCTCCTGCAGTTGCCACTTGTCTTTGTCTTCAGGGCATATCTCAAATGCCTGCATTATTTTTTATTTATTTATTTATTTTTTTTTTTGAGGGAGTCTCGCTCTGTCGCCCAGGCTAGAGTGCAGTGGCACGATCTCAGCTCACTGCAGCCTCTGCCTCCTGGGTTCAAGTGATTCTCCTGCCTCAGCCTCCCGAGTAGCTGGGACTACAGGCGCCTGCCACCATGCCCGGCTAATTTTTTTTTTTTTTAGTAGATACAGGGTTTCACCTTATTGGCCAGGCTGGTCTCAAACTCCTGACCTTGTGATCCACCCACCTCGGCCTCCCAAAGTGTTGGGAGGATTACAAGCGTGAGTCACCGCGCCCGGCCAAATGCCTGCATTTTAAAACCACCTGGGTGCTTCTTCCCTGGGTGATTGTGCCACCAAGGGAATGACATAGGTTCATTTGTTTCATTTTTGATATTGAGAGATGACTTTTTAAAATTTAATTTTCTTTTTGAATTATGGGTCCTGCGTCAAATTTATCAAGCAAGGTATATTCCAGGAGAGTCAGCTTCCTGTCCCTGTCCCTTCCTGGTGCTCTCTGCTTTCCCCACAGGTGACCAGGAGCCAAGTTTAGGGCACATCTTTCATGCGTCACATAGCTGATTCTGTATGTATCTTCTCCCCACTTCTTTACATAAATGAGAGGCTTTATCTACCTTTTAAAATTCGATAGCAACATGCAGTGACTTCTTATTGTATTATTTCTTGTTAAAGACTGAGTCTTGCTCTGTCACCCAGTCTGGAGTGCAGTGGCAGGATCATGGCTCACTGTAACCTCAACCTCCTGGGCTTAAGTGAACCTCCCACATGAGCCTCTGGAGTAGCTGGGACCAGAGGAACCCACCACCATGCCCAGCTACTTTTAAACAATTTTTTGGCAGTGGCTCATGCCTGTAATCCCAGCACTTCGGGAGTCTGAGGCAGGCGGATCATGAAGTCAGGAGTTCGAGACCAGTCTGGCCAACATAATGAAACCCTGTCTCTACTAAAAATACAAAAAATTAGCCGGGCGTGGTGGTGCATGCCTGTAATCCCAGCTACTCGGGAGGCTGAGGCAGGAGAATCGCTTGAACCCAGGAGGTGGAGAGGTTGCAGTGAGCCGAGATCACACCATTGCACTGCTGCCTAGGTGACAGTGTGAGACTCCAACTCAAAAAAACAATGTTTTTTTGTAGAGACGGGGTCTCACTTTGTTGCCCAGGCTGGTCTTAAACTCCTGGCCTCAAGTGATCCTCCCCGCCTTGGCCCCCCAAAGTGTTGGGATTACAGGCGTGAGCCATCTCGCCTGGCCGACTTCTGAATCTTTCAATGGTGTGGCACTCCCTCATGTGGCTGCCCCCTAGCTCATTGGACTGGCGCCCTGTTGTTGGACATACGGGTCATTTCTGGTCTTTCTTGGATCCAGCTGTGCTGCAGCAAAGAGCCCTGCATGTGTGTTTGGCCGAGGCTCTGTGGGGTAGGTTCCTAGAAGTGGGGCCGCTGCGTCAGGGGCAAATACCTGTAGAGTTTGCTGGAAGCAGCCCAGTCCCCTCTGTGAGGCTGCATCACTGTGCATTTCCACAGCAGCTGGGGGGCTTTTCCTGGCTGGGAGCTGCACACAATTGCGATACCATCTCTCCTCTCCTGAGCAAGGCAGCGTCTCCCCCATACTCATGGCCGCCACCGGCCGCACTTCCTTCCAGGCCTCCCTGGCCCCATCTCTGGCCGCTGTGGACTGTGGCCTCTTCCAGTTTACCCGGCGTTTAGAGCACGGGATGCTGTCGATCCTGGTCTGGAATGTAAATTGCAAATGCTCCCCCATCTGTCTGCTTTTCTGCTCATTCTTTCGGGCTTCCTTCTTTCTCTGCCACGTGCTCCTGCGGTGCTGAGCTCTGATCACGAGGGTCACATCTCTTCCTGCTTTCCTCGGCAGCCGCATTCCCTTGTGCAGTCTTGGCCACACCCATGTGCCGGGGCTGCCTCAGTTGGAATCCAGTTCTAGCCCCTCCTAAGCCCACAGTCCCCGTGTGTCCAGTGCCATCTGGGGCCTGCTCGCCCATGCAGCAGCCTGAGCTGCAGGCTCTGTGCCTCTGCCGTGTGCTCTCAGCCTCGGTCCCTGCGCTTGTCCTTGACCCAGCGTCTGAGCAGAGCCCCCCTCCCAGCACGGACGCTGAGTTTTGGGAACCTCGGGGCCCAGGCAGAGTGCGTCCTTGTGGTGCTGTGCACACCCCACCCACCCTCCGTCCACCCTGCACACGCAGTGCCCGTGGTGTCCTGAGGCCTTGGTGGGGCCGTCCTAGTCCCTGGTGGAGGAGCCTGAGAGGCTCAGCAGCTCGTGCGTGTGTCAGCTGGGAACCCACAGCAAGTGGATCCCAAAGCCTGCCCTGTCCCTGTTGCCACTAGCACCTCCTCCTCCACTCCCTCCTGGCCTCTCTGGTCCTCTCCTTCTCTCCGTGTCCCTCTCCCTCTGCCTCTGCTTCGGCCACCCCAGACCCTGCTCCTTCCTGAAGAGCCTGCCCTGAGGTGACAGCTGTGCTTCCCTGGAATGCCTGCTGCCCTTGGGATCCCTTTCCTGGAAGCCCAGCGGGAAGAGTGGCCCCTGTGGGCACTCTTCCCCTTGGCACCTTCCCAGCTTCCCCCACTAAGCCATGCGCCTGCTCTGTGCTGCCCAGGGCCTGGGAGCAGAACCTGAGGCTCCTTTGCCAACTCGGAAGGCCTTAGGGGAAAGCCGCATGGAGCTGTGTTATGGGAGGCCTCGTTTGCCAGGTTCAGGCGTGTCCGAGGCATCCTGGAGGGACGGGAAGCCAGGGACTATTTTTAATGGTGCGGGTGGCTCTGCTTGGGACCACTACTCTGTTTTTTTGTTTTTGAGATGGAGTCTGGCTCTATCTCCCAGGCTGGAGGGCAATAGCACAATCTCGGCTCACCGCAATCTTCACCTCCTGGGTTCAAGCAATTCTCCTGCCTCAGCTTCCCGAGTAGCTGGGGTTACAGGTGTGCGCCACCATGCACGGCTAATTTTTGTATTTTTAGTATAGACAGGGTTTCACCATGTTGGCCAGGCTGGTCTTGAACTCCTGACCTCAAGGGATCCGCCCACCTCGGCCTCCCAGGATGCTTGGATTATAGGTGTGAGCCACCGTGCCCAGCCTGGGACCACTACTCTGGAAGTGTGGTGGAGAAGATGTGGAGTCGGGGATGGGGCACGGGTGGGCCCAGGAGCCGCTGTGGCAGTCTCTGTGTCTGGAATGGGGCGGTGGGCTGGGGAGGCAGAGAGGATTCAGGGGTGTCACGCCATAGACCTCTGCAGGCTCAGCACAGATTGTGTGTTAGGTCTGATGGCAGCCGAGGCTCACAGAGCAGGGCTGATGGGACAGGGAGTGGCTCACCCATGGGGGGTTTGAAGATCCGGTTCAACCCCAGAGTCTGCGGCTCCATGAAGGGATGCTCAGAGCAGGGGCATCGGGTGAAGGGATGCTCAGAGCAGGGGCATCGGGTGAAGGGATGCTCAGAGCAGGGGCATCGGGCAGCCCAGCGGTGTTAGGAAGGCAGCAGTAACCAGCGAGTCTTCCCCATCTTTCCAGGAGCTGTCCAAGATCACGATGCCAATCGCCTTCAATGAGCCTCTGAGCTTCCTGCAGCGGATCACGGAGTACATGGAGCACGTGTACCTCATCCACAGGGCCTCCTGCCAGCCCCAGCCCCTGGAGAGGATGCAGGTGGGCCTTAGGGGTGCCAGGCGGGAGTTTGTCATGAAAGTGACGCCCCTTGCATGTCTGGCCACACAGTCTTGGGGCCCCAGGCATCTGTGAGAACGGCTCGCACAGCTCCCCCCAGTGTTCAGTGCCATCCTGCCTGGTGGCCGTGACATTTGTCCTGTCACCACAGGTATGTGATGACAGAACTTGCAGGAAATGCCATTGAGCTCTCAGTGGCCCCAAGAGCTCCCTGCTGCCGCCTCCTGCCAGGAGTCTCTGCCTCTTGGAGCTGAAGGTGGCGGTGGGCTCTGCCCTTGGGCTCCTCTTGGGTTCTGTTGCACCACCGTGCCCCATGTATGTGACTGTGCGCTGGGCACGCACGGTGGCTCATGCCTGTAATGCCAACACTTTGGGAGGCTGAGGCAGATGAATTGCTCCTGGAGGTTGAGACCAACCGAGGCAACACAGTGAGACCGCATCTCTACAAAAATTTTTTTAAAACTTAGCCTGGTGCAGTGGTGCATGCCTGCAATGCCAGCTAGTTGGGAGGCTGATGAGAGAGGATCGCTTGTGCCCAGGAGCTGGAGGCCACAGTGAACCACGATTACGCCACTGCACTCCAGCCTGTGTGACAGAGTGAAACCCTGTGTCTAAAAAACAACAAAATACGAGTGTGTGACTGTGGGTGCACATAACCTGTGTCCCTGTGCACGTGTGTGCGCTTGCCTCTGTGAATGCGTGTGCGTGCTTGGGGTGTGCGTGTTCCGTGTGTGGCCTTGTGTGTGCATGTGAGACAGAGTGGCTGACGTTGCGGCAGCGTCTGCCAGGAAGGGCCCGGCTCCGGGGGTGGAAGGCAGCACCCAGTTCCTTCTTTCTGTGCTGTCAGGGGAGTGGCGGGTGATGAAGGGCGTTCCCTGGAAGTCCTGTAGTCTCAGACACACCGCTCGGGGAAAACTAACAAATCACACAGAACAAATAGTGACAGAAACCAGGTGCCCACCGCGCTCCACGAGAGGCCATCTTCTCCAGTGCGTTTCCTAACTGAAGCTGTTCCTGCCTACCCTGTGGATTATTTACAGTCTGTGGCTGCTTTTGCTGTTTCGGCTGTGGCTTCCCAGTGGGAGAGGACCGGCAAACCATTTAATCCACTCTTGGGAGAAACGTACGAATTAATCAGGTAAGGGGGAAAAGGCCCATCATAAATATCTTGTAAATGGAATTCCTTGGATGACGGATGAGTTTGACTCTTTCACTAGCATTGATTCCTCTGCTCTGAGAATAAACTGTTTGAATTAAGAGCTCACGAAAGCGTTTGGATGCTGTAGGCGAGATGTTTCACACACACGGGGTGTTGTGCTAACAGTGCCACAGCGTCTGAGTGAGTGTAAAGCGCTGGCAATGAGATATTTTAGTGTGTTCGACTCAAGCGTGGAGATAGCGCGTACTGTGGATGCTTCCGTGTGTGTGTGCGACGTCTGTGAAATGTGTAGGATTGTGAGCTTCACCGAAAATGGAAATAGGTACTAATGAGCAAAACTAGGCTGTTTTACCAAAGCATTTAGTGAATGCTGTCGAAAAAGCAGGTAAATCCAAACACAGGAATGATTGCAAAGAGGAGCTTCACTCCCAAGGCCACGTTTGCCACCACAGCCTCCCCAGAGTTTTAGGGAGGGTCAGACAGCTCTGGCCAAGGGAGAGTTAACCAGACCACACCTCATCTCCAGACATCCCTGAAACTTCTTCCTACGGAACTTTCTTCTAGGCAGCGTTGCCATCCCTTCCTAGAGTCTCCCCAGCTTCCCTCCTGTCTCTGGTGGCCCTCACCTCACAGACCTGAGACTGACTCCAAGTCCCAGAACTCTGACCCCAGAGGTCCAGCCGGGCCCCAGATCATGTTGTTTGTGGCTGGGCCTCTGGAAGGACTGGTTGGGGTTCTCTTCACCCACCTGGTTGCCCTGGGGACTGCTGTGGTTATGCACAGAATCATCCTGGGATTCTGCCCAGGTGACAGTGCCCACCCAAACCAACAAATGAAGTCAAAAGCAGGCCAGACCACGGCATGTATGTGGCAGTGTGGTAATTCCTCAGCCATCGAGCAGCCTGGCTGGGGCTCCGGGGAGCTGTGGATGAGAGAGATGTGTGTGGCTTCCTTCAGGGCCATTAGGTGATGTCTAAAATGATTTTTATTCCACTGCCTGTGGACCCCATCATTCTCTTGTAGATGCATGCAGGTGCCCGTGGGCAGATGTGTAGGGAGAGTCAGCAGAGCACAGTTCAGCCGCTGTCTCTGTGACAGGGCTAAGCTGTGGTTCTGAAGGAGGGAGGGGCAGGGCACTCTCGCTGCACCCTTCACTCTTCTGACTGTTGAGGTAGCCCAGCACACAGAACTCACCCCACCTGCCTGGGGAGAAGGAGCTTGCTGGAGGGGCACCCTTCACTCTTCCGACTGTCGCGGTAGCGCAGCACACAGAGCTCACTCTGTCTGGGGAGAAGGAGCTTGCTGGTGGGGCGCCCTTCACTCTTCCGACTGTCGGTGGAGCCCAGCACACAGAGCTCGCTCCGCCTGCCTGGGGAGAAGGAGCTGGAGGGGCGTGGGTGGTTATCTAGACAAGTCTGCTGTGCAGAATGCAAGCTGTTTGCCACAGGCTGCTGGGCTGCACGCCTCCCTGCCCAGGAACAGGGTGCAGACAGGAGGGAAGGCGGGCTCCTTTATCATCTTGTTTTATTATTTTTCTGTGAAAAAGGGAGTTGAGCCAAAACAATTAGCCTCTTATTTGGATTCTGGGTTAGTTGAGATTCTGTTGGGTTGTTTTATTATGAAGTCTGTTTGTTTTTTTAATTACAAGAGAGTGCTCCTTATAGAAAATGTATAACATTGAGAAAGGTAGAAAAGATGAATCAGGCATAATCCCATAAAAGATAATAGCTGGCTGGCTTCATGCCCGGAATACCTGCAACCCGGGAGGCCCAGGCAGGAGCATCACTTGAGCCCAGGAGTTCAAAGTTACAGTGATCGTGCCACTGCACCCTAACCTGGACTACAGAGCCAGACCCTGTCTCTTTAAAAAAAAAATAAAGATAACTGTCATCATTTTGTTAGACTTTCTTTTATGTGTGTTTCAAAATATGATAATGTTAATTTGTATCCCTTTTTAACATGTCATAATTTTCCTGTGATATTAAAAACTTTTTCTAAATTATAGTGTTTCATCGATTCTAAGACACATTGTTCACGTTGCAGCACTTCTACGTGTCAGTTTCTTTTTCCCTTTTTTTTTTTTTTTTTTGAGACGAGGTCTTGCTCTGTCGCCCAGGCTGAAGTTCAGTGACATGATCACGGCTCACTGTAGCCTCAGCCTCCTGCCTCGACCTCGTGGATATGATCACGGCTCACTGTGGCCTCAGCCTCCTGCCTTAACCTCCTGGATATGATCACAGCTCACTGTGGCCTCAGCCTCCTGCCTCGACCTCGTGGATATGATCACGGCTCACTGTGGCCTCAGCCTCCTGCCTCGACCTCCTGGATATGATCACGGCTCACTGTGGCCTCAGCCTCCTGCCTTAACCTCGTGGATATGATCACGGCTCACTGTGGCCTCAGCCTCCTGCCTTAACCTCGTGGATATGATCACGGCTCACTGTGGCCTCAGCCTCCTGCCTCGACCTCGTGGATATGATCACGGCTCACTGTGGCCTCAGCCTCCTGCCTCGACCTCGTGGATATGATCACGGCTCACTGTGGCCTCAGCCTCCTGCCTCGACCTCCTGGATATGATCACGGCTCACTGTGGCCTCAGCCTCCTGCCTCGACCTCCTGGATATGATCACGGCTCACTGTGGCCTCAGCCTCCTGCCTCGACCTCCTGGATATGATCACGGCTCACTGTAGCCTCAGCCTCCTGCCTTGACCTCCTGGATATGATCACGGCTCACTGTAGCCTCGACCTCCTGGGCTCAAGTTATCTTCCCACCTCAGCCTCCCAACGAGCTGGAACTACAGGCATGCGCCACCATGCCGAGCTAATTTTTGTATTTTCAGTAGAGACAGGGTTTTGCTATGTTGCCCAGGCTGGTCTTGAACTCCTGAGCTCAAGTGATCTGCCTATCTCAGTCTCCCAAAGTGCTAGGATTACAGATGTGAGCCTCTGTGCCCAGCCCAAGTCATAGTTTCATTTGCAGCATTTTTTTCTTTCTTTCATAAAATAATGGTGTGCAGTGCAATGAATGGCATCTTAGGTTCCAAGAAGTGCAGTTCCTTTGAAACTTCAGGCCACTGTTTTGGGGCCCTTTATTGTATTTTATGTGTTATTAATGATTGAGAATTTTTTTTTTTTTTTGAGACGGAGTCTCCATTGGTTGCCCAGGCTGGAGGGCAGTGGCATGATCTCGGCTCGTTGCAACCTCCGTCTGCCGGTTCAAGCAATTCTCCTGATTCTCCGCCTCAGCTTCCTGAGTAGTTGGGATTACAGGCGCACGCCACCAGGCCTGGCTAATTTTCGTGTTTTCAGTAGAGACAGGGTTTCACTTTGTTGGCCAGGCTGGTGTCGAACTCCCAACTTCAGGTGAGCCGCCCACCTTGGCCTCCCAAAGTGCTGGGATTACAGGCGTGAGCCACCATGCCTGGCCATGATTGAGATTTTTATCAATAGTGAGCAAATGGTTGTGGGATTTGGTTTGCTTCAAATGGGCTCTCTTCCAGCGTGTAAAGAGTTTAAAAGTGTATGCCCACATTTGTCCTAGAAGATGTGTCAGCACTGCCTGTCAGACCATTTTGGGAGGAGCCGTTGTTAGTAGTACAAGCTTTCCTGCACTTCGGTATATAAATCACTATGCAGTTTGGAGAAGCAGCATAAATGTCACAGCTTCAAATTCTAATCTGTTCCTGGCCCATCCTGGCTGGGTCAGCTGCTGGTCCTTACCCACATGCTGCCCGTGTGTGAATGCCAACTTTGTGTTTTTTGTCTGATTTAGAAGTTGGCTGGCACTGGGCAGCCGAGCACCTGTTCTCAAGATGTCATTGCCTTTGAGCAAGTAGGACTAGTTTGGACAGAGTGTGGCGTAGTGACAGCAGGGTCCAGCAGGCAACTGTGGGTCTTGGCACATGCTGCAGGGAGCAGCCCTGCTTCTGCTTCTGGGAAAGGGGAGGCTGAGGCCTGGACAAGGGAAAGACTGGCCACGAGAATCACTTGTGAGGGAGTCTTCTGTTCTGAATTCATGTAGAGTGTGCTTCCTTTTCTAGATATTTCTCTTGAGCAGTATTCCTGTTGCTGCCTGCCAGCCTTCTCGTCCTCTGGTCAGCGTGCTGTGCCACCATCGGAGGCATTGACGGGATTGGCTCTTAAAAAATTATTAAAATGTCTTGAAAAAGATAAATCAGGCCGGGCGCGGTGGCTCACGCCTGTAATCCCAGCACTTTGGGAGGTTGAGGTAGGCAGATCGCCTGAGGTCAGGAGTTCGAGACTAGCCTGGCCGACATGGTGAAACCTCGTTTCTACTAAAAAATACAAAAAATTAGCCGGGTGTGGTGGCGGGCGCCTGTAATCCCAGCTACTTGGGAGGCTGAGGCTGGAGAATCACTTGAACCTGGAGGCGGAGGTTGCAGTGAGCCGAGATCACGCCACTGCACTCCAGCCTGGGTGACAGAGATTTTGAGATTCCATCTCAAAAAAAGAAAAAGAAAAAGATAAATCAGAAGAGGAAAGAAGTTCTAGATGATAGAGAAGAAGCCTTGTGGGTGAAAGGAATGCAAGCCGCCTGGGCTGGGTAGAGCGGGGCGTGCCACCAGCACCCTTCCCCAGGGGCTGCACCCAGGGCTGGAGCTCCTGCTGCACAGCCGGAAGCAAGCGACGCACCTTCGCAATGCTGAGACACGTCGTCTGTCATGTGTTCACTTCCAGATCGTCCTTGCCAGTGTCTGCCATGTGCTGTGCGTCTGTGAGACCCTGGCAGTCTGTCAGATTAGGGGCCATGGACGTGGACCAAGTCCTTTCCTGATACCCTGGGTCCCTACAGATCCCTTGTTATAGCTAAAAATACACATTCTTTTCTTAGACAAGTATTCATTTTGTAAATTACATACCTTGGTAGTCAACCTTTTAAAATCTAATTTTTCAACTTTCCTTCTTCTGTAATGATTGGAAATTCTGATTCCAGTTAAGTTGGTAATTATGTGGTGTAGCTTTTCTAATTTTTAATGACTACAATTGTAGGTGTATTCACAGTTCCGGAACAATTAAAAGCTGACATTTTGATTGAAAAAGAGAGTATACTAAAAATCCTGTTTCCTGGACAGGACTATTTTGGGATATAAGCCATTCCATCTCGGAAATTTCAGGGGCCTTGTAGAAAGGCAAAGAAGGGGCAACCCCTTCAGAAAGGGTTTAGGGTCCTGAGTTCCTGGGCAGTGGGAGTCCCTCGGGGTTGAGGGTTTGGAGTCAGGGGTGTGTAAGGGTTGCTTCTCCACCTGCGTCTCTGGGCACCTCTAGCCAGACACCGCTGTGGCTCAGGTGGAGAGCGAGTGGGGCATCAGGGTGGAGGCCTCTCCTGCACCATTGCCCTCTCTGGGTGGGTCAGATGCGCTCTGGAAGCCATGTGTGTGTGTGTCTGTTGCCAGTGTTAGGCCGAGTGCGTTGTTGTGTTTGTGTGTGTGTCTGTTGCCAACGTTAGGCCAATGTTAGGCCAAGTGTGATGTCGTGTTTGTGTGTGTGTCTGTTGCCAACATTAGGCCAAGTGTGATGTCATGTTTGTGTGTGTGTTGCCGTTAGGCTGAGTGCGATGTCATGTTTGTGTGTGTGTTTGTTGCCAACGTTAGGCCAAGTGCGATGTCGTGTTTGTGTGTGTGTCTGTTGCCACCATTAGGCCAAGTGCGATGTCGGAGAGGCAGTGTTGGGTGTTTCTGCCACATGTTGTGGCGCGGAGGGCCCCAGCTTCCCAGCGTCCCGTGAGGGGCTCCACATGATGTCTGAGCTGCCCTTTCTTTTATTTTGCTGCCATTAATGTGTCTCTTTCTCTTTTTTTGTTCTTTGACCTAGGGAAGATTTAGGATTCAGATTTATATCGGAACAGGTCAGTCACCACCCCCCCATCAGTGCGTTCCACTCGGAAGGCCTCAACCATGACTTCCTGTTCCACGGCTCCATCTACCCCAAGCTCAAGTTCTGGGGCAAAAGCGTGGAGGCGGAGCCCCGAGGCACCATCACCCTGGAGCTGCTCAAGTGAGTGTCGGTGCGTCCTGCTGAGATCCGCTTCCTGCAGAAACTGAAATGGGTGCTGGTGATATGGAGGGAAAGCTTCCTTCAGGAGGAAACCCTGTCATTTTTCTCCTGAGGTGGTGACCTCCCCACAGCAGAAATGTCTTCAGAAGAGCTTCCTGACCAGGGTCCCATGTTGCTGGGGTGCGTCCTCACGTCTGCAGTTGGAATTCGCGCCCCTTTCAGTCATCATTCATTGTATTTCTTGTCTCTTACTGCATAACAGCCCCAAACTTAGCAGCTTCCACACCAGTCTGGCAGGGTGTCTGAGGGCCGGGGACAGTGAGGTTGCGGTGGGGATGAGGGTTGGGTTGCCCATGGCGCCTGTGTCCTTGCTCCCCTTCAGGGCTGCTTGCTGCAGGGCACTGCCTCCCACAGGGGGAGAGAGCTGAGAAGGAAGCCAGGGAAGTGGCTCTTTGCACACTCCCCCACCCTGTGCTCATGTGGCAGGGGTGACTTAGGGTTGGAATTTGAAACAGCGTGGTGGGGGACCCTCTGAGAGGCTGCTCACCACCCCTCTTCACTCTCAGCCTAAATGCTCCCCAATCCACTGTCAACCAAAGACACCTCAGAGCAAAACACAAGTCTCCAACAAACCCCGGCCTCTGAGACCCGGCAGACACAGACCGGATGCTGGCATCCTCCTGGGCCACCAGTTCTGAGATGCGAGTCTTGCCAAGCCACTGCCTGCAGTCTTGTTGTAGGCACCAGCTCCTAACAAATACATACAGAAATAAGTAATAAACGACACCTTGCCTGATGAAGCATTTGATGTGGGTTTTGCTTCACATTGGCCCTGCCTGGATGGTGGCTAGAAGGTTCCACAAGGACCTGGAGAAGCCCCTGAGAGTGTGTCCTGGGGCTGGTATGGCCTAGTGCCTGTTGTGCAGTGGCCTTGCTTTCTTAGGAAGAGGCGTGCAGAAATGAAATGTTGCACACTTTGCTGATAGAGTTGCACACCTTGCTGATAACCTTGGTGATGAACCCGTTTGGGTTCCACCCCTAGGAAATTGAGAGAATTCCACACGTGTCACAAAATATCCTGCTCTGAGCAGATTTCTGCCTTCACTATGGCTCCTCCACGTAGCCCCTTAGAACGCGGGGCTGCTAATCTGCTGCCTCACATTTGTGGGGTGTTTTCTTCTTGGGCAGGACCATTTGGGAGGATGAGGAATAAAGGAAACAAGTATGTGGAGTGCGGTTGAAAACCCTGCACCCTTCCACAGCCACGTGCCAGCTCCCCAGAAAGCCAGGGCCGCATGCCCAGGACCCTGCATTACTGCCGTATGTGTTTGGTGAGGTGGCTTTTCTTTTGACTACTTCACAGGAAAGCCATTTCTCTTTGTTCAGTCTTCTTTGATTGCTTATTAACTTGTCTTGACATTTAAGTAGAAAGCTTTGTAGATGCTACAAAGGAAAGAAGAAGTACGTTTCAAACACATGCTAAATACACAGCCTCTGTTGCAGGGGCTTCAAAGCAGCGTGCTGCTCTCCTGCGGGTGCTGGTTGCTGTGACCCAGCCCCGCCTGGTCGTTGCGTCTTGGGTCACGTCGTGTCTTGGCTTTTCTGGACTCTCACTGCTTGTTTTCTGGTGTCTTCACAGACATAACGAAGCCTACACCTGGACCAACCCCACCTGCTGCGTCCACAACGTCATCATCGGGAAGCTGTGGATAGAGCAGTATGGGACAGTGGAGATTTTAAACCACAGGTGACAGCACCCCACTGTTGGGTGAGAGTGCGAGGCTCCGGGTGGGGATGGGCGCGCCGGGGAGCGTGGGCATCCGTGCTCCTGGTGGGTTTCAGCTCAGCCTCACGAGCTGCTGCCTTGTCCCCGCCAGCCCAGGCATAGCAGCTGCCTGGACTTGACTCTGACCGGTGTTGGCCATGGGTGCTTCTTGTTCAGGACCTCGTTTTTAGTCACGGTCGTTACTTTAGCGCTTTGAGCTATGCCAAAGAGCCGTGTCATTGCCGGGTGCAGCGCTGTCCACAGCCGTTGGCCACTGTCTAGGCTCGAATGCCCTATTCCTGGAAGCTCATGACTGGTGGGCTTTGCCTTTTCACCACTTTAGTGAGGTATAATCGATGCATCATAAGATTTGCCCATTCTGAGTGGACACTTAAGTGATTTTTAGTAAATTGACCGAATCATGGAGCCGTCCCCACAGCCCGTGTCAAACACTTCCATCGCCCCAAAGGCCCACCACACCCATTTGCAGTCACCCTCCGCCTGCCCCAGGGGCCTCCGCCGTGCTTCTCCTGTTACGGAGTTGCCCTTTCCGGCTGTTGGCTGTCTTGCAGCAGAAACCTGTGTTTGTTTTTCTCACAGAACTGGACATAAGTGTGTGCTTCACTTTAAACCGTGTGGATTATTTGGAAAAGAACTTCACAAGGTGGAAGGACACATTCAAGACAAAAAGTAGGTCCTTACCAGGTGTTCACGGGGCACCACTACAGCCTGTGTGTCCACGTTAGAGGGCTCAGGTGCTCCTGGGCCTGCATGTGCCGATGTGCACGAGACGCGGGTACGCCAATGCCATCTGTTCATGGTCCAGAAGTATGAGTCTTTTTTGTTTTGGAAAGACATTTTGTTATTGAGCATAAAAGGAAATAAAGGGTATTTTTGAATGTAGTTTCTAGGTGGCTTGTTACTGGGGCCATCTTCTTTTGATAAAATTGTCTTGAGAAGTCAGCTGTTTCCACTGGGAGATGAGACGAGACTGTTTCGCAGCAGAGCTGAGGTGCGTGGGAAGTGTGGCCTTGCGTTTTCCTTCCACCTGCACCCCATGCGCGTTGTCAGGCGAGACTCAAATGTGTTAGCTTGTGGGGCGTCAGTGTCATGTGACCAGTTCACTCCAGTCTTTAAATCAGGGACTTTCACAAGTTTCTGTGAGCAGAGAAATGGCCAGTACTGGTTTAACAAATTTTTCAGTTTTTTCCTCCCCATGTGGGTTAATTACTTTGTAATCTGGTCTCCAGGGTGTTTTCTTCACGAAGGAATTTGAGCCATAGGATGTCATGAATTTCCTTCTAGTTCCAAAAATGTAGACATTTCCCCTTAGAAACTAGCCCCCAATTTAAAACAGTCAGGGCCAGGTGCAGTGGCTCATGCCTGTAATCCCATCGCTTCCGAGGTGGGCAGATCACCTGAGGTCAGGAGTTCGAGACCAGCCTGGCCAACATGGTAAAACCCCGTCTCTACTAAAAATACTAAAATTAGCCAGGTGTGATGGCGCACATCTGTAATCCCAGCTACTCGGGAGGCTGAGGCACAAGAATCTCTTGAGCCCCGGAGGTGGAGGTTGCAGTGAGCCAAGATCACGCCAGTGCACTCCAGCCGGGGCAGCAGAGCAAGAGGCTGTCTCAAAAAAATAAGACAGTTGGTGTTTCTGCTCTGTTCACCCTCTATGGTATACCAGAAATGCACCCATTTGAACAGCCTATAAAATAAAATGGCCAGGCTTATGACTGACCATTTCTCCCATAAAACATGTGAGGATCAACGTGTGGACCTAGAAGGGACAGCAGTCTTACAACGGGGTAGCAGTCATCAGTGCCTTGACACCTCTCCCCCTTGGAACTCAGCCCAGTGAGCAGCTGGCTGGCTGTTTCCAGAACCGGGCGGGGACCCCGAGGCCAGACTTGCTGACCTTCAGTGAGTGCATGTAAAGTGTGTTTTGGTTGTCTGGTTTTCCATCCTAAATTTAAGGATGCTCTGTCCTTGGAGACAGAGAGTTGTCCCCAGGCTGTCTACTAGGTGAGGCCTGGCCCCGTTCCCCGCATCTGTGCTGGCTCTGCAGGCACTGCAGAGACACCGTCCCCTCCTGGGTCCTGAGCCTGTCAGAGTTGCACTTCCCGGGGGCCTGTGGTCGCGGCTGACTCTTCCCAGCCAGAGGCGAAAGGAGAAAGAAAATGGAGTCTGGCACTATTTGGCTTCATCCCTTTTAGAATCAAGAGCTCTAGTGGCCACTCTGCAAAGGTCTCTGGGTTGTTATTGATGAAAAATGGCAGGCGGGGAACCAAAGATCAAGCAAGCAGCATTGACTGCACCGATTGATAGAAAAGGGCTGAAGGACACACACACAACACATTCAGTGTGTTGAAAATGATCAGTGGGCGCATGCAGCTTTACATTTTAAAACGCTCACTCTTTTTTGCCCCTTCCCATCTCCTGCAGCCCCGTGGGCTGTCCGTCCTTTAGGTTTCTGGCCCTTCATTTTCCTTTCCATGGTGTGTATCAGGGCTAGGAATGGTCCCAGAATGCAAATTTTCACCTTTGTATTTATGTCCAGAGATGTCCCAAAATGCATAAGAAAACATGCCTGAGGGGAATTTATTCCAGGGTCAAAATTAAGGTGCTACATGTTTAGACAAATGGTTTGTAATGACTAAAACTTGGCTTTAAAAATCCCATTTAATTACAGCAAAAAGAAGCTCTTTATGATCTATGGCAAATGGACGGAATGTTTGTGGGGCATAGATCCTGTTTCATATGAATCCTTCAAGAAGCAGGAGAGGAGAGGCGACCACCTGAGAAAGGCCAAGCTGGTAAGGGCTGGGGCGTCTCCGGGCAGAGCTGAGCCCTGGGTGCTGAGGGCTGCCAGGCCGCTGCTGCCTTTAGCTCACTGTTGGGGGCCCAGGGAGCCTTTGGGCCCCACCAGGAGAGATGAATGTGCAGAATTTGTCTGTCCAGATGAACCATGTGTTGTGGGTTCCAGTATCAGTAGGGGGGGTTAATCTGTATTTCTTTCCGTTTTTTTTTTTTTTTTCCCCCCTCCAGGCAGGGTCTCCCTCTGTTGCCCAGGCTGGAGTGCAGTGGTGCAGTCATAGCTCACTGCAACCTCCAGCTACCAGGCTCAAGCAGTCCTCCATCCTTAGCCTCCCAAGTGGCTAGGACTATAGGCATGTACCACCATGCCTGACTAATGTTTATTTTTTTTTGTAGAGATGGGGTCTTGCTATGTTGCCCAGGCTGGTCTTGAACTCCTGGGCTTAAGCAATCCTCCCACCTCGGCCTCCCAAAGTGCTGGGATTACTAATAGGCGTGAACCACAACACCCAGCCGATTTATCTGTATTTCGGTTGCACGGAGGCTGCTGCTATAAACCGTGGGCACCAGTGCCCTAGAGTCATACATGGTCGCTGGCCCCCATGGCTGGAAGTATCTGAGGGAACCTCAGGCAAGGCCGTTTCTTTTCTGGAAGCTCCAAGTTCTGGGTCCTTCTTAATAAATCTTCTTGCTTTCTTTGAGTTAGCCTAGACATATTGTTAAAAATCAAGTGAATTTCAATTTTTTGTTTTTAGTTGTGAGTACCAGATAATATATTCAACAGCCAGAAAGTACTGGCAAGGCTTTTTCCCCTTAGAGCTTTGGAATACTCATTACCTTAAGACTAGTTGTTCTTGAACTTAAAAGTGATAGTTCAAAAGAGGTGTCATATTTTCTACATAATGAATTGGAATGTACCAAGCCTGAAATGTTCAATATTTATTTAACGGAAACATTCAGCCTCCTCCGGATCCCAAGTGTTTTTTATGTTGTAGTATTCATTTGTGCTGTTAGACACCTTTTCTAATCACCCTCTTTTATTTAAAAAGGAAAATTCTGCTTACACACTAGACAGACCTAGAAGGGTAAATCCATTTAGCGATGTCTTTTGATGCTTTCCTGCTCCTTAAGGTGACCTAGAAACGGGAGTTTTCTGTGAATGCTTCCCAGCCTCAGGCCATGGTGCCTACAGCCAGTGTGAATACAGCTGGTGCAGGAAGCCCTGGGCTTTGACTCGCCCCGGCCTCGGGCCACGGGGCCTACAGCCAGTGTGAATACAGCTGGTGCAGGAAGCCCTGGGCTTTGACTTGCCCCGGCCTCAGGCCACGGGGCCTACAGCCAGTGTGAATACAGCTGGTGCAGGAAGCCCTGGGCTTTGACTCGCTTGTTTTCAGTGGTCTCCCTGAACAGCTGCTTCTGGAATCATTGTCTCCCTTTTCTAGGACCCATTTATTTTGAGAAGCAATGTGGCAGGTTTTATCTTTTCATCAGGGTGTAGAGAGCCTGAAACCCCCACACAGGAGCCACTTATTGATGGAGGGCAAAGCTGCGCTATCTAGAAAGCTCTCAGTCCCAGAACCTGCCTTCTGGAGAGGCGCCGTGCGTGTGAATGAACCTGCTGTTTGGAAGGCACCGCTGTGTCGTCGCGCTCAGACTCCACCAAGGCACCGCTGTGTCGTCGCGCTCAGACTCCACGAAGGCACCGCTGTGTCTTCGCACTCAGACTCCACAAAGGCACCGCTGTGTTGTCACGCTCAGACTCCATGAAGTGCCGTTTCGCGTGCACCGCTTCTCCTGAAGGGAAACACGCCTGGCCACTGACTTCCTTCGTCTCTGCGAAGGGAAACACGCCTGGCCACTGACCTCTGTCGTCTCCGCTCTGGGTGTCAGTTGGAACAGAAAGCACAGCCCCACGAAGGGAGTGTGAGCTGCTTTAGGGACTGGGGCCCAGCTCCTCTCCGTACAGTGATGGACAGACAGTGTCATAGACTGGAGAGGAAATTCGATTTTCTCCTTAGTTTAAGAAGAAAAAGGCCGGGTGTGGTGGTTTACGCCTGTAATCTCAGCACTTTGGGAGGCCGAGGCGGGTGGATTGCCTGAGGTCAGGAGTTCGAGACCAGCCTGGCCAACATAAGTGAAACCCCGTCTCTACTAAAAGTACAAAAAATTAGCTGGGCATGGTAATGGGCGCCTGTAATTCCAGCTACTCAGGAGGCTGAGGCAGGAGAACCTCTTGAACTCGGGAGGCAGAGGTTGCAGTGACCCGAGATCGCACCATTGCACTCCAGCCTGGGCGACAGAGCGAGACTCCGTCTGAAAAAGAAAAAAAAAAAAGGAAAAGCCCGCTTGGCTCTGCTCAGGCATGGTGACTGGTCTGAAAGGCGCCCTGAGAATAGCTGTCCTCCTGGCCAAGAGCGGCCTGGCCCCAGGCAGCCACACAGCAGGGTTCTGTGTTTCAGGATGAAGACTCTGGGAAGGCTGACAGCGACGTGGCTGACGACGTGCCTGTGGGCCAGGAGACCGTGCAGGTCATTCCCGGCAGCAAGCTGCTCTGGAGGATCAACACCCGGCCCCCCAACTCTGCCCAGGTCTGTGTCCCTCCGTGGCCTGACGCCCCCACTGTGAGGCCAGGCCTCTCTGCCTGCCCATGTCACACCCACCTCTGGGCCCAGCCCCTCGGCTCTTCCCTGTCCTTGGGCCCTTGCCTGCCACCTCGCCTCAGCCTGTTGTCCCAAAGCAGAAGGAGGGGCTTCCGCCAGAGCAGACGGAGGGGCCTCCGCCATTGTCGGAGTGGCTTCTCTTGTCCCTGGAGCTGTGTCCCGGCCCTGTGCTTGCCTGCCTTGGGGCCTGCTGTTGGGGCTGGGCACCGCTGCTCCATAGGACATGCAGGTCGAGGTGTGGACGCATGCTCAGCTGCGTGTCAGAGCTGCCCGCTGCGTGTCGGAGCTGCCCGCCAGGCACACATGCCTGTGCTTCCCCTGGGAACATCAGACAGTTGTGGCCATTGCCGGCCAAGGCCTGCACCGAGTGCATCTTATCAAAAGAGGCTTCCAGACCTGTTCAGGGAGATTGCTTTTCTAACTTGTCAATTTAGATGCTTAAATGCCTTGTGATATTTACTTTTGAAAATTGCACTTACAATTTTTATTAAATACATGATAAACTACATGTCTTACGACAAATAACAAAATATGTGATATATGGTTATATGATAAATACCACATGTAATATCTTAGTATTTTTTATAAATTCTTATTTGTATATAAAATATATGCAACTTATGCAATTTTGTATGTCCCATAAACAGAGCAGAACATGCGTAAAATACAGAAAAGGAAGCAAAACCTTCACTCTAAGCACATTATTTCAACAGTCGCTGTTATCATTTGAGTAGAGTACGAACTGGTTTAACAATGCTATTTTCTTTATTAATAGAGGCAGAGTCTCGCTCTGTCACCCAGGCTGCAGTGCAGTGGTGTGATCTTGGCTCACTGCAGGCTCCAGTTTCTGGGCTCAAGTGATCCTCCCACCTCAGCCTCCCGAGTAGCGAGGACCACAGGCGTGTGCCACCATGCCGGACTAATTTTCTATTTTTTGTAGAGAGGAGGTCTTGCTATGTTGCCCAGGCTAGTCTCGAACTCCTGGCCTCAAGCATTATCTTCCTGCCTTGGCCTCCTGAGTTGCTGGGACCACAGGCACGAGACACTGTGGCCTGCCAATGATACTATTGGTATTTTAAATTTATTATTAGGAAAACTGCTTATTTTTTTTTCAGGGAAGTCTCTTTAAAGGTAACTCGTGCTTCCAGCCTTTGGCTCAGCGTATGTGTCGAGTCCTCCTGCCTGCCAGGCCCTGTGGGCCTGGGCACTAGAACCAGGCAGATGAGGTCCCAGGAGGGAGGCGGGGCAGGTGGTTGACTCACACCTGAGAGTCAGGTGGGTGCCTTGGGTGCCAGGGAGGGCATCTGAGTGCTGTGGCTTCAGTCATGGGGTAGGGGTGGAGGTGTGTAGGGATTGCATTTGGGCGGAGGGGACAGTCAGGGCAGAGCCCCCTGGAGTAGACTAGTGTGTGAGGGCCCAGGGGGCCATGGGGATGAGGGTGGAGGGGGTGCAGGGGTCTCCAGATGACTTCAGTATTTGCTGTGAGTGACATGGGGCACCAGGAGTCATTTGAGCAGGGGGTGACGGGCGCTGTTGATGTTTCCTTTGGCCTTTCTGGCTGCTTGCTGAGATGCTGTGAGGGCAGCAACAGAAGAGGGAGGACACGGGTGGCAGCTGGAGGGCCTGGATGTGGCAGGAGGACCTGAGGAGCCAGGGCCCTGAGGGCTACAGAGGCCGGGAGGCTGTGGGTGCAGAGGCTGGGAGGCTGTGGGTGCAGGGTGCTGCCTCAGGCCTGCTCGGGTGTGCTGACCATGAGACGCCGAGCAGACAGCTGTGAGCCAGAAGTCAGGCAGAGCAAGGCTCTGGGCGTCCTGGGCACGGGGCGGGACTCTCATACCCTAAGCATCCCAGTTTTTAATGTGACAAATGAACTTGCTCCCAGGGCTGAGGCTTTGGCAGCTGCAGGGGTAAAGAGGAGGAACCTGCGGGCAGGTGTGGCTGAGGGCAGGAAAGGAGCAGGTACAAGCTGAGAGTTTAGCAGTGGGAGACAGGTGGTGTGGCTGGAGTGTTTCCAGCAAGCTGGTGACAAATCTGTTGATGAGATTGTGAAGACAGAAAAAGAAATGTGTGTGAGTTTTGCTGTTATACCTCAAAATGCAAACGTTACAGCCACAGTGCATGATAGGTGCTTAGTGAAGACGGCAGAGGCATTGAATTTGCGGGTGGAAGACGTGAGCGGAAGTAGGTTCCCATGGTGGCAGTCAGGTAGCACCTGCGGGATTTCAGGGGCCCACTGGGGGTCTTGGAGCATAGTCCATGGTTCAGAGGCCCTGCTGAGGTCATGTCTCTGTGCCTTGCTCCACAGATGTATAATTTCACCAGTTTCACTGTGAGCCTCAACGAGCTGGAGACAGGCATGGAGAAGACCCTGCCACCCACGGACTGCCGCCTGCGCCCTGACATCCGCGGCATGGAGAATGGCAACATGGGTGCGTCCACGCAGTCAGAGGAGGAAGCTTGGGGCCAAGGACGCCCTGGCTAGGGTGGGAGAGCACAAAGCACTTGCTGGCAGAAGCCAGGCTCTCACCTACAAGGGGAGCCCCGTACCTCTCCCTAAACAAACAAGCAGGCTTGCAGGCCTTCTAGCTAGGCTTCTCAGACCGTCTGTGGTGAAGGGCTTTAAAGATCTCTTGCCTGCCTCAGACCAAACCTTTTGTAAATAAATTAAAATTACATTACTAGAAAATGAAATGAAAAAGAATACATACAAAGTACAAGTCCTAGGCCGGGCGCAGTGGCTCACGCCTGTAATCCCAGCACTTTGGGAGGCCGAGGCAGGTGGATCACCTGAGGTCAGGAGTTCGAAACCAGCCTGGCCAACATGGCAAAACTCCATCTCTACTAAAAATACAAGAAATTAGGCGGGCATGGTGGCGCCCGACTGTAATCCCAGCTTCTAGGGAGGCTGAGGCATGAGAATCGCTTGAACCCAGGAGGTGGAGGTTGCAGTGAGCCGAGATTGTGCCACTGCATTCCAACCAGGGCAACAGAGTGAGACCCTGTCTCATAAACAAACAACAACAACAAAAAACACAAAAACAAAGTAGAAGTTCCCAATTTTTTATTATTAAATTAAATAAAAGTTAAGATTACATTTTGAAAACTGCACGTGTTCCACTGTGAGGATCCGAGTAGCCATCAATGCAGTCACTGGCACGTGTGTGGCGTGTCCTGCAGCCTCACGCTCTCCCGGTGGGCTGTGTGCATGCAGCGTTCATCTGTAACATGGCAGATGAACAACTTTCTCACTCACTCATCTAGATGGAATCCACAGTGAAACTGCTGCCTGAGGAGGCATATCCAAAGTGTCCTGAGTTTTGAGTTAGTAATGTTTTATTTATTTATTTTTAAAGTCGGGATCTCACTCTGTAGCCCAGGCTGGAGTACAGTGGTGTGATCTTGGCTCACTGCAGCCTCAACCTCCCAGGTTCAAGCCATCCTCCTGCCTCAGCCTCCCGAGTAGCTGGGACTGCAAGTGCATGCCACTACACCTGGCTAATTTTTGTGGGTTTTTTTTTTTTTTTTTTTTTTGAGACGGAGTCTGTCTGTCCCTCAGGCTGGAGGGCAGTGGTGCGATCTCGGTTCACTGCAGGCTCCACCTTCTGGGTTCACGCCATTCTCCTGCCTCAGCCTCCCGAGTAGCTGGGACTACAGGCGCCCACCACCACGCCTGGTTAATTTTTTGTATATTTTAGTAGAGACGGGGTTTCACCGTGTTAGCCAGGACGGTCTCGATCTCCTGACCTCGTGATCCACCTGCCTCAGCCTCCCAGAGTGCTGGGTTTACAGGCGTGAGCCACTGTGCCTGGCCAGGTTTTTTGTTTTTTTTGTTTTTTTTTTTGAGACAGAGTTTCACACTTGTTGCCCAGGCTGGAGTGCAGTGGCGCAATCTCGGCTCACTGCAACCTCTGCCTCACAGGTTCAAGAGATTCTCCTGCCTCAGCCTCCCGAGTAGCTGGGATTACAGACACCCGCCACCACACCCAGCCAATTTTTGTATTTTTAGTAGAGACGGGGTTTCACCATGTTGGCCAGCCTGGTCTCGAACTCCTGACCTCAGGTGATCCACCCGCCTCGGCCTCCCAAAGTGCTGGGATGACACTGCGCCTGGCCTAATTTTTGTATTTTTTATAGAGATGGGGTTTTGCCATGGTGCCCAGGCTGGTCGCCAGCTCTTGGGTTCAAGTGATCCGCCTGCTTCAGCCCTCCTAAGTGCTGGGATGCAGGCATGAGCCACTGCGCCCGGCTTGAATTAGTGATGTTTTCGGAGAGAAACCCAGCTCACGGAGGAGTGTGACTTGGGAATGGATGTAACTTCTCATGCTTTGTATTCAGAATGTGTGCCCAGTCCTTCACAGAAGCCACATGGCAGTTACCCGGGAAGGTTAAGGCTAAAGGGAGCTCGTCTTTGAGAGATGGGCTCTGATTTGCATAGCCCATGGTGGGGCTGGCTCCCCGTCCTGAGCGCCTGCTCGCACACCAGGGCATCAGGTGGTGCTTGGGCCCTGCCTGTCCTTCAGACTCCTGCACCCGCAGACTTTGAGTAGTGCTGTCATAGAACACGCAGCACACGCAGCCCTCACGCTCTACTCAGCTCCGCTTGGGAAGGGCCCCGTTGGCGCGCTGGCCGCTGTGGCCTCGGCAGTTGTGATTGTGTTTGGTCTCCCGATCACAGAACCTGTTGTCTGTGGTATTCAGCCACAGTGAGACATGCCAACTAGAGATCTAGGTGCATAGCAGGTGGCGGGGTGCGGTTCTAAGGTCTCTGTCTGACCTAAACTGTTTGCTTGGATCCTAGATCTGGCCAGCCAGGAGAAGGAGCGGCTGGAGGAGAAGCAGAGAGAAGCGCGGAGGGAGCGGGCCAAGGAGGAGACGGAGTGGCAGACGAGGTGAGTACTGTGGTAGCCACGCAGGCTGGGGCAGCAGGGAGGCCCCACACACACCTGGGGACGGCGGGGAGGCCCCACACGCAGCTGGGGACGGCGGGGAGGCCCCACACGCACCTGGGGACAGCGGGGAGTGCCTTCTCTCACCCCCACACCCCTGTGGCTGGGCAGTTACTGTTCCATGACTCCATTAAGGTAGTGACACCAGTGGCCGGCCCTGACCCACGTGGTTCCCACTGCCCAGGTAAGAGCCCATCCCAGCTTAACGCACACTTCGCCGAGACCACCCGGCTGGGGGTGGCCTGTGCAGAGTGCCTGTCACCTCAGACCCGGGTCTACTGCTGGGCCTCATGGTGTGTTGGCCCAAAGCTTTCTTCTCAACTGTGGCAAACTTAAAGAGAAAACGTTGCCTGAATGTGGCTGCTCCCTTTAGGAAAACACAGCTGGTGAGTGTATGGGTGAGGTCCCCCAGGGGCCACGGCCCATGTGTGGGGAGGTGGCACCGTGTGGAGGCCACGCCTGTCACACCGATACCACATCTTCCTGTCAGTGCCACTCAGGCTGATCTTCACCCCGTGACCCAGAAAGGGTTTGTGAAAATTAAATCCCGTGCGCTGTGCCGTGGCATCTGTGCACACGGAGGCTGGGACGGTGGCATGGGCCGCGTGGGTCTCACAGAAGCATCAGCTGCTGGGACATGATTCCTGTTTCTGTAACTGTCCTAAGCTGGCTGTAGTTTGTTCTATAATAGTCATAAGAGAAAAGAACCATTCAACAAGGATTCAATCAATAATGTACTGTAATAAGTATAATTTTAAAATGTATTTATAAGTAAAACATTTTAGTTCATTAGAAGAATCTTTGGGTGTTTGTGAAGCATCTTAATCCTGTAGGCCACCTGCTTGGCAGGACTCGTTCTCAAGGCCCAACAACAATGATACCCGGTGGCTTACATGTGGCTGGCGTTTTGAAACCAATTCTCACTGTTTGGGCTTCCAATTTAATTTAATACTAGACTTTGAATGGTTTGATATTTGGAATTTGCCCTTAATCCACAGAAAAATCAGCTTCAAAATAGTTAACCTTTCCTCATTTTTTTTTTTTTTGTTGCCCAGGCTGGAGTGCAATGGCGTGATCTCGGCTCACTGCAAGCTCTGCCCCCCGGGTTCACACCATTCTCCTGCCTCAGCCTCCCGAGTAGCTGGGACTACAGGCGCCCGCCACCATGCCTGGCTAATTTTTTTTTTTTTTGTATTTTTAGTAGAGACGGGCTTTCACCGTGGTCTCAATCTCCTGACCTAGTGATCCGCCCGCCTCCAGCCTCCCAAAGTGCTGGGATTACAGGCGTGAGCCACCGCGCCCGGCCTGTTCATTGTTTTTTTAAAGTGTTAAAAAAATATACTGTGAAAATAATGATCTTTTGTCCTTTGAAGAAAATGTCTTCTCCTTTGTGAGCACCGCCCCCACCCCACCCCCAACACTAAGGACACCCCTCGGGCCCTGAGTGCCAGCCGGGGGCTGTGGACGGCGGCTGAACCATCCCCAAGGACGCCCCTTGGGCCCTGGGTGCCAGCCGGGCGCTGTGGACAGCGGCTGAACCAGCACCAACACTCAGGCCCTGTGCTACCTGCTCTTTGCCTATAATGTCTTCCTTTGTCCTCAATTAAAAAAGCAAATACTTGGTTTGCTTTAAATGAGAGCAAATGTGAACAGTGTAACTGCTTTTGCCTTGAAAAGGGAGAGGCATTATTTAGGCTCCAGTAACTTCTCTGATAAGGGCCCAGTGTGAGGATTTTGTGTTGAGTTAAACCCTCAGGATTTTGTTGGGAAGAAAATTGACACGGGTGGCTGGATATCTTTAGGTTCCAGCATTCACGTGACCACGTGATCAGTAATTCTCCGTTGAAGTTGTTATGCTGGGCTGCATTTTAAAACCCACGCTACAGTGATGGTGCTGAGTTGGGGGAATACACTCTTGCACCCAGAACAGGGCTGCGTTTTCCTTTTGGGCTGAGCATCTTCTGACCCCTCTCCCTTGTGTCCGGCAGGTGGTTCTACCCAGGCAATAACCCCTACACTGGGACCCCCGACTGGTTGTACGCAGGGGATTACTTTGAGCGGAATTTCTCTGACTGCCCAGATATCTACTGAGGGCCTGGAGGGGCCTGGGGCCCGGGACCGGAGGCTGATGAGGCTGGACTTCCTCGAGTGGCCACTCTGAGCCTCGTCACAGCAGAAACCAACTTTTCTAACGACTGTGTTCGCGGAGATAGCATCATCCCTGATCAAGGATGTAATTCTAATTAACTGTTGATTGCCAAACATTTCACTCTGCTGTGCCGTCTCTTCATAAAGCTTCACTTGGGATCATCGTCTTCATTAAGGTTTCAACAGGGAAATTCTTCACGGCGCGCTTTTATGTGGCAGAAATCAGCTGGGGCTTGTTTAGCTTCCAGCACACTCTCAGTCATAGAATGTGTAGCTAAAGGAAGTAATGGGAAGGGGTTCATGTTCTCTTTATAATGCAGTGGCAAAAGGTTCTGAAAGTCTTTGAAACTCGAACCAGTGGGGGAAAGGTGGATCTTGAAACTAATCCTGCAGAGAGCTTTATAAAGGCCAGGGATGGCCTTCTAAATTACGATAAAACAGAAGTGAAGAGTTTCAGAGCATCAGATTGAGTGAAAAGTTGTCAGATTCTGTATTTTTTAACAATCTTCAATAATGTAAAGATTACTTTTAAAATATTTAAGTTAAAACTACTTGAATAGTATTTTGCTGAAGAGCAAGATATGCATTAATCACCGGTTTTATACTGTCCAAAATGAAGCATCCCCGTGACAAACCAGAGTGGGCAGAAGCATCAAGAGCGTGACAGGAAATCCCAAGACTGCTCCTGCCTCAGAGGCGTCCCGGCTCCGACTCGCTGTCCTGTTGTCAGTGAGGCCTGGCTGTCACTGCACACCGTGTCCATGTCTCCAGGGGGTTCATTTCTTCTCACACGTAGCGTGTACCCATAGCACTCTTGTGTTTCTGTTTTTCCCAGTATGCATGTTTAAAATAGAAGTGACAAGAATCACATCCAGTTGTGTGCTGTGGGAGGGTCAGAGGCAGAATCTACTTACAGTGGTGTAATTAAAGTTATTTAACCAAAAATAGGTATGTGTCCATCTCAGCATTCACCTTTATCAAGTGACTGATTTTTTTTTTCTTTTTTCTTTTCTTTTTTTTTTTTTGAGATGGAGTTTCGCTCTTGTTGCCCAGGCTGGAGTGCAATGGCATGATCTCGGCTCACCGCAACCTCCGCCTCCTGGGTTCAAGCGATTCTCCTGCCTCAGCCTCCCGAGTAGCTGGGATTACAGGCATGCGCCACCACGCCTGGCTGATTTTGTATTTTTAGTAGACACGGGGTTTCACCATGTTGGTCAGGCTGGTCTTGAACTCCCGACCTCAAGTAGTCTGCCTGCCTCCACCTCCCGAAGTGCCGGGATTACAGGCGTGAGCCACCGCGCCCGGCCGTGACTGATTTTTTTCACGTAGAATTGTCAACACGAGAGATCACAGTGGAGGACTTTGAAAGACCGTCGGTTGTGTGCACGCTCATGCACACGCTGACACACAGTTGCATGGAGTCCAGGTTACTCAGGCCGGCACTTCTGAATGACAGGTGCCACCTGCGTGTGTCTTGGCTTCCGCATCACACCTGTGACGGAAGCGCTTCTAGAAGTGAACACTCGTTTTGAAAGCTTGATTTTGTAGCTTTGGAAGCTGGAAACGATGGTGTTTGGTGCCGAGTCCTGTGTCATCCTCGGGGCCTGTGAGCTCCGTACCAGCCACTCAAAAGTGTCTAAACAGAACCGCTCGGTGACTGGTAGCTGGGTCTGAGGATTCAGGATTGTGGCGTTATTCAAAGAGGAGACTTTGAAATCCCCGATGGCTGGAATGTGGAGCCCAGGTGCCTCTGGTGGAAGGTCATCTGCTTTTCCAGACTGTGGTTGTGAACCGGCTCCTTCTCCAAGAAAGACTGAAAGCTGAGAACATCCAAAGGTGAGACTCAGACACATTGAAAGTGACTGCATTTAGGGAAGTTTAACGACTTCTTACTCATCATTCCACTTCTTACTGGTTAAGATAATTTGCCCCAATGGGTTTGTTTCCAAGTCCTCTCCTAGGACCAGCCTCCTGGTATTTCAGGGGCTGGTTGGCTGCACAGACAGCCCCTCTTCTGCTGTCCCTGAGGAGAGACACCAAACCAGAGGTGGAGGAAGAACGGTAGGAAGGCTGTTGGCAAAAGCAGCTGTGTCGAGGTTATTTTAACTTTTTACTATTTTTTGTTACTGTTTCTGCAAATGCTAACACATAAACTATGACCTAACTTTTGTCACCTTTGATACCTATTGAATGTTAAACATCTCTAATAAACATGGCCACCACTTAATGTGTGGAAAGTGATGGCCTTCTCGTGGGCCATGCGTTTGGGTGTGAGTATGGCCTTGACCAAGGGTCTTGGTGTTTTATTCCCTTTTAGAGATAGGGTCAGTTGCCCAGGCTCGAGTGCAGTGGTGCAATCATAGCTCACTGCAGCCTCGATATCCTGGGCTCAAGCGGTCCTCCAGCCTCAGCCTCCCAAGTAGCTAGGACCATAGGCACATGCCACCAAACCCAGCTATTTTTTAAAAAAAAATTTGTAGAGACAGGATCTCACTGTGTTGCCCAAGCTGGTCTTGAACTCCTGGGCTCAAGCAATCCTCCTGCCTCAGCCTCCCAAAGTGCTGGGATTACAGGTGTGAGCCACCTTTTAATTAATTTTAAAATTAATCCTGTCATGTAGGATGTCCTTACGGAATGAAAAACCTAGCAAGCTTATTCCCCAACAGAACCTAATACCTTGGTTGGATTCTATTGCTAATTGAAATGAGAATTGGGTTCCATGGTCATTGGTTCAGGGTGTATGTATTGTGAGCTGCTGGAGACAGAACGGTGAACAGGCATGCCTCCTGGAGAGCCGTATGTGAAGCACGTGTTGGCATCACAGCACACGCTGCTGCTCACCAGGCTCACCTGGGATGATGGTGTGGATCTGAGTCGCTGGCCACATGGTGACATCTGCCCTGCCCTAGTGTCCGAGGACGGTGAAGGGTCAGGTGTCACCAGCACCTGCAGCCTTCTCACTGGGCAAGGCTTGGGTTGTGGGAAGTGGGGGACAGCTGGCCGTGGTCCCCAGCCCTGATGGACATCCGGCATTTTGCTGGTGCAGGCTGTCCTGAGGCCAGACCCTCCAGAGACTGCTGTCTGGGAGGAGAGTGAGCCAGCGGCCCAGAAGCCTTGATCGCGGGGAGGTGCCTGTGTGTGCCGTGAGCTTCCCAGCCTCCATCAGCAAGTGGGAAAGCCGGTACAGGAAGAGCAGTGCCTGCAGGTGCTCCCGGTCACCACCACCCCTTCCAGACGCCATCCCCAGAGCTCACATCTGTGCTGGTTGGAGGGTCAGGGCTACACTTTGCCCGACAAGCAGTCTGGTGCAGAGGACACAAATGTCAGACCCAGCAGGGCCCGGCACTTGGAGAAGTGCCACATGCCACCCTGGTGGCCATCGGGCACCCCATTGTCCACGTGTCTGAGCATGGAGCTGTCCATCTGGGGCATTGGCCTTGAACACCAAGGACCTGCCCCGGTTTGCCAGGCACATCTGAACACAAGGTCAGGAGGTTAGAACAGGACAAGAGAAACGCCTGGAGGCCTCCTCACAAGGCATCCTGCTCTTTGGGGAAAATTTCTCCCCAGCACAAATGGGGATTTACAAGTTTTATGGGTCCTTGTCATTTCTGTGAAGGAAAACAAAGTGAAGACAGTTACGAGTTCCGATGAGCTTTCCACTGTGCTGGGCGACAGAGTTCAGGTCTCCAAGTGCCGGGCCCTGCTGGGTGTGACATTTGCGCCCCCTGCACCAGACTGCTTGTCGGGCAGAGTGTAGCCCTGACCCTTCAGCCAGAACGGATGTGGGCAAGGGGCACAGCTGGACCCCAGAGGAGAGTTCGATCCATCTGCAGGAAGTCCTGATGGTCCCAGTTTTCTTTGATGGCCACATCTGGACTTGCCTGTGTGTAAAGTGGACACAAAAGACGGGGCCCCTGCCATGGCCGAGAACGTGGCGGTGGCTCCTGCTGCTCGCCAGGCAGCATGGGAGCTGGGTCTCCCTCGGACTCCTCAAAAGATGGTTCCTCACCATCTTCTACAGGCTGATGTAAAATTTCTGTGAGGCGAAAGCCACATTTGCCAACTCTGGGTACGAAGTTCACTTTACAGTCAGTCCTTCGCTTGGTGAGCTTTGGGAGCCAGGCTGCCGTGGCCAGATGTTTAGGAGCACAACGGTGGCTCTGCAGAGGGCGATGGTGTGCAGCCGGGCGTTCCTGTCGCCCACGCCTTGCAGGCCCTCACCCCTCCCCGTGCCTTCGCCCAGCTGCTCCTCTAGTGCCATTCATCCCAGAAGGCAGCAAGGACATGGCAACTGAGAAAAGATGCCAGCAGAACGCGCTTATTTTATAATATTTAATAACTGTCAGTGCCAAACTGCATTAACACAGTCATCCTCAGATTTTTCAGAGGGCTGTGTACACATCGGTGAAAATAAATGTTAACCTCTAAGTTTTGAATGAAGATTCTCTGAAGACGGGCAGCAGGTGACCTTTGTTTTACACTGAGCAATTTTTCACCATCTCAGCCGCTCTGGCCATTTTGAAAAGGGCTACAAATCTGCTATGGATGAGTCCTCATGCCTGGTTATCAGATGTTTGGACCGTGTGTTCCTGAGGATTGGCCAAGCAAATGGCTCATTTCCAAAAACTGCCCTGTGGAGAGGGGGCTGGGGGACACGCGTGACACCTGTCGGGCGGCACATGTGATGGGTGGAGCGCCCAGGTTCTCCGAGCAGCAGGAGGCTCTGATGGACCCCCCTCCCATGGCGGGGGGATGCTACTGCTAGAAGCAGCGAAGTGCCCGGTGCCCCAGGTTTCGGCTGCCTGCCTTCTGCCGTAAGTGGCCCCAGCACCTTTGTGCTTTTCAGGAGTGTAAGCTGAGCAGACACGGTCGTCCCAGTGGTCACTGTGGCTGGGGCAGAGGGACACACGGTCCACGAGACGTCCATGCTCTCGGAATGCTCCAGGTGTGTGGCTGTGGGGCTCCACCACCATTGCCTGAGCCTGGAGCCAGAGGCTCATCCCACACTTCCTGGTCTGCCCCACAGAGCATCAGCACCATGCAAGATGAGGACAGCTCTCATCAGACAACCAGGCCTGCCGCCCCACTGACGCTGACTTCCTAACCTGCACAACTGTGAGAAAGTAAGTTTCGGTTCTTTGTAAACTGCCTGGTCAGTGGTGGTGGTATGGCAGCACAGATGGACCGATGGTGGACCTCGACGCAAATGGCGGACTCTGGGTGCTGACCCGGTGTCGGCGTAGCTCACCGAACACCCAGGGGAACCGGAACTCTTTGCCTTCCACTCAGCTGTGACTTGTCTATTTTTAAAATGTTAAAACAAAAACAAAAACAAAAAAAACCCCACAAGGCGCAGTGGCTCACACCTGTAATCCCAGCACTTTGGGAGGTTGAGGTGGGTTGGATGGGTGGATCGCTCAAGCTCAGGAGTTCGAGACCAGCCTGGCCAACATGGTGAAACCCCGTCTCTAATAAAAATACAAAAATTAACCTGGCCTGGTGGCACATGCCTGTAATCCCAGCTACTCAGGAGGCTGAGGTAGGAGAACTGCTTGAACCCAGGAGGCGGGGGCTGCAATGAGCTGAAATCAAGCCACTGCACTCCAGCCTACGGGACAGAGTGAGACTCCATCTCCAAAAAACAAAAACAAAAGTTTAAAAAACGCTACCCCTGCCAAATGCTTTTCCCAAGTAGCCGTGCCATTGGTGTTTCAAAGTTTGCCTGGCACCTTCTGTCGTTTGCTAAGCTCCAGCAGGTGTATTTCATTTGCATTTCCCTCATGAATAATGGTGTTGAGCAGTTTGCCACGGTGCCTTTGCCGCCTGTGACCTCTTTGGTGAAACATCCGGAGGTGTCTTCTGCCCACATGGAGGCGCAGCCTGGGCTCTGCCGCCTACCTTTCACCCGAGGAGCCTGCAGCACGTGGAGAGCATCAGGGTGTGCTTTCTTCACAGTTTGGGGCTTTTTTTGAGATGGTCTCGCTCTGTCACCCAGGCTGGAGTGCAGTGGTGCCATCACGGCTCACCGCCAGCCTTGACCTTCACCTCAGCCTCCCAAGTAGGTGAGATTAGAGGCATGCACCGCCATGCCTGGCTCTTTTTTTAATTTGTCTTTTTGTAAAGACGGGGGTCTCACTGTCTTGGTTAAGCTGGTCTTGAACTCCTGGGCTTCAAGGGACCCTCTCACCTCGGCCTCCCAAAGTGCTGGGATTGCAGGTGTGAGCCATTGTGCAAGTCTGGGGCTTTTTTTTTTTTTTTTTTGCTAAACAGGATGAATAGAAATCTTCTTTGGGGGTTATCTTAATCCAAATCCTTTAGCTGAATGCGCATGTCCCGGTGAGGCTGCTCCTCTAGACACTGCGGGCATTTTGCAGACATCTCACCAACTGCCATCAGCGACCAATTAGAAGATAGCGACGGCTGTGCCTGTCACACAGCCCTTCCGACCTTGTGTGTGCTTCAAGTCCGAGATTCCTGACACGAAGCAGCGTGTGCCTCCCCACCCACTCCGTGGCCACAGCTGGAGTCCTGGGCTGCTGGGTGCTCCAGGTGCCACACCCCACACACGCATAGAGCCCGTGCGCTGGCAGCGGGCACCCACAGTGGCCTCTGCAATGCCTGCCTGGCTGTGGCTCGTTTCCTCACTGCAGCGTGCTCATAGGAGTGTGGGAATTTCACTTGAAGTGCAGGTAAAGAGTTCTGGGGTTGTTTGTTTGAGCCATCCCAGGCCACAGGGCCAGCAGGAACTGGAGGAAATGGTAAATCCAGGGCCCTCTTGGCCGCTGCGTTGGCCTCTGCACCCTTGGCCCCTGCGGACCCTGGGGCTTCTGCTTCACTGTCTGTGATGTAAACAAGTGACACTTGCCTGCCACCTTCTTGCCGGGAAAGCCAGGCTGGGTTTTCTCATTTCCACCTTTCCCCTGTTTTAGACAAGGGCACGAGGACGGGGTTGCAGTATCAGTGATGCACCTGTCACCAGCGGGCCACAGAGCTTTGTGTTAGCCCCTCTCAAGCCCTTTAGCCTCTGGAACCCTTTAAATTCTTAAAAATTATACAGGACCCCAAAGAGCTTTTGTTTATGTGAGCTTTATCTATTGACGTTTACCATACTAGGAATTAAGAGGACATTTAAAATTATGTAACTACGTAAAAATAACAATAACAAACTCACTACCTGTTAACACACATTTTAAAATGAAAAATAGCTACATTTTCCAAAACAAAAAACATGAATCTTTAGATCAATAAATGTTTCAAATGGAAGCATTATGACAGTCAAAAGCTGGCAACTAAACATAACTGGCACAAGCTCTGCCACCGAGACAATGGAGGCCTGAGCAGTAGGCTCCCTGCAGAATGAAAGGACTGGAGCTGCCAGCATCAACACCAACGCATCTCCCAACAAAGGTAAGTGAAAACACACACCTAAAGACCTCAGAGAGCACGTAAGCACGCAGCTGTGCATCCACTTGGAGGGTGAGCCACCAAGCACACGGTGACCCCGGGGAGCGCCCGAAGGGAGTGAAGTATCTGAAGGAAAGAAGGGAGCGGTGGGCAAAGGAGAACCTGAGGACCCTGGCACAGTCTCAGCTGCAAACATCTAGTCCTGCTTAACTGGGGTGCAGAGGCCACTGCACCTCAGGGTTCTCACGAAGCGCCTGACCTCTCTATTTTTATTACTATTATTATTATTATTTTTTTTTGAGAAGGAGTCTCCCTCTGTCGCCCAGGCTGGAGTGCAGTGGCACAATCTCGGCTCATTGCAACCTCCACCTCCCGGGTTCAGGCGATTCTCGTGCATCAGCCTCCTGCGTAGATGGAATTACAGGCATGTGCCAGCACACCTGGCTAATTTTTGCATTTTTAGTAGAGTCGGGGTTTCACCATGTTGCCCCAGGCTGGTCTTGAACTCCTGGCCTCAAGTAATCCGCCCGCCCCGGCCTCCCAAAGTGCTGGGATTACAGGCGCGAGCCACCGCGCCTGAACCCTCTAAGAGCCCCCTCCTGGCGTCGCTATAGGCAAATCCCAAAGAACATGTCCCTCCAGCAGCCGGCTGGGGCGCCACAAACGCTGTTGTCTTCGCTTTAGTTTGTGTCAAAGTGACTCAAAGTCACACAACACTGGCGGGCGACTGCCGCCTTTTTACCCTGTGGTCTTTCCCATCCAGGCGTCCAGAGGGTGAGCCCCTGCCCTCCAGGACCCCTCCCTTCCAGGACCCCACCCGTCTGGGACTCAGGCCTTCCCTGACTCCTCCCTCCCGGACTCACCCCTCCCAGATCCCTCCCCTCCGGGACCCTTTTCCCTCCCGGGCCCCCTCCCCTCCGGGAACCCCTCCCCTCCCGGACTCACCCCTCCCAGATCCCTCCCCACCAGGACCCCTCCCGTCTCGGGACCCCTCTCCTCCGAGACCCCATCCCTCCCTGACCCCTGCCCTCCCGGACCCCTGCGGGACTAGATGTATACAGCTGAGACCATATCACGGTTCTCACCCCTGCTCTACCCTCCCGAACCCCTGCTCTCCCGGACGCGTGGACTCCAGCTCCTGCCTGGGCCCCCAAAGCGCCGAACCCATGGTCACTTCTATGCGTAGCCCTGGTGCCCGCCGCCCAGAGCCGGACCGCACTCCTCGGCCCCCGCCTAACCCCTGGCTCAGCCACACGAGTGACAGCTCTGCCCGCCCGGGCTGGCGACGCCGAGGGGTGGGCTCGGCCCCACCTGAGCAGGTCCCCAGCGCCCCTCTGAAACCCGCCTGTGGTCCCTGGCGCCGCCTCTAGGGGCCGCCGCCGCTCCCCTATGACACAGCAACAATAGGGGCCGCTCTGGTCCAAGCGCCCCGCGGCCCGCGCTTCCGCCGGAAAAGAGCCGCCGGCGCGGGGGCGGACCGGGGAGGAGCGAGTGCGATGGACGGTCGCCCTTGCCAATCGTTAGCAGGTTAGGGCCGGCAACGCGGCCTACGGGGCCCAATTGGCGGCGAGAGCGGCAGGCGGGGCGGGCTGAGCGCGGGCTTCCGGCGGGGCCCGGCAGGCGCCGAGGAGGAAGAGCGAGCCCGGACGGCGCCTCTCGAACGAGTGTGGGCGCGAGGCAGGTGCGGGAGTCGCCGGGCCTGGGGCGGCCAGGGGCGACCGGAGGCAGGGGCAGGGGCTGCTGGACCAAGGATGGGGCGGGGGCAGCCAGGACGAGAAGGTGGCCGGCGCGGCGGGTGGGGCCTGCGGGGGCCGGGCCGGGCGGGGGTTCTGGGGTCTCGGACGCCGCCCCGGTTCCGCCTGCGGCCCTGAGCGTGGGGCTCGGCGGGAGCTCGGGCGGGTCTGCCCCGCGGAGCGGGTCGCCGTGGCGGCGCGTCGAGGCTGGTGCCCCGCGGAGACGGCGTCACGCCTAGGGCCGGCCCCACTAGGCTTGGCGGGGCTGCCCCGGCCCAGCGCCGACTGCGGGCGGTGCGATCGTCGGGAGCGGGGGAAACGCGGAAAGCAGCCCGGCGTGTCCGTGTCTGCCTTAGGCAGTTCTGGGCGCAGGCCCCCTGCTCCCAAACACTCCGGGGGGCGGGAGCTTGCCGGACCGCAGGCGACAGTGACCGCCGCGTCTCAGCGTCCTCTCCGCGCTTTCAGGATGACGACCTCAGGCGCGCTCTTTCCAAGCCTGGTGCCAGGCTCTCGGGGCGCCTCCAACAAGTACTTGGTGGAGTTTCGGGCGGGAAAGATGTCCCTGAAGGGGACCACCGTGACTCCGGATAAGCGGAAAGGGCTGGTGTACATTCAGCAGACGGACGACTCGCTTATTCACTTCTGCTGGAAGGACAGGACGTCCGGGAACGTGGAAGACGTGAGTGTCCCTGAGCCGCAGCAGCAGGACAGGCGACTTCTCGGGCCCTCGGAGTCCTCGCTTTGGAGTTCGCGGTGGGGGCTTGGCCGCATCTGGGGACCGCTCGTGGGGCCGTCATCGACTGCCCTGCTGATGGGTCGTCCTGGTTTCCGCGGTCACAGGGGCATCTCGGCCACTGTGTATCTTGAACTGTCTGTGTGAGGTGCCTGGGGTTGGAGGTGTGGCCCTGGAGAGCCTGGAGCTCTGTGCCTGGCCTTGAACTTTCCGTATGAGGTGCCTGGGGTTGGAGGTTGTGGCCCTGGAGAGCCTGGAGCTCTGTGCCTGGCGGCTTCACTCCGTCTCTTTGTTTTTCAAACTCTAAGTTGTTCTTTGTTAATTTGAGAGCAGTTCAGAGTTGACTTTTTAATTACTCTGGGAATGTTGTTCCCAGCACGTCTCAGAAACCCCGTTGCCATCTGAAAGGCCCCCTTCCCTGCTCTCTCCCCACGCCTTGCCTTTCCTGGGCTGTCTCTGACCCTGGCTTCTCTGCCTTGTGGAGACCCTGCCAAGCGAGGGGTCTGGCGGCTTAGCTGCCCCTTGCGCACCCCACCCGGTTAGACCCAGGGCTCGGCATGCTCTCCTGAGACTGGGCACAGTGATGCCATCTGCGCCACTGACTCTCTCTTCCCCTGGCTTGCCAGGACTTGATCATCTTCCCTGACGACTGTGAGTTCAAGCGGGTGCCGCAGTGCCCCAGCGGGAGGGTCTACGTGCTGAAGTTCAAGGCAGGGTCCAAGCGGCTTTTCTTCTGGATGCAGGTATGGGGCAGGCCTTGGGGTTGTGCCTTTTTGTTGCCCTGCGATTCGGTTAGGAACTTGCTTACAGTGTGGTGCGATTGGCTTTTATAAACCAGCGGGCACCGGCCACGCGGCCTGAGATGCACCTCGGGGCTGCATGTTACCTGGGGCCGAGGTCCTCTCCCAGAGTGCGGAGGCTCCAGGCTGGGCTCTGGGCACCCTATTGCGGTGTGAAATTGCCAGGCAGATGGGCATGCTGGCCCTGGTTCTAACGATGCCCAGTGCCCTCTTTCTGCCCCTTGCCATGGGTCACTGAGGCCCCCACAGCAGAGGCAGAGGCTCCTATGTGGCTTCCCTGCTGGTGCTCACAGAAATGAAGCATCCTGCTCACGCTCTCCACAGCCCTGCCCCTTCCCTGGCAGTGTGTCCTGGAGGCCAGGGGTGTCAGTGCCCAGGGTTTCTCTTACCCACAGCTGCAGAACGTCTTTTGGGTCTAGACGCTGCTGCTCATTCTGCCATCTGTCAGTGACCATTGAGCTTGTTGCTGTTTTTTGTGCCGTTACAGGCAGTGTTGCAAAGAATTGCCCGGTACACGGATTATTTTCCATAAGCCAGTATAATCTGTGGGTGAAAACTGGCGGCGGGCCTGTGGTCAGAAAGCGTGTGCATGCGTTTGCAGTGTGGAGAGAGAATGCCATGCGCTCTGCCAGAGGTGGAGCTGCTGTCCCCACCCCGCCCCCCTTGGCACTTTCGAGAGCAAGGGTGGCCCTGTCTGAGAGGTCTCTGTGGGGCACATGGTCTGTATTGCTGCTCACCTGTGCAAGTAGTGTGCAGCGGCCTGGGAAAATGAACAGGCATAGCCAAACTCCAATTAAACTTTATTTGCAAACACAGATGGGGGCCACAATTTGCCACCTGCTGGTGTAGAACGTGTTTTTCCATGGTTTTGCCAAGAAATAGTGTCCAACTGTTACCACCCTCTCTCTTTTTTTCCCGATTTTCCTGTTGGTGGCTTTTAAGTCCCCTGTCCCTGCTTTGCCATGAGGGCAGGGACTCCCAGTGTCCCTGGCGCCCTGCAGCTTCCATAGCCGTTCGGGGTGTGCGTGGGTGCTCTGCTCCCAGCTCTGTGAGCTCGCAGGTCGATGCTTCTGACACTGATCTGTGCATGTGTGAGCACACGCGTGTGCTCGGTTCTGAGCGCCTGCCGTGGCCCTGGGTCGCGGTGTGCTGAGCGGGCCGGTTCGCCGCCTTCCACTGGTTGAAGGAAGGAGACGGGTGTGTAAAGAACCGCACCCCAGATGGCAGCAGGGTGAGAGGGCTTGGCCTGGCAGCAGCTAAGTGCCTTCGGAGCTCTAGGCTCCCCATTTGTGAAATGGGCGGAGGGGGACAGGGCACAGGGCACACCCAGGATTGCGGCGGATGGGGACAGGGCACGGAGCATCGTGCTCAGGAGGCGCCACTGCCATACCCTCACCCGCTGGGCCGGGTCCTGTCTCCTCAGCACTGTGTGGCCAGGCACACGCGCCTCTGCGTCTCAGGTCCCTCACCTGTAAGCCAGGTCAGAGAATGGCTGTGGTGGCCCTGGGAGTGAGCTGGCGCCAGCTCCTGCCCTTCCATGTCCTTCCTGTTGCAGGAACCCAAGACAGACCAGGATGAGGAGCACTGCCGGAAAGTCAACGAGTATCTGAACAACCCCCCAATGCCTGGGGCGCTGGGGGCCAGTGGGAGCAGCGGCCACGAGCTCTCTGCACTAGGCGGTAACTGGCACATCTGTCACATGAGCTCAGGGTTTTCTGGGAGGCCAGAGTCTACTGTGGATGACTCGCCCTCTCAGCACAGGTTGTTTGGAAACAGAAGATTCTAAGTTAGAGACCCTGTGAGCTCCCTGGGTCACTCCCCACTCCCACCTTCACAGGGTAGGACTGATCTGCGTCCCACCGTCACCTCAGTTCAAGTGGCGCCTCCTGTAGAGTTCAGGGGCAGCCGAGTGGGGTGCTCAGCAGAGGCCCAGGCAGCGCCGTGGGGCCCGCGTGGATCTGGCTGGGGCAGGCCCGCCTGAGCTGCAGTGTTTTCCAGGTGAGGGTGGCCTGCAGAGCCTGCTGGGAAACATGAGCCACAGCCAGCTCATGCAGCTCATCGGACCAGCCGGCCTCGGAGGACTGGGTAACGCACGCCACCTGGGCTCTCGGGCAGCTTCTGCTGGGAATGCTTTGAGGCCCAGTCTCTGTTTCCTTTAAACTTCTGCTGGCTCTGTCTGCGTAGTGTCGGGGAGTCTGCGGGTCTGCAAGCTGGTTCCCCTTTGGGAATGGGCTTGTTTGCCTTTGGCTAGAGCTGGGTAGGCGAGGGCTTCTGGGCCCCTGGTGAGGACCCCAGCTGGGTACTTCGGAGGAGGGTGGCTGGCCGAGCGGTGGGGCTGGAGGACTGGAGGGAGCTGGGGTTCCTGCCCTGGGTCCCCTGGCCCCACATGGCTGCCCGCCTGCTGCTAGCTCATGGAGTGCAGGCCCGTGTGCTTGCTTGGCCCTTCAGAAATGCTTGTCCCTTTGGGTGGGATCTGGACTGAATCTTTTAATCTAAGCACATGAATTGTGTAATGGGATGGAACAGAAGTGACCTTGCTTCCAGAACACAGCCACAAGTGTCCGCCCGCCCCACGCTGCTCCTCCAGGCCTGTGGGTCCCCACCATCCCGCTTCTTCCTGGCTTTGGTGTTGGGAATTCCTGCTCCTCTGGCCTGGGGAGGGGCCAGGCTCTTCCTGGTGGGCTAGAGGGCATCCTGAGCTTGCATTTCCTTGCCCCTCGCAGGTGGGCTGGGGGCCCTGACTGGACCTGGCCTGGCCAGCTTACTGGGGAGCAGCGGGCCTCCAGGGAGCAGCTCCTCCTCCAGGTGAGCCTCATCGTTCCAGTCCTGCCACGCAGGCTCCACAGTGTTAAGGGACGGGCAGTGGGGAATCCTGGCCCGGCGCCCTGGACCCTGGGAGTAGGCTCTGCCATGTGGGGTGTGTCCGCTCCAGCGGTGCCCTCTCTCTTCGCAGCTCCCGGAGCCAGTCGGCAGCGGTCACCCCGTCATCCACCACCTCTTCCACCCGTGCCACCCCAGCCCCTTCTGCTCCAGCAGCTGCCTCAGCAACTAGCCCGAGCCCCGCGCCCAGTTCTGGGAATGGAGCCAGCACAGCAGCCAGCCCGACCCAGCCCATCCAGCTGAGCGACCTCCAGAGCATCCTGGCCACGATGAACGTACCAGCCGGGCCAGCAGGCGGCCAGCAAGGTAACGCGTGCTGTCGCCTGGAGCTGGGTGGTGGGTACGGGGCCTGCTGACCCTCGCATGCTTACCTTCCAAGGCATCTGCCCGGTGTGCGCGCCTGGGGTGCTGCGGCGTCTGCCCGGTGTGCGCGCCTGGGGTGCTGGGGTGCTGGGGCGTCTGCCCGGTGTGCGCGCCTGGGGTGCTGGGGTGCTGGGGCGTCTGCCCGGTGTGCGCGCCTGGGGTGCTGGGGTGCTGGGGCGTCTGCCCGGTGTGCGCGCCTGGGGTGCTGGGGTGCTGGGGCGTCTGCCCGGTGTGCGCGCCTGGGGTGCTGGGGTGCTGGGGCGTCTGCCCGGTGTGCGCGCCTGGGGTGCTGGGGCGTCTGCCCGGTGTGCGCGCCTGGGGTGCTGGGGCGTCTGCCTGGTGTGCGCGCCTGGGGTGCTGGGGCCATGGGCTGAGTCCCTGCTTGCATGCCTTCCTTGTGGGCACTTAGGCTGTCATCGAGCTGATGGCCGTGTTCTTGTGCCCCAGTGGACCTGGCCAGTGTGCTGACGCCGGAGATAATGGCTCCCATCCTCGCCAACGCGGACGTCCAGGAGCGCCTGCTTCCCTACTTGCCATCTGGGGAGTCACTGCCGCAGACCGCGGATGAGATCCAGAATACCCTGACCTCGCCCCAGTTCCAGCAGGTAGAGGCCGGGCCCAGGGTGTCCACTGTGTGCTCAGGGAGTGCGGAGGAGGAGGCCCTGCCCCACCTTCACCGTGGCCAAGTGCTTCGTGTACCTGACCCACAGAGCTGGCAGCTGAGCAGTGTGGCTCTGGGGCGCAGCCCAGGGTGGAGCTCAGCCCTCGCCTGGCTCTTCTTGCAGGCCCTGGGCATGTTCAGCGCAGCCTTGGCCTCGGGGCAGCTGGGCCCCCTCATGTGCCAGTTCGGTCTGCCTGCAGAGGCCGTGGAGGCCGCCAACAAGGGCGGTAAGTGGTTGCGCCTGCACCTCCGGGCCAGAGCCAGGGGCAGGGTCCGTTCCTGTCCCCCTGGATCTGCAGAAGTGGGGCTGAGGGGGTAAAGGTCACAGTCCTTCTGCTTTCGATCCCCAGTTCTGGGCAAGGGTTAGACACCACCTTGTGTCTTTAACATGTTTTAGATGTGGAAGCGTTTGCCAAAGCCATGCAGAACAACGCCAAGCCCGAGCAGAAAGAAGGCGACACGAAGGACAAGAAGGACGAAGAGGAGGACATGAGCCTGGACTGAGCCATGCGCCGTCCTCTGAGGAACTGGGCGCTTGCAGTGCGTTGCACACCCTCACTTCCCACCCACTGATAATAAAGTCTTTTCTTTTACCTGCCAACGCTTAGTTTCTTTGCCCAAAGAGAGTTTTGGCTGGACAGGTGCTAGCGTGAGGAGCTGCTGTAGGGTCCCAGAGAAAGTTATTTGACCTAACGACGGAAAACGGTCACTGCAGGAAGAGTTTCGTGCTTCTGTCCAGGCCGGTTACAGACCTGTCTTGAGACTCTCTCCATATTTAAGTCAACATTCAGTTATACAGAAGTTACTTTTTAATTTTTAAGGAGGAACCAGTGATTGATTACAAATCTCTCACAATTCATTAAAAATGGGTGGAAGGGCCAAATACAAAAACATTTTGCAGTATTTTATTCTTTTATTTAAGAAGACAGATAGATAGATATAACTTAAACCATCTTCAGAAACGATCTGTCACCCGTAGAGCCTAGAGTCCCAATAGACACCTATGAGGCGAGCACAAGGGGTGCTGTGAGTCAGCTGCAGGGGCATGACCAGGGGCCGGGGTTGGCTGTGCCTTAGACGGCTGGGCAGCCACTGGCCCCCACTGCTCCGTGGACCTCCGCAGAGCGAGTCATGGCGACGGGGGACCGGTTCACCGCCAGCCTCCTCATGCAGCCACGGTAGGTGGGGGGCCAGGGCTGCATGGCCATGGGCTCTGGGGGCACAGGGAATATGGAAGAAGGCTGGTTGGGGGACAGCTAGAGACCCACAGGCCCTTCCCAGATGTTAGTCCCCTACCCAGCCTCTGTCTTATTCCACATCACAGGGGGGTGGGTTACCCAGCACCTAGTCCTGAGGGGCAGCTCCCCCACCCTTGATCAAGGCTGCACTCACCAGGCAGGCCCCCGAGGTACAGAGGGGTTGGGGCACCAGCTGCAGCTACCAGCAAGGGGCCCACAGTGTGGTTGCTCTGCGCATCCACCTCCAGCCGGAGCACGTTCCCGCCTTTCATCACTGGGAGAAAGGGGGACTCCTGAGGCCAGGTGGTCCCCAGCCCAGCCTCTCTCCAGCCCCAGAAGAAGCCACCCCACCCAGAGTCCCGCCTGGCTCCCGCTCTGCAGAAGGGTGGGGGTGGCAGAGTGCCCTGGCCACAGGAGGGGCCTCACCTGCCAGCCGGTGCCACTGGCCGTCACACAACACTGAGGGGCGGGTCACCGACGTGGAGAACTCCCCTCCTCCGTCATCCGCCCGCAGCAGGACCTGGCGGGGTAGGAAGGGAGGGTCAGGCTGTGCCCCCGAGATCACCAGAATGGGGAGGCAAACCCCGCCCTGGCGCGCCACCTCTGCCAGGCTTACTTGCTTCTCGGTCACCTGCAGCTGCAAGTAGGGGGGCGTCCGGGCCTGGCCCAAGTGGAAGATCAGGCCGGTGACTGCCAGGGGCCGCACCTCCAGTTCCAGGCCCACGTCAGGCAGCGTAGCTCCTGGGAGGTCTGCGGGGAGGGGTTGTGATGGAGAAGGAAGGGGGGGCCCCTCCCCAGAACCTCCCGGAGCCCCCTGCCCTGCCCTGCCCAGCTGGGGCCTGGGATACCAGCACCCACAGACCTAAAGTGATAACTCCCCCGCTGCCTGGGAAGAACAGGCCCGCCTCCAGGGGGCCCAAGATGCAGGGTGTGACCCCTGCCATCCGTGTGGGGGCCCCCAGGGGCCTCCCGTGCAGCCTCAGTCTCTTCACACAGCCGCTGAACCCGACGGTCACCTATAGGAGCAGATGGGGCAGGGATCAGGGCCCAGGGCAGCTGAAAGGGGTGAACAGTGGGTGGGGAGTGGCCGGGGCAAGATGGTTCTCACCGGAAGTTTGGAGCTGTGGCTGCTGGCCGGGAGGCCCCCCACAAAGAGGGTGTAGGGTTGGGGGTGCTCTGCCCCCTGGTGCTGCCGGCGTGGCCCCTCCTGGCTCCAGGCCCGGGCCCCGTCCGTCAGCAGCAGGATCCGGTTCTTCTCCCAGCGCACGGAGACCTGGGGGCAGGAGATGGGTTAGGGTAGAGATGGCAGGAGATGGGTTAGGGTAGAGATGCCAGGCCCTACCCACCTTCCTTCTTCTCGGCCCTCACCTTGTGCCAGCGGCCAGGCCGGGAGTGCTGGCGGCTCTGGGCGCGGAGCCGAGTCCCGAGGCCTTCCATCTGTGCGACGAAGTGTCCATTGCTCAGGAAGAGCGCCAGGGAGGGGCCGCCGGGCCTCAGGCGGGCAGTGAAGAGGAGGAGGCCTCGGGAGCTTCGCGGGAGGACGTGCATGGAGAGGCTGGGCCTGGAAGCGGAGCTGGTGTCAGCCTGCGCGGCCCCTCTCAGTCCACCCCAGCCGGGCCTGGCCTTACCAGTTCCTATGTGGGGCCAGGATGCCCACAAACTCCAGGTGACTGGACAGGGAACCCCCAAACTGGTAGGAGTCTCGGGTGGTCCTGAGGTGTGGGGGCAGCATGCAGGCAGGATCCTGGGTGGGCTGACGGCTGCGGCGGGAGGCCTGGGGGCGTGGATGGTGAATTCAGGGGCTGCCCGCACCGGGGCCACCCTTCTAGCCACCCCAGCTCTGCCTGCTCACCCCTGGGGCGCCCACCTTCCGGGCGGTGGCCTGCAGTCCTCTAGGCCCCAAGCCCGGGGTCTGGGCTTGCAGGGCGGGTGCACAGCCTGTGCTCACATTGACGCTGCCCAGGTTCTGCTGCAGGTCAAATACGCGCTGTGGGCCCAGGAGCCTGTGCAGGGCGGGCAGGCGGTCAGCAGCTGCAGAAGGCCAGCTGGGACCTTGCCCCCCAGTGCCCACTTGGCTTACCGCCGCACGAAGACGTTGCTGATGCAGCCACTGAAGTTGTAAATGGTGCCAGACTCAGGCAGGCCTCCCAGGAGGAGCCTCGGGGACCCCTCAGGCTGCGGCTGGAGCTCGGGGGCTGGTCCCCAGTGGGGCTTCATCTGCTGGAGCTGGTCGTCGACATAGAGCCAGACTCTGGGGGGCAGGAGGCCGGAGGCTCGGTTCTTCCCCACCTAGCCCGCCCCCACCTCACAGGGGACACAGGTCCAGGCAAGCGCGGGCGGGCGTCCCTCCAGACCTTCACGATGAGGGCCCAGCGGCCAGGCTCACCCCGTGGCATTGCTGTAGAAGGCGACGTAATGGGGGGCACCATCGGCAAAGCCCCCTTGAGTTTTCACTTCAGTCCTCAGGAGCTGTAGGCTCACACGGCCCTGCTGCAGGGACACCTGGCACAGCCCATCCTGGGGACAGCAGCCAGGTCAGCCGGCCAGCCGGCCTGGGGACCCAGACTCATTCCAGACACCCCAGTCCCAACTGCTCTGACGGCCACCGCGGGGTGGGGAGTGGGCACGGGTGTGAGGTCTCACCGGGGACGCCCGGTAGTAGAGCAGGGCACTGTCCTGGGCGCTGCGGAAGCCGAAGCCGGAGTAGACGTTGCCAGTGAGGGGTGCCACGTTCGAGAGCTCCAGGCGAAGGAAGCCGTGGCCGTGGAAAGTCATGGCGCGCCCCACCTGCGGGGAGGCCATCCCTGAGTGCCCGCGGGTGCCCCTGCATGTCCACAGATGCCACCCCCAGCCCAAGGAGGGCTGCTCACCAGCAGGTCGGCGGTGCAGCCGGCGCTCACGCCTGTCGTGTTCAGCCGCTTGAGGTCCACATACTTGCCCAGGGCTTTGATCCCTTTGATGCAGCCACGGACTGAACCCCCGGTGGGGAAGAGCTGTCGCAGGCTGTGGGGAAGCGGGGATGCGGGTCAGGGCGCCACCTCCTCCAAGCCCAGCCTACCGCCCCCAACAGCCTGGCCTCAGAGCCCCAGCTGCGCACAGTGCTTACCTCAGGGGCAGCTGGTCGGGCGGCACGCCCCCCAGGTAGTAGGCGTCGGCCAGCTCCAGATCATTGTCCTGCTCCACGCTGTACACCGTGGCCCGTTCCACACGCACCAGCACACGCTTGCGGCTGCCCCCCAGCAGGAACACCTGGATCTACAGGACCAGTGGGGGCTCCAGGGCCAGCTGTGTCCCTGCGGCCTGCCCCGCCCCCGTCGTTCCACCTCCTCTCCCTGCCACCCTGGTCCCCGCCCTGGCCCTACCGCCTTGCTGGCCGAGGTCAGGGGTGGTGGGGGCTGCAGTGGGACGGCCTTTTTCAGGCCGGCGCCAAAGTCATACAACAGCACGAGGCTGCCTTCTTGCATGGCCAAGCACAGGAACTGGCTCTGCAGAAACAGGGCAGGGTTAGTGTGGGGCAGGGGCAGTGCAAGTGGGGATGGCGGGACGGGTGTGCCTGGCGTACCTGCTGCTTCAGGAAGAAGAGGACCCCACTGTAGGATACGAGCCGCAGCTCCTGCTCGAAACGCTTGGTGGTGCTGATCTGACCGTCGAAGCTGATGCGGGCGAAGCCGGTGCCGTCCAGGTAGGAGCCGTCCGTGAGCCATGGGTCCCCAGTCGACTTGGAGCTGCAGGTCGGAGGTTCTGGGGTCAGCGGAGGGTGGGGTGGGTGGAGACGGGGGGGGCAGGCCACACGCACCGGGCACAAGGCCTGTCCACAGCCGTGTCCAGCTGGAAGGTCCTCTCGAAGTTGTAGAGGCTGACCACCTCCTCATTCAGCGTGTCCATCTCGATGCAGCCCCGGTAGCCGGGGAAGCGAAGCAGGGGAGGGGGCTGTGGGCACAGGGCTAGGTCAGGGCACCTGGCCTGAGGTGCCTCCCCTCCAGGATGGACCAAGGGGACTTCAGACTACAGCAGGACGGACTGAGACGAGATACCAAGAGAACCCGCGGCTCTCCAGGACACAAGCGACTTGGGGCTGCGGAGCCCCTCCCAGGCTGCCCCAGGCTGGGCAGGCTCACCGTGAAGGTACTGGGGTACCCCCCGACGTAGAAGACGAAGTCGTCTGGCCGCATGTTGAGCAGCCCCTCTGCCCCAGGGGCCACCGTGTCACCCTTGGTTTCCTGGATCATCTGTCTCTCCACTGTGACGGACATGTGGCCAAACTGGAGAGTCCTAAGGGCAGAGGCGAGGGGTGGCGGGTGCGCACGGAGAGGCGAGGGGTGGCGGGTGCGCACGGAGAGGCGAGGGGTGGCGGGTGCGCACGGAGAGGCGAGGGGTGGCGGGTGCGCACGGAGAGGTGAGGGGTGGTGGGTGCGCACGGAGAGGCAAGAGATGGCGAATGGGCACGGGCCCTGCAGTTGGAGGCATCCAGCCTCTCTCCTGGGCCTCCCACCTGTCCAGGCTGACAGCTGCGAACTGCTCCCCAATGTCCTCATCGATGCTTAGGACTGCAGGGCCCGCCTCGCCCAGCCGATACACCCAGTGCACCTTCTTGTCACGCAGAGACACACCCATGTAGTCCCCAGTGGCCTGCGGCAGTGACAGACACACAGTCGGGATGGGGACCAGGGACCAGGCACCACTCATTTCCAAACAGAGGCTGAGCTCGGGCCCCATCCACCCAGCCAGCCCGGTACCTGGCGGCTGCCCATGTACATCACAAAGCAATCCTCGGTACCCTGCCCAGGCTCAGGCTCTGGGCCCTGCAGGTAGAACTTGAGGGCAGTGTAGGCAGCAAGGTCGGCAAGATCCCGTGGGGTGCGCAGCTGCACCCCTGAGTGCCCGTTGAACTTCATGGGCACCTTGACCTGCGGGGCACGGTCCATCAGCGTCCACCACCACCGTCCCTGATGTCCACCTTCCCCTGGGACTCTCACCCACCTTGCTGGCAGCCCCCCGGGCCTGGGCAATGAGCTTTCGCACGCGGCCAATGCTAGTGGACAGGGCCAGGCTGGCGTTGTGTGCCCCACGGTTCTCCAGGATGCTCAGCTTGGCCAGCAGCTGGGGCAGCGTCTTCTCCAGGGTGGACACTGCAGAGAGGGAGGCCTGAGATCTTTGCCCCCCACCCTGCCCCGCCTCCATCAGGGGCACCGCGAGGGCCACGCCCGAACCTGAGCGGCCTGCGTCGAGCACCGCCTGGCCCAGGTCCTGGCCCCGCAGGCCCTCGTATTGGCCCTGCCACCGCTCCACACTCTCCTGCATGGTCTGCAGCTGGGACTGCACACGGGCGGCGGTGTCCTGGGCTTCAGCAGCCACAGCCTTGGCGTGTGCGATCTTCTTGCTTGTCTCGTCTGTGGTGGGCAGAGGACACGCTCAGCAGGGGCCAGCAGGGACCATTCTGGCTTCATGTCCCCAAGTCTTTCTGTCGGGCCAGCAACAGGGACATCCAGTCCCCTATGGATCGTGTGAGACCCTCACACCCCGCCGCTCAGTGCATTCCAAACCCATCCTAAATGCCTCCACCAGATGCCCCCTCCATGCCAGGACAGGCACCCAGCCTCTCAGGCCACAGCTGGTCTCTGGACATGTGCCCCGTGTCACCTCCCACCACCTGGCCCCCACCATCTCTCCTGGGCTTGCTGGGAACAGTCTGCAGCCACAGGGGTCCCTCAGAAACTGGGTGAGGCCACATCATCCTCTGCTCCAAGCCTCTCAGGGTGGGAGCCCTGGTCCTCACCGCCCGAGGTCTCGCCAGCCCCTTGGTTCCAGCCATGCTGACCGCTGTGCCCTCCTGGGTGCCCTTCCTGCAGGGTGTACCCCAATGCCCCCACAGGCCTACAGCCCTCCCACCTATACCTCCATTTCTACCCAAAGCACTTCCAAGCCTGCCAGGCTCCCGACGGCTGGCGCTGTCTGCAGCCCTGGCACCTCCCTGGCAGGCTTTCTGTGTCTGGCCCCAGCTGCCCACTGTGGGGGTCTCTTCAGCAGCACAGTGAGCGCTCACCAACCACGTGGCCAGTGCCACTGTCACAGAGCCTCGTGGTCAGCCGGCTGCGAGAGCCGGGCCCAGGCTCCGCATACCTGTGGCCATGGCAAGCATGGCCTGCGCCGCCTGGATGTGCGCCTCCAGCTGGTCTTTCTTGGCCCGGACATCTCGGAGCTGGGTCCCGGCACCCTGGAGGGCAGCCCACACTGCGGGGGAGGCAGCTTCAGCTCCCAGGCAGCTTCACCCCCAGTATACAATTGTAGCCCACCTCCACCCTTCTGACCCCAGGAAGACCAAGGCTGACACACAGGCAGACAAATGGACAGGGGCACTCAGACATGGAGTCCCTTGGCCTGTGGGGAGGTGTTGAGTCTCGGCGTGGCCTCTGTTCCCTGAAGGCCTCTGGTCCCACTGCAGGCATAGCTGTCTCCATTGTACAGATGAAACAATAGAGGCTCAGAAGAGACAGCCCTCTGGTCCTAGCAGCTCACACCTTTCTCATTGCGCAGCTTGGCACGTGTGTGGCCCTCGGGTCAGCAGAGCAGAGGCCATGTACCTCTTGCCCTGTGCCCTGTGCCTCAGCTGGTGCCTCAGTGGCAGCTGGTGCCTTGCAGGAGGCTGCTCCTCCCTGGGCTCCCCTGCAGGGCTCCCCGGGGCTGACACACAAGCAGCTGAGGAGCCACCTCCAAAGCTCTCCCACCCCAAACCATGCTGCGGCAACCCACAAACCCCACGCACACATGTGGCCAGGGGCTGAGGGTCCCTGGGAGCTCGGATGCCCAGCAGGCCCAAGGGCCCCCATCAGAGCCCAGCACTCACCGAGGCCCAGCCTCCGCTGTTCCTGGAGCATGGCCTCCTCTAGTGCACTGCTGTTCGCCAGGAGCTGCTGGGCTCGGTCCACCAGGCCCTGCCGCACCACCGTCTGTGGATGCCAGGACAGACTGTGGCTCAGACGTGCAGACCAGGGCTGCGGGAGGTGCAGGCAGTGGGGGCGCTCCTGCTGGGGCTGAGGAGAAGTGAGGGGCCTCACCGCCCACGTGTGGTCCGCCTCCTGCAGGGCCTGGCCAGCGGCGTCCTCGGCAGCCTCCACGGCCTGTAGGATGCGGCTGTAGGCGCTGGAGGCCTCGATAGCCCTCTGGGTGAGGCGATCCTGGTTGACGTCCAGGATGATGCTGCAGCGAAAGGGAGGGTCGAAGGAGCGGGTAAGCACAGACACCCTTGGCCTGGCTCTCCAGCCTCCTGCAGTCACGATCAGCCGTGCCCGCGCCTGCCCGCCAAGTCCCGCCTCCAGGTCTTTGCCCGTGCCTGTCGCCTGCTGGGTGTACTGCTCCTGCCTGCTCCTGTAACTCTGGGCCCCAGCTTGCCCTGGAGCTGAGGAAGGCCTGGCTTCTTTGAGGACAATGGCCCCAGCCCCTAGAAGCCTTCCCAGACCAGCTGGCCCTCCCAAGGCCCTGGCTGCATCCCCAGGGTGGGCCCAGGGCCCCTCCTCTCCTGGCCACGCACCTGGACAGATTGAGCGCCAGCTGGCCCAGCTGCTGTGCGTGGGCCTCGGCGGCCTCCACTAGACGCAGCTTGCTGCCCGCCGGGGAGAAGGTCTGCATCCTCCGCAGCAGTGGGGTCCGAGCCCCGTCCAGGCTGGCGGCGAGGCGCTCCAGCTCCTGGAATTTGAGTGGACTTAGCAGCCCCTCATCCTGCTCACAGCCACCTGATCCACGACCCTGAGGGTGGGCTCTGCACGCAAGTGTGCACACAAAGCTGCCCATGGGCCTGGGAGGGAGTTGGCCGTGGATGGGGTGGTGACAGAGGCCCAGGGCTGCACTCACCCCCTTGGCCTGGTCCAGGCTGTGCAGCAATTGGAAGACGCTGGCCAGGGTGTCGCTAGCCGCATGCAGAGTGGCCTGCAGAGTGGCATTGTCCTGGGACAGCTCCTGCTTCCTTTGCTGAAGGCAATGCAGGGGAGTTGGGGACAGTGAGGGATAAGAAAAGAATAAAGGATGTGATGGGGTGGACAGCGGTGCAGGAAAGGGAGAAGAAAAGAGAGTGAGTATGGGGAGCGAGGAGGGGAGGGATAGGATGTGTAAGTATGAGGGAAGGAGGAGGAGGGAGGGGAAGGGGGAGAGGGGGAAGGGGGAGAGGGGAAGGGGGAGAGGGAAAAGGGGGGAAGGGGGGGAGAGGGAAAAGGGGGGAAGGGGGGGAGAGGGAAAAAGGAGGAAGGAGGGGGAGAGGGAAAAGGGAAGGAGGGGGAGAGGGAAAAGGGGGGAAGGAGGGGGAGAGGGAAAAGGGGGGAAGGAGGGGGAGGGAAAAGGGGGGAAGGAGGGGGAGGGAAAAGGGGGGAAGGAGGGAAAAGGGGGGAAGGAGGGAAAAGGGGGGAAGGAGGGAAAGGAGGGGGGAAGGAGGGAAAGGAAGGGGGGAAGGGGGAAAGGGGAAAAGAGAGGGGAGGAGAAGTGGGAAAAGAGGGGGGAGGGGGAGAGGGACGGGGAGAAGAGGGAGAAAGGATGCAAGGGGTGGGGAGAGATGGGGAAATGAGAGGAGGGGAAGGGGGAGGAGAGAATGGGGGGGTGGGGGGAGGGATGAGGAGTGGAGAGGGACAAGGAAGGGGAGGGGGGGAGGGAGAGGACAGAGGAGGAGGAGGGAGGAGGAGGAGGGAGGAGGAGGGGGAAGAGGAGGGAGGAGGAGGAGGAGGGGGAGGAGGGAGGAGGAGGAGGGGGAGGAGGGAGGAGGAGGAGGAGGGGGGAGGAGGACGGGGGAAGAGGAGGGAGGGGGAGGAGGAAGGGGGAGGAGGGGGGAGGAGGAGGGAGGAAGGGGGAGGAGGAGGGGGGAGGATGGAGGAGGACGGGGGGAGGAGGGGGGAGGAGGAGGGGGGAAGGAGGAGAGGGGAGGGGGAGGGGGGAGAAGGAAAGGGAAGAGGAGGAAAGTGGGGAAGGGGGAGGAGGAAAGGGGGAAGGGGGAGGAGGTGAGAGGGAGGGGAGGAGGGGGAAAGGGGGGAGGAGGAGGAAAGGGGGGAGGGGGAGGAGGAGGGGAGGAGAATGGGGAGGGGGAAGAGGAGGGGAGAAGGGGGAGGAGGGGGAGAAGGTGGAGGGGGAGGAGGGGGAGAAGGTGGAGGGGGAGGAGGAGGGGAAGAGGAGGGGAGGAGGAGGGGAGGAGGAGGGGAAGAGGAGAGGAGGAGGGGAAGAGGAGAGGAGGAGGGGAAGAGGAGGGGAAGAGGAGGGGAAGAGGAGGGGAGGAGGAGGGGAGGAGGAGGGGAAGGGAGGGGGAGGGGAAGGGAGGGGGAGAGGAGGGGGAGCGGAAGGGAGGGGGAGAGGAGGGGGAGGGGAAGGGAGGGGGAGAGGAGGGGGAGCGGAGGGGAGGGGGAGAGGAGGGGGAGAGAAGGGGAGGGGAGGGACGAGGGGAGGGCGGAGGGGAGGGAGGAGGAGGAGGGGGCGGGGGGAGCAGGGGGAGGAGGGAGCAGGGGCAGGAGGGGGAGCAAGGGGAGGAGGGAGTGGGGGAGCAGGGGGAGGAGGGGGTGGGGGGAGCGGGGGGAGGAGGGGGTGGGGGGAGCGGGGGGAGGAGGGGGTGGGGGGAGCGGGGGGAGGAGGGGGTGGGGGGAGCGGGGGGAGGAGGGGGTGGGGGGAGCGGGGGGAGGAGGGGGTGGGGGGAGCGGGGGGAGGAGGGGGTGGGGGAGCGGGGGGAGGAGGGGGTGGGGGGAGCGGGGGGAGGAGGAGGGGTGGGGGGAGCAGGGGGAGGGGGAGCAGGGGAGGGGGGAGCTGGGGGGAGGGGGAGGAGGAGCTGGGGGGAGTGGGGGGGAGGAGGGGGAGGGGGAGCGGGGGGGAGGAGGGGGAGCGGGGGGGAGGGGGGGAGCGGGGGGGAGGAGAGGGAGCAGGGGGGAGGGGGGAAGCGGGGGGAGGAGGGGAGCGGGGGGGAGGAGGGGGAGCAGGGGGGGAGGAGGGGGAGCGGGGGGAGGAGGGGGAGGGGGAGGGGGGAGGGGGGAGAGCGGGAGCAGGGGGGAGGAGGGGGGAGGGGGAGGGGGAGCGGGGGGGAGGAGGAGGGGGAGCGGGAGCAGGGGGAGGAGGGGGGAGGGGGAGGGGGGAGCAGGGGGAGGAGGAAGGGGAGGGGGGAGCAGGGGGAGGAGGAGGGGGAGGGGGGAGCAGGGGGAGGAGGAGGGGGAGGGGGGAGGGGGGAGCAGGGGGAGGAGCAGGGGGAGGGGGGAGCAGGGGGAGGAGGAGGGGGAGAGGGAGCAGGGGGAGGAGGAGGGGGAGGGGGAGCAGGGGGAGGAGGGGGGGAGGGGATGAGCGGGAGAGGAGAGGGATTGCAGGGAGGAGGCGGAAGAGGAGCAGGAGGAAGAACAAGTCCAGGGTCCTCACCAGGGCTTCCTCCAGGCGCTCCTGGTTGCGGCTGTTGAGCTCCTGGGCCTCCCGCGTGGCGTCCACTGCCCGGTTTAAAGCCTCTCGCAGGTCCATGAGGCCGGCCTCCTGCTGGGCCAGCTGATCGCGGGTGTGTGTGGCTAGTGCCTGGTTCTCCTCCCAGAGGCTGCTCAGCTGCTCCTGCACTCGGGCCAGCACTAGCCGAGACCAGGGTGAGGGTGGTCACTCTGGAAGCCAGGCCCCTTCGTGACCCCTGGTCTCTACTTGGTGCCTGCCACACCCATCTGCCCCGTGATGACCACCTGATGCCAGTCCTTGCTGACCTCCCCCTTGAAGCTCCCAGGTCCCTGCCTCTCCCCACCCCACCTGCCAGGGACAACACCACTCACATCTCTGTGCGGCAGCCAACTCAGCCTCAGCTGCTGCCTGCGGGGCCCCCAGGTCCCGGGCCCGCATCTCCCAGAGCAGCCGCTCCACCTCGGCCAGTGTCCGGAGCAGCTGCTCAGCTGACGGAGCCGAGGCATTGGCCAGCCCCAGGTGGCCCGTCTCGGACATGAGCTCTGTGGGGCAGGGGTTCATCAGAGCCTGGGGCCGCCCGTACTAGTGCACCTCTGCCTGCTGGCTTCCAAGCCCAAGACCCCAGCCCTGCCATCCTTGGCAGGCCAGCGGCCAGGAACCTGAGTGCACCTGGGTGGCCCCTAGAGCACCTGGGCCAAAGGCCATGGCTGCCTCACCTGCCCAGCCCTCACCTCCTGCAGTGCCTCCAACACCCTCACACCAGTCTGCTCAGCCAGCTTCCGAGCCTTCTCGTCCTGCCCCTCTCCGCCTGGCCCACCCTGCTCCCTGGCCAGCTCTCTCTGAAACGGCACCCCCTGCCAACCCTCAGGCTGGGCCAGCAGGTCCTGTTAGGCAGGCAGGGGAGCCAAGTCTCTCCTGAGTTTTGTGTCTCAGTGTGCATTACGGGATATCTGTGAGCGTGAACATCTAACCGGCACGTCTCCCGGGAAGGCCGTTGAGGGGTCTGATGTCTCCCGGGGCCACCTGTCTGGCCACACGGCTGTGTCGCCAACCTCCTGACCCTACCCTACTGTTCACACCAGAGGCGTCGTCTCCCATCTAAGCAGACAGACCCTGCCTGTTCTTCCAGGCCAAGCTCGGCCAGGCACCCCTGCCCCTACCCCAGGCAGCCCTCCTGGCTCTGAGCCCTGAGTCTGGCTGGGCTGGCCCCTACCGCTCAGGGTGCGGTCCACGGCACGGATGGCCTCCAACACCGTCTTCGCACGGCCCAGTGTGGCCTCGGTGCCGGCCAGCAATTGGCTCGCCTGGTCTCGGGTCCCCACGGCCTGTGGAGGCAGAGCCCACTAGCCCACGCTGCTGGTAGGCGAGGGTTGGGGTGGCAAGGGAGGGCCTGGGGTCTGGGGGAGCGCCGAGGGTCCCAGGGAAGAGGGGCCCCTTATCTATTTAACTCTTTTATCTGATGACTTGTTATTTATCACTTGTTACTCACCTAAAATAATTGGTTATTACTTGCCATTTGTTATTTCCTGTCAATTTAATGAAATAGTTACTCATTAAGACATTTGAGGCCGGCCACGGTGGCTTACGTCTGTAATCCCAACAGTTTGGGAGGCTGAGATGGGCAGATCACCTGAGGTCAAGAGTTCGAGACCAGCCTCACCAACATGGAGAAACCCCATCTGTACTAAAAATACAAAATCAGCTGGGCGTGGTGGCGCGTGCCTGTAATCCCAGCTATTCAGGAGGCTGAGGCAGGAGAATCACTTCAACCCGGGGGACAGAGATTATGGTAAGCCGAGATTGGGCCATTGCACTCCAGCCTGGGCAACAAGAGCAGAACTCTGTCTCAAAAAAAAACAACAAAAAAAAACCCAAACATTTGAGTGATATTATACACTGTAAACAAATGTATTAGGTAGTTTAGATAGTAATTCAGTGACTTGGTCAACCCCTAAGACTCTCGAGTTCCTGTCCCCTGCACTGACACATATATGAGGCATGAAGTAACATCTGCTGAATGAGGACAAGCGAACCGAACCGCGGGGAACACAGGTGAAAGCCTCCCAGGGCCCTGGGGGGTCTTGGGGCTCCTGCCTGGCCGCCCAGCCGCCGTGCATCCTGCCCGAGGCTTGTGCTCTGCTGCTCCAGCACCTCCAGCTGCTGTGCTGTCTCATGGCGGGGGCCCAGGGGGCTCCGAAGCTGGCTCTGTGGGGAGCGGAAGGTGAGGGCCTGCACTGGTCCGGGTTGGGGAGGGAAGGCCGGACGCTCAGTACCTGCAGGTCAGCGATGGAGGCATTCAGCCTGTGCAGACGGGCCCAGGCCACGGAGCTGGCATTGATGCCACGCAGTTGCTCACGAATGGCGGGGAGGAGGGCGCCGGCCCGTTCCAGGTCATCCAGAAGCAGGACCACACAGTGGTCACACACTGCAGGCGATGTAGGGTCACAGGTCAGTGTCATGGGGTCAGGCCCGGGGAGAATGATCAGCTGGGGCCCTGGGGTCATCAGGGTGGGGAGACCTCAGCCAGAGGTCATGAGGTCAGCTTAGGGACACAGGACCTGTGGGGAAGTCCCAGGGTTCCGGCAGTCATGGGGTCAGGTTGGAGTCAGATGGGACTGAAGGGCATGGGGTCACCCAGGGAGAAGGTAGGGCCAGCACAAGGGGTTGGGGCCGGCAGCAGGCTCATGGGGGAAGCCGGTGGAATGGGGTCAGGGTGGGGTCATGAGATCAACATGGGGTTGGCACAGGAGACTGGGCTGGGATGAAAATGACAAGGTTAGTGGAGGTCAAAGGACAGCATGGGGCTCCCAGGATCAACTGAAAGATCATTACAGGAGTTAGGTCGGCAGGGAACTGAGTGGGTACCAGGAATCCAGCAAAAGGAAGGGGAGACTATACAGTGGGGTGGGGGGTGAAGCAGTGGGGCCAGTGGAGGGGCGGGGCCAGTGGAGGGGTGGGGCCAGTGGAGGGGGTGGGGCCAATGGAGGGGGTGGGGCCGGTAGAGGCAGGATCAGTGAAGGGGTGGCGCCAGTGGAGGAAGAGGGGGTCAGGGAAGGTGTCGGGCCAGTGAAGGTGTGGGGCCAGTGGAGGAGGTGCAGCCAGTGGAGGGGCAGGGCCAGTGGGGGTGGGCTCAGAGGAGGGGTGGGCTCAGAGGACGGGCAGGGCCAGTGGAGGGGTGGGGCCAGTGGGGGAGGCAGGGCCAGCAGATGGGGTGGGGCCAAGGCACACAGGAAAGCTAGGGACAGTAGAGGGGTGCAGCCAGCATTGGAGCTGCGGCGCTCCTCAGCGTGGTTGGAGTTGGAGTTGGAGTTGGACAGGCACGGGTCTCTTGGGAAATGGAAGGCAGCTGGGACCACACTGGGAGGTCGAAGTTAACACAGGGGTCACCAGGCTGTGTGGGACTTGGATTCCCACTCCACCTAGGTGTGGGGAAGTGGGGTATTGAGGACGCACCTTCACAGTGGATGCTGTGGCCCACAGTCCCGCCGGGAACGGGCACCTGATGCTGCTGGCTGCAGGTGTCGCAGCGCTCCCCGCTGAGCCCCGGGGGGCAGGTGCAGTGGCCCGTGTGAGGGTCACAGCGGCCCCCAGGGCACTGGCAGCCTGTGGCGGGGGGCTTGGGTGAGCATGGCCGGCCTGGGACCTTGGAGTCTACCCCACTCAGAAGTCCCCATCCGCCCTCCTGGGACTGGCCAGCACTCACGCCTGCAGCCCTGCTCAGGGAGTCCCCAGTAGCCAGGGGCACACTCGCGGCACTGGGGTCCCATGGTCCCTGGTCGGCAGTGGCACTGTCCGCTCTGGGGGTGGCACTCGGAGCCCTCGGCGGCCGGTCCACAAGCACACGGGCGGCAGCCCCCGCAGCCGTCGAAACCAAAATGTCCCTCCTGTGGCACAGGCTGTGGTCACTGCCCTGCCCAGCCCTGAAGACTGTCCCAGACCAACCTGGAAGCCAGGGGTCCTGCCCATCTGGCCTCACCCCCTGAGGCTCTGCCCATCAAACACCGCCCCTCAGCCCCACTTATCACTCTCCCCAGGCCCCATCTCTAGTCCCTAGGCCCCACCCACCCAGCCCTGCTTACCCCACAGCCCTACCTGACAATGGTCACAGCGCTGCCCAGTCACACCTGCCTTGCACAGGCAGTGCCCGCTGTGGGGGTCGCAGGCCTCTGTCCCACATGGGGCACAGTTGCATCCTGCAGAAGGGGTCCGTGACTGCAGCCCTGGGCCCTCTCACCCCCCAGGGAGCCCCTAGGCACCCTCCTAAACCCTCACTTCGCTGCCTCCTGCTGTGTCTCCTCCAGGCCGCCCGGACCACCCGGCTACCCACTCCCGTCCCAGCCTGGCCCCACTCCCCAGCTGCCTCCGCTGGGCCTGAGGGACCTGCAGACTCCCTGCCATGGTCTGCCCTGCTCTGATGGCTGGTGTCCGCTGCCAGTGGCGGGGCATTGGTGGTGGTGTCTAACCATGAGGGGGGCCTGATTGTAGCGGAAGAGGGGATGTGATCGTGAAGTGGGGGGGGGGCGCTGGTCATGGGTTTGGGGGGAGGGTCTGATGGTGAAGGTGGGGGCCTGATCGTAGGGGGGGTAAGGCCTAATCATAAGTAGGGGAGGGGGGATGTGATCCTGGTATGGGGAGGGTCTGATTGTGGTAGGGAGAAAGGGTGTGATGGTCGGGGGAAGGCCTGATGGTGAAGGGGCCTGATCGTTGGGGCGGGAGGACCTGATCATAGCAGGGGAGAAAGGGTTGACCATGAGCCCAGAAGGCTGGCTCCATCTTGTTCTGGCTGGGCCCCAGCATCAGGCACACAGCCTACTTATGGGGTACGCCCAGCAGGCCTCCCTCCTCCCTGCGCAACCCTCCCCAGGGCACATCCCTCCCAGCCCGACGCCTACGGGTGCAGTTGCCGGGCAGCAGGGCATTGCCGTAGAAGCCGGGGGCACAGATTTCGCAGCGAGGCCCGGTGGTGTGGCGCAGGCAGCCACGGCAGGCACCCGTCAGGGGGTCGCAGTCGCTGAAGAGCAAGTTAGGGTCACCGTTGCCGCTGCAGTCGCAAGGCTGGCAGGAGCTGCCCAGCACCAGTGGGTTCCCGAAGAATCCGGGCGCACACCTGGGAGCAGGGCGGGGAGGGGCTGTCAGTGGCCCGTGGCGCCCACCCTCGCATATCCTGGGGTCAGCACTCAGGCCCTGCCCCGCTGCCTTGGCCCCAGCTCACCGCTCACAGGAGGCACCTGCATAACCAGGTTTGCAGAGGCACTGGGTGCGGCCGCCTCGCAGGACACAGCCCTCGGCGAAGCTGCAAAGACCAGCAGCGTCAGTCACTAGGCCCCTGGCAGTGCCCGGGCCCGGGCAAGCACACTGTGCTCAGGCTGGAACTCACGCCAGGCATCGGGGGTCCAGACCTCACGGACACCCCCAGCTGGCCAGGCCTCTGCAGAGGGCAGTGGGAACCCACCCTGCTGCTGGGTGAAGGGAGCCTGGCACCATCAGGGCCTCGTCCCGGGAGGAGGCTGGCTTACTTGTTGGAAGGCACGGAGAGGGGACAGGGGCAGCTGACACAGGGGGCGCTGGGGTCCTCCCCGCTGCTCACGAAGCCAGCCTGGCAGCGCTCACAGTGGGCCCCTTCGGTGTTGTGCTGGCAGTCCTGGGGCAGAGTGGACAGTCAGCGCTATGGTGGACACCCACATCCTACTGCCGAGTCTGTGTAGCTCCCACCACCGCTGCCTCAGACTCTGTGCCCAAGGCCAGATGGTCCCCCGCTGGGCAACGCCCTTCCTTGGACCTCAGTTGACCTGCAAGTGCAGCCCCTGGTCTTCCCTGGCAAGCTTGACTGTGCCTTCAGTGAATGCTGCCCCCCTGGCCCCGCCAGCCCCTACTCACCACACAGATGCCAGAGCCAGGGAGGCAGCGGTCTGAGTGTCCATGGCACTGACAAGGGACACATCGGCCCAGGAAGAGACCTTTGACGTCCCGATAGAAGCCGGGGGCACATTCCTGAGGGCATACGGGGGCAGGTGGCATCAGCGATTGAGAGGATGAGGGGCCCCACCCTGCAAGCTCACAGGTCAGACCCTCAGGGATCCTGCAGGCACGAGGCACTGGGAACCCGTGGAGCGTGGTCACCACTGGGTCAGAGGCTGGTCAGAAACTCCTAGCCTCGGCCAGCTGGAGGTGGGCCAGCACCTGGCTGCTGTTTGAGGACACAGCTCTCAAAGCCACACGGATGTCCTGTCTCGGGAATGACCAGGCCTTGGGGCTGGTGACCACCCCCTCCACGTGGACCAGGGCCTGCTCTTTCCACTCCTTCTAGGAGGTGTTCAACCACAAACCTCATACGGAAGGAGCAAAGTTACAGCAGACAGACAGACAGATTAGCAGGACAGATTAGCAGCTGGACAGATGCACAGTGGGCGAGGGATGGGCAGAATGACAGGCAGACGCCAGGATGACAGGCAGTGAATGACAGGCAGACGCCAGGATGGTTGGTGGGGGATGTCCAGGTGACCCAGTGGTGGGGGCTGGGGTAGGTGGGAAAGGGGTATGGAGGGTGTGTGCATGGAGGGGCAGGCAGATGAGGGGCAGGCAGATGAGGGGCAGGCAGACAGGCAGCAGGGGACAGGCAGGCCTGTGAGTTGGCCAGCAGCCTGTGAAGGGCAGAGACAGGAAGAGAGGTGAGTAGGGTGACAGGAAGTGGAGGCAGCAAGGAAGGGAACACAGGGAGGTGCTAGAGGAAAGGGTGTGCACAGGTGAGCAGTCTAGTGCTGTCCTGACCTCACCTGGCATGAGTCCCCCCGGTAGCTGGCGGGGCACAGGCACAGCTCCACATTGCTGGCCAGGGCCCCCTGGCCTGCTGGGCTGGCCACCTCCAGTGCCACCCTGCGCAGGGAGACAGCCGAGGAGATCTGTGAGAAGAGGGCACGGATCTGCAGCTGCTCCAGGCTGGCCAGCACCATCATGAGCTCCTCGCGGGACACAGTGTTGCGAGTCTCCGTGTGCCGGAAGTTCCCCTGTGGGTCCAGGATGGCACCTCAGTGGGGCCACACTCAATGGGACAGAACAGGGAGCCTAGAACAGACCCCCCAACCCTGTAGGGGATGGAGGGGCACAAAGACCACGGGGAAGGAGGAGGTACACACAGGTAGAAAAACCAGTCTCCCATGTGGCCAGCCAGCACCTAGATCCCTGCCTCACACCACACACCAAACCAGCTCCAGATGCCTTAAGAATTGAAATACACAAAGAGAACAGCCAAGCTTCTAGAAGAAAATATAGGCGGGTCCTTTCTGATCAAGTGGTGACAAATAAACTTTCTTAAACAAGATGCAAAAACGCGTGCTGCCAAGGAAAAAAGGATAAATTCAAGTACATTAACTATAAGACCATTCATCAAAAGACAGCTCAGGCTGGGCGTGGTGGCTTTGGGAGGCTGAGGCGGGAGGATCACCTGAAGTCAGGAGTTCAAGACCAGCCTGGCCAACACAGCGAAACCCCATCTCTACTGAAAATACAAAATTATCCGGGTGTGGTGGCAGATGCCTATAGTCCCAGCTACTTGGGAAGCTGAGACAGAAGAATCGCTTGAACCTGGGAGGCAGAGGCTGCAGTGAGCCAAGATTGCATCACTGCACCCCAGCCTGGGCGACAGAGTGAGACTCTGTCTCAAAAAAAAAAAAAAAAAAACAACAAAGAAAAACCAGATGAGCTGTGAAAGGGGAGAAGACGGTTGTTACTCTGTTATTCTTGGTGCTTACTCTCTGTCAGACTTCAAAGAACTCTAAAAGGATGGAAAAAGATTTGCAAGTCAAAGACAAATGGGCAAAAGATGCTAACAGGCAGTGCACGGAGGAGGAAGCCAACAGCTACTGAGCAGCTGCTCACCCCTCAGGGATCAGGGACTCACAAAGCAGGTGAGAAGACAGCATGACACCCCCAGGGTGACCAGCACAGAAGATGTCTGACAACGGGTGTGTGGACCCCCCAAGCCCTGACCCCACTTCTGCTCCTGGGCTGTTTTTCCACCACGGAGAATGGGCACAGCAGTTCTGGGACCCCTTCCGGCCTTCCCAGATGAGCTGAGGTCCAGGAGGGACCTGGATGCCCAAGCCAGCTCCCCTCACCTCCACCAGTTGCAGCTGCCCACGGTGAACGTGGCCAGGCGTGGGGTACGCCGGCTCCAGGAATGTGATGCTCATCTGGTTGCCCTGGGAAGGCACATGGGTAGGTGAGGGTCGGCACGGGCCTGGACCACAGTGCCACTGGGCCACGCCCACCCAACCACCCTGCCACATCATCTCAGCTCCCTCACCTGCAGCGCCACATCCGGCCTGCTCTCCATGGGGACGAAGACATCTCCCCGCTGGGTCTCTGAGTGCAGTTCATAACGGAGGGTCCCACCGTAGGATGACACCTGGAGGCGGGACAGACAGAGGTGACCTGGCCAGACCCTGGCCCCAGGCTCAGAGCCCGTCAGCAGTGGTCTGGGCACCCCCAGCCCTGAGCTGGGCCCGGATACTTGCGCTCATTCCCTACCTGGGACAGGGCCTGGGCACCCTCACGGACCCTCATGGAGCTCCCCCTCCCTAGACAGACCCCACTCCTGGCTCCCAACCCTCTCAGGCGTCCTGGCCATCCTCAAAGTGCCTCCCCTAGACCTGATACCCTGCTTACCCGGTCCCCCAGGTAGGAGGGCGGGGCCTGCCAGTACAGCTCGGGGAAAGCCTCGGGCACAGCCTCAGGCACATGCCGCAGGTCTGCACGGAGCATCTCCGTCCCTGGCCGCCGCTCGTGGGGCACCACCTGCCGGTCAGTGCTCAGCAGCACCCAGCCCTCCATGTCCACGAACTGTGGGCACACACATGTGGGGGCACACACATGTGGGGGCACACACATGTGGGTGCACACGGGTGGACGCCCACACATCACAGGGCCCCATCTTGAGTCCAGTCCCACCTACGCCCTCCCCGAGAAGGCATTGCCCTCAGTCCTGCAGGCACACCTCCTGGCGGGTGTAGGACGAGCTCCGGCAGCGCTCCGTGGCCCCAAAGCAGAAGCAGCGGGTGCAACCTTTGGGGTTGGCAGCATCCAGGGAGAAGGTCCCAAGGCTGCACTGGTCACATCTGGGGCCCTGCACGTTCTCCTAGGGACGAGAGAACAGTGAGGGTGGTCGGCAGGTGCCAGGTGCCTGACCCCAGGTTCCTGGTACCCACTTGCCCATGGGGATGACTCTCCCAAAAGCTTCTAGGAAGCCCCAGCTGCCCAGAAAGGCTCATAAGGACACTTTCAGCTGATGAGGCTGGAGGGAGAGGCCAGATCTGGGCCCAGCCCTCACTTACCTTACAGTAGCACTGCCCTGTGAGGGGATCACACATGCCAGGCGCAGTGCCCGCCTCGTGACAGTCACAGGGGCGGCAGCGGGGGTAGCCATGGAAGCCCGGAGAGCAGGTATCACAGCGGCGCCCAGTCACGTTGGGTCTGCACCTGCGGCAGGGGCAGGAGCTGAGCCCCCTCCACCCCAGGTCACTCACACCAAAGTGAGACCTCGTAGGCACCCCCCACCCAGGCAGCATCCTCCCAGAAGCAGAGGAGAGGGCGCTGCTGCACCCAGGGAGCACGAATGGGAGCAGGGTGGGTGCCAGGACCCGCTGGCTAGAGGAAATGCTGTCCTTAAGGCCACCAGGGGCCGCGCTGATGCCGCTCTGGGCTCTCACTTGCACTGGCCGCTGTCTGTGTCACAGGTAGGGTCTATGAGCTCCTGGACGCCGGGCCCTGAGCAGTTACACTCCTCACAGCCGACCAGGGGGTGGCAGCCAAAGGTCTGGGGCTGGCACAGCAGGCAGTCGGGCGGGACGGTGCGTGGTGGGCAGATGCACTGGCCCGTGAGCTCGTCACAGAGGCGGGCGCCGCAGTCACAGGCTGTGGGGCGGGTACAGGGTTTGCTGACCCCTCTTCCCAGTCCCACCCCTCTCAGAGGCCCCAGATGCAGCCCTAGGGGATGTGGCGGTGTGGCGGGGGCAGGGGAGACAAGAACAGGGACCCCTGCCCCGGGTGCTGAGCCTTGGACAGCTTCTGACGTGGAGGCAGCTGCTCAGAATCAACATCATCGTCAGAGACTGTGGACCACCTGCTGGTCCCTGAAACCTTCTGCACGGCCCGCAAGCTGGAGTACTGGGCCCAGGCCTGCAGACAGGGCAGCAATGCTGCCCTGCCAGGCTCTAGAACATTCTCCTGACCCTGCTTTCTGATCGACCCATCCACCTTGGGCTCTAGCACCAACCCTGCCGCTGGGCGCCCAAGGACTGGGGTACTCACGCCTGCAATTGGGGAAGCCCCAGTATCCGGTGGCACAGCGGGAGCAGTCACGACCAATGACGTGGGCACGGCAGGGACACTGGCCCCCGAAGGGCTCACACGTGGGGCCTGTAGCACCTACTTCGTGGCAGCCACATGGACGGGCTCCGTTGTTATAGAAGAGGGAGAGGGAAGCAGCAGCGTTTCGGCAGAACAGGGATGAGCTGCTGGGGCTACATGGAGGAGCAAGCAGTGAGGCCAGCTCCCCACCCAGACCCCCACCCCGGATCCCTGACCTGCCAGAGCCCTGCCCACCTGATGTGGTAGCCCTGGGCTGCGCAGTGGCTGATGAAGTCATAGGATTTGTCCAGGGGCTCCTCCCGGAGGTAGCCAAAGCTGTAGACGTTCTCAGGGACCACGAGTACATAATCCTAGGGGGTGAGGCCTGGTCACTCTCCCGTGGGCCCAGAGCCTGCAGCGGGGAAGCCCCCAGTGGCTGGCTGGGACCAGGGTCCTGCAGGCAGCTCAGAGTCCTGGCGGCAGCAGCCCAGCCCAGCCCTGGGCCCTGGCTGCTCAGGGGAGGCCACTCCAAGCCAAACAGCAGCTTTCGGGGGTGTGAGGAGGCAGCAGCATTGATGAGACCTCCTGGTGTCTCCCACATCTCCGTCTGCTGGCCACGCCTTCCTCCTCCCTCTCCTTCCTGGAGGCCCCACCTCCTCCAGGAAGGCCACCCTGACCAGCAGGGTGCAGGGTGCAGGTCCAGGGCCCCTCTGGAGCCTCACAAGGTGGATCGGGAGGTCCCCTAAGGCAGGAGCTGCTTTGCTGGGCATAAGGCCAGGCCTCAGCAGGCCCAGAACAGACCCAGCCCAAGTGTACCAGAGTGGTATGACAAGTATAAGGACAGCTGCTCCCTGAGCAGAACATCAGCTGGGACTCACCAGCCAGAGCCACCGGCCCTCGGGCACACGCACGGTCACAGTGAGCTCGCTGTGGGTCACGTCCAGCAGGGCCTGGCCCTCACACACCACCAGGGTGCGGCAGCCATAGCCATGTGGACAGAAGCTGGCGTTGGCGTGGCCTGGGCGGGGGAGAAAGGCAGAGTTAGGCCCCCATCTCCAGCACCCCCAAGACACCCAGAGGGTTGAAGATGGCAGTGTCGGGGCAGCCAAGGAGTGCCCGCTGGCCAACGGCCACAGGCATAGGACGTGCCCAAGAGGTCTGCAAGGCCGGCCTCTCATGTCACGGGAGTTCGCCGATTCATGACCTACAGGTGTCATGCAGGACACCTCTAGGTGCCGGTCAACTCCATGTGCGGGACCCCAGGCTTGGCCGAGCCAGGAACCAGACAAATACACAGGGCCACATGTGCTGCCAGCGGCATCCTGGGGCAAGCCCTCAATTCGCCACGTGCCATGGAGCACAACAGGGCTTCCCAACGCACGAGACGGAGGCGAGACCCAGCCTTCTCTGAGAACGGGGGCGGGCGGGCGGGTGGGGGCTGCGGGCTGCAAGGGCAGCTAGTTTGAGAACTGACGGCAGGACAGGGTCATGTTGCCTGTCACTCATAGCAGGTAGCACAGGCCACACTGTGGCGCCAGCGTTCCAGCCTCATCGTGTGTGGTAGCCTCTCCAGCCCCCACACCATACACTCACCCTGCCACACGCGGCCGGCGTTGATGAGGACTTCCACGGGGAAGGTGGGGTGGGCTGGCTGGTAGCCGTGCAGCAGGAAGGCGTAGCGGCCCAACATGGGCACATGGGTGGTGAAGACCACGGTGGCCTGCAGGGATAAGCCCTAGTGAGCAGGCTGAGCTGTGAGCCCCTGCTGCCCCCTGGACCGCCTGCCGTGGGTTGGGGCCCAGAGTCCTGCCCTGACACCCCCGTCCCTCTAGAGACCGTGGCCCTCACCTGGGGCTCACGCAGCAGGGTGGGCTCCGTGTCAGGGTCCACGGCGGTGGGGGGCCGAGGTTGGGGTCCGGTTGGGGACGTGGCTGGAGTGAGATCCTGTGCGTGGGTCAGCGGGAGGCCGGGCGGCAGTGGGATCACCTGGCAGTCCCTGAGGATGAGGGGCTGGGGCGGCTTTGGGAAGCGCGAGGGCAGACAGGCAGCACTGGTGAGAGCACAGTGGGTGAGTCAGAGCCGGCCCTGCCGCCGGGCCCTCGGCCGTGCCCCTCCCAGCCCCACTACCTGCCACTACCTGCCGGGGCCAAAGGCGCCGTGGCTGCTGATGCAGCGGACCCGGGGCTCCAAGAACTCCGGGCTGAACTCCTCAATGGGCACCAGAGTGACCCCATGCTGCAGGCAGAAGGACGAGATGCTGCAACGCCCGTGGTGCGGGGAGGATAGGGGGTGCAGGCGGTATAATGGGGGGTGCAGGCGGTACAATGGGGGGGCCGGTCACACAGCTCAGACCCAGGAAACTGCAAACCCAGGTGTCCGACTGAGCCCTGCTCTTTGCAGGAAGCCCTTGTCCCTGCTCCGGCTGCACAAACCCAAACCCTAGACCAGCGTGTGGGCCAGTTCCTGGGCCCACAGACCTGTGCGGCTCCTCCCATAGCCCTCTTTCTCCCCTTCGCCCTCCCATCCGTCACTATTCCCCCACCCTTATCTCGAGGGCTGTTTGGTGCCACCAGGCCAAGACAGGCCCAGCTCTCCCAGGACCTGGCCCAGGCAGGCGCTCAGCAGGCACAAGCCGCAAATGGGTGCTCCCTTCCCGTGCGGCCATGTGAGGTTGGTGTCTTGGAACATGGCAACTTATCCGCAGACACAACAGTGGGAGACGTGACTGCACAGAACATGTTGTGTGGCATTTATAGAAAGTTCCAGGCCAGGTGTGGTGGCTCCTGTCTGTAATCCCAGCATTTTGGGAGGCCCAAGAGGGCGGATCACCTGAGGTCAGAAGTTTGAGAATAGCCTGGCCAACATGGTGAAACCCCGTCTCTCCTAAAAATACAAAAATTAGCCGGGCGTGGTGGTGAGTGCCTATAGTCCCAGGTACTTGGGAGACTGAGGCACAAGAATCGCTCGAACCCAGGAGGTGGAGGTTGCAGTGAGCCAAGATCTTGCCATTGCACTCCAGCCTGGGTGACAGAGACTCCATTTCAAAAAAAAAAAAGAAAAAAAGAAAGTTCCAGAACAGGCAACCAACTAATGCTGTCTGTGCCAAGAGGTGGCTGCCCTGGGTCCTGGGAACTATGACTGCAGGTGCTTTCCTGAGCACATGGAACAGCTCGGGGGTACGTCAAAAGGGACTGAATCCACAAAACGCTTGCAGGAGGGGTTCCAGAAGAAAGATGCTGGGCATGAGCAAGTGTGGCCGCCTTGGGGACCTGGGACCCCAACTGTCCTCTCCCCTCTCATGCATGTTTCAAATCTTCTGAAAGAAGCTGACCCCTTGGGGTGGGGACCTGAGGGGTCCTTACCAGGAAGAAGCGTGCCTGCTCAGCTGTGAGCCTCACGCTGGCCTCTGAGTCCAGGTGGAAGACAGCCAGGCGGTCATGGGTATCCCGGGCGGTGCCCCGGCACAGGGTGCTGTGGGGGGAGGGTGGTCAGCAGGTGGGGCAGCCCCGGGCGTGCCCTTACTCCAGCCTCACCGGCTCCCACTCACCTGTACAGGCAGGGGTGCAGGGAGAGCAGCCCCTGCTGGGGGGCCCGCTGTGGGGTGTGCACGGCCATGCCCACCTCCTGGCGGGCATCCTCATTGGCGTACTCCACCACTAGGGCGTAGCGGCCCGGCTGCGGCACTGCCACTTGAAGCTGGACGTCCACCTGCAGGAAGGCAGGGTGACGGGAGGGCCGCCACCCCTCGCCCTTTACACCTCCCTCCCCTCCCACTCCAGTACCTCCCTGACCCCAGGGCCTGCCCCTCAGCCGAGTCCCACCCTGGCCCGGACAGCTCCAGGCAAGTGGTGGGGGCTGAGCTGTATGCGGAGGCCACAGCCGATCCCAGGTACAGACAGGCACCGAGGTCACACATGCAGGAGGCAGGGGCGCCCTGCCTGGGTGCTGGGCTCCATTGCCTGAGGCAGTGCCCTGCTCCTATAACCTGTCACCGCCACAGGACCCGCAGCCCCCAGGCCAAGGTCCTGCAACACCCATTGCTCCGTGGGGTCCCAGGACACGCACATCACTGCCCGTGCAGGTGATCAGTGGCGGGTGCAATGGGCTGAGCTGTTCCGTGGGGCAGGGCCGGGGCAGGCTGTTGTCCTGGCGACACAGGGCCTCCAGCCCGGCGGCCGAGGGGAAGCCATCCAGGGGGAGGTGTGTGTAGAGGAGGCAGCTGGATGGACACAGACCATGGTCAGCCCCAGGTCTGCCCAGGTCCCCAGAGACAGCCTGAGTCGGGGAAGCCAGGCACAGTGGGGGTCCAGGCAGCCCCCACCCCGGTCCCACCACATGTGTGGCCTCACTTGTCGCCAGACTGCTGGGCAGAGGGGCGGTATGTGCAGGCCTCGGTCACCCGCAGCTGCAGGAGCGCCGCCTCGTAGTATGCGCTAGGCAGCAGAACCACGTAGTCCTGTAGGGTGGTGGAGGTGGTGGAGGTGGTGGTGGAGGTGGTGCTGAGAAGGGTGGGCCCCACCCCCTGACCCGGCCCCCAGCCCTCACTCTGGCCCCCGCCTCACCAGGAGCACCCCTTCAGCCTCCACAAGCAGGGCCCAGGTGCCAGGATTCAGTACAAAGGGCTCTCCGAAGCCCCTCTGGGGCACAGTGATGAAGGCAGGTTCCGTGCTGGGTGGGAAGGCCACAGGCTGGCTCTGCGCTGTGCCTGGGCGGGGGTAAGGGGTGAGACTCCTGAGCCCAGCCCTTGGGGCCACCCCAGGCTGCACCCCCTACAGGGTTGGGGATAGGCTAGTCCTACCACCCACAGGAGCCAGAGGAAGGTGGCGGGGGCTTGGGAGTGGGCTGGGCTGGTGGGGCAGGGGCTGGGTAGGGCAGGGCAGGGCAGGGCAGGGCGGGGCAGGGGCTGGGTAGGGCGTGGCAGGGGCTGGGCAGGGCGGGGCAGGGGCTGGGCAGGGCGGGGAAGGGGCTGGGCAGGGCGGGGCAGGGGCTTGGCAGGGCGGGGCGGGGTGGGGCAGGGGCTGGGTAGGGCGGGGCGGGGCAGGGGCTGGGTAGGGCGGGGTGGGGCAGGGGCTGGGTAGGGCGGGGCGGGGCAGGGGCTGGGTAGGGCGGGGCGGGGCAGGGGCTGGGTAGGGCGGGGCAGGGGCTGGGTAGGGCGGGGCGGGGCAGGGGCTGGGTAGGGCGGGGCGGGGCAGGGGCTGGGTAGGGCGGGGCGGGGCAGGGGCTGGGCAGGGCGGGGCGGGGCAGGGGCTGGGCAGGGCGGGGCGGGGCAGGGGCTGGGCAGGGCGGGGCGGGGCAGGGGCTGGGCAGGGCGGGGCAGGGGCTGGGCAGGGCGGGGAAGGGGCTGGGCAGGGCGGGGCAGGGGCTGGGCTGGGCGGGGCAGGGCTTGGGAGTGGGCTGGGCTGGTGGGGCAGGGGCTGGGTAGGGCAGGGCGGGGCAGGGGCTGGTTAGGGCAGGGCAGGGCAGGGCAGGGGCTGGGTAGGGCAGGGCAGGGGCTGGTTAGGGCAGGGCAGGGCAGGGCAGGGGCTGGGTAGGGCGGGGCAGGGGCTGGGTAGGGCAGGGCAGGGCAGGGCAGGGCGGGGCAGGGGCTGTGGCCCAGGGACCCCACTCACAGTTGGCGCAGGCAGCCGACCTGCCCTCCTCTCGCACAGAGACCCGCCCGCTCACACTCATGGCCCCCCGGTTGACGTATCGGAAGACAAGCCAGAAAAGGTCGGGGGAGGTCAGGTTCAGCCTGGCCACGATCCTGGGCTGGATGGGCGTGGAGCGTTGGGTCACTCTCCCCGACCACTGCCAGCCTGAGGCCCGGGCCTTCAAGGGGCCTGCCCACCCCTCCCTGCCAACCACGCCTGGCTCCACTTCTAGGCTGAGCCTGGGAGGGGGAGCACAGCACCCACCTGGACAGGTGCCATCTGCGCATAGCCCCTCCAGCTGAAGTTCTCGAACTCGAGGGGGTTGAAGCCAAAGCGCACGGCGTGACCCTCAGGTGTGGCGGCCTCCTCCAGTTCCAGGCGCAGGTGGTGCAGGTCTGGGAGGTAGTGGTCCCTCGCAGGCCTGGCCACAGCAGGGGCTGGTCAGGTGCAGCCTGGCCATCCTACCTGGCCCTGCACAGCGGCCCTGGATCTCCAGGGAGGGTGAGGCCTCACTTGGGCCCACGGTGAGGGACACGGAGAGGCCCGGAGGACAAGCTGCTTGCCCCGCTCCCCGCCACCCAGTGGGGAAGGGGTACCCACTTGCTGCAGGTGGGGCCTTGGGTGTTGGGGCGGCACCGGCAGGCGCCGGTCCTCGGTTCACAGCTCTGGCCCAGCGCACCGCCAATGTCACACCGGCAGCCTGCCGCGAGAAGGTGGGACATCAGAGGCTGCCTGGCCCCCACCAGCCTCAGAGGCCCCTCACAGCCAGACTGAGAAGCCTGCCTGGGGCTCTCTGGACGATGGAGAGTCAGGGGTCAGGGGTCAGGGGTCAGGGGTCAGGGGTCAGGGGTCAGGGCTCAGTGCTCAGGGCGAGGGCGAGGGCGAGGGCGAGGGCGAGGGCGAGGGCGGGGGAGCTGGGGTCTGTTAGTGCCATCTGCCTGGGTGCAGGACAGGGGAGAGGAAGCCATGCATCTGGGTGGGAGCTGCGCCCCCTCTCCCGCACCGTAGCACAGGCTGGCACCAAGGGGCAGCCATCCATCACCCAGGCCTCATGCTGCCCAGGCTGCACTTGTCCCTCTGGGCCTTGGGTTCCCCAGCATAAACTGAGGGGAGGCAGGGCCGTGGTCTGGGATGAGCGAGTGGGCACTCACTGCGGCAGCCGAAATAGTCAGCCTGATCCAGTCCAAAGAAACCATCCTTGCAGGATGCGCAGGCCTGGCCACACACGTGGGGCTTGCAGAAGCACTGGCCGGTGCCCTGGGGGCCAAGGGAGGAGGTGAAGTGGGGCACGGGAGGGTCCCAACCCGTGTGCCCCCAAATCCCCCACACCTTGGTCCTCAGACTCACCGGCTGGCACTGAGCAACTCCACCCAGCGTGCCCCTGGGGTCGCAGCTGCAGCCTGGGGAGAGCAGAGCAGGACTCAGATGCTTGGTGGGGCAGGAGAGCCTGGCTCCAGCCCCCTGAGGAACCCCCACATACTAACACCCCCTCCAGGGCACATTCACGGGCTCCAGCCCCCCCAGGAACCCCTGCACCCCGACACGCCCTCCAGGATACACTCACGGGTACAGTTCCCCAAGGAACCCCTATACCCCAACACTCCCTCCAGAACACACTACAGGCTCCAGCCCCCCCAAGGAAATCCCATACCCCAACACTCCCTCTAGAGCACACTCACAGACTCCAGCCCCCCAGGAACCCCTGTACCCCAACACTCCTTCCAGGATACCCTCATGGGTACAATCCCCTGAGGAACCCCACACCCCAACATTCCCTCCAGGGCACACTCACGGTTGCAGCCCCCCCGAGGAACCCCCACACACTAACACCCCCTCCAGAGCACACTCACAGGCTCCAGCACCCTGAGGAAACCCCATACCCCAACACTCTCTCCAGGGCACACTCATGGACTCCAGTCCCACGCAGGAACTGCCTGCACCCCAACATTCCCTCCAGGACACACTCATGGACTCCAGTCCCCCCCAGGAACCCCCGTACCCCAACATTCCCTCCAGGACACACTCATGGGTGCAATCCCCTGAGGAACCCCACACCCCAACACTCCCTCCAGGGCACACGCACAGGTGCAGCCCCTCCGAGGAACCCCTGTACCCCAATACTCCCTTTAGGGCCTTTAGGGCACACTCACAGGCTCTAGCCCCCCAAGGAACCCCCATACCCCCAATACTCCCTCAGGGCACACTCGCAGCCCCCCCGAGGAACCCCACACCCCAACATTCCCTTCAGGCCACACTCATGGGTACAATCCCGAGGAACCCCATATCCCACCACTCCCTCCAGGGCATACTCACGGGCTCCAGCCCCTCCAGGAACCCTGCACCCCAACACTCCCTCCAGGATACACTTGGCGGATACAGTTCCCCAAGGAACCCCTGTACCCCAATACTCCCTCCAGGGCACACTCACGGGTACAGCCCTCGGGGTTGCTGGGGCTCAGTCCCCAGAACCCAGGTTTGCAGCGGTCGCAGCTCGGCCCCTCCACGTGAGCCCGGCACATACAGGGAACCTGTGCCTGGGAAAGGACAAGACTGCGGTCGGAGCGGCGCCGTGCTCTCCCAACCCACAAACCTCAGCCATAGAGCCCTGAAAAGGGGTAGTGAGGGGTGAGGGCTGAGGGCCCTCACCTGTGACTCACAGGAGTCACCTACAGTAGGGGCAGAGGACCAGCCTAAGGAGCAGACAGGCCCTGGGGTTGCCATGGCAATTGAGCAGCAGGCAGGAAGCCCTGGTCTCACCGGGCTTGGGACTTTTAGCTTGGCCTGGGTCCCCACCCATCTCCCACACTCGAGCAGACTTGGGCTCACCTCAGGAAGGGCAGGATCCACTGAGGCCAGACCAGCAGGGTGGCAAGAGCCAGCTGTGAAGAGAGGACCATGCCTCGGTCATTCCCCGGTGACCAACCCTGAAGGTCAAGGGCGTCCCAGGCCCAGGCAGAACCCACGGTCCCACGGGACCTGACCAGCACAGGTGCCTCTCATCCACGTGGACGGCCTGAAAACATGCACCTCCCTGCTCCCTCCACAGCAACGGACATGCCATCCCACCACACAGCACCTGCTCACGGACACGCACGCAAACGTGCACCGCGTGGGATACCCGTGGACGTTCCACACGCAGTGTGTGACACACGTCTGAACAAGCACACAAACTCACGTGAAAATGCACCCACTACACGTGCACTAACACACGCACACGCCTGTGAAAGGACATGAACACGCACACCTACACTTGAGACACGCGATACGCGCACCCACTTACGTGACGCGCGCACCCACACGTGACACGTGCACCCATTTACGTGACACACATGCCCACACTTACACGAAGCGCACACCCACTCACGTGACAAGCGCACCCAGACTTATGAGACAACACGCACACCCACTTATGCAACACACACACCCACACTTATGCGACGCGCGCCCACACTTAGGCAACATGCAACACACGCACCCACGTGACACACAAACCCACTTACGACACATGCAACCACACTACGCGGCATGCAACATGCGCACCCACTTACGTGTCACACGCACCCACACTTAGGCGACACATCCACCCACACTTAGGCAACACATGACATGCGCACACACACAAAACACAACACACACACCCACACTCACGAGACATGACAGGCGCGGATGCACAGCACGCAGATGTGGGCAGTACACAGACACTCCTGCACAGCATGTGAACAAGGTACGAACACAAAGCACGGGGACGTAGTCGCAGTACACACAGCGCATAGATGCAAGTGAACAGCGTCACAGGAAGGCAGGTAGCGTGTGAACAGCACATAGACCCACAAACAGGCCCGGCACCTGGTGCACACTGCCACCTGCCTGCTCACCTTCGCAGTAGGGGAAGTTGTAGGCACCGGGCACACACGTGTCACACCGCAGCCCCGTCACGCGGGGCCGACAGCTGCACTGCCCACTCTGGGAGTCACAGGCTGCGTGCAGGGAGCCTTCGGCAGAGCAGTGGCAGGCTGTGGACAAGGATAGCTGTGGGCACGCAGTGGAGACCGCACCCGCCTCCCCACCGCTTCCTCCCTAGGCACTCACGGACACAGCTGGGAAAGCCGTGGAAGCCGGGGCTGCATTCCTGGCAGGCGGTGCCTGTGTAGCCGGGGCGGCAGCGGCACAAACCTCCCGCCCCACAGAGCTGGTCCAGGGCTCCCCGAGGGTCACAGGTGCATGCTGCAGGGGGACAATGGGGTCAGGCCCTGGCGCCATGTGGGTGGCAGAGCCCCTTCCTGCCCTGACCCTCTGCTCACCTTGGCAGTTAGGGAAACCGTGGTAGCCAGGGCGGCACTGGTCACAATGAGGTCCGGCAAACTCAGGCTGGCACAGGCAGCGGCCGGCCTCATCGCAGCCCTCGGGCAGGGTTCCTGCAGGGCTGCAGCCACACACTGCAGAGCGGAGCGGGTGTCATAGTAGGCCAGGCCCACGGGCCTCCCCTACCTACGCCCACATGGAGAGGTGCCACTCACACTGGCAGAGAGGGAAGTGAAAGTAGCCGGGGGCACAGCGATCACACGTGGCCCCCTCGAAGCCCGCTCGGCACCTGCACTGGCCTGTGTCAGGGTCACAGCGGTTGTCGGCCACTCCAGGGCTGGAACACTGGCAGGCTGCAGGAAGGGGCGGCCCACATGCTTGGTCAGAGGCACCAGGCCTCTGGTGTCCGCCTCGAGCGCAGGTAGAGGTTGAGTGGGGAGAGGGGACTCACGCTGGCAGCCGGGGCCGTAGAACCCTGGCGCACAGAGCTCACAATGGGTGCCTTGGAAGTTGGGTTTGCACACACAGCGTCCCACCCTCGGGTCCTTCCGGCAGGCGTTGCCCTGGGTCCCTGCCGCGCTGCAGTCACAATCTGGAGGGTGGGGACAGGCAGGGGAGTCTCAGATGCCCTGCAGACCCCAGTACGCCCCTCCTGGCAAACTTTCCCTCTCCACAAACTCATTTTCTTACACTTTTACACAACACTAACGAGAAAATAAAAGAATAAAAATCCCAACAACAGCTGCGCGCAGTGGCTCACGCCTGTAATCCCAGCACTTTGGGAGGCCGAGGTGGGCAGATCATGAGGTCCAGAGTTAGAGACCAGCCTGACCAACATAGTGAAACCCCGTCTCTACTAAAAATACAAAAATTAGCTGGGCGTAGTGGCGCGCGCCTGTAATCCCAGCTACTTGGGAGGCTGGGGCAGGAGAATCGCTTGAACCTGGGAGGTGGAGGTTGCAGTGAGCCAAGATCGCACCACTGCACTCCAGCCTGGGCAACAGGGCGAGACTCCGTCTCAAAAAAAAAAATTCCAACAAGGGAGAGGCGTGTTTGGGAAAACAGTGGCGTGCAACAAAGTCAGGCCAACTATCAAAACACTTCATTAGTTATTTGTTATGTAGATTCCTAGTTAGCTGCAAGCATTAACACAAACAGAAAATACAAATCAAAACTCAAAACAAGCTGCAAAGCAAATTATAGTTTTTGTTTTTTTTTTTGAGACGGAGTCTTGCTCTGTCGCCCAGGCTAGAGTGCAGTGGCACGATCTTAGCTCACTGCAAGCTCCGTCTCCCAGGTTCACACCATCCTCCTGCCTCAGCCTCCCCAGCAGCTGGAACTACAGGCGCACGCTGCCACGCCCGGCTAATTTTTGTATTTTTAGTAGAGACGGGGTTTCACTATGTTAGCCAGGACGGTCTCGATCTCCTGACCACGTGATCCGCCCGCCTCAGCCTCCCAAAGTGCTGGGATTAAAATTATAGTTTCTTTAGAAACAATGTCGGATGTTGGGAAGAAGGTAGAAAGAATGTATCAAATGTCTTAACTTACACATGAAAGGAGGGTTGTGAACACACTTCAGTTTTTGTTACTGATAGAAAAATAAAGGTTCAATTCTTGTCAAAAATGTAAGAGTAACCACTGGTCAGACCAGAACACAGAAAGAGAGCTTGCAAACCCTCCCCAGAGAGGAAACAGTAGCAAAAACAAACAGACCAAAATCAAAGCACGTTTTCTTGCTCTAACTTGTGAAAGTCAGGAAAGGAAACATTTCAGCAGAAAAGGAGAAATGATACAAGGGCAGGAGCGAGCCCGAACTGACAGCGGCAAGGACGATCGTGGGGCTGGGCTGTCTCCTTCATGAGATTAAAAACTGAAGACGTCAGCGTGACCAAGAGGAAACTCCAGCCATAGCCTCTTGAAAGAGCGTACCTTAAACCAACGCCTCAGACAGGTGGTAAACCGAGAGCTGTGTGCAGGGGGCTGGAGTGGACGCAAACACAGAGGTGAGTGAGGACGGAAGCTATGGCGGTAATGAGACGGAGGGAAGCTCAGGCACACCACCCAGTGGGGCAGCAGAAACGAACCTCTAGGAGCAGGTAACGTGTCCTGGGGGTGAGGGAAGCTAAAACTATTAAAATGGCAAGGAGAATTTGGCAAAACCAGAGTCAGAGAGAGACAAAGACTGGATGGAGATACATAGACTGTGACAGCTCAGAGGGACAGAAATTAAGCAAGGGTACTGTGGGTTTGAAGAGTATAATGAACAAACCTCCTTCTTTTTTTGGAAATGGAGTTTCGCTCTTGTTGCCCAGGTTGGAGTGTAGTGGCGCCATCTCAGCTCACTGCAAACTCTACCTCCCGGGTTTGAGCCATTCTCCTGCCTCAGCCTCCCGAGTAGCTGGGATTACAGGCATGCGCCACCACGCACAGCTTATTTTGTATTTTTAGTAGAGACGGGGTTTCTCCATGTTGGTGAGGCTCATCTCAAACTCCCGACCTCAGGTGATCCGCCCACCTCAGCCTCCCAAAGTGCTGGGATTACAGGCATGAGCCATCGCGCCTGGCCACAAGCCTGCTTTAACATGCCAAATCAGTACTCCATAGAGAACACACATTCCTGTCCAATGTTCCTGGAACAATCTAAAAGTGGTCACATTCTGGATTAGAAACAAAGAAAATCTCAAATTCCAAAAACAAAAGGCAGAAACTGCCAGGCGCGGTGGCTCATGCCTGTAATCCCAGCACTTTAGGAGGCTGAGGTGGGTGGATCAACTGAGGTCAGGAGTTCGAGACCAGCCTGGCCAATATGGTAAAACCCCATCTCTACTAAAAATACAAAAATTACCCAAGTATGGTGGTGGGCACCTGTAATCAATCCCAGCTACTTGGGAGGCTGAGGCAGGAGAATCGCTTGAACCTAGGAGGTGGAGGTTGCAGTGAGCCGAGATCGCGCAACTGGACGCCAGCCTGGGTGACAGAGTGAGACTCTGTGTCAAAATAAATAAATAAATAAATAAGATAAATAAAATTAAAAAATAAAAGTCATCACATTCTAGGTTAGAAGCAAAGAAAATCTCAAATTCCAAAGACAAAAGGCAGAAACTTGTCAGTGTGCCAAGTCTAACCATGATGCAGCAGAACCAGAACTGAACACCACGAAAAGGACAGGCGGGAAACCTCAGCACCTTCAACAGTGACAGGCTGAAAGAAAATAAAACCCCAAATGGTAGACTATTTAAAAAAAAAAAAACAGCAATGAGGACACCCCACATCTCAAACTACGAGACACCTAGCCGAAGCTATACTCTGAGGAAAATTTATAGCTTTAAACTAGAGTTTCCCAGCCTCAGGACTACTGACATTCCGGGCTGGATAACTCTTTGTTGTGCATGCAGGAGCGGTCCTGTGTTGTAGGAGGTTCGCAGCATCCCTAGCCTCTACCCACTGGATCGGTTACATCCATCAATCATCACAACCAAAAATGTCTCCAGACATCATCGAATGCTTCCTGTGCATCAAAGTCACCACTGGCTGAGAACCACTGCTTTAAGCCTTTTCGTTGGGAATGAAGACAGACTAAAAATAATAACTCAAGAAGCTATTTAAAAAAAAGTAATAAAGAAAGTGGATTAAAGAAATTGAATATTAGAAAGGAAAATCTCTCCTCCCAAAGAAAGAAAAACCTCAGCAGGTCTTATCAAGAGAACCGCATCTGTACTTCGAACAGACCAATAAACTCAACAAACCTCTGTTAGGTCTGATCAACCAAAAAAAAAAAAAAAAGAAAGAAAGAAAATAAAAATAAAAATAGATGAGAACAGAAATGAACAGAAATTTTAACTTTATAACAGGTCACTGTGCATAACTTTATGTCAATACATTTAAAAATCCAAACAAAATACACAATTTGCTAATACAAATAATCAAACCTGACTTAAGATGAGGAAGAAAACTGGCCGGGCGTGGTGGCTCACGCCTGTAATCCCAGCAGTTTGGGAGGCCGAGGCAGGTGGATCACTTGTGGTCAGAGTTCAAGACCAGCCTGGCCAACATGGTGAAACCCCGTCTCTACTAAAAATACAAAAAATTGGCCAGGCATGGTGGCAGGTGCCTGTAAATCCCAGCTACTCGGGAGACTGAGGCAGGAGAATCGCTTGAACCCAGGAGGCGGAGGTTGCAGTGAGCCAAGATCGTGCAGCTGCCCTCCAGCCTGGACGACAGAGTGAGACTCCATCTCAAAAAAAAAAAGATGAGGTAGAAAACTGAATACAATAGCCACAGAATACATTCAAACCTTAATTTAAGATCTCTGTTGAAAAACAGGTATCAGAGGCCAGTCTCAGTGGCTCACACCTGTAATCCCAGCACTTCGGGAGGCCAAGATGGGTGGATCACGATGTCAGGAGATCAAGACCATCCTGCTTAACTTGGTGAAACCCCATCTCTACTAAAACTACAAAAAAAATTAGCCAGGCCTGGTGGCGGGCACCTGTAGTCCCAGCAACTCAGGAGGCTGAGGCAGGAGAATGACGTGAACCTGGAAGGCGGAGCTTGCAGTGAGCCGAGATCGTGCCACTGCACTCCAATCTGGGTGACAGAGCGAGACTCCATCTCAAAAAAAAAAAAAAAAAAAAAAACGAAAAAAGAAAAACAGGTATCAGGACCAAAGGGTTTTGTAAGTTTGACCAGACTTTTAACAAGTAAATAATTTCTGTGATTTTTAAACTGATTGGGAGCATAAAAAAGTGTGGATGATTTCCCAAGTATTTTACAAAACCAAAACAATCTCACTTGTGAATTTAGACAAAATAAAATATTGATGTTCAACGCTGTGTCCCCGTTAGGAAAGACAATACAATTCATTGTAATGAACACATTGAAAGTGAATACTGTACAGCCACAGGTAAATTACTGAGTGCTTACTATGGCCCAGTAGCGAAAAGATAAATTGTCAGTTTACACCCGGGATTAGCAAACTAGTCTATGGACTCCTCGCTTGTTTTTGTAAATAAAGTTTTATTGGAACACCGCCAAGCCCACTCATGAATACATGTTCTATGGCTGCTTGCAAGCTACAGCTGGTAATGGTAGAGCTGAGGAGTTTCCCCACAGGGACCACACGGCCCTCAGTCTATGACATTTACCGTCTGGACCTTTTCCGACAGTTTGTTGACCCCTGGTTTACACTATTGACGAAAAACTAAACATTTCCACGTAAAAAAGAAAACCATCAGAGAACCAGCAGACAAGAGGATTCCGGGGTAAGGGAGCAGCATCTAAATCCGACCCAGACAGAGATTCGGTAGAACAACATGGGCAGATTCACCTAAAAATTTACAAAATCAGGACACAGAAAAAAGCTCCCCCAAAAAATAAGGGGCAAATGACCCATCAGGAGAAAAACACACAACTGATAATAGGTGATACAGGCTGGTCACAGAGGCTTACGCCTGTAATCCCAGAACTTTGGGAGGCTGAGGCGGGCAGATCCCTTGAGGTCAGGAGTTCGAGACCAGCCTGACCAACATGGAGAAACCCCGTCTCCACTAAAAATACAAAAATTAGCCAGGCATGGTGGCGCATGCCTGTAATCCCAGCTACCTGGGAAGCTGAGGCAGGAGAATCACTTGAACTCGGGGGGCAGAGGTTGCAGTGAGCTGAGATTGCAGCATTGCACTCCAGCCTGGGCAACAAGAGTGAAACTCCGTCAAAAAAAAAAAAGAAAAAAAAAAAAAGAAAGCACTTGAAAAGTCAAGCTTACAGAGTAGTCAAAGTGCAGCTAAAAATGACACAATATCGTGCCAGGCGTGGTGGCTCATGCCTGTAATCCCAGCACTTTAGGATGCCAAGGCAGACGGATTACCTGAGGTCGGGAGTTCGAGACCAGCCTGACCAACATGGAGAAACTCTGTCTCTACTAAATTACAAAATTAGCTGGGTGTAGTGGCGCATGCCTGTAACCCCAGCTACTTGGTAGACTGAAGCAGAAGAATCGTTTGAACCTGGGAGGTACAGGTGGTAGTGAGCCAAGATCACACCACTGCATTCCAGCCTGGGCAAAAAGAGCAAAACTCCATCTCAAAAAAAAAAAAAAAAAAAAAGACGTCATATCAAATACAGTCTAAGAGCCCACTCACTGGGAAAGATGCCATGCTTGTATGTCCTGTCACGAAAGGGAAAAACCCTTCCAACTAGACTATGATATGCCACCAAGCAAAAGACACGTCCCAATTCCAGAAACACTAAAAAGCAAGGGAACATGGCTCTGACTTGAGAATATTTTTTGTCTATCAAGCCAAGAGTGATAGACTCTGCTATGTGGTAATGGCAATGATTTGGTCAGCAGGTGCCATGCTGCTCTGTGGCTGTGACTGTATGCTGGGAGACTCTTTTTTTTTTTTTTTTTTAATTATTTTTTGAGATGGAGTCTCGCTCTGTCACCTAGACTGGAGTGCGATGGTGGATCTCAGCTCACTGCAACCAGGTTCAAGCGATTATCCTGTTTCAGCCCCCCAAGTAGCTGGGATTACAGGCACGCACCACCACGCCTGGCTAATTTTTGTATTTTTAGTAGAGATGGGGTTTCACCATGTTGGCCAGGCTGGTGTCTAACTCCCGACCTCAGGTAATCCACCTGCCTCGGCCTCCCAAAGTGCTGGGATTACAGGTGTGAGCCACTTTGCCCGGCCAGTTTTCTACCTCATCTTAATAATGCTTTATCACGGTATGATTAAAAAAAAAAAAAGAACCTAGATTTCAAACCACTGGGGGCTGTTTAAATAAATACTTCTTTAGTCCCTATGAAAGAGACCACAAGACAATGTGTTTACAGTATTGTGGCTGGGACGTAATCACAGGACAGGGTGCAGAGCGCATGACGAAGCTTGCGAAAGAGAAGTGCTTGTGTACAGAGAGCATTCAAGCGCTGTGCAGAGCTGGTGGAATTGTGGATAACTTTTTGATTTTGTTTTTCTTTTTGAGATGGAGTTTCGCTCTGTTGCCCAGGCTGGGGTGCAGTGGTGCAATCTCGGCTCACTGCAAGCTCCGCCTCCCGGGTTCAAGCGATTTTCCTGCCTCAGCCTCCTCAGCAGCTGGGATTACAGGTGCCCGCCACCATGCCCAGCTAGTAGAGACGGGGTTTCACCATGTTAGCCAGGCTGGCCTTGAACTCCTGACCTCAGGTGATCCACCTGCCTTGGCCTCCTGAAGTGCTGGGATTACAGGCGTGAGCCACTGTGCCCAACCAATTTTCTTTTTTGAAACAAGGTCTCACTCTGTTGCCCAGGCTGGAGTGCTGTGGTGTGATCATGGCTCACTGCAGCCTCGGCCTTGGAGGCTCAAGCAATCCTTCCACCTCAGCCTCCGGAGTAGCTCAAACTACAGGCACACATCACTACGCGCCCGGCTAATTTTTGTATTTTCTGTAGAGACAGGGTTTTACCATGTTGCCTGGGCTAACTTTTCTTTGGCTTTATGCCTACCTATATTTCTGAAGGTTTTCCAGTGTGAATAGGCATAATTTGCATAAAAAGAAATAAGCCAAAAATAAAGTGACCAAATGAAAATCCTCCCTTTCTCCAGGAACTTCCTGTGAAGCTGCCCCCATGGCTCCAGGGCAGGCCAGGGACCTGGGGGCCTCAAGGACACTTACTCACAATCTGGCCAGCTGGCAGCACCTGCTCCCTGGTGTCATTGGACGACGAGGGCGTCGCTGAGGGGAAGAGACACGCATGTTGGCCAGGTCTGCTCAGAACCCCAGCACCCTACACCCCCTGCCACCCTTAGTCTCTCAGCGCAATCGGAGATGCAGGCAGGACAACACGGTCCACCCTGGGGAACCCCTCCACCCCCTGCAGGGCTCCTGGAGTCCAGCAGGTAGTGGTATCTGTTCGGATGCCCCTGGCAGGTGCTCACGGTAGCAGCTTGGGAAGCCTGTGAAGCCCTCGGCACACACGTCACACCGCTCCCCAGAGAAGTTGGGCCGGCAGTAGCAGCGACCCGTCAGGTCCTCGCAGGTGCCATCTGTGAAGTCGGACTTGCAGTTGCAGCCTGGGCAGAGGCAGGAGCCAGGTAAGCCTGGAGCTACCAGGACCCAAGAGGTGGGTTCCAAGATGGGTCAGTCTCTACCTCCCTAGCCAGGGCCGTGGGGATGAGGGCTACAGCCAGGCCCCCTGGGGGGACATGAGGGCTGGGGACCCGCCCGTGGCCTGGGAGGCTCCTTCCTGGGCTGGGCTGGCCTGGAAGCTCAGGACATCCCCTCCAAAGCAGCCCCAAAGGCCCAGGAACGCCTCTTTCCGGGCAGACCCTGAGACCCAGGACACCCGTCCAACTGAGCCCACTCACGGCGGCAGACGTGGGGCGAGTCGAGTGGGTGGTTGGGAGAGCGGTAGAAGCCGGGCAGGCAGCGCTCACAGTTGACGCCAGTGGTGTGGTGCTGGGGGTGCAATGGCTGTTGAGTCTGGGGAGGTCCCTGCCCCACCTCGGGGCCAGCCCATTCCCAGCCCTCTAGCCCAGCCCACCTGGCAGTCGATACAGACACCCCCACCCTGATAGGTGCCATCCAGGCTCTGGCTGGCGCGGCGCCGGTCCACCTCAGGGTCGTAGTAACAGTCGGTGGCATGGCCGTGGCAGTTACAGGCTAGAGAGAGGGGAGCGCAGCTGTTGGCACGCCCTCCACGGGCCCGGGCATTGGGGCCCTCTCATGGGTCAGGGTGTGGGCAGGACATGCGTGTGTGGGAGGAGGCACTCACACTGGCACTCGTTGGCGCTGTTAGCAGTCGCAGGCTTCCACGGCTGCTGGTTGAAGCCGGGGCAGCAGCGGTCGCAGGTGCCCCCACAGGTGTTGTGCTGGCAGGTGCACTGCAGCCTGTGGGGAACACAGGAGGGGGGCTCAGGCCCATCCTGGAGGCAGGTGGCAGGTGCTCAGTCCCTTCCCTGAAGGGGCCTGTGATCCCCTCGATGGCTTGGCTTGCCACACGGACACGGCCCCCCACTGCTGTTTCTCTAGCTATCAGGCAGCAAGTGTTAGCCCAGACTCAGCATCCCCGAGCCAGTGGCTCTGACGCAACTTCCCCAGGCTGAGAGAATGGACACAAGGAAAGAGGCGGTGGAGGACAGGGTCTCACAGGGCCTTTGTAGAGGCGGGACTGGGGAACAGGTATGCATTGACCAGGTGGGGCCTAGGACAGGGCACCTCAGGGGTCAGTAGAGCCCCCTAGCCTGCAGGTCAGGACAGAGACCTGCGTTCTCCAAAACGGAGTTATGCCCTTTCCACTTCGGCCAGGACTCGAACGTAAGCCCAAAACCTCCCTGAGCCAGAAGGGAAAGGGGCCCATTTGCACCCCCCCAAGGCTCAGATTTCACTTAGCAGGCAGGACTCCTAGGCATCCTGGTCACCTCCCTAGGGCCAAGTGGCCAAGAACTGCTTCCTTCTTCCAGCTGGGGTGGACACTAAGTCAGAGGGCTGGAATCTTGCCTTATGTCCCGTGGGCAGGGTGACAGCTGGAGGGAGACAAGGCCTGAGGTTGGAAGCACCTACTCCTCAGTATTAGCCAGACCACAGCGGGAGTCCCTGCCCCAGCACACAACACAGCCAGACCACAGCGGGAGTCCCTGCCCCAGATCAGGCTCTGCCGGGGGCTGCAGGGCCATGCGTTTCCTGAGCAGGACCCCAGAAGTCAGTCCATGAGGATTAGACCCAGAGCCTCGAATTGTCTAGCTCTAGTCCTGTCCTCCACGGGGCCCACCTCACAGGGCCTCGGGAATCAATATTGCTTTCCCTCTGAATCCAGAAACATCTGGGAGGGCCATACCCTCAATGAGAGGAATTGGGAAATTAACTGCCCGTCAGCACAGGTGATCAACAAAGCAGCTGCTCTATCTTCGCACCAACTCCAAGTACCTACAAGCAAGGGCCTGAAGCTGGTGTTCCGTTTTTCAAAAATCCACATGGTCAAGAAATTGATAGGAAAAGTGGTGCCAGGCTGGCGATACCCTGGGGTGTATAGCAAAAGCTCTCCCAAAACCATCCCAATCCCAGGGCACACCAGAAGCACAAAGATAAAGCCTGCTAAAGACCTTGCAGAGAAACCATGTGGCAGGTCAGCAGAAAGAGCCTCAAGAACCTCACAAAACGGAGTAATCTAGTAGAAGCTGGAGAAGAATGTTAAAAATGGTCATAAAGAAATCTAAAACATAGGCCGGGCGCAGTGGCTCACGCCTGTAATCCCAGCACTTAGGGAAAGCCAAGGCGGGTGGATCAGGAGGTCAGGAGATCGAGACCATCTGGCTAACAAGGTGAAACCCCATCTCTACTAAAGAAAAATACAAAAAATTAGCCGGGTTTGGTGGCGGGCGCCTGTAGTCCCAGCTACTCAGGAGGATGAGGCAGGAGAATGGCATGGACCCGGGAGGTGGAGCTTGCAGTGAGCCAAGATTGCGCCACTGCACTCCAGCCTGGGCAAGAGTGTGATACTCTGTCTCAAAACAGAATAAAATAAAATAAAAAAGAAATCTAAAACATAATAAAAAAAAACACTATGGAAAACAGGCAGATGTGAAAAAGAACCAATCAGAACTTCTAGAAATGAAAAATGAAACTATAAAATTAAAGACTCAATGGATGGGCTAAACAGCAGACCAGACACAGTGGAAGAGAGATTTAGTGAAGTGGAAGAGGAGCTAAAGAAGCTATCCAGAAGACAACTCAGAAGATAAAGAAAGAGGAAATAGAAATTCTGAGAAGGAAACCAGAAGGCGCTCCTGTATCTAATGGGGACTCCAGGGGAAAAGAGGTAGGAAAGGGAGCCAACAGTCAGAAAGAATGGCCAAGGATGGTCTTGAATTAATAATGAACACATGGCCAGGCGCAGTGGCTTACACCTGTAATCCCAGCACTTTGGAGGCCAAGGCAGGTGGATCACGAGGTCAGGAGATCAAGACCATCTTGGCTAACGTGGTGAAACCCCGTCTCTACTAAAAATACAAAAAAAAAAAAAAAAAAAAAGGCCGGGCATGGTGGCTCACACCTGTAATCCCAGCACTTTGGGAGGCCGAGGCGGGCAGATCACAAGGTCAGGAGATCGAGACCATCCTGGCTAACATGATGAAACTCCGTCTGTACTAAAAATACAAAAGAATTAGCCAGGCGTGGTGGCAGGCGCCTGTAGTCCCAGCTACTCAGGAGGCTGAGGCAGGAGAATGGCGTGAACCCAGGAGGCGGAGCTTGCAGTGGGCCGAGATCGTGCCACTGCACGCCAGTCTGGGCAACAGAGCGAGACTCCGTCTCAAAAAAAAAAAAAAGAAAAAAAAGAAAAAGAAAAAGTGTGAGTCCTGAGCAAGAAAAAAATCCCAATCCTCAACACATCACAATAAATCTGCAGAACACCAATGGCAAAAAGACCATAAAAAGTCCCGGAGAGGAAGACGACCCCCAGAGGATCAGCAACTACAGGGACAATGGACTCTCCCAAGCACCTGGAGAGGTGAAGAGACAGTCAAATCATTTCTCCAAAGTGCTGAGAGACACAGCTATCAACCATGAATCCTACAGTCAGCTCAACTCTCATTCAAGAGGGAGGACAAAACAGCCGTTTTCAGACAATTCCAGATAGACTGTCATGGAATAGAAAAACTATGGGGTGCATTTCAGGGAGGAGGAAGCAGCAACCCAGGGGATGGGGATGGTGATGGTGATGGTGGGGGTGGGGGTGATGATGGTGATGGTGGGGGTGATGATGGTGATGGTGGTGGTGATGATGGTGATGACGGTGATGGTGGGGGTGATGGTGGTGATGGTGGTGATGGTGGGGGTGGTGATGATGATGGTGGGATGATGATGGTGGGGTGATGATGGTGGGGGTGGGCTGGTAGTGGGGGTGATGGTTTGGGTGGGAATAAGTTGATGGTGGAGGTAAGGAGGCAGAAAATTGCTGGCTGAAGACATGGAGCCCCCTTCCCTGGAGGAGAGGCGGGGTGGCGGGTAAAGGGTGCAGGGAGAACACGGGCAGGCTGATGTTTTGGGACACTGGTGCATGACCAGGTGCGGGTAACAGAGTCTGTGGTTCCAGGAAAGATTCCAGTCACCCCTGCTTGCACCTGCAGGGAGAGCTGAGCTCAGTCCACACCCAGGTGCGGTGAGTCAGGGGATGGCAATGTCCTTCCTCTCCTTGGAGGCCCATCGGGCTGCCTGGTGGGTTCCACTCCCTGCTGTCACGAGCTGCGTCCCCACTTGGCACTTAATTTCCCACAACAACTTAGTTCTGCTGGAGCTCAGCAGCCTGAAGCTGTGCTGGCAGCAACCAGTGCCCAGGGTGGGTCCCCAGGGCCCACAGCTCCTGGCAAACAGCCCAAGTCCTCCGGCTCAGGTGACTGTGCCACTTCTCCCCTCAGACCCATCACCGCATCCGAAGGGGCCCGGGGCTCCCGCCTCTGCTCGGCACTGACCGTGAGAATAGGAGTAAACCTTGGTCCTATCTGAGCTCCACCCGCCTCCCCACCTCCCCTGTAAACTGGAGCGTGGACAGAGCAGTAAGACCCCGCAGAAGGCAGGGGCAGGTCCCAAATCCAAGCGCATGAAGTTGGGCTGCTCGGTTGCAGGCACTAGATGAGCCCTGCCAGCTCCCTGCTGGGGTTCCAGGAGCCTCGTCACTCGCTCAGCCTCAGCTGCACCACTCTGAGTGGCTTCTGTCCAGCCCCATGCCTGCACTGCCACCCTCGGGTGTTACGCCCTCCGGGCACCACGCTGAGTACTGGTTTGCGTGTTTCCCAGCTGCCTCCCCCGGAACAGGTGCTCCTGAGGCTGGGCTGGGGTCCCACCCTGTGTTCCCATTCCCAGGAAAAGGGCCCAGCATGTGTTAGGCACTCAACACACAGCTGCTGGTTGAAGGAACCAACAGAGGGAGGGAGGAAAGGAGGGACATGCCCCGGGGCTGCTTCTCGGCAGAATGAGCCTGGCCCTACCTTACTGAGGACTCTGGGTGAGGCCCAGGAATGTGCTGGTGCCAGCACCAGGGCCACTTTCCCATTCTGTGAGGGGCTCCCGGGAGGTGGACGCTCTGCAGTGCCCTCGGCCACCCCCAAAAGGAGGCACACAGGGCACAGCAGATGACGGGTGTTGGCTGCCCCCACCCCGCCATCCCCGTCCTGGGCCTTGGTCCCTGCTTGGCTGGAGTGAAGGTCAGGCCTGGGGCCGCCAGGAAGTTGTCTGTTGTGTCCTGAAAGGTTGGGGGAGCTGGGCGGGCACCCCCAAAGTGAATTAGGGCTGCCTCGGCAGGTAGTGGGCACCTGTCCGTTCTAGGGGATGCAGGCGTGGAGTCGGGGCTCAATCATCCCCATCACTGACTCCCCTCCACGGGGCCCCAGGTGTCCATTATGGTGGGAAGGCCAGCTGGCCTGGGGGTCCGGAGAGCCTCACCTCTGCTGGCAGTAGGGCAAGGCCCCCCCAAACTAAGACAGGGCACCCTGGGGAGGCTGCACACACCCTGGCCTCCACATCACTGCACACATGAGGAAACTGAGGCCCATGCGGTGGTGGTCAGTTCAGGTCACACAAGAGAGCAGGGCCGTGGTGGGCCATGGAACCAGGTCACCCACCCTCAGGTTAGGCAGGGGTGACAAGGACAGGCAGGGAGCTGGGGGTCTCACCTGAACGGGGCCTCACCTGAACGGGTCCTCACCTGAACGGGGCCACACCTGAACGGGGCCACACCTGAACGGGGCCTCACCTGAACGGGGCCACACCTGAACGGGGCCTCACCTGAACGGGGCCTCACCTGAACGGGGCCTCACCTGAACGGGTCCTCACCTGAACGGGTCCGTGGGGTCTTTGGCATCACAGGCATCCGCGTGGCCATGGCAGACACAGCGGCCTCCAATGCTGATATCCTTGATGCTGTAATAATACTGCACCCGCAGGCCCCGTGAGCGCCAGGCGGCCAGGCCTCACCCACCCTGAGTCCCGGGTCCACCCAGCCGGTCCCCCTCCCCCGCCTGGGCCACGGGCAGCTCACCCGGCGGGTGACCGTGGGGTCCCGCAGCGCCTTCCCCATGAGGTGCCCCAGCAGCGTGTTGGTGCGCAGGAAGCGCAGGCGGACGTTGGTGGCCTTGGTGAACTCACGTAGCAGCGGCGAGTAGGAGAAATTCATGGCGCCCGGACGTCCGTTCACCAGGGACACCACGATCTGTGGGCAGCATGCGGTGAGGCCAGTGTGGCCCTAGCCCCCGCTCAGCACTGCCCCTCCCGGCCCACCTTTCCCTTCTGCAGCCCCGCACCGCGCTGCCCCTCCCCTCCCGGCCCACCTCTCCCTTCTCCAGCCCCGCACGGCGCTGCCCCTCCCAGCCCACCTCTCCCTTCTCCAGCCCCGCACGGCGCTGCCCCTCCCCGCCCCACCTCTCCGTTCTCCAGGGGCACGATGCGTGAGTACTCGGTGGTGCAGATGGCCGCGTCGTCCCGTGTGATGCGCTCCAGCGTCTGTGGCCCGAACCGCTCCAGACAGTCCCTCTTTGAGGCTGCGGGGAATGGCGGGAGGGAATGGCGGGAGGGGAGGGCGCTGGATCACCAGAAAAGCCTGGGCCCCCGCAGTGCCCCGGGCCCCTTGACATCTCCAGGCCTCGCCACTGAGGCTCCCACAGGCCAAGAGGCCGTGTGACAGAGACCACAGGTCGCTGGCTGAGGGGGCCTGGCCCGTTGGACTGCACTGCCCCCCACCACTCACCACTCTCCCTTGCACGATTTGATGTGAGTGACCCCCCACCCCCCGCAATGACCATCCTCACCCCCTTCCTTGGGGACAGACGCCTACTGCCCATCACTGACCCGCCCCTCCCCCATTCTCAGGCCAGGGAATTTTAGGGGACACGTGACCAGGCCTGCCCCATTGGGGAGGAGCACCCACTCCCACCAGCATGACTGGTCAGGGTGGCACGGGGCCAAGGACGGCCAGCATCTGGGCTAGGACTCCAGTACTCCTGACACAGGTGGCTAGGCTGGCAGGAGGCGAGGTGGGAGCTGCCAGGGCCCTTTTGTCACCACGGGAGCTGCCGGCGCATGAAGCCATCCAGAGGCAGCCAAGAGATGGCACCAGAGATTCCTGGCGCCACAGCCCCTGGACTCGGCTGTGCCCGACGCCGGGGACAGGAGCCAATAAATCCCCAGGAGCCTTTGGGTCCTCATCTGACAGTCATGACCACAGCAGCCGGGTATGGGGGCAGGGCTGGGTGTTCTGAGACCTTCAGAAGCCTGGTCATGGAGAGCCTGCCCAGGGACCCCCCTGCCTCGCCCCCCAGGCCCCATGGCGGCAGAGACTCACAGGCAAAGAACTGCCAGGGCTGGTAGGTGCGGCCGAAGTCCATGGACCGCTCCAGCACCCAGAGGTCCGGCCGGGGTGAGTTGGCAAACTTGATGAGGACGTAGGCCACATGGAAGACCTGCGGGTCGAGAGGGTGTCAGGGGAGCCAGGGGTGCCTGGATTCCCATGCTCCCAGGGGCCTGGCTCATTTTCTGCCCCTCAGGTGAGGCTGCAGCAAGGGATGTGGCACCCTTGCCACATAGGGGGCACCTCTGGGTTTGCCTGCATGGGGTAGACGAACCCAGGGGAGAGGGCTCCCCAGGGATGGAGATGAGTCCCCGGGAACCAGCCCTCCTGGAAGGGCTCCCCGCCTGTGCTCGGGACCAACGCGCTGCCTCCTCCCCTTCCCTGCCGCAGGAGTTTGGGGTTCCCCATGGTCCTGCAAGCTCTGTAATTGCAACTGGAGCAAGCTAGGGAGAGGCCCACCTACGGCGCAGGCAGGAACACACCCCAGCGTCCCCACAGCCCTCACGTCCAGCCAGGCCCGGTGGCCAGACAGTGGTCCCCGCCACCAGGCAGGTCCAAAGGTCCAACCCCCTTGTCCCTCTGACAGGTCAGCGGCTCCTAAGACGGGGCCCCTGTCCCCACCTCACACCGGGCACCCCTCCCCAGGCTCCACTCACTCCCATGCTGACCAGCCCACAGCGAGAGGCCCACTGAGCCCCCGGGTACCAGGCTGCAGGGAGCAAGCGGGGCTCAGCCTTGCAGGCAGGGGGCCCTCTCGAAGCTGAGTCTGCCTCGGAGACTCCACCAGCCCAGGCACTGGGGCAGTAGCACTGCTGTGGCCCGGTGTGTGTCAGGGCAGCCGTGCCCAGGGCAGAGGAAAGCTGCTCCTTCCCAGGCCCCCGAAACCCCAAGCCCCTGCCCCGGCCCCACCCTGGCTCTGTCCACTTTCTCCCCGTGTGTCAGCCCGACCTCCACCCAGGGACAGCCCATGTGTCTGTGCCTCGGGGCTGGGGGAGAGCCTGGCTCAGTCTTCACAGGACGCTTTGTACATCTCCTCAGAGAAGCCTTCCCTGACTGCAGCTCCTCCCCCTAACCCTCAGCTGTGGACATCTCCCCAGGCCCAGGCCCTTCTCCCTGCACAGGCCAGGCCTGCTGGCTCCCCTCAGGCCTCTGATCAGCCTGGGCTTCCCTCCCTCCCTACCCATCCCCTGACACCCTGCCCTCAGGACTCCAGGCCTGAGCCTCTCCTGCCCCCAGCAGTCAGTGCTACCCAGCCTCATCTCTGCACCCACCCGACATGACCACAGGCCTCCATGCCTGCACCTGGGGGTGCACACACACCCGCCCAACAGTGAAACACCATGGGGGTGGCTCCTCCATGGACCCAGGCCACAGGCCCCCTCTGAAAAGGTCTCTGGTCCCTAAAAACAGCCCATGGCCTCAATGGCAAGAGGCTGCACCCAGGAGCGGGGGGGGGGGGTCCGGAGGCACACAGGAGGGGGCGGTGCCCAGGCAGCACTCCGCCTTCACACTTACGCAAGCCAGGGCTCAGCCCCTGCTGCAGCAGAGTGCTCCCACCCGCCATAGCCTCTGAGGGGAGCCCTAGGCTCCCCCTATGTGGCGGCAAAGGAGGGAAGCTGTTTCCAGGCCCTGTCACAAGCCTGGAGGCTCCAAGGGAGGGTGAGCCCCTCCCCAGCCCCTCTCAAACAAAGGGGAAAGGGCTCTCCCAGGCAGAGGCTCCACAGGGACCTGGCAGGGAGGCGGAGGAAACACGAACCTCTCCCCCGCCTGTACGAGCAGGCCCGGGTGCCAGGGAGAGAGGCAACTCATGGACCCACAGCACAGGTGTGGCCTGCCTGTCCTGGCCCACACCTCCCCTGACAGGCCCACAGGGTCTGCAATGGAGACCTTGGGAGACCTCAGTACTCAGCCCAACTCTTTGCGGGTGGCAGTGGGGACCGGCCCCTCCTCTGCTCACAGGTGGGCCCCCAGGTGGGCCCTAAAAAGGCCAGCAGGCCTCCGAGGGTCACGCCACACCCCAGGGCCACCCACCACACTTCCTCGGGACAGTGACCTGCCAGTGCCCACTCCTCCGGAGGGTTTCTCCCCATAGCAGGTGCACCTGGGAACAGCTGGGTGCTGTTGGCCAGGTAGGCCTGGGAGCCTAGGGCCCCAAGGGGGAGAGCAGGGTCCCCCAGAGCTGCACGAGACCTACAGTCACCCTACTGGACTGAGCCAGACTGCTGTGGGGTCCCCCATGAAAAGACCACAGACCCCTCATAGCTTCAGCCCTTAGGGGCACCAGCTGCCCAGACTCCAGGTAGGGGGCAAGGTTCCAGGACTCCAGACATACCAGGTCCAAATCCCACCCTTCTCGGAGGGTTTGGCGTTGCAGGGACTGTGGGAGCCAAGCGCAGCCTTCCGGGGTGGGGGCGGGGCACAGGCCTATTCACCGGCTGCCAGGCTCTGAGGTCATCGTCTACCTCCCTGTGGGTGGGGGGCAGGGAAACAGGCCCTGTCCAGCAGGGAGGGGTCTGAGCCTCTTCAGGGACAGACCCTATACCCAGCCCCACACCTGGGCCTCAGCAGCCCCCTGTGGGCCTGACCACAAGCATTCCAGAGAGCCCCAGGTGGGGGCCAATGGCTCCTGTGCCTGGACAGGGAAGGGTCCACTCGAGGTGGACGGGGGCACGGACACAGGCTGTTCTCAGGGAGCTGGCAGCACAGCCCTCCCACCAAAGGCTCCGAAGGAGACTAAAGGTCCCGACTGAGCCCCCTGGGAGCCGCCCCCGCTGTTCCCTGAGCGCCTGGATGGAGGCTGCACTCTCCTCAGCCCAATCCGTCCTCCCCCCTCCCCTTCAGCAGGCCAGTCACATTTTTCCCAGCTGAGAGCACTTGCACAAATATTGACTTGAAGACGCTGATCAGCAGGATGAGGGGGACACAGACACTTCGCCCTCCCCACCCCTGGGACGCACGGGAAGATCCTGGCCTCCTGTCTCTCCCCCATCCCAACCATCTGTGTCAGACAGGGGCCCTGGACAGCTGTCCTCGAGGGCCTGGTGGCTGCACAGATGCTCACAGGAAGGGAAGCCCGCACTGGAGGACTCCCATCTGTCTCTGACCTGGTCGCGGCTCCCAGGGCCACACCGGCCGCCCTCGCCATGACCCGGAGCGAGCGCAGACCCTAGGCTTCAGGACCGCCCTTCCCCCTCCACGCCCCGCTCAGCTCAGCTGCCAGTGCTGACCTTTCCGCTGCTACATAGTTCTGTGCAGAAAGAAAAAAAATTCTTTTAAAGCAAAAGCCAAACAAAAGCCGCCTGAGTTATTTTTAAAAATCGGCTATTTTGGGGCAGGCACGTCTCCAGGACAGCAGCCGGACCCGCCTCTCAGCCACTGCACCCCCCCAGTCCCCCCAACTCAGCCTGACCTGGGAGGGCCACAGTTCCCAGAGGAGGCCTCTGCCCGGTGACTACTGCGTCACAGGGGGTCGGTGAGAGCCCCAGGAGTACGGGGCCCGGGGCCCAGGGCCCAGGCAGGCTCCAGGCTTCAGGGGTTGTGTGGCCCTGGGGCGGACACTTCCCTTTCCTGGGCACAGGGCAGTGGGAAGAGCTGCAGAGAGGGGCATCAGGATAAAATGCCTTTCATGAGGGCATGAAGGTTTGAGCACCCTGGGAGGGAGGACGCCAGCTGTTCCTGGATGGCAGGCAGCAGCCACCCCGCAGACACACTAAGAGGCCCCCACTGGAGCTGCCCCACTCACTGGCGCTCCGAAGGCAAAGCTACAGAGGGGACTGAGTAGGTGCTGGGGTCTGGGCAGCACGGTGAGGACTACAGAGAAATGCTGGTGGGGCTTTTGGGGACCCTGGGGATGGTGTGGGGCTGTTGGCTAGCAGCCTCCTGGGCTGAGGCACCCACCTCACCATGGGGTGGGCTGTGGCTGGAACCTCCAGAGGAGGGGAGGCGGTGCTGTCCTGTGCCCAAACCCAGCTCTGCCCTGGCTCATCTTGGGTTGGGGAGACCAGGGCCAGGCCCAGGTGCCCGCTGTGCTGGGTGAGGGCCAGTCCAGCCTTCCCCAGCAGCCTGGATCACAGCGGTCTGTGACTCAGCCCCCGCCCTGCAGGAAGAAGGGCATTGTGCCAATTCCCGGGGCAGGAAAAGCCCCTCCTAGCCCCAGGCGTCCGGGCCAGCACCCTGACCGCACTGCTCTGACAGGGCACCAGGGCACCCAGCCCCCTCGATGCCCAGAGTCCTGGGCCAGCCCAGCCCTTGCCCGCTCCCGCCATGTGCCTCCCCTCGAAGAGACCCCATCTGGAAACACAGATAAGCCCCACAGCAGGGGCGGGGCAGGGCGGCAGCCGGGAGCATCTCCACTGGCCCCCAGCTGGGTGAATAAGCACGGCAGCCACACAACCTATCAGGGGTCCGGAAACACGCCCCACACAGACACTTCTCCCAGAGGGACGCAGAGTGGAAAAGCCGGGGGTTTCCACAGCAAGCCCACCGCTGGGAAGAAAAATAAAAACTCCAAGGCCAGAACCCCCAACTCCGGGGTTGGACGCCGCCATGCCCAACTACAGATGTCCTAAGCAGGATAGGAAAACTTCCAGGAGTGGGCGGAGGACGGGAGCTCCCCAGCTGGAGGGAGAGGATGGGGTCCCAGCCAGGGGGCTGCCCGCGCCTCAACAGAGCCGGGCCTGGGGTGGATTCAGGGACCCCAACCACTGCAGCCCAAGCTCAGGGCTCCCTCCCTGCAGCCCAGCCCAGGTCAGGCCAGATGGTCAGCCAGGGACACAGGAAGTGGAGATTATCCCAAGGGGACCCCTGGGCCTGAAACCCAAACAGTTTCATCTCCACTGAGCTGTGTTGTCAGAGGCCAATGTAGTGGCTGTTGTTTAGAAACAGACAGAAAACAGGAAGCCTCTGGGGACCGCCAGGGCCTGGGGGTCTAGGTGGGTGCTGGGGCATCTCTGTGCCCTGAGTGCCAGGTCTGGCCGTGCAGCCACCAAGGGCGAGCATGGCAGCAGGGGTGCGGGGAGAGGAGTGGCCCCATCCCCACCTTGGCATGGCAGCCCCTTGGGCCGTGTCCTCCTTCCAGGACAGGTAGAGGGCTGGTTTCGCCATCTATCCTGTGCCAGGGGAGGGGAGCGGTGCCTCCCAGGACCCCCGCCGTACCCCCCAGGGAGCCCCGCTCAAGTGGCTGCGTCCGGCTCAGCCCGTGCACCTGTCCCGGCTGCCGAGCTCTGTAACTAGAGCCTGGCCGCGGCTGCACTTCCTGTCCTTCCCTGGACAACCCACTAACCGTCCTGGGGCACTGGCCACATGGCTGAGTGCCCACCCAGGCCCAGGAAGCCAAGCCAGTGGCACCCTGGATCAGGAAGCCTGCCCAGGGCCCAAGCCGGCCGGCCAGAGAGCAGGCAGTCCTGAAGGGTGAGGCAGCCTGGGCGTGCTGGACCTCCGGCAGGTCCTCCTCCTGCGGTGCTCCTCCCATTTACAGAGGAGGAACCAGCCCGGGAACCCAGACTGCAGACAGCATGGCCAACCCTACAGTCCTCCAGACCCCAGCACTGGGACTGGGCACTCCACACTGGCCCTGACCCTCTCATAACTCTACCTCAGTTTCCCCAAGTGCCTAGGGAAACTCACACTCCAGTGACCAATGACCTCAGCAGAGCTTTGCCTCCTCGTACCCCCACTTGGCGGGGACAGCTGACTGCCTCCCCTCTCCGGCCCTGCCTGCTGCTCTGCCCTCCTATGGCTCTCCACCATCCCAGGGGCACGGGCCCTCACCTGGCACTGCTCGCCCCCAACCAATACTTCTAGCCTCATACCTAACTGCCCCCCTTATACCCTGCCAGCCCCAGTTCCCGCACACCTTGACCCCCACCTGGGCCTCCCCATTTGCCCTGCAGCTCTGGGCCTCGGGGGCTGGGACAAAGCCGCTGCCCCACCTGTGGCACCTGCACTGCGGCCTGCTGTGCAGAGAACAAAGCAGGGGCCTCCCTACCGGAAGGGAGCCCATGCGTCCTCACTCCTCATCTGAGGGAGGCGGGAGGCATGCCCTCCTCTGCTGGGGAAAGCCCCGCCCCCACAGTCAGACCACCCAGGGGCTGACTGGAGAGGGAGGGGACACAGGCCAGAGCCAGCCCCATTCACCCTGCCCAGCTCCTTACAACCTGGGCCTGCTGGGCTAGCGTGCTGGTGTAGTGGGGCAAGGGCCTGGACCCTGTGGCAGAGCCAGGGGGTGGCGGAGCTCAAGCCAGGACCCGCTGGCCACGTGCCTGGGCAGTCATGAACGCGCTCACCCTTCCCGGGACCCGGGTGTGGTTCATCGGAAGAAGGAGCCTGAGGCCAGTGATGTGACCGCTCAGTTCCAGAAGCTTCCGGAGGATGCAAGGAGATACGCAAGAACCCCCTAGAAGGACCCCCTGGGGAAGGTCACGTCTGGAACTCGGAAACTGCCCCCTGAGTCACCAGTGACCAGTGCTGGAGCCTCTTCCTGAGGCTCCACCCTTGGAGAGAGAACCCCTCCACGGCTGGGCGCAGTGGGACCCAGGCCAGGAGCCCAGCTGGCACTCCCGGGGGCCCAGGCTCATCTGCTTCTGGGTGGACACCCCAGGGACTAGTCTCCCCTCCCCTGCGCCAGCCCCTGCCCCACCACACACCAGGGGCATGAGATCCGAACAGTGATGCAGCCCACCCCGCCCTCCTCAGCCTTCCAGGAGCAGGAAGCCTTCCCGATGCCCAGTGCCAGCCGCCCCCACCCCCCTCCCAGGGCATCCGCTCCAGATCCCAGAACAAAGGCTGCTGGCAGCCCGCTGCAGGGGGAGTGCCCGGACCCACCCGCTGCTCAGCCTGGCTTCCTGATGGAAGCCCCAGCCCCGCCCCAGGATCAGCCCTGAAGCCCAGGAAGGACATTTCCCCACCCCACTCCAGGGAGTCCCTGCCCCCACCCCGACCAAGGCTGGCAGCCCCCCGGCCTAGGCCAAGACGGGGGCCTTGGTAGATACATCCACGTGGTCAGGAAAGTGGGTGAGAGGAAGGAAGGAAGACGGTGCAGGTGTGAAGGGAGGAATGAGCAGACAGATGGATGGATGGATGGAAGCAATGAAGAAAGGGTGGGTGCTGCATAGGTAGGGGGGTGGGTAGGGGGGTGGGTGGGTCAGCATGCAGAGGGATGGGATAGGGTAAGTGTGTGGGTGGGTGGATAGGTAGGAGGTGGGTGGGTGGATAGGTAGGGAGTGGGGTGGGGTGGGTGGGTCAGCAGGCAGAGGGATGGGATAGAATAGGTGGGTGCGTGGGTTGATAGGTGGGGGGGGTGGATAAGTGGGGGGGTGGGTGGGTGCATAGGTGGGGGGTGGGTGGCTGGGTGGATAGGTAGGGGGGTGGATGGGTCAGCAGGCAGCGGGATGGGATAGGATAGGTGGGTGGATAGGTGGGAGGTGGGTGGGTGGGTCAGAAGGCAGAGGGATGGGATAGGATAGGTGGGTGCGTGGGTGGATAGGTAGGGGGGTGGGTGGGTGGATAAGTGGGGGGTGGGTGGGTGCATAGGTAGGGGGGTGGGTGGGTGGATAAGTGGGGGGTGGGTGGGTGCATAGGTAGGGGGGTGGGTGGGTGGATAAGTGGGGGGTGGGTGGGTGCATAGGTAGGGGGGTGGGTGGCTGGGTGGATAGGTAGGGGGGTGGGTGGGTCAGCAGGCAGCAGGATGGGATAGGATAGGTGGGTGGATAGGTGGGGGGTGGGTGAGTGGGTCAGCAGGCAGAGGGATGGGATAGAATAGGTGGGTGGGTGGGTTGATAGGTAGGGAGTGGGTGGGTGGGTAAGTGGGGGGTGGGTGGGTGCATAGGTAGGGGGGTGGGTGGCTGGGTGGATAAGTAGGGGGGTGGATGGGTCAGCAGGCAGCAGGATGGGATAGGATAGGTGGGTGGGTAGGTGGGTGGGTGGGTGGGTGGAGGGATAGGTGGGTGGGTGGGTGGAGGGATAGGTGGGTGGGTGGGTGAGTGGAGGGATAGGTGGGTGGGTGGGTGAGTGGAGGGATGGGTGGGTGGGTGAGTGGAGGGATAGGTGGGTGGGTGGGTGGAGGGGTAGGTGGGTGGGTGGGTGAGTGGAGGGATAGGTGGGTGGGTGGGTGAGTGGAGGGATAGGTGGGTGGGTGGGTGGAGGAGTAGGTGGGTGGGTGGGTGAGTGGAGGGATAGGTGGGTGGGTGGGTGGAGGGATAGGTGGGTGGGTGGGTGGAGGGGTAGGTGGGTGGGTGGGTGAGTGGAGGGATAGGTGGGTGGGTGGGTGGAGGGATAGGTGGGTGGGTGGGTGGAGGGGTAGGTGGGTGGGTGGGTGGAGGGATAGGTGGGTGGGTGGGTGGAGGGATAGGTGGGTGGGTGGGTGAGTGGAGGGATAGGTGGGTGGGTGGGTGAGTGGAGGGATAGGTGGGTGGGTGGGTGGAGGGGTAGGTGGGTGGGTAGGTGAGTGGAGGGATAGGTGAGTGGGTGGGTGGAGGGGTAGGTGGGTGGGTGGGTGGGTGGAGGGGTAGGTGGGTGGGTGGGTGAGTGGAGGGGTAGGTGGGTGGGTGGGTGAGTGGAGGGGTAGGTGGGTGGGTGGGTGAGTGGAGGGATAGGTGGATGGGTGAGTGGAGGGATAGGTGGGTGGGTGGAGGGACAGATGGGTGGGTGGAGGGACAGATGGGTGGGTGGAGGGACAGGTGGGTGGGTGGAGGGACAGATGGGTGGGTGGAGGGACAGGTGGGTGGGTGGAGGGATAGGTGGGTGGGTGGGTAGAGGGATAGGTGGGTGGGTAGATGGAGGGATAGGTGGGTGGGTGGAGGGACAGATGGGTGGGTGGAGGGACAGATGGGTGGGTGGAGGGATAGATGGGTGGGTGGAGGGATAGGTGGGTGGGTGGGTGGAGGGATAGGTGGGTGGGTGGGTGGACGGATAGGTGGGTGGGTGGGTGGAGGGGTAGGTGGGTGGGTGGGTGGGTGGAGGGGTAGGTGGGTGGGTGGGTGGGTGGAGGGGTAGGTGGGTGGGTGGGTGAGTGGAGGGGTAGGTGGGTGGGTGGGTGAGTGGAGGGATAGGTGGATGGGTGAGTGGAGGGACAGGTGGGTGGGTGGAGGGACAGATGGGTGGGTGGAGGGACAGGTGGGTGGGTGGAGGGATAGGTGGGTGGGTGGGTAGAGGGATAGGTGGGTGGGTGGGTGGAGGGATAGGTGGGTGGGTGGAGGGACAGATGGGTGGGTGGAGGGACAGATGGGTGGGTGGAGGGACAGATGGGTGGGTGGAGGGATAGGTGGGTGGGTGGGTGGAGGGGTAGGTGGGTGGGTGGGTGGGTGGAGGGGTAGGTGGGTGGGTGGGTGGGTGGAGGGGTAGGTGGGTGGGTGGGTGAGTGGAGGGGTAGGTGGGTGGGTGGAGGGACGGGTGGGTGGAGGGACAGATGGGTGGGTGGAGGGACAGGTGGGTGGGTGGAGGGATAGGTGGGTGGGTGGGTAGAGGGATAGGTGGGTGGGTGGGTGGGTAGAGGGATAGGTGGGTGGGTGGGTGGGTGGAGGGAGAGATGGGTGGGTGGGTGGGTGGGTGGAGGGAGAGATGGGTGGGTGGAGGGATGGGTGGGTGGGTGGGTGGGTGGGTGGAGGGACCGCTTCCCAGGTGGAGTGGAAAGGGTTCCTTTTCCCTCCGTATCATTTTACAGTTGGTGAAACTGAGGCTGGGAGAGGCAAGATGCTCACATGGCAGAACCTGATTTCTGGCCCAGAACAATCTAAAAGCAAGCTGGCTTCAGACCTGAAGTTTCCAGCCCAGTTCATAGATGTGCACCGAGGCTGAGAGACAGCCCCAGAGCCAACGGGTGGTGGAGCCCACGCTTGTGGGTCCGAGTGTCAGTCCCGTCTTCCCTGCCCCACCCAGGCACATCGGGCACTGCGCCCACTGGCTCTGCAGCCACCCTGGGGTTGCCGTGGAGACTGGGCCATCTCCCCTCCCCCAGCCCAGCCCCCTAGTTTCTTGAAGGAGGAGGAGCGGGAAGAACTCGCCAGTATCCAGCTTCCCGCCGCCAGCAGCTGAGAATTCACATGCCAGCAGCTGAGAATTCACACGTACACTACAGCCAAGGTGGGAGCCTCTGCTGCTGTGCCAGAGAGATGAGGGACCTCCAGGGTCCAGGGGACAGGGGAGCCAAATGCGGGGAAACCCAGTGAGATGAAGGTAAACAGGCAAAGCCACACCCAGACCCAGGCCAGGGCAGGGCTAGGGGCCTGGCAGGCAGGCAGGGAGCCCAGGACAGGCAACCCCTCCCCAGCTCCCCGCCCTTCTCCACAGGGCCCTGCAAGTTCAGGAACCCCTGGAAATTCCAGGCCACTTGTTGGAGCTTGAGCCCTCCCCTCACTGCCTGCCCACCCCGGAGCAGGCCTGCAGGCCACCAAGGCTGCCAAAGGTGCCTGCCCCTTGGGGCCAGCCCTACAGCCAGGCTCCAGGGAGACCTCCTCTATCTCTAACACCCTCGGGACAATGGCAGGGACAGAGGCTCAGACAGGGGTGAAGACCTACGTGTCACACACTGGGACTGGGGCAGCGGCGGAGCCAGCTGGGATGCAGGCCTCTGGGTCAGCCCTGGAGCCCCCACTCCAGGCACTGGCTGCTCTCAGGCCCAGCCTCCTCCACCTGCCCCACCACTGTCCCTGACCCAAGAAGCACCAGGATTACTGGCCCATTTTACAGGCCAGGACCTGAAGGCCGGGTACCCAGGCCAAGTCGCCCCCAATCTGGGGGTGCTCAGGGCTGGCAGCCAGGCAGGCCCACCTTGGGGGGTTCACTCTTCACTTGGAGGCACCCAGCTGCAGCCTCCTGCTTGTGCAGGGGCGTCCAAGGCCAAGGAGAGCCCAGAGCTGGGGACGGGAGAGCAGGCACTCGACCCCACCTAACCCTCAGCGGCTGCCACCTCGGCACAGGTATCCCAGGAATGTCCACTTCCACCAGCCTCCTCTGCATTCCTGCAGCCCCTCCAGCACCTGCCAGGAATTCCTTAAACAGCAGGGCGCCTGATGCAGGGGCACCACCGCACTGCCCACAGCACCTCCGCCCTCCCGGCCCCAAGCTGTCTACTCAGCGCTCCCACCCAAACTCTGTGGCGTTTGGAAGCACCCCCATCAGCACCCGCTTTCCCTGTGTCACGGGGATGCTGAAAGCACAAACAAAAGGCGACCACTGCCATGCCTTTGTCCCTGTGGGGACTGCCCCCCACCAAGTCCTTCGTGGCCAGCCTCCCAGGCCCCAGGTCTCACTCAGAGTGGAGACCTCGCCTTCTGGTCCTGTGGCCCAAGGTAGGCCCGACGGCTACAGACACAGAGATGGGGGCTGCAGCAGGCAAAGAAGGGCCCCTACCTGGCCCAGGTCCAGGGTGACATTGACCTCGTTGTACTCCAGGCCGCGGGACAGCGGTGGGCTCTGCCACCAGCGCTCCGTGCCGTCGATGGCATTGCTCGCGGGGTGTGCCTTGTTGCTGTTCGCAGCCGTGCAGATGTCGCAGTACTGGCCCTGCAGAGGGAATGGGAGGGTCAGATAGCCGAGAAGGGCCGGGACCCCCTTCCTCCTCCACAGTCACCCTCCTGCCCTGAGATGAGTCCTGGTCCCACTCCCAGCCTCTGTACCCCTCATCCACTTGCTCAGCAAACATGCACTAAGCACCCGCTGCTCCTCCGACTCAGGGGATGTGGCTCATGTGAGCTGCTCATGGCGCTAAGGACAAGAGGAAGACCAGGGATGGAGACGGGAACCTGCCTTGGGTGGGAAAATCTCGGTGGGCCTCTCTAGGGGGGTGGCGTGTGAGCCCTACGTGGTAAGGGAGGGTGTGCTCTAGGCAGAGGGGGTGCCAGTGCAACGAGCTCTGGGGGCAGGAAGAGTCTCACAGTAAACCGCAAGGTGGATCAATGTGTCTAGAGCCAAAGGCGCAAGAAGGGGCAGGAGCAACGCAAAGCATGGCTACCCCTCCCTGCTGGCCCTGCCAGGGGCTCCAGAAAGGCTTGGACAAAACGCAGCAAGACATCGGGTGGAAGGGGGAGGAAGGTGGAGCTGCAGACAGAAGGACCGTCAGGGCGGGGATCCAGGCGGCCAGACCCCGCCCCACCTCCAGATCTTGCCCACAGCCTTCCGGATTAGGGTCTCCAGAGACAGAATTAAGCTGTTCCGGCGGCCTGTGGGGACCGGCCCCAGAGTGGAGGTGTGGACAGCGGCAGGTGGGCCTGGGCCTCCTGGCTGCTGCTTCTGAGTCCTGGGAAGAGGCCAAGTCACAGTGACCGCTGAGCCTCAATGTCCCCATCCGAAGAGTGGGGATAAGGCTGCACCTGCCTGGGGCCACTGTGAGGAGTAATGGCTCACACACACAGCCTGGCAGCCGCTTCTGTCCCGGGCCTGCCACCTGCTGGGGGCCTGCCCTGCATGGGTGAGTGGAGAACAGAGGAGGCTCCCAGCAGGGTCCTGGCCTGCATCCTGGCAGGGGAGGGGTAGTGCTGGGAGCCAGGGCGGGGACGAGGAGAGGGGGCAGAGCTGGGTCCTGGCTGCCCTCCCCCCCCCCGCCGGGAAACCAGACCTGCTGTTTGTCCACACAAAGGCGCCCTCCCAGGCTTGGGGTTGATTGAGGCCCCAGAGGCCGAGTTTGAGAAAGTCAGCGGCCCTACCCCACCCAGCCTCCCTGGGGGGGCCAGACCTCATCCTAGGAGGAGGAGGTAGGAGCTGGGGAGATCCCTTCTCCCCACCCCCAGGCCCAGCACCTACAGAGGGCCCAACCCCCTCACCCACAGAGTGTGCCCTCTGCCTCCACTGAGCACCAGGGCAACGCCCGGTACCCCTCCCACAGGCTCCCAAGACCCCGCCCTGGTGTTTGGATTGCCCCATCTCAGACTTTGCCCTGGACCACCCAAGATGCAGCTCTGCAGCCCCCAGTGTGGCCACTGCTGTATTTCCTTTACTGCATGTATGAGATCTGGAATTATCTGGGGGCTTCCCTGGGGTCCCCCAGAGCTCTGCAGTGGCAGGGTCCATACCCTCCTTATTCCCGCTGTGTCCCCAGCTCACCACCTAAGCATTCTCGTGGATGGGGCTAGAGCAACTGAAGACACCCAGTTAAGCGCCACGACCCCTACCCGCAGACCGCACTGCAAGCTTCGATGGTGACCCCCAAGAGCTCACTGACAGCACGGCACACACAGGTCCTGCTCAGGGTGGGGCCGGGGGCTCCTGGAGAAGGTAGGTGTGGGCAGGGCCCTCTGGCTGGGGCAGCGGGACCTCCCCGGGAAGGCTGCTTGCTGGTCAAGACCCTCCCAGACACACGAGCAGCAGAGGGAAGCTGGGTGGAAGGTTGCGGGTCAAGGGTCAGCCTCTACTTTTCCAGGAGGTCAGGGAAGCAACTGTTCAGTCCCTGCCTGGGCCAGCGTTGGTCCAGTTATTGGGAGGCAGTTCCAGTCCCCATTCGGCCACTCACTGAGCCACAGAAGACCGGACTGGGAAAACCAGGCTCCCACCACCTCCGCTGCGGAGGGTCCCGTGAGAACAGAGCTAGGAAACAGCAGAGGGGCTGATAAGGACTTCCCCTTCCAATGAGTCACCACGCTGGCCTGGCTGCCCAGTCCCCACCTTCCCAGGCTGGGCTGGCCGGTGATCCCCTGAGGCTGCGAGGGCCACGACCTCCCCCTGCCCTCTGCCTGCTCTAGCTGCCCAGCAGGGTTCACCCCCACCCCCATCTGGGATGCCCAGCTAATGTGCATCTCCTGCAGTGGGTCCCTGAGAGCCCCTGGCCTGCAGCCTTGAGAACACACTGCCCAGCCCCAGGCCCCAAAGCCTTAGTGAGCCCCCTCAGATGGAGCTGCGGCTTCATCGCCTGGGTACCTCCTGTGCCTGCCTGCCTTGCCCCGACCGCAGCTCCACTCCAGACCGGCCGGCAAGGACTTCTCACACGCCCAATCCACGGCCAGGGCGGTCAGCAGACCTGCAGCTCTCAGATGAAGGAGGCGTCCAAGGTCATACCCGTCCAGCTCACGTCTACCAGCCGATCTTTCTACTTATCTGGCAGCCTCAGCGGGCACTCACTAATCAGAGCTCGAGACTTTGGAAGAGAAGTGTTCGCCTCTATTGCTAGACATGAACTGGGCGAGGCTGGCTGGTTTCTCATCCAAGCTGGCTCTGAGGCGTGGAGCACCACAGCCCACAGCTGCCACTGAAACTGTGGCTGCTTCCCAGGCTCCTCAGGCCAAGCTCACAGCCTCAGGCGAGGCGGGCCAGCACGCTGTGCCCATTTTAAAGACAGAGAGCTTGAGGCTGACAGAGGGAAGCCACACAGCTGAGGCAGAGGAGAGGGGCGTTGACTACAGGCTGGCCCTTTACTCACGAGACGGGGGTAATAAGCCCCCACAGAGGAGACAGATCCGAGAGGGGGCCTGTGGCCCCCAGCCACATAGCACGGGCAGGCGGTGGGGGGGGGTGGTCTGAGGTTCAGAGGGCACCTGGAGCCTCCCCTGCCAGAACGGCAAAATCTCAGCTGGGGACACTCAGCCAGGCCCTCTGCGGTGAGGTGTGGCAGCAGGCAAGGAGACAGTCACAGGCCCTCCGTCCTGAGACCCGGCCCCTCTGAGTTGACCAGATAAGGGGGCAGCCAGGAGGCGCCCAGGTTCCCACAGCTAACCCCCGCTGGACCCTGTTCTGGCTGGGGGGGTCCAAGCAGGTGTCAGCAGCTTTCCAGGGCTCAGTTCCCCCATCTGAAGTGTGGGCTTGAGACCTCCTATCTCAGAGGACTGTGCTGGGCTTAAGGAGAGAACGGTGAGCTCAGAAGCAGGGGGAGGCTCCTTCCCCCTCCACCAGGGCGAAGGGGGTGGGGCAGGCAGAGGGGGCGGGCCCAGCCCAGGCTCCTCCATTCATCCCCTTAACATCTTGCTCCAGGGCCCTCTGCCCCCACCCGGCAAATCTCCAGCTACTCGCCCCTGCCCCAGCCTCTCCTTCCAGGAAGGCGGAGGTACCAGGGAGGAGACAGCTCAGGTTACACGGGCCCTCAGGGCCCCTAGACTCTCCCTAAGGTGGGGCTGAGGTGGGGAAAGGGCCTAGAGCGGCCGGTTGGGAGCCGTTGGAGCTGACTTTGCTGCTCCTTACCCAAGGCTGACCCCAGGCCCAACCTAAGTCTAGGGGGCCCCAAGAGCCTTGGTTTTCAGGTAAGGTGTCCATGCATGGAGTCCACCAACAGAACCCGCCTACAGGTTTAAGGCTTGCTGGGGAGGGGACATGCACCCCAGGGGGTCTTCAGGGCCTGAAACCACATCTCCCAGTGAGACTGAAGCCCCCGGACCCTACCACCTGCTGGACAAAGATGCTGCCCCTCCTGGGAGCCACGTGTTCCCAGCCCCAGTCAAAACTTCGTAGCTGGCCCTCCCCTACTTTGGAGGTATCCTCGAGTCCCTAGACTCCTCCGAGGGGGGCCAGTGGGAGCCTCAGGTGGCTGGCCCCTCCCACCCCATCCAGAGGCCAACAGGTTCCAGCCTGTCCCGGGTAGGGCGGAGCTGCGCCCCCTCCCCACCGGCAGCAGGCGGCGGAGGCCAAGTCCCGCCCTCCCCGGGATCCTGGACTTGGGGCCGCCAGGGACTGGGCTCGGCCCCCCTCCCGCCCCGGTCACCGCAGTCGAACTGGACCGGCGCCCAGCCGCCCCCGGGTCCATGCCGGGGACTTTAATTCCGCCTTCCCGGAGGGACGCGAAGTTTCCCGGCCGAGACGGAGCGGCCGGGTCGGGGTGCCTTCTTGAGCCCCCAAAATGCGGAACCAGAGAGTCCGCACCTGGACTCGCCCCAGGCCACTGCGCTCCCCCTGGGGTCGGGCCGGCGTTCCGGGTCCGAGTGCCCCGGGAGGATGCCCCACGGCCCGCCCTGCGCTCACCTGGATGGTCTGGTTGGGGTCGCCGCCGGCCACGGGGCCCCCCACCAGCTTGCAGTAAAGGTCTTCGGTGGGGCGCGGGGAGCCGCGCGCCGGGGCCTCCTCTCCGCAGGTCGCGGAGGCGGCGATGCGGGCGCCCTCGGCCAGGTTGAAGTAGGGCGGGTGCAGGCTGAAGCCGCCGCCCGCCTCCTCCCGCGCCCGCGCCGCGCCCAGCAGCGCCAGCCCGACCAGCAGCAGCGGCGCGGGGCCCCGGGGGCCGCGAACACACAGTGCGCTCCCCGCGCAGAGCCGCTTCGCCATCTTCCCGGCTCCGGGCCGCGTCCCCGCGCTCCAGGGACAGCGCGCGCGGCGGGAGCCCGGCGGGTCTGAAGCCAGGCGGCCGGCAGGGCTCGCTCCGCCCGCGGACGTCAGGCCCCGCCCCGGCCCGCCCGAGCGCCCGAGCCCCGAGCCCCGGGGAGAGGTCCGGGGAGGCGGGGTGGGGGGGGGGGGGAAGGAGAGGGGAGGGGGAGGGGCGGCCGGGCGGCCTTAACCCTTCGGACCCCGGCCCGGCCGCCTCCCGGAAGGGGCACCTGCTGGCCTCGGGCCAGGCCGTGGGACGACGGCGCCCCCGCGCCGCCAGCCCAGGTCGTAGCTCCGGGTCCCAGGTACGACCCTCGCGCTCCCCACGGCGCCCTGGCCCCCAGAGCGCCCACCAGCTCCTCCCAGCCCAGGGGCCCACTCTTTGTTCCCCTAACTTTGGTGCACCACTCGGCTGCCCCCGCTCCTCCCCCGACAGCGTCCGTCCTGCTGGCTGCGGGAAGGTGCCCTCTGCACCCGCGAATGACCATCTGCAGAGGAACAGGGGGAGCCTAGGTGGGAACCCCCTGCTTCCTGGGGCGGCCAGGTCAGGTTCAACTCGGCCTGGCTCCTGCCTGCCCCAGCAGGGCTTAAAAATACTCTCCGATAGGGAAATGGGGCAGGAGGGACTGGCCTGCAGCCACAGTCCCCTTTAGAGGACGGGGGCGGTGCTCATGGCCCCACAGCCGCCAGATTGGCTCTTAAGGAGGTCGGAGGCTTTGGCCACAGCTGCTGAGCACCTGCTGGGTGCCTGGAAGCACCTGTGCTCCGGGGCCCCGTGGACTCCACCAGCTCTGTCGGCCTGGCCTCCAACCCACTGCACAGCCGCGCACGCGTTCCTGCCACGGTCGGCGGCTCGAGGACGCCTGGCAAACGGCACAGGACCTAGAGGCCGAGATCAGGTCTTCGTCTGCCTTTGGGTGGCTGCGGCCCTGGGTCTCCTCCTTCCCTTGGGCTCCGGGGCCAAATCTGCCTCCAGGGAAGCCCCGAGGGGGTGGTGGCGGGGTGGGGCTGCAGCTGCCGAGCTGGCAGCAACCCCCCATCTCTGAGCCAGGCCAGCTGGGCGGGCCATGGTCCCAGATGGGCTGTGGGGCTCATGTCTCGCTGGGTTCCCTGGACAGTCCTGGGGGGCTGGGTGGGTTTGTGGGGCACTGGCCAGCTGGTTCTGGTGGGGGTTTTGAGCTAGCAGCTGTCCCTGGAGGGTGCACCTCCTTGCACACCTTCCTGGCGCCCTGGCCTCCTGCAAATCTCAAATCCCAAGAGGGTGTATGGCCCTTTCTCTACGGAGTCGGAGGGCGATGTGACCCTCTCTCCCTCCTCCTACTTTCCGGCCCGGCAATTCTTCCATAACTTCACTATTAGTTCTCCCACCTGGGGGAGGGGGAAAGGAGGCGGCTCCCCTTGGCAGGAGAAGCTCCAAGTGGGGGAGGGGCTGGCTGGAGAAGGGGCGGAGACATCAAGGAATCTGCAGTCCAGGCGCAGAGTCCAGCTCTGAGCTGCTTTAGATCCCGTGTGAGGCAGACAGCGGCCTCTGGGCAGTAGCGGGTCCCCAGGTGGGGGCTTGGCCCCAGGCAGTGTGCTCTGGCTCTGGGCTCCCCCTTGACAGCTTGGGGCTCTGACAGCCCCAGGGACTGGAGGTGGAGACTCCGGAGACCCTGAGGGCTTCTTGGGATCCCTGGAGGGTCGGGTGGTTGGAGGGGTGGGATTGCGAGTGGCGGTGTGGGAGGTGGGGGGGAACAGCCCTTTAAGCCTCCTAGTGGCCAGATCAGGCCAAGCCGCCAGGCCTCTGCTGTCCTCGGCACTGGCCAGGAGGGCAGCGGGGGCCGGCCCTGAGAATGCGCTGTGTCAGCCGGAGCTGCCAGCACTAGCAGGGTTAATCACCAGCTCACTGCTTCCCGGCAGACAGCTGCCCCAGGAGCAACTGGCAGGCAGGCGGGGAGTGCAGTGGACAAGACAATGTGGCCCAGGGGCTGGGTAAAGAGCCCACACTCTGCCCCCATCCTGTGCCTGCTGGTGCACGGACTGGGGGGCAGGCAGCTGGGGCAGGAGCTGAGCGTATGGAGGGCGGAGGGGCTGTCCCAGCCGGGCTACACACAGGGGGTTGGGGAGGTGGGCAGGGAGAGGGGCAGCTCATCTCTGCACACCCCCACTCCTTGCTGTCTTTGTCATGGTCATCACCATGTCAGTGAGTCATCACCAAATGGACCAGTGAGCCTCGCTTCTTGTCTGAGTCCTGTGCAGCCCAGCCACCTCTTCTATTTACAAATGGGGAAACTGAGGCCAAAAAGGCCGGGGCCAGTCAAGAGCACACAAGTTACTAAAGCAAGAGGAAGTCTGTCCGTCATTCATTTTTTACTCCTATTTGCTGGGCATCTTTGGGGCACCCGTCCCTGACGTAGTCCTCCTCCCTGCAACAGGTCAGACAGCACCCCACCCCCAAACACGTTCTGTCCTGAATCCACAGGAGGGAGCTGCCCAGTCTGGGAGTGGAGGGGAGGGTAAAAGGAGGTGGCTCGCCAGGGGAGGGCCGTGGAGGAGCCTCTGTCCCACCAGGCTCTGGCTGCCCTCCAGGGACAATCCAAGATCCAGAGCCCCTGTCCACCCAGCTCTAGGCTGATGGAGCCCCAGAGGAGGTGGGTCGGGGGCAGGGGTCAGTGGCAGCCCGAGAGAAGTAGGGGCACTCCTGGCCCTGGGGAAGGGGTCTCAGATCCTCCCCCAGCCCTGGGACAAGGCCTGCTGGGGAGCACCCAGTGCTACTCCAGTGGCATTCCCGAGAGTGCCCCCACCCTACTCAGCCACACCTGCAGGCAGCTGTGGGGGACCCTGAGGGTAGGCCACAGGCACATCTGACTCAGCGGTGAGTCGTGAACTCCTGACCTTGGGAGCCTCCTGGAGACACAGCTGCGCTGAGGACATGGGGCGCCCCCACGCCCACACTCAGCTGCATCACAGGCAACCACAATCGGTAACAGATGACTGCGGACCTTCCTGTCTCAGAGCCCAGGGTCCAAGTGGGTGCTGCACCCTCGGGAGAAGCCCCCAAGAGGAAGCGGGGGTTGAGCAAGAAGGAGGGCTGGAGGCTGGGCTCCTGCTGGGGCCAGGCCTGCGGGTGAGGCCTTGTGGCTCCCACTCCGAACTGGGAATGTTGTCTCAGCGGGATGAGATCTGGAGGAACGCCAGCGCTGTGGTTTGGGATATTGGAGGCCACAGTCCCTTTCTCAGGGCTGCTGGGATGCCCTTCCAGGGAGCCGGCCGGTAAGAACCTCCATCCCTGTCCATGAAATACAGAAGCTGGGAGCGGGCAGCAAGGCTGGTTCTGAACTGTTCACATGGGCCGGCTCAGTCCTCTGGGAGGAGGACACAGACCAGCAAGTGCCGGGAAGACAGGGTCTCATCAGGATTGCATAAACCCAGCGGACTGGGAGAGCTTCTGGGCCTCTTGGCCTAGGAGGCCCCCACTGCCCTCAGCCTGGACCGACTGCTGTAAGAGCCAGCCCGGAGCTGCAGACCCTGGGGGGCTGGCCTCAAAGGAATGGAGGCAGAGCCCAAGAAGACCCTCAGCCATAGCCAGACCCCTCCCCCAGGCCTGGAGCCCGCCTTCCCCCAGGGCTGCCACCTGCCTCCAGTCTCCGAGGGTCCACAGGTTCCTGCTGCCAGAAGGATGGGGCCAAGGGACAGTTGGGCATTCCTGGGCTAGGGAGGGTCTGGAAACAGCCCGTTTGGAAGGAGTGGTGTTATTTCCTCCCTGGCTGTGATCCCAGCTGGGCCACTACTGGGCTCCTGATGGCCTCTGGGACATGTGGTTGTTGGAAAGCACAGAGGCCAGGTTCTGGGTTGACCCTAACCGGGAATGGAGGATTCTTACCCACCGCTGCCTGGCCCCTCTGCCACTTGCTGTGTGTGACCAGCTCACAGCCCCAGGCACCACTCACAGGGCAGGCCCTCCACAGACTTGGGGCTCTTCAAAGCCTTCCAGTCCAGGCGCCATGCCAGGAGCATGGCCACTGCCTTAGGGCTCCAGGAGACAAGTCACCCGTGCAGGTGATATGCCTCATGCCTGCCCGAGGCCCGACCCAAAGGCCGCCACTGGATTCTCACCTGGGGGATTTCAGGTGGGCCCCCATGCCAGATGGGGTGCAGACAGGCTTAGGTGGTGCCCAGTGTGGGAGATCTGGAGAGGGTCAGCATCCGGGCTCCTGGGTTCTCCACAGATGCTCCCCGACGCTCCTCTCACCCACCCAGCTCCTTTTCTTCCCAAGTGGCGAGGAGAAGCGCTTGGGCTGGTGCCCTGTGCCGGCGGGCCCAGCCCCATGACAAGCAGGCAAACCTGGGGTGCTCAGAAATGGGGGGGCCTCATGGAGCTCTGTGGGGTGGTCTGCGTGGCGACGGAAAGTCCGGAGTCCAGGATCCCACCTGGACGCCCGTGCCCCGGCCTTGGCGTGTGTAGCTGGGTGTAGGGGAGCCTCCACGCTGCCAGCCTGTAGGAGGGAAGGAGCAGGGGGCCCGGGACCTCCCTGGGATCTAACCACCTACAACTTGGCAGGGAAGGGGCCGGTCCAGTAACAAGGTTGCTCCCAGGACCCCAACCCATCCCCTCCCTCAAGTGGGGGCCCCTGTCAGGGCACCTCCCAGCACCTCGCTGGGGTGTGAGGCAGAGTCCAGGACTCCTGTCCCCAGATCTGTGGGGAGCCCCAGAAAAGGCATCGCCCGGGGTAAACATGCAGTGGCACACGGCTGCAGCGTCCACCCCGAGACCGGGCACCTACGTTTCCAGGTGTCACCTTAATCTTATTTAACTGCGGTCCCCCTACCTTGTACCCCCTATTCTTACCACTTGCTTGCCTCAGGCCTAGACTGGGGAGCCCTAGTGAGCTCCAGGGGCCAGGAACCCCAGGGGAAACAGGCGGAATGGGGGCACCCCAGTATGCTGGGCAGGGTGACTAGGGACCCTGAGCCTCAGCCCCTGGGGCCTGGCCTGCCTGTACCCTCCTCCCCCACAGGACCACGGCTCCAGCAGCCCCTCCCCTGCCTCTGTCCTTGCCTGGCTGAGCTCTGGTTCTCATAGAGGGTGGGGCAGGTGGGGGGTGAGGGCTCTGAGCTTCTCCAGGAGGTGCCCACAGACGGCCTTATATGGCCAGAAGGCCTCGAAGCCCAGGAGGAATCTGACTTCCCAGGAGGGCCCAGTGGGCAGAGCCAGAGCCTGGGCAGGAACCTGGGACTGCACCCTGGGTGAGGCCAGGGCCCCCATGAGCCCACCCTCAAATGTCTCCCATGAACCCAGCCTCCTGGGCTGACAGGCCCTCAGAGGGAGCCAGCTTGGCCCGGCCCTCACCCACCTTGGGACATCTGGCTGGGGGTCCCATATGGATGGGAACACCTGCAGCTCTGCAAAGGCCCCTCCTCAGGACAAAGGCCTCCCCTCATCCCGGTCGGCTTTCCCACACTGCAAGGGCAACTCCCCAGGCCCCACAGTCAGCCGCTTCCAGCCACATGAATGCCCATGGGGCTTCATCCCCTCTGCCTGCGCCCTGGTGTGTGCCTCGGCCAGCCAGGGCCACTGGGGCAGAGAGAAGCGTCCCCCTCCTACTCCTCCCTCTCCTGACTCTCTCCCTCTGACTTTCTGCCTCTCTCTGTCTCCATCTCTCTGTCTCTCTGTCTCTATCTCTGTATCTCTTTCTCTGTTTCTGTCTCTATATCTCTGTTTTTATCTCTATTTCTCTGTCTCTATTTCTTTGTCTATCTCTGTTTCTCCCTGTTTCTGCTTGTCTCCATCTCTCTGTCTCGATCTCTTTGTCTCTGTATCTGTCTTTGTGTCTGTCTATCTTTGTCTCTGTCTCGCTCTCTGTGTGCTCCCCCTGCTACTGCCCTAGCCCTGCCAAGCTCAGCCGAGGGTCTTAGGGATTACAGGTGTGGGCCTCGGTCACTTTCATTAGGGATTACAGGTGTGGGCCTCAGTCACTTTTACTTATTTGACTGGATCAAACGTGGGGCTTGGCTTAGTCTGGGGGTTGGTGCCATCGCTGGGACACAATGGGCCACGGTTCCTGCCCAGGAGCTGGTCCAGATTCTGCAGTGAACCAGGATCCCAGGAGTGACGGCTCCCAGGCTGCACACTTCCACACTGAAAGTGCCGTCCACAACACGGTTGGGCCCTCTGTCCTTGCGCCCTCCACCCGGGAGGCATGTTGCTGCCCCCGGCTCACAGAGGACAGTGCAGCATGTCCTTGGGCGTCCAGGATGAGATGTCCTGACCCACATCAGCCCCCCAGACGCAGCACATAAGGCAGAGGCAGCTCCGTGTGCTCACTGCTGCGTCTGAGCCCAGCGCTGGGCTGCTGGACGATGGTGGCTGAATGACCGATCGCCCCTCTCCCGTCACCTTCCCACTGCCCTGGGACCCACATCCTCCCACACCAGGCGTGGCAGGCAAGGGCCCGGTGCCCAGACTCCAGCCTCGTTTTATGCCCGCCTGAGGCCCACACCGTGATCCTCACTCTATAGCCACCAACAGAATCAGGAAGTAAGACAATAACAACTACAGGCAGGATCCTGCGGGGACCAGTGTGGTGTCCAGTGTGGGAGCTGCTAGGACACCAGCTGGTTGTTCCTCAAAGGACTGAACACAGTTGCACACGGCCCAGCAGCTCCACACCTGGTAGCTGCAGAGAGAAGCATAAACACGTTTCTGCACAGACACTCGTGGGTGGACATGCACAGCAACGCCAGGCACCAGAGCCATCAGGCGGAAACAGCCCGAACGGCCATCCAGGGTCGACTGGGGAGAGAAACGTGGTGCATCCACACAGTAGATGTCAGTGGACAGGAACGGCACTCTGTACAGGTAGGCTCTTGGAGGGGCTGCCCAGGGACCAGGGACTGGAGGCCTGGGATGTGCCATGACCACTGGCCCCTCACCAGTGGGGAGGGGGAGAGGGAGGGCGTGGATGCTGAGTGGGCCTGCAGAGGCCAGTTCAGGCGGGCAGGTGCCTGGGAGTCTTCAGGTGGAGGTCAGCAGAAGCAGGATACTTCTTGGTGCTTATGGGCCACCCACACAAGCCTGCCAACGCCAGGTGGACCTGTGCTCATGCACAGAGAGGTGTGGGCCTGTGTTTAGGGCCATCACATACCCAGGACACCCAGCCCTACACACTGACTCAGCCTGGGGCGGGAGACACAGCCCCGTAGCTGCCTCTGTCTTCAGCCCGGTCTGCGAGGAGCCTGAGTTACTACGCAGGTCCAGGGCCTGACCCCCGTCCCCTAGGGTCTTCATTGATTCCAACCGCCAAGCAACACCTCCGCCACCTCCACCTACTGCCACCCCAGTTTCACAAAAGGCAGGCTGAAAGGTGGGAGGATGGCAGTGCCACTGAATCCCCTGGGCTGGCTGCCCCAGCTCCGGCAGGAAGATGCCCCAGCTGGGCCCCCACGTGCCTGCCCAGTGCCTGCCCCCTGCCAGGAGGGGGAGGGGGATGGGCCAGGTGAAGAGGTAACCCCAGGATCCCACTGGGCCCCCGATGTGTGGAGGGGCAAAGTGGTGGGTGGGCCCACTCCAGGCCTCTGTTTGCCACAAGTTCCAACATTAAGAAAATATTTGCAGCTCTTCTGGGGAGCTATTTCCTGGGGGAATGTAAACACACGGAGACTTGGAAGGCTCCCGCTGACCACAGATGGTGCTGGGGCCCACTGGGAGCCCACGCTCCCTCTTGCAAGGGATCTGGACCACCCCTGGCAGCCAGGTCGGGGGTCTGTGCGTGGCCTCCCACGGGGCTCCCTCTCAGAACCCGGGGAGTGGCAGTGGGGACGGCATGCAAGAGAGCAGCTGCCACGGAGCCTCCTGGCGGCCAGGGCAGGGCCCGTCGGCCCGGTTGCCCACTGCCTGCTCCTGGCTCCACGAAGGGCTTGCTGTGCGGCTTCAGGTCAAAGGCACAGCCCCCGCCTCCAGCCCCCTGAACACGTGGGGTTGTGTTTTCTTGACTTGGGCCCCTCCGTGCCTCCCCCCCACCTCTGGGCAGGAGACCCAGGCAGCCTGTGCAGCCGACTTCAGGCCAGGCGCTGAGCCGGCTCCCATCTCCTGAGAGGGACCTGCTCTTGTTTTTTTTTTTTGAGGTGAAGTTTTGCTCTTGTCGCCCAGGCTGGAGTGCAGTGGCACGATCTTGGCTCACTGTAACCTCTGCCTCCCGGGTTCAAGCGATTCTCCTGCCTCAGCTTCCCGAGTAGCTGAGATTACAGGTGCTCGCCACCATGCCCGGCTAATTTTTATATTTTTAGTAGAGACAAGGTTTCACCATGTTGGCCAGGCTGGTCTCGAATTCCTGACCTCAACTGATCCACAGGCCTCGTCCTCTCAAAGTGCTGGGATTACAGGTGTGAGCCACTGCCTGGTCCCCTTGTTATCTGCATTTTACAGATGGGGAGGCTCGGTTGCAGGTGAAGTGTGGCTGTGTCCTGCCAGCCCCTTGGAGCTGGTGAATCCCTGCCTTATCTGCAAGTGGCTCCTCCCCACACAGAAAGGCGAAAGGCAACCTCTGCCTGCGTGTTCCAGCAAAGGCCGACTGGCTCAGCTCCAACATGCCGAGCTCGGCAGAGCCTGGACAGGGCTCCCCAGGCCCCACAGGAGGCTGGCGCAGGCCGCGGGCTGGCCTCCCTATCTCCACCAGGAATGCGCTGAGCCCCTGCACCCCTGCCCACCCAGGTGGAGGAATGTGGCAGGGCCGCTGGGAACTCGGAGCCTGGAGGAGGGCTTTTGAGGCCTCTGCCTCCTGGAATTCCCCAGGCCTGGCACCAGGCGGCTGCTCCCTCAGGATCCGCCTGCCTCGGCCTGCCCCCAGGCGGCCGTGCTCTCAGATTCTCCTCTTCCCAGGCTGTGGGGACCTGCAGAGGAACTGGGCCATCTCAATTCCGCTCACTCTGTGAAAGTCCCCTGCTCAGAGAGGCCTTCCCTGGCCGCCCTGCCCCTGGAGCCCCTTCATCGGGCCATGGTCCTTCAGAGCCCCTGAACAGGCGCTGGTCAGACGGTCTGGGGGACACTGACCTGAGGTGGGGCCGCTTGGCCCCCACTCCCCAGAGGCCAGAAGCACTTGCCCTCCAGTCGTGACAACCGAAAATATCTTCTGAGTAGCCCCATGTCCCGAGGGCTGAATCTTCCCGGTGAGACTCACAGCCCTAGACGCTTCTGGGATGCCAGTTGGCCCCTACCCTAGGCTGCGAGCTCCCTGGGCACAGGGCTGTCTGTTCCATGCATCAAGGAGCCCCTGTACCCACCACAGGGCTTGGAAATGGCGGGTGGACATGATGGGTGCTCTGTGCTCTATGGTTCCCGGCTTCTGATTTGCAGTTGTTCGGTAGAAACCGTACTTCCAGTGCCCACACAACCAATCTGTTTTTCTCCTTCTTACAGCATTGGACAAATTACGTGAGACATTTGATGCGTTATTATAAAGGAGGCTTCATGGGGGATGATTTCGCCCAGCTGTAGGCTAATGGAAGCGTGCTGAGTGTGTATAAGGCAGGAAGGCTCAGCTGTGATGTTCCGTGGGTTAAGTGTATTAGTGCATTTCAGCTGTCGGTATTTCTAACTTACCACGGGTTTATCAGGACGTGGCCTCACGGGGGATGGAGGAGCACCTGTGTTTGTTTGTGGAGTGAATGAATGAAGTGAACCAATACTGGTTCTCAGGTAGCCTTGTCATGCAGGCCTGGAGCTCAGAGATGGTTCCTGGCTCCTGGTGCAGGCTCCTGGGGACAGCGGTGAGGCAGGGGCTGTCCTGTGTCCTGGCCGGAAGGATGGTTGGGGAGCCGGTGGGCCTGACCCATTCCTTGCCCAGTCTTGGCTCAACGCCTCCCTGGCTGGGAGCCTGGGAGAGTCTTAGGGCTTTAAGTGCTGAGCAGGGACAATGGTGCCTCCCTGCTGAGTGGCCGTGAGGCTCCCTGAGGGGAGTGGGCAAAAGCACCCCCTGAGGCAGGGGCCCCAGGAAGCGCTGAGAGGTGGTGCCGCTGTGGGAGGGAGGTGGGGGCTGCGGCTCTGCCTGACTCCTAGGCCGGGTGCCAAGTTCTTGGCAGGAATCCTCCTGGGCCCTGCCAGCTGCTGGGCACCTCCCACCAGCATGGCCGGTTGAGAGGTCTGCATGGAACGCAGTGGCCGGCCCAGGGGTGCAACCCCATCCCCTCTCTGGGGTCCCTTTGCAGGGCAGACTTAGGCTCCATCCACTGTGGCCCAGGGCAACCTGTGACCCTGCGGAGCCACCTGCAGGAGTCCCAGCAGATGAGGGCCTCTGGCTGCCCCTCAGGGGCTTGTTGGGTCCCACAAGAACTTCCAGGGCCTCGGAGCTCCAGCCGGGCCACAGAGCTGGGAGCCTCGAGTGGCTGGGAACCCTGAGGAGCCAGGAGAGCCAGGCTGAGCAAGACAAGCCTGGGCGACTCACCTGGGGCAGGAATGTGGATTCCATCACTCCGCAGAGGCTTTCACGGCAAACACAGCCTCTGGGCCTGTCTGCTGCGCGGCACATCCAGCCTGATGCTCTCAGAAGCAGCTGGGCTGGGCTCGGGGAGGTGGGGGTGGAGCAGGAGTCCCAGCTGCCTTCCTCTGGGGCCCGTCGCAGGCTCCCGGCTGGGCGCCAGCAGGGCTCGAGAAATGAGGGGGCCCCACACCGTTGCCTCTGAACGTGCCGTGCCCGAAATCCCGCCATTCTCACTGGGCATGCCTGGCCCTCGAATCCTCACATCATGACTCAGGGGAAGCGACTCCGTCCCGCTTGGCCTCAGTCCCTGCTCTGTCAATGGGCTGATAACTGCCCTTCCCACAGGGCTGCCACGGGGTCTCTGCGCGGCCCCGGCAGGTGCCAGGTGGCCGGTCAGGACCCCTCGTGGGCCTCCCAGGAGGTGGCTCCTCTCAGGCCACAGTTCACAGGCGGAAGAATGGAGCCTGCTGTCCTGTCCTGGCACTGGGGACCTTGTTCCATGGAGCCCTGCGTCTGGCCGGCCACTCCCTTCCCATGCCTGCTTGCTGGCTTAGACATTCTCCACATTTCCCAGAGGGCAGGAGGAGCTAGGCCCCCTGAGAGCCAGTCCCAGGCCCCTTCCTGGACACACAGGCAGACAGAGGTGGCCCATTTTCTTTTTTTCTTTTCTTTTTTTTTTTTGAGACGAGTCTCGCTCTGTTGCCCAGGCTGGAGTGCAGTGGTGCCATCTCCACTCACTGCAAGCTCCGCCTCCCGGGTTCACGCCATTCTCCTGCCTCAGCCTCCCGAGTAGCTGGGACTACAGGCGCCCACCACCACGCCCGGCTAATTTTTTGTATTTTTAGTAGAGAAGGGGTTTCACCATCTTAGCCAGGATGGTCTCGATCTCCTGACCTCGTGATCCGCCCACCTCGGCCTCCCAAAGTGCTGGGATTACAAGTGTGAGCCACCGCGCCCAGCCAGAGGCGGCCCATTTTCAATGGGAAAACAGCAGCAAAAGTAAAAGTTAGTTTTTCTCTGTGTCTGCATGTGCACCCCGTGTGGACTCGACACTGCCTTTGCATAGTGCACCCCTCATGGTGTCCCTGGGGTGCAGTCCTTTTCTTTGTGAATCCTCACCTCCACCCAGGGTTAAGGAGGAAAGGTTCTGCCTCCAAATGGGAAAACTGAGGCTCAGAGAGAGGAAGAGCTGGGTGTGTGTGGAGGTGGCACCAGAAACAGGCCTGTCTGATTCCCAGGTCTCTGCCTTAATTACGGTGCTGCCCTGGCTCCGGAATGCTGGGGCCTGGGGTCAGAAGTTGGCCTGGAGGCCGGGTGCAGTGGCTCATGCCTGTAATCCCAGCACTTTGGGAGGCCAAGGTGGGCGGATCACCTGAGGTCGGGAGTTCGAAACCAGCCTGACCAACATGGAGAAACCCCATCTCTACTAAAAAAAAAAATACAAAATTAGCCAGGTGTGGTGGCACATGCCGGTAATCCTAGCTACTAGGGAGGCTGAGGCAGGAGAATCGCTTGAACCCAGGAGGCGGAGGTTGCGGTGAGCTGAGATCGTGCCATTGCACTCCAGCCTGGGCAACAAGAGCGAAACTCCAGCTTAAAAAAAAAAAATTGGCCAGGCATGGTGGCGGGTGCCTGTAGTCCCAGCTACTTGAGAGGCTGAGACAGGAGAATGATGTGAACCAGGGAGGTGGAACTTTCAGTGAGCCGAGATCATGCCACTGCACTCCAGCCTGGGGGACAGAGCGAGACTCTGTCTTAAAAAAAAAAAGCCGGGCGTGGTGGCTCATGCCTGTGATCCCGGCACTTTGGGAGGCTAAGGCGGGCGGATCACGAGGTCAGGAGATCGAGACCATCCTGGCTAACATGGTGAAACCCCGTCTCTACTAAAAATACAAAAAATTAGCTGGGCATGGTGGCGGGCGCCTGTAGTCCCAGGTACTCGAGAGGCTGAGGCAGGAGAATGGCGTGAACCAGGGAGGCGGAGCTTGCAGTGAGCCGAGATCGTGCCACTGCACTCCAGCCTGGGGGACAGAGCGAGACTCTGTCTCAAAAAAAAAAAGAAGTTGGCCTGGAGCCGGGACTGGGGCTCCATCTATGCTGGGGTCAGAGGTCAGCTTGGGCCCAGATCAGGATACAGGCCCATAGGTCCCGGGTGGGGACAGACCCCAGTCTCTGCCCCAGGCGGGCCTGGTCCTGGAGGCAGAGTGGGCCTTGCTTCTGGTCTCCCCTTCAGCTTCCTCTCTTTGAACCAGTTTGGCTGAGCTGGCCTGGCGCCCGGCCAGCGTGGGAGCCCTTGGTGTGTCCACTGGGATGGAAGTGCCTCTTTTCCTGTCATTTGGCTCAGATTTCAGCCAGCCCCCAGGAGGTGTGGGGAGAGGACTTCTCCGGGTCTCCCTGCTGGGTCGGCCTGTACCCCAGGGAGACTCATGGTGGGACCCAGTACCCAGTGCCCGGGCCTGGCCAGCCCAGCCCCTCTCCTGTCTTCACCATGTCCTGGAAAGGGGCATAAGGAGCCTCCGGGGAGGGGCGTGGGGAAGGTACCCTGGACCCCCCAGGCTCTGACCCAGTGCTAGCCGTGACCACAGGGGTGGGACCTTCAGGATCTGGGCACTTTCTCATAGGTAGGTTCTCCCTCAATGTAAAAATTCTAAAGTCTCATCAAGTAAAATAAATTCAAAAAACAAAATAGTAAAGTGAGTTAAAGTAAAACTGAATGGCACAAAATAGAAAGATGCGCTGGCCCAATGCTCCCAGGAGCCCTGTGACAAATGCCGTGACAGTCTCCAGGTCCCCCGGGCAGCTGGGTCTCCCCCTCATGTTGGTGACCTCACTTGAGCCTCTGCAAACCTGGGGCGGGGCTGTTACTCCTCTCCAGCCCCCTCCAAGACGAGAGGATGCCCAGAGTCATGGCTTAGGAGGTAGTGCCCCAGGAATCCCCCGACAGCTCACGGCCAGGTCCGTGTGCTCCCCACACCCCATAAGTCCCACTCTGAGGCTGGCTGTCGTAGCCTTCACCCAAGAGCGGGTTCTATCTGGGGCAGGAGTGGGGGCTGGTGGCTGTAGCTCAGTGTCGGGCTTGCTCTGGGAGAAGGCCCATCCCATGGCCCTGACCTGCCACTCACCCGGACACCCACCTCCCTGGCCTGGAAGGAGGATTTCCTTGTTCTGGGCTTGTTCCCTTCTACACACAATGCATTTGGGGCTGGCCTGGGCCCTGCTTGGCCCAGAAACAGCTGCTCTGGGAAGGAGGAGGGAGGCTCCTCTCCCAGCCTGCACCACAGCATGTCTGAGAACGTGTTTACCTGCCTGTGACGTGAGCCTGAAGGAGGTGCTGGAGAGCGGAGCCAGGGCTGTTGTGCACAGATACCTGCCCAGGCAGCCTGAATAGGGGCCTGCGTGAGATTGGGGTGGCTACAGTGTGGCCTCCTGAGTCAACAGCCCCAAATCCAGACCTAGCCTTGTGATCTTGGGCATAATAACAATGATGACAATGATGGTGGTGACGATGGTGGTTATGACGGTGATGGTGACAATGACAATGTTGATAATGGTGATGATGGTGATGATGGTGACGGTGTGTTGGTGATGATGGTGGTTGTGATGGTGATGATGATGATGATGGTGGATATGATGGTGATAGTGAAGATGATGATGGTGAAGATGATGATGGTGATAATGACAATGGTGGTGATGATAGTGACAGTGATGATAATGGTGATAGACAATCATGACAATAATGATAGTGATGATGATGGTGGTGGTGGTGGTGATAGTGGTGATGGTGATGATGGTGGTGATGGTGATGATGGTGATGTTGATGGTGGTGATGGTGGTGGTGGTGATGATGGTGGTGATAGTGGTGGTGGTGATGGTGGTGGTGATGGTGGTTATGGTGATGGTGATGATGGTGGTGATGATAGTGGTGATGGTGATGATGGTGGTGGTGGTGGTGATGGTGATGATGGTGAAGTTGATGGTGGTGATGGTGGTTATGGTGATGGTGATGATGGTGGTGATGATAGTGGTGATGGTGATGATGGTGGTGGTGATGGTGATGATGGTGATGTTGATGGTGGTGATGGTGGTTATGGTGATGGTGATGGTGGTGGTGATAGTGGTGATGGTGATGATGGTGGTGGTGGTGGTGATGGTGATGATGGTGATGTTGATGATGGTGATGGTGGTTATGGTGATGGTGATGATGGTGGTGATGGTGATGATGGTGGTGGTGGTGGTGGTGATGATGATGGCCATGGTGGTGATGATAGCGATGGCGATGGTGGTGGTGATGATGTGATGATGGTGGTGGTGATGATAGTGATGGCAATGACGTGATGATAGTGGTGGTGGTGGTGGCGATGGTGATGGTGGTGATGATGGTGGTGATGATAGTGGTGATGGTGATGCTGGTGGTGATGATGGCCATGGTGGTGATGATAGCGATGGCGATGGTGGTGGTGGTGGCGATAGTGATGATGTGATGATGGTGGTGGTGGTGGTGGTGGCGATGGTGATGTGATGATGGTGGTGGTGGTGGTGGTGGCGATGGTGATGGTGGTGGTGATGGTGACGATGATGGTAGTAGTGATGATGATGGTGATGATGGTATTAGTATGCTGGGTGCCTCCTGGGTGCCACACCTTTTTCTGAGCACTGGACAGGCACTGATTTGTTGAAAGCAGCCAACTCCAGCACGGCTGGGTGGCTCCATGACAGTCGCTTCACTTTATAGCTAGAGCGAGAAGCAGCTAAGGAATTTGTGCCAGGTCACACTGCTAAAGAGGCATAAATCTGGGGTGACACTGGCAGTCAAAGTTATATATAGTAATTGCGGGGCAGAACGGGGGCAGGAGCAGGTGTGAGTGTGCTCTGGGGTGGACGCAGGGGCACTCAGAGACCCTGACTGGGATCACCCTGCAAAGGCAGCAACTGCTGTGAGCCACTGGGGGCTGCTCTAGGATTCTGCAAAAAAGGCTCAGGCTGACAGTGTCTTTGAGTGCTGGGTCCTCCTGCCTCCTCAATCCCTCCTTCACACCTGCCCTCTGGCCCTTTCCCACGAGACCCACTGGAGGCCCAGTAAACGACTTACTGTACAGACAGCGGGTGGAGGGACTGAGGGGAGGGGCTTAGCTCCCTTCAGCCAGCCCCGTCCCTGCTCCAGCATTGCTCTCAGACACCGCCTAGTGGCTTCTGGGGACAGTGCTGGTGGCCCCAAGCCTCCTGACAGCTAAGCGGTGCCACCTCCTCTGCAGGTCCCTGGAGGCTCTCCTGATGGAGCCACCCAGATGGCTTCCCTCGGGAGGACACTCCCCTCTCTGTTTTGGGGATCTGCAATTTTGTACAGAAGGTTTTCTTAAAGAAGTGCTCATCCAGATTTCATGGGCTCAGGAGATATAGGTTGCAGAGGTTTCCCTTGAAGAACTCAGCCTTGGACACCCGGCGCCCAGAGGAGAGCGGACTTCAACGCTTTGCATGAGTGAGTGTGTCCTAAAGTCTTGCCAAATAGCACCTATAGTCTCTGTAAAATTTTTGAACTATAATTGATGCAAAATAAAATCCACTTTTTAAAGGATACAATTTGATGTTTTGACTTTTTTTTTTTTTTCAGACGGAGTCTTGCTCTGTTGCTCAGGCTGGAGTGCAGTGGTGCAATCTGAGCTCACTGCAACCTCCGCCTCCCTGGTTCACGCCATTCTCCCGCCTCAGCCTCCTGAGTAGCTGGGACTACAGGAGCCCGCCACCATGCCCGGCTAATTTTTTATATTTTTAGTAGAGACGGGGTTTCACCGTGTTAGCCAGGATGATCTTGATCTCCTGACCTCGTGATCCACCCGCCTCGGCCTCCCAAAGTGCTGGGATTACAGGCACGAGCCACCGTGCCCAGCCGATGTTTTGACTTTTATATGCAACTGTGAAACCACTGCCATCATCAAGACAGCAGACACCTCCCATCACTCCCCACATTTCCTGTGTCTGTCTGTAATCCCACTTGCTCACCACTCCAGGCAACCACCACCATGATTCCTGTCAGTTTTGATTGGTTTGCATTTTCTAGAGTTTATACAAATAAAATCACACAGTATGCTGTCTTTCGAGGGGGACGTACCATTATTTATCCATCTGCCTGTTGGTGTATGTGTGGACTGTTTCCATTTTTGGCTATGACACATAAAGCCTCGATGAACATTTCAGTCCAGTCTCTGTATGGACATATGTTTTCTTTCCTTTCCTTTTTTTTTTTTTTTTTGAGATGGAGTCTCGCTCTGTCTCCCGGGCTAGAGTGCAGTGGCGAGATCTCGGCTCACTGCAACCTCTGCCCTCCGGGTTCAAGCGATTCTCCTGCCTCAGCCTCTCCAGTAGCTGGGATTACAGGCGTGCACCATCAGGCCCGGCTAATTTTTGTATTTTTAGTACAGACAGGGTTTTGCCATGTTGGCCAGGTTGGTCTCCAACTCCTGATCTCAGGTGACCCACCCTCCTTGGCTTCCCAAAGTGCTGGGATTACAGGAGTGAGCCACTGTGCCCAGCCTGGATACAGGTCTTTTATCAGATACAGGTTTTGAAAATATTTTCTGCCAGTCTGCGGGTTTCTTTCTTTCCTTCCTTTCCTTTCTCTCTCTCTCTCTTTCTTCTTCTTCTTTTTTTTTTTTTCTGGGTCTCCTGTCGCCCAGGCTGGAGTTCTGTGGCATGATCATGGCTCACTGCAGCCTCCACCTCCTGGCTCAACTGATCCTCTCACCTCGGCCTCCTGAGCATCTGAGACTACAGACACACACCACTACATCCAGCTAATTTTTAAAATTTTTTGTAGAGGGGTTTCACCATGTTGCCCAGGCTGGCTGGCCTCAGACTCCTGAGCTCAAGGAATTGCCTACCTCAGCCTCCCACAGTGCTAGGGTTACAGGCATTAGCCATCATTCCTGGCCTCTAATCTTTTTTTGATGTGTCTTTGTCTGATTTGGGTATCAGGATAATACTGGCCTCATAAAATGATTGGAAGCATTCCCCCCTCCTCCCCCTCCTCTATTTTTTGGAATAGTTTGAGTAGGATTCGTATTAGTTCTTTAAAAAATGTTTGGTAGGCCAGGTGCAGTGGCTCACGCCTGTCATCCCAGCACTTTGGGAGGCCAAGGTGGGTGGATCATGAGGTCAGCAGTTCAAGACCAGCGTGACCAACATGGTGAAACCCCATCCCTACTAAAAATACAAAAATTAGCCAGGCATGGTGGCGGGCCCCTGTAATCCCAGCTACTCTGGAGGCTGAGGCAGGAGAATCGCTTGAACCCGGGAGGTGGAGGCTGCAGTAAGCCTAGACCGCACCATTGCACTCCAGCCTGGGAGACAGAGCAAGACTCCGTCTCAAACAAAAAAACAAACAAAAAAAAACTAAGAACAGAGCTACCATAAATACAGCAATCCCACTGCTGGGCATATACCCAAAAGAAAGGAAATCAGTATATGAAAGAGATACCTGGCCAGGTGTGGTGGCTCACGCCTGTAGTCCCAGCTACTGAGGAGGCTGAGGCAGGATTATCACTTGAACTCTGGAGGCAGAGGTTGCAGTGAGCTGAGATCTCACCACCGCACTCCAGCCTGGGTGACAGAGCCAGACTTTGTCTCAAAAAAAAAAAAAAAAAAAAAAAGAAAGAAAGAGATACATGCGCTACGATGGTTATCACAGCACTATTATTTGTGGGAGCTAAAAATTAAAACAATTGAATTTGTGGAGACAGACAGTAGAAAGATGGTTACCAGAGGCTGGGAAGGGTATCGCAGTTGGGGGAGGGGGGCAAATGGGGATGGTTAATGGGTATAAAAAAACAGAAAGAATAAGACCTAGTGTTTGATAGCACAACAGGGTGACTACAGTCAATAATGATTTAATTGCACATTTTAAAATGACTAAAATAGTATTGGATTATTTGTAACGCAAATGATAAATGCTTCAGGTGATAGACACTCCATATCTCCCATGTGATTACTACGCATTGCATGCCTGTATCAAAATATCTCATGTGCCCCATAAATGTACACACCCACTATGTACCCAAAAAATTAAACATAAAAAAACTTTTTTTTTTTTTTTTTTTTTTTGAGACGGAGTCTTGCTCTGTCGCCCAGGCTGGAGTGCAGTGGCGCGATCTCAGCTCACTACAAGCTCTGCCTCCCGGGTTCACGCCATTCTCCTGCCTCAGCCTTCCGAGTAGCTGGGACTGCAGGCGCCTGCCACCATGCCTGGCTAATTTTTTTTTTTTGTATTTTTAGTAGAGACAGGGTTACACCGTGTTAGCCAGGATGGTCTCGGTCTCCTGACCTCGTGATCTGCCCGCCTCGGCCTCCCGAAGTGCTGGAATTACAGGTGTGAGCCACCATGCCCGGTCCATATTTCTTTTTTTTTAATGCCATTATAAATGGTATTAATTTTTTTTTTTTGAGATGGAGTCTCACTCTGTTGCACAGGCTGGAGTGCAGTGGCGCAATCTCAGCTCACTGCAGCCTCCGCCTCCCAGGTTCAAGCGATTCTCCTGCCTCAGCCTCCCAAGTAGCTGGGATTACAAGCGCCTGCCACCACGCCTGGATAATTTCTGTATTTTTAGTAGAGATGGGGTTTTACCATGTTGGCCAGGCTGGTCTCGAAATCCTGACCTCAGGTGATCCGCTAGCCTCGGCCTTGCAAACTGCTGGGATTACAAGCATGAGCCACCGTGCCCGGCCAAATGGTATTAATTTTTAAATTTAAATTTCCAATTTTTCACTGCTAGTTGACTGAAATATAGTTGAAGTTTGTGTGTTGCTCTTGCATCGTGAAGCCTCACTAAACTCATTTATTAGTTTAGTAGCATTTTTGTAGGTTCAGTTGGATTTTCTACATAAATGATCATGCCGTTTGCTAAGAAAAGTGGCCTCTTCCTTTCCAATCTGATGTTTTTTGTCCTCTGCCTTAATGCCCTGGCTAGAACCTCCAGTATTGTGTTGAATAGAACTGGTGAGAGCAGAAATCCTTGTTTTGTTCCTGGCTCTAGGAAAGCACTCCGTCTTTACCTGTGAGTAATACACTGGTTGTATCTTTCACAGATGCCCTTTCTCGGGATGAGGAAGTTTCCTTCCATCTTTACTTTGCTGAAAGCTTTTTTGTTGTTGTTGTTTTTTGAGACAGAGTCTTGCTCTGTTGCCCAGGCTGGAGTGCAGTGGCACCATCTCGGCTCATTGCAAGCTCCGCCTCCTGGGTTCACGCCATTCTCCTGCCTCAGGCTCCTGAGTAGCTGGGACTACAGGCGCCCGCCATCAGGCCCGGCTAATTTATTTTTGTATTTTTAGTAGAGACAGGGTTTCACTGTGTTACCCAGGATGGTCTCGAACTCCTGACCTCGTGATCAGCCTACCTCGGCCTCCCAAAGTGTTGGGATTACAGGCGTGAGCCACCGCGCCCAGCTGAAAGCTACTCTTCTTAAAAATCAGGAATGGATGTCAGATTTTGTCAAATGCTCTTTCTGGTTACCTGATCTTGAGATGATCATGTAGTTTTCCATTTTAGTGTGTTATAGGATGAATTATTTTGATTGATTTTTGTTTTGTTTTTTGAAACGAAGTCTTGTTCTGTTGCCCAGGCTAGAGTACAGTGGCATGATCTTGGCTCACTGCAACCTCTGTCTCCTGGGCTCAAGTGATTCCTGTGTTTCAGCCTCCTGAGGAGCTGGGATTACAGGCGCTCACCACCATGCCCAGCTAATATTTTTTTCTTTTTTTTCTTTTGACACAGGGTCTCACTTTGTCACCCAGGCTAGAGTGCAGTGGTGGGAACATGGTTCACTGTAGCTTGGACCCCCTAAAGCATCCTCCCATCTCAGTCTCCCAAGTAGCTGGGACCCCAGGCAGGCGCCACTACACCTGGATAATTTTTAAATTTTTTTTTTGTTTTTCTTTTTGAGATGGAGTTTTGCTCTGTCACCCAGGCTGGAGCATGGTGGCACGATCTCGGCTCACTGCAACCTCTGCCTCCTGGGTTCAGGCGATTCTCCTGCTTCAGCCTCCCGAGTAGCTGGGACTACAGGCGTGTGCTACCACGCCCGGCTAATTTTTGTATCTTTAGTAGAGACAGGGTTTCGCCATGTTGGCCAGGCTGGTCTCGAACTCCTGACCTCAGGTGATCCACCTGCCTCAGCCTCTCAAAGTGCTGGGATTACAGGTGTGAGCCACCGTGCCTGGCCATAATTTTTAAAATTTTTTGTAGAGATGAAGTCTTGCCATATGTTCCCAGGCTGGTTTCAAACTCCTGGGCTCAAGCAATCCTCCCACCTCGGTCTCCCTAAGTGCTGGGGTTACAGGCGTGAGCCACCACGCCCGACGTCCCTTAACATTTAACATGCCCCTTACATATGTATCTATGTACGTATTTATTTATTTATACATATCCCTAAGTGCTGGGGTTACAGGCGTGAGCCACCACGCCCGACGTCCCTTAACATTTAACATGCCCCTTACATATGTATCTATGTACGTATTTATTTATTTATACATATCCCTAAGTGCTGGGGTTACAGGCGTGAGCCACCACGCCCGACGTCCCTTAACATTTAACATGCCCCTTACATATGTATCTATGTACGTATTTATTTATTTATACATATCCCTAAGTGCTGGGGTTACAGGCGTGAGCCACCACGCCCGACTTCCCTTAACATTTAACATGCCCCTTACATATGTATCTATGTACGTATTTATTTATTTATACATATCCCTAAGTGCTGGGGTTATAGGCATGAGCCACCACGCCCGACGTCCCTTAACATTTAACATGCTCCTTACATATGTATCTATGTACGTATTTATTTATACATATCTGTGTCTCCTTTATTAGCAGCTTACCTTCTTTTTTTTCTTTTGAGATGGAGTCTCACTCTGTTGCCCAGACTGGAGTGCAGTGGTATGATCTTGGCTCACTGCAACCTCTGCTTCCTGGGTTCAAGCAGTTCTCCCACCTCAGCCTCTGGAGTAGCTGGAATTACAGGTGTGCGCCACCACATCTGGCTAAGCAGGCCATTTATAATTCTGCTCCACTTTCACTTCCTGCTTGTGCTGAACCTATAGATGGCCAGTGGTCTTCTCAGGTCTTCTCTGAGCATCCTGTCCTGGACACGCACATATGCAGCTTTGTCAAATTCCCTAGTATACACAAGTGGGTTTTTTTCCAGACAAGAGTCTCATTCTGCCACCCAGGCTGGAGTGCAGTGGCGTGATCTCGGCTCACTGCAACCTCTGGCTCCAGGGTTCAAGCGATTCTCCTGCCTCAGCCTCCCGAGTAGCTGGGATTATAGGTGTGTGCCATCATGCCCGGCTAAATTTTGTATTTTTAGTAGAGATGGGGTTTCACTATGTTGGCCAGGCTGGTCTTGAACTCCTGACCTCAGGTGATCTGCCCACCTCAGACTCCCAAAATGCTGGGATTACAGGCTTATTTATTTATTGTATTTTAAATATTTTTAACATTTATATATTTCTATAACATATATTTTTATTGTATCATTTATATTTTTTGTATTCATATTGTAGTTTTCATCTGTTAGTTTTTTAGAGTGCAACTTATTATTGAACATGTTTCAAAAGCAGTGAGAAAGACAGGCGCCCATGTCCTCAACAGCCTCCTTAGATTCTTCTTTCCCTCTCTTTTCTCCTAATGAGCTCAGGCAGCAGTGGTGGAGGAGACAGGACCTCCTGCTGGGGCAGCACCAACCACTGGAGCAGGCTCAACAGTCCCCACACTGCCAGTGAAGTTCCTGATTGTGACGCTGGCCAGACCAGAAAGGTTTGACGTTTACACTAGCTGCTTCAGTGAGGGCATCGATCCTGTCCTCTGTGACAGCCACTTCACTGTCATGCAGGATGAGGGCTGCGTAGATGCAGGTAAGCTTGGATAGAGACCAAGATACAGGCTTGCGGGGCTGCTGGCTGTGGTGCTAAGTGCCGGAAGAAATGAGGGCCTCACCCCAGCACAGCCTTAGCTTCCCTGCTCCCCATTTTAGCAGCAGCTGAGGAAATTCATATCTATTACTATAACTGGGATCTTTTTTTTTTTTTTTTGAGATGGAGTTTTGCTCTTGTTGCCCAGGCTGGAGTGCAATGGCACCATCTTGGCTCACTGCAACCACTGCCTCCCAGGTTCAAGCAATTCTCCTGCCTCAGCCTCCCGAGTCTGGCTGAGATTACAGGTGCGCACCGCCACACCTAGCTCATTTTTGTATTTTTACTAGAGTACTTTTACTAGAGATGGGGTTTCACCATGCTGGCCAGACTGGTCTTGAACTCCTGACCTCAGCTGATCCACCTGCCTCGGCCTCCCAAAGTGCTGGGATTACAGGCGTGAGCCACCGTGCGGCGGCCCTGGATCTTTTTTACTTCTCTGCCAAAGTTTTTTCACTATATGGAGGGTGTTATGTAAAAACTGTTATAATAATGGCCTTGTCTGCTAACTCTAACATCTGTCTTAGTTCTGGAACAATTTCCATTGATTCCTTTTTTTTTTTTTTTTTACAGGCCGTATTTTCCTGCTTCTTTAAATGCCTGGCAGTCTTTGACTGGATGCCACACAATGTGACTTTTACCTTACTGGGTGCTTGATATTACTGTATTCCTGTGAATATTGTTCAGCTTTTTTTCTGGGATGCAATTAAATTACTTGGAAGCAGTTTGATCCTTTCAGGTCTTGCCTTTATGATTTCTTAGGTGGGACCCGGGAAACATTCAGGGCAGGGATAAATATTCCCCGTGACTGAGGCAACAGCTTTCTGAGTACTCCATCCAATGTCTTGTGATTGTGAGTTTGGAAAAGTTGAGGAAAGCAAGCACTGTTTCCAGTCCCGTGTGAGCACTGAGTAATCTTTCTGGCTGTTTTTTACTCCAGCCTCTAGGAAATGTAGACAGTACTCTCCTGACCACTCAAGGAAGACCCTCTGCAGACCTCTGGAGTTCCTTCTGCTATTCTGTCCTTTCTAATCCTCTGGCTGCCCCTGTCTCTGGCTTTTCAGCTAGAGAGAATCTCTTAACCTCCCAGGCCTTGCTGGGCAACCCACACACAGACACAGATGGGAAGGTCAGTTCTGCAGATCTCCAACTGCAAACATCAAGACATCTCCGTACACATGCTGAGGGTCTGGAAAGAGCACACATCTCAGAGCCTGCATGAACAGAGTCACCTTCCTGAAAGACAGCAGCCTCAGTGACCTCACTTCTGATGCCTGGTTGCTGGAGGCAGTGGAAGCAACAGCAGACGTGCTGCCCACATGAACATGCGGTTTCCAAGCCCAACAGAACTTGCAGCCTCAGTTCCAACCAGGTCCAGATGTTAAACCTTCCCACAGTCGGAATGAAGTTGGCCTGACTCGGACAGTGCTGTGTCAGGTATCCTTGGTGCCTTCACTTAATCCTGTGTCCAGTGTGCCTACTGTGTGCAGCCCCACAGGAGCGCAGCTCCAGCTGCCTCAGGTGACAGGGAAGATGCCAAACAGTTCCACAAATCAGTGTCCAATGACAAGCAGATTGTCACGAGAAGAAAAGTGGGTTCTCTGAGAGCCCTTAACTGTATAAGCTGACATGGGCTTGGGTCAGCGAAAGAATGTGGGAGCTGAGACTTGGAGCTCAGTGTGGACTAGGGTTGTCCAGGCAAAGGGGCAGCGTGGGCACCAGCTGTGTTTCCAGAGGCTCCTGGGGCTTAGCCTACGGGGCTGCTATAGGAGAGGTAGGATGTTTGTGGTCCTGAGCCCGTCCTCGTGGGGTCTTGTCTCATCTGGAAAACAAAGTCCCAAGCGGACATTTTAACTGAGGGACTGCCATGCACACTCCCACAAAGGTGGGGTGGGGGCGACTCTGAGATGTTAGTGTCACAGTCTGGGATTTTTCTTTTCTCCATTAATGGACCCTTGACACCAGGAATGGGCATGACATCAGCACTTCTCAGTCAATACTGCTCCGTGGAGGAATGGGATGGGGGAAATTGGGAGAGGTTGGGGCAGGGAGAGGGCTGTGGGGTTTGGCCCTAGTTCTGCCACTAGACTTGGCCAAGCCCCTTTCCTGCTTGGGCCTTGTTTTTTTTTTTTTTGAGGCAGAGTTTCACTCTTGTTGCCCAGTCTGGAGTGCAGTGGGCAATCTTGGCTCACTGCAACCTCTGCCTCCCGGGTTCAAGCGATTTTCCTACCTCAGCCTCCCGAGTAGCTGGGATTACAGGCGCCCACCACCACGCCCAGCTAATTTTTTGTATTTTTAGTAGAGACGGGGTTTCACCATGTTGGCCAGACGGGTCTCGAACTCCTGACCTCAGGTGATCCACCCACCTCCGCCCAAAGCGCTGGGATTACAGGCCTGAGCCACCGCACCTGGCCACTGAGTCTTAGTTTTCTGAGGCTAGTTCTACATCCTACGATCATGTCCCCCGCCCAGAGAAGACCCCAACATAGGCCGCGCTGCTCCTTCCGTCAACCGGCTTAGAGCTTCTCCTGGCAACAGGGTTCAGGCTGCCAACAAGGCCTTCCTCAAGACCCCACCCACAACCAACGACCATACTTCGTGGGTCCATCTTTGTATCATCTTTACTTCCTTGGAGCAAATTCCCAGGAATGGGTTTTCGGGGTCCAAGGGTATGCACCTCTAGCACTACGACAAATGCTGCCAACACGCTTCAGGGAAACGGTGCCCGAGTTTGCATTCTGCTTCCCCTGCCCTGCCCTGGGGGTCTGACTGGTGAAACATGGGAAGGCAGAGTGGTCGGGTGTTTCTGATTCCACGGTGGGCCGGGGTCTTTTCCTACCCTCGGGAACCGTCTGAATTTCTCCTCTGCCGAGTTCCTGCGGGTGTCCTTCGCCCACCGGCCCGGGGGAGTGACTGGCAGGCACCAGGTGAGCAGGCCTCCGCTAGCAGCGGCTACGTGCACGGGCAGGAGCACCGCCCCACGCCCCAGGTGGCCGCAGGGTGAGGGGACCAGGGGGCGGGAGTCTCACTAGGAGGGGCACGCCCGTATCTCTAGCCCGGCCGGCAGCGGGCAGCGAGGCTCAGTCCTCGCCCCTTCTCCCAGCTGCTATTCGGGGCTCCCGCGGCGCTCACAGGGGTCGACTGCGTCCATGGGGCACAACCCAGGGGCTAGGCTAAGACGCCACACAGGACAACCACCCCCAGCGACATCCACCCCCGACGACGCCCCGCGCCCCAGGGACAGCAGGGCGGGTCCGAGAACCTCCTCGCCGGAAGCGGAAGTGCGTCACGGCATCGGCCGGCAAGCACGCACGGCGCAGACTCACTGTGGTGGCGTGACCCGGAAGCGCTCGCCGAGGCCCCTCCTTGCCCGCTGATATCTCTGCCGGGTGACTAGATGCTTCCTTTCTCTCGCGCGCGCGGTGTGGTGGCAGCAGGTGTGGCGCGCGGCGCGGGCTTCAGGCTCAGGGCTGGGGCTGGGGCGGGAGTGGGGGCTTAGACGCGGGGGACGGGGTGCGGGGGACGGGGTGCGGGGTGCTGGGTGCGGCTGGGGACGTGACCCTAGGGGCCGGTTTGCGCTGGGAGCCGGGGCACGGTTCCGGCGGTCCTCACGGCGCTGCGCGGTGACTCCCCAGGCACAGCCCAGCCTCGAAATGCAGAACGACGCCGGCGAGTTCGTGGACCTGTACGTGCCGCGGAAATGGTAAGCGCCCCCCACATGCCCCTCTTCCGTCCTTAGCTAACCACCTCGTCCCCTCGCCTGCCCTTGTTCCCCCACACTCCTCCGGTCCTTACGTCGTCACGTCCCTAACTTGTCCTGCCCCCGACGTTCCTCTTTTCCATTCATACCCCGCCAACCCTCCTTGTCCCCTTTTTCATTCTTACCGCCCACGTCCCCTCTGATCACTGCGTCCTTTCTCCACAGCTCCGCTAGCAATCGCATCATCGGTGCCAAGGACCACGCATCCATCCAGATGAACGTGGCCGAGGTGAGCTGGGAGCCCGGGAGGCGGGAAGGTTGTGATGTATGTGCGGGGAAGGCAGGCTGTCCCATTGTGGAGGAGCCCCTAAGGTGAAGGTACGGGCAGAGGCTGGCTTTGAGGATGGGTGTTTCCCAAACTTGGAGGAGTGGTTGGTGACCCTTCTTCTCTTTCTAGGTTGACAAGGTCACAGGCAGGTTTAATGGCCAGTTTAAAACTTACGCTATCTGTGGGGCCATTCGTAGGATGGTGAGTGTTTCCCTGGGCTTTGCTCATCACTTCGGGACATCGTGGACTTTACGGTGCGCATTGGAGCGTATGATGGTGCCTGAGTAGATTTGCTGGCAGAGTAGTTTGAGCCAGGTGGACTGGGCTGGCTGCCTGCCGGTTCTTGAGGGTGGAAGAGGGGTGCTCTGAGAAGACACTCAGGCAGCAGACTCTGCCTCTCACTAGGAGGTGCCTCCCTACCCCGCTCCACCATAGTCAGGCTGGAGGCTGCCCCGGGAGAGGTGGCTTCCCTTCTGCGCCTGTCTCCATTCGCTCAGCACGGGAGAGACATGGGCTGGTGGCACAGCTGACCTTCTGCCATCTCAGGCAGCCGAGTGGAAATATTCTTAATGTGCTTTTTTTTTTCTTAAGGGTGAGTCAGATGATTCCATTCTCCGATTGGCCAAGGCCGATGGCATCGTCTCAAAGTAAGGTTGGGGGCTCACATTTGGGCAGAGTGAGTGGACCAGGACTACTCCAGAGGCGTGGTCTTAACGTTGTCCTTTTCCCCTGGTTCTAGGAACTTTTGACTGGAGAGAATCACGGATGTGGAATATTTGTCATAAATAAATAATGAAAACCTACCTGTGCAGGTTCATTCTGTGTCTGTAGGCCCAGGGTTGAGGTTTTGCTGTCAATGGGTGACAAGGGTGCGGTAGGGTACCCAGTTAGTTGAAAGGAGACAAGCTGTGAAACATATTGCAAAACTGAGGTTTAAAGGACAAATACATTATCCATTTAAAAACAGATATCTAAGACAAAATAAACATTCTGAGGTCAGATACTTGCTTATGCACATTGACATCCACAACTGCTACCGGTGCGGAAGCAACACCAGGCCTGGTTTTGTGTAGTCACAGCCCAGCTGAACACCTCAGCTCCGACACCTGGATGTGTTCTAGAGAATGACAGGCTGAGACTGTAGTTTGGTTTAACTACTGGCTTTGTTGCAGTAATCCTCGAATACCACACAGTGGCAGCTCGTGGCATCACGAAAATGGGACATACCTGAAGGGAAGGCTTCACACTTCACAAAGACCGGTTTGGTTAATGACTAAATCTCACTACATAAATACACAAACTTAAATTACTGTGCTTATCAGCCATTTCTTGCGTTCATGTGTAGAAAAAACCATGGAGACGTGTGTCCCAGGAGGGCAGGTTGTAAACTGCAACAGTTACTAGGAAGTCAGTCCTTTACATGCTCGTAACATGGGCGAGCTCTTGAGATGGGATCTGGGTGGCAGGAGAGGTTGCTTTTCAGAGGAAAGCTGCCTGGGACCCAGCATGGTGGAGCAGCTTGGAAGTCGAGTCCCCTCTGGGTGCACACTGGGTTCCAGGGGATCATCCTTGGCCTGAGGGCAGGCTGCTCGATGGAAGGGGACGCTCCACAGTAAATAAGAACAAAGACTTTGGTTTGTCCTCATCCTCCAGTCTGTCCCACACACCTGTCATCTCTGGGTTTTGGCCCCGGTGAGTGGCTGTGGAAAAGGAGGAGGGCCAGGTAGGTGCTGGCAGCTGTCCTGCACCACTGCTGGGGTCGGGTGGAGTTGCTGGTGGAGTTCTGTGATAGCAGAATTGGCATCTCCTTTCTGCGGAAGCACCAGTCTGCACAAAAAGCATAGAATGTATTAATGGGCTAGAGACAAAGTCATCCCAGAGCCCCTCCAGGGCCAGGCAGGTTTATAAGGTAGTGGTAGGAAAAAGCTTGGTGGCTGAGGCAGTGGCCAGTTTTGAGACCAGCTGACCCATGAAGAAAAACTCAGCAGTCCTTGGTTATTCAGTGTTTTTGATGAGGCAGCTAGCTGGAGCGCTGGACCATGCAAAATTCGTTGCAAGAACTTCAGACAGACATGGAAAAACTAGAGATGGGGCCCTGCTGGCCTGCACAGAAGGGACAACGACCACCATTTGGGGTCCTTTTAGCATGGTGGGCTGCCCTGGCCGAGATGGCCAAGATGGCACCTGTTTCCTGCCTCAGAAGAAAAGGCACTGACGCACTGACCCTTTGAGGTTCTGTGGGGTGTGGTCAGTGCCCTCCTGCCTGAGGGTCAAGTGTGTTTTCAAGTCAACTTCAGCAGACCTCATTTAACCAATTTTTGTTCCCCTTAAAAAAAAAAAAAGACCCAAAAAACTAAATCCCAATAAATATGTTGTTTTTCTCCATCACAATATTGCTTAGAAAAATAAGAGCCAGCAAGCAGCAATTGATTGTCCTAGAGGCCCAGAGTGTCTCCTGGTGAGAGGCAGAGGGTAGAGCATGGCATGGGATGGGCAGCTGTCGGTTGCACCGTCGGTCTGTAGGACACAGGGGCGTTAGGATTTCACAGTGACACGATGCTTGAAGAACAGAGGTCCAAGAGTCCAAGAATGAGATCAATCAGGAGACTGCTCCCGCCGGCCTAACTGGACACCAAAAGCTGCACTTGGGATGCAGTGAGGTGGGCAGAGAAAGCTCTGGAGGAGCTCGGCTTCAGGTGGCAGGGAGCCAGCGGCACAGTCGGTGTCGGGAGACGCTGCTGGGGAACCCACACCCGAAAAACCACATCTCCAAGATGAATGCCTAAATAAGGGAAACTCAGCCATTTCAGTGTGTTCAGCGAGGTCTAGAAACCCAGATCTCCACCCCGACGCTGTCGTGGCTGCGGTGGTTTACAGAAGGTGAGGCTAGGGGAGAGCCACTGCAGCCGGCTCGCTGCTACACGCTGTGAACAAAAGGTCCTGGTGCCAGGCTGGTCTCAGGCACGTGAAGAAAATAGCAGTAACAAAACCTCACATTTAGTTTATGTAAAAATGCAGGAGAATTCTCAGAAATCCCCTTGGAGGGACGGTGCACTTGGGGATGAAAGCGACGTCCCTTTCCAAGGAAATGGCAAAGAGGCAAAAAGGAAAGCTGCAGCAGCGGAGGCCAGGTGCCTCCTGCTGGCAGGTGCTGGGGGCGCTGGCAGGAGGAGGTGCGGGGCTTCAGTGGGACACCTCCCAGGCCGGCAAGTGCACCTCGGTGCCCTGAGCCTTCTGTGGGGCCTCTGCTAGAACTGCTGGGTGAGGCGCCTGTAGTGAGGTAACACTTGGTTCTCGGGAAGATACAGGGCCAGCTCCAAAGCCACGAGCACTGTGAACTCAAACCCTATCAGGTCGCGCCTGTTGAATCGAAACCTTTCTTCTAACTTCTGCAGGGGAGAAGAGAGAAGGGTTACATGGGAGCCTTCCCTCTTCCACGTTTCCCACCCGGCCAGCCCCATCCCAGCAGTGGCCCTGGCTGGATGTCATGACCCTGCCTGCAGTGCCTGCCGAGCCGGGCACTCACATCGATGAGCTGCTTCACGCCGCTCTTGCGCAGGTCACTGCTGATCTTGGCGGCCAGCAGCACGCAGGCGCCGGCGCACAGCTTACGGTTCTGTTTGCTGAGCTTGCCCTGCAGGACCAGCTTCTCAAAGTACACGTAGGCCATGGCCACCGTCACGGGCTCCAGGCTGCACTCCTCCGACAGGCTCCGCATCTCCCGCTTTAAGCTGTGGGTTAAGACAGAAGCCATGTCCCTGGGGGCTCTAGCTGGGGCTGAGGAGGCAGCCCCCTGCCACCACCAGTTGAGGCTGGAGCGATGTAGCTTTGGGCTGCAAGAAACACCACCGCATCCTTCAGGGGATGGTACCCTCTGCCGTGCCATGGACAATGCCCAGGGCAGGGTGCATGGGCAGGGACCAGCAGGCTGGGTTTTGGCTTCCCCCGTCCCTTGGGTGGACACCCATGGCAGCTCCCACCTGTGCCTGGTGGGTGGAGCCACAGAGGACAGGCCCTGCTCTCGGTGGGGGGCAGTGGCCTCTGATGAGGGGCGGTTTTAGGAAGAGCCTTGAAGGGAGGTGCCAGGGTATTGAGTGAGCCGCCCTCTGGAACACTGGGGCAGACGCCGGGCAGGGCAGGCCCCCAGTACAGGGCCGTGGCCAGGAGCCCAACGTGAGCCCAGCAGTTCCGCCGCCTTCGGCTCGCTTTCCTCCAGTCACGGGTCATCAGCGTGGCACAATGTGAGAGCAGAGGCACACCTGCACGGCCTTGGCGAGCACCCAGCATGCCTGGACGGGGGCGCTTTGTGGGCCAGGGAAGGGCCACGGAATCTACTCACAAAATAGCACACGCTGGGAGGGGCCGGGCACAAGAGAGGCCTTGTCCCACTCAAGTTTTAAAAGGATCCTGGGCTGCTGCGAGGGTCTGGCTGCAAGAGACCCCGTGGTGTGTGGGGGGATGCAGTGTGATGGGGCCGCGGGAGGCCTGGCTTGGCGGGTGGTGGAGGTCGGGGAGCTGCTGCTGGGGGCCTGGTCAGATGGCGGGAGGGGGTTGGGGATGGGCAGCGGCTAGACTTGTCAAGCTGGAGAGAATCTACCAGAAACTGGAGAGGAGAGGCTGGCAGGGCCTCCCAGGACGATGAGATGGTCTGAGAGGCTGTCCTCACCTCCTGATTTTGCTCAGCGTCAGTTTGACATGTGGGAACTTCTCCCTGAAGGTCTCGTTCATGTCCTTTTTGAGGTCTGAGGGCTTCACGTATTCTATCACTGTGGTCTGCAACAGACAGTGGGCAAGGTCGGGCCGGCCCCTCGCACAGCCCATGGGTCCCGCCTGCTGGGTACGACAGATTTCTCACTGTCCTTGGTTTGCAAACATGCGTACAGTGCGGCTTGAGAGGCCCCCAATCTCTGAGAACAAAATGGCGAGAGAGAGAACTCCAGACCCCATGCCTGCTTGTTGTGGGGAGAGCCAGGCTGCCAGGTGCCGAGGGCTGAAGGGCAAGGGTGGACCCCAGCTGGAGTGGCCAGCACTGCTCCCTGGCCTGCCCTGCACACCGCCACTGTCTACGCTGCTGCGATCTGGGATGGGGGCACGTCACGCCCCTGGGGCAGCTTTGCCCATAGCCTGCCCCACACGCCCCGAGCGAGGACAGGCGTGCAGCTGCCTGCACCCAGGCCCTGGGAGAGGGCACTCACCATGTACGACGCAAAGATGAGGACACGTTTGTGCTTGCCGCAGGGCCACTGCGGGTCATCCAGGAGGTTGGGGTTGTACTCCAGGGTGTCCCCCACGTCACTCCCTGTAAGAGAGGCAGCCCCTGACCCACCAGGAGTCTTGAGCAGTACCCATCTAGCCCCAAGGTCTGGCAGGCCAGCGCCATGGCGGGGCAAGGCCGAGCAGGGGAGGGGCTCCAGGCCACGGTTCTCTCTCTCCCGAAGGGCCCAGGGCTTAGGGCAAGAGAAGGATGTCCTGAGAGGAGGGGCCCTCCCTGGAGTCATCTGTGGATGCAGCTCCTCCCCACTGCCCGGCTCAGGCCAAGCCCAGGCCAGCGATTCAGTGTGGAGCTGTTCGTCTCCTGACCCTGTTCCCCAGGCCCATCTGCATGGAGGGCTACAGATTGAAAGGGGCTTGCTGCTGCTGCTGCAGTCCCTGAGCCATGGTTAAGGCACGCGGGTCACCCTGTTCCAGGCCGTGGTTAAGGCACGTGGGCTACCTAGTTCTGTGCTGGCTGGTGCCGACTTGGTGGGGGCAGGTTTATGTCTTGACCCTGGCAGAGTCCGGGGGACACTGGGCCGAGGTGTGGGCAGCAGGCCATGGCTGTCACTCTTGTGTGTGACCAGGGCGTTGGTGGGATACAGGAACTTCGCATAAGACACGACCTGGGAAAGCAAATGCATCTGGCCTCAGCTCTGCCTCCCGGGACCGGAGGGCAAAGTGAGCTCTGCCTGCCTCCCGCTGCAGGAAGCCCAGACGCACATGCCAGGAGCCCTGCATGGAAAATGAAGGGAACAACTCAGATCAAGCCGTTGAGGCTGCGCCTGAGCTAGACGCTGCTCCTCACATGCTAGAACATTCCGGAACACTACTGTGCTTTATCTGGGTTCTGCAGCCTGTAACGTTCTCCCTGCCTCTGAACACTGCTGACCACCAGCACAGAGGCCGGAGGGTTGGCAAGCCCCACCCTGCAGCCGGGGCTGTCCAGGAGCACCTGGCTGTGCTGCAGCACCGCAGACCTCAGGCACGGCCAGGCTGGCGGGGGAGTCTGATGGGCTCCAGGGCCACGTTCTCAGGGCTGCACGGGCCTGCATCCACTCCACCCTTGCGTTTTACGTGGAGTGAAGCACAGCTTCACATCTGCCTCATGGGCACTGACGTGGGACTGCTCCCACCCGCCTGCCTGGCCCTGACGGCGCTGGGTGTCCACCAGCAAAGAGGCTCTTACCTTCCCATCTGCTCCTAGTTCCACACCTTCTAGCTCAAAGACCATCTCGGAAGACACAGAGATGCCGCCGGACGGGTGCCTCTGCTTCTGGCTGTCCACCCTCAGGTCACTGCAAACATGGGAGAGGCAAGGGGCTGTGGTCTGCGCTGAACTCAGGCTCCGGCAGCCCAGCCCACCTCTCCGCTGGCCCGAGGCGCTCTCGGAAACAATGTCAGCACAGCCCCTCGGGAAAGAAAGGCGGCACTGGTGTGACCAGGAAGGCGCACATCAGGAGTGCTTTCATGGAAGGAGGGGTCTTTGAGCCCCGCTTCCCCAGTACAGACACTGGCTGGTAGAGCCCCCGGGGTGGCGCCCACCTTCACTAGCCCACGAGGTGCATGTGCCCACGCCTGGGCAGGTTTCTTCACCACTGTTTTTAAGCCAGGGCCACACATAATCCCCACCCCATAGCTGTTTCCTCCTTCCCTGAATTACGCACAGATACGACCGCCTGGATGGTCACAGCACCATGTGGCTCTGTCCACAGGAGGTGCGACAGCCCAGCCACCTGTACATCGACAGCGTGAACAGAAACCGGCTCCTCTGGAGAGTGAGGACCCAAAACAGCCCTGGGTTCCTGAGGAGCTTTGCTGGAGGTTGACGTGCTGAGCCTCGCATGAGCCCGGGGGCAGCCTCACCTGGGGGCGCAGTGCCCTCTGATGCCTCCTGGGCCTGGCGGGGACCAGGCCTTGCCTTCTGCCTAGACGCACACTGCACGCGAGGCATGCACTGAGAACTCACCTGAGCCGCAGGCCTTCCCCATAGGGCAGGACCGAGAAGGCTGCACACAGGGACCGCTTGGCACAGATGAGCACAATCCTGCAGGGGGACGGAGTCGGGAGACAGGGGCCGGGGAGCAGGGGTCAAGGTGCTGCTGCTTCCAGAGCTACAGACGTTTCCATGGAAAATTCCTTCTGCCTAAATTCAGGTGCTGGGAAACTGCCCATGCTGCCCGAGGGGACTTGGGCCCAGGAGGCCGGGTGGCCACCGTCACTAAGCCTGGCCCCCGCAAGCTCTCAGAGTGGATTCCCTACAGGAGCTACCGGGGTTCCCCTCCCTGGGACGCCGCTGCACGTGGGCAGGCACAGCAGTGACATCCCGAAGGCTCCTTCCTGACCCAGTGCAGGGAGGCTGGCGGCCTCCCCTTGGGATCTTGGCTCATTCAGAGATGAGAGGCGCCAGAGGGGACAGGATGGCGAGGCCAAGGGCTGCCTCAAGCCAGACCTCAGAGGTCCTGGGTGGAGCGGGGCTCAACACCACCAGAAAGGGCCTGATTCAGGTCCACAGAGAGGCTGGCCTGGAGGCTCCCTTCCAAGGCGTTCGAGCAGCCAGGCCCCGGGCCCGGGGAGCACAGGCAGAAGCCACTGTTTCTCCTCCCTTGGACACTGGCTCTGCCCTGCCTGGGCCCAGGGTCTCACCAAGGCGACAACAGTGGGAGAACTTCTCCCCCTCTCTGGCTTGGATGACGGGAGCCAGGGCTGGCACTCACGTCTGCTGGGAGCTGTATAGGACTGACGGGGAGCAAGGGTCTGTCCAGACTCACAGTCACAAGGAGGGTGCCCGGCAGGGGGAACTCCAGAAGGAAGGGAGCACTCTGGACCTCAGGACACCTCAGGACATGCAGTGACGGGAATACAGGGCCACAGGAACACCCCCTGGGGCCTCCCCAACACAGCCTCTCAGGGTGCACCCGGGTGCCAGCTGCGGCCCTCCGCCAGCTTTGGGCAGCCAGGTGTTTGGTTTATTCAGCCTCTCCTCCGTGCTCCCAACACAGCCCAGCCCTCCTCCCCACACATCTCACAGCCACACCCGTTTCTGTGTCTCCAGTTTTCCTTCACGTCAGCACTGTTGCTGGAGGCTGGTGTTCATGTGTGACCCTTCACCTGGGAGCCCAGAGAGGGTGACCTCGCTGTGGTGACACCAGGGACCTGCGGGTGCTCGGCTGATGTGGAGCAAGCAGTGTGGTGGGGAGGAGGGTCCACCTCTAGAGGTGTGGAATGTGGGACGGGCGGGAGTCTTGGGAGTGGAGGGAAGATTGCTTGGCTGACACGGGCAGGACCCCGTGGGCTTCTGGAGACCACAGCCCTGGCCCGGCTCCTGGCTCGGCTTCATACCTGCTGTTCCTGGTGTCGTACTGCCTCATGTTCTTGATGAAGTGGGTCTTCTTCAGGCCTTTATGTCTCGGTGATCCAGATGTGTGTTTGGTTCTGCAAGGCAAAGGACACAGGTCACTCTTTTCCTCCCAGGACCCTCTGGCCCTGCAGGGGTCAGTGGCAGCCCGAGCTGAGTTGTAGAGCTTGGGGCGGATGGGGGCGTGTACCTCTGTGCTGGAGCACATCCCACGGCATCTTCCAGAAACTCCAGGGAGCAGCGCTGGGACGTGACTCGCTTCCTGCAAGATGACAATGGAGCCTCAAAACAGCCATGGGGCCACCAGCCCGGGCGCCACCTTTGTGGCCAGAAACCAAGTGCCGCCCGCTGTGCAGGGAAGAGCCACTCTCCAGCCCAGCTGCGCACCCATGGGCCGAGGGGCTTCCAGAGCCTGTGCAGACTGAAGCAGGGAGGAGGAGCACCTCCTGCCTCGAGAGGTTCCTGTTTTGGAGGCACTGAGCTCTTCTCTGGGGACCAGCAGCCCTGGGGGACAGGCTCCTCAGGCACAGCATAGCACAGCACAGCACGCCAACCCGCCCTGCCCACCGAGGGTCGCTCAGCCCCAAGCAACACCCTGCTGGGGGCACCACCAGCTCTGACAGGCCCATCCCACCCAGCGCTGCCTGAGACTGGTGCTGCCTGCCCCTCCCTGAAGCACAGCTGGGCATCGGGGCCCATGGCACGGGCAGGCAGGGTGGGCACTGGGCAGCCCTTGCTCTCAGGCCACCTTCCCCTGGCTCGCAGCTCCCTGCACCGGCCACACCCTCCCACCTCAGTGCCGTCACGGGGGCTGCGCCTCCGTCTGGAACATTCTGTTCCTGCTCTTCCAGTGGCCACCTCTTTCTGAACTTTTTGGCTCACAGGTGGCCCGCTGAGGGAGGCTGCCCGGATCCTGCTATTCTGTGACTTGCTCAAGGCACTGGTCACTACAGGAAGGAGGCATCCCTGCCTCACCACCCACCTGCCGTCTGCCTCCCCTTCCAGAGTGCCGGCCCCAAGAATGGGGCAGGGTCTGTCCCCACTCACTACTGTCCTTAGTGCCTGCCCTCCTGCCTGGACTTCAGGAGTCTCCCAGGTGTTTCCCATAAGCGAAACGTGCAGGCAAATATTTGTTGGCTGAATGACTGTACAACGCACTTCCCTGAAGACCCCTCAGGGCACAATGCCCACTGCTCCTCAGACCCTCCACTCTCGGGACCAAGCGAGGCCATCCTGATGTGGAGACATGACGTGGTTCAGTAACTCTCAGGGCCACGCAACTCCAAGCGCAGAGCTGGGTCTTGAACCCAGGGCTGTCGGGGACACCAAAGCTTTGTTCTCTCCCTTATACCGGGAGCCATGAACATGTGTGCCTGGGCACCAAGGCATTCCAAAAGCACAGCTTAGGAGATAAGGTCCAATGCCAGTTGATGCAATGTTGCAGTATTGGAAAACCACTCCAATTGCCATGACAATGATGGGCGACGTGGCATGGCACGTCTGAGGATCCTGCCTGCCCTGCAGGGCTGTTGGCCCCCAGAGGGGAGCAGTTGGTGGTGGTGATGGCAGTGGTGATGGTGATGGCAGTGGTGATGGCGATGGTGGTGATGGTGGTGATGCTGATGGTGGTCATGGTGATGGCCGTGGTGATGGTGATGACGGTGGTGATGGCGGTGGTGGTGATGGTGGTGGTGACAGTGGTGGTGATGGTGGTGGTGGTGATGGTGGCGGTGGTGGTGGCGGTGGTGATGGTGATGACGGTGGTGATGGCGGTGGTGGTGATGGTGGTGGTGACAGTGGTGGCGGTGGTGGTGATGGTGGCGGTGGTGGTGATGGTGGCGGTGGTGGTGATGGTGGCGGTGGTGGTGGTGATGGTGGTGGTGGTGGTGATGGTGGTGGTGGTGGTGATGATGGTGGTGGTGATGGTGGTGGTGGTGATGGTGGTGGTGGTGGTGATGGTGGTGGTGGTGATGGTGGTGGTGGTGATGGTGGTGGTGGTGGTGATGGTGGTGGTGACTGGTGGTGGTGGTGGTGATGGTGGTGGTGGTGGTGATGGTGGTGGTGGTGGTGGTGATGGTGGTGGTGGTGGTGGTGGTGATGGTGGTGGTGGTGATGGTGGTGGTGGTGATGGTGGCGGTGGTGATGGTGATGACGGTGGTGATGGTGGTGGTGGTGATGGTGGTGGTGGTGGTGATGGTGGTGGTGGTGGTGATGGTGGCGGTGGTGGTGGTGGTGATGATGGTGGTGGTGGTGGTGATGGTGGTGGTGGTGGTGATGGTGGCGGTGGTGATGGTGATGACGGTGGTGATGGTGGTGGTGGTGATGGTGGTGGTGACGGTGGTGGTGATGGCGGTGGTGGTGATGGCAGTGGTGGTGACAGTGGTGGTGATGGTGGTGGTGATGGTGATGGCGCTGGTGGTGACGGTGGTGGTGGTGGTGGTGACGGTGGTGGTAGTGATGGTGGTGGTGACAGTGGTGGTGATGGTGGTGGTAGTGATGGTGATGGTGGTAGTGATGGTGGTGGTGATGGTGGTGGTGATGGCGGTGGTGGTGATGGTGATGGCGGTGGTGGTGACGGTGGTGGTGATGGTGGTGGTGGTGGTGATGGTGGTAGTGGTGGTGATGGTGGTGGTGACGGTGGTGGTGATGGTGGTGGTGGTGATGGTGATGGCGGTGGTGGTGACGGTGGTGGTGATGGTGGTGGTGGTGGTGATGGTGGTAGTGGTGGTGATGGTGATGGTGGTGGTGGTGACGGTGGTGGTGACGGTGGTGGTGATGGTGGTGGTAGTGATGGTGATGGCGGTGGTGGTGATGGTGGTGATGGCGGTGGTGGTGATGGTGGTGGTGGTGGTGGTGGTGATGGTGGTGATGACGGTGGTGGTGTTAGTGATGACGGTGGTGGTGGTGGTGACAGTGGTGGTGATGGTGGTGGTGATGGTGGTGGTGATGGTGGTGGTGGTGGCGGTGGTGGTGATGGTGATGGTGGTGGTAGTGATGGTGATGGCGGTGGTGGTGATGGTGGTGGTGGTGGTGGTGGTGATGGTGGTGGTGACGGTGGTGGTGTTAGTGATGACGGTGGTGGTGGCGGTGGTGGTGGTGATGGTGGTGGTAGTGATGGTGATGGCGCTGGTGGTGACGGTGATGGTGACGGTGGTGGTAGTGATGGTGGCGGTGGTGGTGACAGTGGTGGTGATGATGATGACGGTGGTGATGGCAGTGGTGGTGATGGTGATGGGGCCCTCTGCAGGGTGCTGTGTGGTTTATTAAATGGAGCAACTTGGCCCCCAGGCTTGGCATGGTGCATTCTCAGCGTGTCAACAGTAGCCTTTTTATTAAGTGTCAGCCAATCTGGACTCCTGGCCAAGGGCAGGTGTACTGCTGGGGGTCACTTCTGGGAACTCTCCAGGCTCCAGGCCAGCGCTGTCCTCAGGGTCCCATGGGCCTTCCCCCAGCAGGACCCCGGCTCACACACAAGACCTGGTGCACTCAGGCCCCCTCTCTGGTGGAGCCGGCCTGGAGTCCAGGTCCCCACACCATGCCCTTGCCAGGAGCCTCCCACTGAGAGCCAATGTTTGTCCCAAGGCGCTGGGTTGGGCACAGCCACAGTCCCATGGTGGGTGCCACCTGTGCCAGTGAGAGTGCCACAGCCACCACCTCATCAACACTCGACGGCTCACAGTGACAACCACACCCATTTATCCAGTGGCACGGAGAGGCCTGGCCCTTGCACAGGTCACACAGCCAGTATAGTCCTGGTTGGCACCAAGGCTGTCACCTTGACGCCAACATTGATGCTGTCATTTTTTTTCTTTTTTTTGAGATGGAGTCTCTCTCTGTCACCCAGGCTGAAGTGCAATGGCGCCATCTTGGCTCACTGCAACCTCCGCCTCCTGGATTCAAGCAATCCTCCCTCCTCAGCCTCCTAAGTAGCTGGGATTGCAGGTGCCTGCCTCCATGCCTGACTAATTTTTTTGTATTTTTTAGTAGAGATGGGGTTTCACCATGTTGGCCAGTCTGGTCTCGAACTCCTGACCTTAAATGATCCGCTGGCCTCGGCCTCCCAAAGGGCTGGGATTACAGGCATGAGCCACCATATTTTATTTATTTATTTTTTTGAGATGGAGTCTCACTCTGTCGCCCAGGCTGGAGTGCAGTGGGCACCATCTTGGCTCACTGCAAGCTCCGCCTCCCGGGTTCAAGCGATTTTCCTGCCTCAGCCTCCCAAGTAGCTGGGACTACAGGCGCCCGCCACCACACTCAGCTAATTTTTTTGTATTTTCAGTAGAGACGGGGTTTCATCCTGTTAGCCAGGATGGTCTTGATCTCCTGACCTTGTGATCCGCCCGCCTTGGCCTCCCAAAGTGCTGGGATTATAGGCATGAGCCACCGCGCCCAGCCTGTTTTTTTTTTTTTTTTAACAGATGCTCGACTGATGATGGGTTCAGGTCCTTTTTTTTTTTTTTTTTCTTTTGAGACAGAGTCTTGCCTCTGGCCCAGTCTAGAGTGCAGTGGCACGATCTTGGCTCACTGCAAACTCCACCTCCCAGGCTCAAGCAATTCTCCTGCCTCAGCCTCCCAAGCAGCTGAGATTACAGGCGCCTGTCACCATGCCTGGCTAATTTTTGTATTTTTGGTAGAGATGGGGTTTCACCATGTTGGCCAGGCTGGTCTCGAACTCCTGATCTCAAATGATCCACTGGCCTCGGCCTCCCAAAGTGTCAGGATTACAGGCGTGAACCACCATATTGTATAACGAAGTGTGAAATAGCTCCTGTAATTTGTTGGATACTGTACTGAAAGTGAAGAACATGGTTGTAGGGGTACCAAGTACAGTTTGAAGTCAGGAACTTAAGATGTAATTAAAATCTTTTAAAAGGCAAAGTCAACAAGAGCTTGTTGAAAACAAGCTAGGATTGAAAGCAGAAAATCCACTAAAACGCCTGGTGCCTCACACTGGCCCCATCACCAGACACAGCTGTGCACCTGCCCAGTCCCAGCTGGAGGTGAGGCAGGGGACCAGCCGGATGGCTGCAGAAGGTGGGTGAGCAGCTGGCCAGAGGAGAGCACTTGGATGATGGGACCAGGAATGGCTTGCGATGCGGTGGGCTGGCCTGGACAGTGGGGTGGGTGGGGAAGGAGGAGCTAAGGGGCTGGGGCAGGCAGCAGGCTCTGAGGGCAGTGGGAGGGGCAGAACACCCAGCTGCATGCTGATGGGATGTGTGGCAGACGCCAGCTGTCCCGAGAGGCCCAGCTGAGTGCTGGCTTGTGATGGGTGACGGTGGGCAGGCTGCCCCAAGAGGAGCCCAGCGGAGGCTGGATGGGCAGGGCCCACACTGGGGAAAGAAGCCGGTGAAGGAGGAGATTTGGGGACTGTCCCCAGAGAGGTGTTTGTGTGTCCTGCCCTACACGGCTGGGCCTGGAGGCCCTGAGGACCAGCCTGTGTGTCTTTCTGGAAGCTCCTTCCCACGGGTAATTACCAGGGGATGCCTGGGTATTTGCACACCTGGGACCTCATTTGGAGGCCCGTGGGGGTCCCAGCAGAAGCCTGAGGCCCCGTGGCAGCCTGCCTGGCAGTACCGTTGGAGCCTCTGGCCCAGGACGCAGAGGAGCTGCAGCGGGGAGGCTGACGCTGCTGCCGGCTGGCCCGGCTCCTCCGTGATTTTCTGGTCCCTGCAGGAATGATGGGTTTCTCTCCACCATGCTTTAAAATCTGTTCCCAGCAGGTTCTTCTACAGATCTTTCTCTGTAATTTCCTTCTCTTTTCTTTTTTGTAAGCATCTTATTAGTAACCTAGATCTGCACAGTTCTAGGAGGGAGGCAGCATTCTGATGCTCAGTTCATGGGTGGGTAAATTGAGGCAAGGAGCTGTTTAGCAACTTGCCCGAGATGACACGGCTGGTAAGAGACAGAGTGGGGACCTGAGCCCACGTGGACGGCTGGGCTCTGGCACCTGGTGGCACTGCTCCCACTGTGTCAGTTGGAATGGCGGCTGCTCTCCACTGTTTCTCAGGGGCTCATTTTGTGAACCTGGCCCCGTTGCAGGTCACGTTTTTTGGTTTGAGTCCAGAAGACTCTGACAATGCCGAAGGAGGTGCCTGTGCATGGGTGCAGGGCAGGGCGGCCAAGTGGGGAGGACATCGCTTTGGCCTTCCCTTCCCCAATGCCTCCACGGGAGCTGGCGTCAAGGGAGAACGAGGGAGGTGCTTCCCTTCCAGAACCAGGGCTGTCGCAACTCCACGCATCACCGCAGTAGGGCGCTGCTGCTGATGGGACAGGCACTGCCAAGTGCAGATGGGACCCAGGCCAGCGTCCATTGCTTGGCCCCTCTGGAGGATGGGCTGGGAACCCATGAGATGGACCCCTGCTCGCCCCGGGCCCCACAGAGCGGTGTCCGTGTGTCCGGCAGACACAGAGAGGATCACGCATGTGCAGATGCAGCACCTCACACCTGGCTGGAATCGGCACACATGCCGGTCAGCAGGAGGCGGGACATGCGCGGTCAGGGGACAGCATGCACAGCACGCTGCAGGTGCACACAGACGCCACACGGGTTGAGAGGCTCGTCACGTAGTGACACAGGTCTTCTCGGTGTGGGGGAGGGGCTGAGGAGGGGCACCAGGGAGCGGGGGGGGTTGGCCTGTGTCTCCGCAGGGGAGTGGCTCCGTGGGGTGTGCCCAGGCAAATGCACTGAGCCGCACACACCTTCCATGTGCTTCACTCATCCTGCGTGCACCGGACCCCTCCGTCCAAAACATGCAAGGAACAAGCGAGCAAAGCAGAAAGAACGAGGCCCTCGGCAAGGCCCACGCCCCACACCCCACATGCTGGGGCAAATGCAAGTTCTGCTCAGTCCCAGGAGGCCCCGCTCCTGCTCAGCCATGGTAGTTACACCGGCGGTGCCTACTCGTGGTTCCCCCCACATGGCAGTGACCAGCTTGAAGCTGCCTGCATCTGACTTTTGGGAAGAAGCGGTTGGGGGTTGGGGCAGTGGGGAGGCTGCCCCCCAAGTCTGCTGACACACCTCGCTCTCAGCACTAAATGGCGGGCCACCAATGCCTCCACCCAAAGTCACGCTCACAGACAGGAAGAGAAATCTGCTATTTATTAAACACTGTTTCTAGTGTTCGGTACATTTCCTTTCCTTTGTAACGGAAGAAATGCCCAGAAGGGGCTGAGGCCTGAAGACCCCATCCCCATTAGAAACCCAAAGCTGTGTGTAGGAGCCGCTGTGAGGCTCAGAGGGAACTCAGGAGGCCCGGCCGGGCAAAGAAGCCGTTGAAATGACCGTGACGGTAGGTCTGACAACGTGAGGACAGCTGGGAGCCTCTGCCGAATGACTGTGCTTCTGTCCCATGGCGTGCCCACGCCGGCACCAGGGAGACTGGAACCGTGTCTCGCCAGGAAGGCGCGGGCAGTGGTGTTGTTCGGCTGCCCCCAGCTCCAAGTGTGGGCAGTGGTCTTGTCCGACCACCCCCAGCCCCATGCCCTGGACCCTGGGGCACAGCTGTTGAAAGCGTGGCTGGTCTCGGGTGTCCCGTCTCATCAAGTCCCAGGTGAAGCAAAAGCCCAAGTCTAGCACTCCCTGTAGGGACTGCAGCCTCACCCAGCGAAAGCATCCATATGGGGTCACAGGGCTGGGTGGAGTAGCGGGTGTCCAGTGTCCTCTGGGCTGCCATGGGAGATGTGCCCCCAGGCTCTGGCCTCAGCTGACCACTGCCAGCTGCTTGCCAGCTGGAAAGCAAGAAACCCCCAAATCACGCTTGTAAACAAGGTGCCAGATGCTGAATTGGTTTAACTTGGACAGCAGCTTGGCGACGCTGAGTGGCTCCTGGCCCAGACAGCAGCCTGTCCCACAGCTGCAGTCCAGCCCCAGGCCCAGGCCTTTCCCCAGAAGCATCTCAGCACACACCCTCCAGAATTGGGGGGCTCTGCTTGCTGATGGCTGCACCCTGGCTCTTTGCTGGGCCACATCTGGCTGCAATTTGGGGAAAGTTGTTCACTTGAGGGGATGCCACTCTCACCTCATTAGCGCTGTGGACACTCACCAAGGGCTGTTGTGGGTTGAACTGTATTGCCCCCAGAAGACAGGGTGAAGTCCTAACCCCAGTGCCTGTGAATGGGACCTCGGATGGAAAGAGGGTCTTAGTTGAACTGTATCGCCCCCTGAGGGTCTTAGCAGATGTCATCAAGTTAAGATGTCACAGGTTAAGTCCTAATCCAATGACTGGTGTCCCCGTGAGGAAATCACCACGTGGAGACACAGACACGCAGGAACAGTGAGGCACGGAGGCGGAGGCAGAAACTGGAGCCACAAGCCCGGGAGCGCATGGAGCCACCAGAAGTGGGAAAAGGCAGGAAGGATCCTCCCTGGAGGCTGCAGAGGGAGCGTGGGTCTGTCTACACCTTGAGGTTGGACTTCTGGCTTCCAGAGCTGGGAGAGGCCACGCTAGTGCCGTAAGCCGCTGGGTTTGGGAGGAGGGGGTGGCGGGGAGGAGGCTGCAGGTGGAGCACCCCGGCACCTGCTCAAACCCAGCTGGGGAGGCCCAGAGTTCCTGCTTGCTTTTGGGCATTAGGCAATGGCAATGTTAAAAGTGAAAATAAACCTGGTTGGAAGTTCTATGAGGAAAACAAGGATTCTAATGATTCACTCACTGGTTCAACACAGTGCCACACCAGGCTGAGCCTCCCTGGGAAAGAATAAGTATTAGGACCGAGACGTGACTGTTCCCTGAGCAGCCTTGTTGTAACAGGAGGCTCCATTTGACTGGGTGTGGCGGCTCCCACCTGAAATTCCAGCACTTGGGAGGCCAAGACGGATCATGTGAGCCAGAGTTTAAGACCAGCCTAGACAATATAGTGAGACCTCATCTCTGCTAAAATAAAAACTTAGCAGGGTGTGGTGTGCGCCTATAGTTCCAGCTACTGGGAGGCTGAGGCAGGAGGATAACTCGAGCCCAGAAGGTAGAGGCTGCAGTGAGCTGTGATTGCGCCACTGCACTCCTGCCTGGGAGACAGAGAGAGACCCTGTCTCAAAAAAAAAGAGGCTCTGCTCATCTCACACTGACTCCTGCCACATACCTCACCGAGCCCTGGGCACGCATCTGACTTCTGACCTCAGGGAGGCCGTGCTTAGTGCTTAGTGTGAACCCACTTCTCAGAGGAGATTGAGGCTCAGAGAGGCCGTGTCACCTGTTCAAGGTCACAGAGGTACTGAACAGTGCAGCTGGGATTCCAAGCCAAGTCTGTTCCCAGAGCCCAGGTCAAACCACCACACTTACAGGACCAACATCAGGGCTACCTTCAGGCCTTTCAGAATTCTCTCCATTTCCTGAAACCAACTCATCCTAGAACTCTCAAGCCAGGAGCTAGCAGCCCCTTTTGCTGGGGCAGCCACCCTTCCCTCGATCAGCAGCCAGGCCCAGGGAATGCAGGGAGAAATGGACGACCTCACACTGGGGGCTGCCTATTAGGGGAGGGGCCACGGCCCTCAGACACAAGGTCAGCACCACGAACTTGGCAGCAGAGCCCCAGGAGGGACGCCTCCACCTCCAGGAACAGAGTGGGGTTCAGGAAAGACCTGAACAGGGACATGGGGGCCAAGGAGGAGGGAAGGGAGGAGGCAGCCCTGGGCGAGGCAAGGGGTAGTGGCGCTTGGGCCCATGGTGGGTACGGCAGGAGGAGTGCAGGCACCCAGCCCATGCCACGTCCCATCCTGTCCCAGGGATGCTGGCCACAGTGCACCTTCTAACAATCCCACAGGGCAGGGATGTGCTGCACGTGGGCAGCATGCTGCGCTCATAACTGTCACCACGGAGACTCTGGCCCTGCAGGGGGTGCCTTCTCAGTTACTGGCACTTCCCTGCAGCGTCGCCACGCTCTGCCTCTCTCCACTCGAGTGGGCTCCACTCCACGCCAGGCCTGGTGCACACAGGGATGCATGAACTCTGGAAGGAGGGCCTATGACAGCACCCGGTCTGCCTGGTGTCACCATCCGGTTCTGGACACTCACATGCAGGACTGAGGGAGAAAGCTGTTTCCATGTCAAACAGCAGGGCCCAGGGTTAGGGAAAAGCCCACCACACCTGCGGAGCTCGGCCCGTTGGGGTGAGCCCGCTGCCCCTGGAGCCCACACCTTGGGGCCTTGCCGCTCTGCCCTGGAGAGTCACCACCTAGTTCCATCTCTCCCGCCTTCCTGAAGGAGCTGGCCATGCCAAATGCATGGGGCCTGGCTGCCACATTTGGGCAAATCCATCCCTCTGCCCCAGTCACCCCTCTGACCCTCCCTGGAGCAGCGGCCAGGCATGTCCGTGGGGGGACATCTTGTGGACAGGCCGGGGTCTGCAGGCACCCTCAGCCTGGCTACGGCCAGGAACACTTCCAAGGATGGAGTGCACGGCGACCTGTGTGTGACGCAACCTGCATGTGACGTCATAGTCTTTGAGGACAGAGTGCTGTGTTCTGGGCCCAAACTTCCCCAACCAAAGACGTTAGAGGAACCCAATGCCTCCACCTGCCTGAAGGCCAGGGGCGTGGGGTGACTCTGATGACCTCCAGGTAAGCAAGGAGCCCATGCCAGCCTTGACCCAAGAGCTCTGTGTCAGCCCCCTTCGCTGCACACCTGCAGGGGCTGCCTCTGGGAACAGCTGCCCAACAGGCACTTGGACCTGTGGACAGTGGCTCCCTTTGAGAAGGAACTGCAACAAGCAGCCAGTCCTGGGCCCAGAGCCCACAGTCACTCCTGGAGGTGAGGGCTGTGGGAGGCAGGGTCACCCAGGGCCTGTGGTCTCTGGGAGAAGGACACAGGGTGTTGGGCAGCCAGGGGCCATCTGGGCAGGGGACACACGCTGGACAGGCAGGGCTCATGGTTGGGATTGCCCTGGGATGGGCTGAGGTGGTTCCCAGAAATGGAATCAAGGCAGGGGGAGCAATGGAGACCCAGGGTGTGACAAGCCCAAAGATACTGAGCTGAGAGTGATGTGGGGGAGGGCGGGGCTCAGCAGGGAAGTGACAGGGAGAGGAGGGGTGCCAGAGACCAGTGGCTGTGGGATGGGAGATGTGGCTGTGCAGGGCCCTCTGGGAACAGGTGTCAGTGACAGTGCCAGGAGGACCCCGGCCCACATGCTGGGTCTGAGGAGGTGGGCATGGAGGGTGTGGCCCGGTTCAGAGAATGCGAGGAGATGCACAGGGCTGTCCGTGTGTCCCTGTGTCCCGGGCACTGGTACCAGTGGATGGGGGTGGGGGCATGTCCAGAACCCACAGGGCTGGGGGTCTCAGGGGTAATAAGGGCTGAGTGAACCCTAAAACCCATTTCAGAGGACTGACAACATGGAGACCCAGACCCCGTATTCAGGGGCTGGGAGAATTCAGGGGACAATGAACCCTATGTGTGGGGGCTGACAGGGCCTGAGGAAACCCTCAGCGAGCCCAGGAACCCCCAGTTCTGTATCCAGGACTGACAAGGTCCCCGGTGAATCCAACCCGTGTCCTGGGCTGATGAGGGCCCAGGTACCTGACCCCTTTGTCCTGGCCTGATGAGGCCCCAGACTGACCCTGACTCCTGTGTCCTGGGTTGATACGGGCTCAGGTCACCTGAACCTCTGTCCAGGGCTGACAAGGCCCCAGATCACCTGACCCCCTTGTCCTGGGCTGATGAGGCCCCAAGTAATCCTGACCCCTAGTCCTGGGCTGATCCGGTCCCCGTCCCCGTCCCTGTACCCCGCGTCCTGGGCTGACCTGGCCGGGCCCCCACTCACCTCTGGCGCTGCCCATCCAGGCCGAGGCCGGCGGGCACCTGCGTGGGGCTGAGCAGGCCCTGGGGCGCGGGGGTCCTGGCGGGCAGCCCAGGCAGGCCGGCGGGGGTCTCCGGCGGCGGCGGCGCTGGCGGTTCGCGGGCCTCGGCGGGCGGCGGCGGGGGCTTCTCTCCGCCCGGGCCCAGGCTCGGGGGCCGCCCGTCCAGGGAGATGTTGTTGAGGAAGAAGAGCGCAGCCTGGCGGCGCCGCGAGTCCCCGCGCCTCCGCAGCGCCTGCGGCGGGGCCCGAGCGGCCGAGGTCGGCGCGGCGGGTGGCGGGGGCCCAGCGGGGCCGGGGACCGGGCCCGGGGCTCCACCGGCCGCGGCCGCGGCCATCCTCAGACTGCGCCCGCCGCTGCGAAGCGCCCCGCCCCCTGCCCGCGCGCCCGCGCGCCCGCCGCCCATTGGCCGCGGCGCGCCCACATGCAAATATATCGCCGTCGCGCTCTCCCATTGGCCAGCGAGGTGCCGCGCTCGGGGAGCTCCCCTGGGTCCTAGAGGCCGTCGGGCGCAGCCGCAGGGAGTTGGGAGCTGCGCGCCTCCCCGCCAGTTCGAGTCCCCGTCTTGGGACCTGCGGCCGCGGGGCTCTGGCCTTCTGTTCCTTTTGCTGTATGGCGGCCTTCGCGGTCAGCCTCCATCGAGAGCGCATTTTAAGCCTCCGGACCCAGGGCGGCTTGGGTGAGGCCCTAGCACACTTCCCTGTCCGGAGGTGTGTCTGGGCGGCGCTTCAGCGGGCGCAGGGCGGCCCCTGGAGGAGCCCCACCGCTTCCCGGAAGGGCCCGCGTGCCACTTGGCCTCCTTCGTTGACAGAAGGGACCGAGGGTCTGAGTGGAGAAGGCACCTGCTTGGGATCAAAGCCCCGGGCAGAGTCCTGCACTTCCTGCAGTAGCAAAGTGACCTTGAGCCTGCCTTGTGCCCAGGCCTGTCTTCTCTCTGTGCCCAGGTGCCCCTGACTTCAGAACCTGTGAGCCGGTGGCACCGGGATGGTCAGGGCCTGCCTCTGGAGCCCGGGAGCCTGTCTGCAGTCTGGAGGGGAACCCGCTGTATCTTTGTGGAGGGACTCAGGACCTTGCACCAACCTCCATGCCACCTGCCTGCTCTGTCCAGCTTTCTTTCATGGGTTTACTTATCTTTAAAGAGGGGACAATGATTTCAGTCTCAGGGTACTGTCAGGATGAAACTGGCTCAGTGAGGGGGTCGGGCTGTGGCTGGAGGCCAGGCACATGCAGTGGTCAGCCCGCAAATGCACTGCAGTACCCCGCACCTGCCCACATGCGCCCAGCTTCTGCTGTGCTGGGTGCTGGGGACCCGGTGGGACGGGCAGGCACAGCACTGGCCCTAGGAGCACCTGGTGTGTGGGGAGGCAGCATGATGGCCAACAAAGTAGTGGGCGAGTGGGCAAGACAGGGTCTTCATCACCACCCCTAGCATGGGCCCCTGCCCTTCAGGCCCCTACCCACCTCCCACCTGCCTTGCTCCCTCCTGTGGGCCTTCACGGGCCACCACTGGAGCTCACGCAGCACGCAGCACCTCCATTTCCTTTCCCTCCGCCCTTCCAAGTTGGCCTCCAAGGCCTCTGCCAGGCCTAGGGGAAGGTGGGCAGCTGTCCTGTCTGGGAGAACGCGGGGCTGGGTGGTACGGCAGAGGGGAGGCTGCGGATTCTGGATCCACAGAATGGGGTGCTGACTTGTGTGCCTGGGGGCCCCCGTGAGTGGGGAGTGAGTGTGACCAGCGCTGTAGGGTGCTGAGGCTGGGGCAGGCACACAGTGGGCCCTCCATCCCTGCTGGCTATCACCAGGAGGAGGAGCCTGACAGGGGAGGGTGGGCCATACACCAGCAGCTTGCAGAGAATCTGGTGTCAGATGAGAACAGAAAGGGGCGAGTGAGCGTGGAGGGCAGGAGGCAGGAGGCAGGTGGCAGCTGTCCGTGCTGGCTGCAGCGCCAGGCCCTGGCGATCGGCTGTGCAGTAGCGGGGGGGCCCTAGCCAGTTCTTCTTTGCTGGCGCTAAGCCAGACTTTGAGGGACAAGGAGGAATGCTGAGGAAGGAATGGGGTCTCTTCCTGGGTCTGGTGAACCCCCTTGCTAGGCTCCCGCTGCCAGTCTTCTCCCCTCCCCCGGGTGTCGATGGGTGGCCAAAAGCCAACCTGGCCTGCAGGTGGTGTGTAGGGAACACACGGCTTTTGTTTCGTGTGATTCTGGAGAAATTAAAGCAACCTTTAACACACCTGGACTTCCCTCTTGGGAGTTCAGTCCCTCTGGCCTCTCAGGCCAACAGGCAGACAGGTCACAGGCTGCAGGTGGGAGGCAGTGTCCCCTGAGTCAGGCCCGCACCCCAGTCTGGCCCAGGCCTCACCCAGCCCAGTCGTTGGCCCGTGTCCTGCCATCCCTGCGATGCGTGGTTTTAAACGCCCAGCTCACCTTGGTGCTTTGGCTGCAGAGGGCCCTGCTCATGAGTTTCACTCCTTATTTTCTTTGGCTCTTACCCTGAACTCTGAGCAGGTGTCAAGCGCAGGGCTCTGTCTGGATGCTCCTGACTGCAGGCCTGGCCCTTGGGCTGACTTCTTAGTTTCCCCCTTGCCCTGGCACTCCTCCGTGGCCCCCACCTTTCCTTTCTGCCTGATCCTTGTCCATTTTTCTAGAGTTGGGGTCTCAGCAAACTTCCCAGAACATCCTAGCTCCTTTCCTACTTGGCACACTCCTGTTCATCCCTCAGAACCCAAATTTGGGTTGCAGGTACCACCTGCCTTGACCTCCCAGGGACACCTGCTCTCCTCCCCATCCCCCAACACTGGCCATGACTTGGTGCCATTGCTCCTTTGCCCACCGCTCCCTGATGCCCAGCAGAGGTGTCAGTGCCCAGTGTCTCTGCCCTGTAAGGGGCAGTTCTCAAACTTCACATTTAGGAGAATTACCCCCGGGAGCTTCTTAAAACACAGACTCCAGGCCCACCTCTAAGGTCCCGGTTCAGTGGATCCGGGGTTGGGCCCAAGAATCTGTTTCTTAAGCTCCTCCCACGAAGCTGGGAGGGACTGATACCCGTCCTCCCCCGAGGAGCAGACAGCCTTGAGTGCTCCTGGTGGAGTCCTGGCGAGCTGCCCTGTGGCTGCCAGGCCAGGGACTAGTGACCTCCAGTCCCTGGCACAGTCAGGGGTGTCCTGGGGCCCGGGCGGGTGGAGGCCCAGCTGAACCCGGCCCTGCCAGACACACGCATGGTTCTTCAAGTGTTTATTCTCTGTCACTCAGGGGACCCGGTCTGTGAGGGTGCTGCCGCCCACCGCCTCCCTCCACCCTCACTGCCAGACGTGTTTGCTGTCAGCCCACGAGGGGGCGTCCAAGATTGTGCTTGGAGCTTGGTGGGCAGGGGTGGGGGTCCGAGTGGTCCGTTGCCTCCCAGAGTGTGGGCACTGCCTGGGAAGGGCTGCAGTGCACAGCCGGGGTAGGGCTGGGCTGGAGCCTGAGTGAGGGGTCACTCCCTCCGGTCCCCACACCCCTCGGGGAGCAGGTGCTGGGCTGTGGGAGGGGCCGAAGAGCATTTCCCAGGTGGGTAGAGACGGGGTGAATCGCCAGCCTGAGACCCCTCTCGGTCCTCCAGCCCCTCTTGAAGTGGGCCAGGATGTGCCCGCCACCGGCTCTTCGGGACTGCCTGCTGGTTGCGTGGTGTGCCCTCTCCAGGCTGTGGTGAGCAGGCGGAGAGCCGCCCTGGGCTCGCTGTGGGTTCAGTGCAGGCTGGCTAGGTCTTCTCCCAGGGTTCTGTGCGGGGCTGCCTGCTGGTTGGATGGTGTGCCCTCTCCAGGCCCTGGTGGGCAGGTGGAGGGCTGCCCCAGGCTCGCTGTGGACCCTGGTACAGGCTGGCTAGATCTCCTCCCAGGGGCTGCTGTTGGGGGAGGGACTGTGGTCCTCGGCGTCCCTTGGGCTCCCGGGCCCCTCAGTGGCTGTCAGTTTCCTTCTCCCTCTGGACGGCTTTTTGGAGGCTATGGGAAGTGGCTGGAGGTCAGGCCGGAGCTGCGTGCCTTCCTTTGAGGCAACACTGGCTTTCACCTGGGGCCTCCTGGGTCTCCTCTGGGCACGGGGAGCTGCGTGCTTGGGGAAGTTTGCTGGCCACCCTTGTTCCTACAGAAACCAGTGCCCAGAGCAGGGGTAGCCCGATCTGAGGGTGAACCCTCAGAATTGGGTGGAGGGTGGACACTGTCCCCATTGTGTGACCCCAAACATGGCGCTGACCCCAGTGGCCCCTTTGATGCCTTGAAGGGAGCCAGGCCATACTGGCTGGCCTGACACTGGCTGCGGGCCTCAGCAGGACTGCCCCCGGGCTAGGGTCACATGGGAAGGGCGCCTGGTCCCTGCAAAGGTCCGGGGATGGGGATCCTGCCGAGATGCTGGGCTCAGGCCATCTCTGAGGCACAGCGAGCTCAGGCTGTGAGTTGAATGAGTCAGGTTTGAATCCTGACACAGGTCCCAGACCTGTGACCTTGGGCAAGTGACCTCTCCTCTCTCAGCCTCAATTTCTGCACCAGCCAAACAGTGATGATCCTACCTGCTGGGCAGGGTCGTAAGGCTCACAGGCAGCCACAGCTGCACCCATTCTCCTGGGGCACCAGGCACGAGGACGCTGGCTCTGGAGCTGAGCTGTGCTCATGCTGGGCAGGGACCTGCTCTCACTGACCACCACAAGCAGTTTCTCAGGATCCCCTGCCAGCATCCCTGGTCCTGGCTCAGGGAGGAGCACAAGGGTTTGCTGGTTCACAGACTGCACCCCCCGGGGCCATTTCCACCCACTCAGCAGGAAGTGCCTCAAATAAGGGCCGTGCTGGTCTCCACTGCCGCTCCGGGCAGACGCAGGCCATGGCCACCTGCCAGCAACAATGGCACATAGTGGCGGCACCACCCCGCCTGCTGCCTGCGGGCCTTGCCTGGACAAAAACCAGGGCCATACAATCAGGTGTTCAAAGTCTCTCATGGGCTCCTGGACCCCAGCTGGAGCTGCCATTGAGCCCAGAGCAGGAAGTGAAAAGTTGTCCCGATACCCTCGGACCAGGGCCGAGGCTCCTGCCGGCATTACTGGGAGGAGCTGGGCCCAAGGACACTGCCCTTGGCAAACACTGGAGCCGTCCGCAATTCCCCAGGGGAGCAAATGTGCCCCATGCCCCTCAGGGCTGTGCCTTCTGCGCTGCCCCTGTCTGCAGGTGGACAAGGGGCCCTGGGGATCTGCTCCTCATGGCAGCGGCTTATCCTGTGCACCAGGACGCCCTTCCCTCCAGGATGATGGTGGGGACAATGACCGTCCTCTGGCTCCTTCTCTCACTGAAATCTCCTACGATCTCTAATGTCAGCCCCCTTACAGGCGAGGAGACTGAGGCTCAGATTTGGAAGGACCTGACACCAGGCTACACAGTCAGAGGCTGCACAGGAAGGACTCACTCCGGCCGCCCTCGCCCTCCTCTGTGGGGTTCATTTGGGGAGGGTTGAGGTTCATTTTTGGCTCCATCATTCTGAGGCTGCCATTCTCCAGGCAGCCAGGAGGAGAGGTGGCACTGGGGAGAGGTGGGTGCTGTGGCTCCCCTCGCCCCCTTCCCTGCACCTGCCCCATGCCGGCTGTACCTTTGTCCCCAGGCTCCGAGGTCCGCTTCCTCTTCCGTGGTAGACCCTGCGCGTGCTCCTGGGCGCAGATGCACTCAGGCCCCTCCCCGGTTGTCGTGCTGGTAGTGGCCTCCGCCTGGGAACTCAGGTCCACCTGGGGAGAAGGGGGTGTGGTCATGAGGAGGATCGCCTCCTGGCCCTGTCCTGCCGAGTGTGTGGCCTGGACCCACCTCGCTGCCTGGGGTGTCTGTCTCATCCAGTTCGTCGGACTCTGGTCTCAGCACTTCAGCCTTGCTGGGCTCTGAAGGATGCAGGGTGTGGGGTCAGGCCAGGCTGGTGGCCCCGGGAGTCTCCCGAGCCCGCCAGACTAGGATGGGTGGAGCCAACTCTGCAGATGGGGAAACTGAGGCACGGAGGGCCAAGTGACCTGCCCCAGGGCACTGGCTGACAGGAGGAAGACTGGGGTTTGGGCCCAGGCCTAGTGTCCCCATCAGTTGGGGTGCCCTCCCCTGGCTTGGATGCTGCATGATGGGGCACTCACAGCCTGCTTGCCAGCCCTAATTGCTAAGGTGCTTTTCCCCCTCACTGAGTGTTGTTAGTGAGGCTCCTGATGGGCCCTCGGCTTCCTCCAGTGTCTGCAGGTGGAAGAGCCAAGCCCTGGAGCCTGGGGTTGCCCCGTCAGGTGGGCGGGCAGAGCTGGGCCTGGAGACACCCATTCCAGGTGGGCACTGACCACCACCCTCTCTCCCCGTGGGGAAAACACCTCCCAGCTGGACTCTGACCCCAGGTGCTGACTGTACCTGAGTGGCCATCCAGGTCAGGCGGCTGTGGGTGGGGAGGCAGCTGTGGGTGGGGAGGTGGCAGAGGCCTCCCTGTGTCTTCATCTCCTGTCCTGCCTGGAGAGGACAGGCTGAGCTGGGACCCTGGAAGTGGGCGTGAGGGGTCCTGGGGGGAGGCAAGTAGGTGGCTTGAGTTTATTTGGGAGACTTCCCTGCCCCCAACTCAGCCCTGGACAGCGGGTGGGACCCCTCTTGAGGCTGCAGCTGGTGGGGGGGGCTTGCCTTTCCCTTTATAGTGTGGATGAAGCAGCCTTGCTTTCTCCCTAGGAACCAACTTGGTGGGCAGAGGGAAAAGAGCAGCCCGAGGTCTGGCTGGAGGCCGGCCCAGTGCGGGGGACGTGGAGGCTGAGGACAGGGTCTGAGCCAGGACCGGGCTCCTTACCGTGGGAGTGCAAGCCTCCTCCTGCTCTGGCACTCTGGTCTCCTTGGTGCCATTGCTGAGTGCCTGGGGACTTCGAGTCAGGGGTCCGGACTGGGTGGGTGGCTCGGGGCTGGCAGTGTGGGCAGTGGCGGGGCTGAGTGACCCACGCTGGCCGGCCGGCTTGGGAGTGTCCTGGCCCCGGGCCCGGCCCCACTCCGAGAGGTCTAGGGGCTTGTCTAGGGCACAGTCCTGCGTGGCTGCAGCCTCTGTCCTCTGGGCGCGGCCCGGGCCTGCAGCCTGTGTGTGCCGCCCTCCAGACAGGCCTGCTGTGGCCAGAGCTGCCCTGGCCCCCTCACTCTCGGGGCCCTCAGAGTCTGAGCCGACTGGTGTGGAGGGCAGCATCTCCCCGGGTGTGGGCTGGCCCCTTGGCCTGACACTGCCTGCCCTGGCCCGAGCCCGCAGCTGCTGCTGGGCCAGGAGCAGGTGCAGTGCCCCCTCCAGGCGAAGGTCCTGCATGCCCGCCAGGGCACTGGGCAGCCCCAGCAGTTCTGTGGGCTCCTCCCAGGCCTCTCCTTCTCCGGCCTTCAGGTCCTGGAGCCGGGGGTCGCGGGGGACTGCAGCAGGGGCCAGGGGGCTGCTGCGGGAGCTCTGAAGGTGCAGGGACAGGGGGCGGTTTAGGAGGCAGAGCCGGTCCAACTTCGGGGAGTGCTTCAGCGCCTCATGGGTCATGGCGGAGGGCCGGGAGGCCCGCAGGAAGCTGTGAGGGAGGAGAAGCCGAATGACCATGGCTGTGTGGAGCCGTGACCGTCCCAGCGAGCCCTGAGAGGGAGAGACGACAGGCACCCACTCCACAGGCGAGGAAACTGAGGTCCAGAGAGGTGCAGCAAGCTGCATGGGTCCCATGGCAGGTAGCGGAGGGAGGGGAGGCTCAGCCCCCGGCTCTGGAGGCCATGCTGTGTGGACCCGGCCAGAGGTGGCCTTCGGTCTGGGCTCCAAGGTGGGGCCAGATGCCGAGGCCTCCGTGTCTTCTTGGCAGGGACATCAGCCCCCTGCTCCTCACCTGGAGGGTCCTAGCCACCTGTCCACCCTCCACACCCTACTTGTTCTCAGACAATGTCCCCATCCCCTGCCCCCATGCCCCAGGCCTGGCCACTCTGGAGGTGTCCACGTGGGAACTTTGCTCCAGGCTGAGTGCCCAGAAAAAGCCAAGCCAGAGAAGGTCGGGCTGTGAGGGATAATCATAGGGACTGCCCTGGGGCGAGGAGCTGAGAGAGGAGCTCATCTGAGGCTACTCTGGGTGGGGGTGGGGCAGGCGGGCACCTGTCCAGAGAGAGGCCACGCTCATACGCTGGGCTGGGTGGGCTGCTCCTGGCGGGCAGTGGTGGGGGCGTCCCGTTGGCGGGGCCACGGTCAGCAGGGCAAGCCTGGGACCCAGGCCGCACCACAGCTATGGTCCCGTGCAGCTGGTTGGAGATGCGCTGGGGGCTCTGTGAGGATGGGTGGGTCAGCCTGGGCGGGCGCATGCGTGGCCTCTGCCGTAGCCTCTGCTGCCTGCCCTGGGCTGCTCCCACTCTGCCCCTGCTCACTGCTGAGCTGCGCCCCCACCCACGCCAAATGGAGCGCAGTGGCTCCTGCCCGGGACGAAGGAGGGGCACATTTGAGGTGAGGCGCATGAGAGGGTGGCATACTGCAGGTGCAGCTGCCTCCAGCCTCCTGCCTGCACTGGCCCAGCTGCACGTGGTGGGCTCCAGGTCCCTGCCCTTACCATGTCTGGGGCTCGCGACTCAGGCAGGGTGGCCCCTGGGGAGATTTTGGCCACTGGAGATGTCCTGTGCCCTGCTGGCTTTTCTGTGGGAGGAGAAGCCAGGGGCAAGAGCTTGGGAGGTGCTCAGAGGGGCGGCGGCCCAACCCCAGGGGGAGGATCCCTGGTCCTGTGGGGGCCCAGCCTCCCAGCCTCACCCGATCCCCACAGCACCTTCTTCCCGTAGGCCCACGCCCTGGTGGTCTTCCTCAGCCTCCTCGTGGGCTCCCGGTGGCTTCTCTGTGATGGTCTTCCAGCCACCAGGAGAGGGGAGCAGCAGGGGTGAGGGGGGGTCCGAGGTGCCCTCCTTGGCCAGGGGCTTGGGCCTATCTCTGGAGGGGAGGCAAAGACAGGGAGGGTGAGGGAGAGCAACATCTCAAGAGATGATCAGAAAAGCTGGGCCCACTCCTGGGTGACCCCAGGGTACGCAGCTGTCCCGACACCGCGTGAGAGCCCTCCATGGGCGGTTCCCCCAGGGACGTGTGCTGAGTGCTGCTTGGTGGGTGCTGGGGAGTTGGGTGTCTGAGCCCTGGGACCCTTTCCCACTCACCCCAGGCCCCGAAGCCGCTTCACTTCCTCCTTCAAGGTCTCGTTCTCTTCCTTCAGCCCGTTCATCTCGTTGGCTGCAAAAGGCACTGATTAGCAAAGCAGCCAGGGGGTTGGGGGGGACAGGGGCAGGGGTGGGGTTGTCACAGCACCAGGGAAGCCCTTCAGCAGTGCCCCCAGCACATAGCCCAGGGCCTGGCAGGCAGCAGGTGAGCCGTGGATGCTGGCTGCGTGTGTGGCTGATTGGATGCTGTTGAATGAGCAGCGCCGGCGTCAAGGGAAGGGGGCTTGCCCTTGGTCATCAGGAGGGCCACTGGGACCTCAGCACTGCAGGACCTTCTGCATCACAGGAAGGAGGTCACGCCCAGTGGGGGCAGGGATGCCCCCAGCCCAGGGGAGGGAGACTGTGTTGAGGGAGGGCCACACCAGCGCCAGCTGGGGGCTTTGTGTTTGTCTGTAGACTGGGTTGTGAGGTTCCCGCAGTGGTGTGGGGCCGATTACCCTGCCTCCTTTCCCCATCCCCCTACATGGGCTGAATAGGCCCTGGGGTCGCCTGGCCCCGTGGGAGAGGACCCCGGCTGTCTGGTGGGTGGGGCTCACTGATGATGAAGATGCGCTGCAGGTTCTGCAGGTGGGAGCTCTCGAACTCCTGCTGCCGCTTCCTGGCCAGCTCCTGGGTGACCATGCAGCGGTCGCACAGGCCGGCCCGCAGCCTGCAGGGACGGGGACACAGGGGGTCTGAGGGATGGCACGGAAGCCACAGAGGGCCTGGGACACTCACCGCCCCACTGCTGGGAAGTGCCCCTGCCCTTCCCAAACTATTCCGTAGAGCCCCAGGCCTCTTCCCACCCCGTGGGCTAGGTGTCCCATGTTCCCCTGAGTTGGGGGAGAAATCTTGAAAATGCAATTTACTTAAGGCTCTGAGATGTCCTGCAGTGGAGAAACCTTCCTGGTTCAGTTTATCCTGGAGTTTCCCAAACTCATTCTCCGAGGAGCCCTGTCAACTCCGCCTCCCCTGAGCCCACCGGTCCTGGCCGTACTGCAAGGCGTCCTCCCAGGCCCACCTGTTCTCCAGCACCCGCAGGTTCTCCTTCAGTGTCTTCTGCTGTTCCCGGAGCTGGTGGTTCTTGGAGAAGAGCTCCTCGATCCTCTGGGCGTCCCTGTGGTGGGAAACAGCTAAGGTGGGCTCCTGTTCCATCCAGGAAGCCACACGCTGTCCCCATCATCCAGCCTGGGGGGGCAGCGCCATTCGGCACCTGCAGCCTTGGTCTGGGGCTGGATCCTGCTCAGTGCCCCCAACTGTGGGGACTTGCCCTTGAAATGGGCCCTGTGGGGGCAACGCCTAACCCGGTGCCCCCCCAGTCATGTGCATGCTCCTCTGTGACGTCTGTCCTGTCCACGCACCACTTTAGTGCCGTGGCACAGGCAGAACTACAGCCAGGTCTATAAGCCGGAATGCAGGGAGCCTGCCCGCCTGCCAGCGTATGACCAGACATGACCCCAGCTCACCATGAATGTATTGTTGTTATTCTGATCATGATCCTGGGGTGGGAGACGCCCCGAGTAGGGGGCTTGCCCTGCCCTTGGGAGGCCCATGCAACTGGGTTCAAGTCCTGGCTTCATTGCCTGCTCACCGTGTGACCTTGGACAAGTGACTCCCCCCTGCCCCCACACTGAGCCTCAGTTTCCCTTCTGCACCATAGGATGGTGGCAGTGCTGGCACACTGGGGCTTCAGGGGGATGAAATGGCCAGTGTGGCCCCTGCGGGGAGGGGCCCTGCTTGGCCTGACTCACCGACACCTCTCTGAGTTCAGTTCCAGAAGCTTGTTCTGCAGGCCTGGGGGAGCGAGCAGAGGGGCGGGGGGTCAGGCCCAGCTACTGCTTCACCTTCAGCGTCCCCACCACGGGGTCTGGGCAGAGCCACAATGTGGCACTCCTGTCCCCTGCACCCCCTGGGGGAGCCCTGCCAGGTGAGCCCCTGTCTGTGCCCAGGCACGGGGCTGCCTGAAGCTCAGTAGTCTTGGCCCAGCATCGGTTGCTTCCCCTGGGGTCTCTGCCTCTGGCATCTGTCTGGGGGTGTGTGGGGGTGAGCAGGGACCCCGGTGCCACAAGTGACCAGCCACCTGTGAAAGGCAGAGGGACCGAGGGGCCATTTTGTGTGTGTGTATGTGTGTGTGTGTGTGTGTCATAGCTAGTGTTGAAATAAGATGAGCTTCTGGGGCAGACCCCACCAGACCTTCTCCTTGCCATATCTTAGGGATCCAACCTGGGCCTGGCTAGCCCCAGCAGCCCCACCTCTCTGGGCTGCCTAGGAGGCAGCCGGGTCCTTGGACCTCCAGGTGGGTGCGGGTGCTCAGTGGAAAGACCACGGGGAGGTGCTGGCCCTGGGACTGGACTGGGGGTGGTGTGGGGGCTGTGGCCCTGTCCCTCGTGGGGGAAGTGGACAGGGGTGGGGCCTGGGGCGTGTCCTAGAAGGAAGAGAATAGTTGCAGCTCAGCGCCTTGACATGTTCCGGATGGGTCCAGAGAGCCATAAGCTCCTGTTTCTGGAAGTGGCTGTTTCTGCCCTGGTGAGCTCAGCAGGCCGGCCGGGGTGGGCACTTCTTTCTGCCAGGCGGGAGGCCGGCCCACGGGAGAACAAAGCATGGGGTCTGCGGGTGGCAGGTGGCCATAAGGTGTTGGTGGCAACCCTCGAAAGTGCCCCTCCCCCTCGGGGTCACACTCTGGGAGTGGTTCGAGGATATCCCAGCTTGAGGTCAGCACTCGTGGGGCCCAGGCAGGGTGTCTGGCCACGTTGTAGCTCTGGGCCTTGGGTCAGGACTCCCCTGCCTGGGCCAAAAAGACGGGGTCCATCCTCTGACTTGGTGGGAATTGGAGGTGATCGTGGTTGCACAGTGGCCTGCCCTGACCCTTAGGTGAGGGCTGTGGAGACCCCTCCCTAGCCCGGCATCTGTCCCTGGCCCCTCACCCAGGACTTCCTTCTCGTGGATCTCCTTCAGCCTGTTCAGCGACTCCATGAAGCTCTCCATGGCTCCCTGTGGCCCTGGCCCGGGCCCCTCTGCGCTGGGGTTGTGGAGACGCCTGCAGCCTCTACTGACCCTCTGTGTCCATCCTGAAGAGGAGGAAGAGGGGACAGGGATCCACTCAGGAAGGGCTTGTGGGCTGTGGAGTCCAGGAGAGGATTGGGGCTCCTTGTGTCTGTGTGGAGCAGACCCCACGCCATGCTGTAGGGGCTACTCATGGGAGGTGGGCTGGAGGCTCTGGAACCCCACGGGCAGGCACAGAGATAATAACATTGTGTGGCTTCCTCCCACACATATGTGGCCGGGGGCCAGAGGGCAGGGTGCTGGCTGCCGTGTGGGAGGGGCTGGAGGGGCCAGGGAGCATCTGGGGTGAGTGCCGCCACCTCTGAGCCACCCCGTTCTTCCCAAGTATCCAGCCCATCAGTGCCTGGCCTGTCCCCATATAAGCCCTTCCCCTGGCACCTCAATGGAGGGACAGGGAAGCCTGGCGAGAGCTGGATGGTGCTGGCGGCACCTGCCCAGCTGTGAAGATGGGAGTCAGACCTCACCAGCAAGAGCCCACAGACCTGACCATGCCACTATACACACCCCGGCCCCAACACCACCGTCACAGCACCTCCTTCCCTCTCACCAGAGCCCTGTACTCAGTTCCCTCCTGGGATCTCTGTCCCCCTCCAATGCCGTGGCAGCTTCAATCCTGTCACATAGGCACACACACACATACACACACAGATAACATGTACACACAACACACATGCACATATATGCAAAAGACACACACAGAGCACTTACACACATAACACACATGCACAAAGACAGATGCGCACACACACAGCATGTGTACACACAACACACAGGCACACACCCAGAGATATACACATACAACACATATGTACACAGATAGGGATGCCCACACACAACACACAGAGACACATAGACATGGGTACATGCAGACACATGCTGACAACAAATCTGTGCAGACATAGAGACACAGCTACACATGCAGTTGCAGGTACACGGAAACACACACAGCCACAGCAGCCCCCTCTGCCCGGAAGCAGCTCCCACACGCAGAGGCTGGAAGCTTCCAGGAAGGGGTAGGAGCTACTCTGAAGAGGTCACAGGCCCCCTCCCTCCCTGCCTGCCTCCCCTACCCGCAGGTCGCAGGAGGTCCTTGGTAGGCAGTGGGTATCTTGTGGTCTCACGGACTAAGGCCAGAATTAAGGGGCCGTGGGGCCTTTGCAGGCTGGGCCTGGGCACCTGGGCTGGAGCACTCATCCTCAAACCCTCCCAGGCCTTTCCAAATTCCCAGTGACCTGGAGAGCTCCCAGGCAGGGCTGGGCGAAGTGAGCCTGGGGGTGTTGTGACTGTCTGTCCTCCCTTGACCCTTCCCCCTCCTCCCACAGACTGGCCTCCAGGCCTGGGAGGTTGGGATACTGGTCAAGTGGCTGTGCTTCTGCAAACCAGTGTTTGTGACACACAAACCACTGCAGTTCAGACTTCTTCACTGGGTGGCTTGTGCTTCACTCGGTCGGGTGGGGGAGTGTGTGTGTTTGCCGTGTGTGTGCACGCCCGAGCCAGTGTGCATGTGTGTGCCGTGTATGTGCATGATAGCCAGTATGCCTGTGTGTGTGCTGTGTGTGCACACCCAAGCCAGTGTGCATGTGTGTGTGCCATGCCATGTGTGTGCATGCCCGAGCCAGTGTGTGGGTGTGTGCCTTGTGTGCACGCCCGAGCCAGTGTGCATGTGTGTTTGCTGTGTGTGCACGCCCAAGCCAGTGTGCATGTGTGTGTGCATGTGTTTTTGCCCTGTGTGTGCGTGCCCAAGCCAGTGTGCATGTGTGTGCTGTGTGTGTGCATACCCAACCTACTGTGGAACCACTGGTGCATCACCTGAACAACTGTGTCGGCCACCTCCCTGCTTGGCCTCCTGCTCAACCTCCCCTGAACCCCCTGCCTCCCCCCATCTCCTCCAGGACCACTTTCCAGGGTGGCCATCCCTGGGAAGCTCTGGTCTCTGCTCAGATGTGCACCACTCTGCTCAAAATCCAACTTCGGGCTGGCAGCTGGAGGCCATGCCCAAGGCCTCGCCACGGCCAGCCCAGCCCAAGTGGATTACAGAGGGGAACAGCCATGGCTGCATCTGGGTTCTCAAAGGTCAGCCTGGAGATGCCCACGCGAGGGTCCCGTCCGCAACAGCATTCTACAGAACCATCCCGAACAGGACCCCCTAACCCCATCCCATGACGGGTGGAATATGGCAGCCACCCAGCCCCATGCCCATCCCAGCGTGGCCAAACCTCCCAAGCCAGGCCAAACCACCTAAGCCAGGCTTGAGGGTGCATTGAACACAGAAAGAGGCACTTGCCCTGGGGCCCTGGAAGTCGGGTGGTGAGCGTCTTTGGGGATGGGGCTGGGGTGCCTCTAACTCAGGGTGGCAGGCACCTTGGGACCCCGAGAGAGGCCATGGGGCCTGGGGTGGGGATGGGGACTGGGGTGGGGATGGGGACTGGGGTGGGGACGGGGACTGGGGTGGGGACGGGGCCTGGGGTAGGGATGGGGCCTGGGGTGGGGCTGGCGACTGGGGTGAGGATGAGGCCTGTGGTGGGGATTGCGACTGGGGTGGGGATGGCGACTGGGGTGGGGATGGGGCCTGGGGTGGGAATGGTGACTGGAGCCACTTGGAAGGAGACTCTCCTAACTCCCGCCGAGCCCTGTGATGAAGCATTAGTGCCGAGACTGGTGGGGCAGCAAGGGGTGTGGGACAGAGTGTGGCCTGTGTTCGGGGGTGGCTGCAGCGTCCCCAGGGGCCCCTGACAGGGCTGGTGGGGCTGCGTGGAGGGTGGAGCACCAGGATGCTGGGCTGCAGAGGCTCAGTCCACAGACCCGCTTGGGCTTTGGGGCCTCCAGCCACCCTCGGAGGGAGTGGGGATGGCAGTCGGTGGCTCTGTGTTGGGTGGGTGAGGGATCCTCGGACTAGGAAGACTTGGGGCTTTTCTGGCGGGAGGCTGGGAGGGAGCCAGAGCTCCCTGGGAGGGATGTCTTTGCTGGTGAAGGGGTCCAACAGGACACCGAGCTCCAGAGGTGGGGACAGCATGGAGCCTGCCGGAAGCAGGTCGCGTGGCCGGCATCTGTGGTTTTGACCCCGTTTCCCGAACTCCACACGCACTGAGACCTTCCTGACAGCCCACGGAATCTTGACCACACCACGAAGACCCCGCTCCAGATGGGGAAACTGAGGCTCAAACAGATCAAGCCTCCCATCTCAGTCACCCAGTGGGAAGTGGGATCTGGGTTGTGCCCGGCTCCTGGGGCTGTGGGTCCTGCATGCTCTGCCTGTGTGGACTGGGGCATCTTCCCCATGGCTCTGGTGCACCCAGCTGCGCTGGCTTTTCCTGGCCAAGGGGCCCCTGGGAGGAAGGTGTCAGAGCCGGGGCCTCCCTAGGCTCAAGCAGCTGAGGAGGACTAGGAGGGGGCTGAGCTGCAGCTCCTGAAATTCCACCCGGACCCGCCCAACAGGCCACTCTTCCCTGGTCCCCAGCATCTGCCATGTGGGCTGGGCCGACGCCCATAAAGGAGCCGCCCAAGGGAGCCCATGGTGCCTGCGGGCCTAGGAGAGGTCTCCGGGGTCCACGTGAGAGGTGGGCTTCCTTCCCAGTGAGGTCACTGTGGTGCAGAGGCCGAGACGGAGCTTCTGCCGTGCCTCCCACTCACAGGATCCTTTCTGTGCCCCAAACCACCTGCAGCACTCTTAGAGCGCTGGAGAGCTCCGGGGAAGGGATGGGAGGTGGAGGGAAGGTGCAAGCCCTGGTGCTTTTGGGGAGAAGAAATGAACCAGGATTGTAGAAATTCACCCAGACCCGTGCCCGCAGCCTTGAGCCAGGGGTCAGCAGCGGGGTCAGTGGGGCTGGCTTTTTCTTCCTGAATCAGCCCTCTCTGGGTTTGTTGGGCTTGCCAAAGGCAGCTAGGGGTGCTGGGGCTGGGGGAACTCGGAAGGAGGGTCTCCTCCAGGCCTGGGTGGGGGCTGCAGTGGGGCTGTGATGGGGGAGCAAGCCTGCCGGGGTGGGGAGGGGCTGGGCTGAGGCTTATGGGGGGCTTCACAGGGCTGGGATGAGAGAGCTGAGCTCTGGTCCAGGGTCACCCTCAGCCACTCCTCCCACGCCCAGCCCTCCCACTCTGGGAGTCCAGGCTGGAGGGTCTCTGTGGGTGCTGAGCCCCCAGGAAGGAGTGGGGTAAGGGGAGGGCAGGCTAGTGAGCCTCTCTCCTACCTGCTGCTTGCAGCTGGGCCATGGGACGGGCAGGTGTGAGGGGCGCATGTCTGTCCCCCCCGACACCACTCTCACCCCACCATGCCTTGCCCTCTGCTCCATTTTGCCACTGAGAACATGACCCAGAGGTGGGGTCTTGCCCACAGTCAAAGCTAGTGAGAGCCGGGCTGGGCTTCGGCTAACCCAGGCCCGCAGCTCCGCCTCCTGCAGTGAGGTGCTACTGGTGCCAGCACCTTTGCCTTCGGGGGACTGCTCCTTAAACCCAAGGGGCGACGTGCTGCTCTCACCAGAATGGAACAGAGCCCATCCAATAAATGGGTGCCTCTGATCCCCCGGACAGGGCACAGGAGAGCCCTCCATGGGGAGCCTGAGGCTGGCAGACCACCTTCCACCTCATGTCCTCACCCAGGGAGGCCCCCCAGAGCCCGCACGTGCCCTCCTAGGGTCTCCACCCACCCTCCCAGGGCTCTCTGGAGTGGCCACTCAGAGGGGGCAGAGGTTTGCTGTTGTTAATCCTACCTCATGGGTTCTCAGAGCCCCAGCAGAGAGGGTGCACCCCCCACCACCCGCTGAGCTGGCTGGGGTGGGGCAGGGGTCGCATTCCTGAAGGGTGCTGGCTGGAGAGTCAGTCTGGGTGGAGGGTAAAGGTGTGGGCTTCCCAGTCAACAGCCCTGGTGGGGCTCTCGGACCCGTTTCTGCTCTCTATGCGGCCTTGGGCAAGTTGCTTTTCCTCTTTGAGCCTGTTTCCTCACCTGGGGGTGACAGCACCCCCGCCCCTGTATCAGGCTGCTTAGAAGCTCCTCACAGGTAATGCCTGTGCGGCCGGGAGCTCTGTAGACGGGAGCGCTCAGTGAGCAGCCGAGGGAGACCCCGAGTTCACCTGCACCTCCCTCATGACCTGCGCCTCCCTCATGTGGGACCCCAGGTGTCCAGCAGTGCTGACGGCAGGACCCTCTGTGCTTGGACAAGGTCAAGTCCCATTGCCACAAAGGTCTTGTGCAGGAAGACGCAGCCCTCCCCACACTCAGGGCAGAGGTCCGGCTTCTGACAGTGATGACACTTATCCTTGGACGGCTGCTCACTACGGACTCCAGTGGGCTCACGGCATCTCTGTGGCTGCACCCAGGGGAGATGCCACCTGCCTCCCACACACGGGCCAGGGGATCACAGGCCCAGCCATGGCCCTGGCAGGACTGGACATTGTCTGGCCGAGTGGCAAAACCCACAGTGATGCCTGTTCTTACCCTGTCCTCTGGGAGGCTGGGCCCCCTTAGCTTCTCTGCTGTCTGAGCAGGAGGCATCTGGGGCATCACCAGGCTCCCTGCCTCTCCCAGGGCACTCAACCAGAGAAGCCACCTGGGCACCAGTGCCCCAAGGACGTCTGCCAGGCTGGCTGCTCTTCACCCCAGCCACCGCCCCCCAGCAGGCCCTTCGGGGCAGGAGTGCGGAGCTGGACACTGGTACCCTCCGTCTCTGAGGCCTGGGATGTCCGTACGTCCATCTGACTGACTGCCCACCTATCCAGGAGCAACGGTGAAGGCCACAACAGTAGCAGTGGCAGTGGCAGTAGCAGTGGCAGTGGCATAGCAGTGGCACTAGCGGTAGCAGTGGCAGTGGCAGTAGCAGTGGAAGCGGCAGTAGCAGTGGCAGTAGCAGTGGCAGTGGCATAGCAGTGGCAGCGGCATAGCAGTGGCACTAGCAGTGGCAGTGGCAGTAGCAGTGGCAGTGGCATAGCAGTGGCACTAGCAGTAGCAGTAGCAGTGGCAGTGGCAGCAGCAGTAGCAGTGGCAGTGGCAGTAGCAGTAGTAGTGGCAGTAGCAGTGGCAGCGACAGTAGCAGTGGCAGTGGCAGGCAGTAGCAGTAGCAGTGGCAGTGGCATAGCAGTGGCACTAGCAGTAGCAGTGGCAGTGGCAGTAACAGTGGCAGCGGCAGTAACAGTGGCAGTGGCAGGCAGTAGCAGTAGCAGTGGCAGTGGCATAGCAGTGGCACCAGCAGTGGCAGTGGCAGTGACATAGCAGTGGCACTAGCAGTGGAACTAGCAGTGGCAGTGGCACTAGCAGTAGCAGTGGCAGTGGCAGTGGCAGTAGCAGTGGAAGTGGCACTAGCAGTAGCAGTAGCAGTGGCATAGCAGTGGCAGTAGCAGTGGCAGTGGCACTAGCAGTAGCAGTGGCAGTGACAGTAGCAGTGGCAGCGGCAGTAGCAGTGGCAGTGGCAGGCAGTAGCAGTAGCAGTGGCAGTGGCATAGCAGTGGCACTAGCAGTGGCAGTGGCATAGCAGTGGCACTAGCACTAGCAGTAGCAGTGGCAGTGGCAGCAGCAGTAGCAGTGGAAGTGGCAGTAGCAGTGGCAGTGGCGTAGCAGTGGCAGTGGCATAGCAGTGGCACTAGCAGTGGCAGTGGCAGTAGCAGTGGCATAGCAGTGGCACCAGCAGTGGCAGTGGCAGTGACATAGCAGTGGCACTAGCAGTGGAAGTAGCAGTGGCAGTGGCAGTGACACTAGCAGTGGCAGTGGCAGTGGCAGTAGCAGTGGCAGTAGCAGTCACAGTGGCAGTGGCATTAGCAGTGGCAGTGGCACTAGCAGTAGCAGTGGCAGTGACAGTAGCAGTGGCAGCGGCAGTAGCAGTGGCAGTGGCAGGCAGTAGCAGTAGCAGTGGCAGTGGCATAGCAGTGGCAGTGGCATAGCAGTGGCACTAGCAGTAGCAGTAGCAGTGGCAGTGGCAGCAGCAGTAGCAGTGGCAGGCAGTAGCAGTAGCAGTGGCAGTGGCATAGCAGTGGCACCAGCAGTGGCAGTGGCAGTAGCAGTGGCACTAGCAGTAGCAGTAGCAGTGGCAGTGGCAGTAGCAGTAGTAGTGGCAGTAGCAGTGGCAGTGACAGTAGCAGTGGCAGTGGCAGGCAGTAGCAGTAGCAGTGGCAGTGGCATAGCAGTGGCAGTAGCAGTAGCAGTGGCAGTGGCAGTAGCAGTGGCAGCAGCAGTAGCAGTGGCAGTGAGGCAGTAGCAGTAGCAGTGGCAGTGGCATAGCAGTGGCACCAGCAGTGGCAGTGACATAGCAGTGGCACTAGCAGTGGCAGTAGCAGTGGTAGTGGCACTAGCAGTAGCAGTGGCAGTGGCAGTAGCAGTGGTAGTAGCAGTCACAGTGGCAGTAGCAGTCACATTGGCAGTGGTAGTAGCAGTGGCAGTGGCAGTGGCACTAGCAGTAGCAGTGGCAGTGGCAGTGGCAGTGGCACTAGCAGTAGCAGTGGCAGTGGCAGTAGCAGTGGCAGTGGCACTAGCAGTAGCAGTAGCAGTGGCATAGCAGTGGCAGTAGCAGTGGCAGTGGCACTAGCAGTAGCAGTGGCAGTGACAGTAGCAGTGGCAGCGGCAGTAGCAGTGGCAGTGGCAGGCAGTAGCAGTAGCAGTGGCAGTGGCATAGCAGTGGCACTAGCAGTGGCAGTGGCATAGCAGTGGCACTAGCAGTGGCAGTGGCATAGCAGTGGCACTAGCAGTAGCAGTGGCAGTGGCAGCGGCAGTAGCAGTAGCAGTGGCAGTGGCATAGCAGTGGCACCAGCAGTGGCAGTGGCAGTGGCAGTAGCAGTGGCAGTGACATAGCAGTGGCACTAGCAGTAGCAGTAGCAGTGGCAGTGGCAGTAGCAGTGGCAGTGGCAGGCAGTAGCAGTAGCAGTGGCAGTGGCATAGCAGTGGCACCAGCAGTGGCAGTGGCAGTAACAGTGGCAGTGACATAGCTGTGGCACCAGCAGTAGCAGTAGCAGTGGCATAGCAGTGGCAGTAGCAGTAGCAGTAGCAGTGGCAGCGGCAGTGGCAGTGGCAGTAGCAGTGGCAGTGGCTGCTGTTGATCACATACTGCTCTGTGCCAAGCACCACGCCCAGGCTTTTTCCCACTTGCATGGGCCCTGAAACCATCCTGCAGCTTTGCTGAGGAAGCCAAGCTCAGAGCCATGCCCTCTGCACCTTGACCCGCTTCTCCCCAAGGGATTCCCCTGCCCCCGTCCACCTCCTGGCTGCCCCCGTCCACCTCCTGGCTGCCCCCGTGGAGCACCCACTGCATAGCTAGGCTGGGCACACACATGTGGCCGGGGCCCACCTGGCCTTGGAGGAAGTGCTGATTGTCTCACTCTACAGGTTTGGACACTGAGGCTTGAAGCAGATCAGAGATGTGCAAGTGGAGCAAGATTTGGACCTGGACATGGCCTCAGAGTCTCCTCCCACCCTCTGTGGTAATGGGCAAAGCCTCTCCCATGGAGACTTCGGCCAGGTCGCTTGTCTGGCTGTGCCTCAGTTTCTCTGACTGTAGAACAGATGGTGGTGGTGAGTCCTGACCCAGGCTCCTGTGCACACACCGCCGCAGGGGCCCCGGGACAGCTGCACACGCATGTCCGCCACAGCCACCCTCTCCTGCTGTGCGCATACCGCCGCAGGGGCCCCGGGACAGCTGCACACGCATGTTGTGTGTGCACATGCACTCGTGTACCCCACATGCACGTGCCCCCTGTGCACTCGTGTGCACACATGCACAGAGGAGCCAGCCGAGGTGTCCCTGCAGCTCAGGCACAGCAGCCCTGCAACCTGACTCCCTCCCGGAGGTGGAGGTGGGCCGGGCTGCTCTCCTGCCCTGCCGGCTGGCTCCCTGAGGCCTGGCCTGTGGGGGAGGGGGTTGAGCAAGGCCCGCCTTTGTGGCTGCTTCCCCACAGACACAGCAGCAGAGGAGTCCCCTGCTCAGTGCCCAGCTGCGGGTGCTGCACCCCTGCACCACCCTCACCCCTGAGGCTGCGCCCGCTTATCCTCTTGTGAACCTGGATGGTGGGGGGGGACAGGCCCAGGGTGAAGGGCGAGGCCACCAGCCTGTCCCTGATGCCCCTCAGCAGACCACGGACACTTCCTGGGCCCTGGTGCCAGACTAGGCCTGGCCTCTTTGCACCCAGCTCCTGCCGGGAATGCCCACTGAGCTCTCTCCGTGGCTAGGTCCCTGGACCAGGAGCAGCCTTGTGCCACCCCTTAGGGAAGACGTCCAGTCCCACCCACCCCCGCGGCCCTCCTTGTGGGAGCCCAAGCTGGGCCTCCAGCCTCCCTGGTGAGCACCCCAGCCAGGGATCCCAGCCCACCCGGCTGCTTGAGTGTCCTGGCCCTGGGGTCCCGGGTACTCACATGGCTCCTGGCCCTGCCTCAACCTCCGTCGACCTCTGTGCGGAGTCCCCCACGCTCTCCACAGGGAGAGAGAAGTGAGCGGGGTGTGAACCTGCACAGGGCAACAAGACAGGATTTTGGCCAAACCCGCTTGACAGGTTTTCGATTCTCCCAGCCAGGAGCAGAAAGGAGGCAGAGACGGCCCCGAGCCGCCAGGCGGGTTCTGCCATCTCGCAGAAAGTGGCCGGACAGGTTGGGTCTGAAGCCACATAGAGTCGGGATTGTTTCCTCATAATCACTGTGAGGCCGGGCTGCCGGCAGGAGCCAAGCTGGTTAGCACTGAGAATCCAGTTTGGGGCCTGGGACACGAAGGGCCCAGGCGGGGAAGGGTGGGGGGCTTGCAGGGGTGCCCGGGTGGGGGGCTGCAGGCGGGAGTGAGCAAACGTGCTGTCTCGCCACCTTGGGACAGGTGGTAGGGCCTCTGACAAAGAGTGGTCCTTCCTGCTGTTCACAGCTCAGCTCACCATGGGCTGACCATAGGCAGGTGACAGTCCCCTTTCTGGCCTCGGTTTCCCTGTCTGTAAATTGGGGATAATAAGCTCAAGAGCTGTCCCTGCCAGAGCCCAGTGGACAGAAATCCAGCAGCTGCTATGGGAAGCGACCCGCCCAGCCTGCCCCGCCCTGCCCGGAGAAGCAGGCCTTCTGCTTGAGGGGGACTGGGCGCACGCTGGGCCTCTGGTCTGCGCAGTCTGCCCGGGGTCTGTGAGTGCTTGTGAGTGGGCTTCTCTGGTCTCCAGGTAGGCTGGGTGCCCCCGGCCAGGTGGAGCCCGGGGGGGAAATAGGCTGGGGGCTGGCCTGGCCCTGGGTGGCACGGCCCAGGTGCTGGAGCAGCCTCACACTGTGGTCTCATGTGTGTGTTCCCTGGACAGCAACACTGTGGCTGCAGGGCACAGCCCTGACTCCCCCATGCCCTGCCCCCTGTGTCCTACCCACGACCCCTCCCCACTCCCTCCTCCCCACCTCTGCCTCATCCTCAGCTTGTCTTAGCTCTGCACGGAAGCAGAGCGGGGGTTCCCCAGTCCTTGGGGCCATGATCCCCAGCGCACCCGATCCCTCCTCCCTGCCTCCGCCTCATCCTCAGCCTGTCTTAGCTCTGCACGGAAGCAGAGCGGGAGTTCCCCAGTCCTTGGGTCCATGACCCCCAGCGCACCTGAGTACCCCAGGAATGCACGGGGCTCAGAGGAGGAAGCCCGGGAGCCTGGCCTGCAGCCCCTGCCGCGAGGGGAGGACGGACTTCCTGCTCCCTGGCAGGGCCCCTGCTGGTGGCTGGTGGCCAGCTCTGGGTTTGGGATGAGGGCTGGGTCATCTCTGGCCCCACGATGCCCTCCCACTCAGGACCGGGCTCTTGGGAGGGGGTTGTGGTCAGCATGGGCCACTCCAGCTCTGGCTGGCCTGGGAACTTCGTGGAGGCCCCTCCTCCGGCCACCTCCCTGCTCCTGGCTGGGCCCTTTGTAAGTGGGATCTGCTTGCTGCTGGTGTGTGTTTTGTGCGTACCTGTGTGGGGACTGTGTGCATGTGTGAGTGTGTCTGTGTGGATACGAATGTGTGTGCATGTCTTATGTGTGTGTGCCTGTGTGTGCATGTGTTGCACGTGTGTGTGTGCACGTGTGTGCGTGGACACGTGTAGCTGCTTTGTGCTGTGGTCTGGATGTGTTTTGTGTCTCCCCCAGATTCTCGTTGAAATCCTAACCCCCAAGGCAATGATGTTAGGAGGCGGGGCCTCTGGGAGATGGCGAGGTCATGAGGCTGCAGCTCTCTTGAGTGGGATCAGTATCCTTCTACAAGCGGCTCCAGGGAGGTCCCTTGCCCCTTCCACCATGTGAGGACCCGAGATGGTGCCGTCTATGAACCAGGAAGTGAGTCCTCTCTGCACGTGGAACGAGCTGGTGCCTTGATTTTGAACTTGCAGCCTCGAGGTATGAATGTGAGCTCTGCTCTGGGCTCACTGCCTATGGGGAGCCCTGCCTCACAAGGAGGGGTCCCTCTGCGTCTGCCATGTATGGCTGTTTCAATCAAAGCTGCTGTCTAACACCACCTGCTCGCCCTTGAGTTCCTCCCTGGGCGAAGCCAAGCGACCTCCTGGACTGAGCCAGTTTTCGTGCCTGCCTGCCCTGGCTCATTGGCCAGGGACCCCATCCCGCCATGTCCAGGCCTTGGTAATACAGGACAGAAGTGCCCGTGCAGGTTGTGCCTGTGGCTGGGTCCCCAGGGGGAAGGTGGCACCCCCAGGCCAGCAGCCTCCTACCCTGAACTCCAGGCAACATCGTCGGCCCCCTGGCACTGCACCTGCACCGTGGGCAGAGAAGGAGGGAAGGCTGGGAGAGAAGGAAGAGGTCGAATGTCGCTGGAGGTCGGCGTCCTTCTACAGCCGTGGGTTTGTGTGCCCCTTCGTTCATTCATGCAAGCATCCGAGACCCATTCCCTGGCTGCCCACCAGGCCCTGTCCAGGCTCTGGGCACATGGATGGCCAAGAACGCGACTCACACATTTAGGGGACTTTTGGCTGTGAGAATCGGGCACACAGAGAGCACTGTCTGAGCCTCAGTTTACTTGTCCCTTGCAGGGCTGATGAGGGTGAAAGGGGTTCCTCTCCTGGTACCACTCACCTGTTCATTCATTCAGCCTATGTCTGTTGAATCCTGATCAGCCAGGACCTGGGGGGTGTGATGGACGCCCAGGCACTGGCATCTGGGCTCACAGGAAGCATTGGAGAATGAGGCAGCAAGCCCTCAACAGGCTGGTGGCAAACCGTGGCCAGGTTTCAGCTTGGGGGCTGCTCCATCGCCCCACTATACAGCTGAAGAATGAGGCCCCAAGTGTGTGTGTGGCCTCCCAGCCCTGGCAGCCATCCCCACCTGCACCTGAGGGGCTGGGGTTGCTGGGCCTGGGGAGAGGGACCAAGAGGGCTCCTCATGGCCCCCTACACCTGCTTCCTAGGCCAGATGGGGGCACAATGCCCCACCCCAGGGGTGAGGCAGCCTTTTATCTCTGAGCTGGGAGGCGTGGGAGATAAGCTTCAAAGGCATCTCGCTGTAAAATGCACCTTTAAAAGCCGGCCCTGCTGCCTGGTATTTGTGTTACTCGAGTGATAGATAAAGGGTGGGGTGGCCAGTGCAGTGGCCAGGTCAGGCCAGCCCTGCAGCCCTGGCCCCCAGATAAATGGGTCACCTATTAGCATGGCCCTGCAGGAATGGGGCTGCCTTCTGTGATGACCGGGGCCCATCCCCACCCTCCCTGCAGACAAGCCCTTGCTGGTCTGGCTGGGGGGCATCCTGATGGCGGGTGCTGTGTGCCCATGGGGCCAGGCTGCGCTGGGCAGGAGGGGTGCAGATGTGGGCCCTGCCTGGGTACTTGGGAGGGTGGAGGCTTTCTTGGTGGGGGGAAGGATGAAGCCCCCCACCTTCCCTCCACATGGTCTCACTGCTAGTCACCCTATTTTATGTTCTCATGATTTTTATTTGTATAACTTCGTGGGGTTTAAGTACAATGATGCTGCATTGTACTGTGTGAAGTCAGGGCCTTCTGTGCATCTGTCGAGGGTGCAATGCACACGGCACCCCCGAGCAGCCACCCATCCTCCTTTCCCTCCACCCTGCGAGGCCCCGTTGTCCATCTGTCCACACTGCTCCACGAGCACACGTGACTTAGCTCCCCCTTATGAGTGAGAACCTGCAGTATTTGTCTTTCTGTGTCCGAGTTGTTTCACTTAAGATAACGTAGGCACCCTCTTTTAAAAATTACTTTTTGCTAACACAAGAACTGCAAGGATGCCCCACGCCCCCTCCTGCGAAGCACTAAACATGACAAATAAGACCAAAGTCTCCTTTTATTGTCCCGTCTCATCCCCTCCCCAGGTGAGCCGATGCTTGGGGTGAGCATGCTTCCTGCTGGATGCTTCTCTATGTAAGCACCTGCCTGAGTGTCAGCCCTCTTAAGGTGAACCGCTCAGTGTCATTCGTACATTCACAAGTTTGTGCCGCCATCGTCATGGTCTGATTCCAAAACATTTTCATCACCTCCAAGAAAGCCTTGTACCTGGCAGCAGTCACTGTCTCTATGGATTTGCTTATTCTGGACATTTCATAAAGATAGAATCAAACAGCATTTGGCTCTTCATGTCTGGCCTCTTTCTCTGAGCACGATATTTCAAAGATTCAGCTGGGCCTCGCTCCTGTTCCTGGCTGAATAATATTCCAGTGCACGGCTGGACCACAGTCATCAACTGACGGACACTTGGTGGTCTCACATTTCCACTGATGTGAATAGTTGTTCTATGAACATGGGTGTGCGAGATTTTGGTTGAACACTTGTCCTCAATCCTCTTGGGTGTGTATCTAGGAGTGGAATTGATGGGGCTTATGGTAACCCTAAGTTTAACTTTCTTTTATTTTTTTGAGACAGAGTTTCGCTCTTGTTGCCCAGGCTGGAGTGCAGTGGCACGATCTTGGCTTACTGCAACCTCTGCCTCCAGGATTCAAGTGATTCTCCTGTCTCAGCCTCCCGAGTAGCTAAGACTACAGGCATGCGCTAGCACGCCCAGCTAATTTTTGTATTTTTAGTAGAGACGGCGTTTCACAATATTAGTCAGGCTGGTCTTGAACTCTTGACCTCAGGTAATCTACCCACCTTGGCCTCCTAAAATGTTGGGATTACAGGTGTGAGCCACCGTGCCCAGCCAATGCAGTATTTTTAAGAAGGCTAAGTTAATGGGAAAAATTCACAATGAACAAAATATCCAAGTTTTATATAAAGACAGGATTAGGGCGAGGCAGGCTGGTCCCTCACTCTCGGGGCTGTGAGAGTGTGGGGTGGAATCGGCTCCAGGGTCCCAAGGTGTGGCCGGAGCATGGGCCTGGCAGGGAGACCTGGGCATGGTGCCCATCTCCGGCCTCTGTCCTGTAAGGGCTTGCCTATGCCTCCGCCTCATCAGATTGCTCTAAAGATAGGACACAGCGGCACACGGGGCCCAGGCTGGGGTGAGTGGGCCCCTCCCTGAGACCTTCATCTGCCACCGAGGTGAGGACAGCCATCAGCCTCCTCAGAGCCTTAGGGTCTGATCCCTCCTGGACCGGCCCACAGATGCCCACCGGACTGGAGTGCCCCGCGGCTGCTCCCCTCCCTCTCCCAGCCAGCTCTTGGGCATCCAGGCACCCCTCTGCAGGGAAGCCCTCCACGACTGTAGGTAGGTCAGGCCTTTTTTGCACAGGCCTGTACGATGCAAGTCTTGGGTAGAGACTGTGTGTCGGCTCGGGGGTCTTCAGGGTGCCACCTCCTTGAGACAGGAAGGGTTTGCCTGTTCATTGCTGTCTTGGCCCCTGGCATATGGTGGTACTTCATAAACATTTCCTCCTTTCTTTTTCTCTGAGGCAGGGTCTTGCTCTGTTGCTCAGACTGGAGTGCAGTGGCACGACCATAGCTCGCTGCAGCCTTGAACCCCTGGGCTCAAGTTATCTTCCTACCGCAGCCTCCTGAGTAGCTGGGACCATAGGTACACGCCACCATGCCTGGCTAAATTTTAAAAAATGTTTTGTAGAGATGGGGGTCTCTCTTTTCTTTCCAAGCTGATTTTGAACTCCTGGGCTCAAGCGATCTTCCCGCCTCGGCCTCCCAAAGTGCTGAGATTACAGGTGTGAGCCACCGTGCCTGGCCCCGGTGGGTTGTGTCTTAGCCAGAAAACTCAAGTGCTAAGAGGCAAAGCCTAAAGGTTCCTCTGAGCTGAGACAGGATGGGCCCTGGTCGGTGAGAACTGGGGAGTGGTTTAGGGGAGGGCTATGTTTCCTAAAGAGCCGACAGAACCCTTTTACTCTGGCTAAACTATTTGTGCCTATACCCTTGTTAACAATTATGAACATTAGGGAAGCTGTGGAATGGTGACTGTGTGTGTGGAACTGGGGTGCTAGCTGGGAGGGGTCTTCCCAGGCCAAGTCCTGGTTGGGCTCTTGCCTGGGGTGTGTGGGGTGGAGGCTCCAGGGAGGGGGGCAGAGGTGCCTGGGGGCGAACCAGCGGGTGCCTTGGGACATTTTGACCTCTGACCTCAGCTTCCTTTTTGAGACAGTGGGGCTGCCTTGGTGCCTCTCTCCTGGAGGGTGTGGGGTTAAACAAGAGGGGCTCTGTGCCAGGGGCCCAGGGCTGTGCCACTCACTGAGGGTCCTAGCGACACTCCTGAGACGGCTCTTATTTCGTCACCATTTCCCAGGGCAGTGCCAGCCTTGGCAGACGGGCCGGACAGAGGCGGGATGATGGCTCAGGCTGGCAGGGGCTGCCACGGGGCAGCGATGGCCACCTTGAGCCTGGCCAGTGCTTCTGGACTTCCTCTCTGCTGACTTTGTCCCCTGGCTAGAAACAGTTGTGGCAGCGCTCCCAGACCGGGCGTCTGCACGGAGTGGCCTCAGCTTCCTTGAACTGTGGGAATTTAACGAGAGTAAAATGGGACCATAAATCTCCGTCGGTCGGGATAACTTGATCCGTGATTTTGGAGGGCAGGCCAGAGCGGGGACGAGGAGGTGTCTGTGATGGGAGTGATCCCCGGACTGAGCTGGGCTGTCTGCTGGCACGTCACAGATAATAAAACCACGTCGTCCTGCAGCACACGTAGACCGTGTCAGATCGAGATGTCGTAACCTGGGCCTTGTGGCCAGGAGCCTGGTGTCGGGGAGGCACGGTCCATACATCACAGATCCCGTGCACATCATAAAGATACATTAATGGTCTATGTGTCTTTAAAGAAATACTAATATTGTTGTTTTATGAGAAACCAGAGTTGAAAATATTAAAAGTCAGAATTTTATGGCCTAAAAGAAAGTTAAATAATGAGGATGTGGGAAGGGAGACTGAAGTATCCGTCACTGCCCGGGCCAGAGTCCTGGATGGGGACATGGCGGGGGAGGGGCTGCCCTGCTTTGATGAACTTGGCCGGCTCTGGCAGCCTCTGCGTGAACCTTCAGCTCAGTTAGAAGCTTCCTCCTTGGGAAGGGTTTGGAAAGCCGAGATAGAGGACGAGGGCGTTGGGGTTGTCCAAACAGTTGCAGGGCTCGGCAGTGGGGCACATGGCAGGAACAGAGCCTCCAGGAAGCCCGGGCCCTCCTGTTTTGGGGCATGATCAGGGAGCGTGGATGGGGACACCCAGAGGACTCGGTTTCACCCAAGCCCTTTCCAGAAGGAAATCCTCCTGGCTTGCCACATGCTCCTTGTCAGATGACAATTTCCTCTGGTGCAGGTTTAAATTTTTATGTGACAGATCGGCTTGAATGACCCTTGGAAAAGGAGCAAGTGAAGGGGCGGTGGAAGGCACCGTGGAAGGCACCGTGGATGGCACCGTGGATGCCTGGGGTGTCGGGGGCGAGGTCCTGGCCTGAGCCATGCAACCACATGTGGGGCCGAGTCCCCCAGACCCAGGGACCAGCTCCTTCCACCCTGGAATCTGCATGCAGCAGGCGCTGATGAGTGCCTGTGGACGAGAGATGGACTGACCTGGGTGAATGCGCCTGTGGGCGAGGGATGGACTGATCCCTTTTCTTCCCTGGCTGTGCCCGTTACCCACGGCTGTGCTCCGTGCTGGAGTCAGTGGGGAATTTGGGGCCTGAGGGCTGTTTGCAGCTCTCTCTTGCCCCATTGTGCCTGCGTGAGGACCCCTGGGACATGGGCACGCCCAGGGCGAGGATCTGCCAAGGCTTTGTTCAGGTTTTAAGATGTTTATTACTAAGGTGAGATTTCCATGAAATAAAACCACTCATTTTAAGGAGTCAGTTCAGGAGTGTTTAATGTGTTCACTCTGTCACGAGCTAGCACCTTGACTTAGTTCCAAAACATTTTCCTGCCCCCAAAAGGAGACCCTGTGCCTATTAGCAGGTCCTCCCCTTCCCTCCCTCAGCCCTGGCGACACTGCCCTGCTTCTGTCCCCAGATTTGCCAGTTCAGTGTTTTGTGTCACTGTATCCACACCACGTGTGGTCTCTTGTGCATGGCTTCTTTTCCTGAGCACTGTGCTTTTGAGGTTCACCTCCATGGTAGCTTGTGCCTGTGCTTCGCTCCCGTTAAGGTCTGGGCTGCATGGACAGACTGCAGTGATCTGCTCATCCGCTGATGGGCGTCTGGGTGGCCTCCACTTTCGACTGGGAAGAGGCTGCTGTGGGTATCCAGGCACACTCCTGCCTTCAGCTCTTTTAGGTATTTTGCTCAGGATTTGAGACACGTTTTCTCTCCCTCAGAGGAGCGCCTGTTGAAGAATCATGACCTCTATTGAGCATTTACCTGGTCACGGACATTTTGCTGAAGAATCCACAAGTTCATATAAGGACACACTTCGTCTCAAGTGTCCAGTTCAATGAGTTTTGACAGATACGGACAGTCGTGTGACTCCAGATCACAATGTAGGACATTCTGGTTGCCATGGGCTCCTTGTTGCCTCTTCCTAGTGAGTTTCACCCCATGCCCTGCTTTCTAATGCAGGAGATTAATTCTCTTCTAGGATTTTGTATAAATGGAACCACACTGAGGCAGGAGGTGGGACTTAACCCTAGAGATAGGGCTCCAACTCTGTACCAGATTGAAGACTGGCTGAGACAGGGAAGAGGCACCTCTCCATAAGATGCCCACCAGTGCCAGGCCAGTTTGCCATTGCCACGGTGACACTTGGGAGTTACTCCCCGTTTCCATGGTGATGACTTGGAAGTACCACTCTTTTTCTAAAAATTCAGAATGCAGGTATGAATATGAGTGCAGCGCTGCCTCTGAGTACGCTGCCTATGGGGGAGTCCTGCCTCACAAGGAGGGGTCCCTCTGCTGCTGCTGTGCACGGCCGCCTCAATCAAAGCTGCTAATGCCACTGGCTCACCCTTGAGTTCTTTCCTGGGCGAAGCCAAGAACCTTCGTGGGCTAAGCCCCAATTCTGGGGCTCGCCTGCCCTGCGTCAGTGCTCTGTGTGGCTCTGATGTCTGCCAGAATAATGGACTGGAGGCCTGTGTGTGCAGCACGTGTGCCTTGTGTGGGTGGCACTCTGCTCACCCATTCGTCTGGGTCATTTGCACTTTTTGGTGATTGTGAATGGAGCTGCGATAAACATCCGTGTGCCGGTTTTGCAGGAACACAGGCGTGGATGGCCAGGCCCTGTGATAAGCATCTGTGTAACTTTACAGGAAACTGCCCATCTGCTTGCCACAGTGGCCGTGCCCTTTCATTCCTGCCAGGGCACAGGAGCGTTCCAGTTGCTCCACGTCTTTTCCAACACTTGGTATTGTCTGTCTTTTTAATTTTAGCATTTCTTGTTGGTATTTGTCGCAATTTAAAGATCAGAAAATGGAGGCTCAGAGAGGTGAAGTGAACTGTCCAGGCTGCAGGTCCAGAACCTGCCCGTGACCTTTGGACTGTGACCCCACCTCTCAGACAGAGCTGGTCTGTGCTGGCCCCCGAGGCCCCAAACTGACTGCAAAGGCCTTCACTTCACACCACAGCCCCATGCCCTAGTGCTCCCTAAAGCCCTCAGTGGCCCCCCTGCCTCCGGCCCATCCCTGCCCTTCTCCTCCCTGCTCCAGGCTTGCTGGTGCCTTCCTCTCCCCAGCGCCTTTGCACAGCTGCTTCTGCTGCCCCTCTCCCCTGGTTTTATCCTTCCCATGAGCCGGGAACAGCTCGTGTTGGCCGGCATGTGCCCTCGGATTCATGCAGAGTGATGCATTTGAAATGACAGCAAGTGGCAGTTGATACCTTTCTGTCCTGCTGAAAAGAGAGACCCAGGAGGGCAGAGACCAGGCCTGTCTTGTTGGCCCTGGGGGCTGTGCCTGGCAGCTGGTTGTTGATTGGGGCAGCACGAGTGTGGCAGGGAACATCCTGCCGAGCCTCACCCCATCTAGAGATGGGAGGAAGCCAGGGGTCCACCTCCAGAAAAAGGCGCTGGAGGAATTATTAGTGGACACTTCAGCCTTGAGGAGAAGCAAGATAACCAGGACAGCATTTCCACCCCAAGACTGGGGCTTGAGGGGGACATCCTGGGAGAGACCCCTCTGAAACTTCAATAATGCCCCCACAAGGTAGACAGGGACCCCACCTCAAATATGGGCACTGGGGTTCTCCAGGTAGCCTGGATGGTTCCCTGGCCTCCCCAAGGCCGTGGGAGGAAGGCCCTGGAGCAGGGGTCGGCTGTCTGCTACTGGGGGCCAGGCAGGTCACTGCGCTCTGGGGGACACTGCCTGGGCTGAGGCTGAGGTCTGTGTGGGGGACACTGCCTGGGCTGAGGCTGAGGTCTGTGTGGGGGACACTGCCTGGGCTGAGGCTGAGGTCTGTGTGGGGGACACTGCCTGGGCTGAGGCTGAGGTCTGTGTGGGGGACACTGCCTGGGCTGAGGCTGAGGTCTGTGTCGGGGACACTGCCTGGGCTGAGGCTGAGGTCTGTGTGTGGGACACTGCCTGGGCTGAGGCTGAGGTCTGTGTCGGGGACACTGCCTGGGCTGAGGCTGAGGTCTGTGTGGGGGACACTGCCTGGGCTGACGCTGAGGTCTGTGTGGTCCGTTACAGTCCACGTTGCTTTCCTCAACACGCACAGTTACATAAACGATGATAACACTTCATAAACATTTTTCTAACATGCGGAATGTTTGACATGAATTTCAGCTATTTTAAAATGAATAAACAATTGTCAACGTCCTGGCCGACGGGGAGCAGAGGCCACAGTGCTTTATGGAAGATCAAAGGAGGGAGAAAGGTCTCTTCTTTACAGAAGAGGAAGGGAAAGAGACCCATCCTGTCCCTCTGACGACAGGGCCTTCGGAGAGCAGCCCTGGGCTCGGGCTGTGGGCGGAAGGGCCAGTGGAGTCCAGAGGCGAGCGCCCCTTCCCGTAGCCACCGACTGCCCGGGGCTCAGCGGGCAGGCAGGGAGACGCCTCAGGACTCACGGGTGAGGGGTGTCGGGCGGGGGCCGTGTGGGCTCGTGAGCATTGCAAGCTGCCGGGCCCTGCCCAGCTGCCCGCCTCAGAGCCACAGCTGGCGCTGGGGAGCTGGCAGCTGAGTGCCGTCCTTCCAAAGACGTGGTGCTCCAGGGCGTGTGGTCCATGACCACCGCCGGGGTGTGGAGACACCTGAGTAGAGTGCTCACTGCCGGCCCGGTCTGCGCTGCCTGCTCTCGGCCTCCCTGTGTGTTGCGTGATGTTGTGTGCCGGAGTTGGGTGGTGGCTGTGTGAGGCCTGTGATGACACATGCAAACGGGAGAGGGAGTGTGCATGGTGTTGGCATGGGGCAGTGGTGCAGAGTGACTGGCCCAGGGGACCCCCACACTGGACAGCCCTTCTGGGGCAGCAGTGGTACAGGAGGGCTGCCGGGAGCTGGCAGAGCGTGGCTGGGGACAGCAGGGTCTTGGTGGAAAGGCCCTGTCGCTCTTGTGCAGAGAGAGAGGCCACCGCTGTCGCCAGGCTCTGGGGGGTCCTTATAAGGGCCTGGCCCCACCCTTCTGGGATCAGGTGGGGGTGTGGCTGGATTCCATTGGAAATGAGGGTATTTCCACAGGAAAAGCCTGGCCTGGGTGGATTCGAGAGGCGGTGCTTCCTCAGCCTCTCCTCTTACCCTCTGTCTCGGCGCCACAATGCTGAAAGGCACGCAGAGCACAGGGTGTTGGTGAAGTACCGATGTTTACCTGTGCTGTGCTGACGATGACACACTCAGCTTTTGGCGTGACTCCCTCCCTACCCCAGGCTCACCGCTAGGGAGACGGTTGTTTATCCTTCTATAGAGGAAGATACTGAGGGTCTGAGAGGCACACAGCGGGGAGGTCACTCGTGTCACCGGAAGATATGCTGAAGTCCTAAGCCCTGGCACCTGCGAGTGGTCCCTTGGTCCCCAGTGACCTCATGTGGGCATAAGGGCTTTGGAGATGTGGTCAAGTTGAGATGAAGTCATGGAGGTCTGACCTACGTGGCAGCGTCCTCATAGGAAGCTCACGTGATCGTAGACCCAAAGGGAGCAAGCACCTTGGAGAGGAGGCCCAGCCCGGAGTGAGGAAGCCCAAGGCTCGCCAGAAGCAAAAAGAGCCTGTAGCAGGGCACTGTGTGCTCCTAGCAGCCCACACTTAAACGTGCATCCCAGCATTTCACAACACCCCTGGAGCCTGTATTGGGGTGCATTTGTGGCCTGGCCCACACCTTGATGTTGAGGTCCTGGCCTCCATAGCTGGGAGAATGAATTTCTGTTGTAAGCTGCTCATTTCCTGGAGGCCTAGGAACCTGAAACCATACAGAAAGGCACTCTGTAGACATTTGTGAGAGAATGAGGAAGTGCGGAATCCTTCAGTGTGCTCTCTGCTTCCACCAGCCAGGACTCAGGGCTCCAGGTGAACCTCACAGCCTGGTGCTTCCCAAGTCTCGTTTTGAGGCTCAGTGCTGAGCCCACAGGCGCCCTGAGGCTGGGCTTTGGGTTTCTCGCTCCTCATGTCTGGTTCATGAGTTGTTCTCCAGGCCTTTCCTTGCTGGGGCCACTCCACCTTCCCAGGCCAGTAACTTCCAAGCTATGGGTCAGCCCAGCTCACCCTGACCTGCTCTCTCTCTCCCTCCCTGCAGGGTGGGACGCCGCTCCTGCTCCACATCACCTGGCCCTGCCTGCTCCTCCTACCAGCTCTTCCCAGGGTGGCCTCCAAGCAGGTGTTCAGCCAGAATGTGGCTAAGTGGTGTATGCAGCTGTATCCACCAGCAGGGCCTGGCTTGAGGACCCAGAGCCCTGGCCCCATAGCTGTGAGCTGGAACACCTGCACAGCAGTGCCACAGGCTACTGGGGCTGAGAGTGCAGACACTGTCAGGCTCCCCTCAGGTCCTTGGACCCCTGTTACTGGGTTGAGGCACGCATGTCTCCACAGCTGTGTGCACTCCAAGCAGCCTACCCCTAAGTGCACCCCAGCAGCCCACACCTGTGCCCTGAGCAGCCCACACCTGTGTCTCGAGCACCCCACACCTGTGTCTCCAGCAGCCCACACCTGTGCCCTGAGCAGCCCACACTTGTGTCTCCAGCAGTCACCGCTCGTCACTTCTGAGAATTGCTCTAGGAAACCAGAGCCACCTTACCAGGAAGGGCCTGGGAGTTTGTGTCTTCCCATCCGCCCCCTAGGCAGCCCATAACCAATGGCTGAGCAGTGTTGGGGTAACACCCGGCCCCTGCCTCTGAATGGGAGAACCTCTGTGGTGCAATTCATGCTCCAGGGCTCCTCGCTGGAGCAGACTGAGGCTGGATGCCTCTGGGACCCCATTCTTGCCCAGCCCTCCCCACCCCGCCCTGCCTCCCTCACCTTTCTCCTGAATGCAGCCTCAATGTGTCACCAGATGCTTGGTCTCAGGCTCTGCTTCTGGAGAACCCGACCCAGCATGACAGAAGTCCCAAACTGGGTAGACGCCACTGTGATGGATGAGTTTGCATTCATTGTGACGTTCCTGGAGTTGTGATTGCTTTTTAGTCCCATGCGTTTCCCCGGTCCACAGAGGCTGAGCGCTCCGTGCCTGCCCTGTGGGGTCGTCTCCTAGAGCAGCAGCCACATTCTGGAACAGCCTGGCTTTCCTACTGGGAAATGGGGTGTCCAGGGGTGTGGACTTTGCCTGGTTGGGGACAGGATCTGCCTTGAGAAAATGGCTGGTTGCTGATTGAGGAGTGTCCATGTCACCCTGAGGGCTGGGTTCCAGAATGCTCTTTTTACAGAATTGACCACTCCTTTGGTACCCACCCAGGTCTTAGGTAATCCCTCTGGCTCAGGACACCCGTTCCTGCTCCAGACCTCAGTCCAGAGGGAGATGCTGTCAAGGGGATGATGCAGGCGTGGCTGGCCCACCACCTGTGGTGATGCCGGGGGCCCGGGAGGAGGGAATGGTGTTACCTCTAGGGGACAAGGGGGACTTGCGCATCTTTAAGCAATTTTAAGGATGAGTTTTTTTGGTGTGTGTTTTTAATATTTTGCAAATGATTTTTATAAAAGTAGCTCTCTGGGAGGGAGGCCGTGGAGAATGGGAAAGGGCCCAGACTGAGGCTCCTCCAAAGATGCTGGGTGTCACTGCAGAGCCGGCCCCTGGGAGACGCCAGGTGGAGGATCTGGGGTGGGGCTGGGGGCACAGTGGGAGGCCTCACGGTTTGCAGCGAGCAGAGGCGGAGGGTCCCGCCTACCTGGCCAGAGCCCTGCTGTCTGTGCTTGGCTGGGTGTCACTGACCGGTTTGCAAAGTTCCACGCTATGTTGGCCAAGGCCGGGGTCAGCTCAGCGTGCACGGGAGAACCTGGGCTCATAGCAGGGTTCCCAGGCAGAGCTGGAGCGCTCGCCCCAGCACAGCGGGCTTTGCATCTGCTGGGCACTTGTTCTGTTGGGATGTGCCTAGGACCCCTGGGGGGTGCCTGGCCCTGGTGTCTGGAGCTGAAGGGGCAACTCTGGGTGCTCCACTCAGCTCTGCCCTGTAGAGGGGCTGGCAGACTTAGGGGTGTGCTGCAGGCTTCGGGGGCTTTGGAGGCTCCTGCAGTCCATATCTGAAGGGCTATTTGGTGCTCCTTCCCAGCTTGCTCCCCACACAAGGGCCCAGTGACCTGCCGTCTGCTCCCAGGGTCACCAGCGTCCAGCCTGGTGTGCTGCCCCATCCACAGCATATAGCCCAGGCCCCTCCTCTCCTCCAGCTATTCTTCCTCTCACACCTTTGGGGATCCCCTTCCTGAACCCCCCTTGCTGGAGACTCCCCTAGGCCATTGCTCCTGCCTCCCCTGGCTGGGTCTTAGCTGGGCCTAGGAAAATACAGCTCACGCCTCCTCTTCCTTGGGGGTAGGGGTGGGTAGAGCCTTCCCAGCGAGGGCAAGGGCGGTGAAGACACAGAAAACCCTGCCAGGTGCCTTGTGACCTTGAGAGGAGGTGGCGTGCCCTGGGGGACTGGGTGCAGGGAGACCTGCCTGTGAGGCAGCCTACAGGCCAGCCTGGGCCTTCCTCCTCCCTCCATGGAGGATGCCTCCTGAACACCGATGGGCTGTGAGGACTCCACGTGTGTCTCTCTGAGCTACTGCAACTCCCCGTGGGGCCGGCACCCATGTAAACCCATTCTGAGGGCGAGCACATGGATTCTCAGAGAAGCTGAATCACTCGCTCCGGGGCATGCGGCCACAGGGGCTGAGAGCTGGGGTGAGTCCAGGCCAGTCTGCTCATGGTCAGCCCTGGGTGATGGTCAGTCAGGGTCAAGGTCAGTCGGGGTCACAGCCAGCCAAGGTCATAATCAGTCAGGGTTGTGGCCAGCCAGGATCAGGGTCGGTTGGGGTCATTGTCAGCTGGCTGGGGTTGAAGCAAGACTTTCAGGTTCTCTCTGGTGATAAGGGTGCTGCAGGCCCCCAGGTGGGTTAGGAAGCCCCACCGTGGCAGAGAGATGTCCCTGGACCCTGGGGTCCAATGCACTTGCTGTGCAGGTTGAGGAACTGATGCTCAGAGCAGAGATGGCCCTGCCTCTCACCAAGTCCACACTGTGCTGTCGTAGTGGGGCTGGTGGGGACTTAGCGACACTGGGGCCTCCCATGCCTTGTGGATTCCTGCATTTGTGGGGGCCAGAGGGGAAAGTGGGGCTAGTAGAACAGCTTGGACACAAGGACACTGCCCAGGAATAACCACATGTCTACTGTGGAAGATTTTAAATCCTGGGAAATAAATACACACCACCAATGGTGAAGAAACAGTCACCCACAGCCGGCCACCCCCAGTTACACTACTAATATTTCCGTTATATGTTTCCATGTGTATACATTTGTCTATGTATCTATGTGTCTATCTGTCAATCATCTATCTATTGTTACAGTTATAGTTATTTTCTTTTTCCTCCTTTTACAAAAATCGGGGGGGGTCATCTTGAGCTTCTCCATAAACTGCTTTCTTCACCTTAACAATATTTCATGGGTGCATTCTCTCATTTTTGAATTTCACGTTATCATTTTTAAAGCTGCCTAAAGTCGCATGGGATCAATGAGCTGCTCTGGTTGGGCATTGGGCTGTTTTCCCTTTTATCTGGGGGTCTCATAAACAACCTGGAATGAGCATCTTTGTATGGACATCTCTAGGCACATCTCATTTGAGGTTATGCCTTGGGAATGCTCCCCAGAAGTCGAACCTGTGGGGGCTACGCCACACCCATTTCTTTCTTCTTAAATGAGACCTTGACTCCCTGGTGATGCTGTGCCCATTTCTAAGGCTCTTTACACACCGACATTTGCCCTGCGGGAGTCCTCCCCTCGACCCCCGTAGCAGACCCGAGATGATCTATTTCTACACATTCTCACCAATGCGGGCATCACATCTTTTTCAACTTTGCCAATTGCTGGGTAAAATAGTATCTTATTTTAATTTGGGTTTCTTTTCTTTTGAGATGGAGTTTTGCTCTTGTTGCCCAGGCTGGAGTGCAGTGGCGCAGTCTCTGTTCACCACAACCTCTGCCTCCCAGGTTCAAGCGATTCTTCTGCCTCAGCCTCCGGAGTAGGTGGGATTACAGGCATGCGCCACCACGCCCGGCTAATTTATATTATTAGTAGAGACAGGGTTTCTCCATGTTGGTCAGGCTGGTCGCAAACTCCTGACCTCAGGTGATCCGCCCATCTCAGCCTCCCAAAGTGTTGAGATTACAGGTGTGAACCACGGCACCCGGCCCTTAATTTGGGTTTCTTAGATTACTTGTGAAGTTGACCATTTGTCATATTTATCAGTCACTTACATTTCTTTTTGGGTGAACTGCCTTCACATTGTCTGGTGTCTTTTTTCATGATGAGGTTTTCATCTTTTTCTTATTGAGTTCTAAGAGCTCTTTATATTTTAAGGCTAATAATACTTTATCATATATGTTGCAAATGTTGTAGACCATTGATGTTTTCCTTCTCATTTGTTTGTAGTGTTGTGGACATGAGGGTAAACCTGGATGTAGACATTCCTGTCAATCTTCCCTTCCTCTGACCTCCAAACCGACCGTGGGACTCATGCTGGGGCAAGCTGGGAGTCCTTTGGGATTCCACATTGAGGCCAGTTCTTGAACAGTGCAGAGAAATCTGAGTGGGATATTGCTGGTCAACTCAAGGCAGGGCTGGGGGCCAGGGATGAACAGAGGTGGTGCCGGGTGTACAGCAGGTGCTTACACCATCCTTGTTGAATTAAAACACAGCTGGTTGGTGACCAGGAAGGGAGGCTAAAAAGGAAGAGCAATGAGGGAGGTGAGGAGCAATGAGGGAGGTGAGGAGCAATGGCCTATGACCACAGGTCTCAGGCTGGGGCGGCTGGGGGCTCAGCCCAGCCTGGGCATGGATCTCAATGTCCAATCTCACCATCTCGACTCAGCATTCTTTTTCCATCTGGTGAACTCCTACACATCCCTCAGAACCCTGAGTGCTCGCTTGTCCGCTTATCCCTATTCTTGCAGTGCTTCACCTGGGCAGGCCCCTACTGGAGTGGCCCCACTTAGTGATGAAACTGTTGCTCATAGCTGGGTGGTCCTGGGATGCCTTATCTGTGCAGCTGGGAAGGGGATGAACCAGCCCCTTCATCTCCTGGTTGGGATGAGGATTCAGGAGCTAACCGTGCAAAGGGCTTGGTGCCTCGGGGGGATGGGGGTGGTAGATGGAGAAGCCACTCCCATACCTGCCAGCCACCAGTCCCCAGGCTGGGCCTTGTCCCCCATGCATGGGGCAGGAGAAGGAGGGTGGAGGAAGGGAGCAGCCTGGCCAGGTTCTGGGGCAGCAGGGCTGGGGCTGATCAGTAGACCCATCACTCAGAGCTTGATATTACTCATGGCTGTAATAGTGATCCCCAGCATGGCTTGGGGGTTTCAGAGAGAATGTCCCACTAAGTGTAGCCCCTTCTCCAGCCTCTTGGCAACTGTTGCTGCTGGCACTGAGGAAGGAAGCTTGGGGTCATCCCAGGCCACATGTGCCCAAACTGCTGTCTACAGCTGTAGCTGCGGCCACACGTGCACACCACCGTACCCAGATCATTCTTTTGTATTTTTTTGTAGAGATAGGGTTCTGCCATGTTGCCCAGGCTGCTCTTGAACTCCTGAGCTCAAGCAATCCGTCTGCCTCAGCCTCCCAAAGTGCTGTGGTTACAGGCATGAGCCACGGTGCCTGGGCTCCTAAACTGATTTTTAATGACATGAGTAATACAGGAACACATTCTCCTTCTAAATAGAATTCTAACGGCGGGGGCCCTCGAGCCGCGGCGTCATCTCAGCACCCCCAGCCTCACTGTGAGGGCCCTCGAGCCGTGGTGTCACCCCAGCGCCCCTGGCCTCACCGCGAGGTGGCTGAGGTTCCCAGCAGGACATCTGTCCTTCCGGCCTGAGAGTCCGCTGTTGGGTGCAGGTCTCACCTGGAAGCAGGTTTCTCTATGGAGCAGTGAGACAGGAGGTTTCCTCAGCAGATCACCCAGAAACGGGGCTCTGCCATGGAGCCCCCGGACTGATGGGCTTGTGGGGCTTTCATTCTCTGCAGTGACAGGCAGGGCCGCGGGATCCTGCTCCACGCCTCTTCTACTCACACCTTACACTGAGCTGCCCAGGACACCCCCAGGGCTGTTTTACCCACACAAGGCACAGAGAAGGTAGCAGCCTGCTCAAGGCCACACAGCGAGGCTGTGTAGAGCTGCTGCTAGAGCCAGTGTGGCCTGGCCTGGGCTCCAAACGGCCTGCACCTGCCCTTCCCTGAGGACAGTGTTAGATGTAGGCATGCGGCTCACCCATCCAGGTCTCACCTCCTGGTGTTTGGAGGACCCTAGCGGGGGCGGGGCCCAGGGGTCTGTGTTCACACTGCCCAGCAGCAGGGGAGGCACACAGTGGGCTCTGGACTGTGGGCACTTGCCAACTATACTTGGGGACAGAGTGGGTCCTTCTTGGCACCCTCCATTCATGTATTCACATGTGGGTTCATTCACTTGTTACACACTGGCTCCTCTGCTCAGCATGTGCCATTTGCTCAGCTCAGCGTGGGTGGCAGAGGGGCGACAGGTGGTGAGGGCAGGGCGGGGGCCCGGGGCCTGCTCTCCAGAGCCGCACAAACCCGGCCAGATGGCTCCTGACTGGGGCCTCCCAGGGCACATCCTCCTGTCCCTTCTTCTCTGTGCTCACTGCCAAGCACCCAAAGCAGCAGCCCCAGGAGGGACCAGGGCCCCCTCTTATCAGCAGCCTCCCCCAGGCCTGGCCGCAGCGTTTTCCCTGGAAAACCTGTCTCCACTCCCTGCTGCTGGCTCCCACCAGGCCCCTTCCTCACCTGGCACGTCAGCAGACGCCTCCGCCTGGCAGCAGACACTGGCACGACCCTCACCCTGCCTGGGTGGCCAAGCTGCTCTGGGGAGCTGGCTGTAAGACTACGTGGAAACCCCACCCCAGCTATCACTGAGCGGGGGTCTGCCTGTGGGCCTGGGGGCTCTGATGGGGAAGGCTCAGCTTCTCCGCATGCTGACTCAGCCCTTCACCTGTGGGGCTGGAACGACAGCCACAGGGGTCTGGCTGGCCAGGGTTGAGATGGGGAGCAAAGCCCCTGTCCCCATTCCCTATGGGTTTCATGGAGGAGACTGAGGGTGTGGTGTCCCAGACCCTCCCCTCCCCTCCTCCTGTCCCCTGGGGAGGGCACCAGGGGCAGCGTCCTGCCTCTGCACCCAGCTCTCTGTTCCCACCCATACCTTGGAGCCACGTGCAGCCTCCCGCCCACCCACAAAGATGTAGCCCTGGCCTCAACCCAGCCCGGGTCACTGCACATTTGTCCATGTGGTCATTCATTCGTATAGCAAGTTCGAATAATCGTCTCTAGCCCGGCGCGCCCTCGCCTGTGGGCGTGGAAATGGGGTATCAGGGTCCCATGGAGCCATCTCCTTCAGCTCAGTGGCCCTGCGTCAGGCTGGCTGGTCCCTGCTGAGCTGTGGGGCCGGCGTAAAGCTCATGTGGACTGTGAAGACCTGGGACAAACAGAAGAACCACTCACCACGTGTTATGCTGATAATGTGCTGAGCTGATGACATTTCCGATGCGCTGGGTTAGCATATATCGTTAAAATAATCTGTTTCTTTTTCCTTTTCTTAGCACGGCCACTAGCATGTTTGAAGTCACAGGGCAGCGCCGGCCTGGACAGCGAGGCGGACATCTGACAAGCGGGCCAATGAGGATGACACCTCGGACGGTAGTCACTGCTGCGACGGAAGTCAGTGCCCCACCTTGCCCAGCCGCAGAGTGGACGCTAAGTGGCTCGCCCCACCCAGCCCGTCCTGCCTGCTCTGTCCCTCCCAACCCCGGCCCATCCTGCCTGCTCTGTCCCTCCCAACCCCGGCCTGTCCTGCCTGCTCTGTCCCTCCCAACCCTGCAGTGGGCAGATTTCTGGGGGGCAGTCTCTGACCCACTGTGGCCCAGGTACAGACCCCTGCCTTCAAGTCTCTGGGCCTCAGTTTTCTCATCTATGTGTTGGGGACAAAGATGCCGCCCGGCCGTCTCACCAGGCTGCCAAGCAGCGCGGAAGAGCTCTGGCTATGAGGTCAGAGGCCCTTTGTTTGAAAGATCCAGGCCCATATGGGTGCATGGGTTGTGGTCTTGGGTGATATTAGCAGAGCTAAGTCGTCTCTCCTGGGCAGATGACACCAGAGGGAGGGTGAGAGGGTGGTGGAGAGGCCGGTGGCCTGGTGTGGGCTGTCATAGCAAAGTGCCGCAGACCCGGTGGCCGAAACAGTGGAAATCCGTTGTCTTGCAGTTCCAGAGGCCACAGGTTCATGTAATGGAGGCATCGGCCGGCCTGGTTCCTTGAGAGGGGGTGAGGGGCCTGCTTCCCACTCCCGGCTTCTGGTGCTGTGCCGCGGTTTCTGCTGCTCTTCTGCTCGTGGAAGCATCATGGTGTCTGTCTTCACCTCACACCTGCTCCCTGTGCCCGTCTGTGCCCAATTTCCCCTTTTCTCAGGGCCCAGGCATCTTAGATAAGGGCTCACCCCAACCTAGCATGGCCTCATCTTAGCCAATTACATTACCAGTGACCCTATTTCCAAATAAGGCCACTTTCTGGGGTGCTGAGGAAAGGACTTCAACGTGAAGTTTTGGGAGACACAGGTGCGCCCACATCACCTGGGGCGTGTGAGAATGAGCAGCTCTGGGCTCTGGACCTGTCTGCGGGAGCTCCGAGTCCCATGGCACTTGGAGCTGGTTGAGAATGGGGCCAGGAGCCCCAGGTCAGGTTGAATTGGTGCTGGGGACACCTGTCTCATCCCTGGTTCCCACAGGCTTTATTACGATGTGCAGTTTCCTGAGAAGCGGAGTCTGAGATGGAGATTTTTGTGCAAGGGACTCACTGAGAGGTGCTCCCAGGAGAAAGTGGGGGTGATACGCAGGACTGGGGGAGCTGAGCTGGGAGGGGCTCTCAGTCACAGCCCAGCCACAGCCCCAGAGCCTGAAACGCACCCCAGAGTCAGCCCCACTCACTCTGAAGGGGGGGTCCCTGCACCCTCCTCTGGCAGTCATTGGCTGTGGCGGCCTCACAGGTGGGGCCCAGGGGTCTTTGTTCACACTGCCCAGCAGCAGGCGAGGCACACGGTGGGCTCTGGACTGTGGGCACTTGCTGGCTACACGTGGGGACAGAGCGGGTCCTTCCCTGCACCCTCCATTCTTTTATCCACACAGGGATTAATTCATTTGTCCACTCGCTGGCTCCACTCGGCACATCCCATTCGCTCAGCTCAGCATGGGCGGGAGAGGGGTCAGAGATGGTGAGGGCAAGGCGAGGGCCCATGGCCTCCTCTCTGGAGCTGCACTAAACTGGCCAGCTGGCTCCTGGCTGGGGCCTCTCTGGGGCTCATCCTCTTGCCCCACTCACATCCCTCTGCCTCTGTGCTTGCTGCTGACCACCACCCAAAGAAGCGGGCATTTCTGGGTGAGGTGGGTCCTGGCCCCCTTTGGCCGAAGGTGTTCCCTGGGAATGGACAGCTGTGAGCAGGTGGAGCCACACCCAGAGCCACGTGGAGGTGCGCAGGAGGCAGAACACTTAGGACCCCTTCCCGTGGGCAGAGACCCAGTGCCCGGGGAGGCCTGGCTGGGTCATACCCACAGGCTCACCCTGGCTCAGGACGCCGGCACCCAGAATCCTTGGGCCACTCCAAGCCCAGAGGCACCCAGGCCCTCCTTAAGCTGCACGCAGCTTTAAAACACCCATGTCCTTTGAACTCCTCCCACCCAGGGGGTTTCTCTGCTCTCTTCCCTTGAATCTGGCAGCCTCCACCCCACCCCGATCCCGCACAAATGAGTGAGTGTCCCCAGCCTTCTCAGCCCTGAGCACCATTGCGGATGGCACTGTGGGCCCTTCTCCACCGTCTGAGTTAGCCCCGGACAGACGGTCCCAGTGGGACTGTGTCCCTATTATCTGTGTGTCCCCATCCCCTGAGCGTCCCCAGCCTTCTCAGCCCTGAGCACCATCGCGGATGGCACTGCAGGTGCTTCTCGACCGTCTGCATCAGCCCCGGACAGACGGTCCCAGTGGGACTGTGTCCCTGTTACCTGTGTGTCCCCATCCCCTGAGCGGGCCCGGCCGACTCAGTGCTATGCGTACGATGGGTGAAGAAGGATGAATCTGTGAAACATTTCAGATACATTACACTTGACGCCATGTTAGCTCCACTTTCACCTTTTTCGGTTCTTAATATTCCAGAAGCCCCAGTAAGATAGAAAAGTCTTGGGCCCCGGGTCTGGGGAGGCACCCAGAGCCCTTCACGGTTTCTTGTCTGTCCTCGGAGAGGCGCTGAGCTCCGGGGGTGCATCCGGCTCCCAGTGAATCCTGGTGGCCACTGAGGAAGCTTCTGCTGAGAGAATTAGGGAAAGGACCCCTCCAGGAGGGTCTTTGCTGGAGCAGAGGCCCCGTGTCCCCACCTGCTGCCCATCCAGCCCTGCCAGCGGCTCCCATACCCACTCCTGCCGCTGGGGGCCGACTGTGGCCCCAACCCTTTTTTCCATGGAAGCTGCCCTTTGGTTTATGGTTGTTTCTTGTTTCTGGAACCTTTGTACCAGGATCCCTGCCCCTGTGTGTGGCAGAAGTCTCCAAGGTCATTCACCCTGGCCACGCTGCCTGGGGCTCTGGGACCGGCCACTCCTTCCTGACCGCATGGCTGTTCTTCACCATCCCGCCCAGAGGCTTGAACCTCCAGGGCCGGCAGGGTCTTTGGGATAAGGCTGTGGCCCCCTGGGGGTAGTTCCTCAGGCCATGGGGAGGACGCTCAGCGGGCAAGAGCCGTGAGCTGGGTGGTGTGGACCTGACTGTGAGCAGCCACTGTCTGGGCGGGCAGACATTCCAGGGCGCTGGGCTGTAGCTTCTGCCTCATCACTAGCGGAGGGTGGCCTGCGGCAGAGGGTCCGGCCTGTGTGGTCTGGGCCCTGGAGTCCCCATGGCTTCCCAGGCAGCCCCCAACCTCACTCTGGGTGAGACACTGGGGACTGTGCCGAGGGGGCAGGCGGCCTCTAAGTGCACAAGGTGATGTGCCCCTCCCACTTCCAATATCCCAGGAGGGCGGAGTGTGCCCGACTTGTGCTGGGCAGCAGTATGCAGGGGTGGCCGTGCAGGGCCAGGCAGGCACCAGGTGGACAGTCCTGCAGCGGAACAGGACGCCCCTGCCCACGAGCATGTACTCCCTCCTTGTCCCAGGACCCCCCTCCATCCTCCTCCCAGGAGCCCCTCTATTGCCCTTCCAGGTCCCCCCACCCCTCCCAGAACCCCCTCCCTTTCCCTCTCAGGATACCCTCCCCCCTCCCAGGCCCTCTTCCTTCCTCCCCCAGGTCCCCTCCCAGAACCCCTTCCCTCCCCACCAGGCCTCCCTCTACCTCCTAGCACACCCTCCCTCCCCTCCTCTCCCCTCCGTCAGATCAATGTCCTGGAGACAGGAATAGCCATTATCCCCTGATTCTGAGGAGATGGCTCCCCATGACCATTGTGGTGGGGGGTCAAGGGGACAGAGTGCCCTGGCAAGGACCTGGAGACCCCTCGGGTCAGCTCTGAGCCCAGCTGACCTAGAGCAGCCACTGAGGGAGCTGAAGCCAATGCCTTCCCCCAGGTCAGATGGGGCCCCGCTCCGAGCCTCAGCTGTGGCTTTTCAGCACCCCAGGCCCACCTGCTCCCCACCCCAGCCCCTCCTCCACCTGGGGGAGGCCTGGTGGGGCCCAGGCCTGTGGGGTCCTATTTGGCTGGTGCCATCTTGGCATCATCCCCCAACATACGGTGGAATCAGGGGTCTCACCTGGGCCATGGAGGCCTTGGTGGTGACATTCTGATCAGGGCAGGTGGAGGGAGTGCAGGCTGTTCCAGGCCCCCCACCCGGCCCGGGCCTCACAGCCTCCTGAAGGATGAGCGCATGCATTTGGGGAGGGTGGGCCTTTGTGAGGGGAGAAAGAGGAGAGAGAAGAGAGAGAGGGAAACAGAGAGGGAGAGAGGGAGAGAGAGGGAGAGAGGGAGAGAGAGGGAGAGAGAGGGAGAGAGAGGCAGAGAGAGGGAGAGAGAGGGAGAGAGAGGGAGAGAGGGAGAGAGAGGGAGAGAGGGAGAGAGAGGGAGAGAGGGAGAGAGGGAGTGAGAGGGAGAGAGGGAGTGAGAGGGAGAGAGAGGGAGAGAGAGGGAGAGAGGGAGGGAAACAGAGAGAGGGAGAGAGGGAGAGAGGGAGAGAGAGGGAGAGAGGGAGAGAGGGAGAGAGAGGGAGAGAGGGAGAGAGAGGGAGAGAGGAAGGGAAACAGAGAGGGAGGGAAAGGGAGGGAGAGAGAGACAGAGAGAGGCAGGGAGAGGGGGAGGGAGAGAGGGAGGGAGAGGGGGAGGGAGAGAGGCAGGGAGAGGGGGAGGCAGTGGGGGAGGGAGGATGACAGGAAGGGAGAGAAGGAGGAGAGGGAAAGAGAGAGGGAGGGGGAAGAAGAGGGAAAGTGGGGAAGGAAAGAGGGAGAGAGGGAAAGGAAGAGAGGGGGAGAGGAGGGAGACAGAGAGGGAGGAGGGAGGGAGAGAGAGGGATGGAGAAGAGAGAGGGAGAGGAGGAGAGAGGGAGGGAAAGGGGGAGAGAGAGAGAAAGAGAAAGAGGGAGAGGAGGGAGAAGGAGAGGGAGAGAGGGGGGAGAGAGATGGGGGAGGGAGAGAGGGAGGGGGGGAGGGAAAGAGGGAGGGCGAGAGTGGGGAGAGGGAGAGGGGAAGAAAGAGAGAAGGGGAGCGGGGACAGAGAGGGAGAAGGGGGAGGAAGAGAGAGAGGGAGAAGGAGAGAGAGAAGGAGGGAGAGAGAGAGGGAGAGAAAGAGAAAGGAGGGAAGGAGAGAGGGAGGGAGGGAAAGAGGGAGGGAGAGAAGGAAGCAGAGAGGGAAGGAGAGAGGGAGGGAGAGAGGGAAGGAGAGGGAGAGAGAAAGAGATGGGGAGAGAGAGAGACAGAGAGAGATACACGGAGAGATAAAGAGCGGAGGAGGGCAGAGGAGAGCGACCTGCTTACCCTGAGGAGGGCGGGCCTTTGTGAGGGGAGAAAGAGGAGAGAGAAGAGAGAGAGGGAGAGAGGGAGAGAGAGGGACAGAGAGGGAGAGAGGGAGAGAGGGAGAGAGGGAGAGAGAGAGAGGGAGAGAGAGAGAGGGAGAGAGAGAGGGAAACAGAGAGGGAGGGAAAGGGAGGGAGAGAGAAAGAGAAAGAGGGAGAGGAGGGAAAAGGAGAGGGAGAGGAGGGGAGAGAGATGGGGGAGGGAGAGAGAGGGAGAGGGGGGAGGGAGAGAGGGAGGGCGAGAGTGGGGAGAGGGAGAGGAGAAGAAAGAGAGAAGGAGAGCGGGGACAGAGGGAGAAGGGGGAGGAAAAGAGAGAGGGAGAAGGAGAGAGAGAAGGAGGGAGAGAGGGAAAGGGAGAGAAAGAGAAAGGAGGGAAGGAGAGAGGGAGGGAAGGAAAGAGGGAGGGAGAGAGGGAAAGAGAGAGGGAGGGAGAGAGAGAGGGAGAGGGAGAGACAAAGAGATGGGGAGAGAGAGAGACAGAGAGAGATACATGGAGAGACAAAGAGTGGAGGAGGGCAGAGGAGAGCGGCCTGCCTATCCTGAGGAGGGGAGAGGGTGGAGACGAATTTGCACCTTAGTCATGCCCTCACCTGTTCCTGTGAGAATACCAGGGTGGTCCTAGCACCCAGCACCCCAGCATGGCAGGCCCAGGTGTCTCTCAGGCTCAGGTTTGCCTCAGGCCCCTCTGGCTCTAGGAAGCCCCCAGTCCTCCTCAGTCCTTCTCCTCAGCCTTCGCTGTGCCCAGGTTGTGTGCCCAGGAGGTGGGTGTCCGTGTTATTCTAGGGATGCTGCTGTCCTTTGGGGGTGACTTCTTACTGCCTCCACTTTTCAAAGCAGGAAACTGAGGTTCAGAGAGGTTCGGGCCTGCCTGAGACCACACAGCAATTACCAGCAGACCAGTGCAGGCTCTGGAGCCTCTTTGGGATCTCCACCCAGATCACCCTCTGGGGCCTTGGGCGGGCGGGGCTCCTCCGCAGGTTCCTGTGATGCAAAACCCTGGGGAGGAAACAGGACCATTTTCCAGGCAGGGGTCAGGGTTCTGGGGAGGCAGGGATGTGCTGGGAGGTGGGAAGGCCCCAGGTCGGAGTCAGGGCAGATCTGGGTGTGGCTGGGGCTGCGGAGGAAGTCTAAGGGGGCAGGGAGCCCTTTATCGCACTGCCTCGGTGACATTTCACCTGCTCTGTGCTAAGTGGGGATAACTGGTCACCTGCCCGGCTGTGCTCACACCCTCAGGCCAGCCCACTGCAGCCCCATGTGGTCCCTGGCCCACGGACTGGCTGCCCTTCACTGGGGCTTGGCCACTGAGGCCCTTGCAGGAGCCCTCGAAGGGGACCCCCGGTGGTGACTGTGTGGTCCCAACTGCCCAATGGGGCTCTATTGAGCACCTGCTGTATGCCAGGCCCTGTATAAGCCCCTTTGTATGGTAACAAACATGGTCTGCATGGGACTCATCCTCCTGGGGCTGGGATTCAGTGACAACTGCAAACTGCCAGCGACACCAGTAGCTAAGGAGTTGTGAGGGTGGCTGAGCTCCGGGAGGGGCACTGAGGGCCACACAGACCCATGTTGGCCTGGAAGGATGATGGGACCCACGGGGTGGGGGACACAGCCAGGCAGAGGGTGCCCAGGTGGGAGAAGTGTGGAGCCCCGGCCTGGGCATATGAGGGTGGGGAGGTGGGGGGTGAGCTTGGGGGGTCTGCGTGGAGCAGGTGGGCAGAGCCTCGAGGCCTACTGGGGCGGGAGTCTGGGGGGCCCTGAGGAGCCCTGGGGCCTTTGTGGGGAGGGAGTGGGCAGATGGCAGTGTGGAATTGGTGGGGAGAGAAAGACACCGCCAAGGTCGCCCAGACAGGTTTGCAGACCCCAGGGTGGGGGGGTGGGGTCAAGTGAAGGAACTGTCACCCTCTCTCGAGGCAGGTGCGGCTGACATTGGCTGCCTGGGGACACCAAGGACAGCCCCAAGGTCCTATGGGGTCACATAGAAGTCCTGCTGCCTGAGTGGGGAGCGGGGTGGGGGTGATGGCAGGGACCTCCAATGGGCCTGGGGGCCAGGACAGAGGTGGCCCTGGCATGACCCCTGACCTTCCCTGAGCACCAGCTCTCAGTGGTTCCTGGGGAGACCCTGCTTTTTTTTATTTGTCCTTTTTTTTTGGATCTGTAGCTGGATTTAACTGTAAAGAGCAATAAATTACAAATCTGGAAAAACATCCCTTGTCCCCACAAAGGACACAGCTGTCCCCAAATGACAAATGGCTCTGAATTAACATTATTTAGTATTTATAACTTCCGCCGGACAGAACTTACAGATGTTACTGGCAAATCCTGCCTGACTTTGGGGTATTTTTAGAGCCTATTGTCCATCCTTACGCGGTTCCTCTAACCTCGTCTCTACCAAGGAGGCAGGGTGCACTGTCTGGGCCCAGAGGATGGGCCCGGGGTGCCCCCAGCTCCTCTGCAGAGCTGGAGCGGTCCTGGCACTTGTGGGCACATTCATCCATCTGCAAGGAGACAGAGTGTGGGGAGAGGGCAGGAGCCCCCCGTCTTGCTCTGGGGCAGGCTGAAGGAGGGCTGAGCAGAGCTGGGGCCAAGTGGGAGCCCCACCCGTGGAAGGGGATTCAGGAGTAAAGGCAGCAAGGATGTCTCAGGGACCGGACGAGTGGCCAACACTGACCATCAGGCAGGCACATGGCTGGGAATCTTCGCTGGTTCTGCAGACATGGAGGCTGAGGCATAGAGAACTTACCCTGGGCCCTCCACGTTCAGCGGCAGCTGGGACTTGAACCCTGGCCCGAGCCATTTCCCGGCCGACTGCACTCTGCCAGACATCCGAGGTGCCTGGCCTGCCAGCGGACCTCCAGCCTCTGTCCTGGACCTGGACTCCAGGGCCTCCGACCCAGCCCTGAGTTTTGGGCTTGGGGGCAAGGCTTGAGCTGCGAACAAACCTCCCTCATGCCTGCCCCTGGGGCTCAGCTGGGAATTCTCGTGGGTCCCCACAACAGCTGGGGGGTCTAAGTGTCTCTTGGGCTTCCAGTGCGTGGATGTACAACTTTATTTGAGTATTTAATTTCCCCTCTCATCCATAAAATAAACAAGGGAGATTTATCTGAAAGTGACTGTGAACTCTTCCAGGCTCTCTGCGGAGTCTGGGCCCACAGCGCCGTGCGCTGCTCCCAACTCAACCCAAGTGTCTGCTTGCAAGGCAGGCGCGGGCAGGCAGCGTCGGACCTGGTGTTTTCGTTAGGGAGGTTAACGGGCTGGGATGGAGGGCCTTAAATCTTTCACTAGAAAATCCCGGTGAAGCTTCGGAGGAGGCCTGGGGGAGAGCCGGGCCGCGGAGCAGCCATCCGTGAGCAGAGGCACCCGCTCGAAAGTGCTGTTGATTTAAGCAGGCCAAGGTATTGAGGGTTTTCTGTGTTTAGTTTAAAATCTTCAGAAAAACTCATTAGCGCTCTCCCTAACTGTTTCCGGAAGCGGCGATCTGGGCTCAGGCTGAGGGCTCAGAAAAGGCCGTTGGACATGGAGGCTCACGGAGGGACCAACTGTTCCTCCAGATCCTTCTGGAGCCCGGACCAGGGTCACTGAGGGGACGGGCCCTCAGCGCCGTTCATCTCGGCTGATCCTATTTCAGCCGAGTCCGGGATGGGCTTTCCTGGCCCAGCCAAGGAAGTGACACCCTGTCTCAGCTCTCCCTGAGGCGGGGATATGGGCCAGAGGGCACCACATTGAGGCTGACAACTGTCACCCATCCCCTGAGGGGATGCCACCCCCAAATCATCCAAGCTCAGGGCCCCAGAGTCGCTCAGCTAATTCACGCTGGTGCCCCATCTCGGGCTGGCAGGACCATCGCCCTGGCCTCGTGCTGGCCAGTGCCTTCGGCTGACCTCTGAGCTTTGCTTGGGGGAGAGTGTCCAGTAGGAGGCAGGGAGGCTCCTGGTGGTGGCCCCCAGCCCCTGTGGGGGCTCCTTCCCAGACTCCATCTGCCCCCAGCACCTCCCTTTGGAAAGGCTGTTAGGAGACGCCCATGGGAGGAATCTGACGCCTGGGGGGTCCTGACCTGGGGCTGGGGGTCCTGACCACACTGCTGGGAAAGGTTTTCTGTGTTTCCTTCAAAGCCCCCAGAAGAGCTGCTCCGCTGCCTTCCACACCCCTGGGATTGTTGCTCGAGAGCTGGCCGGGCGGCCTCTGCGGAGCAGCTCTGGCTGAGCAGCTGCCCAGCTCGGCCTGGGTCCTCCTCGCCCCTCCCCGACCCTCCAGGGCCGACAGGGACAGGTTTGTCGATGTTCCCCCTGGGACCTGCGTGGGCCCTTGTGCAGCAGGAGGCTGGTGGGGGGGAATGCAATCCCCAGGAGGCCGTGGTTACCAGACCGGGGTCGGTGGGCCTGGTTCACTGGTCTCTCTCCCTCTCTGTCTCTCCGTCTTTGTCTCTGTCTCCATGTCTCTGCCTCGCGAGTCCCCCATCCCGGCCCCATTCCTTGCTCCCTGCAGAGGGGCAGCCTTGCCCTCCCTCCCGTGCACACGGCGTGCCACAGACTCAACTGGACCTGTCCCCATCGCTGTCACCAGGGCCTCTTGGAGGTCAAGATCAAGGGCCCTGCATGTCCTAGGATCCTGCAGATTATGAAATGAAGGGGTGCAGAACAAGGCCTCAAAGTGGCAGATCCTCGACAGTGTTTGCAGCGAATAATTTGGCACGTTTTATACACAAGCATTACAATTTAGAAATGATGAGTTCAGAGGTCAAAGGAGAAGCCCTCGAAGTAAGTAAAGGGCTGGGTCATTGGGGCCTCCTCCCCACAACCTCACATCGTTTCCACATTTCTGGGACCCAGAATCCAGCAGACTGGGCCCGGCCAGTGTCCACAGGCATCTCAGAAGGGCGTGCGGCCTGTGCAGCGGCTCCCACCTGGGCTGGGGCCGGGGCTGCCGTTCCCCTGGACGGGCTGCTGGGAGCAGCCTCAGAGTGGCCGCCTGGGAAGGGCCTCTCCAGAGACCTTTCCCGGCCAGGCTTCCCTGGGCTCCTGGCAGCACGGCAGGCCCCTTACTCTCGAGCTCCTGCACTGGGAGAGTCAGTGACTGGCAAGGATGTGTCCAGCTGAGCCTCCCCTGGCCGGGAGAGGCTGAGTGGGCTCAGAGCCTGCACCGCCTGCTACACCTTGACTGCAGCCATGGGGGGTGAGGATCCAGCTTCCCACAGAAGCAGGGCAGTCTGGAGAGGACAGAGACCACTGCCCAGCACATTCTCTTCCTAGCCGTCTCCCACTTGGAGCAGTGCCCACCCTGAGGGGGTAGACAGCCTGGGACTGGCAGAGGACCCCCCACGGGGTCCTGGAGCCCCTCCACAGTGTACCCAGGAGCACACAGCGGCGAGTGCGAAGCAGCCTCCCCAACTGTGGCAGGACAGCACGGGCCGGTGCTTCTGGAATCCCTGCAGGCCAGGCAGGTGCTGGAAACATCACCCGGATGAAGCCCACACTGCAGCCTCCACACAGCCACCCAATCACTAACACCCCTCCTCTCAGCACCTGCTTCCAGGGACCCTCCACACACAGGCCCCGGGGACCCTCCCCACATACAGGCCCCGAGGACCCTCCCCACATACCGGCCCCGGGGGCTCTCTGCACATACAGGCCCCAGGGACCCTCCACACACAGGCCCCGGGGACCCTCCACACACACAGGCCCCGGGGACCCTCCACACACACAGGCCCCGGGGACCCTCCCCACACACAGGCCCCGGGGACCCTCTTCACACAGGCCTGGGGACCTTCCTCACCTGCCTCCCTCAGCCTCCCTGCTGCCCTCCTTGGGGTGTGTCCTGGGTGAGGGGACATGGCGCGGCTGCAGGGCTGGCCCAGGAGCCCATGAAGGCCGCCTTTGTCATTTTCCTCCTGGTTATCAACGCTGATTCACTGGAGAAGGTTTGGGAAAAAGAACTTAGAATAAGCTATAATTGTCGAGAGATAACTATCCTTATCACCCACTCCCCTCCAGATCAAACATCATTACACACTAAGTATTTGTCCACACAGGAGATGGATGAGACCCCATACATGGCTTGAGACCCCGCTTTTCTGTGGCGTGTCTGCGTTCTTACATCTTCCCAGGGCGCTGATGGGTGAGGGCTCCTTGACACACGTGCCCTCGAGCCACCTGGGCAGCCCCTCTTGTTTGGAATTGTACCCTTGCCATTGTCCCAGAGCAGCCCAGGGGCCGGCGATGGCTCCATCTGTTGGAGACTGGGCAGCTGCATGCCCGAGATGGAGGGTGGCCCCTGGGGTGGCACTGAAAGGAGGGCCCGGCGCCGCTCATCACAATGTCCCCACACCTGGTGCACACCCACATCCAGCTCTCAGGTGCACACACCGCCACGCAGGTTGTCCACACAGCCAGGGACCTCCTCGGAGGCCCGGGCTCCTGACCTCCAGGCAGGAGGGCTCTGTGCACCGTGATCCCTCCTGCTGCCATGGAGGAGGCAGTGCTGGCATCAGAGGGCCTCGACCCCTGAGCACCATGTCCCGGGCTGGAAATAGAGGAAGGAGGGCCATTGATCCGAGGAAACAGCACATGTGGAGACTCTGAGATGTGATGGGTCTTGTCCCCGCACCTGAGAGTGGACGCAGGTGTCAGGACCAGGGGACCTGAGGCCACGGGGCAGCCAGGGCTGGGGCAGCTGTGCGGAGTTGCCACAGCAGAGCCTGGGCTGTGATGGAGTGAGGGTTTGGATGCAAAGAGGAAACAGAACCAGATTCGCATCATGGAAATCCGAGTCGGGGCCAAGTGCAGGGCCGTGGGGGATGGGCTGTGGCTGGAGCTGGGTGCGCTGAGAGGAGGGACCCAGCTGGGGTTTTACCGGGATCAGGGAGAGCAGGTCTCGGGGGCCTCCCCACGCAGGGAGACCCCAGGCGGCTCATTCGAGGCCCACCAGCTTGCTGGGCCGTGGAGAAGGAAGGCCTGCGTGGAGGAGGGGGCGTGGGGATCCCTCAGTGCACCCGGCCCAGAGTGCAGCGTGCAGGCCCGGCCGGCTGAGGTGTGGCCGCGGCTGGGCTCCCGGCTCCCCCACCCCGTCTTCCTCCTCCCCCAGGCCTGTGGCCCCAGTGCGGCCTGACGCCGTCCAGCAGTGGGGCCAAGAGCGCGTTATCAGATAATAAATAAGGCGGCTGGAGCCGTCCGTGTCAACATCTTGGCGGCCGCACAGGGCACTGTGGGGGAGGGGGCTGCCCACCAGGGCCACCCCACCTGGGGGGAGGCTGTGGGCTTAGGCAGCCTCCGCTGCTGAGGCGCCTGTCGGTGGGGGGGTGAAGGCACGGGCACTCTGGGTCTATCCGCAGCCACAACCTCACAGCCTCGGGGGTGCCGGGCCCGTCAAGCATCGCTTCTTCATCTGGGCCTCGTGTGGAGGCCCGGGCACGGCCCAGAGGCAGACCTGGAGGGGTTGGGCCTGGGTGCTCATTCCCTGGGCCTTACCTTCCATCTGGTGGCTGAGCACCTGGGGGGCCGCGTGGAGATGGGGCCCCAGCCTGCACAGGCGGGGTTGCTGCTGAGGGGATGCTGCCGCCGGCAGTGCTGGGCCGGGGACACTGGTGTGTCAAGAGCTCCACTCAGCCTCCCTCAGGGACCCCACCAAGTACACACCAGGCCCTTCCCCACCGTGGGCCCTTGGAGGAGGAGGCTGGGCCCCAGGGTGCCCGAGGGTCACAGTGCCAGCTCCTCCTGCCACGGGGAGCCTGGGCTGGGGTGGACACCGGGTACTGGCCAGCTTCCGAAGGCAAGTCTGATGTCCCCAGAAACACGGCCCCTGAGGCTGTGGATCCGGCCTCACTCTCAGGTGAGAGCCTGGACTTGAAGGCCCTGCTGCCTCCCTCCCGCCTGGGCCCCTCCCCACCTTCTCTCCTCTCTGCTCACTCAGCCGCCCTGCCCTCCCCACCACACACCAGGCCCTGACTCAGCCAACGTCTGACTGGCTGTCCCCGAAGGCTGTCCACACACCCTGGAGGAGGCAGCCCGGAGCCCACAAACTGCCTGTGAGGCTGTGGCACCAGCATAGCTGGGCAAAGATGCCCCCTTCCAGACATGACACCCGTGTTCCTGGTGGCAGAGTGACCTGTTTGACGATGGTGACAATAGGAACTGTTTTTTTCTGAGGGATGTCCCTATTTGGTCAAATAAGGAGGCACTTTTCATTAACGATGTTCCTTTTCTTTTCTTTTGTTTTGAGACACAGTCTTGCTCTATCACCCAGGCTAGAGTGCAGTGGTGCGGTCAGCCCTCACTGCAGCCTTGAACTCTTAGACTCAAGTGATCCTCCCACCTCAGACTCCTGAGCAGCTGGGACTACAGGCAGACACCACCACACCTGGATTATTTATTTACTTATTTATTTATTATTATTATTATTTTTTGTAGAGACGGGCTCTCACTATGTTGCCCAGGCTGGTCTCGAACTCCTGGGCTTGAGTGATCCTCCCACCTCAGACTCCTGAGTAGCTGGGACTACAGGCGGACGCCACCACACCTGGATTATTTATTTACTTATTTATTTATTTATACTTTTTTGTAGAGATGGGCTCTCATTATGCTGCCCGGGCTGGTCTCAAACTCCTGGGCTCGAGTAATCCTCCCGTGTTCCCTCCTTAATGAGCACGTTGCATGTTTCAGACAAGCCTTAGAGGCTTCACGCTCACTTAGCCATGAGCTGTCTTTTGCAACAGCAAAGGAGAGACTGACCCTTTCCCTGAGCCCACCCCTGGAAGCTGCGGTCCCAGCACAGTGGAGAGGTGGTGTGTCCCCAGGACTCAGCCGCCGGGTCGGGTTTAAGCCTGTACAGGGCGGCTCTCGGGATCTGGTGTCCAGGTTTGGCCAAGACACATCTACGGGTGTCAAGGAGCATCCTGTTGGTTGGCCGCAGCCAGGTCCAGGAATGGTGGGAGAGTGAGGACGTGCCAGCCTCCGGGCCTGCTTTGAGGAGCGAGGGCCGCAGCCTCGGGGCCTGGGTTGCTTTCAGCCTTGCTGCTCCGCTCTGAATGAAGCAATAAATTAAGGGCTTGAAGCGGGAGGGCTCTATAAACGGTTCTGGGTCAGGAAGCCCCAGCTGACGGGGCTCTGCATCTCTCTTCTTTTTCTATGCTGCCCACACTGTTTTGGGGCTTCACCAGGGCCTTCTCCCTCCCCCAGGGTGCCCAGGACGGAGCACCGTGGGGCTTGGTGGACACTTTCTGCAGGCTGGAGGGGCCACTGCAAGGTCTTTGGGGATTTCCAGGTGTGGCGCCCTCCTCCTGCAGGCTGCTTGGGCATCTGCTTTAGTTCAAAAGGTGATGGGAAGTCAGTATGCCCAGGTCCAGGCAGTGCAGGTAAAGTGACCTTCCTTTTAGTCCTGTCGCTCTGATAAGGGGCTGGGCCACTTTGCCTGCCAACCTCTGGCTCGTCTGGTTGTTTATGGCTGGCTGGGCAGAGCGCAGGGTGGGCTGGCGGGAGGGAGAGCGCAGGGCGCCTGGCGGCTATATTAAGGCTTTGGTCTTCATGGCTTCCGCCCTAAGAGGAGAAAGGCTTAAATTTAGCAGCAGTGACCATGCCCAGTGGTGGAGCTGTCAGCCTCCGTCATCCCGGACACATCCCTAAAAGTGGAATAAAAACAGGGAAAGGGTTGCTTCCCCTTTTCCCATGGGCAAATCCCCCTGTTCCCTTTGGGGACCTCCCTCCATGGATGGGGTGTGTTCAGGGCCACAGTCGGGTCAGCACCTGGACTCCCTCCACTCTACCTGTGGGGACCCTGCCTGTCCTGCACGCCCCCCACAAACACCTCCAGGAAGCCTCTCCAGGTAGGGATTGGTGCCTGGTGCCGCCTCCCTATACTGGGGCCTCCCAGGGACCCGCTTTCTACACAAGTGCATGAATTACAGATATGGCCACGGATATGTGGTACCCCCTCCCCAGCAGAGGTGGGGAAACCGAGGCCAGAAGAGAAGCAACGTGGCCAGCTCCATTGCACCCAGCACTATGGTCTGGGGACGCCATGCTGTGCCCTCTGACCATGGCACCTTGAGTCACCTCTCTGAGCCATGGTTTTTCTCATCAGGGAAGAGGAAAACCAACACCTGCTTCCCAGGAGTGGGGAGTGCGAGGATGAGGCTGCGCAGTGTCCACCCAGCAGCAGGCATGGGGAGGCGCTGATGTGAAAACCACCACGCAGACCATCACCGGCTGCCTCCTGCTCCAGGTCCTCAGCCCAGGTGGCTCTGCAGCTTCCCGCTGTCTCCCCCAGGCCGTCCTCAGGCCTCCTTCCCTCTGGGTCTGTGGCTCCCTCACCCCCTCACCCAGGGTCTGGGGTGCTGAGAGCAGGCTGGCCTGGCCTTACCTTCCATAGAGACGTGGATTCCCAAGGTCAGCCCTGCAGGTGGTAGAGGCAGCAACCGTCCAACCTGCAAGGGGACAGACTGTCCTTCCCCAGCTGTGGCCTGGGCTGGAGAGACCTGGGAGGTCACTGCCACCTGTGAGACCTGGGAGGTCACTGCCACCCGTGAGGCCTGGGAGGTCACTGTCACCTGTTTTCCCATTCAGGGACCCAACGCCCAGCATGAGCCCTGAGGCAGATGTGCAGGAGCCGGGTTGAGGGGGTGACCCTCAATCCCTCATGCCTCAGTATCCTCACTGTGCACAGACACCCGGGAAGGCAGCCTGAGGCTTCTGGGCTTGGAAACAGGACAGTAGCAAGTGAACCCCAATGGTGCCCGGATGCCACATGCAACCCTTATGGGGACACAGGTGCCACCTTGCCCCAGCCCATTTCCTCGTCCCCTGTCCCCAGGCCAGACGAGCAGGGCAGGGCAGGGACTTGAACTGGATTCAGACCCTGAAGCCATCATAGTGCAGGGTTTCTCAAAGCGTGGGCCCCCAGGCACCCAGCAGGTTTGAGGGGTTCCTGTTTAAAATGCTCACTCCCAGACACTCCTCAGATCCCACGGAGCTGAAAATCTCCCAGCATGGCTCCCACTGCATGGGCTAGAATGAGGGGCCTTGCCTGAGTTCTCTCTTGAGCCAGGTCCAGTGGGGGGCAAGTGGCTGAGGAAGTTACTAGAGCTGCTCACAGCCCCCACCCCAGTGCCTAATAAGATGGAGGAGGTTGGGAGCAGACAGGGAAGGCTTCCAGGAGGAGGTGGGCTTGGCTAGGAGGAGGCTCTGAGCAGGGACGCAACCTGTGGAAATGGAGGTGTTCACCAGCCCAGCCCCTCTGCTGCACCTCCGGGCCAGGCTCCAGGCCTGTTGAGCTCCACTGCCGAGCCTCACACCTGCCCTGCCCGGCACCCCTCTCCCAGCCGCTGGGGACCTGGGGGCACTGGTGGTCCTGAGCATCATCAGGGCCTGGAGATGTCCTCGAGGGCACCTGGGGGGACGCAGTGGACCGGGGATGTTTCAGAACGCAGAGGATAGCCGGAAATCGCTAGGAGGGTGGTGACCAGCAAGCAGGGCAGGGCTTGGAGACCCCACAGGTGATGGGCGGGGGGAGACGGGAGACCCCACGGGTGATGGGCGGGGGGAGACGGGAGACCCCACGGGTGATGGGCGGGGGGAGACGGGAGACCCCACGGGTGATGGGCGGGGGGAGACGGGAGACCCCACGGGTGATGGGCGGGGGGAGACGGGAGACCCCACGGGTGATGGGCGGGGGGAGACGGGAGACCCCACGGGTGATGGGCGGGGGGAGACGGGAGACCCCACGGGTGATGGGCGGGGGGAGACGGGAGACCCCACGGGTGATGGGCGGGGGGAGACGGGAGACCCCACGGGTGATGGGCGGGGGGAGACGGGAGACCCCACGGGTGAAGGGCGGGGGGAGACGGGAGACCCCACGGGTGATGGGCGGGGGGAGATGGGAGACCCCACGGGTGAAGGGCGGGGGAAAGGAGAGTGGGTGAGGTTCAAGGCTTTATTTCACTCTCCCTGTGCCTTCATTTGTCTGTTTTAGAAAAGATGACATCGCATAGAAATGGGGCTGGAAGAACTCTGGAGGGACAGTTTCAGGACGAATGGACACACTCCCGAAGCTGGTGCCAGACAACTGTTTTTCAATATGAGGTGGTGCGCTGGGGGTCTAGCTGGCTCACAATGTTAAAAATATTTTTGAATCAAATTGGAAGACTTAAAATCCAGGTTTCTGGCATTGCTGGAAAAATCAGGGCTTGTCGTTGAAGGGCAGCCGGACGGAGGTGAGGATGTGCTCCCCGCAGGGCGCTGTGGCTGCCTGCCCCGCTCCTCCGCTCCCTGTGGCCTCCCGACGTTACGTCACGGGCCATTCACAGCTGCGTCAGGCAGGTTGCCTCTCGCCAGCGTCACCCATTAAGGTATCATCCAACCCAGTGTGGAGGGGGCTTGCAAGAGAAAGAGGGGTCACTAACAATTCTCCTGGGACAAGAGACTAAACTGCGTGGCCCCAGATACGCCAGGACACGTGGCCACGTCGCCACCAGCCCCAACAGCGCTTGGATGGGTCAGGACAGGGCTACCAGACAATTCACTCTGCCTGTCAGAAATGGTCATGATACACAGATTCAGCTGGAACAAGGCCCTTTCCCATCCCCTCTGGAAAAACTGTCCAAACAAGTGCGTAAGTCTGTGATGACTGCAATATGAGCGGCTTCCCCTCGGCGGAATCCTGGCACCGTGCACGGCCCGCACTCCTATCCCTGGCAGTCCTGCACCCGTTGCGGGAAAAGTTCTCTGCACCACAGCTCCGTCTATCCATGTGGGCAATGAAGGACAGCCCCTCAGGAGGGGCCTCAGGAGGCCCATGTCCAGCTGCTCCCCTCATTCCTCTCCCCTGCTTGGCTTCAGGTGCTTCACTGGGAATCTTGGTTTTACACTGGGAGGTTGATTGTTTTTCCCCAACTGCTACAACTTGTAAACATATTGACGGTGAGCGTTGATGACGGAATTCAAGCTGGCGGCGGTGCCCTGCGTTGGCCTCCGCCGCAGGGGGCCAGTGTGGTCCGGAGCCTTGGGCCGCACCTGGGGAGTCCCTTGCTGTACGTGTGGTGGGAAGCTGAGCCCTTCCCTCACCAGCCTTCTTGCTCTGGGGCCCGACTGCCGTCTGTCCAGAAGGCCTCCCCACCACTGTGTGGAGACTCCAGGAGACCCAGTCTCTGGCTTGGGGGGCCTGCTGCTCTCTGCTATGCTGGAGCAAAGCAGGCACGGAGGTGACTCAGTGGGTGCTCTGTTCCGGGCTGTTCCCCTGACATGGGCTGGCCTGGGGACCTAGGCCAAGGCCAGCGCACACCAGGCCTCTTGGCGCAGAGCCCCGCTGAGGCCAGCCTGGGGGCTCAGGGCTGTGGAGGGGAAGGCAAAGTCCTCAGGCTCGAACTTGAACTCCAAGTGGCCGGGGGCAAGGGAGTCGTTCTCCTGGCCGGAGGCCTGCAGGGACAGGAGTGCGTGAGAATGCGGTGTGGGGCGTGGGGCGCGGGGCGTGGGGCGCGGGGCGCGGGGCGTGCGGCGTGGGGTGTGAGAATGCGGTGTGGGGTGTGGGGCGTGGGGCGTGGGGCGTGGGGCGTGGGGCGCGGGGCGTGCGGCGTGGGGTGCGGGGCGCGGGGTGTGAGAATGCGGCGTGGGGCGTGGGGCGCGGGGCGCGGGGCGTGGGGCGCGGGACGCGGGGCGTGCGGCGTGGGGCGTGCGGCGTGGGGCGCGGGGCGCGGGGCGTGCGGCGTGGGGCGCGGGGCGTGAGAATGAGGCGTGGGGCGTGGGGCGTGGGGCGTGGGGCACGGGGCGTGCGGTGTGGGGCGTGGGGCGCGGGGCACGGGGCGTGGGACGTGGGGCGCGGGGCGCGGGGCGTGGGGCGTGGGGCGCGGGGCGCGGGGCGTGGGGCGTGCGGCGTGGGGCGCGGGGTGCGGGGCGCGGGGTGTGAGAATGTGGCGTGGGGCGTGGGGCGTGGGGCATGGGGGGTTGGGGGTTGGAGGGCTGGGGGAAGCTGTGGCCTCTTAGGTCAGGAGCTCCCATGACCAGGATTTGCCGTTAGGGACCCCCTGATGCCCTGGAATGGCATGGGGGACGCCTCATGAGGCACTGGGGTTCCGCCCACATCTGGCACAGAGCCAGCTCTAGGGGAAGGGCCACCATACTGATGGCCAAAGGCGGCCGGTGTGTCCAGCCCACCTGCTGGAAGAGGCTCCCAGGGGCTCTGATGGGATCTGACTTGGCCAGGGAAGCACAGGGGCCCCAGCTCTGGGCACCCCACCCCAGCCCGCCCCCTTACCTGGGGGCCCGTGCCGGGCCCAGGGCACACTGGGGACTCCAGGCTGGGCTTGGCTTTCGAAGTGGCTGCTGAGCTGTCAGTGCTGCGGACAGCAGATGGGGAAGCCAAGGCATTCCTTGTGGATCCTGGAAGGGAAGAGTGGGTGTTTACAGAGGGGTCAGGTGTGGCCTCACTTCCCCTTCCTGCCATGTAGCCAGGTCTCCTCTGGCCCTGGCCCAGAGAGGTTTGGAGACTCCTCACGGTCACACTGCAGGCGTGGGTGGTGGGGCCGGGCATGGCTTCCTTGGCCCCACCTCTGCCCCTGCTGCCCACATGCCGTCGCCACCCTGGCACCCCACACCCCTCCAGCAAGGTCACCACAGGGCAGAGCTAGGGGCATTTGGACTTCCAGAGGACCGTGCTTGAACCAAACACACAGCTCTCATGACGGAACCGGGGGCACTGAAGGCCACCCTGCAGGAGGGGGGCTGACCGCGGGGCCTGGCCACGCACCTGAGGAGCCCCTGGCCTTGGCGATGGTCTTTGGCTTCCGCTTCCGCGTCTGGATGCTCTCCTTCTTCATAGCCAGAGGCCGCGGCACCTGGCAGGGGTGGCGAGGGTGGAGGCTGGTCCCATCGCTGCTCACCCTGGGCCCCTTGCACAGCACCCCCTCATTCCAGCCCCCCAGAGCCGGTCACTCCTGAAGCTGGCTGTGTCCTCACAGCCCTGGTGGGTCAGCTGCCAGCTGGGCTGGGTGAGGGGGAGCCCGTGGAGCTGGATGCCCATCCCACCGTCCGACAGAGCTGCCAGGGGCCAGAAGGCACCAGGGGTGCCCAGAGGGCGGGAGCAGTGTCCTTGTCTGGCCCAGGCTGAATGGCTGTGGTGAGCCTCAGTCAGCGCGTCTGTGCCGTGAGTGTAATAGGAATAGCCCGGGCCCCCGGGGGTGGTGCTGCTGTCGGCCGGGACATGTGTGTAAAACAGCCCAGGGTCCAATAGCCATCCTGCCGGCTCCTCCCCAGCCTCTTGGTCTGGGAGTGGGGAGGGCGCTCGCTAGGAGGCTGGACAGGGGCCTCCCCGCCCTGCCCCGGGCACCACACTCACCCCGTGCAGCTTCATGTAGAGGCCGCAGGCATTGCACACGGGCTCCCCGCCCTGCCCCGGGGACCACACTCACCCCGTGCAGCTTCATGTAGAGGCCGCAGGCATTGCACACGGGCTCCCCGCCCTGCCCCGGGGACCACACTCACCCCGTGCAGCTTCATGTAGAGTCCGCAGGCATTGCACACGGGCTCCCCCTCCGAGTTCCGCCGCCACAGCGTGGTGTTGGTCGTGTGGCAGTTGGTGCAGCAGAGGCCGGCGCGGCGGGACGAGGACTGTGGGGGCAAGGGAGACTGGAGTGAGCCCCAGGCCGGGTGTGCGGCTGGAGCAGGGGGACGGAAGCGAGACTCAGGTTGGCCTTGCGGCCACGCAGAACCCAGTGAGAAGGTGTTTGGAGCATGAAGGTTGTGAGCTCTGCAATGGACCCACCTGGCAGCTCTGCCTGGACATGCTCTCGAGCCCTGGGAAAGGTAACTTTACCTTCCTGGGCCTCAGTTTCCCCCCCAGTAAAAAGGGGGTGATAACAGACCCACCACAGGCCAGTTGTGGGGTTCAGAGCCCGTGGGGGCCAGGCACCTAGACATGGCAATGGTTTTCCTGTTGTCCCTTTTAGCACCAACCCTGCGCCTGGACCCCACGATTCTGCAGTGGAGCAGCACTCCAAGGCCACAGGGCTGCCCGGAGGCCAGGACACAGCAAGCATCAGGGCCTGTGGTCCCCCTGGACACCTGCCTCCCAGGCCGGGGGGCCCCACCGGACACAGGTTGAGGGCTCTGGGTCCCACCTGCCTATGTCTCCCCATTGCTGTGCACTGCGCCTGGTGTTGGAGCAAGATTGGACCCATCTGGAACCTTCCAGAGGCTCCAACATTGCCTCCCTCCTTCTTGTGGCCCTCAGTAGAGACTGACCCCCAATCTGGCAGACCCGGGTCCAATCAGAGGTCCCGAGCCTCCAGGGCCCCAGTCTGTGAGCTCAGTTGGGGCTCAGGAATCTGAACCGAGGGAGGCCTGGGAGGCTCGGAGCTGGCTGCCTGGGGAGTCCCTGTTGAAGGCGGACCAGGGGCCTCCCACCAGCTCAAGCCAGCCTTTCTCCCACTGGCCTCACAGGTTGGTGCTTGGAGGGTGGTGGTGTTTGGGAGCTCCAGCCCAGGGCCCCAGAGGCACCTCAGACTTGAAGCCCTTTCCCGAATCTCAGAGCACAGCTCTGCTGGTGGCACCACCCTTCCCAGCCACCTGTCCCCAGACGTGGTTCTCCCCGGGGGGCTGCTGTTTCTACCCCCAGCCCCTACCCTGACCCCATCGGTCCCCCTCCCTCAGGTTGCACAGCCCCTGCCTGATCCAGGTCCCCGGCCTCTCTTGCCAGGATCACAGTGGTGGCTCTGCAGGAGCTCTGTCCTGCCCTCCCGGCGGCAGCCAGGGCCAGACGATCAGTGTGCCTCAGGCACAGGACGCAGCCCATGAGGACGCAGCCCCCACACTCAAAGCCATGCCCCCAGATTCTCTAGCCAGGACAGAGCCAGAGAGCAGTCACAAGTGAGCCAGCTACACTAGGGGAAAAGAATCCATCCTGGACGAGGGCTGAGTGGACCCAGCCAGCCTCAGCTTCCCCGCCTGTGTCTGTTACTTACGTGAGCAGATGCAGCCAGCCTCAGTTTTCCTGTCTGTTACAGCCCACCTCGGTTTCCCCATCTGTTACAGCCCTCTATGAGCAGACACAGCCAGCCTCAGCTTCCCTGTCTGTTACAGCCCTCTATGAGCAGACACAGCCAGCCTCGGCTTCCCTGTCTGTTACAGCCCACCTCGGTTTCCCCATCTGTTACAGCCCTCTATGAGCAGACACAGCCAGCCTCGGCTTCCCCGTCTGTTACAGCCTGCCTCGGTTTCCCCATCTGTTACTGCCACGAGCAGACACAGCCAGCCTCGGTTTCCCTGTCTGTTATAGCCTGCCTCAGTTTCCCTGTCTGTTACTGCCATTAGCAGACACAGCCAGCCTCGGTTTCCCCATCTGTTATAGCCTGCCTCAGTTTCCCCATCTGTTACTGCCCTCTATGATCAGATGAGGGCCGGCCTTGCTGACCATCTCCTGCCTACCCTCCCCCCAGGCTGCTGCCAAGGGCACAGGCCGCCCTGTCAAAGGCCTGAGTGGGAGAGTGGGGGCCTCCCTGCAGCCCTGAGCACCAGCCAGCCCCCAAACTCAAGGCCTCCTCGACCCCCAGCCACAGCTGCCAAAGGCTCTGGGAATGCTGCCCCTGCTTCATCTGGGGCCAGGCCTCCTGTCTCCAGGCAGGACCCTGTCCTGAGCTCCATGACAAAGGGGCAGAAAGGAAAGGAGGGGGCCAGGCCAGTGAGGCTGGGGAGGCTTGAGAGGTGCCTCAGCTTGCATCTCCTGGCCTGACTGGGGAGGACAATGTCTCCCATCCTGGGCCGACAGCATCCAGCCACTCAGGGTCTCCAGTGGTCTCTCTGCGGGGATGCTGGGAGTGAGACTTGTGCTCACGCTGGAGGGCCCAGCCCAGGCCCCAGCAGAGCTGGAAGGGAGACGGTGCCTGGTCCCAGCTGGATGGTGGGCACCCTACGTGCAGGAGCAATTGAGGTCACCCAGGGCCCCCAGCTGGTGTCTCTCCCTGGGATGCCCCCCGCCACACCCTGACGGGTCTAGAAGCAGCTACTGTTACTGGACAGGATTTGAGTCTGGTCCAGCCTCCCTCTCTTCTATCCTCATCAGGTGCCAGGTGCTCTGGCTGCTTTCTTGGTGGCCTCAGGCCACTGTCCAGCATGAGGCACGGTCTCCTTCCCACCTCTCGGACACCCACCCATCCGTCTGTCTTCCTGAAGTGGAAAGAAATCTCCCCCAGGGCTGCGAGACGGATCGACCCAGCATGCCTAGGTAAATGTGAATTTCTGATACATGATGAATCCTTTGTCTCCTGCAGTATTTGGGACATGAGTGCTAAAATATTTGTGTTTATTTGAAATCACATGGAACCGTATGTGGCCTGGAGTTTATTTGCTGACTCCCTCCTTGTGCCCCAGCAGTCTCTGCCTTCAGACTGAGGGGCATCCATGGCCCAAGGCCCGTCCTCTTCCCTGAACTGGCGGGACCCTCGGGTCTGGGACCGGCCATCGCCCCTTAGCACACACAGATAGGGGTGCACACACATGAGCACACTCCACATGTCCCCCCACAGCTGCCAGCATGCCCCGACGGAGCCACGTCTGAGACACGGGTTGTGGAGAGAAACAAGGTGGGGCGCGCAGGATGTGTGTGGGTTGGGACAGCCCCCAGCAGTGGGCACGCCCCTCACCTGCACCCCTGCGAGTGCCAGGGAAACACCTGGAACCCACCTTGAATGTTTTCACAGTGAGCATGTTTCATGTCTATCAAATTAAGAAAATGGAAAAAACATGGACCTCACAACACTTTTCAAAGTGCATCTTCACCTACCCTTTCCTAAATCTTCACCAGATTGCCATTGTACGGGTGGGAGACTGAGGCTCAGAGGAGCTGCGGGACCAGAGGAAACTGGAGAGGCCCAGGGTGGACAGAACCGCCCCCCTTGGCCAGATACTTCGGGGACACGCTCCCAGCAGCTTGCCCGCGCTGGGGCTCCCTGTGCCACCATACCTCGACAATGCCTTCATCTGTCCCCTCCTCACTACCCAACAAGCAGCCTGGCCTGGCCACGCTCAGCACCCTGCCCCCCAGGCCTCTCTCCTGGCCGCATTTTGTTTTTCTTTTTTGTCGATTCTTTTCAAAAGAAATCAGACTTCAAAGCCTGCTTGCGCGCAGCAGAGCCGCTCTAAGCACCAGGCCCTGTGTGCATCTGAGACATCCAAATAAATCAGGCTCTGGGCAGGGCTGGGCCCGGGCCGGTGCTGGCGGAAATTCAAGGAGGGCGGGAGGGGGAAGGAGGTTCGAGCCTGGCTTGGAGGGACGAAGTGCACATGCCGGGAAACACTTCGGAGTAAAGGTGCAGGTCACAGCGACCCGCAGCGCAGCAGCCTCCTCTGAGATGGAAGACTGGGCCGTGGACAACCAGAGGCTGCTGTGCCGCAGAGTCTGAGCCTTGGGGACGGGTAAGTGGCTGGGATGTCTCCAATTCAAAAGGGGAGATGCAGTAAGCACTTGATACAGTGCCCATGCCCCTTGCTGGCTGAGGACAAACTGACTTGGGGACGTGGGTCTGTGAGGGGCTCGAAGGAAGGAAACCCTGGGGTTGGGTGGGTGTTAGGTGCCTGACTCCAGGTAAGGACCAGGCTTGCTTAGCGGGAAGGGACGCTTGGCTCCATGCGACACTGGGCTACTTCCTGGAGCTGGTGCCAGAGGTGGCCCTGGGCTAGGAGGTCTGCTGTCCGCACTGCCCTTGGCTGCCGGGCCCCAGGCTTCAGCCGGGGCTTCATCGTTCTTGGGGGTGGGCTGCTTGAGGCCCAAGAGCTCCCAACTGTGTCCACGCACAGAGCCAGACCATGGGGAGAGGACACGGTGGTCCCCACCCTCCGAGGCCTCTGATATTGGCAAGATGGACAGTAAACAGGGTCCTCCCCCAGGAGGCACCCCAAAGCCCACCCTGCATCCCCCAGACCAGGGAATGGAGGCCTCATCACACCAAGGGTCCCCATCAGCCCATCCTCAGAGCCAAGGCCGAAGCACACAACACCAGCTAATTTAATCTTCACAGCAAGGCGTGAACGGTTCCAAGTTCCTCTCCCCACTTCTCACATGAGGAGACAAAGGCTCAAAGAGCTGGGGAACTGTCTACGAGATGCCCCAGCCCAGGAGTCTGGGATCCAACTGGACACAGGTATTGCCCAGCTGGAAGACCCAGGGCAGGGCAGCAGGAGGGGCTCCCTCCTAGCAGCTCCTCCTGACACCAGTGTGTCCTGGTGCCCAGTTCAAGGCCTGGCAGGGGGAGAGTGGATACAGCCAGAGGAGGGGCAGCCCTTTGCATGAGTGAGGGTGGGGAAGGGACGTCTGGGCTGCAGTCTCACAGGAGCTGGGCTGAGCTCCCTACCACTTCTCTTTTTAAAAAAAATTAATTGAATCTAACTTAAAAAATTAATTTAATTTAACTTAAAATGTAATTGAATTAAAGAGAACAGAAGTTATTTCAACTACAATTTTTTTTTTTTTTTTTTTTTGTGATGAGGTCTTGCTCTGTTGCCCAGGCTGGAGTGCAGCGGTGCCATCTCGGCTCATTGCAGCCTCAGCCTCTCAGCTCAAAAGATCCTCCTGCCTCAGCCTCTCAAGTAGCTGGGATCATGGGTGTGTGCCATCGTGACTGGCTAACTTTTAAATTTTTTGTAGAGACCTGGTCTCCCTATGTTGCCCAAGCTGGTTTCAAACTCCTGGGCTCAAGTGATCCTGCTGCCTTAGCCTCCCAAAGTGCTGGGATTACAGGCATGAGCCATTGCACAGGACCAATTTATTTATTTTTAGAGACAGAGTCTCCCTCTGTTGCCCAGGCTGGAGTGCAGTGGTGTGATCATAGCTTACTATACCCTTGAACTCTTGGACTCAAGTGATCATCCTGCTTCAGCCTCCTGAGTAGCTGGGACCACAGGTGTGTGCTACCATGTCTGACTAATCTATTTTTTTTTTAATTTTTAGTGGAGATGGGTTCTTGCTATGTTGCCCAGGCTGGTCTCGAACTCCTGAGCTTAAGCAATCCTCCTGCCTCAGCCTTCCAAAATTCTGGGACTATAGGTATGAGCCACCGTGCCTGGCCCCTACCCCTTCTTCACCTCAATGGTTAACCCCTCAGTGAGGACCACATGGACACCAGGCTGGAACAGCACACCTGCGAGCACAGGCATAGTCACAGAAGCAAACAAGCCAACAGGGGGATGGACTCCTAGGAGCCTTCCCTCCGAGAGGCAGGCACAGGAGGAGGCTGGGCCTGCAGAGCCCCAGGCCCTAGGCCAGCTCCAAGGAAGAAAAGTGACGGCCGCCCCCGGCCTGTGGTCCTGCTTCCCACCACCAGCTCCACTGGGACCTCCCACGCTCAGGTCCTGGTCCCCCATAGCCCAGGGCCCCAGGATTTCCCCTCAGCCTGTAACTGAGGAATGTACAGAGCTGCACCGGCACAGGGCGCGAATCCAGGCATCTAGAACAGCCACCCCGCAGGACAGCGGCAGGAGGGCTGGCCTCCACCCAGGGTGACGGCGGGAACTGGCTGATCGACCCCACGTGGAATCCACCCCACCAGCAGAGGAGGGCTTGGTGCCCAGGAACATACCCTTGCTCAGCCTTCTGACCCAGGGGCCACTGTGGCCTCCTCAATTTTAGATAACTTGCAAATGACATCAACACCCCAAATCCTTATTTGTAAAATTACTTGAAAGTAAAGGTTTGCCTGGGAAAACGTATAGAACAAAGTAACTTTCAGCTTCTTCCAGCCTCTGGGGACTGTGCCCTGCCTGAGGCAAAAGTCCGGGCTCCAGAGTCCCCCACTCCCTGCTCAGCCACAAGCCAGGAAGAACCAAAAGTGAAAACAAGTTTTGCCCATGAGGCAGAGGACAGGCATAAACCTGATGTCCCTGCGGTCCCTGAAATATGGGTAGAAAGTGCTCCCCGAGGGGACTACAGACACAAAGACTCTCCAATTTCAGATTTCAAGGCCCTTCAATCAAGTATCCAGCAGCCACCTTCCCAGGTAGGGTCACCTTGAGGCCTCCGAGACAGGGCCAGGCCACAGCCAGCCACCACCGACTCATAGGGCTGAGCTCCTGGCTCCTGGCAGCAGCTCTTCCTGGACCCAGCACTGAGCTGAGCCCGGCTGACACCGTTGCTCCAGAGCCTGGGCTCCTGGCCCCCAGAGCGCTCCCAGGGCTGGGCGCTATGAGCTGGTGGCCCCTGGCATCCCCACTGGGGTCCCCTGCCCTGCCCTGGGCACTCTCAGAGAAGACCTGAGCCAGCCTGACCTGACTCACCAGGGTGGGCATCCAGGCTGTTTTTGGCACACTCCCCTACCCCCACCCCAGGGGCTCTGGTGTCGCCTGGGTGGATTGCAAAATGTCCCCTCGGGGGAGCACTGCGCCCAGGCGCCGCTCTGTCCAGCCCGAACTCACCAGGCGCTTCTGGGGCCGAACGAGCGGCCGGTTGACTCCGTTCATCTTGTGGTAGAGGCCGCAGGCATTGCACAGGTAGTGGCCGGTGCCATCTCGGCGCCACAGTGGTGTGGACAGGGCCCCGCAGTTGACACACTCACGACCCTCACCCGGGAACTCCTCCAAGAAGTCGGACACTGAGGGGACAGGCAGCTGGTGGGTCCCAGCCCTCCCTTCCCCAGGAGCCTGGCGGCTTTCATCAGACAAATAAATTTAAGGCACAAATTTTGTGCCTTAAATGTATTTTATTTTAAAATTTATTTGCTTACTTAATCTTATTTTTAAATTTTTAATTCACATATGATAAAATTCGCTAGGGTTGGTTTTTCAAGGATGGGGTGTTAATAAACAGAACCTGAAGACAGACACCTGGGACTCCCGGCTCCGGGACCAGGGGCCAGCACTGGCCTCTGCCTGTTTGACCTGCTGAGAAAGCAGGGTGTCTACACTGGCGGGGGAGGTGGATGAAGGGGTGTCTACACTGGCAGGGGAGGGATGAAGGGGCTTTATCTGGCAGACACTCTTGGGCTCCCCTGGGCTCTCCTGGGAACGCTAACCCCGCTGTCCTCCTGTTCTGCAAAGCGGGTCCATGACAGGGGTGGGGGGTCGGGAGGGTGGAGGAGGTGTCTTCTGTCAGCTTGTCTGTGGTCGCAACCAGTGTCCTTCCTTTAGAAGGCCAGCCCCGCCTCACAGCCCCCTGGGGCCGGGCTTCGCACACTGTGCGGCTGGGGGTGGAGGTCTTCCTGGTCCCCTCCAGGCCCGGCCCGGCGCCGGCGCGAGGGAGGCCCGGGCGCCGAGTGGGGGTGGGGCAGGGATCAATCATCGCCCCGCCGGGGGTGGGCGCCAGCAGCGGGGCTGTCCAGGGAGGCGGGGGCCAGGGGTCCTGCGGCTGCGGCTGCGCCCGCTTCCTGCGCCAAAGGGCCTGCGGGGTCCCAAAGGCAGCTCCGGAGCTGGGTGTCGAGGCCTCCAAGGTCCCGGAGGGACGGGATGGGCCCCTGCGGAGCTCAGAGGCGCCGCCTTCGCCAGAAAGTGACTACGCTGCAACCGGGAAGAGCCGCTCCCTTCACAGGCCGAGAATCCGATTCTCCAAACTGATACTCGGGAAGCGACTGAAACCAGGTCTCAAATTAAAATAAGTAAACATCCTAGAACCGAGACGAACGTGGCCACTTAAATAAACCGGTGTTTTGGACTTTATAAAAATCGTTTCCAAAACTTTTCAAAAAAAAAAACAAAAACAAAAACAAAAACGATTAACTATTGAGGCTCTACATTGGCACAATCCGGAATGCTGTTTGGAAATAGATGTTCCTTCTCATTGACAGGTTAAAACAGAATTCTGGATGGGTGTTTCTCGTGCGGGGTGTTACCCAGGTTTACTCGTCTCGCCCCGGGGCTGCTGGTGTCGCTCCTGGCAGGGAGGCTCGGACCGTGGGGGAGGATGAGGGGAGCGTTTCGCAGGGTGCGGGTTTGCACCCGGATTCGGCCAGCTCCTGGGCCCCGACACTGTGGAGCCCCCGCACTCACCGAAGGTGGGCCTGCGGCCTGGGAGGCCGTGCAGGACGCTGCCATCGAAGGGCCCGGCAGTCCAGGACTGGGCCACGTCGGGGCTCACGTAGGCCGGGTAGGTGGCGGAGTACGAGGTCCCCACCGGCCGCCCAAGCGGGGCCGCGAACTGTTCTCGAGGCAACAGCGCGCCCTGGTAGGTGCTGCCGTCTCGGCCCCCCGCGCTGCCGCCGCTGCCGGGCCCCGAGGGGCTGTGCGCGAAAGGGAAGACGGTGGCCCCGGGCGGGTGCGCGGCTGGCGGGTGCGGGCTGCCCGGGCCGAAGGCCGACGAATCCGCGGTGGCGGTCTGCGCCCAGCCGGGGCGCGCAGCGAGCTCGGGGGACTGCGGGCTCGGCTCACACCCGGACAGGTAGGACAGCATCGAGGGGACGCGCGCCGGCTGCACAAACATCGGAGAGCCGGCGCCCGGAGCGTGCAGGAAGGAGCCCGAGTCGGCGTAGGCGGCCTGGCTGGGGCTCGCGGCCAGCGCCAGGCTCTGGTACATCCTCCCAGGCGTGGTGTTGACCTGCAGAGAAGAGGGACAGGTGTGGAGGTCACGGGAGCTGTGCGCCCTCCGCCAGCGCCCGAGCTTGTGCCGGGCAGGTGCCGCCGCTTCGGGCAGCGCTTCCCAGTCCCCAGCCCTAGACGTTCGCGGGGCGGGTCCCCGAACCCGAGGGAGAGGAACCCTGGGGATGGGAGCGGCCAGCGCGTCATCCCCGGGGCAGTCATAACGCCGAGCCCAACCTCCTCCCCGACCGGGCCTCGGAGGTCCCCGGGGTGAGCTCGGTGGGGGCCTGGGAAGGACGGGCCTGGCGCGGCCGCAGGACGCAGGACCTGGAGAGCGGGGCCTCGCCGCGCCGGGAGGGGCCGGGTGGAGAGGGGCGCGCGGCTGCAGCCCGGGCTGGAGCACTTACCAGCGGGCAGGGAGGGCGGGAGGGCACGGCGGTGGCGGTGGGTCGGCGACCGGCGGGCCGAAGACTGGAAGCCCGGGCCGGTGATGCTCCGCAGCCCCCTCCGCGCCGCCCCGGCCCGCCCCCGCCGCGCCGCCCCTTCCCTCCCCGCGCCCGCCCCTCCTTCCCCGCGGGGTCAGCGCTGGGGCTCGGGCCGCAGAGCCACGTGACCCGGGCAGGCCCTGCTCGCGGGGCTTGGCGACAAGGACGCACGACACGGGGCGGCCAGCGCGGATCCCGGACCAGTGCAGCTAGACAGGCGGGCCGAGGGCTTCGTGGGCCCCGGGGAGTCGGGCGCAGAGACTTCTCCAAGTTTGTGCGAGTCCCGAGCCCTCTTTCTCCCTGCCCGGGCCCCCGCCGAAGGCTGGCCTAAAGACGGGCTCCGTGTCTGGTGGCTGAGTCGGTGATCCCGGCCCCGCTCACCGATGGACACGCGGCGGTGGAACCCCGTGGGCCCCCTCGTTGCGTGGCCGCACCCGGGGCTCGGTGCAGGGAACCGGCTTCCATAGGGACGGCCCGGCTCGGGTCGCTGGACTGGGACGGGGTGCACTGGCGGGAGCCCCGCGATTTCCTCTGTTTCTGAGCAAGCGGGGCCACGAGGCTCGGAGTCCCAGTGGGAGGTGAGCAGGGTCCAGCCTCTAAGGCGCGATCTGGGTGCCAGGCTCGAAGGCCCCAACCCCGGTGGGGCTCTCAGCCGGCTCTGGGGGACTCGGGAAGAGTTTCCTCCAGGCGCCAGAAATGCGGGGGGGGGGGGGGGCGGGTAGGAAGCGACCAAGGTCAGGGAACCGTGCCCCGCTCGCACTCACGGTGAGGGCTGCATGGAGGCGTCGCTGCCGCGGAACAGCTCCGCAGGCTGCGGGAAACGGAACGGCGGGCTTGGAGCACACAGGGTGGACCCAGGCTTGGCGGCCATGAAAGTTTTCCTTCCTTCCTCCCTCCCTCCTTCCTTCCTTCCTTCCTTCTTTCTTTCCTTCTTTCCCTCCCTCCTTCCTTCCTTCTTTCCCTCCCTCCTTCCTTCCTTCCTTCTTTCCCTCCCTCCCTCCCTCCCTCCTTCCTTCCTTCCTTCTTTCCCTCCCTCCTTTCCTTCCTTCCCTCCTTCCCTCCTTCCTTCCTTCCCTCCCTCCCTCCTTCCTTCCTTCCCTCCCTCCCTCCTTCCTTCCTTCCCTCCCTCCTTCCTTCCTTCCTTCTTTCCCTTCCTCCCTCCCTCCCTCCTTCCTTCCTTCCTTCTTTCCCTCCCTCCCTCCCTCCCTCCTTCCTTCCTTCCTTCCTTCCTTCTTTCCCTCCCTCCTTCCTTCCTTCTTTCCCTCCCTCCTTCCTTCCTTCTTTCCCTTCCTTCTTCCTTCCTTCCTTCCTTTCGCGGAGTCTCGCTCTGTCGCCCAGGCTGGAGTGCAGCGGCACGATCTGAGCTCACTGCCTCCCGGGTTCAAGCGATTCTCCTGCCTCAGCTTCCTGAGTAGCTAGGACTACAGGCACCCGACACCATACCCGGCTAATTTTTGTATTTTTGGTAGAGACGGGGTTTCACCATGTTGGTCAGGCTGGTCTCATCGAGCTCCTGACCTCAGATGATCCGCCCGCCTCGGCCTCCCAAAGTGCTGGGATCACAGGCGGCAGCCACCGCATGAAGTTTTCCTTGCAGAAACGGGCCCTCAGCTCCTGTCAGTCAGGGCTCAGAGAGGACGCTGGCTTCTCTCCTTGGTGGAGGGTGAAGACCTGGGAAGGCAGGAAGGCGGCGGTGTGGGGCCGTCGGGGTGGGAGTCACTGGATCCCCCCCCACGGGGGTCTGGACGGCCCTCGCTGTCCATCCGGGGAGAGCTGGGGTGCCCCACATGCGCCCTTATTCCTGGCCTTTCCTCTTCGTCCACAGCAGATAAGGATTCAGGGTGCTTGTGGAGGCGCCCAGGGTCTCTGCCTCTGGGAAGGCAGCAGGCTGAAGCCCCTGGTCTGTGGTGGCCTGGGGACCCCACAGACGGTTCCGCGGCAGGCTCAGGCCTGTGCAGGAGAGGGTGCAGCGCGGCAGGCTGGGGTGGGGGGCGGCTGCCATTGGGGTAGGGAGCTAGGCGACCTTCCGTTACCCCTTTACCACTTCCCAGTCCCCTCCTTGCCAGCTTCCCACCAGACGCTCCTTCCTTTCCTGTCCTCAGAAGCCCGGTTGGTGCTGCCTGCCCTGTGTGCACTCCCCTGCCTTCTGCTCTCCCAGCACTCAGGGTCTCCGTGAGGGTCTCTTTGACTCCACACGCAGACTTTGTCTGTGGATGGCAGTGCACTCCATGAAGGTGGGGAGAGGTGCTGAGGCCTCGGTGCGGGCGAGAGGTCGCAGCGCAGTCCAAGCGGCTGCAGAGGGCTCTAGCGCAGCAAAGCTGGTTGGACCCAAGCTCTGACCCCTCTGCCCTCAAAGCCTGGGTTACTGAACCCTCATGAGCACCAAGAACGAAGAGAAGTAAAAAGGGACACTTGTGACCTGCTGGGGGCTGAGCCACCCCTAACTCCAAGAAAAGTCTAGAGAACAAGAAAAGAGCCACAGCAAACCTGGGACCCTGCAGGGCGAATCAGGGAGGGATTCGTGCTTTTTACTTGCAATGAAATCTGTAAAGTTCTTGAATAGGAAACACCAACATCGCCCGGTGCTGTGCTTTGCCCTGACATTTCCATTTAGTCTTCACATCAGTCTTATGCAACAGATCACATTATCTTTCCTATATCCAGACCGAGAAACGGAGCACAGAGAGGTGAGCTAACCTGCCCCAGGCTACACAGCTAGCAATTAAACAAGCCAATTAAAACAAAGAAGGGAGTCTCTGAGTGATAGTGGTTGGTTGCTTTCTTGAGTTAATAAATATCTACAATGGACATTTGTATTAAACCCTGGGCCTCCATGAAGGGCGGGGAAGGGAAAATTTACCCTTTGAAGGCTCCTCCGAGGCGGCACCCCACACAAGGCAGTACAGGGCTGGGAGTCCGGGGCTGTTCTGGCCACTCGGTGCCCCGCTAGGCGAGTCATAAGCTCACCTGCTCTGCAGCAGCAGCAGAAGCCACTGGTGGCGTGTTTTCCACGTGGATCCAGCTGCCTCCACAGTGACCGGTGGGGGTGGGCACCCATCTGCGAGGGTTGTCTGTGACAGTATCTGGACCCCTTCTCAGACCTGTTTCTACTTGAGCCAAAAAGTGAGGAGTCTCAGCTCAAACCTCAAAACCCAGGTACCCTCGACCTCCTCGATCCGCACGAACCATGCTTTTGTGCAGCTCTCCACTCCCGGTGCTCTGGGTCCCTCGGGAAGGAGGTGGCCCCTGAGCCAGCTGACCCAGTCCACCAGGCTACCCCACCCAGAAGCAAGCCCTCTTCTCCCCTGGACCCTGCCCATGCTGCTTCCTGAATGGGCCCTTTGCCCTCTTCTCTTCTTGCCAAACTCCTACACATCCTTCAAGGCCCGTCTTGCAGATCCCTACCTGTCCCTTCCCCTATGTTGCTCTCCCCTTCCTGGTGCCTCATTGTGCTTTGTGGTCAGATGGCTGTGTGCCTCCATCTTGTCACCTCAGCAATAGCTGAGCCAGGAGAACAGCATCAGGAACAGCAGATCAGGGCACCGAGTGGGCACAGTCAGACCTTTGGGACTCAGCGTTGGCATCTCCAGGCTGTGTGGCCTTGGATGAGCTGCTTCCCCCTCTGTGCCCCTCTTCTTCTGTAAGGTGGGGGTGAGGATAGTGCCTGCCTCTCACAGTGGCTTTGGGGAGGCATTAGTGGGACTGGGTACTGAGGGCGTCTGACCCGGGATGGGCATGCAGCAGGCATTGGGCTCATGCTGGCTGAGATAAAATCCAGTGCAGGGATGGAGGCTCTGAGCTGTGTGCCCAGGGCCCTGAAAGCCGGGGAGCCAGGGGAGGTGACGAAGACCAGAAAGGAATTTCTGGCCCTGCCACGGGTGACCCCTCTCTCCTGAAGGCTTCCCTGGATCACCAGGACCCAGGGACCTGCCAGGGCTGGCCTGGGAAGACACACCTCTAAGGTGGGGACCCCATCCCCAATGGGATAAGAGGGTGGGCACGTTAACCCCCTGGTGACCATGCAGAGTTAAGTTCCATGAGTCCTGGGCTGTGAGGGGCTTCTGGGGGCCTGAGTGGCCTGGGGTGGGGCTGGGGTGAGAGGGGGTAGGTGTTGAGGGGGGGACTGGCATTGGAGGTTGGGGGAGGAAGGCTCTAACCATCAGGCTCTGGGTTTCGTTTCCTGCTGTCACTTTCCTAGCAGTGCCCACATACCCCCCACCCCGCCTGCCCCCAGCTTGGGAACCCTTAACTCAGACATACTTATCAAGGGAAAGAAAACAGTCTCATTGTTCAGGAGGATAAGGACCAGCTCCCAGGAGACACCTCAGACATGGCCCCTGTAGGTGGAGTCCCGGGTACATGGCCTCCCCCAGGGGCCTTGTTCTCTGCCCAGGAATGGCCCCAGGGAGGGCCCCTCCCAGGAACAGTCCTGGGCAGGGCCCCCTTGAGGAGCAGCCCTGGCAGGTGGGTCCCTGCCTTGCACGCTGCCTGCAGGTGCTGGATGCTCCGCATTGTGGGCACCGGGGATGGTCCCACTTGAGGCTTTGAGCTCCGGCGAGGCCACCCTCTGTCCAGCCAGGGAGAGGGTGCCCCTGAGAAGGGGGCTGTCAGGGTTGCCTGAGGAGGGGGCTGGGATGACCCCTATCAACCCCAGTCCTGGGGTTCCTTGGCTCTTGTCCCTCCCTGCAAGTGTGGAGGCTGTGAGAAGTTGTAGGGAAAGGCCCCAGAGACCCCAGGGCAGGGAAGGACGCCTGGGGGCTGTGCTGGGGCCTGGAAGGGGGAGGCCTTGTGCTGCTCCCTGTGGTCTGACGGGCAGGAGGTTAGAGGGAGGGGCAGGCCTGCTTCCGGCAGGGCGATCAGCGCAGGGCGGTCAGCGCAGGGTGGAGGTCTGTGTTCTCATCGGTTATTTCAGGTAAACCGCGTGTCCCTGGGCCCCCAGAGTGGGAGAAAAGCCAGTTCATGGCCCTCTCCCCACCTTCAGCACTGCCCCTCCCCTCAGGCTCCACCCTGGCAGGGCTGTGGGGCCCAGGGCATCAGCTGAGCCCACTGGGCCCACAGCACCCTCAGGACCTCGCCACCCCTTGGGATCCACAGGGCAGCATTCCAGGGCTTCTCCCACACAGGGTGCTCCATTCGCCAAAGGCCAAGGGCTGCAGAGCTCATCAACGGTGAGGGGGGCCCGGGAGGTGGGTGCCTTCGGTGTGGTCCCAACTGGGTGGAGTTGAGGAGCCTGGGGGCACCATACAGGTATAAGAATTCATTTTGGACACAGTGTGTGTCCCCTTCTGCGGAACTTTTGAGCTCAATAGCCCAAGGGCAGGCCAGGCTCACTGCCCCTTTGGCTGGTGCCACTTCTGGGTCAGTCTCCAGGGACAAGGACAGGTTGGCAGTGTCCCCTCTCTGCCTGACTCCAGCCTGGGCATTTCTGGAGCATCCCATGTGCCTGGCTCAGCCCAGCAAGCTGACATTTGAAAGCTCACAGCTATCCTGTGAGGTGGGTGATTCTCATGTTCATTTCATGATGAAGAAGTCAAGGCCAGGACAGAAGTGACCTGCCGCAGGGCCACAGCTGGGCAGGAGTGGAGTTGGAATTTGAACCCAGCTGCGTGCCTCTTGGGTGCTGCTCTGTGGGTCCCGCAGCCTCCTGTCAGCTTCTTCTGGCGCCTGCTCTGTGGGTGTTCCTTCGTTTAAGGCGCCTGCAGCCCTCAGAGGGTCCATGGGGTGGGGAGAGAGCTCAGTGCCCCGCATCCACCAGCACCATCTCCGACCCCTGGGCAGGCTTCGTGTTAGAGGTGGCAGCCAGGTCCTGCCAACGGAAGATGCTGGGCCTTGGAAACAGCCTGCACTGTGGGTGACCCGGCCGGGCCCAAACTGGCTGCCAAGAAAAGGGAGCGGGAAAGGAAAACAGCTCTCGGCCGCGTCTCCTGTGTAACCGAATCTGTTTTCAAAGCCCCTCGCAACGCGGGCTCCGCGTTCGGCATGGTAGGCACTGGCTGCCAGATCACTGAGGACCGCTCAGGGGGTCTTCTGGGAGGAGCTCAAAGCGAGTTTGTTTTCGGGGAGGAGGTCATTGCACTCAAGGTCCCCGAGACTGCATCGTTCTCAAACGTCCTGCCACGTGCTGGGATAACCCCACCCACCTCAGGCGTGCCCTCTGGGGGACAGGGAGGGGAAGCAGGTTTGGGCTGTTCGGGCCACAAGGCAAAGGGCTTGCAGGGCATCTTAGTGAGTTGCTTTGGTGTCCCTGCAGTTGGCGACACCCATTGTCACACCCCCTCGGCACCTTCAGTCTCCCAGATGACAGACTTACCTGGGGATGCAAACAGGGCTGGTGATGACCTTGGCCCTGTGCAGTGGGGTGGCCGTTTATGACGGGGCCTGCACTCAACTCTCACTTTCAGGTCTAGATGCGGGGGCCGGGGGAGGTGTCAGCTGGGCTGGGCTGGGCATGACTAGACTGTGGCCCCGTCTGCGGGAGCCCGGCCACCACCTCAGCAATGCCACCTCCTTAGGATGTGGGGGCGGGATTTACTCTGGAGACTCTTAGAGCCAGCGGGTGGCTGAAGGCTCATAGCCTGGCCCAGGCAGCTGGGGGAGGGCTTTGCCTGGTGCCTGGGACCCCCCCATCCCCTTTGCTTTCTCTTTTGCTCTCGTCTTTAACAACGTCTCTCCACTCCTCCCCTCCCTCCCTCCTCTGGCCTGCCCACTCCTTCATTCCTTCTCTGCTCCTAACCCCCCCATAGAGGAGCCTGGGGAGCCCGCAGCCTCCTGACCCCATGTTCCTCTTTCTCCCCTGTCTTCCTGGAGACGCCTGCCAGTGACAGGCTTGGAGCCCCATCAAGGGGACCTGTCCTGGGCTGGGCTGGGCTGTCCACGGAGGAGCAGCGTGGAGGAGCTGGGAGCGCCCAGCCTGCCTGTGAGCTGCATTGCTGCTTCCTGCCCAGGAGCCCTGCGGCCATCTGTCCGCCTCTGAGCAGGACAGTGGGGTTTCCTGGCCAGGAGCAGAGTTTGTCACGTTCCAGTTATGTCTGCCCAATGTTCGGCTTTCAGTGAGTGTCAAAAAGTCAGACCCACTCTGCGGGCGGGAGGGGACCTGAGATGAGAATCCAGGGGAGTTAAAAGGCTTCGGAAAGCATCCAAAAGTATGGAGAAAAAAAGGATAGTTGAGGGGCTGGGACGATGCGAGCCTTTTATTTTCATCCTTTAACTTTTTTTGCATTTCTGTATTTTCCACCATGAACAAAGTTCATTGATAATAGAGACTGTAATATTTAATGGATGATTCAAAGAGATAATCTGAAAAGGGAAATAACGTTTTTCTAGGGTCTGGCTGAAGCTGCTCTGGGGATTATGCAAAAACCTGTCTGAGGGAGTGAGAACGCAGAGGCACCTTAGAGCCAGCCATGGCTTCAAGCTCTGAGGATTTGCAACAAAGACACACATTTTCTGGGCCTGAGCAAAGAGCGAAAGCCACTCTCCTTCAGCAACAAAGGAGAAGGAGCGCCAAGATCTTGGTTTGGCTTTTCTGGGTGAGCACTGTCATTCCAGAGGTGCAGCCGTGGGGTGCGGTCCTGTCTGGGAATGGGGATAGCAAGGGCTGAGCTTGTACATGCACACCTGTGTGCAGCCACACACATACACCTGTGCACACACATGCATATACTCATATATGTGCACACATGCAGGCCCACCTGTGTGCCCCCACCCTTAATGCACATGTGCACATGCACACCTACACACATTCCTATGCACCCACCCAGTGCTCATGACATACCTGTGTACACTTATGTGTGTACATCCAGATGCACCCACACACTCGCACACATGCCTCTACATGTACGCCCATGGGCACATGTGCTCACAGAGGCCTGGAAGGTGACTGTTTTTCCGTACGACGATGGCTGCCATGCTCGGTGGGAGCAGCTGTGTTGCTGCCTGTTTCCCTGCCCCAGTCTGGCCATCACTCCTCACCCTCGTCAGGCTCAGGGTGGGAGGGTGAGTAGCCTGGAGTGGCCTGGTCACGTAGGTGGGCAGCCAGCTGGGGCACTGACCTCCAGATGGGCCACCAGGGCCCTTCCTGCATCTGCTGAGTCCCTGACTCAGTGCCCAGCGAGGGTCCTGGGGCTGCAAAAGAATGTCTAATGCTCCACAGGTAGGCGGGTCTGACCTTATGGAAACTTCTCCGTGGCAGGTGGAGGCCTGGTTGAGTGGAGCAAACGGCAAGCATTCCCAGTGATCAGGAGCCGGGGCCAGGCCTACTGACACCTTGATGCTGAGGGGCCAGAGCAGCCCTGCACGATGTCCTGAAGGCCCAGGGTCTTGGCAGGTGGAGGCAGACGGACCAAGCAGGGCCTTTGTGTTCCAGGGCACTTTGCAGGCAGCAGGACCCTCAGGTCCTCTGGAGAGGGTGGCTGGAGACCCGGCCTGGAGCTGCTGCCCCCCACACCTCAGGATACCTGCCTGCGTGCACCGTCCATTGTTTGGGGGCTGCACAGAGCACAGTTTTGAGCAGGGAGTTGGATGTCACCTTGGAGGGGCTGTGAGATGTGTGGGACCCTTAGGGGCCACCTGGGATCAAGGCCAGCCCTGCCCCTTGGGCTCTGGGACCCTGGGGGAGCCACTCGCATGCTCTGTGCCTCGGTCTGTGACCCTGGAGGAGGGTGGTGCTGTCCATCTCCGGGGACGATGGTTGCATCTCAAGGGTGAGGGCCCCAGGCCTGCCAGGTGCTTCAAGTACAGTCCAGGGGCGGCCTCTCTGGGCTGCTCTGGTGGGCGGCCAGACCCTGCCGGAATGTGACTTTGTTCCTGGGATCAGGACCTGCCCTGTTGCTTGTGGGCGGGGTTGCCTTTGTCAGGTCCTGCCATTTCTGAGCCTCAGTTTCCCAATCTGTGGTGGGGTTGACGTGATGAAATGAGAAATGCACCCGGGGAGCACTGGCCTGGGCTGCGGAGCAGCAAGAGGGAGCTACCACGGTCACTCTTGGAAAAGTCCCCAGCCCCGCACCGGCAGGGCAGTAAGAAAGTCCACGGCTACTGCTGTCCTGGCCACCCAAGCTGGGGAAAGGCAGCAGCCCTGGCCACACCCCTGCCAAGAGCCAGCTCAGGGGTCCAGGGCCGCTGAGATCACTGGGCAGTTCCCAGGCTGGCTGGGCTGTCCCCTCATCAGGAGGGCAGGGCTGGCAGGTTTGTGGACGCCTTCCCAGGCTGACCCCCACAATAGCCGCCCTGCTCCACCCCGAATCTACCCGTCCCAGGCTGCGCCTGCCTCCAAGTGCCTGACTGGAGATGGCCAAGCCCATTCCTCATGTGCAAAGAATTTCCCGAGCAGCCGCAGCCGCTGCAGCTGGAACTTGTCTCCAGATGGGTCGTTCCGAGGGAAACCAGCGTCTCCTGTCTCCTCCTGCAGACATGGGCTGGCGTCCGAGCCCTGGATCCCCTGCCCTGGCTTGGCTTCCTCTGGAGGGGAGATAAGGGGCTCCTGGCATCTTGTAGGCTGAAGAACCCGCCCAGCACGCTGACAGGGAGGCGCCAGAGGCAGCCGCAGACCTCTCTCAGCCCCTGCAGCCCCTCCCCTCTTGCTGCAGAAAGAAGCCCTCAGGGCCCAAGGTCGACCCACCCGGCCTGGGGGCTGCTCTGTAGCTGTGGCCCACTCCAGCCAACACAGGAGTGAGGGGCTCCGAAGCGTGCTCAGCACATAGGGAGGGCTCATTCCTGGGGGCACCGTCTCCCAGTCAGAGCCAGCTGGAGCTGGGCATAACCGAGGAAGAGCAAACGTGTTCTGTCCTTGACTCCTTCTCCAAGTTTGTGATGGCGTCTGCCATGGGCCAGACTGGGGGACACGAGAGTGAGTGAGTGGACGTGGCTGCCCTCTGGAGCCTTCCAGAGCGGGATGGCAGGTGTGGAGAGGCACACAGGGAAACCCTGGAGTCTCGCCGAGGTACAAGGCGATGCAGAAAGGGCCAGGGAGTTCCCAGAGACTATCAGGGGCTCCCTGGGCAGGGGCGGAGATCCCCACCTGGCCCCTGGCACCTCCGGCACCATGGGCGCCCTGGCTAGGGGTGCCTTCCTGTCTGAGGTCAGAGCTGCAAACCTGTGGCTGCGGTTACCCCACCATGTTTTTAAAAATTGGAATAATTCATGTAAAAGCCCAGATTTATTTTTTCTTGAAAAAAATTGACAGTCAAGTGTGACCACAGTAAGCTTGTTTCTACGTGTTGGGGGCTCCTCCCTTGGAACAGGCAGTGCTCTCCGTTGCCATAGACGCCCCCACTCCCTGTCATCTCACCCGGTCCCTGCTGGGCCTCTTTGTGGCCCATCCCCTGGTTCAGATATTTCATTCAAAGACCCACCCCCCCAGGGGGAGGCCATCCTTCTCAGGAAGGTCACTTGGCCTGGACTCGGAACTGGACACTCATTTCTGGTCACCCTGTGACTTGAGCAGGACTTTGCCTTTCTGCACCTCAGTTTCTCCATCCTAAGAGGGGCTAATGCCTGTGTCGTGGGACTGTCCCGAGGCGCTCAGAAGCAGTAGGCTTGTTCATGCTTAAGCACAGAGCTCACAGCTGGGGGTGGCCCCTGTGCCACAGGTCCCTGTGTGCGCCCAACTCCCGCTGCAGAGGGCAGCGCTGTGTGTGCCCACGTCTGTGCCGTGGATGCAACGTGTAAACTGCACAGCCTTTGACGGTGGCTGCCTTTGTTGGAACGCTGGCCTCTAAGTGTGCTCTCCGACGGCATATGGCGGAAGGGTAGCCCCTCCCTTGGTGGGGGAAGTTGTCCATAGCTTTGGTGCTTGGGAGGTTTCGAGATGGCTTAGAGAACCATCGGGATGTGAGGGGATACATTTATCTCTGACTTCTTGGGAACAGACCTCGGAGGTCCCTCTTTCACCCTTAAAGTCCTGGATGAATGGAATCCGCAGAGCAGGTTTCTCAAAGCAAGACTGGTGGGGCCCTCACAGGCGTTCCTGGAAAAGGGCTGTGGAGTTAAAAACCCAAGGGGGAAATAAACAGAACTAGGCTTAGGAAGGGTCTCTCTGGGAGGCCGTTCTGCCCTCCATCTTTCGTGGGCTCAGGAGCACTGCCCGGGGCTGGGAGCGAGAGCTCGGATACTTTACATTCTCTGAGGCGCTGACCTTGGCTCTGCAAGGAGGAGTGTTTCTCCGGACAGACATCTTTCAGCAGTGCTGGACTAAGCCACGGGACAGGTCTGATTGTGGCTCTGCGCTCCCCGCCGCCCCATCTGTTGCCCCCTCCCCACTGAGAGCTGGGGGAGGGACGGGATCTTTGTGAGCTGACTTCAGCTCGTGGAGTCCTGGGGTCTCACGGGGAGGGAGAAGTGAGGTTTTCGCTGCGCGGGTTCCTTTTCTGGGTGAGGCGGGGCCTGTTCACCGGGCAGAACGGGGGCTCCCCAGCCTCCACAGATCTCCTGGTGTCTCCCCCCAGGCTGTTCACACTTTCTTTACTTGGGGGCTGATAAGTCAGGCAGCATTTGCACCTGATTCAAGGAGGTGAACATTTTCCCTGGAGATTAGCCTTGAAGTCAGGGCCGGTCCCCACCTGGGGATGAGGAGAGGACAGAAGGCTACAGAGGGCTGCACCAGGGGAGGGTAGATGGGGCGTTCACCCACCCCTGCTGCCGCATTTTCCTTTGTTGGTTTTGCCCGAGGTCTGATAAGCACCCTGCTCCAGCCAGAGGCCTTATCTGGCCGCATAATCCCCTGGCCTTGGCTGGAGAACACCAGGGCTTTGCCCAGTCCGCCCTCCCTACCCCCTCCCTGGACCCTGCAGGCCGTTGGGGCTGGGGGTGGAGGGAGAGGGGGGTGGAGTGAATACCCCCTTCCTCTTGCTCTTTCTCTTCCAACCGGGCAAGGGGTGCCGGTGGTTGAAGAGGCCCCTCTGGGCAGGAACCTCTCACCTGGGGCACGGGTGAGTGGGAGCCATCGTCTTCTGCCCACCTCCCAGCTGTAGCCCTGAGCTTCACTGGCCCTGTGGCCACGGACCAGTTGACCAGGAAGCCCTGGGAATCAGTAGGAAGTGAGTTTGAGACCCGGTCCTCCACACTAGGAAATGAGTTTGAGACCAGGTCCTCCACACAGGCTTCTGGGCACATAGACTCAGGCTTGGCAGGAGGCCTTCCTGGTGCAAGTTCCAGTCCTTCCTTCATTTTGTGTCTGGAGCAAGTGAGCACCCCATGTGCCCAGAGTTCTCATCCAAGAAGTGGGATGGTGAGCCCAGCCTCGCAGGGAGCTGGGAGGTGGGAAGAGCTCACCCCGGTCTGGTTTGTGGTCCTCACAATGATGGCATCATCGTCATCATCATCCTCCTCCTTGTCAACCGCTTACAGCTCATGAAGACAGCTCCCTCCATCATGCCCTGTTTTATAGCTGAAGACCAAAGAATTCTGGCTCCATAAGGAAGAACCTAGAGGCCCCCCCAGGTCAGCCTGCCCTAGCCTGGAGCTTACCCACCATGGAAGTATGTCTGTTGGCCTTACAGAGGAGAAGGCATTTGGGCAGGGCTTTGAGGTATGAGTAGGAGTTTGCTGAGTGAAATGAGAGGAAAGGGTTTTCAGGGCAGAGGGAACAGGTTGGGGTGGTAAGAAGGGTCTTGAGGCCCATAGAGAGTGACTGCTATGAGTGAGTGGTTGGACCTGGGGTGACTGAAGATGGGGAAGGACACCTGGGGGTCGGGGGTGCCCGAGGAGTTGGGGATTTATCTGGAAGATGGTGGGTGCTAAGGCAAGAAAAACCAATTCCTTTTTCTTTTTGCCAAAGCAAAGCCCTCCATAGGATTTCCTTTTGGACTTTCTTTTTGAAAGAGTAATGCACGCTGACAGTAACCATTTAGATAATACAGTTTCTAAAAGAAAAGCAGTGATCCTTTTCCTCTCCCACACCCCACCTTTTCCCCACAAGCCCCCAGAAGGCTGGGGGTCTGCTCTCTCTCCCTTGACAGCTGCAGGATGTTTTGTGATGGGATGTGTGAGGTGCTTTGGCCAGTCCCTGGAGATGGATGTGCTGGTGTGTCCAGTTTCCCCAGCCTACTTAAATGGGTGCAGTGAGTGGCCTTTATAAGTTCCCCGAAGGGGGCTTGTGGGGGACAGTTACAGACATGTCATTTAACAAATGCTGCAGATCCCCTTCCAGAAATGAAGAACATCTCAGCCGTGCGCTGGCAGGCCTGACTCCTCCCCCTCCATACCTGAAGTTTCTGTTTAAAATGTTTGGCCACTGGAGGGGTGAAGACACTCACCTGTGCGTGAGGCACTTTATTATCCTGAATGAGTGCGCCCTGCACCTCTCACTGTCCTGAAGTGGCTCGGCCCTCGGGCTTCATCTGGGCCTTCTGCACCTGAGCCTGGGCTTGGCCCAGCATGGCCAGTGGGCTCTGGGCCCCTCCTGCCAGCTGAGCACTTCTGAGACAGAAGCCTGGCACAGCAGGCAGGCAGCTCTGGACTTTGAGCCTGGGCCCTTGACAGCCAGGGAGAGGGTGTCCCCCAGCACACACTACCCTAACCTTTAGCAGCGTCCCCACTGCAGATGGGGGTGCTAGCCTTGAAAGTTGGGTGCCCCGAGTGTTGGGGCAGGAGGGCAAGGGACCGCCCCAGGGAGGTGGTGCATGACACAGCCTATAACAGGCAGTGACTCACTGCTCATCCAGCCATAAAGTCAGGGTGACAGGCTCAGTGTCCCAGCCATGCACCCTGGAGTCCCTGCCCCAACGTCATTCCCCTCCCTGCAGCCTGCGCTGGGCAGAGCTCCCTCCCCAGGGGGGTGGCCTGGGCCACTCTGGGACCATCCACCCATTCCAGACCCACCCATTCCAACTCATTTGCTACTGCTGGGGAGACTGAGTCCCGGGGAGGGGGAGCAACGGTAGATGGAGAACTAACAGTGTCAGAGTCCACAGGTCATCTGTCCCCACTTTACAGAGTGGACTGCGGGAGGGGAGCCCAGTATGGGCTGCAGAGCTCAGGGCCAGGATGCTCAGCCTGTCCAGGCTGTGATCTGGAGGAAGCAGGTACTCTGCTCAGCCCAGGGCCTTCCACGCTCCTGGGGGCTGCGGGGACAGATCCAAGAACATGGGCCCTGGGGCCACGGTGTCCGATTCAAACCACGCTTCCTCCCTGTTGACACTGGGCAACTTGCTGAGCCGCTCCGTGCCTCAGTTTCCTCACCTGTAAAGTGGGATTCATAGTAGCTCCTTCCCAACTGGGCCGTGTGGGGATTGGTGAGTGATGCCGTGGGGCAGGATCATGATTTACGGGGTGCCTCTATGTTCTCCCAGAGAAGGGAAGGGCCCTGGGGGGTCCACTCCCCACCAGATAGCGGGGTCTTCCAGGGACTAAGCAGGCGGGAGGGATGGGAGCTGCCCTGCTGTGCAGAGCCTTGGCAGGATCCCTTGATGCCGTCCCCAGGCTCTGCAGGGCCAGGAATAGGGCCACTGGCCCTGGGGTCCTTGTAGTTCAAGGGTCACCCTGAACTGCGGGGCTCTAACTATAGAGACCCTGGGGCAGCGACGCCTGCGCAACCTGCCTGCCTGTCACTCCCTCCCACAACCCCTCACACTTGCCCTGCCTCCTTGACCTGCCCTGCCCGCCCCTCACCCTCACCCTCGACCCACCTCCTTGTCCTGCCTCCTTGACCTGCCCTGCCCGCCCCTCACCCTCACCCTTAAGCTGCCCCCTTATCCCGCCCCTGGCACCTGCCCTGCCCTGTCCCTCCTGTGATAGTTAATACTGAGTGTCAACTTGATTGGATTGAAGGATGCAAAGTATTGATCCTGGGTGTGTCTGTGAGGGTGTTGCCAAAGGAGATTAACATTTGAGTCAGTGGACAGGGAAAGGCGGACCCGTCCGTAGTCTGGGTGGGCACCAGCTAATCAGCTGCCAGCTCTGCGAGAATATAAAGCAGGCAGAAAAACGTGAAAAGGCTAGACTGGCTTAGCCTGCCAGCCTACAGCTGTCTCTGTGCTGGATGCTTCCTGCCCTCGAACATTGGACTCCAGGTTCTTCAGCTTTGGGTCTCAGACTGGCTCTTCTTGCTCCTCAGCCTGCAGACGGGCCTATTATGGGAGCTTGTGATCATGTGAGTTAATACTCCTTAATAAATTCCCATTTATATATACGTCTGTCCTGTGAGTTCTGTCCCTCTAGAGAACCCTGATGAATACACTGCCCCTCACCCTCACACTGGCCCTGTCCCCCTTGCACCTGCTGTGCTCAGCGCCCCTGCCTGTTCCTTCCCATGCCACATGGAGCTCTGGACACAGAGCGATCACAGAAACGGGCCCATTCCAAACTTTTTGTCACCTCTGGGGAAACTGAGTCCTGAGGTGGGGGGAGCAGCGTAGCCTGGAGAGCTGCGTGACTCTGAACCCCCACCCCAGAGGAAGGCTGGGAGGAATGCCTGCGTGCAGGTGCAGTGCCCAGGACAGTGGCCCCAGAGAGCCCTGGAGGAGAGGATGCCCAGCCGGTGAGAAGACGTGTGTCTTGAAACTCCAGATGGGTTTTAGGGCCTGCGGCTGCTAAGCAACCTCCTCTCTGTGCCTGCTCCCCTCTTCAGCTGTGAGTCCCTGACTCCCACCCTCACACTACTCTGCTCTTCTGAAGGGTACGACCTGGGGACCCACCGCCTGCACTTACACTCCTGTCTCCCTCCCTCTGTCCTTCCTCTCTGCCTACCTGGAGCCAACATTGAGCCTCTAATCTGTGCCAGGCGTCCTCACTGCCCCCTTTTCTCTTTGCAGGCCCTTCTCTTGCAGGAAGCCCCCCTGAGCCCTCACCCCCACCCCAGAGTGCCCTCTCTGCTCTCCCAGCTCCACCCACCCTACCCCACTAGGCTCCCAGGGGAGCCTCTCCGTGGCCCTGCCAGGTGTCCACTGTGTACCTGCTGTGGTGTGGATGGGGATTCTTTCCCAGTGTGACATGGGGGGAATCTAGAGAAGCTTCCCAAGGGAAATGGGCTTTGTGCTGTGCTTCAGAGGCTGAGTAGGAGTTTTCCTGGAAAAGGCACAGCAGTAGCGGGGGTCTGGAGGCCTGCAGGGGGAGTGGCCACTGTGCGGGGTGGGCCTCCACCCTGATGACGTCACTGCTCCAGCCTCTGTTCTTTCTTCCCCAAAGTGCCAAGTTTCTTTCTCTCGTAGCTCAGGGGTTCCTGCAGCCCTGGAATCTATCTGTTATTTCTGCAGATGGAGGAGACGGTCCCTCTCCCAAGCCCCTCCTGCTGTAGGTGGAGGCCTGAGTCTTCTGAGGTTCCCGGCAGCTCCCCGGGACCCAGGGCTTGAGTGGTGGGGTTGGCAGGATGCATCCACAGTCGTGGTGGTGACAGGGAGGCCCTCCAGGTATGGACCTCGTGGTGGGCTGGGTGCTGCAGACGGATGGGGCAGAGACCTGCAAAGAAGCCCCTGTCCCCGGGCTTATTGGAGGGGGGAAAGAATAAACATGGAAACAAGGACAGATGGCTAGGAGGGCACGGCAGAAACAGCAGAGCCTCAGGGTTGACATTCGAGGGGTGATCAGGGAGGCCTCCCGGAGAAGGTGACACGGGTGCTGAGAATGGATGATGAGGGCCCAGAGCTCCAGCACAGCCCAAGCCCAGCTGCTGTACAGTAGCCACTCACGCCTGAGGCCGGGATGGAGGTGGTGGGGAGGAGGGAGCTGCTGATTACAGGGCCCTGGGGCTTCCGGGGCCAGGTCCCAGTGCAGCAGGCCCCCTGAGCAGGGGAATTGGTGAGACATGAGACCTCTAGGGGCCGCAGCTGCAAGAGAGGCCTGGAGCACGGGGGCCGTGCAACACTGGGGGGGTGGTGAGCCCCTCCTGTTTGGGACAGTTGTGGGGGGCCTGGCATGGGGCTGCCGCCCAGTGGAGCATCTGGCTTCTGGGGAGAGGCTTCCTCGCAGGGCCTGGTGCGACTCCCAAACCCCACAGCCCCTGGGGCCTGCAGAGGGGGATGGCGGACAGCTCTTGCCAGCCTCGCTGGAACCCCCAGAGCCCCCCACTTTCTCTAGGCACAGCCAAGCTTCCGAAGGCCCAGCCAGCCCTGCCTCCCGCCGGCTCCCTGGAGCTGCTCCTCCTGTTCCCTTCTTGGGGTTTCCTGTGCCCTTGCTAAGGGGGTCCTGGGCAGCTCCCTCACACCTGCAGCAGCTTTGCCAGGCCCGCTCAGCACTCTCTCCAGGCAGTCTCTCTGCCTGCCCTGGAACCCTGGTGGAGACCCAGCTCCCAGGGCCCTGGAGACCACCTCCCCAAGGCCCGGGCAGTGCCTTCTTGTGTCCATACACAGCAGGTGCCCAGTGGCTGTGGCATCAGATAGGGATCTCTGCCCCGGGCACACATGCCAGGACCCTGGGAGGGAAATCAGAGGCATCCGGAGCTCTGGAAATAAAGCCAGGAGCAGGAGGGGAGATAGAACATGCCAGGGAAGGTTGGGGACCAGAGAGCTGGCTGCCAGGGACTCCCGTGCCACGTGGGTGCGTGGGGTAAGCCTGGCATAGGCTCAGCTCAAGGACTGACTCTGGATCTTCCCAGGCAGGGCTGGCCTCGGGGGCCCGTGACCTTGACTCCAGGTGGCCCCACGCTGGTGTCATGCTCTGCTTTCTGGGCAGGCTGCTTTAGGTGGTGAGGCCCCCAGGCCAGGAGGGGTCCCAGCAGCGCCGTGCAGGGAAGAGGGCAGGGACGTGGTGGGGGGCATCTTGCTTGGACCCAGCAGGGTGAGGGTGGACCAGATTCCCCGGGTGGCCTCAGCAGGTGGAAGGCAGGGACCTCCATGCATGGACCGAGTGCCTCTGCGCAGGGCCTCTATGGAACCCTCCAGAAGCCCCGGGTGTGTTAGTCACCAGGCTCCTATGACAAATCACCGCAAACTTAGGGCCCTCAACCACACCAATTCCTCTGGGTACAGTTCTGGGGGTCAGAAGTTCTAAGTGAATCTTAAGGGACTAAAGTCAAAGCTGCTCTCTCTGGAGGCCCTGGGGGAGGATTCTTCCTGCTCCTGCAGCCGCTGGGGGCTCCGGCCGCTCCTGGACTTGAGGCCGCGTTGCTCCAGTCCCTGCCTGCGTCTCCATGGGGCCTTTTCTTCCTCCGTCTGTGTCAAGTCTCCCTCTGCCTGTCTCTTCTAAGGACGCCTGTGGTCTCAGGTAAGGCCCCCCTCGATAATTTGGGGTCATCTCTCCATCTCAAAGTCCTTAACTATCTCTGCAAAGTCCTTTTTGCCACCTAAGGGGACATACTGAAAGGTCCTAGGATTAGGATGTGGACACCTTGGGGAGCTGTGGACACCTTGGGGAACTGTTATTCTGGATGTGGACACGTTGGGGAGCTGTGGACACCTTGGGGAGCTGTTATTTTGGATGTGGACATCTTGGGGAGCTGTGGACACCTTGGGGAGCTGTTATTCTGGATGTGGACATCTTGGGGAGCTGTGGACACCTTGGGGAGCTGTTATTCTGGATGTGGACATCTTGGGGAGCTGTGGACACCTTGGGGAGCTGTTATTCTGGATGTGGACATCTTGGGGAGCTGTGGACACCTTGGGGAGCTGTTATTCTGGATGTGGACACCTTGGGGAGCTGTGGACACCTTGGGGAGCTGTTATTTTGGATGTGGACACCTTGGGGAACTGTGGACACCTTGGGGAGCTGTTATTCTGGATGTGGACATCTTGGGGAGCTGTGGACTCCTTGGGGAGCTGTTACTCTGTCTCCCACGGAGGCGATATTATCATCACCACCCATTTTACAGATGAGAACTAGGAGGCCACAGACAGGCCACGGCACTTGCTCAGGCGTCCCCCAGCGGGGAGTGCTGGGGATCTGAGCCCAGGACATCCTGAAACCAAAGCTCCTCAACCCCATCAGACCAGGGCAGAGTTGATGAGGCCACGAGACCTCTCCTGGGGACCCAAAGAGGGGAACCCAGGCTCAGGGAAGGCAGGTAACCTGTCTAAGGTTGTGAGCTTGCCAGGGTCAGTGCAAGGGTGGGAGCCCAGGCCTTGAGCTCACCCCCCAAGTATGTGAAATGGTCGCTCCTGTCTTCCCCCACTGTGCCTTCTCAAGGTGAAATCCTGCCTCACACAGTCCCCGCCCCCATCCCAAGATTATTTTTAGGGCTGGGCTACAGATACAGGAAGGTGGCAGGGGTCGTTTGTGACAGGAGTTTACTGAGGGCTCCTATCCCCTGTGAGTGCTGTTCAGACGGAGATTTAAAATGGTCAGACCTCGACCTGGGCCCTGGGACAGGACACACGGCACCTCTGATGGAGGCCCTGGGAAGTCTGCAGAGCCTCAGATACCGGCCTCCGGGTGCAGGAACGCTGGGGGCGCTGGTGGGTGGCAGTTGGAACCAACAGGTTGACATGAGTACCACAGACAGGAAAACTGAGTACACACCAGGTCTCTAGCAGGAGGGCCCTGCCCTGGGACGCTGGCGCTGGCCTTGGGTGCAGATCGAGCGCCAGGATGGGGCCTGGCACTCAATTCTTCTCCTTTGAGGCTCGGGGAGATGTCAGTTGGCTTGAAAAACCGCCAGACTAAATATAGCTGTGAAACTTCCCGGAACACATTATTCCAAGTGTCCAATAATTAATGCTCAACAACACACAGTGTCTTCCAGAAAGCCAAATCCACTCTGAATGTCTTGTGGGGTGGGCGGGGGGTCGTCACCAGGAGGAGGCATGTGGGGTCCCTGATGGATGCGCAGGGCAGACAGATGGACGTGGGCGAGCATGTCCTCAGCCCCCTGCAGTGCCAAGAGTGGCTGAGGTTGGCACCCTCCTGTTGAATCAAGCCGTCCTCAGGAGGCTGTGGGCGGATGGGAGCCCAGGCTGCAGGGAAGCAGTGGCCTCTTTCTGCTGTGGGGCAATCATTGCCTCCTGCAGGAAGCTCTCCTTGCCTGCCCTGGCCCCGAGGGCCTCTCACCCCAGCCAATCTGTCTGGTGAAGGCCCCTTCCCATCTTCCCAAGCAGATTAGCCCACCAAGGCCAGGCCTCGTCCACCTCCCTCACCACCTGCCACAGAGGGAGGTTTGCTGAGCACGTGTGGGTGACAGACGGAGGCTTCTGGAGGGAGGGGTACAGACAGAGGTTCCCTCGGCTCCGGCCCCTGTGGCCTCCCTGCTCCTCCCAGCCCTGGCCCAGGCTCCCGGCACCTCCTGTGGAGCTGGCGGCCCCTGGAAGTAATCACCTGGCACCCAGGAAGGTGATTACTCCAAAGGCTCCCAGAAGGCCATTTACCTTCCCCAGGCTGTTTTCTCACAGGTGGGGGTGAGGCTGCCCACAGCTCAGCTCAGTTTGCAGAGGAGAAAGAAACAGCCCCAGCCCCTGGCTGCTGGCGTCTCCCGGCTGCTCCTGAGTCTGGCCCTTCGGGCCTTGCGCCCCCTCCTCCTCCCGCCCACTCCCCCTTGTAGGGAGGGCTGGGTGACCCGTGTGTCTCCACCTGGCCCCGTCCCATGGGTCAGCAGTGGCGATTTCCATGCAGAGGGCTGGGTGGGTGGACACAGGTGGGGTCCAGCGCAGGGCCAGTGGCCTCAGCACATCCGCAGGGCTTTCCCAGCTTTCTGGGAGCTGGCCTGCCTCTGTCATCTGGGCTCTCAAGCGGTGCCTGGATGGTGGTCTCGCAGAGGTGCAGGGGGGTCAGGGAGGCTGCCTGGGGAGTGGAGGACTGGGCTTGTGGGGCCTCGGCTGAGTGGCATATTTCCACCCCCGTAGGGCCAGAACCAGGGAGACTCTGGTCCGCCTTCCCTGTCTGAGCAGCCACACGCAGGGCCTGTGCGTCCTCCACCTGAGCCCCCTTCCCGGGCCCCGGACCCTGCTGGGTGGGTTGGGAGGGACCCGAGCTCCCTTCCCGGGCCCCGGACCCTGCTGGGTGGGTTGGGAGGGATGGGGGGTTGCGGGGTGGGGGTGGCCGTTCCAGCAGGCGACGCCCGACCCTCCTGGATGGGTTGGAGGGTTGCGGGGTGGGGGTGGGGGTTGACAGGCGATGCGCGCCCCCTGGTGGCCCTGCGGGGCACTTCTCTGGCACCTGGGTCTGCGAGGGTCTCCAGGAGGTGCCGGGCGTTCAGGACCCAGCCAGCGCCAGGGCTTTAGGACCGCCCCCCCCGACCCAATGTGACTCCAGCTCGTTGCAAACAGACTGAATCTCCTCTCCCAGGGCCACCAGCACCCGAGCGTGTACAGAGCATGGATGGGCCCCGAAACTCTCATTTCTTGTTGCCAAATTAAATCCAGGCAGATGCCAGCATGCTTAGATACAAACGGCCATTTATTTCACACAAAACGAGGAGGAGAAATTGTTGATGCAGCCACCTCGGGGGTGTGGGGAGGAGCGTCAGAGGACGGCCTCCGGGAGGCTGGCGGAGGGCGAGGTCCCAGTGGGCAGGGCTGCACCGTCTGCCACCCTTGGCTGCGGGAGGCGCAGCTGCGGGCTCGGGCCCTGGGTGTCTGTGTGACTTGTCCCCACCTGGCACAAGTGCTGCCTTTGGTGTCTTGGGATCTGCTGTGGGGCCACGGGCTCAGCGCTGTGTCCTCCAAAGCTGCTGCTGAGTCTCTGCAACCTCTGAGGTGGCTGCAATGTCAGGCCCCCATGGACCCGGGCCTCAGGGAAGGGCCAGGAGGAAGGTCTTGAAGGATTTGATACTTGCGGGTGGGTCTACTAAGCATAACTTCCCACAGAGCCACAGCCACCAAATCACTCTGGGGAAAAGCACCAGGGGGAGGGGCCACGGGAGCGGAGCACAGCCCCTGGGTGCCCTCGAATACCCAGAGGGGCGTGTTCGTCTCCACAGCAGCTCCAAGGACGCGCTGGCTGGAGACAGTTCAGAAAATCGGAAACGTCAAAGGGGGCGATGCCACAATGTCATTCTGTCCGTCGAGCCCTAAAGTGTCAGCCCAGGGGGTGGTTCTAGGGTCTCTGGAGGAACATCCTGTGTAGCAGGGGAAGGGTGGGTGGGTGTTGGGATCGGTGGCTGTTGGGGTGGGTCCGTGTTGGGGTGGGTGGGTGTTGGGACGGCTGGGTGTTGGGGATGGGAGAGTGTTGGGGTGGGTGGGTGTTGGGGTGGGTCTGTGTTGGGATGGGTGGGTGTTGGGGATGGGTGGGTGTTGGGGTGGGTCGGTGTTGGGATGGGTCCATGTTGGGGATGGGTGGGTGTTGGGATGGGTGGGTGTTGGGATGGGTCTGTGTTGGGGATGGGTGCATGTTGGGGATGGGTGGGTGTTGGGATGGGTGGGTGTTGGGGATAGGTGGGTGTTGGGGATGGATGTGTGTTGGGGATGGGTGTGTGTTGGGGAGGGTGGGTGTTGGGGTGGGTCGGTGTTGGGATGGGTCAGTATTGGGATGGCCGCTGGAGGGTGGGGGCAGCTGGGACCTGCCTTGGCTGACCCCTCCCCAGACCCTGACGGTCTGAGAGGGGTGGGCTTGGCATGCAGCGGGCAGCAGAGGAGAGCAGTTAGGGAAGTGAGGCTGGGGAGACAGAGAGGGAGAGAGACAGCTGTGCTGTCATTACAAGTCAGTCACCAAGAGTTTCCAGGTAGGGGAGGCATCTCTTTATGGCAGCAAAGGTGCCAGGAAGGTGGGCTGGGGTCTTCCAGCAGCTTACAGAGCTGAGAGCAGCTGCTCAGGGGTCTCAAGTGAGTGTGGTGGGCTAGACTACCCACGGTTATGCTGCCCATTCCATCCCCCTGCCTGGGTAAGGGCAGGGCGGGAGCGAGGGGGGGTCCTTGGTCTCGGCATGGGGCAGGGACCCCCGATGTGGGAGCAATGGGCACATCCCAGTCCTCTCTCTGTCCTCTGCCTTGTCAAGCAGGAAGCCTTCTTGGGGCCGTGGGTCCCTAATGCTTTTCTAAGCCCAGCTCAGGTCCTGGGGATCAAGGAGCCGCAGGCTGGGATGGGCGAGCCTCTGTGGGAAGGTCCTGGTTTATTTTTACGGTCGCTGTGCAGGTCGAGAGTGACGCTGCTTTGCCTCTTGTGGCCACCATGGTGGGTTCCTTTAGAAAGAGATTTATTTAAGGACGTCAAAGAAACTGAGTGGCAGCTGCCTCTGAGAATCTGGCGTAGGGAGGTCTCGTCTTCCTGGGGTTATACCCGTTCAAATGCAGAGACAGAGAAGAAACGGGAAGAACTGATCGTGCACAATAGATTCCAAGTTAAAGGTGTGGGGATCTAGAGAGGAGCGTTCAGTAAGCCCCGCACGGGCGTGCTCAGCTCCGTCCCGCATCAGGGAGCCAGGCCAGGAACCGAAATCGGGATGTGGGCCGACGCTTAACCTGGTCAGTTGTCCCCTTGGCGTAGAAGACACCAGCACACCCCCTCCACTTCGGACAGACGCCGTGGCCAGCCCAGAGCCCCAGCAGCTCCATTCACAAGGTGCTTGGGAAAATCAACTTAGGTGTCTCCATTTGTAATTCAGCAATGTGATAGAGCGTCTGTGGGAGAAGCCTTATTCCTGCAACGGCTGTGTGTGTGTGATGGGCCAGAGCCCGGGGGAGTCAGGAGCTCAGACTCAAGTGAAGCTCAGAGTGAACAGGGAGGGTCACAGCCGCACCGTCCCCCAACCCCCAGGCGGTCAGAATCCAGAGCGTGGGCCCAGGGCTGCCCCTGCCCGTCGGTCCCCAGAGAAAATGCCCGGTGTGTGCGGAGCTTTACCACCAGGGGGAGCCCGAGGCCGTGTCTAACGTGGGTGTGCGGGAGGGCGGAAGGAGGGTGTGAGCCAGCGTGTCTGTGTGTCCATGCGTGTGAGGGTGTGTGCAGGCGTGTCTTATTGTATATGTGTGGGTGTGAGGGTGTGAGCGTGTGTGCGTGTGCGGGTGTGTGCAGGCATGTCTTACTGTATACGTCTAGGTGTGAGGGTGTCTCTGTGAGCGTGTCTGTGCATGTGAGGGTGTGTCCATGCGTGTGAAGGCGTGTGCAGGGGTGTATATGTGTGAGTGTAAGGGTGTATTTGTGTGTCTTACTGTATGTGTGTGAGGGTGTGAGCCAGTGTGTCTGTGTGTCCACACATGTGAAGGTGTGTGCAGGCATGTCTTACTGTGTATGTGTGGGTGTGAGGGTGTCTCTGTGAGCGTGTGTCATGTGTATGTCCATACATGTGAGGGTGTGTGCAGCCCTGGCCTCCTGCACTAGTGTGGGTGTTCGTGTGTGCAGGTGAGTGTGTCTGCGTGTACTGTCGTGGGTTGGGATTTGTGTGTGCGGGTGAGTGTGTGTCTGCTTGTACTGTCGTGGGTTGGGATTTGTGTGTGCGGTTGAGTGTGTGTCTGCGTGTGCTGTTGTGGGTTGGGATTTGTGTGTGCGGGTGAGTGTGTGTCTGCGTGTACTGCTAGTGTGGGTGTTCATGTGTGCGGGTGAGTGGGTGTCTGCATGTACTGTCATGGGTTGGGATTCATGTGTGCGGGTGAGCATGTATCTGCGTGTACTGCTAGTGTGGGTGTTTGTGTGTGCGGGTGAGTGGGTGTCTGTGTGTACTGCTAGTGTGGGTGTTTGTGTGTGCAGGTGAGTGTGTGTCTGTGTGTACTGTCCTGGGTTGGGATTCATGTGTGCGGGTGAGCATGTATCTGCGTGTACTGCTAGTGTGGGTGTTTGTGTGTGCAGGTGAGAGGGTGTCTGCGTGTACTGTTGTGGGTTGGGATTCATGTGTGCAGGTGAGTGGGTGTCTGCGTGTACTGTCGTGGGTTGGGATTCGTGTGTACAGGTGAGAGGGTGTCTGCGTGTACTGTCGTGGGTTGGGATTCGTGTGTGCAGGTGAGTGTGCATCTGCGTGTACTGCTAGTGTGGGTGTTCGTGTGTGTGGGTGAGAGGGTGCATGTACTGTCATGGGTTGGGATTTGTGTGTGCAGGTGAGCGTGTATCTGCATGTACTGGTAGTGTGGGTGTTCATGTGTGTGAGTGTGTGCATGTACTGCTAGTGTGGGTGTTCGTGTGTGCGGGCGAGTGTGTGTCTGCGTGTACTGCTAGTGTGGGTGTTCGTGTGTGCGGGCGAGTGTGTGTCTGCGTGTACTGCTAGTGTGGGTGTTCGTGTGTGCGGGCGAGTGTGTGTCTGCGTGTACTGCTAGTGTGGGTGTTCGTGTGTGTGGGTGAGTGTGTGTCTGCGTGTACTGCTAGTGTGGGTGTTCGTGTGTGTGGGTGAGTGTGTGTCTGCGTGTACTGCTAGTGTGGGTGTTCGTGTGTGTGGGTGAGAGGGTGTCTGCATGTACTGTCGTGGGTTGGGAGCCGTGAATGCCACGCAAGCCCCGAAGCCCCCCAGCTTTCCGAGCAGCTGGCCTGTGACAGCGGCATCTCAGGCGGCTTGGCTTTGTAGTGGGGATCCCCCAGCAGGCTCCAGGACCAGGGTCTTCTCTTTGGCTCCAGGTGACCCCAGCAGACTGGCCCTGCACCTGGCCCTGTGTTGACACCTCCAGAGGGTTTGTGAGCAGAGATGGGGGCACCTGTGAGGTCAAGGGTGGTCTGTGTGTGGCAGCGGGACCTTGGGCCCAGGGGCAGCCTGTGGCTCTGAGAATGGCTGTGAGTACTTGGCAATGACCCTGTTAGTTGAGCCTGTACCCGGCAGGGCTGAGATCTCCCAGCATGTGGCATGGGCCCCTCACCACCCCAAGTATGGACCCTGATATGGTCTGGCTCTGTGTCCCCACCCAGATCTCATCTTGAGTTGTAACTGAATTGTAATCCCTATGTGTTGGTTGGCAGAGGGACCTCGTGGAGGTGATGAGATCATGGGGACGGTTCCCCCATGCTGTTCTCATGACAGTGAATGAGTCTCACGTGATCTGATGGTCTCATAAGCGCTTTTCCGCCTTTTGCTCTGTGCTCATTCTTTCTCCTTTCACCCTGTGAGGAGGTGCCTTCCGCCATGATTGTAAGTTTCCTGGGGCTTTCCCAACCAGGCGGAACTGTGAGTCAATTGAACCCCTTTTCTTTATAAATTACCCAGGCGAGTATTTCTTCAGAGCAATGTGAAAGAGGCCTCATAAAGACCCACTTCACAGATGCACCCAGACTCAGACCCTGAGGTGGGGCTGGGTGGCCGCAGGCTGCACAGGGGTCTCAAGTGAGTGTGGTGGGCTAGGCCACCCGTGGTTATGCTGCCCATTCCATCCTCCTGCCTGGGTGTGGGTCTTGGTGTGTGGGGTGGGATTACAGGGAGGAGCAGTGCCCTGGGCTGGCCTGCAATGGGGGGCCCAGCCAGGAGGCTCCCAGCAGGGTTGGCTCTTGGGAGTTGGGTCATGGAGGGTGGGGACATGAGGGTTGGGGGGAGGGCCCAGCTCCCTGACAGCTCTTGGGGCTCTGTGGCAGGGAGAGCAGGTCTGCTGGGGGCAGCTCATGCTTCTGGGATGCAGCCTTGCCCTGACCCACGGGCTCAGCCAAGGGCCAGGTGGGGCTCCCACAGAGCAGTGGGCCTTGGGCCTCAGCTTTTCCCAGGTGGAAGCTCTCGAGCAGATGAGAGGGGCTGCAAGCTCCTACGTGCTGGCTCCCCACGTCCCTGCTCCTCCTCTTCCTGGTCACCCCTGCCAGCCCCCTCCTCTGGTGCTTGACCTCGCCCTACTCCCCACCTCCCAGCCTGTGAGCAGCCTTGGCCCAGAGCTGCCCTTCCTGATTATGGTCGGGACTCCAGGCGTCTGCCCCTACGTTGGCCTTTGCCAACAGCTGCTCAACCTGCGAGGAGGTGCAGATCCAAGCTGGCCCTGCTCCTTGGATCTGATCATGGGCAGGGGGACGCAAACCACCCCTGAGAAGGGCTGCTCCACAGACACTGCAGGAGTGCCTGGGTCCCAGGACAGACCCTCTGTTGGGTGCAAGGGACAAGGATGGCTGTCCCCACGTCTCCTAGAGACCCTTCAGGTGGGAATCCTTTTAAGTGAAAATACTCAAAACAACCGAGCTCTCCAAGCTGTGGAGGGTGATTCTCAGGCTCCCCGCCCAGCGCTGCCGAAATCCTGTAGCCGGGGTGGATGGGGTGCCCTGGCTGCCTCCCCCAGCCCCTGACAAACCGGCCATCTGGCCTTGGCAGGTGACCCCTCCTCAGCATCATCCTTGACACCACCAAGGTGAATTTGCACCTACAGGTCCCAGCAGGACTTCGTTAATGAGCGTGCTCCTGCCTCAGGACTCTGCATATTCTCTTCCTCCCTGCGATGCCCGGACCCCGATGTCCCGGTTCTCCCCCTCTTCTCCCTCAGCTCTGTGCTCCAACGCCACCTTATCAGAGACCCCCCAAGCTGTGGATGGGGGCTGTGACCTTAGAGCCCCGAGTGGGGAGCACGCCCTTATCAGCAGGCCCCTGGCTTCCCCAGCCTCTGACCCGTCTGATGCCAAAGGCGTCAGTCATCAGGCGGGAGACACAGACAGCAGGAGCCAGGAAGAGTGGGGAGGGGAAGGGGAGGCTGGTGGGGGCTGCGTCTCGTCTGCTTGCTCCTGGCCCAGGCTTACCAGTGGTGGCCTGATGTGACAGGCTGGATCTGGCAGCTGGAGCGGCTCAGCATCCTCTCTGGGGAGGCGGGGAGGCCCTGAGGGAACGGGTGAGTGGAATGTGAGGTGCCGTGGTCACCTCCCTCTCTCTTGGGCAGACAAAGCACGCACCGGCCACGCGGGTGCCAGAGCAAGCTGCTGGATGCCAGGATGGGGCTGGCAGTGCCAAGGTGGGCACAGGCACGAGGGGCTGCTCGCCTCTGAGAGTCCAGGGAAGGCTCCTTGTCTCCCAGGCAGGTTTGTGTCATGGGGATGCTCCCCACATGATACTCACTGCTGGCATCGTGTGAAAGGGAGGGGGCACCTGCACTTTGCTTAGTCAGTCTCTCTTGTTCCTGTCCTTAAGGCATCCTGACCCGCCCCGCAGCCAGCCCACTCGCCTGCCTGGAGGGTTTGAGGTATTCTCTAGGCTCAGGGGGAGAGCTCCTTCCGGCTAGTCTTAGATCACAGGAGCTGATAGAACCCTAAAATGATCCAGCCCAGCCCCCTCATTTAGCAGATGGGGAAACAGGTAGGAGAAAAAGCATCTGTCCCTGGTCCCTCACAGCCTTTTCCTAACATCGCGGTTATCACCACCACCACCATCATCATCATCCCCATCATAACCAACACCATCATCATCCCCATCCCCATCATCTCCATCACCACCATCATTTCCATCATCACCACCACCATCACCCTCACGACCACAATCACCATTACTACCATCATCAGCATAATCACCACCATCATCTGCATCACCACCACCACCACCGTCATCCCCATCATCACCATCTCCATCAGCACCATCATCCCCATCATCACCACCACAACCACCACCATCATCCCCATCATCACCACCATCACCACCATCATCACCACCATCACCATCACCACCACCACCATCACCATCATCACCCCCACCACCACCACCATCACTATCATCACCATTACCATCATCACCATCGTCACCATCATTACTATCATCACCACCACCATCGCCATCAGCACCATTATTATTGTCACCATCACCATCATCACCATCACCATCACCATCTTCACCATCACCACCATCATCACCATCACGATTTTCACTATCATCATCATCATCACCATCTTCACCATCATCACCAACATCACCATTTTCACTGTCATCATCATCACCATCACCATCTTCATCATCCCCATCACCATCTTCATCATCCCCATCACCGCCATCATCACAACCATCATCATTATCTTAGCACCCACCCCCACCGCGGGAAAGTGCTGTGGCCCCTTTTCTGTCCCTACGGGCTCTGGTCCTTTGCCTTTTGAATAGCAGAAGGTCAGAACAGAGCCTGGAGATTAACTCCAGAAAAAAACCCTCCTCTTTACCCTTTAGTTTCTGGTTCTCTTCGAAACCTCCTGCCTGTGCCTTTAGAGCAGACCTCCCATTCTTCATCTTCCTGAGGTATGTTTGAACTCCATGAGACACCCTCCTACAATTTCAGTTCACCTGCTGGATGATGGTTCTGTGGGCTGGGGGCTTTCTCACTGAGCAGTCACTGCCATTTACTGTTCCTTGGTGCCAGGTGGGGGCTTGGGCCCCTCCTCTGCATCCTCCACCATCACCCTCCAAGGGCCATGAGGGATCTTGGGCTTGGGCCTGGCCCCATCTTGGGTGGGACTTGGTGGGCACCCTACTCTAAGCCAGCTGCAGGTGCACCTACTATGGTCAGTCACTGGCCAAGGGCTAAGGAGACAGTTCCCACCCTCGTGGGCTCATGGTCCAGTGGGGTCATGGCATTGGCCCAATGACCCCAAAGGTGGTGAAGTTGGGGAAGCTGGGACTCCCTCCAGAGCTCAAGGACCACAGCAGGTGCCCAGGGATTTGAGGCAGGCCCTTGTGGTTTCAAGCTCAGCAGTCTTCTTGTGTGGGGGACGTCACAGACCCGCTTAATGCCCCCAGAGGGGAGGGCTAGGAACTCGCTGGAGAGTAGTGGGAGGTTGACTGTATGCCAGGGAGGGGGTGAGCCCCACCCCCTGGAGTAGGCAAGTAACAACTGAAAGACTGCCTCAGGCAGGTGGGCGCTTGGCCTGAGTGTCCCCTGCTCCTCTTTAAGGCGCGTGTGGGGACCCCACAGCACAGGGTGAGCTCAGGCCCCTGCTGTGCCCGGGGACGCTCGGCCACAGAGCACGCTGGCTGCAGCGCCACATGGGCCCTGCCAGGCTGCACGAGAACCTCTTGACGTAGCGATTCCCAGGCCAAACCCAGCCACGTTTGTGTTGCGGCTCCACACAGACGGGCCACGACTCCTGTCATCAGCAAACTCTCTGAGGGTAAGGAGCTGCCACCCGAGGGTCACCTCCATAGCTGTGCTTCTCCTTCTGCCACACCCAGGAGAGTGGATTTGCTGTGAGCAGGGGCTGGCCGCTCATGCTCTTAGGCAGAACAGTTGCGGACTGGTCCCTGTGTCCCCGCCACATGCCCTGGACATGAGGTTTGGCTCATCTCAAGGGTGGACCTGGGTCACAGGGCCCGGCTGGCCGACATGAGGCTGAGTGCCAGCTCCTATTTGCCCCTCCATGTTGACCTGCCCTGTGGGGCCCCTGGGCAGGGAGACCCCGGCCCCAGGCTGACTCTGACACTCCCCGCAATGTTGGAGCTGCTGGACAGGCAGACCCTGGCCCCAGGCTGACTCTGACAGCTCCCTGCAATGTGCCCGTGTCATGCGGATTTGGCCTCAGGTCAGGTCTCGTCAGGGACACTCTGTCTTCAGAGAACACAGCCCACACAGTGGCTGATTCCAAGGGTCTCAGAGACTCTCCAGATAGTGCTGAATGAGGGGGCCAGGGCCCCAAGGTGGCCCAGGGTCCTGTGGGGAGACTCCCTGACCCCAAGAGACTCCCAGTGTGTGGCGTTGTCTACCCAGCCAGCCTCCCCTACTGCCCAGGTATAGAGCCGGGCTCCAGCCCGGCCAGTAGGTGTGCTCTAGGGCCCCAGAGGCCACTGGGCCTTGTGCCTGCCCGGGCTCAGACCCTGTGGTTCAGCCAGGAGGAGCATCCACCTGGGAGCCTTGAGCCGAGAAATAGGTGGGGCAGGCCCGGATGGCAGGTGGACTTGAAATTCCCCGGCAAACACGACAGGAGGGAATACATGGGGGCAATTACATGGTCCTTCTTCCTCCTACCCCATCAATACATTTTTTTTTCTTTTAAAAAAAGAAATGTAGTTTCTCTGAAAATTTATCCATGGTGATTTTTAAAAGTTGGCAGAGGCGTCGTTCTGGCTGCGGATCAGTGCTTCTGGAACAAGCAGGCCCATGAGTCTCTGAGGCTTCCCTTGCAGATTCCCTCCCGAGGTGGAGGTAGGGCGCGGCAGGGTCGACGGGGGACGCAGTGCCCTTTGCGATGGCCAGGGAGATGGGGGGCCCTGAGATACCCTCATGTTCCTTCCCTCTGTCTTCTGTCCCACCCCCTCCTGTCCTGGCTTGGTCACCTGCCTGCTGGGTGACTTCCGGGAGTCCTCACCCCTCCCCAGGCCTCAGTTTCCCCATCTGTTTAGTAAGAGCTGGGTTAGTGCAGAGGCCACCAACCCAGGACAGGCCCACATGTCCCAGAGGTGACTGGCCAGGAGTGTCGGATGGCGGGGATGGCAGCAGTGGGGGCTCTGCTGGGGAAAGTGCAGCCACCCAGAGCAGCGGACCCTCATCCTGGCCCCATGTGGCTGGTCTTTCAGCCTTCCAAGGGGAGCCGGATCCAGGTCTTTATGCTCAGTCTCCTGATTTTAAAGTTGGCAACTAATTAAAATAATTTTAAAACCCTGTGCACACTACACAAAGCGTTTGAGAGGATGGGATTCGGCAGGTCGTTATTTTAACTAACATCTTCCATTAGTGTGGTGCATTTGTTATGCTAAAAGAATCGCTTTTGACACATTTTGATTTTAAAAGCCCATGGAGCTGCCCCCTCCTCCCTCTGGGGTTGGACCAAGAGCTGGGCCTTTGCTGATGGCTGAATGAGTCCCTGGGCCAGGGAGGTCCCAGTGATGGGGCTGCCCGGAGTTGCTTGCCCCTTTGCCCCTTTGGCCCATTGGCCTGTGGGCACAGCCCCATCATGGCCTCCCCCAGCACGGCTTCCCCCAGCACGGCCTCCCAGGTGGCCTTAGCCTGATGGCGGCAGCAGGAAGGAGAGGGGCGGAGCTTCCGCTGAGAGCTGGAGCTGCCACCACGCCCGGGGATCGGGGGCACCTAGGGGCCATGGTGTCCACCTCTTGCACGATGGGACCAGCTGGCCTCCGGGGCCACGCCACAAACAGCCAGGGGACAGTACTGAGTAGGGGTGGGAGACTTCCAGGACCCCTGCCTTGCTTTCAGCCTGTGGGGCATGGGGGCTGCTGAGTGGGGCCCTACCTGAGTGAGGGGTTTCTGGGGACAGGCTGGGCACACATCCTGGCAGGGCCAGTCTTTGGGTGGCAGCCCTGGCCACTGTCCCTGCGATGAATGATGGGGACGCTCAGCAACCCCCTGCCTGTGATGCGGTGTGGCCAGAGGGCCTTCGGCTCCCTAGCCTTGTCCCTGCCTTCAATTAGCTCAGAAGTGGGGCGAGAGCAGCCAGACAACAGCTTTGCAGCAGGGCCCCGACTCAACACCGCCTGTGTTCCCACACCGCAAAGACGTTCCTGGACCGACCCACGATGGAAGTGTGTTTGGTTCCAGGAGGCGTCCAGGGAGCTGGTCAAAGAGCTGCTCCCTGCCCCAGGGGCCCTGGCGGAGCCCAGTGAGGTGGGGGCACTTTCCAGCCGCCGCTCCCTGCCACAGGGTCAGTCACTGGCAGACGCTGGAGGAGCCCATCCGACCGGGTGCTGGCCCTGCCTGGAGTGCCCTGGCCCTGCAGGAGGAGGAGGGAGTCGAGGGCCAGCATCTGCTCCTGAAGGCAGGGGAACCCCTGCAGCAGGGCCACCCCAGCAGAGGGGGTGGGTGGGGTTGGACCTGCAGGTGGGGGAAGAACGGGCCCCAGCAGGGGAGAGGGCTCTGTGTGCCTCTGCTGGCCTGGAGGCAGCACCCACTGGACATTTCATGACGGGTTGCTGGTGTGATGGGGTGCGAGCTTGTCATCCAACTGTCACCTGGCAGGATTCCTGCCCCTGCCCCAGGGGGCAGATCCCCCTGGAGCTGAGGGCCTCAGGCCAACCACATACCTGGAGTCCGGTATGTTCAGGACATGCAGGGACCCAGCCAGACCAGCTGGTGGCCCTAAGGCAGAGCGCTGGGTGGGCGACGAGGCAGCAAGCTCACGCAGAGCCCAGGCGGGGGAGAAAGCACCCCAGGCTTCTCAAAGTGGGTTCCTCCCAGCACTACTGTCCAGAGCTGATCCAAGACAGGGGTGAGGGGTGGCGCTAACCAGCCTGGGGCTGGCAAGGTGCACGGCATAGGCAAAGCTCGCCCGAGCTGAGAGCCACCTGCCTGTGTCCTGTGCCAGCACTTCGGGAGTCCTATCACTGCCCCGGACCATGGCCAACACTGCACACCAGCTTGTGGAAAGGCAGCTCCGTCCGTCTGCTCAGCACCCCGGAGCCTGTGGGGTGACCCATGGGTGACCCTTCGTTTCATCCAAGGTGGTTCTGCTCTACACCTTGTGTTTACAGCCTTGCTGGCTATGATCGACAGCTTGATTTTGTCCTCAAAAACCCACCCTCTCTACCCCTCCACGCCTTCACCCTTCACCCTCCACCCTCCACCCTCCACTCCTCACCTCTCCACCCCTCCACCCTCACCCCTTCACCCCTCCATCCCTCCACCCCTCCATCCTCCACCCCTCAACCCTCCACCCCAACACTCCTCCACCCTCACCGCTTTACCCATCCACCTTCTACCCTCCACCCCTCCATCCCTCCACCCCTCCATCCTCCACCCTCCACCCCTACCTCTCCACCCCTCCACCCTCACCCCTTCACCCCTCCATCCTCTACCCCTCCACCCCCCACCCCTCAACCCTCCACCCCACCACTCCTCCACCCTCACCCCTTTACCCCTCCACCTTTCACCCTCTACTCTCCACCCTCCACTCCTCACCTCTCCACCCCTCCAACCTCACCCCTCCACCCCTCCACCCTCACCCCTTCACCCCTCCATGCTCCACCCCTCAACCCTCCACCCCTCCACTCCTCCACCATCACCCCTTTACCCCTCCACCTTCCACCCTCTACCCCTCCATCCCTCCACTCCTCCACCTTCCACCCTCCACCCTCCACTCCTCACCTCTCCACCCCTCCACTCCTCCACCCTCACCCCTTCACCCCTCCACCCTTTACCCACCAACCCTCCATTCCTCCACCCCTTTCATGCCTCCATCCTCCACCCCTCTAATCTCCACCCCTCCACTCCTCCACCCTTACCTCTCCACCCCTCCACTCCTCCACCTCTCCATCCTCCACACCTCCACCCCTCCACCCTCCACCCCTCCATCCTCCACTCCCCACTCCTCACCTCTCCACCCCTCACCCCTCCATCCTCCACCCCTCCATCCTCCACCCCTCAACCTTCCATCCCTCTACCCCTTCACACCTCCACCCTCCACCCCTCTAATATCTACCCCTCTACTCCTCCAGCCCTCCACTCCTCCACCCCTCCATCCTCCACACCTCCACTGCTCCACCCTCCACCCCTCCACCCCTCCACTCCTCCATCCTCCACCCCTCCATCCTCCACAACTCCATCCCTCCACCCTCCACCCCCCACCCTCCATCCTCCATCTCTCCACCCCACATCCTCCACCCCTCCACCCTCCACCCCTCTGCCTTCCATCCCTTCATCTCTTCACTCCTCCATCCCTCCACCCCTCCATCCTCCACCCCTCCACCCACCATCCCTCCACCCCTTCACCCCTCCACCCCTCCACCCTCCATCCTCCACCCCTCCACCCCTCCATCCCTCCACCCCTCCACCCCTACATCCTCCACCCCTCTACCCCTCCACCCCTCCATCCTCCACCCCTCCACCCTTCCATCTTTCACCCCTCCACCCCTCCATCCTCCACACCTCCACCAATCCACCCCTCCATTCCTTCACCCTTCCATCCTCCACCCCTCCACTGCTCCACTCCTCCACCCCTCCACTGCTCCACTCCTCCACCCCCCACCTCCACCCTCCATCCTTCCACCCCTCCATCCTACACCCCTCCACCCCTCCATCCTCCACCCCTCCACCCCTCCACCTTCCATTCTTTCACCCTCCCATCCTCCACCCCTCCACCCTCCACCCCTCCACCCTCCACCCCTCCACAATCCACCTATCCACCCCTCCACCCCTTCATCCTCCACCCCTCCACCCTCGACCCTTGCATCCTCCATCCCCTCCACCCCTTCATCCTCCACCCCTCCACCCTCCCCCACTTCACCCCTCCATCCTCCACCCCTCCACCCCTCTGTTCTCCACCCCTCCACCCTCCATCCCTTCACCCTTCCATCCTCCATCCCCTCCACCCCTCCAGCCTCCTTCCCTTCACCCCTCCATCCCACCACCCTCCACCCCTCCATCCTCCACCCCTCCACCCTCCACCCCTCCACCCCTCCACCCTCCCCCTCTCCACCCCTCCACCCCTCCACCTCTCCACCCCTCCACCCCTCCACCCTCCATCCTCCACCTCTCCACCCCTCCACCTTCCACACCTCCACCCCTCACCCCTCCAACCCTCCACCTCTCCATCCCTCCATCCTCCACCCCTCCACCCCTCCACCTTCCACACCTCCACCCCTCACCCCTCCATCCCTCCATCCCTCCACCCTCCATCCCTCCACCCTCCACCCTCCACCCCTCCACCCCTCCACCACTCCACCCCTCCACCCCTCCATCCCTCCACCCCTCCATCCCTCCACCCTTCCATCCTCTACCCCTCCATCCCTCTCTCCCTCCACCCTTCCATCCTCTACCCCTCCACTCCTCCATCCTTCTGCTGATTAACTACTCCCAGAGCTCAGCACGTTCTCTAGGAATATCTCCTCTTGTGGGTCCTCTCACCTGCCCTGATGGTGAGGAAGGTCAGGCCCAGATGGGGGTCCGGGCTGGGTGTGCCAGAGGGGCAAGGCAGAACCCTTAGCTCTTCCTGCTGCCCCAGGGCCTGAGTTGGGGCAGGAATGCAGGGAAGAGGACCATGGTGCCTGAGCAAAGCTGTCCCCCATAAGCCTCTCTGTTCGCTCTTCCTGACGCCCTCTCGCCCTCCTGCCCTCTGCCCCTCTTGGGGGAGATACAGCCTCTGTTCACACTCGTGTGCCAGCATGCCTGTCTGTCCAGGGCCCTTTGATGCCACCAACACCTGATGAAGGCAGGCTGGGTGCTGCCGTGCCCCCCATTTTAAAGATGAGGAAACTGAGGCTGAGATGGGTGAAGTAACCACAACCTGACCCAGGAAGGGCCAGGCCCACCTCTGGCAGTGGCCCTGATGCTGATGAAGATGTCTTGGAAAGGTACAGCGTGAAAGGCTTGGCCTCGCAGATGGAATTTCCCATGTCAGGGAGCAAGAGTTTTCTGGCCTTTTCAGGGACCCTGTAAACAGCCTCTGGGCCCCCAGGCTGGCCCAGGCCAGCAGGCTGCAGTCTGACTCAGCTTTCTGTGAGGGTCAGGCTGTCCTGGCTTTGCCACGCCCCAGCCCATCCCCCACTTAGCCAGGCACCTCCCCACTGCCTGGCGCTGAGGCTTCACCCTCCCATTGCAGCACGCGGGGGGACCACCCTGGCCCCAGTGCAGGGGTGTCCGGGAGTCTCTGGGGTGCCCTCTGCCCCAGGCTGTAAAGCCTCCCATGGCAGGCCCTCCTCCAGCCTAGCTCAGATCCCCACCCCACGCCTTGCACCTGTCCACTCCTGGCTTTAAATAGCCATGACGAGCTGTCCAGCTCCTCCCTGCTCTGATGGGGCCAGCACAGACTTCCCCAAAATGCTGCCTCTTTCCACGGCCCATGGGCAGGCCAACCAGTCCTGGGTGCAGCAGGAAAATGGCCAGAGGACGCTCAGCGTGGCTGGAGAGCCGGGATGCCTTGGTCCAGGCCAGGCTTGCCGCGGCCTTGGAGAGGACAGAGAGGCAGGGCTTGGGGCGGTGGCTCTCATGACAGTGGAATGGCCTGTCTGTGAAGCCTGGGCAGTAGCCGCTCCCGAGTCCCTGGTTCCATGGTCCCCCAAAAGGCCGTGGTGGTTAAGCCCTTTGCGCATGGGCAGGTGGCAAGTGCAGCCGTAGAGCCCCGCGTTAGTGCCTGTGCTGGTCTCCCGCCCAGCTCCGGGTCTGGGTGAGGGTGGAGGGTGCCCGGAGCTGAGCATGGAGCCCAGCCGAGGCCTGTCTCGGACATACCCTCTGTGGCCTCCCTGTGCCCGAGCAGAGTGAGCCGAGGCTGCTCTCCAGCGGCTGCACCTCAGTGCTCTGGCTCTGTGGCTATTTTTAACCTGCGTATGGTAAATGCATTTCTACAGGAAAACCACTCTCCTCGATCAATCCCTGCAGCTGCTCGGCATGGGTGGCAGGGCTCACACACAGCCCGTCTGCTCCTGTCCAGGCTGCTGAGGACTGTAACCGAAGCCTATCAGCTGACCAGGAGGGATAAATCCGGCTCCTCTGACAACTGTTTCTTGCTGGTCTTCTCTGGGGACAGACACCCCTCCCCACCCACCCCCTGCTGCTCCTTAATATAACTCTGAAGTCATGCCTAGTGCCCAGAGGATGGCTTGGGAAGAGAACTTGGGCCTGGGTTCCCAGGTGATTGGGGGCACAGGGTGGTGGTGGCTGGAGCAGGAGCATGAAGCCCCAGGCTTCGCTCTCAGGGAGTGAGGGAGGCTTGTCTTGGGGCAGTGTCCTGGCACCATTGAGCTGGGGGTTAACTCAGAGCCATGATCCCCCTCAGGTTGCCTGCAAAGTACCCCAGGGCTGAACTCATGGGGGATTTTGGGAGAGAGCTGGCTTTTGTCAGATCCTCAAAGGGATCCTTGAACTAAGAGGTAAAGAGGCCCCAGTCTGAGGTGCCCCTCTGCCGGCTGCCTGCGACGCTGCAGGGAAGGTCCTGGTACCTGCTCAGAGGGTCTCCCCACCCTCCTGGTCTGCAGGCCCCGCCTGGAGCACTCTCTGCCCCCGCTTCCTTCCCATTGTCCTCTGCACGTCACCCTCAGCTGCACTTTGCACTCGTGCTGCTTTCTTTGCTGTTTGCTTCTCCCCTAGGAGCTCTGCCAGGGCAGAGGCCTGCTCGTTCATGGAGTTACTCCGGTGCCTGGAGCAATGCTGGGTACAGAGTAGCAGCCTAGCAAATATGTGCAGAATGTTCCAGAAGAAGGTACAGGGCGGCATATCAGTCAGGACAGGCCAAGCTACACTTCAGGAACAAATACACCCGCCCCATGTCTGTGTGGCCTCAGACAACAAACGTTGATTTCTTTGTTCACTTTGAGCATCCCGGAGCCATGGTGGCCGCTGTGGACAGGACAGGACGTGGCCTACCACGTTTCTGCTTGCGTGTCCTGCCCACGTGTCTGCTTGCGTGTCTGCTAGTGTGTCCTGCCCATGTGTCCTGCCCGGGGTCTTCTGCACATCACAAGGCTCTTGACATTTCTCTTGTCAGACCAGGTCCACGGCCAAGGAAGGCAGTAGGACTCTTGGGGTAGGAAGGACGGGAGCTGGGAATCGGGGCAAGGGCCCTTCGGCCAGAGGAGGTTCTGGTGAGTGTGGGGGTGGTGTCACTTGGGGCCACCGGGAAGCTCCCTGCCCTGCTTGGCATTGTGTGGTGGGCACGGCCCCGCAGAGGGAGAGGGCTCATGGAGGAAGGAGAGGGCTTTTTCCTGGAGCAGGGATGGCTTTGCGTCACCCCTCATCCTTTGGAACTGGATCAGAGCCGGCGAAGGAGCCCTGGCCCACAGCCCCAGCCCCATCCCTGTGTGGCCCTCCCTGAGGCTCCCTGGGGGAGGCTGAGCTGGCACAGGTACATCAGCCATGCCTTCCTGCGTGTGCCTGTGACCTTTGACACGACTTGCGAGGCAGTTTCATTTGGGGTCTTTATTTTCCAGCCAGGCCTTGGAGGCTCAGTTGATCTCAACAGGGAGGCAAATACATTGTGACCTTCTGCTGGGAAAGATGTTAACTTTTGCAGTACCCCGTGGGCGATGACACGTGGGACAGGGGAAGGGACGTGTCTGTCGTGGGTGCGTGAGGCTGCAGGGACGCCGCCTCTCCAGGCTTGAGGACCCTCTGCCAGGCCTCGGAGCTGGGACGTGATGGCTGTCACATCTAGTCCCTACTCTGGGGTTGGGAAGCTGAAGCCAAGGGAGGCAAGGATGCCTGGGGCCTGCCAGGGAGAGGAGACAGGGTCCGAGGTGGGGAAGCTGAGGCTAGGGGAAGGAAGGGTGCCCGGGGCCCACTGGGGAGAGGAGGCAGGGCTGGGTTACCACCATCCACCTGCCTGCGAAGGGTCGGCCAGGCCTCGGCCACACTGAATTAGCGGCTCAGACGGTCTCTGGTCCTTCCTGTGCCCTGGTGAGCAAAGCCTGTGCGCCCTAGTGTCCCTTGCCTCTTGGGGCTCATGTGGGGGTGACGGCATCAAAGTGCACGACAGCATTGTCATCATGGGGAATCTGGGGGAGCTGAATCCATGCCCAGGGGCCTAGGAGAGGCTGGTGACGGTGAGGACCACTAGGGAGGGGCCGTGAACCTCCAGGGCTGAGAGGGAGACTCATTTTTTATGCCATTTGGCGCAGTTAGATTTTAGAAAAACACACGTGGATATACTGTCTTTGAAGAAAATGAAAATAAAACCAGTAACAACAACAACGATGGCGTTAGTAGTCATAGTAACACGGCTCTGGAGGTCAAGGCTGGCGGCCCCGGCCATTCCCAGGTTTGCTTTTGTCCGGCCCTGGCCCTGCTCTCTCTCCATTGTGGGGGCCTGTCAGTGCTGGGGAGACTGTGGGCTGCTCGGTGTTGGGACCCACACAGGTGCTCCCGGTTCCTCCTGGCTGGAGGTCTCTTCCCTGGAAGAGGTGAGGGGAGTTGGGAGGGACCACCTATACCAGATGCCCCACGACCCACCCAGGGTCCTGAGCTCAGAGATGCTCAGGAGACAGGAGACGCACCAGGCAGGGCGGGTGGTCGCCGGGTGCCGGGAGATGAGGGTCCTGAGCTCAGAGATGCTCAGGAGACAGGAAACGCACCAGGCAGGGCGAGTGGTCACCAGGTGCCAGGAGATGAACGGTGTTAGGTGTCCTGAGCTCAGAGATGCTCAGGAGACAAGAGACCCACCAGGCAGGGGGGGTGGTCACCGGGTGCCGGGAGATGAACCGTGTTGGGTCAGTGCCCTCACTCCTGCTGACCCCAGACACCAGGTCCATGTGAAACCAAAGCTGGTTTTTGTTATTGTCACCAGGCTCACAGAAGAGTGGAAATTGCGTTTTTGGAAGTCAGGATGTGGCTTCTGTCCAGGGCATGGCTGAACTTCAAGACGGGAGAGGGACCCTGAGGCCCGGGGGCCGGGGAGCCTGCTGTGTTGACTGTGAATACTGAGCTGCCGAGGGCGACAGTTTAAAATCACCACTGAGACTCTTGGTGGCCCCATGGAATGGCCTAGGGTTCACAGATGCCCAGGTCAAGACACAGATTGTGCAGAAACTTCTGCAGATGGGCGTCCACCCCCTTCAGAGACCCCTGGCCCCGGCCTGCATCTGAGTGTGACGCCTTTATCCGAGGCTGTTCACCGGCTCTGCCCGTCCACTCGGAAACCCGCAGGTGGGCCTGGTTCACCCCAGGGGTGTAGGGGTGCTAGGGAAAGTGCTTCTGCCACGAGAGCCGTGGGGATGTGGTCACCTGGGCTGGGCAGGCTGGGTGTCAGTGCTGGACCTGGGGATCAACCTCGTTGCAGCCTGTGACCTGGACGTCACCCACTCTGCATCTCAGAGGCTCTGAGGGGCCCAGCTCTTTGTCCACAGTCACCCACATGGAGTCGGCAGTGCTGGGGCTTGACTTGGACTTCGGTGTCCCCAGGGGAGACATTTGCTTCCACCCCATGGTAACGATTCCCTAGGTGCACCGGCGGGGCCAAGCCTTCCAGAAGAACCCACATTTACTGGGTCAGAGGTGCCTGGGGACGGGGAGGACCTTCCATATCATTTCAGCTCCACGCAGAATGCGTGTCAGGGAGAGGAATCGAGGTGCTGAATCAGTGAAGCCAGGTGGAGAGGTACAGAGCCCAGCATGGCCACAGAGCCAGTGCTCCCTCAAGGCAGCCCTGGGTGCGGGGGCCACAGAGCTGCGGGCGCAGGCTGAAGGAGGCGGCCCCGCGCCCACCTGTCCCCACCTTGCTGGGGCCCACACAGGCTCCTAGGACCTGGGGTCTCCAGCCTGGGGCACTGCCCCCTCCACAGAGGCAGGTGAGAATAAAGGCACAGCTTTTGGGTACTTACTACCTGGCAAGCCCACGAGAGCTGAGGTTTCCCGGGCTGTAGCCACAGCCGTTAGTTTCAGAGGTGCTGTGTGACTGTCGCACATGGTGTAAAATTTTTGGTGGGCATTAATTGAGCCAATGATATAATTCCTGCTTAAACCGAGAGCTTCTCCGGGTCCCAAAGTTAAGAGTAAATCTGTAGACATTTATCTTATTGCTGCAAAGGGAAACACATCCCAGATGAATTCAGCCAGGAGCCCGAGTCTGCCCCATCCTGGAGTCTGTCCCTCTGCTGACCACTGGGAGGAGACTCCAGGTTTGGGGCATCCATGGTGACCGCTTCCACCACGGGCTTGTCTGCAGCACCAATCTGCGGGCTCATTAGTGCTGGGCATGCAGCCTGGGGACGCTCACAGCCACCTCTGACGCCCACCCGGCAGGAGACTATGGGGGCCTGTTGTCCTCCAGCCTGAGACCCCCGAGCCCCGGCTACACCCAGCCCTGGGCAGGGTCCTGCATAGGACACTGTAGATGCAAAGGCCACAGAGGTATGACCAGCATGCTGGCTGGCACGAGGGGCAGGGAGTGGTGGGACCTGTGGGGAGCCGGGGAGCATCTGCCCATCTGGAGACATGGCCCTCGGTGCCCCCTGAGGGGCCCTGGGAGGTCAGAGACACTCACCCATGCAGGCCAGAGCAGGCCCGTCTAGAGCTGGCTTAGGCCATGGGCTTCTGATTTCAGGGCCCATCAGATTGGAAGCTGCAAGGGGACCAGAGCCGCTCACCCTGCACGGGCCAGGCACGCAGCAGGCACCTAAAAATGCTTGTGAATGAACCAAGGATGCAGGCAGAGGCCTGGTGGAATGAATGAATGAGTGGGGCAGTGGGGGCAGCAGGGCTAGGTTCATTGTGAGGGCTGTGGAACCAGCCCCTCTGGGTTCCAGCCCCATCCCCACGTTCAGCTCTGAGAAGGTGCCAGGCTCAGCTTTCTGATTTGCAAGTGGGTAGATACTGAGAGCCTGTCCTCACCCGAGCAGCACTCAGCCAGGGCCTCACGGTGGCTCAACAGGCGCTGAACAGGGGAGGAGTGGGTTTTGGGAAGTGGGGAGGGTGGGGCCTGTGCCTGTGTGCGGGGTCGCAGGGTGAAGTCCTGGGACAAGGACGAAGAGGGAGGCAGCACCCGCCCGACCCCCGACCTTCTAGACCGATTCCCTCAGAGAAGAGCTCTGATCTCAGGTGACCGGGCTGTTACAGCCACACCTGTGCCACGGCCATCACAGGCCATCTTCTGTTTTGTGGCTGCCTCGGGTGACCTTCAGCCTGTGGGGCACACGCCTCAGCCACAGGGTCCTCACTGCCTCCCCTCCACTCACCCTTCACCAAGAGCCACGGTGGGGGGTTCCAAAACTAGCCAGGTCACCCCACATCCTGCAGAGCTGGTGCCATGAGGTGTGGCTCCCCACAACAGCCTATTCCATCCCCCCCACAGCCTCCCCACGCCCCCCTCACAGCCTCCCCCATCCCCCGCACAGCCTCCCCCAAGACCCCCACATCCTCCCTATGCACCCCCAACAGCCTCTCCCATCCCCCCCCACAGCCTCCCCCATCCCCCACACAGCCTCCCCCATGACCCCCACAGCCTCCCTATGCACCCCCAACAGCCTCTCCCATCCCCCCCCCACAGCCTCCTCCACTGCCCCGCACGCCTCCCCCATGCCCCCAGGAAGAACAGCAGGTCCGCCCCAGGCTCCCTGGGCCCCCAGCCAGTGAGGTCTTCTTGGGACTACAGGGCGTGGGTGTCCTCTGGGGCCACCCCAGTACAGCACACAAAAGCCAGCCAGGGCAGCTGCCAGCTCAGCTGTCAGGGGAAGAGGACATTATGGTCCAGGGACGGGCAGGCCTGTGGGCTGACCCGGGACCCCAGCACCTACTCAGGAAGGAGAGCTACCCCTCCCAGCTTGGATCCTGCAGCTGTGCTTGGGACCCACGGACGCCAAGGCAGGTGGCCAGGGCACCCCACCCCACTGCACCCCACCTTAGGAGATGTCCCAGGTGTCCCCAAGCCTTCGTTTCAGTGCTTGGCCCCTGAACGCTCCCATCACAGGGTTTACCAGCCCAGGCAGCAGCTGTGGGTTTCCCACATCCAGGGCTGGGCCCCCCAAGGGCTCTTGGCAAGTGTTCATTCCCCAAGGAGCCACCAGGAGCGCGTGTCCTCTATCTCTGTGAGGGGACCCAGGTGTCATCTTTGTTCCTGGCGGTGCTGGAAAAGATCAGGGCTCCCTATCAAGGCCCCCAGCTGGGCACCAGAGGACTTTGGAGGAGGCAAGGTCCCAGCCGCATGGCCCTTCTGAGAGCACATGGTTCTGTCTGAAGATTCTGAGTCCCTCTGAGGACCCCAAGATTCAGGTCACACCTGGACATTCTCCAGTTCCCTCCCGGGGGTAGCCCCCTGAGCATGGGAAAGAGGATGGGGTGGGGGGGCACTAGCCCAGGGTCTTCTCTTGAGGACTGACTGCACCCCTGCCCCAGGAACAGAATTATGGGGCCTTGAGGCCCGCAGTTCATGCCGAGAGCCCCTTGGGGACCTCAGGGCAGGTGTGTGGGGCCTCCTGGGCCGGTGCTGCTTTGGCTGTCCCAGGGCTGAGCTGGGCGAGTGCTCACTGAGCTGTAAGTGGGCAGGAGGGGCCGGGACTTGGACCCACCCACCTGTCTCGGCAGTTCAAGTGCTTCTGGGATCAAGGGTCCTGAGATAGCTGCCCTGGCCGATGCCCATTGGGAATGCCTGTGACGGGGCTGGTAGGAGGCTTTCTAATCCTCTGAGGGTGGCGCCTGAGTCACCCAGCAGGAGCAGGCCCTGCCCTGCCCTCCACAGCCGCTGTGCCGTTGGGTGTGCATGGGTCTTGGTACGTGGACACCTTGTCTCTTGTCCCGAAGCTGAGAGGGCCAGATTCTCCCCACAACCCCTCCTGTGCCAGAACTTGGATGCACACCCGGGTGGCTCTTGGGACCCACGGCTCTGGATGCCTGGCCCAGAAGAGCGGGGCAAGTTGAGAAATTATTCTTGGTGCTGGGGGTGGCATTGAGTCTCTAGGGGTCCAAAACTCTAACCACACTGACTTGGGTGGGGCTTAGTCTGCCGGGGTCCCCAGCAACAGGCCCCATTTCTGCTAAGGTCCAGAGCCCTCTGTCGCTGGCCACCCTAAGCCCTGGTGGATGCGGTGGAGAGGACAGACTTTCTGGGGCCATCAGCTGTGGCTGAGGGCTCGGAATCTCCAAGCACCCCCACCCCCTCCATTATCTGTGAGTCTTGGAGGAAGTGGAGGCGGAGGGCAGGCGTCCTCAGCTCCGCTTTGCTGATGGGGTCCCCAGAGGTCAGGGACTTGCCTGAAACCCCTTTGAGTGTTGGGGTCTGGAGTCCAAACTCCAGGCTCTTCCCCTCAATGACTCCCAGAGCCCCCTCAGGAGCCTCACCTCCGATTTGGGGGGGCTGTTCCTGGTATAGAGTGGATTGGGAACAGGAGTCCCCAAGAACCCGGGGCCCTTCAGCTTTTGTAGACACCAGCCTTGGCCTCTCTGGAGCCATGTGTGGAGGCCCATGCACACCGGGTGGGGTCTCTGGAGGCCAAGGCAAAAGCCCCCAAAGAATTCTGCTGACTCTCGCACGCTGCCCTCTGCCCCCCCCAGGCCTCGCCCCACTGGCCACGCATAGGCAGCTGGGTCTGGGTGTGATGGCCAAGTGCCCGTGTCCATCGGGGATGTCTGGGGAATGAGGCAAACAGACCCCCAACCCCCGCAGCCCTCGGTGCAGCCCCTCAGCCCCAGGGCAGAACACGGTCTTTCTTGGCCAGTGGGGGATGGTGATGGGCCTCAGGGCCGTTCCTGCTTTGTTCCTGTCATATTCTAGTTATTTTATTACAACTCTGGCTTTCTGGATCCCAAACCATGTACACATGAGGATCTCAATCCTGAAGATAACATAAAAAGTGTGCCAGGCACGGGAGCTCACGCCTGGAATCCCAGCACTTTGGGAGGCTGAGGCAGGAGGATTGCTTGAGCCCAGGAGTTCGAGACCAGCCTGGGCAACATGGTGAAACCCTGTCTCTACAAAAAATACAAAATATTAGCTGGGCGTGGTGCGCACGCCTGTAGTCCCAGCTACTGGGGAGGCTGGGGTGGGAGGATCACCTGAGCCCAGGAGGTCGAGGCTGCAGTGAGCTGAGATTGCGTTACTGCACTCCAGCCTGGGTGACGGAGCAAGACTCTATATCAAAAATCAAGACAAAAAACCATAACAACTGTAGCTGGATTTTCTAATTTTTAAAAAATTAATAGACTTTATATTTTTGACCAGTTTTAGATTTACAGAAAAATGGAGTGTATGGAAAGTCTCCATGTGCCCTTCCCCCACTATTGGCATCTCAAGTTGGTGTGGTACGTTTGTTTGTGACAATTGCTGAGTTAATACTGATACCCATCATTATTAACTAGAGGTCATACTTCACTCTTAACACTGCACATTCGGTGGTTTTTTTTTTTTTTTTTGAGACAGAGTCTCACTCTGTCGCCCAGGCTGGAGTGCAGTGGCGCCATCTCGGCTCACTACAAGCTCCGCCTCCCAGGTACATGCCATTCTCCTGCCTCAGCCTCCTGAGTAGCTGAGACATTCTCCTGCCTCAGCCTCCTGAGTAGCTGAGACATTCTCCTGCCTCAGCCTCCTGAGTAGCTGAGACTACAGGCGCCCGCCACCGTGCCCGGCTAATTTTTTGTATTTTTAGTAGAGACGGGGTTTCACCGTGTTAACCAGGATGGTCTCGATCTCCTGACCTCGTGATCCGCCCGCCTCAGCCTCCCAAAGTGTTGGGATTACAGGCGTGAGCCACCGCGCCCGGCCCATTCTGTGGGTTTGAACAACTCTAAAGTCCTGTATCCACCGTTACTACTGCATCATACAGGATATTTCCATAGCCCTAAACATCCTGTGTTCCTATTCAGCCCTTTCTTCTCTCCCTACAAACTCCTGGAAACCTCAGATCTTTTCCATAGCTTTGCCTTTTCTAGAATGTGGTATGTTTGGAATCACACAGCATGGAGCATTCTTGGATTGACTCCTTCCAATTGGCAATAGTGTTTAAGGTTTCTCTGTGACTTCTTGAGGCTTGATGGCTCATTTCTTTTTAGCACTGAATATTATTCGGGTTTATCCAGTTACCACCCGAAGCACTTCTGCTGTATACATCCACTTGCGGGATTTTGTGTGGACGTAAGTTTTAAATTCCTTTGGGTAAATACCAAGGAGCACGATTGCTGGATCGTGTGGTAAGAGCACGTTTAGTTTTGTAAGAAACCGCCAGACTGTCTTTCAGCAGCTGCGCCATGTTGCATTCCCAGCAGCCGCGGCTGAGGGTCCTGTTTCTTCACATCCTCGCCAGCGTTTGGTGCTGTCCATGTTCTGGGTTTTGGCCACTCTAGTAGGTGTGTGGTGGCATCTCATGGTTGTTGTTGTTAATTTGCATTTCCCTGGTGATGTAGGATGTGGAGCGTCTTCTTATATGCTGGTTTGTCATCTGTAGATCTTAGGAGAGGTGTCTGTTCAGGTCTTTTGCCACCCCCGCTTTTTTTTTTTTTTTTTTTACAGTCTCACTTTCTTGCCCAGGCTGGAGGGCAGTGGCGCCATCTTGGCTCATGGCAATCTCCGCCTCCCGGGTTCAAGCCATTCTCCTTCTTCAGCCTCCCGAGTAGCTGGGATTACAGGTGCGTGCCACCACGCCCAGCTAATTTTTTTGTATTTTTAATAAAGACGGGGTTTTACCATGTTGGTCAGGATGGTCTCGATTTCTTGACCTCGTGATCCATCTGCCTCGGCTTCCCAAAGTGCTGGGATTACAGGCGTGAGCCACCATGCCCGGCCTTTTGCCCATTTTTAATAGGGTTGTTAGTTTTCCTTTTTCTTTTTCTTTTTTGGAGACAAGAGTCTCCCTCTGTCTCCCAGGCTGGAGTGCAGTGACATGATCTCAGCTCACAGCAACCTCCGCCTCCTGGGTTCAAGGGACTCCCACCATAGCCTCCTGAGTAGCTGGGACTACAGGCATGTGCCACAATGCCCAGCCAATTGTTGTATTTTTGGTAGAGACAGGTTTTCACCATGTTGGCCAGGCTGGTCTCAAACTCCTGACCTCAAGTGATCCACTGGCCTTGGCCTCCTGAAGTGCTGAGATTACAGGTGTGAGCCACTGCACCCGGCTGGTTGTTTATTTTCTTATTGTTGAGTTTTAAGAGCTCTTTGCATATTCTGTGGCTGGCTTTTATTCTTTTCATAGTGTCTTTTGCATAGTAGAATTTGTTAATTTTAATGAAGTTCAAGCTATCAATCTTTCATAGATTTTCTTTGCTGTTGTGTCTGAAAAGTCACCCCCAGAACACAAGTTCTCTAGTTAGAATTTTTAATTAAAAAAAAACAACCTTGAGCTTTACATAAAGTTTTAATTGGTTAACACAAAAAATGTTAACATACTCTTAGATCTAAAATAATTCTACCAGGTAGACATTTTGCCACCCAGTGGGTAGAGGATGGTCTCCCCAGGCTGGCTGACTCTGGTTTGGTTCAGGCCAACCCTACCGTGCACCTCCATCCGCTCAGCATCTGCCTTGAAAGTCCAAGTGAGCAAGGGAGACAGTGACTTCTGTGGTTTCCCTGGAGATTCCCAGGGCTATCGGCCTGGCTCGGGGAGCCCCTGACTCCAGCTCGGGTGTGTGGCCTCGGTCTTAATCTGGGCTCTGGACGAGGACACACGGGGAGATAAGAGCCTGGTCCAGCCAGGCTGGCACCATGGACTATCATGACCTCTTGTCTGGACACCTGTCCAGTGATTGGGACAGGTGGTCTGGGTTTTCTAGCAATGCCCCCGCACCATCTATGCCCCCTGCCTCCCGCAGCCCTGGGTATCCCACAGCCCCGGATCTCACGCAGCCCCGGCTGGGGCCACCACCATGACTCGCTGAAATGTCACCAGGGTAAAAAAGTCAGAGCTGCCCGGGCCACATGAATGAGAGTCCTGTAAGCAGCTCAGCGACCTCCCCACCATGTGTGGAAGTGTGCTCTCTGCCCCATCTCTGTCTCTCTGTGTCTCTGTCTCTCTCTCACTGCTGAGTCCCAGAAGGCCTCCCCAGGGTCCACCCAGACCCTCCTGGAACCCCATTTCACTCCCTCCCCATGCTATCTAATGGCCAGCTGCCTTCACTTTTCTAGCCAGTCCTTGTGGGAGGGGTTGGGGGCAGACCTGGGCAGATGTGGACCTAGGCCCTCTAGGTTCCATCTGCCCCCGGCCCTCCCCAGAGCCCTCCTGTGAGTGTGAGTGCAGGTGCCCAGCGGAGATGCTGACACCCTCCGGAGTCCCAGCTCTGCCATGCTGGGCAGTGCCACTTCTCTGAAACCGGCTTCCTCATCTGAGAAGTGGGCTGGTAAGGGTCCCCACGATAGAGAGGGTTGCACTGGGCAGAGCCCTCCGTGTCAGCCCGGCTGTAGGAAGCCCCCCTGACGGTGCCCAGAGCCCCTGGGTGCCTGGAACTTGGGGAACGAACTAAAACAGAGACCCGGCCTGCTCACTGCTGTTTGCCCAGCTGCTTCTCTGGCAGGCACGGCGGGGAATGGGGCCATTTCCGAATATTCTTTAGAATTCCAGCCTTTATTCTCACGAGCCGATTGGCTGTTCGGCCTCACACCATTGGCGAGCGAGGATCCAGCCTGTTCTGATCTCGGCCCTCGTGGGTGAGTGACAAGGTGATGTCCCTGGGGGTGAGTCAGAGGAACTAGGGGCCTCGGAGGGGCGGGGACCAGGCAGGGCCACCTCCCCACCGCAGCTCCGCCGTCCCTTTCATGCTCCCTACCCCACACCCGTCTGGAGTCTGGAACGTATCAGAGGCATGCTTAACGGAATTGTATAGTCTCTCTTTAAAATTTTTTCACAGTAAATGGAGAAAAACATTTGCATTATTTTAAGAAACTAAGTGACTGAAGTTTGTTGTTAGCTCCTGTGGACTTTCATGGATTTTCAACAATGGGACCAAGATTCTCAATAAAAAAACATAAGCCCAACAAGGAGGCTTCTCGTTTTCAGTAGATTATCTTGTTATCTTTTAGATGGGGTGCGCTATTGAAGAGTATTTTGGAGATTTAAAAAAAAGCAGTTTAAAAAATTAGTATCTGCCCATTGTAAACAGTAGGAGAGTTGGGGCGCTCCTACTCCCCCCCGCGCCTGCCTCAGCCCCCCTCAGGTGGCCCTTACCTGCCCCATCTGGGTGGGAACAAGCCCCCCGGGCTTCAGCATCTGCTCAGGCTCACCCTTGTCAGCCGCAGATTCTCTGTGTTGGGGGAGGGTCCTGGGAGCTCCCCCCTCCCCCAGGCTGCTGCAAGTCTCCGGAGGCTTCTGTTGGGGGCAGGGAGGGGCATCCGCTTCGTGGCCTCACAGCAAAGAGAAGAGATGTTTTTTCTTTAAGAAGCAGAAGGGTGAGTGGCTGCAGACAGCTCTCCCCCTAGCTTTGTTTAGATTTATCTTCTTTATAAGCTGTGCTGGGCTGGACTCCCTGCTAAACCGCCAAGGGGATGTGTCAGCCAATTACACACTGAACTGGGCAGGAAATGTTGAGGAAAAATGAAGTTTCCATCTGGCAACTTCCAACCCGAACTTCGCTGGGACGCGAGGGAAATCCCCGTGAGCCACAAGATGCTCTTTGCTCAATGTCTTCACAGCACCTTCCCACTGGAGACGCGCCGCAGGAATGGAGCGGGGATGAGTGGGCCTCGGCCAGTGGCCAGCTCCCTGCGGCCTCCTATCCCGGCTGGGGTGGCCCTTTGCCTTCTTTGTGGAGAAGGGACGCCAGGGGCTCGAGACTGTTAAATAAAGCACAATCTCAGGGAAGCAGAGAAGTCGAGCATCCCCCTAACACCAGCTAGCACCCGGCAGTGACCAGCCAGCCCCGAGCCAGCCCTATAGAGCCGCTAAACCAACAGCAAGGCTGCTTGTGGTGTAGGAGCTGGGCCCTGGACGCTGGTGCTTGCAGGCTGTGGCGGGGGGAGTGGGGGGGCTCTCTCGCACGTTTCCTTACTTGTCCCAGGGGCCAGATCCTCCCGGCTCAGGAGATGTCATGCAAGGCAGTGAGGACCCAGTGGGTCCCTGCTCAGGTGGAGATAAAGAGGAAGGCGATGGAGAAGGGGTCGTCCATGGGCCCTGCACCCTGTCACCTGGGCGCTGTCCGAGAGCCGCTGTTGGGTCCCTGTGGCAGCATCCTGTGCCACCCCTGATGCAGATGAGGGACAGGGAGGACCCACCAGCACAGATCTGCAGTGAGAAGGAGACACAACCATTGTGGAAGCTCGGATGGCCGTTCTGACGGGAAAGTAACCTGGGGCTCCCCCAGTGTTTCTACTATTATCTGGGAGTGGACGGTGGTCCTTGTGGGTAGCTGATCAGCGCACCCAGCATTTCTGCTATTGTCTGGGAGTGGATAGTGGCCCTTGTGGGTGGCTGATTAGTGCTTGTCTCTCTTTGGCTCCAACGCAAGCGGTTGACTTCCCGGGCTTGTCAGTCTCTGGTGGCTGCTGTGGCAAATGGACCCAAACTTAGTGGCTCGAAGCCACCTGGCTTTATTGCCTTACAGTTTTGGAGGTCAGAGGTCCGCATGGGTCTCCCTGGGTCGAAATCAAGGTGTGGGCCGGGCTGCTTCCCTCTGGAGACTTCAGGGGAGACTCGCTGCCTCTTCCCCCGCCTCTGGAAGTGCCTGCGTCCCTTGGCTCATGGCCCTGCCTCCCTCTCGAAGGCCAGCCGTGCAGCATGGCGCATGCTCCCTGCTCCATTGCATACCTCCTACCTTCCCTGACCGCTGGAGCCCCTTGCGATGATCTGCACTGGGCCCACCCACGGTCACCTCCCATCCTGTGTCCTTCGTCCCATCTGCAATGTAAGGTGACATGGCCACCTCTTCGATCTGCAGATTAGCATGAAGACATCTTTGGAGCCATTATTCTTCCTTCCACTCAGGGAAGAACTTTCAGTGGGTAGCAGTGGCTTGGCTACCATGATGGGACAGCCGGGTGGCCGTCATTTCTTGGGACCCCCACCCTAACACACCCCTGGAGACATGCTGAGCCTCACTGCATCTTTGCAAACCTTGGCAAGTCTCCTGTTGACCCTCTGGGGAAGCCTCTCAGTGGAAGGGCCATGTGCCTTTTGGATGTCATCTCACCACATCATTGCTTCTGCTACAGGTCGCTCCTCTGCTGGTTCCTGACAGGAAGGAGGTGCTGCCAGCGCTGACCCCACAGGGAGGGTCTGTGGAGAGGTAGCTGGGGTGATGTGGTGGCTCTGGGAAACTGGGGAGCCAGGCCTGGCTGCGCGATGCTGCATTTCTGCTCGCTCAGCCTCCCCTGCCCAGCACACTATGGTGCAGGTGTTGGTGGGGTGGGCAGTAGCTGCAGCCTGGCTCCCTTTAATGTCTACCCCAAGCGGGCCATTCAGCCTCTGTCCCTCCTCCTCGCTCCTTTCCCAAGCTTCAGGGTGGGGGGCATCGGACCGAAGTTCCTGTCCTTGGGGCAACCCTTGTCACTGTAGAGGTGGCTCCCTGGGGCCACTTTGAGTGGAGGGACGGTCCCCAACAACCTTGCTTTAGCCGCTGGTACTGATGAAGGCGGGCCAGGCCCGAGGCTCCTTTCCACTTCTGTTAAGGTGAGGCCAAGCTGGGGAGGCTCTGAGCGCCGGGCCACCAGGGGCTTCTCTTCAGCCCCCTCTTCTGCTGCAGGGAGGTCCCTACAGCGACTCTTCCTGGAATCCGGCCCTGGTGGCTGGACGATGGGGAGAAGGAGGAGTGGGGGCAGGGTGCACCGGCAGGCACAGGCTGCAGGCTCAGGAAGGTGGTACAGGAGGAGACCTCTTCTGGAACTATTTTAGATTCACAGAAAATTTGCGATAATACAGAGAGTTACTGCGTACGTCTGGTGAGCTTTAAAAAAATTAAGAGACTATTTTTTATAATAGCAGTTTTAGTTTTACAGAAAAATGTTGTAGAAGTACAGAGTTCCCTTATGCCCCCTGCCCAGCGTGTGCACGGCCCCCCCGCCCCCGCCCCCCACCATCCCCATCCCACTGCAGGTGCAGTGGCTGCAGCAGGCGACGTGGCATCAACACGTCAACAAGTCCTTATCAACCGGGGTCCACCCTTTACCACAGGGCTCGCTCTTGGCGCTGGACGTTCTGTGGGTTTGACTTGTTTATAATGGCATGGATCCCCCCGCTGCGTCACACGGAGCAGCTCCACTGCCCTCGCACCCTCTGGGCTCCTCCTGTTCACCCCTCCTCGCCCTAACCCTGGCAACCACTGGTCTTTCTGCTGCCTCCGTGCTTTTGTCTTTTCAAGAGTGACACACACAGTAAGGCCTCATTTTATATCATTGATAAGTTTTTGGAAACTGGGACTTTAAGCAAAATGACGTATAACAAAATGAACTTGACCACAGGCTAATTGACATGAACGAGAGTTAAGTTCCTATGGCATATTTCCGGTCACAAAAACATCACCAAACTTCCAAATAAAGTCCAAAACCCTTCTAATATTAAACATGGAAACAAGTGTGAACTGTGCGTTTTTAATCAAGAGTTTAAGAAAGATTATGAAAAACAAGTAAGATAATTATTTCCCCACTTATTCCAGTTCAGGGTGACCAGAGTCCATGCCCCCATCTCGGGGCACCAGGCGGGAACCCACCTGGACATAGCATACACCGCTATGGGAGTTGCCGTCCTGGAGTGGGCACTCACACTCCGTCCTGGGGCAGGCACTCCTACGGGAACAGCTTCGACACGCCAGCTCTCCTACGTGCACATCTTTGGGGCATGGAAGGAAACTGGAGCATCCACAGAAAACCCATGCGGACCTGGGGCGATGCGCAGGCTCCACGGACAGTGGCCCCGGGTGGGAGCAGATTTTCTTTTCTCAACATTATGATGAAACAACTTTAAAGAAAATAACATTGGCCGGGCGCGGTGGCTCACGCCTGTGATCCCAGCACTTTGGGAGGCCGAGGCAGGCGGATCATGAGGTCAGGAAATCGAGACCATCCTGGCTAACATGGTGAAACCCCGTCTCTACTAAAAATACAAAAAATTAGCCGGGCACGGTGGCAGGTGCCTGTAGTCCCAGCTACTCGGGAGGCTGAGACAGGAGAATGGCGTGAACCCGGGAGGCGGAGCCTGTAGTGAGCCAAGATTGCGCCACTGCACTACAGCCTGGGCGACAGAGCGAGACTCTGTTTCAACAACAACAAAAAAAGAAATAACATTATTCAAGGACCTGCTATCATTGAAACCATGCGTCATGCAGCCTCTTTAGACTAGCTTCTTTCACTTAACAATATGCCTTCAAGGTTCCTTCAGATCTTTTCAGAGCTTGATACACGTTTCCCTTTATTCTTGATCAGATTCATCATATTCAAATATCATAGCTGGTTATGATTATTTTACTTTTAAAGACTGGGTTTTGCTATGTTGCCCAAGCTGGACGCGAACTCCTGGGCTCAAGTGATCCTCCCGTCTCAGCCTCCCGAGTGGTTGGGATGACAGGTGTGAGCCACATCATGGCGCTTCGTTTCTCTTTATTGTTGAATAATATCCCATTGTCTGGATGGGCCGTAGTTTGTTTATGCGTTTAACCCTGTTCACCTGCTGAAGCACATCTTGGATGCCTGCAGGTTTTGGCGACTCTGAATGAAGCTGCTGCAAGCACCTGAGTGCAGGTTGTTTTGCGGCAGGGAAGGCCTTTGCTGTAACGATGCAGTGTGCTCAGTCCTAGTGTTACGGGTTGAATTATGTCCACAAAAAAATTCCTATGTTAAGTTTCTAACCTGCAGTACCCCAGAATCTGGCTTTCTTTGGAAATAGGGTCATTGCAGGTGTAATCGGTTAAGATGATGTCATACCGGAGTAGGCCTTGATCCAATGAGAGTGCGTCCTGATACAAAGGGGAAATCTGGACACACAGACACCCACGCAGGAAGGCCGTCTTCATCTTCGTGTGACGGTGACGGAAAGTTGGAGGCAGAGAGCCAGGGGGTGCTTCTATGAGCCAAGGAACGCCAGGGTGCTGGCAGCTGCCAGGAGCTGGGAGGGAGGCCTGGAACAGAGTCTCCCTCGCAGCCTCTGGAAGGAGCCAACCCCACTGACACCTGGATCTGGGACTTTGGCCTTCAGAACAACAGACAATGCATTTCTGGTGTTCAGCTGCCCAGTCTGCTGTCCTTTGTCCTGGTGGCCCCTGGACACTCACACACCCAGTGGGCCTGTGTGTTTAGAGCTGGCCATGGCCAGGCAGCACGGGAGGACTTTGCACACGGGATCTCCTTGCAGCTTCTAACTGCCTGGGAGGGAGGTGCTGGTGTCCCCGTGTTTGGTGCTTGGGCTGCCTCCCAGGTGGTGGTCCCAGCCCGGGGCTCCGAGGCTCATCCGCTTACTGCCAGCACCCGTGACGTTCACCTCCGCCCTGGCTGAAGACCATGAAAAGTTTGTGCTCAAAGAGCAGCAGCCTGGGGTTCGCCCTGGCAGGTGACCCCCCTGCCCACACACGCACAGCCTCCCCAACTCTCCACGGCCCCACCGCTGCTCCTGAGGGCCTCCGGAAATTTGGAGCTGAGGTGGGACTTTGTGAGCCTCTCCCGCCCTGTAGCCCGTCCACCCGCCTCCAGCCACCCTGCCGCTGACGAGACGCCGATGAGACGCCGATAGTTATTTCTGCAAGAAAAGCAGCTTTCGCTCTCTCTTTATTCCTTCAGTTATGCAGCCGCGTCTTGACAACGCCATTCGTCAGAGCGGTCGGGCTGAGGGGGACGGCGGACAGGACAGCTGCAGCCAGCCCTGTCGTGACCTTGGCCACTGGGGAACGCCCTGTGTGTTATCAAAATTAATTATTTCTGGGAGAAATGTTAGCCAGGCCCTCATGAGTTTGAGATGTGGAGACAGAGCTCCTCCCCGCATTCTTAGCATGCTTGGTGGGCCCGGGGGTCTGGGCTTGTCCAAGTCCAGGGATGGGGGTGCTGCTTCTCTGTTTTCGGTCCCGGCACCTCTGCAGGCTGTCCTAGGGTGTCTGAGGCTCTTGCCCCAGACCTTGGTGGGTTTGGTAATTAGGGGTGGTGCTGGGTTGGGGTGGGAGGTCACTGCTCCCGTAGACTGGCGGTGCTAAGGCCCACAGGCCCAGATCGTGGTGGGAGGTTGCAGGCTCTGAGGCCAGCAGCAAGCTCTGCCCAGTTTCAGGCCCAGCTCCTCGCTGCCCCTGCCCAGGCCCCAGGGCTTCCCTCTGGCTCTGCTCCTAGAAACTATCATCTTCTTCTAGAAACTATCATCTCCCCTCAAACCTCCAGGGGGGGTTCTTGCCCCCTTAGAATTAAACCGAAGCTCTCGTGCTGGCTGCAGGCTGACAGCACCATGTGACACCTGGCCACTGGCCACCCCGTCATTGCCATGGTTTGCGTGGGTCTCCGTGGCCTGGCTGGGGCTGGGGGTGGTGCCCAGAGGCTGGGACCCTCACACCCAGCAGCACGCCCCGCCGACATGACCTCCCATCTCTATGCCCTCTGCAGGGAGGAGCTGGTCGGGATGCATCGCTGGCCTGAAGGGGTTCGAGGGAAGGCCGCCTCTCGACTGCCTCTGTAGCAGAACCCCCGGGGGCTGCTGTGTCCTCTCAGCATATCTAGAGAAACACTCAGGAGGATTCTTAACGACTTCAGTGGGATGTGTTTGCGGTTTACCTTCAAAGTCGTGGCCGCCCTTTATTGAACAAACGCCTGAGTCAGAAGCTCCGCTGAGGGACTCAACGCATTCGCTCCACCGGGCCGGCTGATCATCTGCGATCATCACGTTGTTTTCCAGAGGAGGAAACTGAGGCACAGGAGGTGTAAGCAACATGCTCAAGGAGTCACAGAGAGAAAGTGGCAGAGAGGGGCTCACATGCTGGGATTCAGAGGCGGCGCCGCTCCCACAGCTGCCTTGGGGACTGCATCCTGGGCCTGAGTCGGGCCCTGGGGCCGGGCATCCTGGCTGAGGGGCCTGGAAAGACCCTACAGTGTCTGCCACGGCCTTCTGCTGGGCCCACACAGAGCCCGGGTGATGCCCGGCACTGCCGGTCCTGCCCTTCCCCCACAGCTGCCCACCACGGCCCGGCCCCGCCCCTCCCTGAGCCTGCCCCTCCCGGAGCCTGCCCTTGTGGTTGTGGACGGATCAAAGCCCCCGTGGCTCCCCGCCACCCCCCTTCCTGGGAGGTGACCGATACCAGAGATTAGCTGCCTAAACAATTAAAAATCCTGTTTACCGGCAACTGGGACTATTTCAGGTTTCACCTTTCAGCCAATCAATGCCCAGTCCATGCGGTCAATAGCAGGCTCTCTGTCTGGTGCCTAGGAAGCGAAGCTGGGAGGACTCACCATGGGGGCTTCTGGGAGGGGACAGTGGGGCTGTGTCCGAGAGGGTCGGGGGCAGTGCTGGGCCCTTGGAGCCCTGGCAGGGAACCCCTTCAGGGCAGGGTCTGGGGGCTGCCTGGGTGCTCTGTCCTCATGGGGAGTCACCAGGTGGCACTGCCTGCTGGCCCTGAGCCCTCCATGCCACTCTTTCCTCCTCTCCAAATGCAAAAAATAAATAAATAAATAAATAAATAAATAAATAAACAAAAAAACCAGAAACAGCTCACGGGTTTGTTGGAAGATGCTGTGTGGTACAAGATACGCAGGCCCAGTGGACAGCAAACACCCCATAGCCATGGCCGCACCAATGGTGACACAGCTGTCACCACGTGCCTCAACATTGCCCCAGCTGTGGTCTCTGGGTGGGCTCAGTGGACCTCAGCGGTTCTGGTATCCCCAGATCTTTCCAAAGGGGCTAGGGCCGGGGGAGGGTCTGATTCAAGGAGACCAAGCACACCTGGGGTGGGGGCAGATCCAGCCCCCTCTTGCGAGAGGGCCTGTGGGACAGCCAGGGCCTCACTCTCTGCAGTGCTCAGCTGGCCCTCCCATGCCTGGCCAGCCTCCGTCAGCTCCACTCCCGGGAGCTTGACCCTCTCCCGCCTTTTCCCCATGAACGCCCCTCCTCCCACAGCTAGAGACGCACACAGGAGCTGGGACAGTGGGATGGGGGAGATGGCTTCTCCAGCCCGAACTCAGCCCCCACCTTGAGTAAGTCACAACCTCCATACTTCCTTCCCCAGGAACCGAGTTGGCCGCATGCACGTAGCCTTGCCACTTAGCATGGGTGCTCGTGGGGGGCTGGGCCCCCTTGAAAGAGAGTGAGGTGGCCAAGGAGGAGCAAGCAGGGAGAGGCCCATGGAAGCCCAACACCTCAGCACCACCAGGACGGGCCCCCAGCCTTCAGCCTGCAGGGCTCATTCAGTCATTCACTTAGAAAGTCTACTGGGCTCCCACAGGGTAGTGACTCGGCAAGTGAATGAAACAGCCCCCCATACCATACTCACAGAGCACGGAGCTCGGGCCTCAGCTGGCAGGGCCCCCATGCCCAGGACCCAGCTGGCAGCCTACAGCTGGGGTGACCCATCCGGAATCCGGGGAGATGGGCTGAGGGCTGTGGAGGGGGCCATAGGAGGGCCTGGGGGTGGGGCTGATGGAGTGGGATACAGGGCAGCCAGGCTGGGGGGCTGAGGGTGCAAGGCCACAGGGCCCGGGGCCCCCAGTCTGGGTGCCGCGTGAGTCGTACCCATGTCTGGGGACTAGGACCCGAATTGGTACAAGGCAGCACCCAGGAGCCCGTCCAGCTGGAGACCTCCAATAAGAGCGGAGGATCTATCCAGCAACCACTGAGCCCTGGCCTGGTTCTGGGGACCCCTCCCCTTCCAGAAGAGCCCCATCCTCAGGCCTGAAGGTGGGGGGTGATGTGTCTCCTGCAGTCCGGGTTCACAAGCAAGACACAGGAGGCGGGGGCTCCCTTGGCCGCAGATAGGCTCCGGGGCTGGGCTCCAGGGCTGGTGCACTTGGACTCATGGGTGGAGTGAAGCTGAATTTTTTGACAGCCCCGAAAGATGGCCAGTGCCCAGGACTTCTGACGAGAGACACATGGATGGTTCTGCGGAGGCTGGACCCTTCTGTGTGCGTCCAGGACGGCAGCGGTGAGCTAGAACAGTCACCAGCGCAGCTGACGGAGGGCAGACCGCTCCACGCCCAGCCTGTCCAGGACCCCCTGGTCCCCGGCACGACCTGGGTCTGTCCTCATTTCTCCAGGATGCCAGACAGACGCAGGGGCCTTGCTTGTGAGAGAGGCCAGTTCCAAGGAAGCCTGTGGGAAACAAGCCCTTACTCCCCCGCCAAGGAGCGTCTTTCTCCCTTGGTTTCTGCCTCCCTGAGGTCTCCTCTCAGGTCAGAGGAGGGAATTCCCACGGGTAAAGCACTGAGGGCGGTCGAAAGCCCCAAAGGCCACCCTGCTCCTTCCTTGCCAGGCTGGGTGACGACCCTACAGTGGGGTGGGCCCCTCACCGAGGGGCAGGGGTGCTGAGAGCAGGCGCCGGGGGCTGGATGAGCTGCTGCCCCTGCCCTGCTCAGCCTGGCCAAGCGATCCTGGGGTTCTCACAGGGTCCCACATTTGAAGATGCAGGGGTGGTTGAGGGAAGGGTCCCATCTAGGAAAGGGAGAGGGCTGTGGCCAGGGCTGGGGGAACAGTCCAGTCATGGGGGAAGAAGGAGGTGGGTGGGAGCTACCAGACTGCCAGGCTGGGAGTGACAGGGCATCCCTGCTAGGGATCTGATAAAGCTTCCAGGGGTAGGGGAGGAGGATGCAGTGTCTGTGGGTGGGGGCAGGGGCAGCCACAAGAGACGGAACCCAGATGGGAAGGGACAAGAAGGGTGACACCCACAGGGGAGGGAGCCCCAGGCTGGGTCGTGGAACTCACACTAGGCCAGAACGTGTGCTGCACATCTTGGCCAGAACAGGTAGCTCTCTGGCTGTGGGGGAACAGGTGGGGGGTCTGGTTCCTCCCAGGAGGTAGAGAGCGTTCTTGAAATTGCCTCCTGGGAACTCTTAAGTCAAAACAGCCACCCTGGTGACCCCTGCCCCCATCCCACAGACAACAGGGGCTGGAACATCGGGATTGGTATGAAATTCCGCATCTATCTTCTCGCTTGACGCTTGCAGCAGCCCGTGGGACTGGACGGAACCCACTGACAGCTGGAGGCTGGAGGCAGCTCTTGGGACACTTCCCTGGCTTGGGCAGGTGCGGGAAGCCAGCACCCTGGGGTACCAGCCAGGCCTCTGGCCATAAGCAGCAGATGGCTCTGAGAGGTGGTTGCCCTTCCCACAGCCCCCGGGGCTGCTTGCTGGAGCAGAGGGGGTCCTCCCTGGGATGTCACTCTCCTAAGATGACGAGGTGGAGGCTGAGGGACTGAGAGGCAGTGAGCATCTACTGCCTGGCCCTTGCCTCTCACCCCCCAATCTCCTAGGACTAAGATGGGGCTAGGCCTGTGCTGCTGCAGAAATGGACGTTTCAACCGGCCAGCCATGGCTCCAATTTCCCGACTGTCCCGGTGGAGACGGGCACCTGGCGGCCACACAGTCAGTGTCACAGCAGCCTTTGCCTCTGCAGGGACACCGGCTCATTGGCCTCCTGAGGCCATGCGTGGACGCTGGGCCCCTCGAGGCAGGCGGGGACACTTCTACCCGGCTAGTTAATGCCACTCGGTGTTAGAAGTTTGAGGCAACGTTGCCATCATTTTAAGTGCCTGCTGATTTCTGTCGCCCAGTTGGTCATCAGGACACATATATTTTGAAGGGGCCCTTCTGATGTATCTATTGGTGGGGCTAGTTAAAGAGCCCAGCCTGATGGTGGAGTCTGGGGGCAGTGAGGCCACCATGTTATCTAGCCGGTGAGGTAACGCCCTGGGCGGAGGCTCAGGACGGCCGGGTGCCCCAGGTCGGGGGTTGGGCTGGAGGGTGGCAGCGCCCTTCAACACCTTGCAGAGAGTGGGGTGAGGTCACAGTGGCGGGGGGCACCGCTGGGGACAGGGTGGGAGGGTGGGGACAGGCAGGCCGGACACCCTGGACCCACTCGAGGGCCTGCAGGGGTCAGAGGTGAGAGAGAGGCAGAGCATGGGGAAGAAATGTAGGAGGGAAGGAGGGAGGGAAGGAAGGCTCATTCTTTTCCCTTCTAGAAATCACGAATTGGTTATTAGAAATTACTTCAGGGCCTTGCTGCTGGTGGGGAGGAGGGGGCACCTGCAGGAGAGGCTGGCCCTGGGTGAGTCTCATGCCGCACACCCTGCTCTGCACCAGGGAGCAGACCCTCCCTGAGTAGCAGCCCCCAGGTCCCAGCCTGGCACTCATCTGTCTCCAGCCCAGAGAGAGGCCCGGGGCAGCTGTGGGGCCAGGCTCCCCAGGAGGGTGGCTGAGGGGTGGGGACCGGGAGACAGATGGCATCTGAGGCTGTCCTGCATCTGCCTGTGGGCCTGAAGATGGATCTGAGAGCCTGCTATGTGCTAGGGAGTGTGCTAGTCCTAGGGAGTCAGCCACACAGGACTAAGGGCTCTGGGGCAGGGACGGTCGCTGCTGCCTCTGACTGCCAAGAATTGCAGCTGAGGGGGTGGGGGTCAGGGGGCTCCTGACTCACTAGTCGCATGCCCTTCACAGCACCGTCCCACCTGTCACCTGGACTGTCACTGCTGGGCCACCCCCACCGCCCCAGGCCGCAGACGGGTGCACGCGAACACCCTCCTTTTCCAGGTGAGGAGGCCCAGGACCAGGGAGGAGGCCCCTGGCCCGTCACTCAGAGTGGCAGCAGGGCTGGACACAAATGGAAGCTTCAGCTCCAGGTCAGGGAGCCCCCATTCCCAGGCCTAGAAGGGAGGGCGACTCTGCAGCTCTGTGGCCCCCATGGCCCCTCCTGCACCCTCCCAACTCCGCTTCTCGAGAAAGGCTATTCTCGGGTCTTCCCAACAGGTGCTGAGCATGGAGCATGAGTCTGCGCTGATGTCAGCCTCCCAAAGTGTCTTGGCTGGGCCTCGAGGCCACCTCCACCCCCAGCAGTGCTGAGAAGCCCAAGGTCCGAGACTGACAAGCGTTTCCGGGGCTGGTACGTCCTGGGCTGGCTCCGAGGAGGGGTGGCTTCGGGCTGGGGCTGTCACCCTTATCCAGGGACTACAGCGAGGGCTGGAGAGTGCCTTTCCCTCCCCTCCAGGGGAAAAGACAACCCTGACATGGGGGTGGATGCCCCCTCTTCCAGGAAGCCCTCCTGGCCCTGGGTGGCCCCCTCTGTACCTGCGCCCCATTACTATGTAGTTGTTGGTTCTGAGCTGGGCTTTTGGGGAGGAGAGGACAGGGCTGTGTCCAAGCTGGCACTTGGATGCCACTCTGCACAAGGCCTGTGCTAAGTCCTTTTCCAAGGGCTGGGTGCTGTGACCCGCCAGGTTCCTGGGGAGGCTGGGAGCCCCTGGGAGGATGGATGCCTTGTCCGGGCAGCCTGGCTCCAGCCCTGTATCCTGCTCATGCTTTGTCCTAGCATTCAGCAGTGTGCCTGGCACTTTGTGCGGCCTCAGCAGGTAGCTCCTGAATAAAGGAATGTGTGCCCACCTCAGCCACAATTCCTACAGAGGGGGGACCAAGGACTCATTTCAAAAGGGCTGGCGCCACTTCTGGAACCCCTGGTTCCTGGGGAGGGGCCCAGGCTCCAACAGGCAGACCCGGCCCAGGGCCGTCTCCTGGGGCTTCACCTTGGGCTCAGAGGGGCTGGAGTTAGAGGTGCCGCCGGCAGGCAGCGTCCCCACCCCAGAGCCACCCTTGGCCCCTGCCCCCGCTCGGCCACACAGGCCCTGCCCACAGCCTCTTGTTCCTTGGCCATGAGGAATGAGCCCGGAGCCTGGAGGTGCCCCTGCGTGGTCTCCAGGTCTCGATCACTGACAGGCACTCGGAGGCACCAGGAGGAGGCCTGCGTGGAGGCAGATGGGCAGTGCTGCACAGAGGGAAATGTATGTATTTTGGCTTCCAACTGCCTCTGCAATGACATAATCAGAAGGCTTTTACTGACTGGGCAATAAAACAGCTCATCACTGTGAACACGAGTGCCTCCGCAGAGTGGCCGCCGGCTTGGCAGCCCTGGAAAGGTCACTCAGGAGCCCAGAGGAGGCCGCCTGGCAGGCAGCAGTGTCCCCGGAGGCCGAGCCCAAACACAGGCAGGCCCTGGGGCCTGTCGTTGGTCCTGGGCTGAGTGTAGCACAGAACCCCCAGGGTTAACCCCCCCCCACACCACCCACTGTAGCTGCAGTGCTCCTGGGGCTGACCACTGTCGCGGCACCCCTGCCAGGCCCCGGGAACGCTGCCCCGCCCCTACCAGGCCCCGGGAACAATGCCCCGTGGAAGCCATTGCCCAAGCATGATTGCCCACTTTGTGTCCTGAGGTCAAGGTGGGATTGGCTCAGTGAAGAGCTGGCTCGTGGTGGTGGGACAGGGAGGAGAGGCAGGAAGGGTGGCCCGGGGGAAGGTCTTGCAGTGGAGGGGCCGGGGGGCCCACGGGTCTGGAAGAAGGCTTCATGAGGCTTTAGCAGGGGAGGGAGGAAGGAGAGGGTCCTAGAGTGGGGGCTTCTCCTGGCAGCTCTTGGGTGGAGCCACCTGGGCTGTGGCTCCTAGTGTGGCGTCTGCCCCCAGCAGGAGGCAGGACGGGCGTGGCCCATGGTCTCGATGGGGACTCGGGGCCACTCGAGGCATGGTGTTTCCCAGCTTCAAGGAGCCCTGGAGACCACCGATCCAGGGAATTCCCGCCTTGGAGTGGGAGGTAAAGAGGCAGCGCCTGGGGCGGAAAGCTCCGCAGTAGTCCGCCGTGGCTCCTCTGACTTTGGCTGCCAGGCGAACCCAAGCCCCCAAAAGCCCAGCCCATGTGCCACGCTCCCCAGTCACCACCGGGGCGGTCCCCAGCCCGTGCCGGCGCCCTTCCCGTGGAGCCTGAGGAGTGGTGCAGGGCAGAGGGGTGTCCGTGAACACCAGCGGCCACCTCTGCGGGGGTGAGGCTGGGCTGTGTGTTCTGACACTCCAAAGGCAGGGGCAGATTTGTACTAGTGTTCCGCGCTGCGTAACCAATCGCCACACAGTTGGCTGCTTGAAAACACCGCCTTACGCCCTCACGGTTTCCGTGCGTTGGAATCCCGGCCTGGCGCGGCAGGGCTCTCTGCTCAGCATCTCCCTGGGCTGAAATTCAGGTGTTGACCTGGCTTCAGCCTCCCCGGAGGTCAGGCCCTCTTCTAGGTTTGCCAGGTTTTTGGCTGGGGCCAGGGCGCTCTCAGCTCCTAGAGGCTGCCTGGAGACCCTGCCACTTGTGCCGGTGAGCGTTTCACAGCAGGCTGTGGCATCCTCCTAGGAGACCAGTAGGACTGGTCCCTGTGATGACCTGATGGGGTCAGGCCCAGCCAGCACCACCTTCCCTTTGAGTAACTTGAGGTCAAAGTTCCCTCCCCAGGAGTGATGCCGTCTTGCCTGCTGGCCCTGCCCTCACTCGGGGAGAGATGGCGGCGGGATGCACCCCAGGGCCGGAATTGGCCGATTCTGCCTCCGCAGGCTTTGGCTTCCAAAGGAAGTCGGGAGACTCTGAGCCTCTCGCTCTACAGGGAGAGCCGGGAGGCCCCTGAGATGGATGCCCCCTCAGCAAATGCCTGAGATGCCGGGCTGAGGGGACAGAAGCTTTGCCACCTCAGGGCCGGAGGGCAGCCCCATGAGCCCTGCCCAGACCCAGCCCCCACCCCTGCCCCGCTCCAGGCAGCCATGCCCAGCCCACGCGCCTGGCGGGAGCATTTCTGGTGGCAGCCTTGCCCCCGGTCGTTGAGGCCCCGGATCCACGGGACGAGTGCCGTGAGAGGCCGGCTGTCTCTGTTAAGCTACCTGAGGACTCCAATTCAATCATTTATCAGGTCCCGTCATAAATTCAAGGCAGCCCTCCAAGGTTTGAAGAGCTCAAATTTGACTTCCTCGGGAGTTTTACGAGGAGCGGGAGCCATTTGTCAGGGCGGACGGCTCCATCTGTTCAGCGAGCGCCCTTCGGGGAGGGAGGTTCCCGGGGAAAGCAAAGCTGGGAGGGGAGGTCGGTGCTGTCAGGAGGCCACGTGTCCTCCAGGGACCAGAGTGTGGCCCCTGAGAGTTTGTTTCTTGGGATGATTAGCAATTCAGCCAGGGCAGGGGCACATGGAGGTGCTGGGGGATAGGGGAAGGTGGGGAGCTGCAGCCAAGTAACCGCGAGCAAAGAAACCCTGGCCGACTTGAGCTGCAGCCAAACGCAGCTGCCCGAGGCCTCCCTGCTCAGGGCAGCACCCCGATATCCCAGCCACCAGGCCTCTTCTGGAGGGAAACTTGGCCCACAGGGCCCTGACCCTGGAGGGGAGAAAGGGTCACCTAAGCCTCCCTACTATCTGCAGCCCGTGGTGGGTACCCACCAGCTGCAGAATGTGGGGGTTAGATCATAAAGCAGGAACGGCAGCTTCCTTGCCTCCTGAACATCCCGTCCCGGAGCTGGCTGGAGCCTGGCTCAGCAGAGCCAGGAGGCGCCTGCAGCGTTGGGACACGAGGCGAGCTGTGCAGAGAGGCAGCCGCACCTCGCTGGGCCCCTGGGTGGGGGGTGCTGCACTGTGCCAAGGGTTCCTGGGGCTCCCAGATGGGGTGGGGGCTGCATCTGCCATGGAGCCCAAAGCCTCCTTGGGCCCAGGAATGGGGTTCACATCAGGAAACTGCCTCAGGGGTCTCATTCCTGCTATGTCCGAGGAGCAAGGGCTGGAGGAGGAGGAGGAGGGTGGGAGACGGTTCTTCCAGAATTGACCATTTGAGCCAGGTCTGGGGGCCAGAACTGCAACCCCCCCATGTGTGGCACATGTTTCAATCTGTCAAGTGGCCACCATCTCAGAATCTCCAAAAGCAACAGCAATGGGAACCACCCCCCACCGAAGCTTGTGAAAATGCAGATTCCTGGGTACACCGCCTGGGTACACCTGGGTACACTGAATCCTCCTACAGCTGCTCTGGGGTAGTGAGCTCCCCATCTGCACAAGCATTTAACCAAAGCATCCAGCTTCAGTGACAGGAGGGCTACTGGACCAGATGACCTCCGGCTCAGTCCCAGATCCACTGACCGCCCAGGGGTCTCGATCACCTGATTCTCAGCAGGGCTGGTGGAGGCTGGCACCAGGATGACTCCGGACCAAGCTGGTGGGAGCGCAGGGCCCTCGGGGTAAGGGGTGCTTCACAGTGAGCAGCTCGAGGCACGTTCCCATGGGCCATCGTCACACCCTGCCTGGGGCTGCCAGCTCCAGGGGGCCATCGTGGCCTGCACCCCCAAGGAGGAGGACACCGCCCCCTATGGGTACCCCGAGCCTGCTGCCATATTTGTAAATGCTACACGCAGGCAACCAAAAAGTCCCCGGCCCAAATGAAACAAAACCCCAGACAGTACCTGCCTGGGCCCACGAGAAAAAGCCATCTTGGCGTCCCATCCGCAATAGGACTCAGCTTGGCAGCCTGCACTGTGCAGCGTTCAGCTCCTTTCCAAATGAGTTTGGCGTTTTTTATAAAAAGCACCTTTATAACAATCCCAGAATGAATATTTATAGGGCAGGGATGAGGGAACCAGCTAATTGTGGCTGAGATCCTGCCAGATCAACACTCCTCGGCTCCCAGAGGATGTGCACAGGAGATTAAAGCTGTTCCCTTCATCCCTGGGCTCAGGGCTGGGCTCCGGGTGCAGGGTGGAGACGCAGAAGGAACCCTCTAACCCTAGCAGATCATAGGCTAATGCCATGACCAAGGGCATCAGGGGCTGGGGATGTTCTTAGAAATAGGGCCCTTGGGAGGAGGTAGGAGGCCAAGGCTAAGGGCAAAATGAGAATCTGAGAATTTGGCCAGTGTGCCATCGGGCCTCCTCTGCCGGGAGCTGTTACAAGCTCCGGGCGGGGTGGATGAGGAGGAGGCAAGACCCAGTGTGGGCGTCCATCTGGGTGGCTTGGACAGGACAGCCCAGGACCCCTGCTGTCCACCCTGGAGAGCAGAAGCTCTGAGCTCTCCCCCAGCCACCTCCTTCTGTGGAGCCCCTGGGAGAGGGGCAGGGAATAGGTGCCCAGAGTGGGACCAGGCGTCGTTTGGTTCTGGAGCTGTAGGCAGCTGCGAGAGATGCTGGTGAAATCCGCAGGGATGAGGTCCCCTCTGAGCCTTGGGGCTTTGCTGGCAGCATCGCTGTGGCCCGGGACACAGGGAACAGGAGTGGGTGGCTAGGATCAGGCCCTTCTTTCTCCCTGGAAATGGAAATCTGTCTCAACCCAGAAAAATACTCAGCAAGAGCCGGTGAACTCACTGGGGTGAGGGACCTGCTAGCTCCTTTCCCTGCCTGTGCTGCCTGTGGTCCTTGTCCCCTGCAGGACTGGCCCTGAGTGGCTGGGGACTGGCCCTGAGTGGCTGCAGGACTGGCCCTGAGTGGCTGCGGACTGGCCCTGAATGGCTGGGGGCTGGGCACCATTCCTGATTGTCCAGCAGTGCTGGGCTGGGGAGGGTCCTCACCACGGGTATGTCCATGGAGGGGGGCTCCTCCCTCAGCTCCAGCACTGCTCCCCAACCCTGACCCTGCTCTTCCAGTCACTCCCTGCAAAGATGAGCAAAGTTGCAGCTCCAAGGGGCTTGGGCGGGCAGCTCAGAGGAGCCCAGACTGCCCACTTCTGCCGACTCGAAGTGACTTTTATTTGCTTCTAGGATGGGTCAGTGTGAGTCCTCTACAGAAGAGAAGCAGGCAGACCCAGAGAAACACTTACCGCCCCCACCCAACACACATGCCCACACTGAGCTGGGGCAGCGAGCAGAGGGATGGAGCGGGAGGAGCAAGCCTTTGGCTTTCTGTGGGGGGGACATGGAGAGCTCAGAGGTCAGCCTGGGCCCCCAGGGCCCTGTTGTATGTCCCCTGCCCCTTGGGGTCCTCCCCACATCCCGGGGGTTCTGGGTTGGCTGGACTCATGGATGGTGCAGGTGTTCCGGAGGCTGCCCTGCGCTGACCCAGAGCCTCTGAGTGACCCGTGCTGGAGGCTCCAAGCAGTGCCACATGGGCCTCAAGGAGCGTTGGAGTCTGCGATGGCAAAGCTGTCACCATTCTGAGTGGGATGTCCATGGCTGGAAGCAAATTGCTCTCCCCTAACATCATGGCAATGAAAAAGAACTTTATGAGCTGTCAGAGAGGCTTTGCCCACTGCCCCTCAGGTAGTGCGTGCACATTTGTTTGGCTCCATGTGCACCTGTGCACCCTGAGGTTGGGCAGGAGGCAGCCTCCCAGGCACGGTGCGGGAGGACGTGAGGTCCCGTGCCTTTCGCAGTGTTGCGGAGCATGCCGGGTGCCCACGGGCACTTCACACACAGCTCTGGTCTGTGGGGCACTCAGGTGTGCACAGCCTCCTGGGAGCTTCCCAGGACACCTCATGCTTGTGTGAGCTGTGTGCTGGGGTGTGGGGCAGGCAGAGGGGACGGTGGCAGACCACTGCAGGCTACGTCTCCTGCTGGGAGCTCGGACGAGTCCACGGGGACCTCTTAAAGGCTCTGAGAAGGCCCATCCTCCACGCCAATGACAGGGAGTCTCCCGGGGGAGCCCTGCTTGTCCCCCCTCAACGCTCGTCTGGGCTGGGAGGGTCTCCTGGAAAGATGTGTGAGGGAGGGGCGAGGTCATGAGTCTCCCGTGGCTGCTGTAACAAAAGCCACAGTTTATTCTCTTGCAGTCCCCAAAGGGAAATAAATCTAAAGCCCATGTGTTGAAAGGGCTGGCTGCTGGAGGCCCTGGGGAGAATCCGGGTCCTGCCCTCTCGGGTCTGGAGGTTCCTGCGTCCCTTCACCCGTGGCCCCTCCTTTAAAGCCATCTGTGCTGTGTTTTCCAGGCTCCCCCTGACTCTGACCCTCCCACCCCCCTCCTAAGGACCCTGTGAGGACACTGGGCCCACAGAGAGCATCCAGCGCGATCCTGCTCCATCCCTCCTGCAGAGTCCCTGCTGCCACATAAGGCGGCACGACCACGGGTTCTTGGACTGGGACGTGTATATCCTTAGGGGGAGTGGGCATTACTGTGTCCTCACACAGGGAATATGCCAGCAGCAGACGGGCTTGGGCAGTGCTAACGCTGAGGTCTGTTACGGCCGTCCCTGGCAAACCTGTGACTGGCCCGGGGACGGTGTCCTTGGCCAGGAGGGCCGCCACCCCCCATCCTGCCTCTCTCCCAAGTGTGACTGGGGCATCAGGAGAGGCAAGGTCAGACCTCAGCAGTAGCTGCCCCTCTTCAGTGGGCAGCCTGAGGGGCCCCAGGCTCACGGTCGGGGTGGCCCAGGGCAGAGGTCACTGAGAGAGGGTTGGGGCTGGACTCTGAGCTGGGCTTTTTTTTTTAAAAAAAAAAAAAAAACAGAGGTGAAATTCACATGACATAAAACGACCACTTTAACGAGTGTGGTTCAGTGGCATTTAGCACATTTGCCACACTGTGCAGCCACCACCTCTGTCTACTACCCAGACACTTTCATCCCCCCACGAGGAGCTCTGGAGCCCATTAAGCAGTCACTCCTGTTCCTCTCCCCGCCCCCACACCGCGGAATCTGCTTTCTGTCTCCATGGAGCTGCCCGCTCTGTGCATCTCCTATCAGCGGAATCCTGCAACTGGCAGTCTCTGCGTCTGCTTCTCCCGCCGAGCAGGGTTTTCAGGCACTTCATGTTACCGCTCGTGTCCCTGTGTCATCCCTTTTTAGGGCTGAATGCTATTCCCCCACATGGATATGCCGCACTTCATTTATTTATTCTTTTATTTAGAGACAGAGTCTCACTCTGTTACCCAGGCTGGAGAGCAATGGCATGATCTCGGTTCACTGCAACCTCTGCCTCCCGGGTTCAAGCAATTCTTGTCCCTCAGCCTCCCAAGTAGCTGGGACTACAGGAACTCATCACCACAGCCGGCTAATTTTTATATTTTTAGTAGAGACTGGGTTTCACCATGTTGTCCAGGCTGGTCTTGAACTCCCGACCTCAGGTGATCTGCCCGCCTCGGCCTCCCAAAGTGCTGGGATGACAGGCCATGCTTTCTTTGTCTATCATCAGCTGACAGGCCTGTGGCTCCTCCACCTTTTGGCTGCAGTGAATAGTGCCGCTGGGAACACTCCTGTGTGCCTATTTGAATATTTCTTTTTATTTTGGGGAGCTTGTGCTGTATTAGTCAGGTCTTGCATTGCTGTAAAGATAAACCTGGGGCTGGGTGATTTATAAGGAGAGGTTTAGCTGGCTCGCGGTTCTGCAGGCTGTATAGGAAGCATGGTGCTGGCATCTGCTGGGCTTCTGGTCAGCCCTCAGAAAGCTTACAGTCACGGCAGAAGGCGAAGGAGGAGCAGGCTTGTTACATGGCCAGAGCCGGAACAAAAGACAGAGAGTTGTGGGGGAGGTACCATACACTTTTCAACAACCAGATCTCGCGAGAACTCACTGTGGTGAGTGGGTGCATGGCACCCAGCCATGAGGGATCCGCCCCCAGGACCAAAATACACCAGGCCCCACCTCCGGCACTGGGGCTCACAGCTAAACATGAGCTTTGGAGGGGATGTGCAAGCTCTGTCATAGGCCCAGGAGTGCAATTGCTGGGGTTTATGACTTCATTTTTCGAGGGACTGCCAGGCTGTTTCCATAGTGACTTCACCTGCATGAGGTGGTCAGGGGTGGGTGAAGGGGGCCCCAAGTGGGGCTGGGCAGCAGTGACAGGGCTTGGTCAGGAGCCAAGAAGCGCACAGCCCGAGAGAGCCCTAAGTGTTCACAGCCACCCTGTACCTACACAGCTGTGGGGTCAGCTCCAGGGAAGTGGCCTGCTCAGCCTCAGTCCTCTGCTGGGAGCCCAGTGTTCGTGGATTTCCAGAAAGAGGGGTGCCAGGTGCACACTCGACTCACCGAGTGGGCCGCTGGTCCAGGCACAGTGGAGGCCTCTTCTGGGACGTAAGATACCATGGGAAATACTGGCTTCAAGAAACCCAAGAAACCCGCCCCGCGGAGCACCTTGGCTGCCGGGGGCTTTGTCCGGCCGTGGTGGGTGACTAGGGACAGCTTGGGTGTGGGGCGGCTGCGGCTGGAATCCTGCGGATGAAGTGGGAGCAGCCCTCATCACAGCCACCGCTGACTGGAACCACGGCTCCCCAGCGGCTCGCACCGCCTCTGGGGTTGGGCATCCTGGCAGGTGTCCCCGCCCTCTGTGGCCTGACCCTCCGAGGGTACTGGCCCTGCCGTGCACCCCTCCCCCCTCACTGAATAAGCCCTCAACCTCACCCCACTCACAAAGCTGAACACATATGAACGTGGCTTCGGCCAGAGTCCCCCATCCTGCCCACAGCCCAGCTGTCCAGCTGTTCAGGGGTCCATGGATTGATGCATCAGTTGATTGATTGAGTCATTCATTCATTCATTTGCTTGGTCCTCTGAGCTCCAGTGTCCAAAGGCTGAAGGGAGGTGAGGAGGCAGCCCTGCCCAGGGCCCTCCCTGAGCTCCCACTTCCTCATCACCCCTAAGGGGGTGCTGCGGCCCCCCTTCCCAGTTGAGGAAGCTGAGGTCAGAGAGGTGAGAAACCTGCCCTCGTTCACACCCAGGCCCAGGCTCGGAAAGGCCTCCCCCTCCACCGGGGCACAGTGATGCTGGGCACTGACACCGGCAAGGCGCCTCCCTCAGCCCATCCTGCTGGTGCAGGAATGCCAAGGAATTGTGGGCGGCAGGGCCCTCCCCTGGACGAGGGTCCATCTCCGGGTGTCTGCCCTGTCGGCTGAGGACCCCCTCTCCCTGGCAGCCAGGGCCTGGTCACAGCTGCTTCTGGGACCCTCACCTTGACTTTGTGAATCTCTGCCCACGATAGAGACCCTGAACCCACGGCCATGCCGGGTGCAGGAGGAGGAGGATGGCCCTGCCAGGGTGTGTGTGCCACATTCTGAGCACAACATCCCAAGGGGATTGGGATGCCGCCTGGCCCTGGGGGCTAAGGGGCCACTTGGGACACTCAGCGGTGGCCCAGGGTGAGGCTGGAATCCAGAATCAGATGGTCCTTCCTGGCAATGCAGCTCCCTCCGCAGACCGGATGGTGTGGCCCCGTGGGAAGCGCTGTGGCGTGGGGCTCCATGACTGCCCTTGGCTTCCAAGAAACCGCTGTTCTCCTGCGTCCGCCCTCCACTCAGCTTGTGTGGTGAACTCCCCTCATGCGCGAGGTGCCCTGTGGCCAGAGTCTGCATGTGCCTCTACTTACCCAAATCCCAGGGGCCTCTCGCTGGGAGCTGCTCCCACCCAGTCAGCCCCGGGACCCGCTGGGCTGTGCCGCAGCCTCTGCGTGGGGGAGCCTTTCTCCTGTTTGCTCTGGCACCGTCCAGGCCACAGTCTCCGTGCTCCCCACTCTCCAGCCCGGCTCCCCTCTGGCTGCACTCAGAGTCCTGGGGCTGAGGCAGGTTCAGATCTGGGGACAGACAAGGATGTAGGGGCAGGAAGATAGACTCTGGGTCTTCGTATGCTGGGCAACTGGCTTTTCCTCCTGAGCCTCAGTTTGCCCACCTACAAAATGGTCTTAGAAGGCTCCCTGGTGATGGGCCGTCCCCCTCCCAGGGATGCACCTGTCCCACAGGGCCCAGGCCATCTGACATCCCCCTTGCTCTTGTGACCACATCTGCTCCAACAGTGAATCTTTTGGGCAAACCTTCAAGGCACAGCCAGAACTAGGCAGCCCTCCCCAGGGCACCGCAGCTGGGCAGGGTCTCTGATGCTCCAGCCTCTGCCCTCCACCCTCACCCTCAGCAGAGAAGCCATAGGGGCCCTGCTATAGCCGTGCCAGCCTGCCCAGACCTATGCCCCTCAGCCTGCAGCCCTGGCACTGGCCTACAAGGCCTGACATGGTCTGACCCTGCCCGAAGCCCAGCCCCAGGCCACCCATCCACTGCCACTGCCCCGGTGGCAGCCATGCTGGCCTCCTGCTGCCTGCTGGACACACCAGGTCCCCCTTCCCGCCTCTGGGCCCCTGCCTCCCTGTGCACACTCCCCAGGGTGCTCTTCTGGGACCCTTCCCCGCCTGCCCCTCTGATATCACTGGGAGGCCTGTTCATTCACCCCCACCCAGGCCTTCCCTGACCTCTGACCTCTGACCTGCAAGGCGGGACTCCAGGCCCTGCCCCCTGCTCCCCAGCTGCTCCTTCCGGCCCCCATGCCTGGCGTTGGGCCTGTCTCCACATTTCCCTGGGCTGTGCATTTTCTCTGTCCCCCGCTGTCCGATACGGCGCCAGCTACACGAGCCTTCTGAAGCTGAAACAAATCAAAGCTGCACTGAGTAAAAGATCCAGGTCTGCAGGGGCACCAGCCCCGTTTCTGAGAGCTTGGCAGCCACTCACGGCCAGTGGGAGCCGTGTGGGACAGGGCAGAGCACTCACTGTCATGGCGCGTTCCACCGGACCGGGCCTCGTGGTCAGCCCCGCAAGGGCGGGGTGAGCCTGCTTGTCCCCTGCTTGGGTCCTTGCTCAGGCGTCCCTGTGGGGTGAGGGCTGTGGTGGCCTTGCTGTCGGGACTTACTGCTTGCTCCTTCATTCATTCACGCCTTAAACCACCTGCAGACACCAAGGGGAAACTCTCGGACGCCTAGGCCCCTCTCCCCTCTCTTCTCCTTCTGCCCCCTCTACCCCGTCTGCCCCTCTCTCCCCTCTCCCCTCCCTCCCATCTCTCCTACCCACTGCAATCTCCCTTTCCAATCATGGTGGAGTGCGCCTCAGGCAGCACGGCCCTGGGCCATCAGGGGCGAGGGCTATGGGCTCTGACTTTACTGCCCTGGCAAGGGCAGCTCTGGGACATGGTGGGGGCCAGACTGGCCGCAACACACCCAGCTCCGATCAGTGCTGGGTGTGGGACCTTGGGTGAGTGAGCACCCACCCTGAGCCCAAGTTCCTTCTCGGTAAAGTGGGGACAGCAAAATGCCCTCCTCTTAGGGGTGCCTTGAGCTCAGCATAGGGCCCCTGCAGAAGCTTCTGGAACAACCCGAAGCCTAAGTGCTGTGTGCCGGCTGTTACTGTGATGCTGCTGCTGGGGTAAACGGAGGAACTGCTCTGTCTTCTGGCTCTGTCCTATGGCCTGGGGACCGTCAGGATCTGGCCACCCACACCAGCCCTTCTCCTGGAAAGAGATGGCCCTGTGCCCGTGCCCTGGTCCGTGGGTGTGGGACTGCCATGAGGAGGGTGATTTATGGCCACGTCTGCTGCACACCCTGTCTCTCACCACCACAGAGCACCCGCATCCTTTACAGAGCCGCCTGCCCAAGCCTGCAGACTTCTCCCCACCTCCCCTGCTGTGGCTGTCTATAATCCCTGACACCAGCCGCAGGCCTGGCTTGCCCCCCTCAACCCTGCCTGGAGACGGCAGGCCGGAGGAAGTGGGGTGCAGGGGAGGGGACTTGCGGGGGAGTTCGGAAACCGCCCCTCACACCACGCTCTCCCGCTGCCAGTGGGAAGCCGAGTGGCTATTTAGTTTCCAGAAAAGTGCTCAGACCAGGTAGAAGCTTAAACTCTCCTGGACTCCTTCATGGTGAGACATGGGGTCTTTAGCGGGGCGCACAGGGCTGGGAGCAGGGCCTGGCATCACCCAAGAAGCCTCTGGACTGGGCAGGTGCAGGGGGCGTCCCTCTGTCCCTCGCTGTCGCTGGCCGGAGGACACCAGAGTGGGTGTCGTGTGTGTGGCGAGTGTGGCTGGGGCTCCGGCTTCTTCTCCCCATGACTCTGCAGAGCTGGCCTTGGGATGTGGGGAAGGGGCTGTGAGCCCAGGAGGTCAACCTGGAGGAGAGCCCCGCCTCAGCTCCTGTGGGCCAGCCTGGGGGGTGTGCAGGCTCCTCAGGGGCTCCCCTGGGATTAGATGCAGCTGAGCCTGTTCTGAGCAGCATGGGCTCCCAGGCCCCGTGTCCCCAACTGGCCAGAACCACAAGGGGTTGCCTTCCTAAGTCCGGGAGGCATTGGGGACGTTTATGAGGTGGCTTCTGAACAGGAGGACCTATGCTCTGGACAGGACTCACAAATACCAAAGCTCATTGTCCCCATCACACGGGCCTGTGCCTGCCGCCAACGAGCCGGTCCCCCGACCACTGTAGTCCACTGTCATTCCACAACCTGGTCCCCGGTCCTGTGGGGCCCCAGAGAGATGGGACGACTAGCCAGTGTCACACAGCCTGTGAGGACAGTCTGCCAGTTCCGGCCTCTGGTCTCTGCGTCCAGGCCCTGCAAGGACAGATCCCCGTCAGGCCCCGTCCCAGGCCCTCGTCTGTTACATAATTCAGGCGTGAAATCCGGGAAGGGGGAGCTCCTGAGCCCGTCCAGCACCCGGGATTGGGGTCTCCCCATCACACACCCTTGGTGGCAGGGCCTGGCTGGGGGCAGCAAGCAGGTTGGCCTTGCCTCTGTCCAAGGCGACTGGCATTTGTCATGACTTGGGGTTGGCTTGAGAGTCCCCGGAAACCCAGGTGGCTCCGTCACCACCTGATCCTGGCCCCAATTCTAGGCAAAAGGGCAGAGCCGAGGGGACTGTGGAGGGGGCCACCCACTCCTGGGTGGCCTGGGTGGGCTCAGCCCACTGGAGGCTCAGAGCAGCGAAGGAGGCCGTACCCTCCTGCCCCCCCAACCCCCGGCCCTGCAGCCTGGGAGATGCCCAGGTCTCCCCAAGGCACCCTAGGAGCCGGCTGGCGTGGCATGGAGGCTGCTGCCCGGCTACTGAGGAGGCGCCTCTGTACTGGCTGGGCTAAAAATAGCGGGGGGATCTCGGGCAGGGACAGCCGGTGGGAGGCCTGTCAGGGAGGGGCCGCGAGGGGCAGGACAGCAGCCTGAGCCTGGGACCCGCCGTCAATGGCGTGGGTGCTCCCACCCTGTTCCCGGTGGCCCGGCCAGCCGCGGCCCAGCTGACAGGCTATTTTTTCCCCTGCTTGACTAAATATGGTCAGGGAGCGCAGCCCGAGGGGGCCACTTGGCCAGGGCCGCGTGTTTGGGATGCTTGGCCGGGTATATAAGAACTGCAAAGGTGAGGCCGGCTCCTGACCCGAGGGGGGCCCCCACGCCCCCTCTGGCCTCTCAGGTCAGGCCCTCCCCTCCCCTCCCCTCCCCCGCCCCTGTGTCTGGGCGAGCCGGCTGTGTGCCTGCGAGAGCGTGCACACCCGCGGGACCTTCCCTTTTGTTCCACCCTGACCTCTACCTTCTCTACCTTGCGCTGACCCCGCTGGGGTGCAGGGGCTCCCTTCGGAGGAGGCCGGGGCTCAAGGTGTGCAGCTCGGCCGCCTCTCCCTAACTCTGCACCAGCGCCTCCTCTCTCTCTCTCTCTCTCTCTCTCTCTCTCTCTCTCTCTCTCTCTCTCTCTCTCTCTGTCTCTCAGATCTCCCTCCCGCTAAGTCTGCGCTGCTGCAGGAGGGCTGGGGGAAGGGCAGGGGTGTGGAGAGGGGGTGCCTGGTGTCTTCTTTCTCTCTCTGCCCCCACCAAGTGCGGACGCATCGAGCTCCGGCCCCCACCCCTGCATTCGCGATTGGCTCCCGGAGGAGGTGGCTGGTGATGCCGCCGCTGCAGCATCTCCTACGGAGCCGCGACCCTGCGCCCGCCGCTGCTGCCGCTGTCACCAGCCCGGCCCCAGGGGTGCCCTGGGCTCCGCGGTGAGTCCTGCTCAGCCCATCACCACCGCTGAGCCGCCGGGACGGCCCCTGCAAACTTGCCGGGCACCGCGGTGGGGGTGTGCCTGCCGGCGAGGTGGGTGCTGCGGGTGCCGGCGCCGTGTGGGTGCCAGCGCCGTGCGGCTCCGGCGGGGGTGCCGTGGAGTTTTCTCTTGGCTCGCGGCATCATCCACATTTGGAAAACTGCAGAGCCAGCAGCCGGCGGGGCCGGGAGGGCGCGTCCAGCTGGGAGGCAGGAACTTTGACTTGCGGGCATTTTGCAAGAAAGCAGCCGCCCCCCACGCGGGCAGTGGATGGCATGGGGGCTTCGGGGCTGGGTGGGGGGCGCGATTCACCTGCCGCTCTGCAACAAAGTCCAGGCAGCCGGGCATGGGGCTAAACTTACCTTGAACTTGCAGTATCACCCACCGTGGTGCTGGTGGGGGGCAGGGATTCCTGAGCTGAGCGGCGGCGAGGCTGCCCCTGGTCGGGACTCGGCACTTCTGCAGCTCTCCCAGCCACGTCAGGGTCAGGAGGCGTTTACAGGGGCAGGGCGGCGAGGTGGGGGGCGGGGGCGGGGGGCACATGTGGGCGGAGACTAGGGGGGCTTCGGGGAGAGCAGCCCTGGTGGTCTGCGTCTCTGCAGGTCCCTGCTGGGGAGCTTGACTTCCCGCGTGGCCTCCCGCAGCGCTGATGCTGGGGGCCGGCGGTGTTCACCGCTGAAGAGCCCCGGGACACAGGAGCCAGCTCGGCTCACGGTGGGGTCTGCTTGGAGGTGGCTGGGTGCTCTTTTTCTATCCAGACGGGAAACTTTTTGAAAAGTGACTACAATTCATTTGTGAGTGGGCAGAAGTCCTGTGAGCTCTGGCTGGGTCTGGGGTGACTCTCCTGCCCTTTGGGACTCCCAAGTTCCCCCTTGACCCCCAGACCCCATCCAGATTGATGCCTCACAGGCCCGGGGCGGGGGGACTTGAGCCAGGCTGCGGGAGTGTCCTAGGCTCTGAGGGCTCATGTGCCAGGGAGCTGGGGCCGTTGAGGAGGCCTTTTCCCTGGACTCCGGGGACAGTTGTTATTGGGGAGGTCTTGGGAGGGCACAGATGAGCGGCAGAACCCAGGTGCCCCCGAAGCTGAAGCTCAGGCTGTGGTGTCGGGTGCCCTTTTTGTATCCTTGGCTACGTGAAAATGATAAATCACAGCAGCTACATGGAAATGGGACATCAGCTTCTGCTTCTTTCTGCCATTTGCTCTTTCCTTTGTAGAGGGGATGCCTCCAGAGCCTTAAGCACAACCCTCACCCCCGCCCCCACCCGCCCCCACGTGAAACTCCCACCCAGCCATGCCCGGCTGCAGACCCACAGCCACACAGCCACAGCGTGCTCAGCGGCCTCTGCACACTGCAGCCTCTGCGGGGACATTGCCCTGCCCTGGGTGGTAGGAGAGAACCAACTCGCTCCGGGCTGTCCCCTCGCAGGGACGGGCTGCCTGGAGGAGCAACAGAGTCATGCTGGACCTCTCTTCCTGATGAGGACAATGGGAGGTCCTTTCATGTCCCGGGGCTGCTGTCCCAACCCATGCCAGGGTCAGTGTCAGGACAGGGGCCAGGGCCCAGCTGGGCCCTCTGCCGCTTAGCAAGCCCCCTGTGTCTGTGCCCGGCCTGCACCCCCTGCTGGCGCCTCCCTGGCCCCCGTCCCCCCCAGGCACCTGCAAAGCCTTCTTTCCACCTCTCACCACCGCACGTGCCAGGCTCGCCCTGGGCCACTGCGAGGCCTCAAAACCCTGCAGGCTTCCTCCTCCTCCTCCCTCCTCCTCCTCTCCCCGCTCCCAGCAGGTTCAGGGCGGCTTCCCTTCCTGCTGGTGAGGGCCTAACCTTGAGGTCCCATTGGTCTCCTTCTGGCTCTTTCTCCACATTTTTCAGACTCTGGCTTCACGGCTGGTCATAGAAGTTGGCAGGGAAGGAGGCAGCCTCTGCTTCCCACTCAGAGACATTTTTAAACGCAATGAAAAACATATCGATACAATTAAGTATTCCAAAGTGCTTAGTTCGCCACTTGCTAAGTTTACTTAAACCCTCTTTAACAGGCTCATTAGGAGCTGGTGAGCACCGGGAAATTCATGAACAGGAAGGCGGCCCCCTGCATTTGACTGTAAATTGGTATTGATCAGGGACTGGTGGAGGCTGGACGGCCAGTCACAAAGAGCCAGGTGTGGGACCAGCCTCCTGGGGGTGCCACGGCAGTGGCGCTGGGCAGGTGACGGTGGCTGCTGACCCCCGGTGCCCATGTGAGCTGCTGGCTCTGCGCAGCTGCCGTTTCAGGTGGGCCGCACTGCGCGGTGGTTCAGGATGGTGACGCTGCGAGGCGGGGACGGGGGAGAGGGTGAAGAAGAGCGAGAGAAGGAGGGAGAGAACCGGGGAAGCGACACTTCCTCGCCCACTGGGTGTCTGCCGTGGCCAGGCTGAGGCGCCTAGGGAGTTGCCCCCCTAGTGGACGGCCTCTCAGGAGATCCCGGCCACCCTCTGGGAACCTGGAATCCTCCAAGCATCGTCTTTCTCGCTCGCATCTTCAGAGAGAGGTGCTGAGCCCTCCCTCATGGACACGGGGTCCCGGGAGGCAGCCTTTACCAGGGACCTGCCCAGGAAACCATCAGCTGCCCAGGTAAGCCCCCAGGACACCTCTCGGGTCTCTGGTCTGCAGTTCCTCATCTGGCCTCGGGAGCAAGGAGTTGTCCAGCTCCCGGAGAAGGAGGACGCTGGTCCTGCTAGTGGGGTGCTGGGCAGGGTGCCCCCCAAGGTTCCTTTCTCCACCCATCCCTCTCTGGGCCTGGCTGGGATGAGGGGACCCAGGGGGACAGGAAAGTGCTGGCTTTGAAAGTTTGGGACATGGATGGTGCCTCCCTGCTCTGGGGTGAAGGTGGTAGGGCAGCCTGTCTCTTCCAAGGATGCAAAATCGAGCTACTGCTGGGGCCAGGGACAGGCGCTGGAGACTTTCTGGGGCTCACTGTCCACTTCTGCCTTTCTGGATCGTGTGAGTGTGTGAGACAGACAGAGAGAGAGATGGATTCAGGGATAGAGGGGCGCCGAGGTCGGAAGGAGGCAGGGAGTCCTGGGCCCCTGGTGGTGGCTGGACACCAGGCAGCAGTGGCAGGAAGGCTGTCCTGCTCACACAGAGAGGGCTCCAGCAGTGGACACCAGAGAAGAAGTTCCACTGCCTCTGAGCTGCCTTCTCTACATCGCAGTGGGGTCAGCTTCTACCGGGGTGGCATCCTGGGGTCTTGGAACTACATACAGACTGCCTGCTTGGGAAACATACTTCTTTATATGCCCATATGGACCTGCTAAGCTATGGAATGTAAAGAAGTATGTATCTCAGGCCGGGACCTCTCTCGCCGCACCGAGGGGCACTCCACGCCACGGGGGCCGCCGCGGCCGACAGCCAGCCAGGCGACTGTGGTGGGGGTGAGGCCGGGGCGGCGGGCTGCCTGGGCGTTGGTGGACGGTCGTGTCCCCGCCAGCATTGTTCTGTCACTTTGCCTGTGTCAGCAGGTGGAAGTGCTCACCAGACATTAAATATTCAGCTTGCTGACTGCGGCAGAGGGGAGGCGGCCTCCGGCAGGCGTGGGGTCCGGTGCGGGGCTGGTGAGGGCTGGGGGGTCGGGGCCGTGGCTGGAGAGCACGCAGTGGTGGCGGCGGCTCTGGGGGCTCCACTGACGGCCATCCTGGAAGAGGCCGTCAGCCGGCAGAAAGGGCCGCGTGTGGCCAGGGCAGAAACTGCTCAGAGGCACAAGACAAGAGCGAGTTTGGAAAAGGGCAGGTGGCTGGATACAGGAAGGAGGGAGAGGCTGGGCAGCACATGGCAGAGTCCGTGGAGGGAAGGCACCTCCTGCACCTGCATCCAGCCCTCCCGGCTGCAGGGCAAGGCAGAGGAACTCGGAGGCATGTAGCCTCCAAGGAAGGTGCAGCCTGCAAGAGGAGATGCTGGGGACGCGGGCAGGGTCAGGGCCACCGTTGCCCTCAGGCCCCACTCCTCTGCCGAAGGCACCTGGGACTGGGTCAGAGGAGCTGAGTCTGTGCAGCCCTGAACCCACAGCCCACCCCAGGGGCCTGGGAGCCATTCGATTTTGCCAAATGTCTCTGGCTTATGCCGCCCCCACCTGTACCCCCACCAAAACTCCGGTTCAGCTTTCTCTCTGTTCCGCCGAATCCAACCTGAGGCATGTTTTGCTGTGAATGCAGGTGAGGCTTTGGCAGAAAGCAGCGTGTGGCCCAGGGCCCCTTGCCCTGCCTGTCGGGGGCCTGAGAGCCACCTGCTCTGCCGCCGTCCCAGTCCCGACCCGAGAAAGGACTGGGAGGATGTCCTGGGGCCCAGGGGATGAGGGCAGGTCCGGATCCGTCCGTGAAACCCTTTTCCCCAGTGCTGGTCCTTCAGGGAGAGGATGGGCGGCAGGTTCTGGGGTCTTAGGCAGCGGCTGGGCTGCTGTGTGAGGGATGTTTGCCCGGCTTCGTTTCTGAGTCTCAGATTGGAGGCGTTTGCTACCTGGGATGAGGCCAGGTCCCTGCCTGGGCACCCCCACCCTGCCTCAGGCCTCAGGATTAATTTCTGGAGTGTGTGTCCTCTCTGCCTTGGCACTGCTCCAGCCATAGCACGTGTCCCTGTGTCCTACCTCCCGCACTCTGGCCTTCGGCAGGAATGGGGCGGGAAGGGACAGGCAGGCAGCCCCCTCCTGCAGCGGCTGGAGGCCTTGGGTCTGGGGGCAGCCAGGTCACCTGAGCAGCTGGGGCCAGCATAGGGAGCGCTGGATAAAGGGATTGGGGGCCATTCTGAGCTTTCAGGTGGCTCCCACCCCTCAGGGAGCCTCGAGTTGACTGGAGGGGAGGGCCTGGCAGTCAGGGCTCCTGGCCTTCAAGTCTTCCTTCTGGAAGCTTCGTTCTCCCAGCCTCGGCCCCATCTGGCGTAGCAGCAAGGGGGCAGGTGTTGACCTTGGGCACAGCCTCCTCTCGGCCTCTGGACCCGGAGGGTCAGTGCCCAGCATCCGCTGACGTCATCTCTTCCGTGCCTGCTCCCAGCTCCGGCCACAAGCAGGGAAGTAGCTGGGCGTGTGGCCACCGAGGCTGCCGGTGGCCACAGACACACCGTTCTCTTCCCCTAGATGCGGCTGTCGTACGTTAAAGCTTTATTGCAGGATGTGGTGTTTAAATAAAAGCATTAGTGTTTTGGAATTAGGTTTGACTGAGCAGTAAAACTGCAGAGTTCACAGGGAGAGAGCTGCGGCCTGCTCGGCGGTAAATCACCTCCAGTCTCTGATCCACTGAATTAAAAATGAGCATTGCACGGACATCGCCCATGGCAGCCCGAGCCCCACTCCCCTGCACGTGTGGCCTGATGGTGCTCCCCGGGGATCCTGCTGCTTTCCTGGAGATGCTGGGACCCGGGGCTGGAGTCTCCCATGCATGAATCTCCAAAGCTTGGCTCCTGGGCAGCAGCCAGGAAGGGAACCCCAAACTGGCGTGGGGCATGGACATGCTGGGACTTTCCTCTGTGGGGGTCTTTGTGCCTGTCCATTTGAAGGAGGGGAGAGCAGGCAGGGCGGGGGCGCAGACCCTCACTGGCTATGTCTTGCCCACAGGGACTCTCCTGAGACCGCTTAGGCATGCTACCATGGGGGCCAGGACTCTCAGAGGGAAAGGAGCCTGGACTGGGCTGAGGGGGCTGGACACAGGACACCCACCCCCTTGCCTGCCAGCTCGGGAACCCAGGTGGGTTTGTGTGGCCATGAGGAGGTGGCCAGTGCCCGTGTCTCTCACTCCCTGGAGCAGGTAGCACCAGGTGTAGGCTTCTGGGTTTCCCAGAACACTCTGGAAACTGCCCCACGGTGATCAGAGGGTGGGCCAGACTCCCGCTGGTGGAAACAGTTGCTGCAGAAATTGTGGAGCCCATAAATTCAGCGGACCAAATTAGTTACATTTTTCTATCCTTTGGCTCACAAAAGCTAGCTATGCTCCAGGTACTGTTTCCACCTGTGAGTGAGACCAGCTCTGGGTCCTGGAGCTTGCACGAAGGAGAAGGACGGTCTTTGGGAAGGGACGGCCCCGATGCTGTGCCTGCACGCGTGTGTCACGATGAGTGGTCTTGCATTTCTGCAGCCAGGGGGCCAAGGACATGGTGGCACCCCCTTCTAAAGAGGGGGTCGCTGGTGATTCTGGCTTAGTAGTGCACTCGTCAAGTGCAATACAGCATTTTACTGCACAAGCATTCAAAGCGGGCGCAGGGGCTGGTGAGAGCATTCGCGAGAGGTGCGTCGGCAGTCTCTGTGAAACTGTCGGGCTCACATGAGAAACGTTGCATCGAAGAATAAACTGCTATTAAGCATGATTAGATTGACCCACAGGATGGATATTTTAGCTGCCGCAGCCGGAGTCCATCAAAATGAACATCGCTTGAATTGCAAATTTTACCCAAAAAAACGCTCTAAAGTAAAAATGAGAGAACCTGAGTGGCCCGAGCTATCTTCAGGGCCAGGGCATGGCTGGACAGTGCTGGCCTGGAGGGTTTCTGGGCAGGGATGGCCGGAGGTGGACGGGGCGGTGCGATCGCATGAGTTGCTGCCACCTTCGCATAAAGGGTAACCCAGCGATCTGAGAGGCTTTGTGCTGACTCAGCCCCGCCGTGCACGTCCGATTGCAGAGGCCTCCCGCGCTCTCTGCAGCCATGCTCCCGCCTTTGATGCCCCTGGGCAGGACGCTGACCTCGGGGTGGCTGGGCTTGGGCCCCAGCAAGGGAGGCTCTTGGACAGGAGCACAGGGCTTTGTGAGGGGCCCTGGCCTTGCCCACTGTCCTTGGCCAACCAGCAGCCTCTGTCCCTGTGAACTGGAGGCATCGCACCCAGGAAGAGCTGGGCATGGCTTTTGGGAAGGGAAGGCACCCTCAGACAGCATCAGCAGCTCCCAGAGCCTCGTGCTGTCTGCTCCTTCCTGAGGTCCAAGGCCCAGCTGGCCAGAGCTTGGGGCTGGGAGGGCCCTCCCTGGAGGCCCCTGAGTGCTCAGGGAGGACTCTGCCTTTGGGGAGGACTCTGGCTTTAGTGCTCAGAGTCCCCAGCTGGCTCTGACCCCTGGAAGCCCGTCCTGCTGAGTGGGGAGGGGCGGTGACTGCAGCGGAGGAGCGGGGCAGGCTGCTGCAGAGCTGCCGCCCGGGATGCTGCAGAACACCGCAGGCAGCATGCAGGGCTGCGCGTCTCAAGGGCAGGGATCAGAGGGCCACCTCTGGCAGCTCCACCGCCAGCTCCCTTAGATAGAGGGACATAGGGCTGAGGTTCCCACACAGCGGTCACTGCAAAGGCACTGTGAGCTCAACTGATTCACCCAGGTTTCAGAGGCACCACTAAGCCTCAGGCCAGGTCTGTTCCCTGCACCAGGCGGGCTCCCCATTGGGGTGCAAGTGTGTGATGCTGAAGGACAGAGATGCTGGGGGCACACTGGGCATCTCAGGCCTCCTGTGTCTACCCCAGGGAGAGAACATGGGAGAGAGAGCCCTGTTTCAGGAATGCTGGGTGCAGAGGTCAGTGGCTGCTCCCTGGCCAGGAGGCGGTCACCCAGAAGCCCTGGCAGTGGGAGGCTGGGGTCCACTCCTCACAGGGTCGAGCGACTCCTTGGCTGGGACTGGAGGCAGGTGTGTGTGTGCGTGTGCATGTGTGTGTGCGTGTGTTTGCGTGGACGTGCACGGAGGGCGTGTGTGTGTTTGCGTGTGTGTGTGCGTGTGCGTGTGCATGTGTGTGTGTTTTTGTGTGGATGTGGACGGAGGGCGTGTGTGTGTGTTTGCGTGTGTGTGTTTGCGTGTGTGTGTTTGCGTGTGTGTGCGTGTGTGTGTTTGCGTGTGTGTTTGCGTGTGTGTGTGTACGTGTGTGTTTGCGTGTGCGTGTGCGTGTGCATGTGTGTGTGTTTTTGCGTGGACGTGCACGGAGGGCGTGTGTGTGTTTGTGTGTGTGTGTGTGTTTGCGTGTGTGTACGTGTGTTTGCGTGTGTGTTTGCGTGTGTGTATTGTGTTTGCGTGTGTGTATGTGTGTGTACGTGTGTGCGTGTGTGTGTTTGCGTGTGTGTGTTTGCGTGCGTGTGTGTGTACGTGTGTGTGTTTGCGTGTGTGTGTGTGTGTTTGCATGGGCGTGCACCGAGGGCGATTTCTGGGATGACTGGGACAATGACCCAGAATATTTTTAACAGCGGCAGGAGAGGGGGTAGAAGGCAGCTGTCCCTGGAACCTGTCCCGGGGGGGGCCCCGTGGGGATGTTTTGAGGTTGAAGGACGCCCAGGACAGTTGCACCGTGTGGCCCTTGATGTCCTGGCAAGCCGATGCCCTCTGTCATGCCCAGATATGGCTCCGGGGCTGCATGTGTCTCCCCAGCTGCCCGCCCGCCCACCACGCCAGTATAAATAGTCCGCGTTCTCAGCTGTCCCGTGGAGAGGCTGAACTCGGATGACTCAGCCGGAGCTCTAGGAGTGCCCCCGACCCCGCCCACCGCCGAAGTGCCTGAGGCCAGCAGCTGTAGCGGGACAGAGGCTGGGTGAGGCTCTGGGCTCTTGGGCTCTGCCTCTGTCTCCCTCTCCTCACCTGCCCCCTTGGAGGGCGTCAAGTCCAAGAGGGACCCATCTACCTTCTGTCGTCCCTTCCCCAGGGCATAGTGGGGCCTTTGCCCACCGAGAGTGAAGAGGGACAAGAATCCCCGCCCTGGGAGTGGGTGCGGGGAGCTGCATGGTTCCCTGGCCTCGGGCTCAAGCCTGCAGCAGGCGAGGCTGTCGCTGGGGTCCCTGCTGCCCCTCCCTCGGGTACCTCCTCACCTGTCCCGGCCCTCCTCCCACATCGGCTGTAGCAACACACTCCAGAGGCCTTGCAGGCCGGAGCACCAGCTTGCCAGGCCCCTTCCCAGGGGAACCTGCTTTTCCTCCACCCTTAACTCAAGAAGTGACTCTCTAATGGTGGAATTTCAAACACCTCCAAGGCCTGTGGAGCTGATGCCCTTGAGTGCGGGCAGGAAAGGCCCATCCTGTATTCCTCAGACATGGGGTGCTGCGCCCCGCCTGAGGACAGATGGGGACACGTCCCGCAATGTCTCTGCACACTGGGTGGCCTCACTGAGCCAGAGGGAAGGCGGGGAACACTTCGGCAGAATCGAGAGCCCGACACGCACTTGTGTGTGGAGCTGGGGCCTTCCTTGGTGCCCCAAGGCCTGCGGTGGCCACACGGATGCCCCTGTCATTTCATCTGTGGCCATCCCTGAGGTCCTGGCTTAGGGATCTGTTTCTGCAGGTGGGCAGGAGTGGTGGGCAGGTGCCCTCCCACCCACGGGAGGGGGCTCCAGTCAGACTCTGTACACCAAGTGGCTTTTCCTTATCCTGGGATATGTGGCCGTTCATTTGTCCCCGAGCTGCCAAGCCCTCTCTCTTGACCTCGGGACTCTCTGATCCTGTTCTCAGCCAAGAGCCTTCTTCAAATTAAACCAGCTTTTACCCCGGCCCTATCTTTGAGATCATAAGGCACAAAAGTCTATCTTGCCATTTTTGCAAAGAACAGCCAAACAATCACGTGTCCCCTCCCCCGCTGCCTCCCCCCCACCTGCCCCCTGCTCTGTGGGTCTATTTGAAGCGAGATTTATCTCTAGGAAGGGCCCCATCAATTTGCCTTGCTCTTTTGTTGACAAGTTTATTAAAAACCCGGGCAACTCTGTATTAAACTTTTATCAGTGTTGAGAAATAATACATTTCTTTTTTTGAATAGATGGAAAAGTTATGGATTTGGGCTGAGCGGGTCTTGTTCAGCATTTGGCTGAGTCAGCGCTGCTGATGATAAGAAACAAGCCGTTTTGGGGTGCAGGGTTTCCTCTTGCCTTTTAATTAGGGGTCTCTCTGCAGACTGCCCTGTGAGAGCCAGAACCCCAAAGGCTCCTACAGAAACCCCAACGGGGGCTGCCCACACACACCAGGCTAACTGTAATTCTTTGCTATCTATTTTAATAATTAACCAAAATCTGGAATTAAAATTTAATTCAGTGGTGAATCTGAGTGCTAATAGGTAATGGTGCTGCATGGGGAAATATTAGGTTATTGACATTTAAATTTCAAAAGCTTCATAGTAAGAAACAAAAAAAGCATCCAGATGGGAGTTAGCAATGTCCTCCCCTGGTGGGAGGGGAGGGGTCCCTGTCCTGCCCCCTGGTGAGTGAGACTGGGGTTGAGGGGGAAGAAGGGGAGGGGCCCCTGTCCTGCCCCCTGGTGAGTGCCTGAGATTGTGGGGGAGAAAGAGAGGGGCCGCCCTTGCCTTCGTCTTGGGTCCCTGAGTCTCTGTGGGGGCTTTGGCAGGGTCAGGGCTGTGCTCTGCAGTCTCTGAAGGCAGCGTCTTTGCTGCGGGTGTGACCTGGTGTTGGTTGTCCTTGAGTGGAAGTCGTTTGGTGCCGCATCTTCACCAAGGATGCTGGTTGTAGCATCATCCCCTGTGCTGGGGCAAGAGACACCTTCCCCTGGAGGTCCTGCGTGGTTTCTGCCCAAAGTGGCCACCATTCCCCGAGGTCCTGGGCGAGGGCTTGTGGGTACAGCAGGAGGGACTGTTGGCTTCCACTGCCCTTGAGGGGCAAGTGCCCAGGGACCCCGGGCCAATCTCAGACCGGGCCATGGCATGACCAAGATTCAGGCTGCAAGGGGCTGGTGCTTACACATGGCCATTCACACTCCCACACGGAGGACCTGAGGCGCAGAGGGGTTGCAGAAGTCCCCAAGAACCCCTGGCTAGGTGTGTGGCACTCTGTGTCAGGGGTCCCCCTCTGCCCCACCAGATGTGGGCCCGGCGGTGCATTTCACACTTGCTTCTACTTTCGCCTTCCAAGGCTGTGGGGCTGCCTCCCCTCTAGGGTCCAGCGCAGGGGCTGGGGCCCTACCAAAGGCAGGAGGGGCTTCCAGGATAAGATGGCAGGCGTGGCTCTGGCCCTCCTGCTCCCCTGTGTCCTCGCTCCTTGGGGGTCCCTGGGTGAGACCACTGTAGCCATGAGTCTCTGTGACACTTCCTACCAGGTCTTTATCTACATCACTATTTGCTCCAATTATAACTAATTGGACACGTACTGCATCTTCATGGCATCTAATTTTGTATTGATTTTAACAGGGCTTCTGGTGTTTTCGGCAGAGATTGCCCACAACTAGTATCCGTCGCTGCTTAAAAATGCTGAGTGTACTTCCCTGTGTGGGACAACTCCATCAGCAGATGTTTTAAAACCTGTTTAATTGTTTGCTTCATAAAATGCACTAGCGGTAGGAGCTGCAGCCTTGTTCTCTGTAGCACTGGAGTCAAGAGAGGGGCAGAGGGACCCAGAGTGGGTTTTCCAGAGAATCCACACCCCAGGCTCCAACCCCAGTTCTGCTGTCCCGGTGAACGGTAAAGTCACCAGAAACACTTGGGCCACCTCTCTGCCAGGCCCAGGCACCCAGCCGGGGACACAGAGGGGACCAGCCAGGAGCTGCCCCTCCCTTGGCGAGCTTGCCTTTACTCGGGGGGCACAGGGACTCCTCACTCGATGAGGAAACCACAGTGGCAGCTGGCCCCAGAGAAGGCCAGGCAGGGCTGGTCCTCCCCTACCCGGAGGCCACTGGAGCCGTCGGGGCCCGGGGATCTGAGGCCCCAGGAGCTAGGGGTGGTCGCTGTGGTGAGGGGCTGCGTGAGTCTTGGCAGGAAGGCAGCCCATGCCTGGGAGGCGGGAGGCAGCACAGCTCAGTCTGGAGAAGGCAAGCTCCAAGGCCGGAGAACGTGGGGTGCGGGGGTCTGGGAGGGGTAAGCTCTGTGAAGCACCTGACCTTTGAGCCATGGGGCCCTTGGGGAGGTTTTGGGGCTTGTGGGATGTTGGTTTCTTGGCCTTTTTAGAGAGAAAAGAAAAAAATACTTACAAGGAAGTTGAGAAGCCTCAGGGGCCTCCCTTGTCAGCCCTCGCCCCATGCTGGTGAGACCCCAGGGTTCAGAGGGAAAGGGGCTAGAGGATCTGTCAGTGAGTGGGAGCTGCTGCCTGAGGGAGCAGAGCAGAACAGGGGGGTGCCCGGGTCTGCAGGGGTCCCCGACGTCCTGCCCGAGGGACGGACCCAGCTCCGGCATGTCCCAAGAACACGAATTGTGGGCCTGTTCCTTCACATTCGAAAGCAAAGATGTTGATCACACCCTTGGCAAAGAATGACTGGGAACCTCCCTAGGCCAGGCCACATTGGGGTGAGGGTACCTGGAGGCTGGCTGCCGCCTCGTGGGGCAGCATGAAGAGACAAGGGCCTGGGCCCCAGGGCAGGGGACCCTGCTGTGAGCCCCAGTGTCCTCCTGACGGGCAGCACAGGACTGGCCTTGAGGCGCAGTGGGGTGTATGGGAGAAGACGGTGGCTGTCGGTGCTCAGGGCCACACCTGGCACTTGGCTGCTCAGTGTCTACTCACAGCTCACGGCCACCACCGTGACAGCTGCAACGCCAAGCTTGACGCCTCATCTAAGGCCGCGGTGGCCTCCCCGTGGGGGTTTTGCAAGCCTGCCCCGGTGCTCTGCTGCCTTTCGGGTGAAATGACCAGTTTGTTTGCTGTGTTGATTGGCAAATGCCAGACCTCCCAGCTCCTGATGGGATAGAATCGCGGCTGGGACTCGAATCCCCGGCTTGATCTTGTCAAATCTTCTGCTCCATTAGGAATATTGACAGGTGATAAATGGATAAGTGTGTGCCGGCTGTGAGGTCTTCGAGCCGTCCTCATTCCAGGGCCAGGGAGGGGTGGGCTCTGGGAAACTTGAGGTCTGCCCTGCACCCTCTGTGCTACTGGAGTAAGGAGGAGAGAGGTTTGCAGAGTGTGGGCTGATGACCCGGAAGCTTCTCTGTTTTGGGACGCGAGGCTGAGAAGGCCGGGGCCCAGCCCCGACTTACAGGGGACTTTGGGGAGGCGGCCCTGCTGCACGGCACAGATCTTTCTGGAGGGCACCGTGGCAGGGACAGTCAGGGAAGGCAGCTACGGACGAGACAGAACAGGCCTGGCAGAGGCTGGGGTGGGGGGTTGTCCAGCTCAGTCACTCGCTCCCAGAGGGGCCTTGGAGGGTGGGCATGGTGCTGTGTGACCGTCCCTGCTGCCTGAGGGGCCTGAGCTTCTGTCCCTGCAACATCAGGAGGGGGACAGAAAGGCCAGAGGATAGGCAGGCGGGGCAGCCCCACGTGTGCAGCAGGCAGGCAGGTGGCACAGGCCCTGGTGCGCAGCCCCCACTCTGCCAACCTGGTGGGCGAGGAGCAGGTGCGTTCACCCGTGCTGCCCAGGACGGCCTGTGCTCCCAGAGGGAAGCTCACACACACGGGCGCCACATCCCAGCACTGCCGGAGACACTGTCCCTCACCTGTCACGGCTCCTGATGAACGGGGGCTGCAGGGAGACTCATTTTATAAAAGGGAACTTGCTCTCAAGTCACTGAGGGTGATTGGAGTGGGGGACGCAGGAGCCAGGCGAGAGTCGTGTCACGTTCGGATCTCCGTCCTGACACTCCATCCTCACCGTTCCTTTGGGCATGGGAAATGCCCCTCGGCAAGACGCGGGCAGGGCTACAGGTCTGGGGCATGAGGCCCAGGGTCAGGCCACGAAGGCCCCCTCAGGCTGTCCTCTCACCACCATGCAAGTGGACGTCCCTAGAATCTTCCCGTCGTGCCCACCCAGAGATACCACGTGGTGTCAGAGTCCATCCCGTCCCACCCAGGCCATGGAAGCCAGGCAGGAGGGGATCCTGGGTGGGCTGCCCCATGGTTAGCCAGGGCCCAAGGCTGACTGGGAGGTCTGTTCTATCTCTGTTCCAGCTGTGAGCATGGTCCAGGAGGAGTTTGCAGGGGAATAAGGGCCTCAAACCCACAAGATCACTGTGCCCACAAATGTGAGCCCCCTGGGGCGGGGCCTGATGGTCTGAGCTGTATCCCACAGCTGAGGCTAGTGCCGGGGGCAGTGGGCACTTGGTGAAGCCAAGGCTGTGGAGGAATCGGACGGTGACAGGCAGAGAGCAGTGAGTGTCAGTCCCGGAGCATGGAGGCCGCCTGGCGCCCCCGACCCTCCCCAGACACCTGCAGGTCCCTGATGGGGGAGCCGGGGCAGAGCGAGAGGGTGGTGAGTTGCGTGTGAGCGGGTGTGTGTGTCTGTGTATGTCTGAGTGTGTGTGTGTGTGTTGGGGCGTGTGGCCCTTCACACTAGTCCCTGCAGAGCTTGAGGGAAACACCGTGGGGTGGGGGCCCTCCAGGAGTTGGGGTAAGGGCCTGATGCCGGCCGCGAAGCCCCATCTCCATCGGGACTGCCTGGTGGAGCCACCTTCTTCACCAACGTCGCTGTTCCTCGGATCTGGGAGCCAAATGCTTTGCTAGAGCTGGTAAAATGGAACCAAATCGACTGTCCAATGGATTTGGTCCCCTTCAACCAGCTGTAGCTGTGCATTGATGGCGCCGTGCGGCCTGGCTGCAGGTCCCGCAGCTATGGAGAGGACCCAGCAGGCAGTGCAGGGAGAGCCCGGCTCGGCGCGTGGTCAGCTCCAAGTAAGTGAAGCCCTGAGTGCCGCCCCCGCCCCCGGGACACTTCAGTGCAGAGCCCAAGATCCTTCCCCCTGAAAGTGGGTGACTGAGGAACGGGGTCATCCCCACAGCTGGGTGCCCCGCTTGCTCCTCCTTGCCAGGGCACCATGAAACCAATGTTCATTGCTCACACGAGAGCTTTGCTTGAAAATGTGGGCTTAGGAGTTGGGCCCTGTGGGTTGGGCCTGCCAGGGGCCTGGGCTGACCCTGCCCTGTCCTCTTCCCAAGGACCCTCCTTCAATTTCTCCTTTAAAATGGCCTGGACTCTAAGGCACCTCCAGGGACCCGCAGGGGTGAGCACAGATGCTGCGCTGGTGACCTGTGGGGGTCTGTGTCCTCAGTGGGGAGGCCTGGGCCGGTGTCGTCTCTCCAGATGGCCTGAGGGTGCTGGGCCTGGCAGGGAGACCACCAAACAGGAGCCCCTCAGCATGGCCCGTGGCTGGGGAGGTGACTGTGAAGGTTGCTGGGGCCCCCAGGGGCTCCCCATCTCCCCACCCTCTTGCGGGAGGCAGTGACGCCCATGTGCAGGGAAGCTGGGCCATCAACGGGCACAGCTGCAGTGAGCAGAGATCTGCAAGGGGATCTGCAGGCCGGGTGGCACCCATGACCCATTGGGGGGGTCCCCGACCACGTGCCCTTCCCTGGGCAGGGACTGGCATGAAGGTGCTCAGGCTGCTGGGCGCCGGCAGATCTGAGGCCTGGGCAGGCACGGGGGCCCCTGCTGGGCATCTCTAGGCCTGGGGTTCCAGGGCCTGTCAGGAGTGACCCCTGACTTCTGCCCAGAGTGGCAGAGGCAGGGCCTCCCCTCAGGGGCCACCAGCTGCCAGCCCCAGGGCAGGTGAGGCTGAGGGTCAGGACCCTGGGAGGGATGAGCAGAGGGAAGAGGTATGGTGGGCAGAGGGGCAGACATCCCCTGGACTGATGGACAGATGGAAGACCGGGTCTGAAGACAGTGGCCCTGGCTCAGGAAGCCACAGCTCCTTTCTCACACCCTGCCCAGCTTTAGTGCCTAGAATTCCCAGGGTCAGCTTAACTCTAATCTTGGCACGGTGTTACCACCCCTCTTCACACAGAGTCACTATGTCCCCAGACAGTGGGAGAGGCCAAGAGGCTGGGGTAGTGGACGGCAGCCCAGTCTTCAGCACAGGGGTGGGGCTCGGGTTTGAAGACCAGAGTGTGCGGGATCCACGGGCTCTGCTCCTGAAGGGCTGCGTGGCCTCAGCCTTTATTCGAGCCTCTCTGAGTGGAGGGCAGAGTGGTCAGCCCCTGCTGGGGGTCCTGGCCAGGCGCCACCTCCTGGGAGCCTCCGGGGGCTTCCACTGCTGAGCCCTTTACAGGGGGCAGCCGGGTGACCTGGGTGTGGCCGTGCCTTTCAGGGTGGCCTGACCCCAACCCCACCAACCCCAAGCTGTGTGGTGCCGGGGTCTCCTGCCAGGGACGTCTGTCCATTGGGTGAGGCCTGGTCTTGTCCTGGAGGGGAGACTTTGGACATCCACCCAGCCAAGGAGCTGGTCGGCCGGCCCTCAACCTTCCCTCCTAAGGGCGGGGAGGTGGCTGGGGTGCAACAGCTTGAGGTCCTGTGTCAAATACATCACCCGGGTGAGGACTCAGGGAACCACTCCCAGGCCTGTGGGAGGGTTTTGTGCAAACATCACGCCAAGAACAGTGTCTGCTGTTGACCCAGCACCCGCCAGGGAAGGCTGGAGCCACTGGATCCCTTCCAGTGCAGCCTGGGGTTCCTGTTGGTCACCACGCCAGCCATGAACAGGGACGCCTGCTCTGTGTTGCCCGTCTGGCCCTTCCTCGCCACCCACGGCCCTGCCAGCCCGACCCTCTGGCATTGACACCTGCTGAGGGCAGTGGCGCAGCTGCAGAAAGCCCACAGCTGTGCGGGAGCTGCCCTGCCAGGCAGGGTCTCGGGGTACCGAGGAGGGTGGCAGGAACGGAGGGGCATGAAGGCTCCGTCCCAGCCAGCCGAGAGCCAGGGCCCCCTGCTCCTGGCCTCCCATCTCTCCTGTAAATTAAAGGATGAGATGAGGCTAAGACCATCTCCGGTGCTCCATCGTGGTCAGGACGTCAGCTCCAGATGACTGTAGGACACTGTGGCTGTTTCCTGGCCTACCCACCCGGGGCATCTTTGTGGGGTCTCCAGTAAAAACCACTGCACCTGCCTTGCCATCCCCAGGACCGGGCCTCGTCCACTGAAATCACAGTGCAGCCCCGCACCAGGCCACGCACAGTGTGGACAGACAGGGCATGTGGGTGGAGACGAGGGAACACTTGGAAGCAGCCCCCATGCCTGGTGGGCCTCGCACAAGGGGCCACACAGGCGCTGACCCTAAGCAGCCCCAAGCAATGCATGACCGTGGCCGGGTGTCCCAGTGAAACTTTATTGGCAGACACTGGGATTTGAATATGTATCATTTTCGTGGGTCACAAAATGGGTCTTTTTCTTCCTCCTAGTCATTAAAAAGGTGAACGCTGTCCTGAGCTCTCGGGGGCTGTCTGAAAGCAGGTGGCAGGGGGGATTTGGCCCTGGTTGCAGCTGCCACCTCCAGGCTAGATTAAGAGGATACATGAGCAACAGGCGCTGGGCGCACAGGGCTGGGGACACAGGGGCACCGAGGGCGGCAACTGCTCCTCCCAGCTCCTTGCTGCATGTTTGGTCAGTGCGCAGGTGGAGGCCCCAGCACAGCCCTAGTGTTCACCGCAGTGGGACCGGTATGAACAGCCCCGGCCTGTCCAGCAGGAGAGAAAAACCAGTAGGAGGCAGCTGGGGCAGGGCAGAGCCTGGAGCCTCCAGTTTTGGGGTGGGGCTGTCTCATGCCACATCCCCTGCCCCCCGCAGCCTCGTGGTTTTGGGCTGAACTTGCCCCCAGCAGATGCCCATCCCTGGAGCAGGTGCCCACTGGGAACAGGTCCAGCCAAGCCAAGGCTACTCCCCAGGGTCAAGGAAGTGGGGTCAGGAACAGGGACACAGCCCACTGGAGGACCGCAGTTTTGGATCCCAGGATCCCAGCAACCCTGGGTTGGGGTGCACGGGAGCCAGCTCTGCCAGGCTGGGCATGCCGCGGAGTGCCTGGGCATCAGAGAGGGCGAGGAGCTCACCACAGTCACACAGCCAGCCCTGGGCGAGCCCAGAGCAGAATGGGAACACAGGGCTGTCTGCCCCAGGGCTGTGTCTTCCCCTCAGGAATGAGCAGCCCTTGGCTGGACTTGGCTGGGCTGAGTTTGGGACCCTGAGTTTGGGGGCTCCTGCCTTCAGTGCCTGCACCTGGTCTCCATGCTTTGATGTGTGTTTAGCTGCGTGGGGGGTCCCTGGAGCATCTTGCCTTAGGGGGCTCATGGGGAGAGGAGGCAGCGGAAGGGGGGCCCATGCTGGGGAACCGGCTTTATGTTTCCTGGGGCTCTGCCATCTGTCTTTTCATCTCCCTTGGAGGGGTGAGAATGTGGACCTGAATGAGCAGTGGACATTGCCAGCTCAGTGGCCGAGAGGATGGGTCTGAGTGTCCAGTGCTGTGGGAAAGCCTCTCCCTGCCAGGTGCAAAGGCGGCAGGAGTTGGCCCATCCCAACCTCGGCTGAGGATCTGCAGGTCCTGGGTCCTGTATCACTGTAAGAAAAGTCCAAGAGCTCATTAGAAATGCAGATTCCAGGCCCCGTACCCCACCCCTACCCCAGTCAGAGCCTCCAGAGCAAGGGCCTGGGAACCTGAATTTTTACCGAGTGCGTTTGGTGAGTCTTATGAACAAGCCACACCAACCTGGTCCCCTTGATGCCTGCCGGCCCCGCACCTGCCCTGCGTACACCTTGCTCAGGTCCCCTCCCTCTCCTCCCTACCCCTCAGCGGGCCATCTCCTCTGGAAAGCCCCCGGGCCTCTCAGCGGTACATCTCTCTCCTCTATACTCTAGCAGCCACCATCACACTCGGGACCCTGTTGGCTGCAGTGGGTCACTGTGGAATCTCCTCTCTCCCCGCAGCCTTGGGTGGAGGGTGGGATGTCAAGGGATGAAGTAACGTGGTCTGTGTGTGTGTGTCTCCTTGATCAGGGAGCAAGTGGTGTTGACCACAAACAAGCAGAAAGAAGGTTAAATTCTACCAGGCACCTCCTTCCAGTCTTTTCTTCCATATGTAGCTCAGTTCATCCCCATCCCACCTCCCACTGCACACACTAAGGCAGTGGCCACAGGGCTGATAAACAGCCCTTTCTGCGGAGCAGTGCCTGGGGGGCCCCTCCTGTATCATCAGTGGCTCTGTCCACCTTCCTGCCCGAGGTCCTGGGGTCAATGCAGTGCCAACACGCCATCCATGACCAATGCGAGCAATCTCACTGCTGTCCACGAATGCTCCTGTTCTCCAAACTCTGCCGGCTCTGACATGCCTGCGGTCCCGTGGCATCACCAAAAACATCCTGACTTCCTTTCTCCTGAGCATGGGATGGAGGCAAAGGCCTGAGCAGCCTCCCGTGGGTCACCCACCACGCCTGCTGCACCCACCGCACCTCCTGCGCCCACCACATCTGCCGCCCCTGCCGTGGCTCCCGTCCCTCTGCAGGGCCCTACTTCCCTCTCCTCAGCAGCTTGCTCAGGCGCTGGCCATCTCCCACCCCAGTACCTGTCCCTCCTCAGGTCCCGCTGACCGGGTGGCCTCTGGTCTGCAGCAGGGCACACGGGCCACCGCGCGCTAGGCTGTGGGGTCGCTTGTCGAGGTTGTCCCTCCCAGCCCCTTGCTCCCGTGTCCCTGGCCTGGGACTTCCTCCAGGTGTATTTGTGGAGGAAGCCAGAGAACGGGGGCAGGGTGCGGACAAGCCTCCGAGGCCCTGCACAGGAGGTGGGGTCCCAGGCAGAATGGCCAATGCAGCCTCCCAAGTTTCAGGAACAACCTGTGATCTGCAAGCTTTGGAAACTCTTGAAGACAAGGAGCAATGACCTGTGTTGGACCAAGGATTCCAGATCCCTGCTCTGCTGCCTCCAGTGGGAACACCCACATGCCCTCCCCAGGACCCCTGGGCCGACCGCCTGGGTTTGTGTGTTTCAGTCGTGGATCTTGAGCCCTTAGAAAAGAGACCCTGCTCCCACCCCGGCCACTCTGTCTCCTGCTTCCTTACTTTGTGTCCACTTGTCCCAGCGAGCTGGGGGCGGGGCTGGTGCTCTAGGACAGAATTCTGGTCCGAGCTCCTGCCCTGGGTGTTTCTTTCCTGTAGGTCAGCCCTGAAATGTCCATGACTCACAAAGAAAAGGAAAATGCTCATTTGAAAGAAATTCTTCTCTTTGTCAATGCTGAGGCATTCTCTCAGCCCCAGCCCCACAGTGCTCCAGTGTGTGAAGGGCAACAGCTGACAGGGAAGTTCAGCACGTCTCTCCTGACCAGGGCTGGAGGCGATGCCAGTCCGTGCAGCTGGGAACGCCTCCTCCACTGTGGCTGGAGCCACTGCTGAAGGGACTCCACCTGGCACCTGTGCCACCAAGGGCCCCTGAACGGGTATCCAGGCCCACCCTTAATAAAGATGAGCTGCTCATTCCCAGTTTCAGACCTTGTTTATCCTCCCCAGCTCCCCCAGTGTGTTCTGGGGGAGATCCTTCCACTGTCAGACAAAAACTTCAGAGTGGCAGCGGTCATCCCACCGAGCGCCAGCGGCGTTGGCATGTGCTTCTCCTTCTCGTCAGTGCCCCTCTGGCTCAGTCCAATGCCAAGCGCTTACAGCTGGGGAAACACACACAAGCACATACACACCCCATACACGGGCACAGGCTCACATGTACACACACCCACACATGTGCAAACACACACACAGAGGAACATGCACATTCTCACACAGGCACACACACAATGCACACATGCACACATGCACAATGCACACACAGGCACACACGTGCACACCCACACGCATGTTTACACATGCACTTACCTGCACATTCCCACACATGGACATGCAGGCACACCCCTCCACACACACATATACGCACATGTATGCACACCTTCTCACAGATACACAAAGCAATGCAGGTACTCATGTATGTATACATGAGCACACATGCATACACACAGGCACACACATGTGCACACACATATATGTGCACACACTCACACATGCACAACACACACACATAGGTACACATGTGCACACACTTACATGCACACACACTCCCATCCCCCCAGCACACAATCACACAGACGCCTAATGCCTCGCAGCAGGTGAGACCACCCGTCAGTAGGATTAGGGGCCAACAGAGGGTTCCGGCAGCAGATGCAGGCAGTTTGGAGAAGGGGCTGGGTGTGAGCTAAGGCAGACAGGGGAGGCTGAGTGAGGGAGGAGGTTGGGTCCCTGAGGTGGGGGAGGGGGAAGGGTGGGAGGTGGCTGAGGGAGATTCCCGGAGAAGCTCAGAATGAGGCAGTCACATGGGGGGTTGTTTGGGCTTTCCCAGGTGAACCCTGTGCTTCCCCCTTCCCTTCCCTCTCCCTCTATATTCCCCTCCCCAAAGCTATGGCCCCTCACCACTCCTCTGCCCTGGCAACTCAATGAGACCCTGTGGAAGTTCCTGTAGACAGGAAGTGGGGTGGGGCCTGTGGGGAGGTGGGGCCTATGGGAAGGTGGGGCCTGTGGGAAGGTGGGGTCTGTGGGAAGGTGGGGCCTGTGGGGAGGCGGGGCCTGTGAGAAGGTGGGGCCTGTGGGGAGGCGGGGCCTGTGGGGAGGCTGGGAGCCATGACACCCTGCCAGCTTTGCCTTTTTATAACAGCTTGATTTTAAAAATGTTTCCAGTCTGTTTCAGTCTGTAGGTCCCTCCTGTTGCTCTCTTTTTTTTTTTTTATAATGTATCTGCTGAAGGACCAGGTCGTTTGGCCTGAGGTGTGTCATGCATCAGGATTGCTGGTGGCGCCCTCTTGGTGCAGTTCTGCCTGTTCCTCTGTCCTCTGAGCTTCCTGTGTGCTGGTGGCTGGACCCGGAGAATCCTCCCACTCAGGCTGCATCCCTGCAGCAGGAACCCAGGTTCTGTTGTGTCCCCCCATCAGGAGGACACAGGTCAGGGCTGTGCACTCCTGGAATGGTGGCCAGGCTTGCTCTGTGCCTCAAGCCATTAATCCATCAAGGTTGCAAGATGGTGATGTCCTGAGTCTGGAAGTTCTTTTTCACTTATTTGTTGGGATACTTTTATGGAAACTCTTCTCCACGCAGTCTCATCCCCAGTGCCACTGTCCAGAGGAAGCAGGATAAAGGCACAAATCTTCTCCTGCAGCCACTGCTTTTCAGGAAAATGCACCAGGTCCCCGAAGCCCTCCTGAGGGTTGGCTTGCTCAATACCACTGTGTGTGCAGGCCCCTTTCCAGCGGGAACTGTGGACGGCATCGAAGGGAAGAGAAGGTTCCTGCTGCACCAGAAGCCCCTTATGGAGCAGTGAAGGATTTCACAGAACTAAAGATCAGGTGCCTGAGACAGGAGTTTTTCCCAAAAAGGTGCTTTGAAAGCCAAGGGGGAAGCTGAGTTATGAGAAAGCTTTGCACCACCGCAAGGAATACAGAGCCCAGAGCTGGGATCCGAGTCACTGCAGCACTAGGACAGAGGCACCTTGTACACACCTGGGAGCACAGACTGGCCTGGCCATTGGCAGCAGGGGGTCCCCGGTGTGGGCTTGCAGCTTGTTCACCTTTACTGCGTCTTCAGGGGCACATCTGTCCATCTCAGCAAGGCTTCAGTGAACGTGCGGAGGACGGTGGAAGCAGACACCGCACTGTGCCGGGGGCCTGAACACGAAGTCGGTAGAGGAGCAGATCTCCAGGCATGGCTCCGGCAACATCAACAGGAAGCGGGCCACCTTGGAGAGCGCTCTTCCACTGCTGGAGCTCCTGGTCCATACGGCACCGTCTGCGTGGAGGGTCTGATTCATGAGATCTACGCTGCTGGAAAACACTTCAAAGAAGCAAACTACCTCCTGTGGGCTGAAGTTCTCTTCCCCACCAGGTGAAATGAAGAAAAAGCCCACTCGTTTTGTAGAAGGTGGGGGTGCTGGCAGCTGGGAAGACCAGACCAGCACGCTTTCTAGCAGAATGAACTGAGGTCTACACGATTATTTTTGTAATCTGGTCAATTAATAAACGATGACTGCCTTTGAATTTAAAAGAAATATGTATCATTATGGATTCATGAACCGAAACGTGTTTGGTAGGTCTCAGTCCACTGCAATTATTATCATCTTTGCAGCTCAGATCGTCCTGTCTCTGGCCAGGGGTGTCTCATCGGGTGGACCCCACGTCCTGCGTGCTCTCTCAGGGTCAGCTTGGTTGTCGTATAATTTACATACAAAAAAAATGCACAGGTTTTAAGTGTGAAGTTTGTAGAGTTTTAACAAATGTTGAGTTTTACACTCATGCAACCACCATCACAACCAAGATCTGGAACATTCTATCAGTTCAAAAACTTCCCTCATACACCTTGGCAGTCATCCCCCTCCTCTGGCCCAGCAATCATGGACTAGCCAGCATGGATCAGATCTGCCTCAGCTGGAACTTTCTAAATGGAATCATGCAGTGTGTGGGCTGTGTGCCTGGCATCTTTCAACATCATTTTAAGACTCTTCTGAGCTGTTCTGTGTTTCCATCTGTTTTGTCCCTTTTCATTGCTGAGAAGGGCTCCATTCTATGACGGCACCATTGGCCTGCTGATGGGCATTTGAGAGTCTCGGCCTCCACAGGGTGCAGTGGGCAGAGGCAGGGCTGCAGGAGCCACATGGGGCTGGTTGCTGGCACTCCTGCCATGCTGGGTTGGCTGGGGATAGAAACTCAACTCAGAAGACGAATCAACTTGCTTATGTGGCCAAGAGGTCTGAAAATAGGGCTGGATCCAGAACCCAAACCATGTCATCAGAAATCTTTCTCCATAGCTCAGCTCCACTTTCCTTGGGGCTGGCTTCACTCCTGGCAGGCTGTCTGCAGGTGGAGCAAAGGTGGACGCTGAGATTTCAGGCTTATATATCTAATCGGTGGGACAGAGAGGGAGGAGAGAGGGAGAGAGAGAGAGAGATGGAGGGGCAGAGAAAGATGCAGAGAGAGACAGAGAGAAAGAGACAGAGAGTGAGAGACACACAGAAAGAAAGAGACAGAGTGAGAGAAAGAGACAGAGAGGAGGGAAAGAGACAAAGAGAAAGAGAGAGACAGAGGGAAAAAGACACCAAAAGAGCAAGCACGAGAGAGATTCATTTCAAGAAACCCAGCAAAGGTCCCAAGATGGACACTCGCTGGCCAGGCTTGGGTCACTTGACCACTTGGGGTGGGAGGAAGCCATCCGCTAAAACTACCCAGGCTCCCCAGATTGAAACCAGGGACCTGATAATGAAAGGAGGAGGGACGCTGGGCAGGCAGAGCGAGGCCACCCCGCACCGTTGCCTCCACAGTGTGCTGATGCAGGCCCCGCGTGAACGTCCGACACCCACCGTGCGCTGCCCTCCCACCTGGTGGGCCAACTCCCACAGCTCCGCCATCTCGATACAGTGGTGAATGGGTGGTGAGCTGCTTTCCTGTGCTCTGACCTTACTTTATTTCTAAAAGTGAAAACAGAAAGATGTGAGTACCGACACCAGCGACAGCAAGCAGGCTCTGTGAACGGCACAGAGGTGAGGCTGGCGCTGCCCGAGCTGTCCCGGGGACAGGCATGTGAGGCAGGTATGGCGCTGTGGACTGCAGACTGGGACGTTTGGGGACACTTTCCTAAGAAGGGTGGATCTTTATAGCGGCTGTAATACACATTTCCTCATTGGAGGAGAAGACAAGCTGGGTGACCATCTATATGTCAATGTACACAGTCAATTTTGTACATTTTCCAGGATTGCATTGCGGACACAGCGAAAGAGACCCCTGGGAGAAATGCTGCGTTCAGTGGAGACTGAACCCAGGTGGGGGGCCGGGGGGTGCCTCCTGTGACTCGGGGCAGGTGCCTGACTACATGGGGTGCTTTCCAAGGAAGGTGGCGGGGCGTGGGGAGGGCCCCTCCAGGGCCTCCGTACCTGAGTGAAGCTTCGTCAATAAGCTTCTCGGGAGATGGCCAGGGACAATGAGGGAGACAAAGGGAGCTCCAACTCAAAACCTGAGAGAAAAGCAAATGGCGAATGTGATTTCATAAAGATGTTGTTTCACTGACAAATCACAAGGCTTTTCCTGCCATGGGACCCCTATTCCTCAGCTCTCCCCACCGGAAAAGAACTTGGTGGGGCAGGGTGGGGAGACCCAGTCCCACACGGGAATTTCTGGGTGGAAGGTTTCCATGTTTTCCACACCAGCAGGTGGACGCAGCAGTGAGTAAATCGTCTGCATCTTTTGGACATGAGGCTGCACGTGGCGCTCTGTGGATAACGCATGCACCTCTGCTCTTTGCTTCTTTTTTGCAAAGTGCACCTGTCAAGTATAAACCCATCACATCCATGGCCAAAGGCTCTTTCAGAACGAGCCGAATTGCAGTTTCAGGTGTGGGGTCTTCTCTCACAGTCTCTCTTGCACACACACTGGCTTGTGCACGCAGGAACCATCCTGACCGGGCCCGGGGCGGTTGTGGATGTGTGGGGTCTTTCAGGAGAGCAAAGCTGACTTAAGGACAGACAGCACAGCAGTAGCAGCAACGCCCCGCAGCCCGTTGGAGAGTTCTTTTCATTCCCGGAACCAAGAGCGGGAGGAAATGGCCCTGAAGAAGTGTCTTATTTTCTCATTTGTTAGACGCCGCTGTCAGCCTGGGAGAGCAGGCACTCTCTGTTGTGAATCAGTCCAGTTGGATGAGCTCATGCTATGGGGGCTGCAGCCCACCGCCCCGGCACCCACTCCATTAGCTGCAGGGAGGTGAGCTCTGCGAGGGGCGGGCCGGGGCTCCACATCAGATCATGCCCCTTCACGGAACCCAGTCTAAATGTGGGACGGCCCTTTCGTGGCATGCACCAAATAAAACTGAGTCCAGGACAGCACTGTGAGCCCCCACCACACCCTTAGCTGGAGGCCACAGGTGGCAGGGCTCAGGTCCGAAGCCCTTCAGCAAAGTCCTGGTGTGGGGCCTTGGAGAAGCCACCAATGTCTCAAGCCTGCTCTCACCTCCTCATGGGAGCGTCAGGTGGGGCCACGCAGTTGAAAGACATCAACATTCGCCACCCACACATGTGGCCTGGGCAGAGGCTGGCTGCAGGCCCCTAGTCCCCACTTCTGCTCCTTCCCTAGCCTGGCCTGGGTAGTCGTGGGGCGGGGAGTTTGAAGCAGGGGGTGCCGGAGGAGGCCCTGCCCTTGAGATGCTGGGAGAGTGCTGATCTCCCGCTCCTGGATGTATGGCCAAGGCCTCCTGAGTGCGCCTGGGTCTCGCCTGCCTGGGGCCACCATCAGCCTCCCTAATGCTTCGAGCACCATAGCTGCCTCTCCTTCCTGGCTGTTCCCTAGAGGAAAGTCCTTCTCACCCTGTGCAAGGAGCTCTCGGTTTGGGAAGAGACTGGACAGGACCCCCAATGACAGCTCAGTCCGGGAAGGCAGCCGGTCTGTCTCAGGCTTGGGTACTGGTTTATGTGGGACCCTGGGCACAACATTTACCTTCTGCACCCATGGGAAACCTGCCCAGGAAGCATGGCCCACACCAGGTAGAGTGCACACACCATTTTTATTAAGCAGAGCAGCAAGAATGCAGTGGCTGCGAGGTCCTTCCAGGACCCTGCTTGTGGACAGCTCCCAGCAGCCGCAGCTCACTCCCAGCCCCAGCTGACTCCCAGCCCCTCAGTGAGCCCTGGGCTGGATCAAAGTACAGGGACGATCCTGTGGGTGCACCCCAGCATGGCAAGCTTCCAGGAGACCCTAGACCCCGGCTGGGGGTCAGGAAGGCTCTCCCCTCCGTGCTTCTGAGTCCATAGGAACTGAGTTTCTGGCCACACGAGGACAGAATCAGCTACATCTGAAGAACCTGGAGCTAGAAGATGAGGGCAATTAAGTCATGTGCCTCAGCAAGTTCATTAAAATGTTGACTTGCTAATGGTCCCGGGTGCAATTTGGAATGAGGGTGTTAACATAGAGACTCCGTCTATTCGGGAACTCCCTGGTCTGAAAATGGAGCTGCCAAGCTTCTAATATGCCCTCCACAGACTAAAGCTCCAACATATGAATTATTAATGCTGCATCATATTAATTGTATTGATATGTTAATAATTAACAACAATATGCTAATGATCGCCCTGTGGCTACATCACTGCTGCTCACACATGTCCTCCTGGGAGGTGGCATTGTCCTGCCTTCGGGGAGCAAGGGACAGCAACTCGCCCAAGGGCAGCTGCGGGGAAGCAGGGCTGGGGCTGGTGCCCGGTCCCTGGGGACTGGGGTGATGTGCAACTCGCCAAAGAAGGTGCCCGTGCCCTGCAGGCCCTGAGCACCCGGTGGCACCTGATGCAGGCCCCGCCCCCACCTGCTGGGTGTGGAGGAGGGAGTCCGAGGGCTTGGCCCAGCCAGGCATCTACCTGAGCAAAGAGGCGGCTGCAGGCCTTGTGCAGAGATGTCCCTGTGGTGACAGAGCACAGGATAGCTCTGGGCCGCTGGCAGTGGCAGCCCAGGAAAGGGGCTGCAGCTCAGGCTGGTCCTCTTCTCCTGGTGACAGGCCCCAAGCTGTTCTGTGCTCTGGGCTCTGCCTTGGTTTTGTCATCTGCAGAATGGATGCGGCAGCCCCAGTCACCTTGCTGGGGAGCTGGGACGGGCAGGCACACAGCACTTGGCAAAAGCAGGCACCCAGAGTAGCTGTTATTATGATTGCCCCCTAAGGATTTTGCTTAATTTCTTTCCTTGGAAAGTGCTAGAATAAATTCTAGACACTGCTGCATTCCCGAGCATCGCTCCTGGCCCCAACTCCACAGCCTGAGGGCTGCATTGAGCCAGGTGGATTCAGCACCCCTAGGAAGCCTGGCACTGCACCCCCGGCTGCAGTCATCCAAGGTGGGTGTCAGCAGGGTCTCCGGCTGCAGAACTCACAGTGGAGCTGGGGAGAATTAATTTTTTCTGAGAAACCCGGAAGAATCTCCACCCAACCTGCCCTGAAAAGTCTCTCTCGCACCCCCTCTGGTATCTGGTGCCCATTGGCACCAAGGGCCTCCCGGGGGGACAGGAGAGTGGGGCAGGTCCACGAGGCAGGTTCAGGCAGCTCAGGCAAGACTGCCGCTCCACAGCCTGACCTGCAGCCCTGCCTCCTGCTGGGGCGGGCCATGGGCTTGCTGCACAAGTGAAGGTCTGCAGGGGGTGTCTTTCAGAGCGCACTGTGACGGCCCAGCAGAAGAGGTCCCAGGGGAGTGGCAGGTGTCACGGCTGTGTGGCCCAGAGCCCCCAACATGTGTGAGACTCCACCTCCACGGGGACCCTTCCATGCAGGTCATTGTTATTAGCCCATTGTACAGAGTAGGATATTGAGGCTACGGCAACTTTCGTGGCTTCTGAGGTCACACAGCCATGAAATGGCTCAGCTGGGCTTCAAACTCAGGCAGAAGATTCCAGAACCAGCACGCAGCCACCAGGCAGCCAGCTTCCACCTGACAGTCGGAGAGGCTGGACATGGGCCTCCAAGTGCCCTCACCAGCCCAGACCTCTGACCCCCCAGCTCTGCTCCCTTCCCTTTCTTCCTCTTCCTGTCGCTGTCTCTCCTTCCCTCTGTCTCTGTCTCCCTGTCTCCATCTCTCCCTGTCTCTGTCTCCCTATGCCTCTGTCCCTGTCTCTCTGTCTCCCTCTGTCTCTGTCTGTCTCTGTCTCCCTCTCCCTCTGTCTCCCTCTCCCTCTGTCCCTGTCTCCCTCTGTCTCTGTCTGTCTCTGTCTCCCTCTCCCTCTGTCTCTGTCTCTGTCTGTCTCTGTCTCCCTCTCCATCTGTCTCTGTCTCTGTCTCCCTCTGTCTCTGTCTGTCTCTGTCTCTGTCTCTCTCTGTCTCTGTCTCTGTCTATCTCTGTCTGTCTCCCTCTCCCTCTGTCTCTGTCTCTGTCTCTCTCTGTCCCTGTCTCCCTCTGTCTCTGTCTCTGCTCTCTCTGTCTCTGTCTCCCTCTCCCTCTGTCTCTGTCTCTGTCTATCTCTGTCTGTCTCCCTCTCCCTCTGTCTCTGTCTCCGTCTCCCTCTGTCTCTGTCTCTCTGTCTCTCTCTGTCTGTGTCTCCCTCTCCCTCTGTCTCTGTCTCTCTCTGTCTCTGTCTCTGTCTCCTTCTCCCTCTGTCCATGTCTCCCTCTGTCTCTGTCTCTGTCTCAGTGGCTCCCGGGTGTTTATTGGGAGGCCCCTGAACACATGGCCTCAGTCCCTCTCCGGGACATCTGCAGGGCCCTGTCCCGCCTGCACACACGCTGGCACACCCTTGGAGCCCCCTGCTTACCGCACACCCTTGTGCCCTCGACCTTCAGGGGCTCCCCGGGTGGTGTGACTTGGCCCCGAGCTGAGCTGGAGAACAAAAGTCTTTGGAGCTGCTTTTATTCCATTTTGGCAGCTTCCAAGAACTGGGCCTCTCGCCCCTGAGTGCATCTCCCAGGCATCTCGGCAAGACCCTACGGTGGTGTGGGCCCTGCCAGCCTTTGTCCCATGACTGAGGTTTGCTGGGGAAAGGAGGGACCATGGAGGACTTGGGCTCATTTAGAGAAGAGAGGCTTCACCCTGGAGGACACTTTTAACCTCAGCCCTTGGCAGAGATTTCCACGAAATTAAGCCTCAGGCTAATGCCGTCAACATGGGGAGGGGGCTGCTTCTGCCAAGCCCACCCCCATGGGGGGCTTCTGCACAGATCTGGGTCCATGCCAGACCTGCCACAGCGGGAGGGCCCTTGGGGCAGCGTCAGCTCATCCCACTGCCAGCAGAGCCCCTGCTCAGCAACCCTGTGCCTCACTCATGCTGTGTGGGCACCATGGGGCAGTGGGCAGCATGGCTCTGCGCCCCTGAGGCAGCACCTGCCCTTGAGGTTCCACACCTTGTGGGGGTGGGAACATAACAGGCAGGTTTGCTGTGGAGCAGGAAGGTGGGAGGGCTCAGGATGAAGAGAGCCATCTGGGGACCCCAGTGACTGGTGGGATCTGGGAGCGGGGAGGCCCTCCAGGAATGGGCAAGGCATGGTAGCAGGGGTGAGAGCAGGGGTGGTACCACCAGGGTTGAGGGTGGCACCCCTGCAGCCTGGCGCCTGGCTGGGCCCTGGCACCCCTGCTGTGCAGGTGACCTCTAGAACATGGGTGGGAAAGGCGCCATCGCGGGCTGTCCACAGGGGAGGGAGGATGGCGTTCAGCTCCCTGCAGGAGGGAGAGATGGGCCAGTCAACCTTGGGAGCTCTGCACCGGGCTAGCAGGGAAGCCTAGTCCCTCCTCAACCCCTGGCCCTGAGGCCTGTGGATGCCCAGGCCCAGCTGCCTCCTCGTGGGCATGCCCTCCCTGCCTGAACGCACCCCTAGGAAGGAGCTCCTGGGCCGAGGAGGCTCCCCCGGCTGGTGTCCGCAATGACAGTGGGGACCCAGTGAGTAAATCTTGGCATAGCCACACCAGGGACAGCAGTAGCTGCAGCACTTGCGGAGGGTCTGCGTGCACCCCACTGGGGTTGAGTGCCCCCCACTCCACGCTGGGACTGCATGCACCCCCCCAGCCTGCGTGCACCCCCCCGGGCTTGCGTGCCCCCCACCCCACACCAGGTCCCCCCACCTCACACCGGGCCTGTGTGCATCACCCCCGCACCACCACCACCCAGCCTGCGTGCGTCCCCTGAGCCTGCGTGCACCCAGAGGCTGTGTGGTACGTGCTGTGGGCGATTCCCTTTAAAGCTTCAACAATTACATGCAAGTATGAATGAAAACTGCTCTGAAGGCTTCGGAGAAGCTGCTGAATGAGGCTATTTGGGGGTGGGGGCAGGAGGAGGCAGTAGGTTTGGTTTTATTCCACACTCTTCTTGATGGTGGGAATGTGAAACTAGCTGTGAGGGCTGCTCTTATTTAGAAATTTTGAAAAGCAAGTCTCAGGCGAGGAGATACAGATCCCAGGTCGGGAGAAATCGGGCCGCCCCTCCACGCCCCCTGCCATGTCACCCCGGGTTTGCCAGAACCTCCCCAGGTGGGCCGGCAGGTGGGCAGGCGTGGCCAGGAACCCAGCCCGTGTGGGTGGTGAATGCCCCTTCTCCGAGAGGACATCACAAGGGCACTGCGGATCCCTCACTCAACTCTTATTTGCTGCACATGTCAAAGCTGTTTAAAAAGAAAGCGCTCAGGACGTTCCCCCGAGTCTGCAGTCAGGGTTGGCCTCCAGCCTAGGTGTGATCTGAAGTTCTGTGATTCAGACCCACCCACAAACCCAGGCTGCCCAGAATGCATTCACCCAGGAACTTGGGTGTGGAGTGAGAGGCAAGCCCCCTGTCCCCACACTCGGGGGCACACGCCAGTCACTGCCCAGCCCCCAGGCCTCTTAGAGGAGCTCAGCACACACAGTCATATGGAGCCTAACAAATTGTAGCCCCCGCCCCGCCCCCACACCCCGCCCCCACCTGCACCTTTTGCGGCTGCCAGGGTGGAAGGATCCATCCCATCTCCCGCTGAAGGGCAGCGGCCCCTCGGAGGGACGGAGAGGAAGGAGCCCTGATGGGAGAGACTGTGGAGTGAAAGGCGGTGGAAAGGGAAGGAGCCCCAATGGGAGAGACTGTGGGCTGAAAGGCGGTGGAAAGGCAGTGGAAGGTGGTGAAGACAGTGGAAAGGCGAAGAAATCCAGCACTCTGAAGGGCAGCTGGGGAGCCTGGAGAAGGACATATGTGAATTTTGGAACTGCTCATTGTTCCAAGCCATGACCTTGAAGAAGGCAGGGGCCTCTCTGGCCTCTGTGTCCCCGTCGCTGAGGACAGGGTGGAACATGAGAGGCTGGGCGTGGCTTCTGCCTCTGAGCCAGTTCTCAGCTCTTTTCTTCCCTCCGAATTCATGTTGTGTTTCTCAGCCATGAGGGACCCACGGAAACGGGGGCTTGGGAAGCCAGAGATGGCTTTGAGTTTGACAGAAGCAACTTGCCTGGGTCACATACTGGAAACGGTGCCAGGCCCAGCCCCACCCCCGTGCATGTCTGACTGAGCTTCCTAAGGAGCAGCGGCCACATCCACATTGCACCAAACCCTGCCACATCCAATCCTGACTGAACAGCCAGTCTGCTTGTCAGTCTAGGGGACCAGCCAGGTCAGTCAGGGCTCCCCAGAGAAACAGAACCAGTAGGATCCATGTCCACCTCTCTCTGTCTTTATGAATCAATCTATTGATTCTATCTATCCATCCATCCATGTATCTATCCATCTATTCATCTATCCATCCATCCATCTATCCAGCTAGCTAGCTAGCTTTTCTTTCTTTCCTTCTTTCTTTCTTTCTTTTTCTTTCTTTTCGTTCTTTCTCTCTTTCTTTCTTTCTGTCCCTCCCTTCCCTCCTTCCCTCCTTCCTTTCTTTCTTTCTTTCTTTCTCTTTCTTTCTTTCGTTTTCTTTCTTCTTTCTCTCTCTCTCTCTTTCTTTCTATCTATCTATCAAGAATAAGAGAGATTAGTTTTAATGAATTGGCTCACATGATTGTGGGGACTGGCAATTGCAGGGCAGACCAGCTGGCTGGAAGTCCAGGGAAGCTGATGCTGCCATCTGAGTCCGAATTCCGCAGGGCAGCAGGCTGGAAACTCAGCACGGCTTCCACGTTGACATCTTGAGGAGGAGGATGCCCTTTCCTTCCAGAAACCTCAGTCTTTGCTCTCAAGGCCTCAGCTGCTGGGACGAGGCCCACCCCCATGGTGGAGCGTCACTTGCCTACCTCAAAACCTGCTGAGCTAAGTGTTCATCCTGCCAGAAGACACCTGCACAGCAGCACCGAGGCAGGTGTGTGGCCAACAGCTGGGCACCGTGGTGCAGCCGAGTGGACACATAAAGTGACCATCACCCTCGTGGCAATGAGCGAGGGGGGGACGGTCTTTCAAGTTCCACAGCAAAGAGATTCCAAGGGCCTTATTATTCCCAAGAATTAGGACAGATTTTCCGTCCAATTTGGCAAGGAGGCCCAAGACCCAGCATCTTGAGCTTCAGACAGGGCAGGAACCCAAGGCTTCAGCAGACCCAGCACCTGCCCCTGCGCACACAGCTCAGACGCAGCACCTGCCCTGGCGTGCACAGCTCAGACGCAGCACCTGCCCTGGTACGCACAGTTCATCAGAGGTCAGCTCAACCCCGGACTGTCCACACGAGTATTGGGGCACGATGGGACACATCTCATGTTGTGCTTCTTGGCCATGAGGGACCCAAGGAAACTGGGGCTTGGAAAGCCAGAGACGGCTTTGAGTTTGAGGGGAGAAGAAACTTGCTGCTTACCTGGTTTGGTGGGTGGTCAGGGAGGACTTCCTGGAGGAAGGAACATGTAAAATGAGGCCCAAACGATGGAAAGGAGCTTTGAGCAGGGGAATTCCTTCCAGGCTGTCCCCAGAACTGCTGGCTGCCTGGAACTTGGGTGCCCTCTGGGGTACAGTGTGTTTCTCCAGAACACCAGTGGCTCTTGTGTTCAGGGCAAGCGAGAGGTGGAGCTGATTCTGGGGGGTGACCATGGCTTTGCCCTGGGCTAACCCAACAGGGATGTGAACCGGAGCCCCACACTCAAAACCCAACTCACAAGGCAGTCATTTAAATTTTGCTCATTCAGAGACCCGGGTCAGTCCATTCTTACCAAGCCTCCACTGCGTGCTGGGTCCAGCATGAGACAGCTCCCAGGGTGCGTGGACAGAGAGGCCTTGCCCTCGAGGGGCTCCCCTTCTCGTGAGAGGAAGTCACCATCTCCAGGTGACAGGGTGACAAATGCCTCCAACAAAGATGTGTGCTCAGGGAGGTCAGAGGGGAGTGGTCCTTGGGGATTGGGAACGGCCCTGGGAGAGGCGGCTCCTCAGCTGGACCTGGACAGATGGAGGCACTTAAACCCCAAGATGGAGGGGACAGCGGAGTGCCAGCTGGGGCCACGGGACCAGACCCACCTTCCCAGAGCACAGGGCGGCGTGAGGTGAGGCGTGTCTGAGCCACGGAGCAGGGATGACATCCTTCATGCCCCCACACACACCCACACACGTCCCTCATGTCACACCCACACCCACACACGTCCCTCATGTGACACACACACCCACACACGTCCCTCATGTCACACACACACCCACACACATCCCTCATGTCACACATACACACACCTTCCTCATGTGACACACACACCCACACACATCCCTCATGTGACACACACACACACACACACACATCCCTCATGTCACACACACCCCCACACACATCCCTCATGTGACACACACACACCTTCCTCATGTGACACACCCACACACATCCCTCATGTGACACACACACACACACACACATCCCTCATGTGACACACACACACCTTCCTCATGTGACACACCCACACACATCCCTCATGTGACACACACACCCACACACATCCCTCATGTGACACACACACACACACATCCCTCATGTGACACACACACACCTTCCTCATGTGACACACCCACACACATCCCTCATGTGACACACACACACACATCCCTCATGTGACACACACACACACCTTCCTCATGTGACACACACACACACACATCCCTCATGTGACACACACACCCACACACGTCCCTCATGTGACACACACACCCACACACATCCCTCATGTCACACACACACCCACACACATCCCTCATGTCACACACACACCCACACACATCCCTCATGTCACACACACACACACCTTCCTCATGTCACACACACACGCACACACGTCCCTCATGTGACACACACACCCACACACATCCCTCATGTCACACACACACACACACCTTCCTCATGTGACACACACACCCACACACATCCCTCATGTGACACACACACACCCACACACATCCCTCATGTGACACACACACACACATCCCTTATGTGACACACACGCATCCCTCACTTGACACACACACATCCCTCATGTGACACACAAACATCCCTTATGTGACACACACACACATACAGACTCTGTGGGTGGCTGCTCACCCGCCCTGACATGGGGACTGTCTGTCCGGTGAGAACCGGCTGCAGGAGGGTTTGGTGCAGTGTGGATGTGGCCACTGCTCTTCAGGAAGCTCAGCTGGACACACGCAGGGGGGCAGGGCTAGGCCTGGCTTCGTTTCCAGCATGTGACCCGCGCAAGCTGCTGCTCATCTCAGGGCCTCGTTTTTCTCCCCTGTGGAATAGGGATGGCAGAGCCAGTGTGGTACACTGAGCCCTGGAGCGCTGCTCCACAAAGGCACGCTCCAGTGACACCCGCCTGGTCAAGCTCAGACCCAGGTAGAGAGGTGGCCGAGCCTGGGGCACGCTCCAGTGACACCCGCCTGGTCAAGCTCAGACCCAGGCAGAGAGGTGGCCAAGCCTGGGGCACGCTCCAGTGACACCCGCCTGGTCAAGCTCAGACCCAGGCAGAGAGGTGGCCAAGCCTGGGGCACGCTCCAGTGACACCCGCCTGGTCAAGCTCAGACCCAGGCAGAGAGGTGGCCGAGCCTGGGGCACGCTCCAGTGACACCCGCCTGGTCAAGCTCAGACCCAGGCAGAGAGGTGGCCGAGCCTGGGGCACGCTCCAGTGACACCCGCCTGGTCAAGCTCAGACCCAGGCAGAGAGGTGGCCGAGCCTGGGGCACGCTCCAGTGACACCCGCCTGGTCAAGCTCAGACCCAGGCAGAGAGGTGGCCGAGCCTGGGGCACGCTCCAGTGACACCCGCCTGGTCAAGCTCAGACCCAGGCAGAGAGGTGGCCGAGCCTGGGGCACGCTCCAGTGACACCCGCCTGGTCAAGCTCAGACCCAGGCAGAGAGGTGGCCGAGCCTGGGGCACGCTCCAGTGACACCCGCCTGGTCAAGCTCAGACCCAGGTAGAGAGGTGGCCGAGCCTGGGGCACGCTCCAGTGACACCCGCCTGGTCAAGCTCAGACCCAGGCAGAGAGGTGGCCGAGCCTGGGGCACGCTCCAGTGACACCCGCCTGGTCAAGCTCAGACCCAGGCAGAGAGGTGGCCGAGCCTGGGGCACGCTCCAGTGACACCCGCCTGGTCAAGCTCAGACCCAGGCAGAGAGGTGGCCGAGCCTGGGGCACGCTCCAGTGATACCCGCCTGGTCAAGCTCAGACCCAGGCAGAGAGGTGGCCGAGCCTGGCAGGGCCCCGGGTCCCACCCACCCCCGGGTCTGGCAGCTCTGCAGACAGGCCTCTTTCAGGAAAGCAATTCACACACGATTCACAGTTGCAGCCTGCGTGTCCTGTGTTGCTGTGGGCTCTGGAACTACGAATGAGGACACCTTGAATCCCCTCTGCTTCCAGGATGTCATGTCTGCTCCTGAGAGGGAAACTGACTTTGGTAACTACATGCTGCTTAGATGCACGGTGGAATCAGCTGCTGAGAATGAGTCTGATTGCCTCTTAGGCAAGCTCAGAGCTGCTAGGAAGCTCTTCACACCAGGGGCCTCAGGGGTACAGGTTTCGGGCCACGAGCTCACAGGCATTAGCAAAAATAAGGGTTCCTGGCTGGGCGCAGTGGCTCACGCCTGTGATCCCAGCACTTTGAGAGGCCAACACAGGAGGATTGCTTGAGCCCAGGAGTTAGAGACCAGCCTGGGCAACATAGCGAGACGCAGTATCTAATTTTTTTTGAGATGGGGTCTCACTCTGTTGCCCAAGCTGGAGTGCAGTGGTATGATCTCGGCTCACTGCAACCTCTGCCTCCTGGGCTCAAGCGATCCTCCCACCTCAGCCTCCCAAGTAGCTGATACTACAGGCACACCACCATGCCTGGCTAATTTTTGTATTTTTTGTAGAGAGTGGGTTTTGCCATGTTGCCTAGGCTGGTCTCAAACTTCTGGGCTCAGGAGATCTGCCTGCCTCAGCCTCCCAAAGTGTTGGGATTACAGGCATGAGCCATCGTGTCTAGCCCTAGGATCTAATTATTAAAAAAGAAAAAGAAAAAATAAATAAATAACAGTTTCTGGTAAATTCTTCCTGGAGACACCTGATGCCAGTCACACAGCCTCCCAAGCTGGTCACTCAGGCTGTGCACACCTCAGCCCTCAGGACAGCCAGGGAGGCAGCACGTACCCCAGCCCTCAGGACAGCCAGGGAGGCAGCGTGCACGGCTCTGCCCAGACGGCTCTTGGAGCATCTGGTGGGGCCAAGTGTTCTGGGGACACGTGCTCCGGAAAGATCTGCTTCAGCCAGACTTTCACACAGGACAGCTGGGGTTGACCCTGGCCGGTGCAGCCATCAACACCTGTGAGGCCAGAGGGCAGAGGCAGGGATTCTCCCAACAGAAAATCAGGTGTGACATCATCTCCAAAGCTGATCCCGAGTCTGGGCCCCAAGCCTGCTGTAAGTGGGGAAAGCTGGTGTCTTCCTTCAAGGTCCCCAAAGCAGACCCTGGGAGAGGGTTTGGGGCACAGGGTTTATGCGGGAGGTGATTCCAGCAAGCAGGGTGCGTGGTGGGGAGGTGAGACCGGGAGGGAGGGAAGGGGTAGCGTGAGTGAGTGGCAGGTGGTCACTTTGAACAACCACAGCTTAATTTTCCTTGCATGACCCATGCAAAAGGGTCATTTTCCTGAGGACCCTCTTGCAAAAGAGATCCCTGGAGGCCCGGCTCTTCCCTCCTTTCTTGCTTGTGGTTCTCAAGAATAACTGGAATGTGCTGGATGCACAAGCCCCTGAGATAAAGAGGAGCATGTGGAGCACCCGGGGCTCTGCTCCAGCCCCTCCTAGAGCGACATGTCCTAGAACGCTGCAGCCCAGTGAGCCACATTTCCCGGGTGTAAGATCAGAGTGGTCCGCTTTGGGGCTCCTTAGCTGCCGTGCAGCATGGGCACAGGCAGACAAGGCCCGGGGGAGGGAAGGTGACAGAGAGCAAGTTAGGGAGCCAGTGGCCACTTGGGGACCAGAGCTCAGATCCAGAGGGATCCCCTGGGTGTTGAGAACCCTGGGAATTAGTGTGCCAACTCCTGCCCCTCTTAGTGGGGGTCTCTCCAGGGTGAGTGAAGTCCTAACACTTAGCCAGCCCCACACACCACACACTCACACCCAGAGATGTCCTCGGGTGGGGGGCGCAGGCACTGAGAAGGCCTGTGGGGTGCTAGGGTGGGGACCCCATCTCTGCTGCAGGTATCTGCAGCTCTGCCAACCAGGCTCTCTTTCAGCACCAAGGAGAGCAGCTGAGGGGCTCCTGTGGCCCTGGGGGTCCGTGTGCTCTCTGGACCTGCAGCTGGTCCCATTCTGGGGTCTGTGCCTGTTCCTGGAAGCACGGATCCCAGGCAGGCAGTGGGCTGGCCTGGCCTGGGTCTGTAAATCACTTTGAAGGCAGTGTTTTATGCCACTTGCCTGCCAAGTTAGAGAGTGCTGCAGTCACGGAGGTGACAGCTTCCCGGGCGGCGAGGCAGAGAGTGCTGCGGCCACGGAGGTGACAGCTTCCCGGGCGGCGACTGACGTGGGGAGGCTTTGCTGATTCATGCTGGGCGTGAATAACCAATTTCCTCAAAGCTGCCAGGGTTTGTGAATCAGGGTTCCCAATAAGAATGAACAAATCAAATCCATCTTCTGGGGCCTTTCATGGGACACTCTCAGCTCCCCGGTGCGTCGTGGGGTTTATAGCGTGGCAGTCACTGGAGTGAGCTTGCTTAGAGACCAGCGCCTGGCTCTCTGGAGCTGGGAAGTACAACCTGCTGCAGTGCCCACACCTGTGAGGCCACCATGCGGCCACCAGGCTGTCTCCAGACCCCGGCTCAGGCAGCTCCAACACTCGCCAAACCCTTCAAACTCTAGCCCTCTGCTGGGGTATCTTGGTGGGTGCTGGACAAGCCCTGTGTTCAGATGGGGCTGAGTCCCTGTGACTCTGAGTCCCTCTGACCACTAATGGGGAGAGAAATGTTTGGACGGCCGATGCCAGCCATAAAATCCCCGTGAGAATTACTCAGCCTGTGGGAAAAGGGCCAGTAGCCGGGGGCCATCTGAGGGCAGGAGAACGCTCCAAATCAGGAATATTTGCCACATAATTGAGTCCCTGGGGTGGCTGGTGAGGCATGGATAGGACTAGGAGCTGAGCCCCACCACAGTACCTCCCCACTCCTGGCCTGTGCAGAAGCTATGGCTGGTGGTCCCAGACCTCAGTCTAGGCATCAGGCACAGGACCCGCCCTGCCCCTAAGCTCCTCCATTGCAGCCCCTGGAGCTGCCTCCCAGGAAAGGCCCAGTGCTGGGGAGGCCTGGAGGCTGCAGCGTCTCCTCTCCACCTGGCTTCCCTCTCAACTGCTCTGTTTAAGGAAACCCTGACTCACAGGCTGGAGGAAGATCTCCTGGCAGAGCTCTCAGCTCCCCAGGGCTACCAAATGAGGTTTCTTTTAATAAAACCTTGGTGATCAGACAGGAGGCCCAGAGGTATCTGTGTGAGGTGGAGAGAGTCAGAGGCTATGGTGGGGGTGAGGGCTCAGGTGGCTGGCCCTGAAGCTGCAGCTCTCCCTCTGGGAGTGCAGTGGTCCTGACCTCACAGGCTCAGCCTCAGCCTCAGCCTCAGCAGAGTGTTCCAAGTCGGCCTGGAGTCCCCTCCCCAGCACTTCCACCAGCGAGCTCCTGCCACCTGAGGCGCACTGGGGAGAGCCCAGCTCCTCCCATAAGCTTCCCAGCACCCACAGCGAATGTCTGCCCAGCAGGGCAAGGGCATGAGGGGGCAGGCACACTGTCTGCCCCGAGGCCTGGAGCTGGGAGCCCAGAGGTGGGCCCTGGGTGGGCAGCCCTTCCCCTTTGCTCACTTTTTTTCCAAGCCAGCCTGAACTTAAGGGGGGCGGTGCACTGCCAGCTGAAGTTTGAGGGCCTGGGGAGGTCTGGGGGGAGACATCTTATGCTTTACCAGCAGGAATTGGGTTAGGACAGGGCTGACACAGACCTGGGGATGCACGGGCCCTTCTCTCGACAGGAACTGGCACCAAAGATTTAGGGGGGACCCTAATACAGGGGAGAGGGTCCCTGGCTGAACAAGCCAGGAAGCAGCAAGCGAAGACAAGCCAAAAACCATGTTTGGGAGAAACGAGGTGGACCCAGGCCTGCGGCACTGAGTCCTTATCTTTTGGGCCTACCTGAACAAGCCGGGAAGCGGCAAGCAAAGACAAGCCAGAAACCATGTTTGGGAGCAACGAGGCAGACCCAGGCCTGCGGCACTGAGTCCTGATCTTTTGCGCACATGTGGGTATGTGGGAGTATGGTCGTGCACAAGACAGTCAGAAGGCAGTGGAAGCTGTGTTGGGTGTAAAATACTGCACATGTGACACACGTGTACACAGATGCACACACACACGTGCACACAAGTGCATGCATACACAAACAGAAATGTGTGTGTACACATTCTCACACCCATATGCATAGGCCTGTGAACACATGCAGACAGGTGTGCACGCTTGCAGGTCCAATGCAAACCCACTTGCACAAACACACACATGTACACACAAACCCCAAAGCAAAACTGGCCCCTGGGAGGCACTTTTTGGGAAAGCAAAGCAAAAGTGTCAGTAGCTGGAGCCCAGTGAGTCTTGGAGCACACCCCACCTCCCCCAGTTTCATGCCACTGACGATGGGGTTTGGGTATCAGCATGGTGACTGGTTGGGGTCTGTGTTTGCAAACATTGTGCCAAGCACTGCTGGACACAGCGCATGTGCCACGGAGCTCTGGCCCCAGAGCCAGCAGGCAGCGGGCATGAGGACTCCAGCCAGAGAGAGGGGCTGCGGGAGAGGGAGGGTCCCGGCTGGCTGTGGCAGCCGTGGGACAGGCGGCCACATGGTTCCATTAGCAGCCGTCTCCGAGCTGGAACCAGAGATGACTAAGGGAGTGCGGAGGGATGGAATATGGTCCAGGAGAGCCTCACCCGGCCTCTTCTGGCAGGGCCTGCCCTGGTAATGCCCGGTGAATAATTTAGCAGAGGCCAACCCAGACAGGAAGTGAGCAGGGCGGGCTTCAGGCCAGGCAAAGGGCAAGCAGGACATAGGTAGGCGGAGGGGCCACCTCTCCTTGATGGATTTGGGGAGAGCCGTGGAAACCAGGACCTGGGGGCCCAGGGACTTGCTGAGGGTCCGCCAATGGGAGGAGGGGCCTGCTGACCCCCTTCTGACCCCCTGCTGACCCCTACGCCCTCACTTTTCCCTGCACTCACTGGCCCTGCCTGGCCCTTGTGGGGCTGAGTGTGGTGGCTGCATGTGGAGGGGTGACATCTCCCCATCCAGGAGTTCAGGGCAGGACCCTCATTCTGGTTCCCTGAGCAGCAGCCTGGGGTGTCAGCAAAGTGTGGGGCATGGACCCCGTCCCCTCTTCCCCTGCTTGCTGGGGTTCCCATGTCCCCGAGTGCATTGCACACTGGCAGCCAGACCCACGTGGCTGTCTTTCCTGCACTGCATGCATCAGAGCTCTGGGCTGTGACCACTCTGAAGGTGGCTGTCCTTAGATACTGAAGACCCCTGAAGAGGCCGCCCCACCACCTTCTGACCTGCTGTCCCATCCTTTACCCTCCAAGGGCATTTCTCAAACTCAAGTGCACACAGAACCCCGAGGCGCGCGTGTTCGAGGCCCCCGCTGGGATCTAGATTCTGCAGGACTGGTGGCATTCGGCATTTGAAGCAAGGTCTGGTGCAGGAGGGCAGCCCACAGCCCTGCCGCTCCGAAAAGCTGGGGGAGCTCCCGGATGTTGGGAAGATGAGCAGAGAGGCCACACGGGGGCTGGGGGGAAGCGCTGGGGCAGGTGAGGGGGAGCTACAGGGAGAGCCCAACCCCACTTCGGCCCCCACCGTCACTGTCTGACGGGGCTTGGGCGGACACGAGGAGGGCTCTGTGCTATGACCTTGGTGTATCTTGGGGCCCTCAGAGGAAGCCCACGGAGGCACCTGCTCCAGCCCCAGAACCCACCAGAGCTGAGCCCCAGTGGAAGCGGCTCCATCACCGGGGCCGTGCACATGGCGGAGCGGGACACACCCCAGGAGGAGCAGCACCCAGCACGGGCACAATGCTTGTGCGTGTGTCCACATAGGTGCGTGTGTGCTTGTGTGTCTGCCTGCATGCACATGTGTGTATGTGTGCATGTCTGCATGTGCGTGTGTGCGTGTGTGTGTCATGTTGGAGGAGCGGTGTGCCTGTGTGCGTGTGTGTTCACGGTTGTGTATGTGTATGTTGTGTTGGAAGAGTGGTGTGCATGTGTGTGTTCACGGCTGTGTGTGTGTGTGTGCGTGTGTGTGTGTGTGCCCGTGTGTGTGTGCTGTGTTGGAGGAGTGGTGTTTGTTTCTAAACAGAGCTCTTCCATGGCAGTAAAGGCTGGGAATGCGTGTGGGGGGTTACTTCATTCTTCCCTGGTCACAGCTTCTCTATCTGCCTCCCAGGCCCGGCCTCAGGCTTATTGAGGAGATGCCCTCAGGATCCCTCCAAGATCAGCAACACCCCCACCTCTGGAGCCAGGGACCACCACGTCCCCAAGTACTCTTCAGATGTGGGCATCCCCCTCTGCCTGCTGTGGCCCTGCAGAGAGTGAGCTGGGAGGGCTGACTTCAGGGCTGAGTGGCAGAGAGGCACATTCTGGTGGAGTCCTCAGGCCAGTTGGCAGCTGGGCAGCCCAGCTGGTGTCGACAGCCCCCATGCCTGCCCAGGGCCGGGCACGGACCCCATGACAGCAGCCTCCCCGCTGTGAGCAGTCCACAGGCAGCCTGGAGCACAGGCCCTCTACCTGCCGAGGCTGGGTTCAGACACCCTCAACCCCTCTCAACTGTGTGCTTGGGACTCACCTTGGCCTCCTAGTGTCCCAGTTTCCTCACTAGGATACGGGCAGCCCTGGCCTCTAGGAGGGCTCAGAGAATAGACAGACGAGGCCACTGCCCCCAGGTGGCCCACATTCTAGTGGGAGGCGCCCAGGAGGAGCACGTGGAAATGGTGTCTGGGTTTCATCAGAGAGGATGGGAATGATGGAATAGGGCTGATGGGCACCTGCACAGTGAGGAGGAGCTGCGGACGCACAGGGCTCAAAGCAGATGGGACGGTGGTTATCCCCAGGGGGAAGGGGAGTGATCCTCCCCAGGGGAATGGGGTTGTGATCCTCCCCAAGGAGAAAGGACACTGGTCCTCGCCATGAGGAAGGGGAATGGATCCTCTTAGGGGGCAGGGGATATGATCACCCACTGGGGCTGGGGAGAGTGAGCCCTCATGGTGCACATGGCGGTGAGTGTGTGCCTGCGTGTATGGGTGTGTGTGTGTGCCTGCGTGTATGGGTGTGTGTGTGTGCCTGCGTGTATGGGTGTGTGTGTGTGCCTGCGTGTATGGGTGTGTGTGTGTGCCTGCGTGTATGGGTGTGTGTGTGTGCCTGCGTGTATGGGTGTGTGTGTGTGCCTGCGTGTATGGGTGTGTGTGTGTGCCTGCGTGTATGGGTGTGTGTGTGTGCCTGCGTGTATGGGTGTGTGTGTGTGCCTGCGTGTATGGGTGTGTGTGTGTGCATGCGTGTATGGGTGTGTGTGTGTGCATGCGTGTGTGAGTGTGTGTGTGTGCATGCGTGTATGGGTGTGTGTGCCTGCGTGTATGGGTGTGTGTGTGTGCATGCGTGTATGGGTGTGTGTGTGTGCATGCGTGTATGGGTGTGTGTGCATGTGTGTGTGCATGTGTGTATGGGTGTGTGTGTGTGCATGCATGTATGGTGTGTGTGTGCATGCGTGTATGGGTGTGTGTGCATGCGTGTGTGAGTGTGTGCATGTGTGTATGGGTGTGTGTGTGCATGCGTGTATGGGTGTGTGTGCATGCGTGTGTGAGTGTGTGCATGTGTGAGTGTGTGCGTGCGTGTATGGGTGTGTGTGCATGTGTGTATGGGTGTGTGTATGTGTGTATGGGTGTGTGTGCATGCGTGTGTGAGTGTGTGCATGCGTGTATGGGTGTGTGTGTGCATGCGTGTGTGTGTGCCCGCCCTTCAGCTGTGTTCTCAAAACCGTGGATCTGCTCAGCCCTGAGGGGATGCTGGGCCACACCCTAAAATTGAGCTTCCCTCTCAAGGTGCCCCTGTGATCCACTCAGCCTCCCGGCCTCAGGGAGCCTTCTCCGCCCTTAACCAGAACCAGGCCTATCCAATGTGCTGCCTTTCAGGTCGTGGGGCCCACACAGCCTAGAATCCATCCTTCAGATGCCTGTGTTCCTTTGGACTAAGCAGCGGCCCTGCTCTCCAACCCCTTCCATGGTGGTGTTATCTGGGACAGCTTTGTTAATCACCCTCGGGTCCCACAGGTCCTAGTAGGAGTTTCATGGGCAGAAAATGGCCCTGCTCCTGGTGGGATTGGCTGTCAGGGCCCCAGGGTACCCGAAACCCCCTGACACAGGGGTGGAGACAGGATGGGGGGATCCAGAGAGCAGCACAACGTCTGCTTCCTAAGTTCCCTCCCCTCCCCTCAGATGGTCCAGGATGGACATCAGCGAGACAGGCAGTGGCCGCCATATTGCTCTCACCCCATGGGTGGCATGTAGGGCACCTTTGGGGTTGGGGTAAGGCACGACTTTACCTCCAAGATCAGGGGGTCCTGCAGGATCCAGGGTCAGAATGATTCTGCTCTGTCCCCCAACCCGGGGCTTCCTTTGGGTGGGAGCCGTCCACCTGGTCTCCTGCCCAGCCTCCCCTTGGCTGCACCAGCTGGGAGCCAGAGGTCCTGGGGGTCCCTACAGTTCAATATCCAGGTACAAACTGGGAGGCGGCTTTGGGGTGGAAGACATCCAGCGTAGGGGTCAAAAAGAGAAAGGTCACAACGTGGACTTTTGATAAGTTGCCAAACTGCTCTGCAAGCAAGCTATGCTCATCCCCCGTCCCCAGCAACACGAGAGCACCCTTACGGTGCAAACACTAGTTTGCAGTCTAACATTTTCAAACGCCGTCATTGGCCGTCATTGAGGGCCTTGGCATTTCTCTAATCAGTGGAGCCCGTGAGCTGTTTCTCTTGTGCTCTGTGCCATGCTTTCCCGGAGCATCGCCGCCCATGTGCTCTCCGCAGGACATTCATCTTCTCATTGATTTTCAAGAGTCCTTTATATACTGCAAGTATTAACTCTTTTTTAAAAGATCATTTTTTAACTTTTCATTTTGAAGTAATTACAGGGTTTTAACAAGTTGCAAAAATGGCCCCAAAAGTTAGCTTTGAGGCCGGGCGCGGTGGCTCACGTGTACTCATCACAGCACTTTGGGAGACCGAGGTGGGTGGATCACCTGAGGTCAGGAGTTTGAGATCAGCCTGGTCAACATGGTGAAGCCCCATTTCTATTAAAAACACAAAAATTTCCCCAAGTGTGGTGGCAGGTGCCTGTAGTCCCAGCTACTCGGGAGGCTGAGGCAGGAGAATCACTTGAACCTAAGAGGCAGAGGCTGTAGTGAGCTGAGATGGCGCCACTGCACTCCAGCCTGGGTGGCAGAGCGAAACTCCATCTCAAAAAAAAAAAAAAAGTTAGCTTTGAGGATAGTGATCAATTGTACAATGATCAGAGAATGGCCACTGATACAACAGGATCACCCAGCAAACCCCTCATGCACACCCTGCTGACCATCCCACTCACCCCTGCTGACCGTCCCACTCACCCCTGCTGACCGTCACACTCACCCCTGCTGACCATCCCACTCACCACCCTTTCCTAGTCCAGGGTCCCATGTTGTGTTTAGTCCTCGTGGCCTCTTAGTCTCTCAATCTGGGACAAATCCTCAGTCTTTGTTTTTTCATGACATTGACACTTTTAAAGAATATTGTCAGTTATTTTGTGGACTATCCCTTAATTTGGATTCACTCTAGATTTCCTCATAATTAAATTCCACGTATACAGCTGGGCGCAGTGGCTCACATCTGTAATCCCAACACTTTGGGAGGCCAAGGTGGGAGGATCACTTGAGGGCAGAAGTCAAGACTGGGCAATATAGCTACACCCCATCTCTACAAAGTAAACAGTAAAACAACAAGAACAACAACAAAAAAACAAGCCAGATGTGGTGGTGCATGCCTGTAGTCCCAGCCACAGAAGCTGTAGTGAGCTGTGATCACACCACTGTACTCTAGCCTGGGCAACACAGTGAGACCCCATCTCTAAGAAAAAAAAGGAAAGAAAAAAGAAAAACAAATTGTACAATTTTGGCAAGAATACCACAAAAGCAATGCTGATGGAGTTTCTTGGTGTCCGTGTGCCCGTTGCTGGCGATGCTGACTTTGATCCGGGGTTTGGTGGTGTCTGCTCCCTGTTGACTTTGATGATGGTTCCCACCAGGGTTCTGCAGCTGAGTTGGAATTCTATGGTAAGGAAAAGCTGTCTCTCCCCAACGCCTGTTTATTTATTTACATCAGTAAGGACTTGTGGATTCTTCCTCTATGGGTTATATTTAACACTTCATCAATATCTTCCCCCACATTGTTCAGATTTGCCCAGTGGACTCCTCACCGTGGGATCCGATGTCACGTGGGCATGTCCTGCCTGTGTTGGCTGCGAGCGTTTTCTCCTGACTCACACCCAGGAGAGCTGCAGCCTCCACCGGGCGAGGCAGCCTTGAAAAAGGAGGCGGATGCTGTCCTGCTGTGGAGGGGCTGGCGGGAGGTGAGTTCTGTAGGGTCAGTCCAGGGAGATGCAGCTGTGGAGGAGGTGCTGACCCCCAGGATCCCTGAGGCTGCCTGCTCCTGAGAGTCTGCCCCACACGCCAGCCTCAGCATTGGGAGAAGCCGCCCCACACGCCAGCCTCAGCGGGAGAGGCAGCCCCACACGCCAGCCTCAGCGTCGGGAGAGGCAGCCCCACACGCCAGCCTCAGCGTTGGGAGAGGCAGCCCCACACGCCAGCCTCAGCGTCAGGCTCTGAGCCCCGTTTCTGCCACTGGGCTCCTCCTATGTGTGTCTCAGCATCAGATGCAAAGAAAGGGGACGTATCCTGGTGGGGGGACCCGGAGTCTCCGTTGCCCCCACAGGTCAGTCTCTGGGTGCCTCCCTTGGTGCTGAGAGCAGGAAGGGCCTGGGAGCCATCCCGAGCCTGTCTCGGTTCACGCATCCCTGCCTGGCAGGACCCAGGGAGAGCTGGGCGGGTGGGGCAACCACTCCCGGCAGTTCCGAGAGGATCTGGAGGAAACGTGCCTTACTGCAAGGAGACGGCTGGCTAGCGGTGGAGCCCTGGGCGCCCTCAGGGGAGAGCCTTCCGGGGACAGCTGCCACCCTTCTGTGGTGCCAGCCTCCTTCCCGCCACGTACCATGCCCACGGCACCCAGACGGTGGAGCCGCCGCTGGTTCACACTCTAGGGAGTTTGTTTTCCCAACAACAGGTCCCTCCAGCCAGGGCATGCAGCAAAGTGCCCTTACGACGTGCTCAGGGATACAGCCACTGCTCCCAAACGTCCCTGCCCAGAAAGGCAAGTGGGATGTTGACCATAGACACAACAACCAACGCTTGCAGTCGTGGGGCCTGTTTGACAGGGGGACAATGGAGGCCAGAGAGGCAAAGGCGACTTGTCCAAAATCACCCAGCCAAGGCCATTGGCCACCTGCTCAGCACTGCAGCTTGTAGTGCCAGGGAACTGCATACACTCACTCACACTCATGGAGCCAAAAGGATGACCAGTCCATGAACACAGGGCACCTCGGAGTCCTGGGTGGGCATTCTCTGGCATCCTTCTTCTGAAGCTTCTGAAAAGTTGCTGAGAAAGACAGAGAGGGTGACAAGAAGAGGATAGGTGTGAAATGCTGCAGAACTGGGTTCCAGGTGCCAGCAGGACCTAGAGACCACGGCGCTCCCTTCTCCGTACTAAGTGGAGACTCCGAGAGGAGTTCTAGACATGGCAAGACAAAACAAGTCTGTGTCCCTTCTTTCCCAGAATCGAGAAAAATGACTGCATTTGTCAGCAGAGCATGCACTAGGCGAGCCTTGCCTTGCTGTTTAATTCATCCCAATGCTCCTTCCGAAGGGGCCCTCAGAGGATGCTTCCAAAGCCTGGCATAGGTGAAGCTCAGGACCCTGCACCAGGAGGCCCCACCCCAGAGCCCGGATCACTCCGGGAATCACAGCTTTCGGGAGGAGCATCTTGCTACCGAGCCTTTGGGGTCCTGCCTGGGCCAGCCCTTCTGCTTAGGGGCCTGCAGTGACCCTGTGCTGGGTCATGTTCTTCTTGGCACAATGAGCACTCCCTGGGCAGGTGGTCCTGGCCCCTGGGAGCTCCGGGATAGAAACACAGAAGAGGTGTGGTTGGTGCATCTCTCAGATGACTCCACTTAGAGTAGTGTCCCTGGCCTCAGCTTCCACCAGAGCGTGCCTTGGTGGAGACAGCTGCCAGCATGGAGGGGGCATGACCAGCCTGGGCCACTGCCAGCCTTGTCTCAGCTGACAGCTGCTGCATGACCTTTGGCATGGCCTGTGGTCTCCCTAGGCCTCCCCATCTGTTGAACAAGAAGTGATCTGGACCAGAGACAAGCTGGCAGCCACAGCTGGGCAGCACCCACAGGCATGTGCGTCTTAGGGCCGTGAGGTGCTGTGGAAAGTTCGACGTACACTGCTGGCGGGGAATGGAAGATGGTTCGGCCACTCTGTAAAACTGTCCTGCAGGTTCTTAAGCTAGACACGCCCCTACCAGAGACTCAGCCGTTCTACTCCTAGGAATTCTTCCCAGAGGGATGAAAACGTGTTCACACAAGGACTTACGCATGAATGGCCATAGCAGTTTTATTTGTGATAGCAAAAACCTGGGGGAAAAACAAAAATGTCTACCAACAAGTGATTGGATGAACAAATCATGGTGCATCCATACAACGCAGACATAAAAAGGAGTGGAATTTTGAAACACGTGACAACATCAAACGTGAAAATAATTATGCTGCGTGAAAGAAGGCGTGTATACATGTGACTTTGTTCATATGGAATTCTGCAAAATGCAGTTGTCTATAGTGACATCAGTGGTTCCTGGGGACAGGGGTGGGAGGATGCAGGCAGGAGGACATGCTCTAGGTGATGAGGTTCACCCTGGACCACGGGAAGGGTTTCGTGGGTGTGCACATAGGTCGAAGCTTTCCAAATCATTACTTTCACATGTGCAGTTGATTGTGTCAAATAATCCTCAGTCAAGGATTAGAGCTGGTCAAGATGTTTGAAACTATGTTCAAAACTGGGAAATTGAACATAATGACCCCAATTGCACATTTCTGTTGGAAAATTAGAAGCTCTGGTAACACTAGGCCTGTATTCAGATGTGGTGTGGGGAGTGGGGTGTGGCTTCCGTGGGCTGGATGTGACTGTGTTGGGCTGGGCGTGGCTGGGCTGGACATGGCTGAGCTGGGCTGGGTGTGGCTAGGCTGGGCTGGGTTGGGTGTGGTTGGTTGTGGCTATGTTGGGCTGGGTGTGGCTGGGCGTGGTGTGGCATGGCTGGGATGGGCGTGGCTGCACTCAGCTGTTTTGGGCTGGATGTGACTGGGGGTGGTGTGGTGTGGTGTGGCTGGGCTGGGTGTGGCTGCACTCAGCTGTTTTGAGCTGGATGTGACTGGGCGTGGTGTGGTGTGGTGTGGCTGGGCTGGGTGTGGCTGCACTCAACTGTGTTGGGCTGGATGTGGCTGGGTGTGGTGTGGCTGGGCTGGGCTGGGCGTGGCTGCACTCAGCTGTGTTGGGCTGGCTACTGCCCTCTGCACAGGCCTCACCACTCCTCACTGTCCACGTGCTCTGCAGTCCAGCATCATTGCTGGTCTCGGTCTCAGTGTCCACGTGCTCTGTGGTCCAGCATCATTGCTGGTCTCGTTGGCTCTGCGGATTGTGTCGCTTATGCCTGGCCAGCTGCCTTCATCAAGGGTGACTGCCTGGTGCCTGCACAAGTCTGAGTTTGATGGACTTAAATGAATTTCACACTTTTAGTCACTGAAACTTTGGCCAACCTCCATCTTCCTACAGAAGCTCCAAGCATGAAAAACATAAATGTGGAGTTACAGTGTCTAAAGCGCTATCAGCCCTTCCAGCCCTGCACACTCCGTCCTTCTCCTCCCTGGGTGGCAGCTCTAGGGTTTGCACATCAGGGTGGTGCTGGGTGTCCTTCCCCTCCCTCGCCCTGGCAGTTCCAGGCCCTGTGCCAGGACCACATGCCTCCCCCACGGGTCCTCTCATGGGGCTGGTGCCCCCGAGCACACAATCCCCTCTCCCTGATCCCAGGCTCCTCTGTCATGGGAGGGGTTCGAGTTCTTGGAGGCTGAGAGTGTGGCCTGCCCAGGGCCACTGGGAAAATGTAGGGTGAACTGTGGGCCTGGGTGACTCTCATGAGCCCCTCCTCCATCCCCCACAGCCCTGAAGAGTGGGACGGGCTCAGGATCACGTCCTAGAGTGAATCGCGCTCCTGAAATGGGGACTGTGATACGCAGTCACATCATCCCTCCACACGGTGGCCACCAGGACACCTTCAGAGCACTTCCGGTGGCAGGAAACATCCCCAGGCCTGACCGCGCCTGAAGACAGTGATGCAGCGGACCAGGAGTGCTTCCCAGAGCGGGAGCAGGCGCTTGCTGGCTGGAGCTCCCCCACGGTGTCTGACGCCTCATTCCCTGGATGTTCAGGGTTCCGGCGCTCAGCAAGAACCTGTCCGGACGCGCTGGGGAGCGACGCCCCCACAGAACATCGGCGGCCAGCTGGACCATGGCATGTGCCAGACACTGCACCCCAGCACGGTGCACGCTTCTCCAGGGCACACAGAGCAGTGACCAAGGCCGACTGTGCTGGGTCCCAGCACAAGTCTCAGTAGATCTTAAAAGACTCAAGTCGTGCAGAGAACAAAGTAAGAATAAATCTCAAGATTTGTTGAGACTTGTGTTCCTTGACTATCCCAGAATTAGAATGAAAGGAGAACTCAATACAGAACATCCTGAAACATTAAGCAACTCACTTCTAAATAACTCATGAGCGGCCAGCGCTGTGGCTCACGCCTGTAATCCCGGGGCACTTTGGGAGGCTGAGGCAGGCAGATCACTTGAGGTTAGAAGTTTGAGACCAGCCTGGCCAACATGGTGAAATCCCGTCTCTACTAAAAATACAAAAATTAGCTGGTCATGGTGGCCCACACCTGTAATCCCAGCTACTCGGGAGGCTGAGGCACAAGAATCATTTGAACCCAGGAGGCAGAGGTTGCAGTGAGCCGAGATTGTGCCACTGCACTCCAGCCGGGCTGACAGAGCAAGACTCCATCTCAAAAAAACCAAAAGAACTCATGAGTTATTTAAAAGTTGTTAATTAAAACAACATATCAACAGAGGAGGTGACCTGGTGTTTTTAAAATGTAACTTTCATTGTTATTCAAGTAGGGTGAGGCCCACAGGTCAGGAGACAACCACCATCAAAAAGATGATTTGTCACGGGTCCCAAGAGGACAGAGCTGGCCGCATCACCACTGTGAAGGGGCACAGGGCAAGCACCAGGGTGGGCCAGGAGGCAGAGGGAGCGAGGAACGTGGTGTGGGAAGGACCAGGCCAGGGGGTGGACAGGTGGAGAACTGGCTGGTTGCATTAATGCCAGCTGGTCTGGGTGTAGCTCCTGGCCCTGGGGTGATTAGGGCAGGGGAACGTTGGCCCAGAGCGTGGCCCAGTCAGGGAGCGGTTGGGCTGTGGGCTCTGGAATCCTTGATTTGCTTATGAAAGTTGCTCTTGCTGGGGAGCCCTAGGAGGGGGATCCCCTCCTGGGTCACCCCAGATGTCAAAGCACAGAAACACAGGGTTAATGCAGAGGTAATTAGACAGTATTTTGAATTCAATGGAAATTAAAACAACATATCAACATTCATGGGATGCAGATTGACCAGTGCTTAGGATATATTTTACAGCAGTAATTGCTGAAATGATAAAAAAGGAAGAGATCATAAATCACTCTAAGCCAAGAGCCAGCAAGCTACAGCCCACCGGCCATGTCTGGCCCCTTCTTGCTGTTGAAAATAAAGTTATGCTAGAGAACAACTTGGTATTTTATGTGTTTTCTGTCGCTGCTTTCATGCTACAACAGCAGTTGAGTGGTTGCGACAGACACCACGTGGCTCACAAAACCAAACATATTTACTCTCTAGCCCTTTACAGAAAACGCTTGCCAACTATGATAGGAGTTTTCACCCGGAGAAACTAGTAAGGGAAAAGTACATTACACAGTGCATGCAGAAAGTAGAAGGTAATAAAGATTAGGGTGGAAATCAACTGAACAAAACACAAAAACAGAAAATGGAGAAAATAAATGAAACCAAAGCTGATTCTTTGAAAAGATCAATACAATTGATAAGCTTCTGGCCAGACTGACCCCAAAACAAAGAGGAGACACTCATTACAAACATGGAAGCTAAAAAGTACATCACCACAGACCCTACAGATGGGAAAAAAGAGTCGGGGGGGATTGTGTCCAATCTTCTGCCCATATATTCCACAACTTGGAAGAAATGAACAAACACCTTGCAAGGAGAAACCTTTCCTTTCTTGCATTAAAGACATTGTTCTGCTGTCTCCTGGCTGCCGTGGTTTCTGGCAAGAATTTTGTAGTCACTTGAGTCACTGCTTTTGTGTACGAAATGTGTTGTTTTTCTCCAGCTGCCTTCCAGATGTTTTCTTCGGTTTTCAGCAATTTGATGATGCTATGTCTGGGTCTATCTTCCTTTCCGTTTATCTTCTTTGGGGTTCACTGAGCTTCTTGAATGCTTGTATTTATGTATTTCACCAAACTTGGGATGTTTCAGCCAATATTCCTTCAAATAACTTTCTGCCCCAACCTCCTCCTTGCTTTCTGGAACCATGTATGTGCTGGGCCTTTTGATACGACCCCAGCTGGCCCATGATGCTTTGTTCTTGTTTTTTCTCTTTATCTTCATTCTTCAGAATGGATATTTTCTATTTCTCTGTCTTCATGTTCGCTGGCTTTCCTTTGTCTCCATTCTGCTATTGAGTCTATCAGTACAATTTTAATTGCAGACACTCTGTTCTTTTAGTTAAAAAATACTCATTTGTTAATTTTTTTCCTACTTCTCTGTGAGGTTTATTATTCATTTCATCTAATGCTCCTTTCTGAGGTGTGTGTGCATGTGCTGTGTGTGTATGTGTGCACCTCGCAAAGCAGTTACCGTGGCTGCTGTAGGCATCTGTGTCAGTCGGGGCTGGCGTCTGAGCATTGTCTGTTCTCTTGAGGATGATCACACCTTCCTAGTTTTGTGTCTATTGAGTAATTTTGTTTTACATCTGAGCACACCGTGTGGACTCTGGGTGCTGTCCTAGCCCTCAGGGAACGTTGCTGTTTCCACTTTAGCAGCCAGGTTCGTCCTAAACCCCACCTCTCTTAGTGTGGTTCTCAAGACCTTTGCTGGGTTGGCACTGCTGGGTGGCACTGCGAGACTTATGCGGATTCATGCACAGAATTAGTCAACTGCCATGTCCGGCCCTCCCCCTTCCAGGGTTCCACCCCCTCCCTTCCCCTGCTCTCCCCCTTCTGGGGTTCCACCCCCTCTTCCCCTGCTCTCCTCCTTCCAGGGTTCCGCCCCCTCCCCTCCCTGGCTCTCCCCATTCTGGGGTTCTGCCTCCTCTCTTCCCCTTCTGGGGTTCCCCCTCCTGTCTTCCCCAGCTCTCCCCTTCTGGGGTTCCGCCCCTTTCTTACCTGTAGGACTCCTTTTCCCAGGTTGGGGTTTCTATCTGCATTTTAGCTGCTTGTGTTGCCATGTGGATCTGAGAGTGGGGCTTGCCCTCCAGACAAAGCCACAAGGAGGAAACCAGAAACTCTAGGGCAGGTCACTCCTCCAAGTTCCGCCTCCGCCCTGCAGTCTCTTTACTTTGCGGGTCCTCAGTAGTTGTCTGTGTCTCGTCTAGAGCTTGGTCACAGTTAGGGGAGGGCTAGGCTAAGCCATAGCAGGCTCGTGGATAAAATGTCACCTCCCTGGCTCTTTCCCAGGATTTCCTGGCAGAGACCACATTTATAAGCCATGCAGTGTAGTCACATGCTGTGTGCCAGGCAGCAAGCACCATTAGCTCGGGAGGTGGTAAACAGCTCCTGGGGGCACCAGCCAGCACCATCACCGTTTGGCAGGGGAGGCTGCGGCCAGCTCCTTGTCAGGTGAATGTGCTGCATGTTGATGCAACACCTTCCTCTTCTTGCCAACCCTGGGCTGATGTCCTCAGACACAGGCAGCAATGGAAGTGGCCACCCGCCCGCCATGGCCTGGAGAGAAGGGGGAAGGGTCTGACTGGGGGAGCCTCAAGACTGTGTCACTTGTCCCAATCCCATGAGAGGCACCTGCTATGGCACCTCCAGCTGGGGCAGAAGGCCTGGAGCCCGTGCCTGGACCCTGCCCAGGACTCTCAAGCTAGTCCAGCGGGCTTGGCCACGAAGTCCTGCTCAGGCCCATGTTTTCCCAGTGCCTTGCCCAGCTCTGGAGGGAAGTGATTGACGGCAAAGCCAATGAGCTCAGAGCCGGTGGTGGGAAGTCTGGCCGGATGGCAGTGACTCAGGGAAGTAGAGGGGCTTCCCCCACCCTGCTGCTGCTGCCCCCCCCATCCCCCCGCCTGCAGTAACTGGCAGGAAGGGGCAGGAGGCGGATGGGCCATGACAGCTTAATGGCTTTGGTTAAAGCATCCTCTGATTGTGCTGGCGCTGGGAGAGGCTCTGAGCTCGGGTGGCACTGCAGGCACTCTGGACACTGTCTCCGGCTGCCGCTGAGCTGGGAGGGAGGTGCGTGGGCTCCTCTCCAGCAGGCCACATGGTCAGGGGCACCTCCTGCTGCAGCACCTGCCCAGCATTCTGGGGACCAGAGTGAGCAAAGTGCTGGTGCTGGACCCAGCCACCGCCAGAGGCAAACACAGTTGGCCACACCCAGACCCCACCTGTTCACGAGATGCCCCGTCCCTTGGAGCCTCCAGGAGCCAGGGCAAGTGTGGAGGCAGGTGAGACCCGGCGCCAGCGTTCGCTTCAACCAAAGAACTGCAGCAGAGCCACTGGGGAGAGCTTATTCAGCTGGTGCATAATCAGTACTCAGGATTGCGGCCTATGGAGCTGGCAGACTCAGCCCTGTGGGGATTGGCCCCCAGACGTGCCAGAGCTTGGCCACCCTGCCCTGAGGAGCTGTCTGGGACCAGCACGCGTTCCAGCTTCTGGGATGCACAATAAGCGCCCAGGCCTAGGCTGTGGGACGACCATGCTTGCTGCTCACGGCGCCTGTGGGTCAGAGACTCTGACAGGCCACTTGGGATGGCCCTGGCCTGCTCCCCAAGGTCTGCGGCCTCCTCAGGGAAGCCTCGGGGCTGGAGCCCGGATCCTCTGGAGTCTCCTACAGACGATGCCGCCAGCAGTGGGACCTGCAGCCGGGATCTCAGGCTGGGCCTCTCCGGCAGCCCCACATGTGACATAGGTGGGCTTCCTGAGGCCAGCACTCGAGAGAGAGGTGGAAGCCGAGATGCGGAGCCACCTGGCATCCTTTCCGACAGTCACAAGGCCCTCAGATTCCAGAAGAGGGGACAGAGACCCCTCCATGGGAGCAGCCTGGGTCATGCTGGAGAAGAGCCTGGGGCTGGGAGACCCATGGGGCATCTTTCGAAAATGCCTCCAGTCACTGGTGTGGCCACCCAGCAAGGCCCAGAGTCATGCACAGCCCACCCGTGCATGCCACCTGCCAGGACCTGCCCCATCACCTGCCAGGACCTGCCCCATCACCTGCCAGGACCTGTCCCATCACCTGCCAGGACCTGCCCCATGGCATTGGAGCCCTCTTTGCTGCAGAGGAGGGAGCCAAGCCCCAGAACAGCCCCGTGTTCTGCTGCAGTCTGGTCAGCCGGGGGCTCCCTGCCCCATTCAGTGTCCCAGGTCTGCATTCAGCAAGGGTTGGATGCTCCACCAACCCTGACCCCCAGGAGCATACACCTGTAGGAACAGGTGCACCCCGCCTCCACGCACACACAGACACCTCCAAGGTTTGCCTGAGAGACAAGATTTGGCTCAGGACTCACTGCTCAGAACCTGAAGGCGTAGAAAGTGCGCACACTCCTAGCAGAGCCGACCTACTGCTACGCCTTCCCAGCTGGTGCCTCAGCAGAGCCTGCCTCTTCCCCCAACCCTCCTGCCTCACCCACACCCCTGTAGCCTTGGGGACCCACAGAAACCACTCCAATGACCTCTTCTAGCAGGCAGGCCTATGATGTGCCTGCTGAGCTCAACCTTCTGTGAACTTGGCTGGCCCTTGCTGGGCGCAGCTCAGCCCTGCATCCGCTGGCACTGCCCACCAGCCTTGCCCACCTGACCAGGACCGGGAATCTTCCTGTAGCCTCTCTAGGGAAGGTGCACTTTTCTCTAGCATCCTCTCTCTGGCTGATGGAGAGGGCACTGGGTGAAAGGCAGGGCCTTGGCCAGAGCGGGCCTGATGCGTGGCATGGGGCTAGGGGTGGAGGGAGTTGGGGGAGGAAGTGTCTCTGGAGGTCCAAGGCCTCAGCTGGCCCTGCCCCCTGTAAACAGCCCTATTTTTTAAAAGGCCTCCTTACCCAGCTTCAGGGGTTTAAAGGACACCCCTTTCCCTTGGCCATTCCTGGGGATCCCCCCGACCATCCACAATATTGTACTAGTATCTAAAGCAGCCAGCGAGTCCTGTCTGTCTGAAGAAGGTGAGAGTTTTCGGGGGCTCAGGACATGCTGAGCTGGAGGGAGCAGGGGGCATGGTGTGAGATCTCACAGCGGCTTCCTGAAGCTCAGTGGTGCACGAGGCAGAGCCCACAGGGGAGTCCTCTTAACTCAAGGCCTCCAGGCCGTGCTAAATACCCAGAAGCCACTGGTGGAGGCCACTGGGGCCATGTGAGCAACACATTTATCATGAACAGCTGTTTCCCGTGTTACTCCAAGACAACATGAACAACTGGGCCGGGCAACCCAGAGAAATGCAAACTCTTCCTCGTTCAGAAATTGCAAAGAAAGTTCTCCTTCCAGAAGGGCCCTCCCCACACCTTGTATAAGCAATTTTAAAAATACAAACAGAGGCCCCTGCCTCATGCCAAGGGTCATTATTAATGAAGAGAGCAGTTCTAGGCAACGCCTTTGTTTAAATATGATGATTAACCTGTTTGGTTTTAATGCAAATGGAAGACACCTTCTGAAATTCTAAAAGGAGAAAAAGACACTGCTAGAGGTGGGAGGAAGGGAGAGGGAGGCAGGAAGGGAGGAGAGGAAGGGGCCAAAGCTGGTGACATTCCTGTGGCATCAAGAAACCCCCCGGATGGAGAAAGAACATGAAGACAGCAAACGGCCGCGAGGCCGAATGGACCATATTCCACGCGAGGCGGGGGCAGTGTTCAGCTCTAGCTGCTCCCTGGGGACCCACACCCTGACCCCATGCTGGGGAGCACTGGGCTGGGGGCCAGCGAAGCACTCTGGCGTGGACCGCAGGCCCATTTTTAACGGTGCTATTTCATTAGCAGTTTTACTCAGCTGCTGGCAGGGCCCCAGCACGGCTGCCTCTGTGGCTAGAGGGGTGCAGGGGGTGCTGGGCTCCAGGCCAGGCAGTGCCCATTTCCACAAAGCCAGTGCCCCCACACAGGCACATGCAGCAGCTTCCTTGCTACACCACGGGGCCTCCCTGGGGACTCTGCACCTGCAACGCACGCACTATCCCCCACCTGGCCCTGCCCACGGGGGCTGCTGCAGAGGCTGGCTGCTAGCTCTCGCTCCCTGAGGAATTTGGAATCCCAAACTGGGAGATGGGGCGGGGGCGGGAGCGGGGCGATAATATCTGCCCCAGCTGCAAAGATCAAAGCTCCTGTGCATGAATGGCTGACCCAGAGTCTGGCCCCCACGTATGTGACCCACACCCCATGAAGGCTGCGCCTGGAAACCTCTTTGCTACATCGCCGTCGTGGGCGAGTCTCCAGCTGCGCCCCAGCCAGAATCCTATGTATTTGCAAACTGAGGACAGAGAGGGTCAGCTGTGGGTCCACCACTGTCCACACCAATTTTAGATAATTTGGTTTCCTCTTTAAATAGTGTTTAAGGGAACGAGCAAACTGTCACCTCCTGAAACAAGTTTCCAATAGATTAAAGTGGGTCTTGTCTATATAGCATGCTCCGAAATGATCCTTGCCCATGTTGCCGATTAAATGCTTATGTGCTCTCTGTCTCTTGGCCCCCAAATATAGGGCCTGCCTTAAACCTTCAAACCAAGGCGGCAGTGCCTTCGTGTTAGAGTCTACTTCGTTTTATTGCCTCTTGCCTAGAAAATTATCGCAGGGCTGCACACGCTGCGTCTCACACGAACAGTTATCTAAGGCTGGGCTAATAGAATGTCTCATAAACCTTGAATAGATGTTTCAAGAACACCTCCTCCTCTTGTGGCCATTCCAGCCGAGTTCCAGAATCCTCAGGCCAGCAGGGAGATGGTGTCTGCTGGGACACTGCGGAGGGACCCGTTGTTGAAGTGGTGGCCCCAGTCCTGCCTTGGGGACCCAGCCCTGCCCTGTTCCATCCCTCTGTGTTCCGGATGAGGCTGGCCAGCCGCAGTGAACGGTCCGGGGTCGGGCACGTGACCCGGTGAGGCGGGCAAGTCCATGCCTGGAAGTGAGGAGTAGGCTCTGTTCTTTCCAGGGGGCTTGCAGTCCTGCTGCTGCTGCTGTCCTGGCACTGGGAGAGGCCGGCCTGCAAGGACAAGGCAACCTAGATGGGACCCTTGGGAGAAATCATGCCATGGCAACACCTTTCTAATCTTAAGTCCTTGGCCAGCTACGGTGCCCTGGAGACCTGCCGGTGTTCGGGTTCCATGGGGGGCAGCGTGGCCATGCAGGGGACCCTCAGGAGGCTCCCACCAGGCGGCTGAAAAGGCACAACACTGGGAAGACCCAGGGCCATTTCACCAGGGTCCTGACCAGTCTTCAAAACCACCAAGGTCCTGAAAAACAAGGTGAGTCTGAGAAACCCACAGCCTAGAGGAGCCCACGGAGACGTGAGGAGCAAATGTTTCCTGGGGTCCTGGACGGGGCCCTGGGACAGGAGGGCGTCAGGGAAGCACAGTATCCGGCTCCTTGCCGTGGACAACGCTGGCACTCTGGCCGTGACAGATGTCGCCTGTGACGTGAGATGTTAGCATCCCGGGGGGCTGGGCATGGGTGTGTGGCGCTCTCTGAACTATCTTTGCAACTGTCTCATAAATCTAAAACAGTTCATTTATTTATTTATTTATTTTGCGATGGAGTTTCCCTCTTGTAGCCTGGGCTGGAGTGCAATGGCACGATCTCAGCTCACTGCAACCTCGGCCTCCTGGGTTCAAGTGATTCTCCTACCTCAGCCTCCCGAGTAGCTGGGATTACAGGCGCACACCACCATGCCCAGCTAATTTTTGTATTTTTAGTAGAGATGGGGTTTCACCATGTTGGCCAGTGTGGTCTCAAACTCCTGACCTCAGGTGATCCGCCCACCTCAGATTCCCAAAGTTCTGGGATTACAGGTGTGAGCCACTGTACCCAGCTTTTTTTTCTTTCTCTTTTCTTTTTTTCTGAGACACAGTCTCGCTCTGTCACCCAGGCTGGAGTGCAGTGGTGTGATCTCGGCTCACTGCAAACTCTGCCTCCCGGGTTCAAGCGATTCTCTTGCCTCAGCCTCCCGAGTAGCTGGGATTACAGGCACACACCACCATGCCCAGCTAATTTTTGTATTTTTAGTAGAGACGGGGTCTCACCATGTTGGTCAGATGGTCTCAAACTCCTGACCTCAAGTTATCCGCCCGCCTCAGCCTCCCAAAGTGCTGGGATTACAGACATGAGCCACCATGCCCGGCCTAAAACAATTCTTTAAAAAAATCATTTTAAAAAGAGGAAAATAAAACACAATTTGAACATTCATTGAGGAAAATAATGTTTTTTCAGAAACGAACTGCACTTTAATTTAATTTACTTGTTCACACTTTGGTCAGAACCCTGGAAGGAGATGAGGAAGCAGGTTTGACGGGCACGTGGCCACCGCACCCGGGTTCCACGGTTTTATTAGACAGCCACAGAGCAGTTGATGGCAACGATGAAGTCCCAGAGTGGAAAATGCCCTGCCCAGCCCTGGAGTTTAACTGGCCTGCTGGCTGAGTGGACGCTGGTGTTTTTGCGCGGGCAGCAAGGGCTCAGAATCCCCATGTAAGACCCCGCAGCCACGATGAAGATGAGCTTTTTAAAAGTCAGAGGCTCCTGGCAGCTGCTGTGTGGGAGTGGCCTGGGGGAGGGCGTGTGTGACATCAGGGACACCCCCAACCCTGGCTTTGAGCAATAATGCTGGTGAGCCTGGGCGCAGAGACGGGATTGGGAGAAACCAAGGCCTTGAACCGCTGACGGACTTGGTGGGGGAGATGCTGAGGAACAAGGAGCTGCCCACCATGGAGACAATGTTCCCATCCCGCAGGGGACAACTGTCCCTCTTCTGCCCCACCAGGTGCAGAAGAGCCACAGGGGACAGGCAGAGAGGAAATGCAGAGGCTGGGGACTTGGGGGGTGGCATTCCCCACCCCGAGGCATTAAGAGGTCTCTCCAGGTAAACAGAAGCTGGAAGGAGCATGAACTCCCGGCGGGGACAGGCCTGCTGGCGTGAGGGGCCACGGGCCAGCAAGGGGCCCGGGATGCCGGTGCAGCCCCAGTGCCAGTAGGTCCTGTCGTAGGTCCCAGGCCAGCTCCTTCTTCTGTGTGAAGGGAGCCTGGAAATCCCAGAAAGATCTAACAGGATCAGCAGAAAACCAGGATGGAAATGCTGTGGAGACCACCTGCTGTCCACCCTGCTGGAAGAATGTCCTGAGCCGTGGCTGGCCAGCAACACCGCCCATGGGCTCTGGCAGAGGAGGGAGGCGTGGAGCACCCTGCACCCTCCAAGGCTAAATTCAGAGGCGGCCACTGAGATTTCTCGAGCTCATCTCCCAAGCACAGCCCTCAGAGTCAGATGGCGGGGGCTCAGGGTCAGCATCCTACAGACCCCCAGAATCATCAGGACCCCAGCTGGGGCAGATGGAACAGATTGGGGTAGAGGGGGCACCAGTCTGAGCTGCCTCTTGACTTCCAGCAGCATCCCTCTATTGTGCTGAATGTGACTCCGCCAGGCTTCCAGCAATTTCCAGGACCTAATGGGAGAGGCTACTGGCTGAGCTCCACCCAGGACTCTTTGCCACACCCCTTGTAAGCAGAGAGCCACAGGGCTGCCCTGCTGTCCCTCACTGGCCATCTGGACTGTCTGTCCATTTGTCAGCTCTCCATGGGATGCCAGTGCTAGGCCAGGTCCTGTCTAGGGGTGAGGACATGATGATGAGCAAGAAGGCAGGGTCCCCACTCATGGGCCACTGTCCAGCGGGTGAGGCCAGCTTGAATCAGATGATCACCCACTAACAGAACATGCAACATGATAAGTGCTTAGAATATGACAGAGAGGCTGGGCTTAACCAGAGGGCTTCCTGGAAGAGGTGACATTTTAGCTGAGACTGGAGGATGACTGGAGATTGTCTGGGAGAGAAGAGCATGGCATGGATGTTGCTGTGGTTAAAACGTACATGGTACAGGGGTGGGAGGGGCAGGAGGCTGGAGACCTGGAGAGGGGTCTGGTTGGTTTCTAAGAACAGGAGAGAGCTATCAAGGGGCTCCATGCTAGAGGGGACTGGATTGGAGGGGCTGGCTGGGAAGGAAGCAGGGATGCTCCAGGGTACAGGGAGTATCATGCTGTTACTGTTGTATAAGGTGATGGCTTGAACCTGGGAAGGGTGACAGAGATGGGTACCGAAGAACACCAAAGATATTTGGGAGATCAACCAATAAGATCAGCACCAGACACTTGTCACCTGAGTTCCTTATTGTGTCAGTCAGCTACAGCTGTGTAACAAACAGCCACAGTCAGCTGCAGACAGTAGACAACATTTCTTTCTGAGTCCCATGTCCACGGGCTGATCCAGCTGGTTCTGGCTGTGGGCAAGGGTCCGCTCTGCTTGCTGTTTCTTGTCCTCCTGGGACCCACAGGCCGCCCAGGGCCAGTTCCTGTCATGGTGAGGACAGAAGTGCCAGAACATAGCCTGATTGCCCATGTGCAATTCAAGCCTTCACTTGTGCCGTGTTCACCAAGATCCCATTGGCCAATGGAAGTTACGTGGTGGAGCTCAAGTCCAGGAGGTAGAAGAAGACTCTTCCTGCCTTGAGGTCCCATGCAAGGGTGTGGGAACATGCTGCTGCCATGGGGAGGGGAGAACCGTGGCTGAGGGTCCACCCGGGAGTGTGCTCTCATTTCCCAGTGACTCTGCGGAGAGAAACATGCCAACAAAACTTATACTGCAGGTAAAAGGAAGAAGACTTTGACAAAGGTGGAGCCCTTGACAGGGAATCATTCTGGGGGAAATGTCCATTAAGGAGAAAATATCCTTTTCAAAGGCCCCCTGTCCCTAGGCATGTCAAATGCCAGTGCAGACCTAGGCCAAACGCACGGAGAAATACTGGCAAGATCAACAGTTCACGTGGGAAAATGGGCAGGTTGAGTGGCCGTCCAACTAAGAGGCCCTGGAAGGACCCCCGCCTCCCTGAAAGAGCGCAGGAGGGAGAACCAACTCCCGAATTCCCAGCCCGAGTCGCAGAGCGCAGGCGGAGCAGCCGACAGACGCCCTCCTTCCAGCTCCTGCCCCGCCAGGCCGGCAGCCGCCTGCAGACCAGCCAGACAGCGTCATTACAGTAATCCACCGCGGCAATGCTACACATAAAAAGATTGCTTTCCCGGAAAACTGCTGACACGCTGGTCTGGGAGGGAGCGCGCCTGAGAGAGAGGAGAGATGGGCCTCCTGGATCCATACGATGCATGATGGCTCCAGCTTTAATCAATTTTCAACCCTTGAAACTAAAATAGTTGTGATTTATGAAATTCCACAAGTCAGATCTTCTCTCTGTTGCCCATGTGCTGTGAGCAGTGAAGAGGCACGCTCCCCTCAACAGCACCTCCAGGCGCAGGGGGCCTTGGGCAGCCTCGTCGGAGATCCTCCCTGGGACACCCACCCTACCCCAGGCCCCTCGCATGCTGACCTCCAAACGCAACATGAGCAAACACAAGCACACGGTGTCTCCCAAAGGAATCATCACACCTGCACCCCTCATATCTAGGGGACATTGTCTCTGTGCTTTTTAAATTTTTTAATTAAAAATCTTTGATACATAATAGATGTGCACATTTTCAGGGTGCGTGTGATAATTTAATACAGTCATGCAATTTGTAAAGGTTAAATCAGTGTAATTGGGATATCCATCACCTTAAATATTTGTCCAATTTAGAATGATTTTCTCCTAGTTATTTTGAAATAGACAATAGCTGATTGTAATTATAGTCACCCTAGTGATCTGTCAAACATTGGGTCCTCACTCTTCTATCGAACTGGGTGTTTGCCCTCATGAATCAGCCTCTCTTCATCTCCCCTCCCCCTCCCCTTCCCAGCCTCTGGTAAGCATCAGTCTTCTCTCTGCCTCAGCGAGACCCGCTTTTTTCCACTCCCATGTGTGAGTAAGAGGGTACGATATTTGTCCTTGTGTGCCTGGCTTATTTCACTTAACATAATGGCCTCCAGTTCCATCTGCGTTGCTGCAAATGACAGGATTTTATTCTTTTTTTGTGGCTGAGTAATATTCCCTGGGTATCCCTTTTGCTTGTCCAGCAGATCCTCAGCAAGACCAGGAGTCTGTACTCCTGGGGTCAGCAGTGGTTGAAACTGGCCCCAGGCCTCAGGAAGTCATGTCCCAGTGGACGGAGAGGTGACTGATGGAGGAAAAACAGTCTTCCCCACTGACAGGAGACTCACAAGTTTGTATGAGGGGAGTTCCTTGGAAATATACAGGAAATATCCACTTCTATCCATTTTCAAACCATATAATTGTATTCCATCTGTGGTCTCCACTCACTTGGCCAGTTATTGAAATGAGCTATTTGAAGTGCGGATGAGAAGGCTTATGTCACCACCTACCTACATCTACTGACAGTTTAATTACTGGAATGAATATAGATCATTTTATGGCCCTGAAATGAGTGAGGCCTTTCCAAGCATCACAAAGGAAAAGATTGATATATTTGACTACATGAAAATTAAAAGCATCTGTATAGTTAGAGATACCATAAACCAAAATTAAAAGCAAATGGCAAACTAAGAGAACGTATTTTCAATAGACATTACAGACAAAGAGTTAATTGTGTTCTCATTAAGCAATACAGTTTTTAAAAGACAAGCCCACCCCTAGAAAAATGGGCAAAAGATGTGAACAGGCATATGCGCCAATTACACTTTAACCAATCAGTTTATGACAAATGCCTGACTACTCTTGAATCAAAGAAATGCAATGAAAGCATCCGTGATATTCAATTTATCTTCTGTCAAACTAGCAAATACTGTTTTAAATTGTAAAACCAATTCTGGGCTAAGAATTGGGAAAATACCTGCTAGCAGAAATAAATGGGCACATCTTCTTGGGGATGGGGGTGGGGGCAATGGTGCATTCTGGAACAATGTACCCAATCCCAATAAAACTCATTAAAATGTGTCCTAAGAGGATGAGTCTCTGCACAAAGATTTGCATGGAAGAACAGTCATTATATACAATACCAAAAGCTGCAAATGATCTCAGAAGTTAAATAAATCATGGTAGAAAGGCACGCAGCCACTGAAAGTGTTGTAGAATATTCATTGATATATTATTCATGGACATGGAACGGTGTCCAGGCCGACACGTAGACTAAAAGAGAGTTGCAGAAATGGTGAATATCACGTGTGTACTATTCTATAAGACAGAAGGTGAAGAATTAAAGAAGTAGGTAATGAAGGGCATGTGAGTCCTTGTTCTCCCCAAAAACACTCTCTGGGGAACTGAGGGACCATGTGGACTTTCTTGCTGCCAATCAGAAGAGATTACTAGAGAAGCGGGTCGGTTTCTTATCTAACACGCTGACTCGCCACCTTCCATCCCCACTGATTTTGTCCCGTGGATCGCTCTCCATAGTGATTTCGAAGCATCCTGCGGGAGGAGTATCCCAGGACTCACAGGCAAGTGCAGAGCCCGGGGAAGGCTGCACGCTCTCCCAGTGGCCACCAGACCCAGCGAGCCCTGGGTGCAGTGGAGGCAGAAGCAGCAGGGTGGCAGGGGCAGCTGCCATCACCATTTTTTTTTTTTTTCAGCTAAAACTGATTTGTTAAAAAGGTCGTGTGAGTGACGGAGAGGTGCAAGAGCACGGCCGGCCTTGCTCAGCCACCTTTCAGACGTGGATGAAGACTGCATGCAGCAGTTGCTGGCGTCTGCCTGCGTTTGAGTGCGAGCTCTATGCTCACTGGCAATGGGACCCGGGCAGCCACAGCTCCTCATTGTTTTATCCTAATCTCGAATGGGGGACATGGTAGTGTCTGGTGTGAGGTTCATATGAGTTATCATAGGGTCACCACTCACAAAGGAAGCATCCAATAAATGTGCATGGCCATTGTTAACCTTGTTATTGTTACTGCATACAACCAAGCAGACATGGCCTCTTTCCAAGAGCATTTGGCTTGGATGGAGATTATGAACATCCAGCTGAGGCACGTGCACGCCCTGGACCACCGAATCCATCAGAAGCACATACGTCGTTCCCAAAATGTGTGTGCCAGAAAGTTGACAGCGCCCGGTCATAATTGTCTCAAGCTGAAAGCAGCCCAGACGACTGCCAACCATTTCGTGTGAGTAAATACACTGTGGGATCTGCCACGCACTATGGCCCCGTGAAGGAGCAGCCTCAGCTGCGCTCAACAACCTGGATGCATCTCGCAACCTAACGTCTCGTGAGACAGCCCGGCACGCACGACGCAAACTGAGTGACTCTGACCAGCGGAAGCACAGAACAGGCCAAACTGGCAAATGGCGTGGTGCGTCCTCAAAAATCAAAAGTAGAATCACCTTGGGATCCAGCAGTGCGGCTTCTGGAAACTGGGTGTGTGCCCGAAGAACTGAAAGCTGGCTCTGCACTTGTACACCTGTGTTCCTAGTAGCCTTAGTCACAGTAGCCCAAAGGTAGAAGCCACCAAGTGCCCCTCGGTGGATGAACAAAATGTGGTCTATTCACACAACAGAATATTACTCAGCCTTAAAAAAAGAAGGAACTGCTAACACCGGCTACGAACCGCACGGACCCGGAGGACACTGTGCTGAGTGAAATAAGCAGACACAGAAAGACAGGTCGTGTGTGCCTCCACTCGTACCAGGGTCCTAGAGTGGCCACACGCATGGAGACAGAAAGTAGAGTGGGGGTAGGAGTGGCAGGAGTTGCTGTTTCATGGGGACAGAGCCTCCGCATGGGATGATGAAAGTTCAGGTGGTGGGTGGTGGTGGCGGTTGCGTGTACATGTTTGTGCGCGTTGTTGTCCGTGTACATGCTTCTGCGCGTTGTTGTCCATGTACATGCTTCTGCGCGTTGTTGTCCGTGTACATGCTTCTGCGCGTTGTTGTCCCTGTACATGTTTCTGCACGTTGTTGTCCGTGTACATGTTTCTGCGCGTTGTTGTCTGTGTACGTTTCTGCGCGTTGTTGTCCCTGTACATGTTTCTGCACGTTGTTGTCCATGTACATGTTTCTGCGCGTTGTTGTCCCTGTACGTGTTTCTGCTTGTTGTTGTCCGTGTACGTGTTTCTGCGTGTTGTTGTCCGTGTACATGTTTCTGTGTGTTGTTGTCTGTGTATATATTTCTGTGTGTTGTTGTCCGTGTACATGTTTCTGTGTGTTGTCTGTGTATATGTTGTTTCTGCATGTTGTTGTCCGTGTACATGTTGTTTCTGCATGTTGTTGTCCGTGTACATGTTGTTTCTGCATGTTGTTGTCCGTGTACATGTTTCTGCATGTTGTTGTCTGTGTATATGTTGTTTCTGTGTGTTGTCTGTGTACATGTTTCTGCCTGTTGTTGCCCATGTACATGTTGTTTCTGCATGTTGTTGTCCGTGTACATGTTTCTGCATGTTGTTGTCCATGTACATGTTGTTTCTGCATGTTGTTATTCGTGTACATGTCTCTGCATGTTGTTGTCTGTGTATATGTTGTTTCTGTGTGTTGTCTGTGTACATGTTTCTGCCTGTTGTTGTCCATGTACATGTTGTTTCTGCATGTTGTTGTCCGTGTACATGTTGTTTCTGCGTGTTGTTGTCCATGTACATGTTTCTGCATGTTGTTGTCTGTGTACATGTTGTTTCTGTGTGTTGTTATTCGTGTACATGTTTCTGCACGTTGTTGTCTGTGTACATGTTGTTTCTGTGTGTTGTTATTCGTGTACATGTTTCTGCACGTTGTTGTCTGTGTACATGTTGTTTCTGTGTGTTGTTGTCTGTGTAGGCCATGAATCCACATCACTCCAGTGTGTTTATAATGTTCATGCTGCACATGTCTGTCAAATGAGCCAACATGGTGCATGTTTTATGATCTTTCACTCGATCACATGTTGAGCAGTGTGCGGGCTCCGGTCGCTGTCACATCATGGGAGCTGCAGAGTAGAGACCGACCAGCCGACCTGGCACGTTGCCTGGGGCTGGGCTTGGATCTCTTGGGGATCGTGGTGAGCAAGAGTGAGGAGGGGTCCCCATTCTGAAAGGCATGAGCAATGCTTTCATTTGCCCCTTATCCCCAAGATTCCAGTTGGTCAGGGAGTCCCCCTTCTCCTGCCCTCCTGGGTTAGGGGTCCTGGCCTTTGGGGGGTAGGGGGCAAAGTGATGAATAGAATCTAAACATGCTGGTCATGGTTTCAAATGGTGATAAGGCTGTTCACTCACCTCAGGTAACCAGTGCCCCCATCCTTCAGGGGCTGTGGGATTAGAAGCAACTTTTATTCCAGCCTCTTGACTTATTCTTATTTTCTAAACTTCTATAATCAACTTGTGTTGGTTTTTTAAAAAGAAAGAAAATGTATTTCCGGCCAGGTGCAGTGGCTCAAGCCTGTAATCCCAGCACTTTGGGAGGCGGAGGCAGGCGGATCACCTGAGGTCAGGAGTTCGAGACCAGCTTGGCCAACATGGCGAAACTCTGTCTCTACTAAACATACAAAAATTAGCCGGGCGTGGTGGCAGGCGCCTGTAATCCCCATGCATTTGGTGGCGATGTGAGGCCCAGTTGGAATTCCTGCATGCAGAACTGATTAGAGGCACCTGGGCCTCCCCTACCCGTGTGCTGGGAGCCTCCTCCTACCTGTGCACCTGGAGCTTGCAGGTAGATGCTGAAGTTGAGCTTCCCTGCACCTTAGTGTTCTGGGATCCCAAATCTATCCACCCCGCTGCTCCACCCTGCTCAGGGTGCCCATCAAGGGCCGTGGAGACCATAGCTCATCAGAGACCTCCCTGATCCTCCTCAGAGATGCTGGTTTCCAAGGAGTCCCAGGAGGCTCCCAGCAGGGGCCGGCGGACATCCACACAGCAGCAGATTCCAGCTGGGGTCGCTGGGTGCCTGGGCTCAGCAGGGGCGAGGCTGCCCTCTCATGGCCAGGAGAGGCACTGCCTGGGAGGCCAGCGGGAAGGCCCCGGGGACTTCACAGGTCCACACCCGCAGGGAGAGGAGTGGACCCCATGCAGGGACTGGGCTGTTGGGGCCTCTGTGCCTCCCGGGACCCCACGCATTTGGTGGTGACGTGAGGCCCATTTGGACTTCCTGCATGCAGAACTGATTAGAGTTACGAGAAAGCCTTTTTTAAAAAAGACCCTGAGATGTGAGCTTCGGCAGCTGTACCTACCGGTGGAAGAACAGGCTCCTTCCCTCAAGCATGACCGAAAACTGTTTAAAAAGAAGTGCTCTGATTCAATGGTTCCCAGTTACACCGAGTTATGGAGACATTGTCCCTGGAGCGGGGCCCGCAAGAGTCTTTCCCTCCCATGGGGCAACGCAGTGGCTGCGGACCCCAGCCAGCCCCGAGGGACACAAGTGTGGCCGTGGTCAGCTGCGGCTTTGCTGGAGGCCCTCCCTGCTCTCATGAGACCCCGAGGTGTTGGCTCTCTGCCCCCGAGACTGACAAATGGCCAGGTGGGCCTGCAGGTGGCCTCCTTCCCTCATGGGCAGCAGGAACCAGGTGGGCCCCCACAGTGCCTGGGGCAGCTTATGCAGCAGTTACAGAGATCTGGATTCGGGTGAGTGTTTCCTTTTATTCCTTCTTATATTTTCAAAAATATAATATGTCTATGCACAGAAAAATGCCCGCAGCATATGTGGATGTCACCAGCACATACGGGGATGATGCCAGGATGCAGTGGTCAGTGAGGTCAGTGGGGTCCCCTGCCCCAAGGCCACCTAGGGGCCCAGCCTTGCCTGGGGCCAAGACATCACTGAGCACAGAAGATGTGAGCCTGGGGCACCTGTGACTCTGCGTGTCACTCTGGAGCCCAGCTGAGGTGCTGGAAGGGGCTCCAGGAAAAGCCAATTTGGGCACTCAGAGGGGTGACACCCACAGTGGCCCAGAACTTCTGCTTTCTTGAAATCCACAAGATTTCGATGAAATAAAAGCCATTGGCACCTCCTCGGGGTCTCACAGTTTCATGTGACAACCGGGAGAGAAGCCAGAGGTGGGTGGGTCAGGCCATTCTGGGTACACAGCCGGACAGCAGACCCTGAGGACACTAGTCCCCGCCTGGGAGTCCTCCACCCTCCTGTTCTCGGATGTGACTCAGCAATGCCGGGGCTCTGCAGCTCTGGGAAGGCCCCAAATCGGCCTGCCAGGCCCATTGTGACACACGAGGAGGAAGGGGTGGCGGCTCCTCAGCCGACACTACCCCAGGCAGGCTTCCTGTTTGTGCCCCACTGGGCCCTCTCTCCTGCACGGCCAGCCCTGAGAGCCCCACAGGGTTCGTCTGTTTCTCCCCCAGAGACCACGACACTGGAGGGATCCATGGGCCCATTTTACAGATGGCATAGGGCAGAGACTCGAGGCCAGGTCTAGGTCTGGCCTCGCCTGACCCCCACCTGCCCCCAGCCAGAGGTCACAACCCCAACCCTCTCCACATTCGTAGGTCGTGCCTTGGAAAACTGCCCCACCCATGCAGAAGATGGGGGATTTTATCTAAGAAAAGAATGATGGCTTTGCAAATATTTCCACTCTGGTTCCCCATGACAGTTCACTGTGAAACCCCGGTGACTCCACATGACCTGCCGTTTCCTGAACAAGGAGGTCCCAGGTCTGAGTACTTTTGAGATCACGAGGTCCCAGGATGTGGCATTTGACACGGGCAGCTAAGGCCAGGAGCAACCAGCAACCCCAGAGCCCAGCCCCTCCCCAGGGCTCTAACGGGAGGAATTCTCTCCCCCAGGTAAATGCACCCAGGTAGAGGGGTCAGGTCAGCCACACAGACCGACCTTCCCGCCCAAGGTCCCTGACTCACCAGGCCTGGAGGACCACCAGGGACCTCCCTGCAGGCTCCATCCTGTGTGGGCTGACCGTGGGGCCAGAGAAAGAGGAAGCTTCCAGGCTGGGCCCCACTACCCAAGAACCTAAAGCAGCCCCTGGTTCTGCACGGGGAGCAGCGTCTCCTCTTGCCCCCTGGCTGGTGAGCAGAGCTTTCTTCCACAAAGGGGGGGTCAGTGGAGACAGCCCACTCTATCCCCAAAATGCTGGGCCAGTCGGGGGATGGGCCACTCTGTCTCTGAAATGCCAGACCAGGTTGTTTATCTGGAGGGTTTCTTCAGCGCGAGATGAGAGGCCTCCGGTCCCATCCTAGGAACCACGGCCCAGACTGTCCCTGCCTCGGAAGAGTGACATGGACACCCACACACATAGCACCCCCCAACAGAGACACACACACCGACAAACCTGTGCACACTCCTGCCCACTCACACGCCACACCCCCTCCCCTGCTGGGCACCAGATAATGGAGCTGCGGAGCTGTGTGGCTGCAAGCCGCCCTTTCCGAGCTTGTGCTAGGTGGTATGTTCAAACCTGCAGGCTTCGAAGAGTTCTGAGCGTCTAGAATAGCACAGTCCAGTAAAAATGTAGCAGAGCCACACATGTAACCTTACCTGTTCTGGTAGCCATACTGACAAAAGGAAAAATAAACAGATGAGATTAATTTTAATACTTTTTTATTTATTTATTTTTTGAGACGGAGTTTCGCTCTTGTTGCCCCAGCTGCAGTGTAATGGCACGATCTCGGTTCACCGCAAACTTTACCTCCCAGGTTCAAGCGATTCTCCTGCCTCAGCCTCCCGAGTAGCTGGGATTGCAGGCGTGTGCCACCCCATGCCCAGCTAATTTTTGTATTTTTAGTAGAGATGGGGTTTCGCCATGTTGGCCAGGCTGGTTTCGAACTCCTGACCTCAGGTGATCCACCTGCCTCGGCCTCCCAGAGTGCTGGGATCACAGGCATGACCCACCATGCCCGGCCTAAAGAATTATTAAAGAGAGATTTTACTCTCCTTTTTTTTTTTTACTAAGTCTTTAAAATCTGATGTTTGTTTTACACTTATGGACCATCTCAATCAGACACTAAATTTTTATCAGAAATCCTTGATTGTATTTAGATTTAATAAAATGTAGAGTAAAAAAGTATATTGTCACCCAAATTGTTTCAAACAAGCTTGAAAGTTTTTAATAATGGAAATGGGTATGCGTTTCAAATTTTTAACTTCAAGACAATACAATAAAACCCTCTGTGCCAAATTCCCCACAGAGTCATGGCATTGGGGTTTCGAAGGCCTCATTGCTGCCCCCATCCCTCCCGGGTTGATAGCCACGAGATGAGTGTTATCAGTGTCTGTGGGAGAAACACGGGCTCTGAGGCTGGGCGAGCGAAGGATCAGACGGGCACTGCACACCGAGGGCACAAGAGCCTGAGAAGCCCCACCGTGAGCGGCGGACCTGACTGAGCCCAGGCGTCCAGGCCCTTGTGGGCACAGCCTCCTCCCCAGGAGGCTGTCGGCACTCGGGGGGCGGGGGGCTCTGCTCGCCCTAGACCCCTCTTCTGGACAGATGGCAGCACCGTGCCCCTCCCGAGTCCCACACCCCTGTGCAGGCCCTGCCTGCTGCCCAGAGGACCCATGCAAAAGCCGTCACCGCCCACGTCCAAGCCTGGGGGTGGGAGGAAGAGCGTTCAAGTGCAAGAGGCAGACCCTGTGCCCCCACCCCTCCCGTGCCTCCCCCCCCACCCCTCCCGTGCCTCCCGTTCCACCCCTCCCGTGCCTCCCCACCCCGTGCCTCCCCCCACCCCTCCCGTGCCTCCCCCCACCCCTCCCGTGCCTCCCCCCCCACCCCTCCCGTGCCTCCCCCCACCCCTCCCGTGCCTCCCCCTCCACCCCTCCCGTGCCTCCCCCCCACCCCTCCCGTGCCTCCCCCCACCCCTCCCGTGCCTCCCCCCACCCCTCCCGTGCCTCCCCCCCCGTGCCTCCCTCCCGTGCCTCCCCCCCCGTGCCTCCCCCCCCACCCCTCCCGTGCCTCCCCCTCCACCCCTCCCGTGCCTCCCCCTCCACCCCTCCCGTGCCTCCCCCTCCACCCCTCCCGTGCCTCCCCCCACCCCTCCCGTGCCTCCCCCTCCACCCCTCCCGTGCCTCCCCCCACCCCTCCCGTGCCTCCCCCCACCCCTCCCGTGCCTCCCCCTCCACCCCTCCCGTGCCTCCCCCTCCACCCCTCCCGTGCCTCCCCCTCCACCCCTCCCGTGCCTCCCCCCACCCCTCCCGTGCCTCCCCCTCCACCCCTCCCGTGCCTCCCCCTCCACCCCTCCCGTGCCTCCCCCCACCCCTCCCGTGCCTCCCCCCACCCCTCCCGTGCCTCCCCCTCCACCCCTCCCGTGCCTCCCCCCCCACCCCTCCCGTGCCTCCCCCCACCCCTCCCGTGCCTCCCCCCACCCCTCCCGTGCCTCCCCCCCCGTGCCTCCCCCCCGTGCCTCCCCCCCCGTGCCTCCCCCCCCACCCCTCCCGTGCCTCCCCCCCACCCCTCCCGTGCCTCCCCCTCCACCCCTCCCGTGCCTCCCCCTCCACCCCTCCCGTGCCTCCCCCTCCACCCCTCCCGTGCCTCCCCCCACCCCTCCCGTGCCTCCCCCTCCACCCCTCCCGTGCCTCCCCCCACCCCTCCCGTGCCTCCCCCCACCCCTCCCGTGCCTCCCCCTCCACCCCTCCCGTGCCTCCCCCTCCACCCCTCCCGTGCCTCCCCCTCCACCCCTCCCGTGCCTCCCCCCACCCCTCCCGTGCCTCCCCCTCCACCCCTCCCGTGCCTCCCCCTCCACCCCTCCCGTGCCTCCCCCCACCCCTCCTGTGCCTCCCCCCCACCCCTCCCGTGCCTCCGCTGCCCTGGGGTCACGGCCTAGCAGGTCCTGCGCACCCCGATCCCCGCCGGCCAGCCTGGCATCACCCACATGGTCCGCCTCCCCACCCTGATGCCCTACTACCCCCTGGCATTTTTCTGTGTGTGTCCAGCTCCTTCCTGCCACGGGGCCCTTGCTCGGCCGCTCACCGTGCCCCGCCCTCCCTCGACTGGGCAGGGCCTGCTAATCCTCAGATCCCGGCTCAGCGTCATGTTCCCAGGAAGCCCCTGGCCCTGCCGAGGTCAGAGCCTGTGACAGCCAAATGCTCCCAAACACACACCCTGATGGCTTGCGACCACGCCTGTGAGGCTGTGCCTCTGTGGCTGTCTTACCCGTGGTATCTGTGGTGTCGGGAAGGACCCTGTCTGGCTCCACCGCGTCCCAGTGCTAGGATGAAGTCAAAGCCCAAGAAACCAGATGAAAGAATGAATCCACAGACAGAAAACTGTGACAAAAGCTTTGTGTACCCTGCTCCCGAGCACGGCTGAGACGCAGAGCTCACCCCAGCCTGCAGAACTCAGGGCAGCCGTGACCCAGGGGCAGGAAGAGGAGCCGGTTCGGCTCTGGGCAGGTCTGGGGTCCTCGGCACACGTGCCCCAACCCTGGGACTCCTCGGGGCTGAGGGGGGCTGTCCTGCCTGGGTGCCACTTCAGTCTACGGGCAAAGGGTGGATTGCAGGCCAACAACACCACGTTGACCAGCAGCTCATGGGAGCAGTCCTGGCAGCCAGCCTGGCCTCTGGGGAAAGAACCTGGGGCCAGGACCCCGAGAGTGGGGAGAATAGCCGGGGCTGAGGCGGAGGGAAAGCTTTGCGAAGCAGACACCATGGGGGCAAGAGCCAGCATTAGGGGAGACCATGCACGGGAGGAGGTCCTCCGAGCGGGAATGCCCTCCAGGCAGGTTGGATGGCAGCCCCCGTGACAACCATGTCCTAATCCCCCAAGTCTGTGTCTGTCACCTTACTTGGCAAAGGAGTTCAGAACCTTAGAATGGGAGAGGAGCCTGAATTATCCGGGTGAGCCCAGTATAATCACCAGGGCCATCTAGGAAGGAGACAGGAGGGTCGGAGGCAGAGGAGGGGAGTAGAGGTCGGAGGGCTGCAAGGAAGGGCTTGAGCAAAGGAAATGCCGGTGGGAAAGACAGGGACATGGATTTTCCCTTAAAGCCTCTAGAAGGAGCTAATTCCTGTTGGCTCCTGGTGCCCCAGTTCAGTCCTCTGCCTCCAGAACTGTAAGGTGACCTGTGAGCTGTGTCGGCCCTTCACTGGGGCTGTTACTGCAGCCCCCGAAACTCACCTGGCCTTTGAGAAAAGGAGTGCAGGTCTCACTCTGAGGCCCCAGGAGCCTTGGGAGGTTCCCAGCAGGAAAGGACGTAGTCTCCTGCATGTTTCTAACTTAGGAGCCACGGTGAGAGTCCGGCCCGGAGCCAGCCCTGGCCCACAGCTCACGCTGCTGTGGGCTCTCTATAGAGTCGTCTCCCTGCTCCTCACAGTCCTGGTGTCCCCCGCTTTACAGGTGAACAAGCCGAGGCCCAGTGCTGCCTGGGTGCTGGCCCTTGAGACGGCCCAACTGGTTAGGTTGGGGCCATGTAGGTGCCAGGCAGGCTGGTGCTGCCTCCTGTGCAGTCACCTCCCGGGGACGCCACTCAGTCACCAGGGGAGGCAGCCTCAACAGTGCCTGCCGTGTGATGCTCCCAAGCCTCAGAGGTGGCCATGGCTCCAGGGCCTATGGCAGGCCCATCAGCCCCAACAGGCGGGCAGAGCAGCCTGACCCGGTTGAGCTGGGACCTCCAAGGCCGCGGATGTACACACCGTCCTCCACAGCCATCGGGCTGCCGGGGGTGGTTTTGGTTCCATCAGTGAAGTTTTCTGTGGTTCACTCAGAGCGGAGCTGGGCATGGCTTCCAAATTGTGTCTCCTTTGGAGCACTTCAGAGCCTTCTGGGGGCCTATGGAGCCTGAAGTGTGTGCTGGCATGTGTGGCACAAGCCTGGGAGTCCCGGCAGCGGCAGAGAGACCCGGAGGGGGTCAGGTGCCCTCCACCCACAGAGAGGAGGTGTGCGTGAAGAGGAGGGGTGGGACGAAGGAGGAGATGTGTTTTCTGCTTTAATGATTTAATGGGTATTTAACCCTCCCTTGGTATTTGCCTGGCTTCCGGGTGCTCTGAAAAGTTTCCCTACAGGGGCTGGGGGAGGGGAGCTGGCGCCATGAAGGCGTGAGTCAGGTGGGTGAGGCTACGCTTGCTGGAAGGAGTCCACGTGCCTTCTGAACACACAGCTAACAGCCTGCCCCTGTCCCAAAGGCCATGCTTCTCTGTGACAATGACTGGTTCCTGCCCACTTTGGGAAAGCCTTGGACAGCTTTCCTGAACTCCAGAGAACCAGGGGAGTTGGGCTTGTCAAAGTTCCTGGGAGCCAGTGCTTCTCTTGCAGGCTGAGACCAGCCCAGGAAACTTCACTCTCAAACCACCGCCCCAGGGCAGAAACTTCCCTGGCCGCCTGCCCTGGTAATTTTCCAGGGTTGAAATTTTCCTCTCCGGGGCAGGAAGGACCTTCAGCCACTGATAGCTCAACCAGAAATGTTTCTACCCGACCAGAAGTCACAACCACCCAGAGCCGACTTCACTCAGCCTCAGGGGCGGGGCTGTGGGGAGCAGTGGTCGGGGCCCCTCCCACCTGCAGATCAGGGGTGTGTGTCTGGCCACGCCCCACCAGCATCTGCGAGGGACAGGACGTTCCAGGGCAGGCAGCACAATAGGCTGAGGACTCAGGACCCTGGCCAGAGGGGTAGGGGCTGCAGGAGGCCACCCCCTCCCCGCTGACCTTGGCAGGAGCACCTGGGAAGCTGTGATGAGCCCACCCAGGTCTCCTCTCGGCCCTGAGGTCGCAGGACTCCAGCCACTGTGGAGATGAGCGGGAGTGTGGCTTCCCCTGAAATGAAACCAGACCCAAACCAAGACAAAAACCTCCCATGCTGATCCTATATTCCTGCCCTTCCTTGAGAGCAAGGGGCAGGATTTGACTTCCCCCAGGGGTAGGGGGGCACACGTGGCCACTTGGGCCCATGGAAAGTGGCTGGAAGGGCTGAGTGTCACCTCTAGTGGAGACCCCTGGGACCCAGTGTACAGTGCACCCCGGCCCTGGCAGCGACACCTGCAGCCTCCAGGTGGTGCCCACGGGGGCCCGTGCAGGCACGCGGGACCAGGGCCCTGGTTGCTGTGGGGCCTGATCTGTCTGTGTTGATGGACACACCTCAGAGCTGGGATGAGGCCCAGAAGGACCAGGAGCCCAGCCTGTCTCCTAAGCAGCTTCCAGGTACTTCTGTATTTGGATATTTTTAGGGGAAGCTCTTTATTATCCAAAGATGTCATCATCAAAAAAGGGAAACGACCATCCAACCACACTTCTGCCAGTTTTACCGAAAGAGCGGACTGTGCCGGAACTCGGTGCTTAAAAGGACAGAGCAAACCCCTGGTCTAGTCAGAGAGGAAGGGCACGTCCGCCCCACTCGAGGGAGGAACAAGGACTGTCCACTCTGTAAGTCTTTGTAAGGAGTGCCACGGTCCTGGGAACAACAGCAGCCTGTGCTCCCGAGAGTCACCCGAGTCGGCCTGGACGGAGCCTGCAGTGACCGGACCCAGCAGGTGAGCGTGTGCCCAGGCACAGGCTCCAGGTTCAGGCACACAGAGACCCCAGCCTTTGCTTTCCTCCCCACAAATGACGGCAAAAAAACGTGTGAATCCAAGGCCCAGGGATGAGCTCGGTTTTTCCGTTCAGTGATGCCCTGGGATGTGGAGGAAGAACCGGCACGAGGCTGCAGCGACGCGGCCCGGGCCTCTGAATGCTGAGTCAAGCAGGGCCATTGCACGAGGATGGGTGGGTGGGCGCAGGCCAGAGGTGGCTCTCCCCTGTCCTCCGTGGGGCCAAGGAGTGTGTTCCTTCATCATCACAGCCACATCACACCACCGAGCCCCACGAAATTCCAACCTTTCATTCCTTAGCTTGCAAGATAATGCTGCGTAAACCAAGACAAAACACAGCCAAGGGGGCCAGGAGGGTGGCGGGTACCGTGATGCAGGCTGAGTGAGCTGCCGTGCCAGGTGACCACTGGGCCCGGCCCTGCCCAGGGTGTGGTCAGCCTGGGAGAGCCATGCCAAGCAGCGGAGAGAGGAGCGGCCCCCAGCCTCAGCAGGGCACGTGCGCACTGCCAGGGGCATCTGGGCCCAGACACGGGTTGTGATGTGGGACGTCGGAAGAGACAAGAAAGACATGGCTCCACGAAATGGGAGCAGCCTCGGGCTCCCCAGGAAGTCCCACCCTCCGGAGGCAGGTGGAGCATTGACTTGGCCGGACCCCATGTGCCGCAGGCCCGGCGGCCCCTCATGGGCATCTCAGCTGGAATGAGGCATGAGCAAGGGCACAGTGGAGCCGCGCTAGGGTCCCACAGGGGCTGCTTGGTTCAGAGCGAGAAGCCGACGGACGATAGAGTGGGTGGCACTGTGAACTGCAGGGCAGCCCATTCTTTCCCTGGAGCCCCCTCTGGGTGCCTTTCCCTTCACAGCACCTTCCCTCCAGCTCCAGACACCTCAGGGCCCACCAAGGCCTCACACTGGGCATGCAGGTCCTTAGGGATTCCAGACTGGCCCTGCAGTGCCTGGGGCAGGTCTGTGGGCCTGGGGAAGGGGCCGGCAGGGGTGTGTACCACAGTGGTTCTGCTCATATGTGTCTTATATACTGGGGTTCTGGGTCACAGTTCAGTCCCGCTGCCTTCACAGCTAGGAAGCTGAGGCTCTGAGGAGGGAAACCAGAGAAAGGGCAGGGACGGGTGCCCTCGAGGTGTGACCTGGCAGGCATCTTCCTGAACAGTCCTGCCCTGCGGTGCCACTTCTCCTGCCTGCTGTGCCTGCTCCTGCCTGCTGTGCCTGCTCTCAGACCCAGCTGGCCTTCCCCACCTCAGTCCCAACACAGGGCAGGAGGCGCCCCCACACTCTTGCCTCACCCACTGGACCACCCGGGGTGCAGCCTCCCAGGCTGCCTGTGGGGTTGGCAGGACCCAGGGGCTTCCTCCTGACGTTGAGCATGTGTTGGCCTCTGGACTGACCTCCCAGGCAGAGGGGCACCAGGGAGAGGTCATAGCCTCTCCTCAAGCTCCCTGGGCACTGCTGGCAGCCCCAGGGCACAAAACCCAGAGTTCCATGTCCAGCTGCTGACCCACTATCGCCTCTGGCACCCAGTAGGTGTCTCAGAGTTTTCCTGCCTAACTCAGAAATTCTTCGGCTTTTCCCCAGTTGGCTCTCCCTGCCCCACCTGTCCTCCTCACCTCGAGAATGGCCTCTTTCCCTTGTCTGCCACCTCTGGCCTAAGAGTGAGTCCTGAGCCCTCTCTCAAAAACTTTTCTCAAGTCTGTAGCCTCCTCACCACCCCTCCCGCCCATCACCTCTCACCTGGTCTCCTGTCTCCATCAGTCCCTCTCCATGCCACAAGATCTCCTAAGAACACACATCAAATTATGTCACATGCAGTTAAAATTTCTGCGGTTCTCTGTTGCTCTTTAGATAAAGTTCAAGCTCTTTACCATGTGTTGGGAGGAGGGCTGGCATGAGGAAGACCTTCATACATCATTATCATTGTCATCATCACCATAATTCTTATCACCGTCACTACCACCATCATCACTACCACCACCAACCTCATCATTTCAACTATTACCATCACCATGATCATCATCACCACCACCATCCTCATGACAACCATCACCACCACCACAACCATCATCAAGTCGACCATCACCACGTCGACCATCACCACCATCACCAACCCCTTCATCATCATCCTCATCACAACCATCATCACCACCACCATCCTCTCAACCATCACCACCACAACCATCATCATCTCCACCATCATCACCATCACCAATCCCATCATCATCCTCATCACAACCATCATCACCACCACCATCCTCTCAACCATCACCACCACAACCATCATCATCTCCATCCTCATCACCATCACCAACCCCTTCATCATCACCCTCATCACAACCATCATCACCACCACCATCACCAACCCCTTCATCATCACCCTCATCACAACCATCATCACCATCACCATCCTCTCAACCATCACCACCACAACCATCATCATCTCCACCATCATCACCATCACCAGTCCCATCATCATCCTCATCATAACCATCATCACCACCACCATCCTCTCAACCATCACCACCACAACCATCATCATCTCCATCATCATCACCATCACCAATCCCATCATCACCCTCATCACAACCATCATCACCACCACCATCCTCTCAACCATCACCACCACAACCATCATCATCTCCACCATCATCACCATCACCAACCCCTTCATCATCATCCTCATCACAACCATCATCACCACCACCATCATCTCAACCATCACCACCACCATCAATACCACCACCACCACCCTCATTACAACCATCACCATCACCACCATCATTACCACCATCGTCCTCAATACAATCATCACCATCACCACCACTGCCACCATTCTCATGATAGCCATCATCATCACAACCATCACCACCACCAATACCATCACTGTCATTGCCAGCATCATCACTATCATCATCACAGTTTGCCTACAAAGCAAGAGAGTGTCTTGGCTCAGTGTTAACAGGCTTTGATACTCCAAGCTCACCCCCTAGAAGTGGCAAGCCAAGACCCAGGAGGCAGGAACACCCCCAGACAGTGCCTCTATCACTGAGAATGAGGCCTGTTCAGAGGGAATTGTCCACATTTGTTTTGTGCTGCTATAACAGAATACCACAGACTGGATAATTTATAAAGAACAGAAGTGCATTGACTCACACTTCTGGAGGCTGGAAAATCTAGGATTGAGGGCTGGCGTCTGCCGAGGGCCCTCTTGCTGCATCTCCCCCCCATGGGGGAAGTCGGAAGAGAGGGCAGGAGACAGAAAGCAGGAGGAGGCTGAACTCGTCCTTTTATAAGGAACCCACTCCCAAGGTAATGGCATTAATCCATTCACTCCACCCTCAGGGCCGAAGTTTCCGGCACAAGCATATGGGGGGACATATCCAAACCACTGCACGAGTTAACACCTCTCAGGCCATTTAGAGATATGAATAATGGGGGTTACGATGACAGTGTTTATTAGCACTCTTGGGGTTTTTCCATTTCCCTGATCTGATGCAGCCGTGAATAATTTGCCACTAGGAGCTGTGTCAGCCAGGCCCAGGAAGTGGCCCCTGCCTCACTCAGCCAAGCGTAAAACCTGCCATCCGGCCAGGGCCAAGATCCAGGCACAGACAACCTCTCGGCCACTTGACCCCCCTAGCGAAATCCGCAGTAGCCCCTGAGATCAGGAACTCCCCCAGGGCCCCACCCAGCCCTTCCTTGCTCTGTTCTGGCCACGCCAGTGGTGCCTGGCTCCAGGGCCTGTGCTCTTGCTGCCCCCTCCGAGGGCATACTTTGGCCAGTCATCCACTGATGACTGGGGTCTTTGCCTAAATATCATCCCCTAGGAGAGGCTTGTGCTACCCACCCCACCCTGGCCAGGTAGGTCTGTGAGATTTCCCTGTATGTCTCATCACTACTTAAAGTTAGCTCGTTTATTTGCATGTTTATCTTTCTGATCCATCTTCCCTGAGTGCCCTGGGAGAGCCACATTCCTGGAGCCCAGACCCAGCCCCCTGCAGGGCTTAATGCACTTTGTGGAGTGAATGGATCACTATGGTTACCTGGCTCTGAGCCTGCCAGGCAGAACCCTTTCTATATGTTGTGGCATCGGTGCTCCCAACAGCTCTATGAGCTTGATGTTCTTATTAACTTCATTTTAAAGATGAAAATCCTGAGGCTCAGAGAAATTAATATGCTTGCCCAAGGTCACACAGCAGGTATCTCTCAAAGTCAATAATCCCATCCAAGTCTGCTAATCCCAAGCCTGTGATCTCAGCAGCTGCACACACTGCCCCAGCCTGTGCCACACAAAGCAAGTGCCCATTGCAGGCGGTTTTTAAAAATCATTTTTAAAGTAAGTTGTATACACACACACATAAATATACTTATATGTGTGTGTGTGTATATATACAAATAGGATATTATTTACATATATAAAAACAGGGTATTACATAAAGTAAGCTATATATATACAGGGTATTTAAATTAAGGTGTAAGGCCAGGTACGGTGGCTCACGCCTGTAATCCCAGCACTTTGGGAGGCTGAGGCAGGTGTATTACCTGAGGTCAGGAGTTCGAGAGCAGCCTGACCAATATGGTGAAACCCCGTCTCTACTAAAAATACAAAAATTAGCCAGGCGTGATGGCGCATGCCTGTAGTCCCAGCTACTTGGGAGGCTGAGGCAGGAGAATCACTTGAACCCGAGAGGCAGAGGTTGCAGAGAGAGCCGAGATCACACCACTGCACTCCAGCCTGGGCGACAGAGTGAGACTCCATCTCTAAATAAACAAATAAATGTGTAAGCAAAGTGAGTGACAGAGCAACAGGGTCTTGCTGTGTTGTGTGGATGCTCCTGTTTCTCCATCCATCCCCGGGGAAAGGGCGTGTGGTTGTTTCCAGTTTGGGGCAGTTCCGAATAACCCCTCTGTACACATTTGTGTTCAGGCTTTGTGTGGACGCGAGGTCTCGCTTTTCTTGGAGCCGGTTTGCTGGATCCTACAGCAGGTGCCTGTTCCACCTGGGAGGAAGCTGCCACACTTCCACACACAGCACCTTCTGCATCCCACCAGCAGTGTGGAGGAACCCTGTCTTTAGGCATATTTTTTAAAACTATAAAATGTTTTTTAAAAACACATCACATAAAAGTTTCTACTGTTACGGGATCCTGGGGTGTCGCTTTGCCAGCTAGAAGCCTCTGTGGCTGCGGGCGACTTTGCCCGACTTTTGCTGGGGCCTGCTAGGCTTGTTCCACCCATGCGGCCGGGCAGGCTGCACTGGGCTCATGCTACCGGCCTGGATCCCACACCTGCTGAGGGCGAGCCAGGCATGGAGTGGCAAGGGGTGTGGGAGTGAGCATGGGATCCGGCCACTGCTCACAGCCAGCCATGCCAGCGGCCGCGGGACGGGCAGCTCCAGACACCAGCATGGGCACCGGCTCCCTGTGAGGCTGCAGCTGCACCAAGAAGACTGTAAGCAGCTTCCATGGCTGACACCGGGGAACGCGGTGGTGCCTGGAAGCTTGGAGCTACCAGGAACTGCAGAGCCCTAAAGAGGGTGTCACAGCCCTGGCTCCGGGAGCGCCTAGGTCTGGGCTCCCCGAAAGGCCACAGCTCCTCTTCTCTCCTTCTCTCTTCTCTCCTTCTTGTCACTCTCAACGTGCTGAGCAGGGGTGTTTTGTGTTACGGCTCTTTCAGCCCCACCATTTGGTGGGTCTCAAGTTCTTGTCCTGCGACCAGGAAGAATGAGGTACGCAGACAAGTGGAGGGTGAGCAAACTGAGGAGGAGCTTTACTGAGTGTTAGAACAGCTCAGAGGAGACGTGCCGTGGGCAGCTCCTCTCTGCAGCTGGTTGTCCCACCATCTTTCCTGGTCTGGCTGAGTCCAGGACTTTTTATGGGCCTCAGAGAGGAGGAAGTGCATGCTGATTGGTCCATGGGCGGCCATGGACAGGCCTGGAAAAAGCACCACAAGTTCCCACTCTGGTCCATGGAACCAGCAGCCCAGCCCCCAGGTTTCAGGCCCTCCCTGGCTTAAAGGTGGGTCTTCACCACGGACTCACCCCTTTCCACCAGGGAGCCTGTCTGCTGCTGTTCACGGCACCCAGGCTGTTTGTGCCAAGGGGCACCTGCACCTCAGCACCTCCCTCAACCACCCTCACATGCTCATTGGTGCCCAAAGTCTGGAGGGGGCTGAGGTGGCAGGGGGCTGGCATGTAAGCGCTGCCCCAAATGCGCGCACAACTGGCCAGGTTGCAACAGCGTCCAGGCTCAGCCTCAGCTTTCCTCCATGATCAGGGTGGGTGCTGACAGTGGGAAGTCAGACAGTGGGAAGCACTTCTGGGCCTGTGGGGACGGGGGGCCTTCCTGGGCTCCCAAGAGTGCAGGGATGCCTGGGTCCACAGCCATGGCTTGGGCGGCTGTAGCTGTGCCCGGAAGGGCAGGGCTCTTGCCTGCTCCCAGCTCCCAGAGCGCGGGGTGACTGGGTTGCAGCTGCGGTTTGTGTGGCTGCAGTTGTGCCTGGGGAGCTCTGGCCAGCTCTGTGGAGAGTGGCACCACCCTGGGGGCCAGCTCTGCCTCAGGACCCCTCTCTGCCCATCCCTCCATGTCCAACCATGCTGCTTTCCTGCCAGTGGGTGACTTGGCCCAGCCCCACTGCGGTGGCTCCCGGGGTCAGCCAGCTCGGTGGGGTGGGGGGTCCCAGGAGTGGGGACTGCCTGCCTCCTCTCCATGTCTTCCCTGCAGTGGCAGTGGGCAAGGTGCAGGTGGCGAGGTGGTCTCAACCACCTTTGCACAAATGAACCCGACACACTCGGGGCCAGCCCCACAAGTCCTGCTGTGCCTTCCGGCAAGTGCTCAGGGGTTCCCAAGACACAGTGGGGAGTGAGGTTGAGGACGTGGTGGAAGCCCTGGGCCTGGGAGTGGGTCCTGCCTGGCCGTGTGAGGGTGGGGGTGGTGCAGTCGGCTGCCTCGGGGACGTGGGGCACGGGGGTCTCATCACCGCCATTGCTACTCCGGCAGCCACTCCTGCCACCACTGCCGGCACCTTCCTGCTGCAGCTGGCGTGATGGCAGCGGCCGTTCCAGACGCTCCACACGCTGCAGCCATCACTGCCTTTGCCATGTTGAAGGGTACAGTTCAGTGGCACCGAGCACATTCACAATGTGAATTCATCACCACCATCCATTTCCAGAACACTCTCCATCTTGCACACCCGAAACTCTATACTCAGTAAACAATAACTCCCCCTTTTTCCTCTCCTCAGCCTCTGACAACCCCCATCCTACTGTCTGGCTCAGTGAACTTGACTAGGGACCTCCTGTAAGTAGAATCATGCAGTACTTGTCCCTTTGTGACTGGCTTACTTCACTGAGCGGTATGTTCCCAGGGTCTTTCCATGTTGTAGCAGGTGTCAGAGCTTCCTTCGGTTTTAAGATTGAGTGATATCCCCTTGTGTGGATGGACCATGCATCTGTCAGGAGACACCGCGTCGTGTCCACCTTTGGTGATTGTCAATATGGCTGCTACAAACAGGGATGGACGAATATCTCTTCATGCCCTTGCTTTCAATTTCGGGAGGTATATACCCAGAAGTGGAATTTTATTTTTAATTTTTTGAGAAACAGCCCTACTGCTTTCCACAGTGGCTGCACCATCATGCGTTCCTATCAATGGTGAGTGCAGGTGCACTTTTAAGAAATCCCTGGAAATATGACATCAAAACAAAGGCAGCACAAACACGCACACCTGAGAGTGCACCAGATTAAACAGCTTCAGCACAGCAAGGGAAACAAGCAGAGAAACAAAGGCAGCACAAACACACACACGCGAGAGTGCATCAGATTAAACAGCTTCAGCACAGCAAGGGAAACAAGCAGAGAAACAAAGGCAGCACAAACACAGACACCCGAGACAGCACCAGATTAAACAGCTTCAGCACAGCAAGGGAAACAAGCAGAGGAAAACAAATATTTCCTCCGGGCCGGAGGAAATGTTTCCAATCGTACATTGATAAGGAATGGACATCCAGATACATGTAGGACTCACACGACTCACCAGCAAGAAAACAAGGAACTCAATTTTAAGACAGGTCAAAGACCTCCACAGAGATTTCTCCGAAGAAGACAGGATAATGGGCAACAGGCACATGACAAAAGTGTCCCATCAGCACTCATCAGGGAAACGCAAATCAGAACCAAATGGGCTATTGCCTCACACCTGTTAGGAGGGCAATTACGAAAACACAAAAAGCCAGCCAGCGTTGGGGAGGATGTGGAGAAGAGGAACCCTGGTGCACTGCTGGTGGAAATGTAAATTAGTACTGCCGTTATGGAAAACACTATGGAAGTTCGTCAAAAAGTAAAAATACAACTGTCCTAGGATCCAGCAATCCCTCTGCTGGGGAGGCACCCAAGGGAAGTGGACTCTGCACCTCGGGGAGACACTAGCACCCCCGTGTCCATTGCTGCACTGTCCACAACAGCCAAGATATGGAAGAGTCCGATGGCAGATGAGTGAATTTTACACATGTGGTGTAGATACACAGCGGAGTACTACTCAGCCATAAAAATGAATGAGATTCAGGCCAGGCGCGATGGCTCACGCCTGTAACCCCAGCACTTTGGGAGGCCAAGGCGGGTGGATCACCTGAGGTCAGGAGTTCGAGACCAGCCAACATAGTGAGACCTCATCTCTACTAAAAGTACAAAAATCAGCCGGGCGTGGTGGCACATGCCTGTAATCCCAGCTACTCAGAGGCTAAGTCAGGAGAATTGCTTGAACCCGGGAGGCGGAGTTTGCAGTGAGCTGTGATGGTGCCTGGGTGACAGAGCAAGACTCTGTCTCAAAAAACAAAAAAAGAATGAGATTCAGTCATTTGCAACAACCTGGATGAAACTGGAGGACATTATGCCAAGTGAAATAAGCCAGGCACAGACAGACAGATACTGCGTGCTCTCACTTACACGTGGACGCTAAAATTCAAGTTGAACTCATGAGACACAGAGCAGTAGGGTGTTTACCAGGGGCTGGAGGGCGCAGCAGAGACGCCGGCCAGAGAGCACAGAGTTTCAGCTCTAAGATGAGTAAGTTCTGGAGCTCTGATGTACAACATGGTGATTACAGCTATTAATGCATACTTAAAAACTGGAAAGAGTGGACTTTAAATGTTCTCACCACAAAAAAAATGTAAGTATGTGAGGGATGATTGTGCTAATCGCTTCATCGAGCCATTTCACAGAGCATACGCTCACCGAAAACCATGTTGAACATTTTGTGGAGCATTTTTACTTGTGGATTTTTAAAAAATGAATTAATTAAAATTTGAAACCTGAAGTTCCCAGAAGGCAAGGAGTCGGGGGCTGTGCGGCGGGGGGTGGGGGCGGCCCTGTTGGCTGCCCTTACTGGCCGCAGTCTTCCCAAATTCGGGCTTGAGAGAGGCTGACAGGGGGCCCTGGAACGTGCATTCTTCCCAGCACTGAGCCTCCCCTGCAGCTCTGGCGCACGCAGCAGCCACTCAGGCGTCATTTGCTAAGATCAAGAGGATGTGCCGTCAGTACAGGAGGCAAGAATAAACCAAGACCCTTGCAGCTCCTCAGACGCAGGAGGGGCTTCCAGGCTCGGGGAGTGGGGTCCTCAAGGGAGAGGGGGCAGAGGCAAGGCTGGGGCACCACCAAATGCCAAGTGCCCCAGTCTGACACTTGCAACCGGCCCAGGAGAAAGGGAAGTTGGCTGAGAACAACCAGGCCCAGCCAACGCCCCCAGCCCCCGGCCCCAGGACGGTCTCCCTGAAGCTCCTAGCGTACCCCCTTATTCTCTCCTGGAAATTGTCCCGTGTCGCCTGGCCTAGCCTGCCCTGCCTGCCGGGAGCCTCCCTCTCCTGGGACCCCACCCCCATCCAGAGGCCACGGGGTTGGGAGAGGTGGGTCAGCTTCTCTGGGGTTCAGCGGCGTCCTCCTGCTGGTGGTAGGAGGGGTGCTGGGGGCATGAGCCTCCTGGACTGACGGGGGAACCCAGGGGCATGCCAGCCAAGGGCAGTCCTGGACGGGGGTCAGCGGGGTTTGGGGGGTGGCAGAGAGGGAGGGCCTGAGCTGTGTGTTGGATGGTGACACCTCTGGTCAGGTGGAGGAGGGGTGGGAGACAGAGACAGAGACGGACAGCGAGGGTGGGAGGCACCAGCGGGTTGGAGGCGCCGTCTTCGTCTTCCCAGCCCCTGACGGACCATCCTGGGAGATACCTGGTGTGGTGGGGCCTGGCTCAGGACAGATGTGCCCTGGGCTGTGATTGTGGTGATTCCTGCTGGGTGTAAGGGGCCACCCAGGGAGCCGGCACCCACTCGGGAGGAATGAACCCTGCCTTAGGATAGGCCCATCCAAAGAAACAGCGCTTCTCTCTCGGTGGACTTTTTAAGACAAAGAAATAGGTGCTCAGTGGACCAAGTGAGGAGCGTTTAGAAGGTGGCACCTTGTCCCGCTGCCCTGTGTCCCGCCCTCCCCACTGGGCTGTCTGCTGGTGCCCCCTCCCTGAAAGAGCACCACGGTTTCAGGGCCCCAGGCTGCGGTGCAGCCTGCTCTCTGGGATGGCAGCAAGGCTGAGCGCTTCTCCCTCAGTCATGTCCACCACTCCCAACCTGTCACTCACTCGACGGCGCCCCACAGGCAGACTCCAGGCTGTTTGCCGTTTGCTGAGCCAGGGTTGCGTGCATTCATCTGATGACAGGCAATGTCAGGTTATTCTCCCAAAAGGCCCTGGCAGGTTACCCCACACCCAATCCTTGCCGATGTCACCTTTGCCAGCTCCCTCCGGGGACCTCTGAGACATTTCTCCAGGACAAGGAACAGCACGAACACGTCAGCCTGTGTGGATGAAACCGGGAAGATGGCCGTGAGCTGTGTGCCCACACAGGGGTGTGGCCGTGGCTCTCAGTGTGAGGCTGGTGGCGACGCTGTAGCACTGTGGAAAACGCAGACCACAGAGCGCAGAGGCGAGTCCGTCTCCGGAGCTGGCATCATCAATGTGGCTATCACTGGGCAAGGCCAGAAAAAATATGGAATATAGGAAAATCGCTGCTGGGCTCATGTCCTTGGGCCTTCAGCAAATTTTCTCCTTTAAAAATTTCCTTTAATACTGTTGTAATGTTGCTTTTGCGAAATAAAATTCCTGGGACAAAAAGAGGAGGCAGAGAGAAAGATAGAGGGAGAGAGAGAGAGAGGGAGAGAGAGAGCCCACAGTCCACCCGCAGCCCGCAGCCCGCAGCCCGCAGCCCGTAGGGGAAGAGGAGGGCGCCTACAGGCAGCAGGGGGAAGGCTGCAGATGGGGCTGGACCTGAGGAGGGGCTGGGGCATGGGATTCTCTGAGCCCAGAACTTGGAGAATGCCTCACTGCAGACATGGCCTGGGGCTGTGCAGGACACAGATGGCCACAGAAGCCAGGGTGTGGCCGGGGCTGGGCCTGCCCTGAAGGCTGCCGAGGCGGAGCAGGTGACGGTGGGGTGAGGACTTGAGGAGCAGGGGACACTTGCGTTCCCAGAGGAAGCTGCTCTCCCAGGGGTGCCTCGGTGGAGCAGAGCGAATGGAGCGAACAGACTGAATTCACGGCATTTTGGACGGGGGACCTGGGGTGGGGGCTTGGATGGAAAGGCAGGGAACAGGATTAGCCCTGGGAAGGAAAGGGGGATGTGGCTGCCTCTTCAGGGGCCAGGGTGGGAGTCTGCCCAGGAGGGCAGCAGAGGAGGGGAGGGCAGTGCGGGTAGGGAGGGGAGGTGGCCCCACAGACGCTGGGAGTGCCCAGGTTTTCTGACAACCTCAGCCGCTTGGCTAGAGCGTCTGGAAGGAACTGAGGGGAGCATGTCTGGGGGAATCAAGCCTCTGTGATGGGTGACGGCACAAAGGGGCCCAGCAGGCCTGGCTCCCGCGCCAGCCAGAGGAGTGGCTGGAGGATGAGACAGCCCAGGAAGGCATCCCAGGGAGGTGCAGCACGCGCCGGCCGACTCAGCCCTGCGCCCCGTAAGCAGGAGCCACCCCCTTCCTGCAGATGGAACAAACCATCTGGGGTCAGGAAATTGAGCTGGCTCTTCTAATCTCCTCTAGAGCTCCACGTTCCTGGGGTTTAAGTAGAACATCCAGGCCTCTCAGTGAGCCAGAAAATCCCATTTCTACCCTGTGATGGGGAAAATGAAAATTCTGTGAGTCTCCTACGTGGGAAAGGGTCCGGCTTGCCTGCAGGATGCTGACTGCGTGGCACCTGATCACAGAAAGTTCTGGAAGATTCCTTGCCCCTATGTAGGCTTAAATATTGTTCACTAGCTCTGACAGTTCACCCAGGCCCTGGGCAACATGTTCCAGGGCAGAGTAGGTCGGCACAAGATGGACATGGTCATGGTGACTTCCAGGGTCACGGGACCCTGGGGACAGCAGACACTGCTCAGGAAGGAATCTCAGGGACCTGTGGGCATCCCTGTTTTTGTGCCTCTGGGTTCTATCACCTGACTTCCCCCAATAATGAGCTCTGCACATGGCCAGGGATCTCTGCACACGTCCAGGGAGCTCTGCACGTGGTCAGCCAGCTCTGCACACGGCCAGGAACTCTGCACACTGTCAGGGAGCTCTGCACACCGTCAGGGAGCTCTGCACACGGTCAGGGAGCTCTGCACACGGCCAGGGAGCTCTGCACACCGTCAGGGAGCTCTGCACACAGTCAAGGAGCTCTGCACATTGTCAGGGAACTTTGAAAGGGCTGGGCAGGTCACCTTCCTTTCACCCCCAAGTGAGTGAGGCTGCAATGGGGTGTCCATGTCCTTGGACAAAGCTCCAAAGCTCCTAGCTTCTCTGAAGCTCACAGAGGTGTCAGCTTGGTGGGGAAGGTGCCAAGGCAGGGCCCAGGGTGGGGACAGGGACTGCCCACTTCCATTTGCCAAAGTCCCAGCAAATGAAACATGAGGGAATGAATGCTCAAAGAGGGCTGCAAACAATCGCCAACAATGCAAATGATTGCATTTAACGCTTTTACCGTAAACACTCTCAATGCAATGTAATCTTGCTAGTCATGCTGGGTGGGCCAGGATGAGACTTAGCAGAAGACCTGACGGGTCTGTGCCTCGGTGGGTCCGGGGCTGCATGCACAGTTGTATTGGAAGCTAAGGTAATCACTTACCTAACATGAGGCCCTTCCAGAATGTGAGGTCCCAGCCAAGTGAACCCTGTGAACACCTCCACCCCAGACCCGCAGGCAGGCTCAGGAGCCAGGCAGACAGAGGCAGTTCCAGATGCCCTCGGGCTGGCAGACGTTTGCCTCTTTGTAAGAGTGTATGTAGAAGACCTCACAAGCAGATCACCAGAGAAATTCAGATGATGCTTCTAGAGAGGCTGTGGGCAGCCAAGGCCCCGGGTGTGGAGAGGGCTGGTGCTCTCCAGGTGCTGGGGGCCAGCACGTCTCTTCCTGCAGCTCCATGTGCCTTTGCCACGGAGCCACCCGCATTCAGTAGCCTTTTCCCCACTTGGCTGCTATGTGTCCCCTGGAACTCAGGGCACTCCAGGTGTCCTCAGATCATGTCCCAGAGCTCAGGGCCATCTCGCCAGGCAGGGAAGTCCAGATTCCAATTTTTTCTACCGCAAACCTAATCTCTAACAGCAGTCTCTGAACACACAGGAATTAGCTGGTGGCTTCTAAAGAGAACATGATACCGTAATGTAGCTGCCTGTCCAGACGCTGAAGCCTGTGCTTTCGCCAGACCCTAGTGCTTGTGAATGACGGCCTCTGTTCTCCTGGGTCAAAACTTCCTTCACCACCATCAAGAAGGCCACCCTTTGTTGGCAGGTTAAATGCAGTGTTATTTACATATGGTTTATCTGGGCATCTATAATCCCAGGGCGAGAGCCCACCATCCACCAGCATTTTGGAAGAACGCCTGAGACCTGAGACCTGGTGCAATGGAATCAGATTCCCTGGTAGCCGCTTTTAATGGTGACAGATTCTCTGAAAAAGACAAAGATTGAATTGAGTCTGTCTCCCTGGAGTCGTCCTGCTCTGGGAGATGCAGAGGGAGGGCGGCAGGAGGGAGGACAGTGGGAGGCCTCTGTTGGTCAACTGCTAGGCTGCTGTCACCAGATGGTGGATGGCGTTTGTACAGCACTGGCCAAGGGCCCAGCTCAGCAGGGCCAGTGCCTCAGGTCACGTCGCAGGCGAGCAAAGCAGCGTGGATGGAAGACGAAGATCTTCGTCCCACGGAGGACTTGCTGTGTGCCCCACAGGACGCAGATCACCGGGAAAAGCAGGAAGCAGAAGCGCAGGAGAGCCAACGCCGTGCCCGAGGCATGGCCAGCAAGCTGGGCCCTCCAGCCACACCCTGCTCTGAAGGGGCTCCCGACAGGATGGACTGATGATTTCCAAGAGAGAACATGCTTTTTATCATCTATGGAATTTTGCTTCCAAAGAGCCTCCCAGCCACCTGTGCCCTTCCCTAACCTGGCAATCTTAATTCCCCCATGAAACTCCTCCATCGCGGACATTTGGACAACTCTGGGCTGAATTTTTCCTAAGGCCACTTTGGCCTTGTGCGTCTCTTCTTTGCTAAGCTGTGTGCCAGCCGCCAGCCCACATCTGGGTTGCACCATGATCCTAACTCCTCACCTGAACATAGCATTTAACAGATTGAAACGTGCCACTCGGTAGCTGGGGACTTCAAGTCACATTTCGCCTGCAGCCCGATCGCCTTCAGGCTTCAGCAAAATCCTCTTTCTCATGCAAAACAGTGCAGTCATAACTTTATAAATATTTTTTAGAAACTTTATCTAGAGCCTCCACCGCATGGCCACAGCCTGAGACTTTGAAATAATGAAACAATTAAATGGTGTTTTCATCATCTCTGAGACTTGTCCATTATCACGAAGCTGAAATGGCCATTTTTTTGTAAGTCAAGGAAGGACAGGCAGCTTCAAATGAGTCGGCTAAGACGTATGCCAAATTCATAGAAAACAGAAATGAGCTATGACTGCAGGATGGAAGCAACCACAGAAATATCAGCAGGATTTTAAGTATCCTCCTAATCAAGTACTAATAGCTAAGTGAGGTCATTTTTTGGATACCATTCCTGGTCAAAGCAGGGAATGATGTGTGTTCCAGGCTGGACCCTCCAGGCAGAGGCACCGGGATCCCACGCTGTTTCTGGGTTGGCCGTTAACCTGCCCCTTGACCTGACAACGTTTCTCTCTCTTCTCTCTCTACACTTCTCTTCTGATCTTTAGATCGATTTTCCTCCAAGTGACAATGTCCATAAAGAGAAAGGGAGGCGGAAATATAGGCTGTCACATTTCAGCTCTTTGGGGTGCCTCTAAAGATGATGTCAGAGAACAGTAAGTGGCCCACAAATGTGCAGCATCTATTCCGAGCCTCCTGAAGCCGCCCGGACAGGCAGCAGTACGGCCCTGCAAGGCCACAGGGGAGCCAGGGGGTTCTTGCTTTCTTTTTCTTTTAATTATTTCCTCTCAAAAAAGAAAAAAAAAGAAAAGAAAGAAAAAAAGCCCTGCTGGGATAGAACTTATTGAGTTCAGAATGTTCCAGGGCACATAATCAGGCTGCCCTTGTTCCAAGACTCTGCTGTGCTCTGTAGCTGACCCCCCGAGTCCTCTAGGGCAAGAGTAAGGACACAGTTGGCTCCCGAAAGCTGGTGCAGATGGACCCCACCATGCAGGGCCTGGAGTTGGGCCAGACCTGCAGACCCACTTGATGGCCTGGGGCAGGACCCTTCGCCTGGGTCAAGGCCTCCTGGCACTCCTAGGGGCCTCTTGAGGAGCCTGGGCACCAGCATTTGCCTTTGAGGACAGGATTGAGGGCCTGCATTTTGCATGAATGTACCTGAAATGTTTGCTCTGGATTTACCTTTCCAATGGTGCCTATGCAGGAATCCCGAAGAATGCCTGGTGGGGTCTGAAGCAGGTCTGAGGCGGGTCTGAGGCCGGGAGCCCTCCATAGGCAGCAATATTGGGCTAGAATTTAATACCATTTTGTTTCTTTTTATCTATTTTTATGGTGACCTCTTTGTGGTAATTGATACTGACTTTTTTAAAAATAAACTTACCCTTTTAATCAAATATGTGAATTGTTTAAAGGAAAAACATTGTGTAAATAATGTTTCCAGGGGATAGAATCCAGAAGTGAGTTTTGGAAACAGAGTCCAATCCTGCTTCTGACATTTGAATTGCTTCTCCAGCATCATCACCTGAAGATGGGCTACCTCTGCTCACACACCTCCTGTAACAGGGAGCTCACTACCTCTCAAAGGCATCTTCTGTCAGGTCTGCCTGGAAATGCTGCTCCCGCAGACTCCGCACCTGAGGCCAGGTCTGCAGCGAAGCTCATCCACACCGAGGCCAGGTCTGCAGCAAAGCTCAGCCCCCTTCCTTCACAGGGGAAATACTTCTGGGTGTGCACTTTCCACTCCTGGCAGGGCCGTGAGCCCCTGTGGCAGTGCCTCACCCTCTGAGAGGGACCCTCTCCATCTGGGAACAATGCGGGTACCTTTTTCTCTTAAAGGGCAGTGTCGGGAATGGAAGCAGATACCCAAAAGCAGTGGGCCTCGCGGCCTCGTGTCTGCTTCCAGAAGTGGAGGGCGGCCTGGGACGGCGGGAGCCCTGAGGACACCACCAGAGGGGTCCCAGGACCAGATGCGAGTGGGCACGAGCCCCAAGCCCTGAAGGAAGGAAATCCATTTCATAAATAACCGCATGGGGTTGTGGGGCTTTTCTCACAAGCCGCAGCACCTCCTTCGTCTCTCCACGGTGAACCCACCCACCACGCTATGCCACCCGGCCAGGTCCTGCAGCACCGCCTCCGTGGCTAGGACTTCCTCACCAGCCTGGGGCCGTGGGGTGGTCATTTCCCCCTTACCTGACTTATCTCAGGATTCACACACACACACTTGACTTTCGGAAACTTCTTTTAAATTAATGTCACTGACACTAAAAGGGAAGCTTTGTGGAGTGTGACTGTGGTTACCTGTTAATACTTAGCAACAATTATGAGCCCTGATATGAGCCAACTTCTTCCGTCTTATCCCCTTTGAGGACGCTCTGTCATCGCCCCCATTTTACAAACGAGGAAACTGAGGCTCGGAGGCCTGGAGCAATGTGTTCCACGACAGACGGCAGGGAGCCGGGGTAGGAATTCCACAAGGGAATTCCCTCCGTGGAAGGGAAGGTGGCTGGCACCTCCCTGCCTTCCACCCTCAGAGCTAATGTGAAAAAGAAGATGGTGTTATGGAAAAGGCAACAGGCTGGAGATTCCCAGGATTCCCAGGCTAGGGCGCCGGTCTCACCGTGCGCGCAGGTGGGGCGCGTGCCAGAACAGGGCCTGGGGGTCAGGCCGAGGCCGGCGGGCACCTTCACCACGGCCGCCCGTGGCGTCCCCCCAGCCCCTCTGCCGCGGGCCCCACGTGGCCCCGACCCTGCGGCGGCATTTCGGAAGGGCGGAGCTGAAAAACGGTCGCTTGGCTCCACTCGGCCCCACAGCGCCCAGGAGCGAATCCCGAGTCCGCTCGGAACCGACTCGCCGCGTGGCCTGGGGCGGTGTCGCCACCGCGCGTTCTCGGCTTCCCGGCTGCGGCAGCGATGCCGGTCCTTGGAGCTGGAGCGAGGAGTCCGGGAAGCGGCAGCGCTCCGGAGAGAGACGCCCTGGTCCCCCACCGCGCGTTCCCGCCTCTGTGCCCTCGGGGCGGGGGTGGGGGGCCGGTCGCAGCTGCCATTGGCCGTGGGGGGTGAGGCGGGCCCCGCGCAGGAAACCCCGCCCCTCCCTCGGCGGAGGGGGCGGCCCCAGCGGATGAATGAAGCGGCGCGTGGCTGCCCGGGAGGCCAGAGCGTGGAGCGCAGCGCTGCGCGGCGGCCGGGCCCTCGAGACGGGGACGGTGAGTGCGCGGGGAGCGGGGAGCGGGGAGCGGGGAGCGGGGAGCTGGCGCGGGTGCACAGGGCCCGACCTGCTGGCGTAGGAGCGCGGCAGGTGCCGCCATCGTGTGCGGGGCTGGAGCGCCGGGGGGATGCGCGCGGGGGCGGGAGGCCTGGGCACCGGCCGAGCGCCCCGAGCCTCTCGGCGGGGGAGGGCAGGACCGAGCGGAATCGGAGGCCAAATTCGCCGCTTCCCGCCGCCGGCTGCGCAGGTAGGAGCTCCCGAGTCGCCCGCAGGAGGACAGAGGTGAAGGGGCCCCCCGCTGCAGCGGGTGCCGAAGGGAAGCGGGTGAGTAGGGGCCGCGGCCTTGGCAGGGACTGTCGGAGTGGCCGGGGCAGGTGACCTGGGCAGGTGGCCCGGAGCGCGCGCAGGCGCAGGCCCCACAGATCCAGCTGGGGACGAACGCGCCTCCGCGGAGCTCCAGAGTTGCGGAGTCACCCACCTGCGGCGGCCGCTGCTGCCGAGTCAAGGAGGAAACCTTCGTGCACGGAAGTTTCTCGGGGGCGGCCGGGCTTTGTTCGCGCCAGAGGCGCTCGAGACACCACCGGGAGGGGAGCGCGGGCGGAGCGCACAGGGCTGGTTTCCAGCAGCGGCGGCGCCCCTTTCCCTGCCCCACCACGCGACGTCCTGGCCGTGGCTTGGGGGGACTCGGGCACCCTCCAGGTGCAGGCAGAGGGTCGGGTGCCCTCGCGTTGCTGATGGGCGCCCCTGACCAGGGAGGATGGAAAGGAAGGAGCAGGCAGGCTTAGCTGCCCTAGACCGGCCCTAGACCGGCCCTAGACCGGGAACCTGGAAGCAGATCTGACTTCCACTTCCAAGGGAGAAACCGCCTCCCGCATTGGCGCCCCGAGGGGAGAGAGAAGCCCAGCTAGGTTTCCGCGTGGTCCGCGTAGTTGGTGAACCCTCAGGCTGGGGGATGCCCCGCTTGGCGTGCAAGGCCCTCTTTGGAGCTGCCGTGGGACCTGGCTATGCGTCCTGTTTCTGTCTGGAGGCGGCTGGAACGCGGTAGTTTTCCACATCGATGCAACCAGCTTGTCAGCTGCTGCTTCTCAGCTGTGGTTTTTGGAACTTGGGTTACCTCCATCTAATCAGAAACTGGCTCTGCGGAGCCCGGTGTCAGCGACGTTTTCATTCCCAGCAGCGCGGAGCAAATGGATCTCAGAGGACAGCTCCTTGGTTTTAGCCGGCTCCGCTTGTGAATCTGGTGATAATGACAAGGACAGTGACAGCAGGGGCTAGGTGTTGAGTGCTGGAATGTGCCGGGCATGGTACCCCTGCTTTGAGCGTCGTCTCATTCAGTCCCTAGCAACCCCACGAGGTGGCCATTATCACTCTCACTTTATAGATGAGTAAACTGAGGCACCAAGAGGTTAAGTGATTGACTCCAGGCCACACAGCTCGTAAGTGCTGAAGAGGTCTGACTCCAGGTTTGTCTGATCCAGGCTTGGGCTCCTGTTTTAGGACTCTGTTCTTAAAGAGGCAAAAGGTGACTACGGGGTCAGGCCGGAGACCCAAAGCAGCATCCCAAGAGGTGGGCCTGCGGTTACTGGGCCAGAGTGTCTGTTCTGGGTTGTCAGTGATCGCAGGACACCAGTAGGATGTCGCTCGGGCAGAGACCACACAGCCCGACTTTCCTCTGTGCTGCTGGAGGGAGCGAGGGCAGAGGCCGGCCACTTGGTGAGACCTGGACGCTGACCACAGCCAGGCTGCCCTGACCGCCCTCGGCAGGCTGTGTCCTGCCTTCCTGCTGGGCAAGGTCAGCAGGTGGTGCCTGGAAAATTCTTCATGAGGGAGCTTCCCTCCCGAGTGGCCGTGACCTAATCTGTAGCTCACTGGGTGTGGCCCCTAAAGCAGGTGCTGGGCAAGTCCCTACCATGGTGGAGAGCTGGCTGGGCACGTGGCAGGCAGAGCAGGCTGGGCCAGGTGAAGGGTGGCCGGGTGGATGGATGTGCTCTCCTTGCTAGACTAAGCCCAGAGAGGCTGGCTCTCCTCGGGGCTCTGAAGGGCCCCTTGGCTTGACCAAGCCCCATTGCAGTTTTGGTTCCAGATCAGTCTGACTTCCAAATGGCAAAGTTTTTCTCAGCCCATTGTATAATGAAAAGTTAACTCATCGAGCTTAATATTGTGCCTACAAGGTCTTTGATCTGGATGTCTCCATGAGTGTTAATCTATTTCTGGGGCGGGTACTGCTGAGCCAATATACATTCCTGGCTTCCTGGACTCGTCCACTGGAATGTGTTGGGTCCTGGTGCTCTCCCCAGTGGTTGGTTGTAGGTGGTCAGAGATGAGCCACAGAAAAGCCAACGTGCAGCCTGGTGCTGGGGGCAGGAGGGAGCAGGGCCCTTGGAGCGCCGGGAGAGAGCCACGCCAGGCCAGCCCTCCTGCTTCCTCAAGCGGGCTGTGGACAGAGGCCACAAAACGCTCCCTCACAAGCCACGTGACTGCCTCATTCGCAAGTGGCAAGGTGCACCCTGTTGGCTTTTGGACAAGGACATGGGACAGTCCTCAGACCTTGCCATTGCCTTCGTTCTGGGACACGGACCACTGTCTGGCCCCCCAGCGAGCTTGCTGAGTGTCAGCTGACTTCAGGCAGGATCTGGGTCTTGCCCACTTGTTGGAATGGGCACGTGGGGATTGCACCCCTTGAACAGGGAGGGAGGTGCCAGCAACTCACATGCTAGGTTAACAGGTTCTGGGTGACTCGGAGCCTTGGCCCTGCCAGGGGTGTGGGAAGGAAACTGGTCCTGCTGCTGGGACAACAGACTCTGGGCGTGTCCTCCTGTGGGTCTCTGCAGAGGAAGCAGACTGGGGCTACAAAGAACAATCTGGTCCTGGGGACCCTGCTTCCTTCTCTGGCCTCTGCCGGCCCTTCGGGCTACGGTGAGGGTGAGGGTGCGGGTGCGGGTGAGGGCGCACCCGCACCCTCACCCTCAGTCCTCAGACACTGGGGTCTCCGGCTGTCTCTGACCCTTCAGTTCTTTTCGGTAGCCTCCTTCCCACCAGCATCACACAGAATTAGACCCTGGGACATTTCTGGCGGAAGGTGACTGCTTTTTCAAACCACCTGCCTTCTGCAGAAGCCGCTCCCCATGTAGCCCAAGCATAGGGTGAGACTTGGCACCACTGGCTGGGGTCGCTTATGGGTGCCAGAGAGCCCAGATTCCTCTCCCTCCCGCGCACAGCCAGGCCCTTCCTGCCCATGGACCTTGCCTTTTCTTGGTGGTTTTTCTAATCTGGCAAGCCTTGGGGGGCACCTGACGCATCGCCCCTCTGGCCCAAGCCGCAGGGAGAGCTTGGGATGCTTTGGGTGGTGTGTGTCGTTCAGTCTGCCCCAGGCTTACTTGGAGCCCTTGCATTTGCCGCTGGGCTCTGCCCTTCGGGAGATGCTGTGGACCTGACATTTGGACCCATGGGCCTAGGAGGCCACCTGGAAGGAGAGTGGCCCAGCTGTGCCAGGCAGTTTCCTCGTCTGGACAGAACCTGCCCCCCGCAGCCTCTCAAGCCCCCCGAGGGCCCTTCTGGGTCTTGTCTCTCCCACACGTTGGGGGTCACGTTTGAGCTCCTTTGCTGGTGGGCCCTCTGAGCTGCCCGCTCTTCCCTCCCACCACCCGCCCTGCCTCCTGTGGTGTACAGGGCTCTCCTGGAGGAGGGAGGTCATAGGCATCCCCCGCCTCCTCACCTTCACCCTCAGGAGTCCCAGAGCCCTGGCTGCTCTGCACAGCAGGCTGGGAAGCAGGCCCTGTGTGCCCAAGGACTAGCCTGAGAACTGGGGAGGTCCTTTCCCCTTCCCCAGAGGACAAGGAGAGCTGTGAACACCACGGGTCTGTAAAGGCCCCCCCTCCGCCACATGCAGGAAAACATGAGTTGTGGCATCACTTACGCCTTCACTCACCAGTAGCTGAGGCACGGCAGGGGTCCTGAGCATGGGCAGGGCAAGCCACTTCCACCCCAGCCATGAAAGGAGGCTGAGGAGGCCGGGGCAGCCGTGGGGACCGGCGGCAGGCAGGGCCTGCAGGGCTCCGGGGCTGGACAGGGTGGATTTCCATTCTGAGTCTGTTTCCCGTGAACTCCAGTGCTGACTGGGCCCACTTTGAATAGGATGCTCAGTGGCTCATTCTCATTCTCATGATGTCTCTGTTATGGGGGAAAACTGAGGCAGAGAGAGGCCCGTGACCTGCATGGCTTGGAGCCAGCCTCTCTCTTCTCAAACATGCCCTTGAATGGCAGGAGAGTTTTCAGTTCCGTGGATGGGATGATGAGTCGGAAGGAAGAGTAAACCTGCACACACCCGCGGCTTCACCTGTCCTCCCCACGTTCCCAGCTTCAGTGGGTGGAGACTGGGTGCAAGCAGGGACGTCCAGGTTGAGGGACAGGTCCTTCTGGGCTAGCCCTGCTGCCGCACCCCGGCTCCCTCTTGCTCAGACAATCCTTCATTGTCGGCCCTGTGCAAAGCAATGGCTTCCTGCCTGCTCGCCTGTGTGAGGTCACCAGGTATGCAAATTGGGGTGTACCAGGCACAGCTGAGGCCCCCATATGCTGCTCCCAGAGTCTGTGCCTCAAACTAAAGAAGTGAAAGCTCCTTTCATTCATTCACCCAGCTTGAGGAAGAGACCCCAGGGTGAATTTGGAGATAGAGGAGACAGTCCCAGGTGTCTTGGGGGGCTGGTGTGGCCGGGGAGGCAGCCGAGGATGGTGTGGGGAGCAGGCAGGTGCTCAGGGCGGGGCTGGGTGCAGGGCAGGCATGTGGCTGTGGCTGGCAGCCTCAGAGTCGTCAGGTGCCAGGAGGAGGGACTCGGCTTTGCCAGGCAGTGCCTGGGCTGGAATCTGAAGAGAAAGGAGAACTGAGACCCTATGGTCCTGCCTGGCCTCCAAATTCTGAGTGGGGCCTGGAAGCCGGGACTGGGGCATCCCCTAATGTGAAGGGGTGCTACCCACCCAGCCCAGCTCCAGGCCTCCCTGGGGACATTTGCTGGGCCACGGTAGGTCAGGCAGGCCAGGCCCAGGGGCTGGCAAGCTTAAGATAGGTCTCTCAGAGATCCTGCGTCCTTTCCACGCATTGTGCTGAGAGCGCTTTGCAGGGAGCCAGACTGGGAAGTAAGTGCATGGGGCCTAGGGAAGTAGGTAGGCTTCTAGAAGTGGCACAGGCCGGGCTGTGTCAGCTGCCCACACACGGGGATACAGGCTAGCACCCCAGTTCCCACAGGCCGGGCAGTGTCAGCCACCCGCACGTGGCCACTGGCTCCTCCCAGGCCACTGTCCTGGCTTGAGAGGAGGGGGAGAAAGAGGTCAGCTGGATTCGCCTCTAAAAGACCCTAGCAGAGGAGTCAGGGCCTCCTATCCCGGAGATGCAGCTGACTGACCAGGCCAGCATGAGGAAATCGGAAGAGACCTCTGGCCCCCATGCCCTCCTCCTAAAATAGCGGGCACTGACCTATACACAGGTGCACACGCGTGCGTACACCCTCCCTAGGCCTGCCCTCAGCCGGAGACTCCAGGGACACATTATCCCCCGGCTGATCGCCTTGGCCTAATTCATGCCCTGGCTGCCACGGCCTCCGGCGGCAACTTCTCCCCTTCCTCCCCTGCGGGGTTGTTGTGGGTTAGAGCAGGGACAGGGCCCGAGGGGGCTAAGCTCCCAGGGAAAGGGCAGCTGGCTCTCTCCATGCACAGGAGGGGCGGGGTGGTTTGTGTTTCTCTCGGGCTGAGAGCCACCTAAGGCTCTGCTCAGCTTTTTCTGGCCTCAGCTGTTCTCCCACAGACAGAGGCATCAGAGCAGCAGGGAAAGGATGGGCCAAGAGGTGAGTGGGTGCCCTGGGGCGGGGCAGCCACAGGGGGCCTGAAGTGGCTCACAGGCGGGGCTCCGGGCCTGGGCACATGGGCAAGCTCTGCTTCCAGGGGCTCCTTCCCACCTGCCGGCTGCATGGGAGCCGTGTGGCCGGAGCCCCAGGGGAGACCTTGTCCCTCATTCTGGAGCAGCCGTCGGGAGTACAAGGCCATGGAGAGGGCCCTACTCCATGGAGGTGATGGACCCTCCTCCCGTGATGGGGCGGATTTCAGTGACTGTGTGTGCACAGGAGAGCTCAGCTGGTTCAGGCCTCCAGAAGGTTCCCGGGCGGCGATGGTGGTGGTGTGCTGTCAGAGCCTCCTCCCGAAGCCTGGCTCCCAGGGCCTCGGATGATGACTGGAATTGACTCCAGGCTCTGTGCCTCTTGTCCCCACTGGCTCTCTGCAGCCCAGGTGGTTCTGATTCGCAGCCATGGGCAGCTTTTGCCCCCAGCTCTCGAGTGACAGCCCCTGGGCTCCTCATGGGTGCGACGGTGTCCTGGGAGTCCCTGAAGCCCAGGTTTCCCACATAGCAGGCGTTAGGAAGTGGGTACCAAAGCATGGAAGGACTGGCTTGTATTAGTCTGAGTTATCCAGAGAAACACAACCAATAGGATAGGTGGAAAGAGATTTATCCTGAAGACCTGGCTCAAGCACTTATGGAAGGGGCAAGTCCCGAGACCTGTCGTTGGCAAGCTGGAGGCCCAGGAGAGCTGATGGTTTCGGTCCAGTCTGAGTCTGAAGGCCCAAGAACCGGAGAAATGCTGCTACAGGTTCCAGCCTGAGGGCTGAAGACCCAAGAAGAGCTGGCATTTCAGTCCAAGCCCAAAGGCAGGAAAAGACCAAAGTCCCAGCTGCAGCAGTCACAGGAGGAGGCCCTCTCACTCAGCCTTTGGCTCTATGTAGGCCCCCAACTGATTGGACGAGGCCCACCACCCTGGGGAGGGCCACCCCTTCACATGCTAATCTCACCGGGAAACACCCACAGCACACCCAGAACGATGCCTGGCCAAATGTCTAGGCACCCAGGGCCCACTCAAGTTGACACACGAAATTCGCTATCACAGTGCTCTTGGCCCTGACCCTGAGACCATGGCACATAGCGTCAGAGGCTGTAGAGTGGCCCTGCAAAGGCCAGGAAGCAGATGCCCTGGTGTTACATGCAGTCAGGGTGTTCAGATGAGGATGACAGTGGACTGGACCCGGGATGCTGACAGGAGCCAGGGCGGCCTCGGGGCTGGCCACTGGCCTGTCCTTCCCACGGGGTGCAGTCTCCTCCACCCCATGGCTGTCCCATCCCTGCCCCAGGTCTCCCACCCCCTCCTCTGCCACGTGGCTGCCACTACCCGGCCTTCCACAACTGCCTGTCAGCATCACCCCACCTGCAGACTCCTCATCTGCAGCACCGGGGTTCAACTGCATCTGACCTCATCAGCGGGTGCAGTCTTATCTGCGTATAAACCAGCCTGCCCCATGCAGCCAGCCTGGGATGAGAGGACGGTCATGGGGTCCCCGTGGCCCTTGGAGGGAGGCCTTTGGAAGAGGCAGGTCCTTTGAATTTGGTCTGGAGTCAAGGCTGCCTGCAGCTCCCTCCCCAGCTCCGTAGTGGGGGCTGTATCCATGCATCAGAAGAAGCCACTGCCTTTTCCCGGGTAAGCTGAGGGTGTGGCTCTGGGATGAGGATGAGGCTCCATCCCTCACTGTTGCAGGCACCAGCTTGGGAAGCTGACGCACCTTTTTGTCAAAACCAATTCCAAGTGGAAAGAAACTATAGGCATGTGTGCAGGTGTACACACACCTACACAGACGTGCACACACAGGGTGCCAGAAAGAAGAATCAAAAGGACAGGCCTCCCTTCTTCCCCAAGCCCAGCTGCAATGTCCTGTTCCCCTCGGTGGGGCCAGTCCAGGGGCCAGGCAGCCTCTACGTGGGGCTGCCATGAGGCCCTTCCAGCCCCTGAAACTCCCTTGCCCCACCCCACACCAGCTTACCCATAATGGGCCTGAGACCAAAAAACCAAAGGTGTGGGCCGCTGAGCTACCTGCCTTAACGCGGACCAGACGTCGTTACTCCAGTCTCCATTAGCACTGAACACAGAGGTGACGTTCACCTTCTCACTGAGCCATGAGTGCATCTGCCTTGGCCATCTCAGAAGCTAGCAGATCCCAGAAGGAAAGCCACATGTGAGTGGCATGGGTGGTCCTCATGGGCCCCAGCAGCATTTGTCACTGATGGAACTGATGACTGAGACCAGCATGGGGGCGCCGGCTGCCTCCACCAAGCATGCATCTGGCTGTCCACATCGCTGGACTCGGCTGCTGCGGCTAAGATGCTTTCATGTCCCACGTTGGGCTGGTTTTCGTGGCAAACGTTAGCCCTGATGTGTAAGTCCTGCACTGCATGTTCAGCAAGGACTCCCTCAGGTCCGGGCCAAGCATTGACATACATGCTGGGCACCCACTTCTCCAGACAGAGTTCTCATCCCTCTGGCTCACCAGCTCAGAATGGCATGCTCAGTAAATGCCAGTGCTTAGGACGTATCCATGTGAGGTCTTGGTACAATCCTGGAAACTTCCTTTGGAAAATGCATGAATGTGGGACCGTCCTCATCGCCCTCAGAGTCCAGAGTGTTGCCTGCCCAGCGTCACTCAACAACCCATCTGTCCCCTGGTGATGGCAGGAGCCAGGCCAGATGCCCCATCATAGCCAGCTTTTATATTTGCTCCTGTTGTCCTTTAGCCCCTGAGTCATGGAAGGCCCACCCTCCCCTTTCCAATCTAGACACCGCTGTTTAATGGGGAAACGGCCTCCCAGAGAAGATTTTCAGCTTCAGAAGAGAACCCAGAGCTGAAACTCCTGGGCATGATGAAGATGGAATGGGTACTGTCACACGCATGCCGCTTGTGTGAGGGCAGGTACAGATTCAGATAAGGGGAGGCTGGCCCGAAGCCAGGTCGCTGCTGGATCTCAGAAAGACGTCAGAACCAGGCCCCAACGGAAGCCCCTGGAGGTGCACAGCTGGTGAGCTGAGTGGTGCCACGTAATTCTCATCGTCTGCGGCCGTCTGATGGGCATCTGTCAGAAGTCACACGGCTAATATTTAAAATAGGATTTTAAATTTGCTGATTTAAATGTGCCTAATAGGTAACTTTCGGCTGAGCTTTACATGTTTATGTCAGAGCTTTTCATTCAGGTAAAACAGCCTTCAGCTTGGAGCTGTTTGGACACCTACAACTACCTGTTCTTTCTCAGTTGTGGCTTTCATTTTCAAGAAGGAAGTCCTTGTGTTTCTATGTGGCCATCGCTGGTCACGAAACTTAGCAATCTGGCTTCCTCTCAAAGCTGTGCAGACGGGATCCTCCCCCTTCCCCCTTACCTGCTTTGGCCCCAGCGTCTGGTCCTGAGGCCAGGACTGAACAAATTGCCTGTACGAGGCAAGCCCAGTGCCCGGGCGTTGAGTGGGTGTTTCATGGCAGCCAGCGTCTTGGTTCGCAATGGTTTACGTGGGCTTGCCCACCACGGAGCATCCCAGGGACCCCATCAGATCCTTTGCAGAAGTGCTGCTGAATCCGACCCGCTCCCCCTGTCCCCGCCTCCCCCACCCTGCCCCGGCCCCGCTCCCGCTCGGCCCCTGTCCCGGTGCCAGCATGTGCAGCTAGGCGGAACCTCTGAGCACTCTCCTGCCTGCGTCAGGCTGTTCCTTGGCCCTGTTGAGGCTCCTTCCCTTAATGTTCTGGCCCAGCCCGGAAATGAGGTCAAGTTTCTGCTATTTGTGTGTGTGCATGTGCACGTGTTTGCGTGTGTGTGGACCTTGACCTCCAGGCAGACCTCAGGGTACTTCTTGGCTCTGTGTTCCTGCGCTAAGAAAAACAATGCGAGGAAAACACACCCAAATGCTGCCTGGGGAGTCTGCGTAGCTCTGAGCCTGGCCTGTACTCCTCCAGACCTCTGAGGTTGCTTTCTGTTTCAGCAGCCGGTGGAGATCCTCCGGGCTGCTGAGCGGCAGAGCTGTTGCGCCTCCTCGCCAGTCCCGCCCCGGGGCTCTTGCTCCTCCGTCTTTTCCACTGATTCCTGGCATTCGAGTTCTTGCGTTAAACATGCTCCTGGGACGTCATCCTTGTGACAGCTGGCTTCAGTAGAAAGCCCGTGGCTTGCGGGTGGCAGTAGGTGGCTCTCTGCCCCTCCAGGAGGCGTGGAGCATTGCTCTTACAATATGAAAGTCTCTCCTTCCACGCACACTCCCTTTCTGACACAGCAGGTCCCAGACCAGCCTGGCCTGCCAGCTCGTGGATAGGTGTTGGCATTGTAAATGAAACCCCGGGTGTGGCCACGGGCACCCAGGAAGTAGGCCCCAGGCATGACTGCTGTGGAATCTCTGCCGTCCGAGGCCTCCAAATATGGCCTCAAACAGCCTCACAGCAGTGTCCAAGGTCAACAGCGGCTGCACATGAGTGCCACACGAGTGTGCACGGCTCTTTCAATAGGTGTCAGAAGGCAGCTGTGATGCAGACACTTGGCTCTGGGGCCAGACTGCGGGGGCTGCATCCTCATTGCCACCAGTGGGCTGTGTGGCCTTGAGCAAATGACTGACCCCCCTGGGCCTTCTTCCCCTGCTGTGAGGCCTGGGACGGTGCCTGGTACACAGCTGGTGCTCAGTGTGCACAGCAGGTGTTAGCACCCCGCCACCCAGCAGGATTCTTTACAGCAGCTGCCTGCATTCGTCCCAAGGAGCCTGGGGCTGGGGCATCCATTCGCTGAGAGGGCGAGACCTCCGATTCCACAGAGGAGCCCTGTGGGGACCGCGCTTCGGCAGAGGACGTGGCGGGAGGACCCAGAGCCCAGCTTTGGGGGCTCAATCCTGAGATCCGTGCGACCTTGGGGAAGGGGTGCTGGTACTGCCAGATCTCTCCAGACATAAAACAAGCCTTGCCTGGACCTGGGGGAGATCCCATGGCCTGCTCCCGGCCTGACCGTGCTGGGCCCGGTTTATCTGCCTTCACAGATGAAGTCGCCCCTTTATTAAAAAACAAAACAAAACAAAAAACAAAAAGCCAGCAATTTGTCATCCCCAAATGCTGTAGTGTCTGTCAGCATAGGCCTGTCCCAGGGCTGGTTCTCACTGAGGCCCCTGTGTCCCCTTGCAGCCCCGTGGCGGATCACCAGCTGCACCTCCGCTCCCACCCGCCACGCTCACCTTACAGTTTGTGTGTCTGTTAAGCTCTAACTCTGCCTCAACCCCAAGGTCATCTCTCTGGGCCCTCCTCAGGCCTCTGTCCTCTCCCAAATTTGGGGGCACATGTGACACCTGTTCGCCTCCGTGGGAGCTGCTGTAAGAAATGACCACACACCAAAGGGCTTAAAAAATAGTTTATTCCCAACCAAACACTGCATGTTCTCACTCATAGGTGGAAATTGAACAATGACAACACTTGGACACAGGGGCAGGTAACATCACACACCGGGGCCTGTCATGGGGTGGGGGGAGGGGGGAGGGATGGCATGAGGAGATATACCTAATGTAAATGACGAGTTAATGGGTGCAGCACACCAACATGGTGCATGTATACATATGTAACAAACCTGTACGTTGTGCACATGTACCCTAGAACTTAAAGTATAATAATAATTAAAAAAATAGTTTATTCCCCCCAGCTCTGGAGGCCAGGAACCCAAAATCCACAGGGGCTGTGCTCCCCCTGGGGTTCTGAGGAGGGTCCTTCCTGCCCCAATGGCTCCTGGGGCTCCAGGTGGTCCTGGGAGCGCCACGCCCGTCTCTGTCTGTCTGCAGGTGGCCTTCTCTGTGTCATCTTCTCCTCTAAATGCACCTGTCACTGGGTTTAGGGCCCACCCTAATCCAGGATGATCTCTTCTCAGATCACTCATCACATCTGCAAAGACGCTTTTTCCAAATAAGTTCATGCGCTCAGGTTCCAGGTGAACATGACTGCCTGGGGAACATGGTGCGGCACCGGTCCACCTACCCCAGCCCCAGCACAGGCCCAGTGAGCAGACTCTGTAAGGAGCTGCCAGGAGGATCCTGGGGCATCACCCAGCCCAGGTCCCCATGGGTCTGCCTGCTGTCCCTGCGTCTCCGTGCATCTCTGCGTGTCGCCGGCTGTGGCTGGAAGGAGACCCCATGGCCGGATACTTAGGACTTCGGACTCTGCAGAGCCCTGAGCACGGCTGATGTGGCCCCGGCCTCAGCCTGATGTCAGTGGGCAGCATTTCTCACGCTTTGTGTTTTGGAGCCTCACAGGGTATGATGTTTCATGGACTAAATAAGCTTCCAGAAGCGCCAGAGTCCCTGTTGAATGTGATACAATGTGGCCCAATATGGACACACCACCACCCACCCCACCCCACCCTAGCTCCACAGTGAAGACAAAAGACCCCAGACTGTGGACTTAGACAACAGAAACGGACCCTCTCTTACTGCTGAGGACCAGAAATCAGGGCTCATGGTGTCTACAAGGCCGGCCCCCCTCGGAGGCTGTGAGGGAAGGAGCTGCTCCCTGCCTCCCTCCCAGGCAGGGGAATGGTCCGCACATCCACATTCCCTTTTCATAATATGGACACCGGTCACATTGGATCAGGGCCCACCCAGTGTCCCTGTTTAACCTTAGTCACCTCTTTAAAGGCCTGAGTTTCAAAAACTGTCATATTCGGAGGTATTGGGGGTTAAGGCTCCAAGACAGCTTCTTTTAGGGGTCACAATTCAGCCATAACAGAAGGTGCCCCAGATGGCAAGCACCTTGAGGTCTGCTGGAAGGACCCTCTCAGGGCAGGGGCAGCACAGGTGTTCTGTATCACAGCAGCCCCGGGAAGGACCTTCCCAGGGTGGGGGCAGCACAGGTGTTCTGTATCACAACAGCCCAGGGAAAGACCCTCCCAGGGTGGGGGCAGCACAGGTGTTCTGTATCACAGCAGCCCAGGGAAGGACCCTCCCAGGGTGGGGGCAGCACAGGTGTTCTGTATCACAGCAGCCCAGGGAAGGACCCTCTCAGGGCGGGGGCAGCACAGGTGTTCTGTATCACAGCAGCCCCTGGAAAGACCCTCCCAGGGTAGGGGCAGCACAGGTGTTCTGTATCACAGCAGCCCGGGAAAGACCCTCTCAGGGTGGGGGCAGCACAGGTGTTCTGTATCACAGCAGCCACTGGAAAGACCCTCCCAGGGTGGGGGCAGCACAGGTGTTCTGTATCACATCAGCCCCTGGAAGACCCTCTCAGGGCGGGGGCAGCACAGGTGTTCTGTATCACAGCAGCCCCTGGAAGACCCTCTCAGGACGGGGGCAGCACAGGTGTTCTGTATCACAGCAACCCCGGGAAGGACCCTCTCAGGGCGGGGGCAGCACCGGTGTTCCACATCATAGCAGCCCTGTTTATTCGCCGGTTTATTTCTGATGGGGAAACCCCTTAAGATGTAGAGCGGTTGCAGCCACCTGGGTTCCCCAGAAGGCCTTGGGCAGTAGCGGGGAGCTGTTGCTCCAGGAATTGGTGTGGGGAGTGAGGAGGTGCCCTGCAGAGCCTCGGGATGGTGGGGGACAGGGCTGGTGAGGGCCGGGGGGTAGGGGCAGCGCATGGTTCAGAAGGAAGGTAGCACGTCGGCACGTTTTCCTGGTAACTGGTCCACGTGGCTGCCAACTAGAGCTTCTGTTAGCCACAGGCAACGACACCAGCTGCCACAGACCAAGGCCGACCCAGCACCGGCCAGAGCTTCGTGGCCAGGGGTGTCTCCAGTGCTGGGGGCTCACATGGCCTAGGAGGCTGCTTCCAGCTCATTCCTGCACCTCCCAAACTCTGCGCTGAGAAGAGTTCCTTTCTCATGCCAAAGGGTACAGAAAGCTGCCAGGGTGTGAATTTAAGGAAGAACAAGGTCAGGCTCTAGGACCAACGTGGTAGACCCCCTGTGGAGTCCGTCAGGGCTGCTCGGCTGCAAATGGCAGGGGACATGGCTGACATGGCGAGCGGGGGCAGGGCGGGGTGCAGGTCGGGGTGACCTGGGACCCCAGTGTCTGACTCGGCCTCTGCGTCTCAGCTCCACTCTCCACCGCGTGGCCCCATCTCAGTAGGACCTGCCTTCGTCACAGCTCTGACGCCACACTGCTGAAGCGGCAGCTTTTCCTTCCAACAGTTCTAAAAAGGGCAGGAATCGAGTCCCTGTGAGCAAGCTGGGCACAGCCCCCACCTTCCCGCAGTGGGGCTGTGGCTGGGAGACACAGTGCCTGAGTGTGGGTCTGGCCAGACGCCACCCTGGATTTGGGAGGCTCTTGAGACAAGGCAGGCAGAGCTTTGAGCCACCCCCATGATGGGTGTGCTGGAATGTTCCCGCCTGGACGTGCTGTACCCGTGGAGAGACGTGAGCTTGCTAACCAGACATTCTTCTCACAGGACACACCAGCCCCTCGAGTACCACTTGGCCACTCCCACTGCGTGGCTGAAGCCTCGAGGTCACCAGGCGGAGGAGCGGAGATGCCCCTGCATCAGCTGGGGGACAAGCCACTCACCTTCCCCAGCCCCAACTCAGCCATGAAAAACGGGCTTGACCACACCCCACCCAGCAGGAGGGCTTCCCCGGGCACACCCCTGAGCCCCGGCTCCCTGTGCTCCGCTGCCCATAGCCCCCTGGACACCAGCAAACAGCCCCTCTGCAAGCTCTGGGCCGAGAAGCGTGGCGCCCGGGGGAACCACGAGGTGCGGTACGTCTCGGCCGGGCAGAGCGTGGCATGTGGCTGGTGGGCCTTCGCACCCCCATGCCTGCAGGTCCTCAACACGCCCAAGGGCATCCTGTTCTTCTTGTGTGCGGCCGCGTTCCTGCAGGGGATGACTGTGAATGGCTTCATCAACACAGTCATTACCTCCCTGGAGCGCCGCTATGAGCTGCACAGCTACCAGAGCGGGCTCATCGCCAGCTCCTACGACATCGCCGCCTGCCTCTGCCTCACCTTCGTCAGCTACTTCGGGGGCGCAGGGCACAAACCGCGCTGGCTGGGCTGGGGCGTGCTGCTCATGGGCACGGGGTCGCTGGTGTTCGCGCTGCCCCACTTCACAGCTGGCCGCTACGAGGTGGAGGTGGATGCAGGTGTCAGGACGTGCCCTGCCAACCCCAGCGCGGCGTGTGCGGACAGCACCTCGGGCCTGTCCCGCTACCAGCTGGTCTTCATGCTGGGCCAGTTCCTGCATGGCGTGGGTGCCACACCCCTCTACACACTGGGCGTCACCTACTTGGATGAGAACGTCAAGTCCAGCTACTCGCCCGTCTACATTGGTGAGTGGGGCTGGCGGGGTAAGCACGGGCAGGGGTGGCTGAGGGCAGTGTTGCAGGAGTGAGGGCGACTGGCCGGAGCCAGCCCCGCCCCCTGCCTTTGTGGGCCCCTTGTCTGCATGGCCCCGGGGCTGCTGCAAGAGGTGGCAGGGGAGGGGGGTCCGGCCTGAGGCCCAAAGCTGACGTAAGGGACTCTGGCTTTCTCATGCGGACCCTGCTCAGGGCTCCAGGCCACTGTGCCCGGGAGCCTCAGTGCAACCCCTGCATGGTGTCCAGCCCACCTTGCCAGGACCAAGGGGCATAGAGTCACCAGGCGCTTGGTGGTACCAGGTCCAATGGTGGCAGACCTCATGCTCCGGCTGGGAGCCTGGCACTTGCCTGGGAAGGAGTTTGATGTGGGATAAGTGAGGGACAGAGCCCCAAGGCCACACCTATGTCTCCCTGAAAGCACCATGTTGGCTCCATCAGCCACATAGAGGTGGAGGGACAGAGCCCTGACTGAGACCACGCCCATGTCTGCCCATAAGCACCGTGTCTGCTCCGGCAGCCACATAGGGGTGCGGAAAAGACCAAGCAAATCTGGAGAGTCAGAACTTTAAGGGGAAAAATAACATGAAGCAGCTCATGGCCGCTTCACAGCCACCTAAGGGTAAAGATCTATGTTACAACCCCATGCTAGGCAGCTGAGCTCACTGCCCTGGGGCAGCCCTGGGCCCCTCACTGGCTCCTGGCTCCTGTTTGTTGAGATGTAGGGAAGCCCCAAGGCCCGTCCGACGTGGCCGAGTTGATCCTGTGCATGGCCCACCTGACCCCACTTCTCGGCGTCCTCCTGCCTGGCTTGGCTCTCCCAGGAAGGGCATCGTAGGGATGGTCACGGGGAGCAGCTGGCCCCAGCCGGACTCTGCAGTGACCTCAGCCTCCTCATGTCCTCCTTGAGCTCTCCTCATCCCAGTCACCTGGCAGTGCTCATCCCAAGAACCCAGGCGGGCGCTGAGATCCCCTCACTCCAGCGAGGGGACGTCCCACCACACCGAGCCTTCCGAATCCCGGCCTGCGGGAGCGTGAGCATGGCTGGGTGGAGGGGCTCAGGCCTCTCTGGTCCCTTTCCCCACCCTAGGCCCCTAATTCCTGCCAGGGTCCGTCTGTGCGGCTACTTAGACGCCCTGCAAACGGGGCTTCGAGGGCCTTTGCCCTTTCGTAAGGGAAAGACAGTGCTCTTGGTTTTGAAGGGGGATTTTTAAAAGTTGACGCTGACCCACATCAGGCCCAGTGGCGGCTGCACAGATTCATCTAACTTAAAGAGGCCCACGAGGGGAGTGGGCCGGAGATGCAGAACGGCGGGTGTGGGGCTTCTCTCAGGCCCAGGGCCCCACGAAGCCCCCTGCGGCCCCTGGGCGGTGCACAGCGGCCCTGACGCCTCTGCCTCTCTTGCAGCCATCTTCTACACCGCAGCCATCCTGGGCCCCGCTGCCGGCTACCTGATCGGAGGTGCCCTGCTGAACATCTACACAGAAATGGGCCGACGGTGAGTGGCTGCGCACCCTGCTGTCTGCTGCGGGCCCACGCCCACGGGAGCCCACCCAGCTGCCTGCGCTGGAGAGACCCACGTTGTCTCTGGAAGGGGGTTCAGAGTCAGCAGGGCCCACTCTGAGTCAGGCTGGGCGCGGCGCAGGTGCTGGGCACCCCCCAGGCTAGAGGGAGTCAAGGCTGGCCTTGGCTCTGGAGGATCTGTAGGGGCCTTGGGAGTCGGCCCCAGGGCAGGGGGCAGGGCAGACGGACAGTGCCCGAGGCCCAAGTGCTTGCAAAGCCCAGCGAGCCCTGGCCACTAGTTCCCTAACGGAACTGAGATTCTTCTGTTTCTTTTCCTTTTTTTGTATCTTGTGTGTGACCCTAGTTTCTGTAAATGTAAGCAGGAGAAAGCAAGGAGGGGTGGAGGGAGAGGCAGAGAGAGAGAGAGGGAAAGACAGACAGGGAAAGACACATAGAGACAGAGAGGAAGAGACAGATAGAGACAAAGAGACAGACAGATGGAGATAGAGACAGAGATACAGAGGGACAGAAAGAAGACAGCAACAGACAGACAGACAGATGGAGACGGGAAGGGAGAGGAGACATGTCCTTGCTGACCACCAGTGCTCTGTGGGTTCTGGGCCCCCCATTCATCCCTTGCCCAGCCTGCACTTGTGAAGTTTCCAAGGTCCTCTGTGACGCGGCCTGGGCACCACTGCACCTTGGGACTTTTTCTGCAGATGGCGCCTCTCCTGGAGGTCTCTAGCACTCTGACCTCTTACAAAAGCCCCTCTGGCCTCGGATTGATAACATGGGGTCAAGTGTGTGCATTCTGGGCGGAGCCTTGGAGGTAGGTTGGGGCTCTGGATGCTTCTCTCAGTCTCTGTGCCCCTTCTGGCTCCGGGATCTGGGCCCACTTTGCACAAAGTAGGAAGGCAGAGCAGGGTCTGGCCCCAGAGGCGGCCGCAGCATTTCTGCGCTAGAACAAGCAGGTGCCCCCTGGCTGCAGCCTTGCAGGGTGTTGGCGCTCCCTGTGTCCTGTCTGTCTCTGCAGCTCTGCTCCTGGCCTTTGCTGGCCTTTTGCCCTCCCGCCGCCGCCTCACTGTGAAGACGCATCCCTGAAAGCCCAGAGCTTGGATGGGCTTCTACTACTCCACGGCCGCCTCAGCCTATGGTTCCTTTCCACTCACCTTTTCGTTTGAAAGCACTTATGTGCAAATTGCCACGTGCACAGGCGTCCCTTTGTGGGGAGATCTCAGCTCCAGCTGAGCCCTCTGGCGTCCCTGGGAACCCCATCTGTCACCCTCTGCACTGTGGGGAGGGATGCCTCAGCGCGCCGTTGCCTGGAGAGCATGCTCCTCTTAGCGCCCAATCCTATCGTGGTCTCAGGACCAGGCCACAGGTGGCATTTCCAGCCCTGGAGCGTGGGCCAAGGCATGGAGCCATCTGTCTTGGGGGACAGCTAAGCCAAGGTGGTATTTACTTTAGTCTTCAAGGAAGGGACAGGACCTGTGGCCAGCAGCACCAGGGGCCTGTGTTGACCAGCGTGCAGACAGACCCTGGAGGTCTGCCCGAAGGAGGGGCCAGCGGCCGCCAGTGTGTGTGCCTTGGAGGACACAGGTGGGCTGCACTCTGACCCAGGTGCCACTGCCTCTTCCACAGGACGGAGCTGACCACCGAGAGCCCACTGTGGGTCGGCGCCTGGTGGGTCGGCTTCCTGGGCTCTGGGGCCGCTGCCTTCTTCACCGCCATTCCCATCCTTGGTTACCCTCGGCAGCTGCCAGGTGGGTCTCCCTTCCCCAGCCCAGCCTTCACATTGGGGAGACTGTCCCTTAGTCTTCGTGAAGGGGGCACCGCATTTCCTCTGCTGTTTTCTCCCCGCCATGATCAAGTCTGCAGCACACCCTCATTCTCAGTCTTTGATCTGTATCTTCTCATGTGGGTGGAGGGACGCCTCCTGGCTGTGACACAAGGCAGGTTGTGTGTCCCTCCTGTCCTATGACCTCCTCTCTGCCCAGCAGCTTCTCCCGCTCTGGCCACGGAACAGGCTTGTCCCAGTCAGGGCAGGGCCTCCGTCCCCTCCTTCCCTCAGCCCAACTTTGGGCCCCAGCCCTCCCACACCTCCAAACCCGGCTTGTGCTGCATTCTCACGTGGTTTCTGTCCCGGGGCTGCGAGGGCTGCAGGGATGTCAGACAACGACGTTCCCAGACCGGGGAAGGGGCAGAGCCTCCCTCGGAGAAGTCCACCTCCGGGAGCCCCCAGCCCCAGCCGACTCTGCCCTTCCAGGCTCCCAGCGCTACGCGGTCGTGAGAGCAGCGGAAATGCACCAGTTGAAGGACGGCAGCCATGGGGAGGCGAGCAACCCGGACTTCGGGAAAACCATCAGAGACCTGCCTCTGTAAGGACCGGGGGCGGGAGGGTTCCTAGTGTCCTCAAACCCTTTAATGGCCCCCGTCTTGGGGGAGGCAGTGAGACCCCTCCAGGATCATGATGAGGATGCAGCCCCTAACCTCTGTTGTGACCCTGGGCCAAGAGATTAAGCAGCAACAGATAGAGCCTCCTGGGCCAGGGGCCGCAGACCCCACCTCAGGGCTGCAGAGCTGTGGGAGAGTCCCAAAGTGGGGCCTCGGCCCACACCCAGGGAGCCGTCACTTCACTCCCAGTGTGGAGGCTCCTGTGGGCTGCACCTGGCTCCCAATGGCCACAGAGCAAATCCCTTCCACACCAGCAAGTCTTGCCACGGCCTGCGTGTCCCGGGGTCCCCAGGGAAGCTGCATTTGACTTGAGACCCTTCTCTCACCATGATTCCCCACACTCTAATTCCCTTTCATCAGGTGTCACCTGTGCCATACCCCCGGGCTCTGAGATGCTGCCCTCTGTCTCCCTCCCTCCCTCAGTCTCTAAGGACCCCCCCCCCCACTCTACCCTGCGTGTCCCGCTCACCCTCCGGGGAGGCTGCTTGCTTTGCCGTCTGCCTTGGCTGCCTTCCCTTCTTTCTGCTGAGTGTGGTCCGGCCTTGCTTTGCTGTCTTGCTACACTGCTAGGGTGAACCGGGGGCCCTGAGCCGGTGGGGTCCTAGAGGAACAACACAGGGGCCTGGGCCCTCCCGGTCTCTCCTGGGGATGCCTTCCCTGGGGGGCTCTCCCCAGGGCTGGACACAGGTGGCCCTCAGGGTGGTCACCACCCAAGTCCTCAGTCTCTGAGGCCCCAGCACAGGGAGACTCTCGTGCCCCTTTAGCAGCAGGTCCCTGAGCTCACAAATGGCTGCGTCTCACTGGCCATAGTGGGTGGAGGGTGTGGGCAGTGGGTGAGTCCCCGCTGCCTGCCCTCAACCAGGACAGGAGGGAAGGCATCAGGGCCAAAGGTGGCCCCTCAGCCCCAAGCTGTCCACAGCAGAGAGGAGCAGGGCTGGATGAAGGTGGGAAAGAGAGGCCTCATTAGGGCCCTGATAGACCCGCAAAGGAGCTGGGAGCTGCCTGCTAAGGAGGGTGACCCCATGGGCCGAGCTGACCCGGGGCCACATTCGCCAGGAGTTGGGAACATTGTGCAGGCACCGGTTCACCCTCTCTCCTCCACCCGGCAGCAGAGCGGCTTAGAGCTGAGGGCCAGGCGCCCTGTTCCCAGCGTGGCTGTGAGTCCCCAGTGTGGACCTGGGAACCCTCGGTGTGGACCTGGGAACCCTGGGCCTCTCTCAGTTCATCAGGTGATAAGGAGGTTTATGTCCAGGGTTAGTTCCCTAAACCAGTTGCTGGGAAGAAATAAATCATGGGACGTGTTCCCTTTATTAAAGTCCTGACTAATTCTCTGGGCAAATTCAACATGAGAATTTCAGCTGAGCAATCAGTGATTAAGAAATGAAGTTTGCATAGCATTTCAGAGTCATGGCCGCCTAACGCAGCCGCACACCCTGGAGCCTGGGCAGGTCTGGGAAAAAGCCCCAGGGAGGGACTCCCCTAAGATTGCCCACCTCAGCCCCATCCCCATCCCCCCACACACCAGGACCCCCCTCCAGTTGCCCGCCTCAGCCCCATCCCCTTATACACCAGGACCCCCCTTAGGGTACCCGCCCCAGCCCCGTCCCCCCACACACCAGGACCCCCCTCAGGGTGCCTGCCCCAGCCCCATCCCCCCACATGCCAGGACCCCCTTCAGGGTGCCCACCCCAGCCCTGTCCCCCCACACACCAGAACTGGCTGGGGAAGAGGGGGGCATGGGCTGGGGTCTCCTTTGTCCTCCGTCGTCTTGCCTTTTTCAAGACATGGGACCCAAGTAGTTAACCAGAAAGAGGAGGCTTTTCAATCCTCAAGTCAGGAAATTTTGAAAGAATTGGGCTCTCCCATTTTAATCAGGGAAGGGAACAGAAAAAACCTATGTTCATGGCTGCTGAGGTCAGTCTGAGCGAGCCAGCGAACACCTCCAAGCAGGCAGAGTGTGAGGCTGGAGTGGAGTTTCTGTCGCCAACATCAGCTCTGCAAGGCACCTGTGGGCCTGTTGGGGCTCAGAGGCTAACTAGGGCTGCATCGTCTGTTCCTAATTCTTCAGAATCCATTTACATTTGGCCACGTCCTCAAACAAGAGCATTTGAATGTTCCAGGCGTTCAGAGTTGCATTTATCGGAACCAGGCTCTAGGTGTGGCCGAGAGGAAAGAGCCACCTTCCTGCCGGTGGGGGTGATGTGAGGCCGACACTCTGCTCCGGTGAGAGGCTGGAAAGTGCAGGTTTACAGGATGTCGCTAAGCTGCAAACGCAGGGGTTCAAGTCAGCGACACTGCGGTGTGAGCAGAGATGATGTGCTCACGCCCCTCCCGTGTGGTGGATGTGTCATTGTGAAAATTTGCGTTACTGTGGGCTGATGTAAGAGGCTATTGTGCCATGACCTAGGGCTTCAGGAACAGTCTGCCCCTGGTCCATGTTATGAGTTCCAGGGACAGGACAATAGCTGTGTCCGCAAACACCCCCACCTGAGGCCGAGAGCCCCCCACTCAGTGGCAGAGAAGGGCCACGCACAGGGGTGTGCTGTGAACAGGGTACAGGCAGCTGTGAGCTGGGATGAATGTGAGCTTTGCTCAGTCTAGGTGATCTGTGTACCCCAGAGAGAGCCGAGCCTCTCTTTGCAGAGGCGGTTCCCCTTCTGTGTCTGCCTTGCTCACTGCACTGGCTGGGAGGGCTTTGCTTGGTTTACACCGTGCAACACATTTTCCATCTCAGCATCTTATATGCGCTTAAGCAGCTGTTGGGGGTTAGCCCTGCTCGGCCCTCCAATGCTAACAAAAACAGGGAGAGCCTCCATTCACCCCCCAGGGCCTCCTGTGCCAGGGATGGGCAGCCCCGACGCACCGCTGTCGGCCATCCCCTGGGTTAGAAACTGCAAGGCCTGATGTGGGGCCTTTCCAGCTTCCAGGGCGCATGTCCTCATCCTGAGACCCCACAGCTAGGACCGCAACAGGCAGATGTGGAGGCTGAGCCCTCAGGGCCAGACAGGGCTCAGAGTTCCCACAGTTCCTCCCAGGGCTCCAGGCCCATGCACCAAGGACTTGCCCCGGTTGAGGCCTCACCACCCCCAGGGCCACTGGCCCCCAAGTGCAAACCAAGCCAGCCAGGTCCGTCCACCCGGGGGCTCCTGGACGGAGGGTTCCAATCCCAGAGGCTTCCTGCCCCACTTCTCCTGGGGGCTGGTGGTTGGGGACTGGCCGCACATCTTGGTAATTCCGTTCCCCTATCCCGGGGCCTATCCAGTCCTGGACTTGGTAGCCTCTGCCTCCCCCAGCCAGTTCTCATTTTCAGGCCCTGCTGCTGGCCAGTGATGGAACAGGGTCCTGGGTCACTTGGGGTCTCTCCCCACCTGAGCTGAAGCTCTGGCCAAGGCACTGATAAGGTTTTTCCCTAATCAGGGACTGCAGCTTTCAGGACAAGTGGGCCACAGGCATAGGCTCAGCCTGGTGCCCCCTGGGTTTCTCTGGAATAAGTGTGGGTGTCCCCCACCTGCCTGTACCCCACTCTACTCCCTGTCAGAACGGGGGCCCTTTGTGCTCAGAGGGGAGGTGACAGCCTCAGGAACAGGCTCCTCGCACCCTGGGTCTGGCCCACTCTGACCCTCGGTCTCCTCCACACCCCCACCTCTGCCCAGCTCCATCTGGCTCCTCCTGAAGAACCCCACGTTCATCTTGCTGTGCCTGGCTGGGGCCACTGAGGCCACGCTCATCACCGGCATGTCCACATTCAGCCCCAAGTTCTTGGAGTCCCAGTTCAGCCTGAGGGCCTCAGAAGCTGCCACCTTGTTTGGTGAGAAAACTCTGAATCTTGGGGGTCCTCTGCTTTTATATCAGTTCTCAGAAACAGAGTCTTCAAGGGCATCTTCTAGAAAGACCCAGACAGGGCACATGGCAGTGAGTGTCCTCCCACCCCCACTGCCAGAGCAGGTGTGGAGAGCGCCACGGGGGCTGAGCGACTGTCCACAGGCCTGGGGGAGTGGCCACCAGCCAGAGCAGGTGTGGAGAGCGCCACGGGGGCTGAGCGACTCTGTCCACAGGCCGGGGGAGTGATGGTCCCACCCTCTTTGTGGGACATGCTCCCTAGGTGGAAGGGTCCACAGTGGGCTCCACCCACTAGCCACCTAGTCTTGGCTTCTGTGACTTGGTGCAGGAAGAGTTTGGACCTGGCGGTTCCATGAGCCAGGCGCTGGTGCCTCAGGACCTCCTGGGACAGTGCAGCTGGGGGTTTCTTGGTGCCAGAGGCAGTCTGGCCTTCCCAGGCTGGGCAGGTCTGCAGAAAGTGGGGACCCCTACTCAGAGCTCTTCCTCCTGCCAGCGTTCACAGGGTACCCTGGGCCATGGCAGAGGTGCCAGGCATGTGGGCCACCACCGCCAATTTACCGTGCTCTACCCTTTCAGGGTCCGTTATCCGGACAGGAAGAGGACATTAGATGAGGGCTCCCCTGCCTCCACCACAGGCCCATCCAGGCCTGGCCCCTCCGGGCTGACCTCACAAGCCCCCACTCCCATACTTAACAGCCCCCCCAGAGGTCAGCTCTACTGCCCTTTGGAGAGCCTCCCAACCTGTCCCCTCCCCACCTGTCCCACCAAACCTGTCCCCTCCCCACTTGTCGGCCCAGAAGCCAGATGCCAGCTAATCCCAATTTTGTACTGATGGTGGCCACTCAGGCTTCGACAAATGTCCTCGTCAGTTAGCCTGCAGGGACTCAGCAGAGGCCCCTGGGGGAGGAGGGGTGTGGCTGCCCTGGGGGTGGGGGGCACTGGAGGAGTCATTGGCTTCCCACTGGGGCAGGGGCCGCTGACCTTGGAGTACTCTGGGCTCTCCTCCTTCCCCCCTCCCCCAGCCCTGCCCCTGCCCCTGCCCTGCATCTTTCGGCCTCTGAGGCATCCCGGCTGCGGGCCCTGGACAGAGGTCCCTCCTAGGGCTCCATCAGCGCAGCAGCTGAGCACTCAGGTGTGGTGCTGCGTGCTGCCATGCAGGCAGGAATTGATCCCTATATGCCTCAGTTTCCCCATCTGTAAAGTGGACCCGGCTGATGCGCCATCCTCTCCCACCACGGCCTCCTGTCTGAGTCCCAGGCTGAATCCCTCCCTCTCCCCAGGGTACCTGGTGGTGCCAGCGGGCGGTGGCGGCACCTTCCTGGGCGGCTTCTTTGTGAACAAGCTCAGGCTCCGGGGCTCCGCGGTCATCAAGTTCTGCCTGTTCTGCACCGTTGTCAGCCTGCTGGGCATCCTCGTCTTCTCCCTGCACTGCCCCAGTGTGCCCATGGCGGGCGTCACAGCCAGCTACGGCGGGAGGTGAGGGCCAGGTGGCACCTGGGTACGAGTCGGGGCCCCGAGCACCCGCGGTCCCTGGGCATGGAGGAGGAGGGGTGCAGCACTCGGGAGAGGTGGTTTTGAAAAGGGCTACATCACAGGAAAGCAGCAAGGGCAACACCCGCTCAGCAGGTCACCTGGCAGCATCCACATGGAAGGGCACCATGCCACCCCTTAGAAGTGCCTGCGCTCAGGTCCCGGCTGTGCCCCCGGGCAGTCATATGCCTCTCTGGGCCTCAGCCCTCTGCTCTGTAGCTCTGTCAAATGGAACAACAGCCCCAGTGTTCGGGGTCCTTGAGACTGGTCTCTCGGTGACATAAGTGTCCCAGGATGTGCTCCTGGCGTTGCCGTGTGCTGGGAATGGGAGGGGGACCTGCTGGTCAGGTGGCAATTAGGGAATATCCAAAATACACGCAGGTAGCCTGCACCTCGGCCCTGCCCTGCAGGCCCCGGGAGTGAGTGCACCTGCAGGTGCCGTGCAAGGCCAAGAAGCACAAAGTGGCCGTTGTGGCATTATCGGAAACAACCTAAGAGTCATCAGGGTGGACGGGGTCACTACGCTGTCCTCACAACAGAGGCCCTACCCACGAAGGAATGGAGGAAGCTCATCCTGGGCCACTGCCAAGACACGCCGTGAAGTGGGAAAAAGGAAGGAGTTGGACAATGGGCGCAGTGTGCTCTGATTCAAGTGAGAAGTGCAGATGTTTGTGACTGCCGAGGGGCATGTACGTGCAGACGACCCCTCCAAACACAGCCGGCCTGTGGCTGGAGAACCGAGGACTGGGGTGGGGCCGGGGCCGCAAGGCTGCCTTTGTGTACCTGGTATTCTTTCTTTCCTAATGTTTGCATTTGATCCATATGAACATGTTGCCTGTCCAAAAACAAACGAACTAGGGAAAGGGGTTGTGCATCAGGCGGACGGTGCTGGGGGGCATGGGTGTGCCTTCCTTGCGTGAGAAGGAAAACATTCTGTCACCAGAAGGCAGTGCCCAGCGTGAGTGCCCAGCGTGCTGGGGGTGGTGCAAGCTTGGCAAGTTTGTAGACCCAAAATGCAGGCTGCAAGGGGACAAGCCCCAAGGCTGACCCTGTGCCTGCTGGGTGCCAGCATGGCTCTGGCCTGGACCCCACCACTCGCTTGTCCCCGCTCTGCAGCCTCCTGCCTGAAGGCCACCTGAACCTAACGGCTCCCTGCAACGCTGCCTGCAGCTGCCAGCCAGAGCACTACAGCCCTGTGTGCGGCTCGGACGGCCTCATGTACTTCTCACTGTGCCACGCAGGATGCCCTGCAGCCACGGAGACGAATGTGGACGGCCAGAAGGTGAGTGGGGCCGCTGCCTACCGCCCCTGTCCTCCCCTGGACCCTGGGAAGGGGCCCCCGTGCCTTCCCCTTGTAATCGGAGCTATTGTTGGGCTTCCCAGGTGTACCGAGACTGTAGCTGTGTCCCTCAGAATCTTTCCTCTGGTTTTGGCCATGCCACTGCAGGGAAATGCACTTCAACTTGTCAGAGAAAGCCCCTCCTTCTGGTTTTCATATTCGTTGTAATTTTCTTTACATTCCTCAGCAGCATTCCTGCACTAACGGCAACTCTACGGTAAGCCGGGGTCGGGTGTGCGCTTGCCCAAAGCTTCCCTTGCAGCACCCTGAGGCGGAGCTCTGCAGATCCTGAGACAGGAGCACTCCAGGAAACACCCAGGTCTAAGCGGGCCTGTCTGTCACTGGTGGCAGGAGAGACCTCACTGTCTCTGACCTCTGACGAGGGGCTTCCCACTTGGGAAGGTGACGATGTGGCTGGGGGCTGGTCCAGGAGGCCGCTGGCCTGGGGGGTGACTTGGCATGCAACCCCACTTCTGTGGGTGCTGACGCTGTGGTTTTCTTTTGCAGATGTGTCCGTGACCCTCAGAGATCCTTTGCCCTGGGAATCCAGTGGATTGTAGTTAGAATACTAGGTACTGTGCAGTGTGAGGAAGCCATGGTCAGTTGCGCAGTGTGCTCACTGCACAAGGGCATGGGCAAGTGTCTAACTACCAAGTGGATGTGCTTCCCAGCAGGAGGCTGCTCCTGCCTGGGAAGGGGTCCATTCCCTAACTGTCCACTAGAGGGGCCCATCGTCCTTTATTTGCCCAAAGGCTTTCCCTGGGAGGTCATGGGAAACTTGCAGCCCCAATGCTGAATGCCCAAAGAAAGGAACATTTAAGCCCTCTTTGCACCCCCTGAGAACTCCAACGGCCAGTATCACCTTCCCAGAGCCCATCATTCCAGGCCTCTTGGCTGCCTGGCCCCTGCCCACCGGGAGTGTGGGTGCTGAGTGGGTTTCTCTCCGCAGGGGGCATCCCGGGGCCCATCGCCTTCGGCTGGGTGATCGACAAGGCCTGTCTGCTGTGGCAGGACCAGTGTGGCCAGCAGGGCTCCTGCTTGGTGTACCAGAACTCGGCCATGAGCCGCTACATACTCATCATGGGGCTCCTGTACAAGGTAAGCAGGCCCAGGGAGGGGACAGAGGGTCTGCTCTGAGGGTGGCTGGGGGCTCCAGATATGCCGCAATCTTCCAGAAGCTTGGACCACAGCCTGGTACATCACAGATGTCCCTGCAGCTGGTTTCTAGAAGGCCCTTCCCACATTCCTCATGAGTTGGTTGTGGGGGGGAGGCAGGCCGGCTGCAGGGCCTCCTCCTGGGGTTCACTGTCCAGGCCCCCAGCAACTCCAGCAAAGCCCAGGCCCAGACGCTGCTCCCTCTCCCACCTCCTGAGGCTGCCCCTCCACAGTGTGGCCTTGCACGTTCCCAGGGTGCCCGTTAACTAAAAGCTTTGCAGAAATAAGAAGCAGCTCCTCCTGTTAGAGCGGCTTGACTAGCTGGTCCACTCCGGGCCTCGGTCTGGGGGGCCGGCGGGCAGGTTGCAGCCTCTCCATGATCAGTGCGCCTTGAATTCCTTTGGATCTCTTAGTCTGGCCCTCATTTTTCAAGCTAACAAACTTTCTGTTGTGACTCTTGGCATATGCTACCTGGGAGGAAGCACAGTATTTGTGTTTGGAATTTGCCCCCATTAGAGGATAAAGCACAAAACCTTCTAAATAAAATGCGGATCCAGGGCCAGCTATTCAGAGGATCTTGACGCTCTTCCTTGGGTGATGGACTCAGGAAAGTTCATCCTGCAGGAATCCCTGGCCTCAGGCTTTCCAGGAGGGAGGTTAGAGAAAGGAAAGGAGCCCAGCTGGTTCACCTCCCCTGGGATTAGCAGAAAATAGGCGAGTCTGAGCAGGGCCTTGCGTGGCTCTGGAGAGAAGCAGTGGGTTAAAGAGAAATATACCTCGGTTTCCCCCTCATCTGAGGTTTCACTTTCCGCAGTTTCAGTTACCCGAGGTCACCCACAGTCTGAATGTATTAAATAGGAAATTCCAGCAGCAAAGAGTTCATAACTTTTAAAGCATGCGCCGTTCTGCACCGTCTGGTGAAGTCTTGGTCCTGCCCAGGACTCGGATTCTCACTTTGTCCAACTTTGGAAGAAGGCAAGATCGGAAATTATTCTGCAGGGAGCTTTGGGGATATTGGATACTAAGGCTCAAGCCCTCTGTGATACGCCTTTCGCTTTGGCATAAAATAACGGATGACTCTGTTAGGCGCGTCTCTGCTCAGGGAGTGGTGGTGGTTGGGGAGGCCCAAAGGCACCTGAGCATCAGGAAATTGACCAGATGACTTCATAAGACATAACCTTTGTCCAGCGTGTCCAGGCTGTCCATGCCACCACCTGTTAATGACTTAGCCGGTGTGGTTACCACATCCCCCGTTACCGTATCACAGTGCCATGTTCAAGCCACCCTTATTTACCTAATCATGGCCCCAAAGCACCGGAGCACTCACGCCGCCTTTCAGCTCTGCCGACGGGAAGCTGGAGGCGCTTCCTTCAGCGAGAAGGTGTGGTTCCTTGGCTGGGCTCAGTACCACCCTTGACTCACGCGTCCACAGGGGTCTCAGTGTCTGCGGATGAGGGGGCTACTGTACGTTCCCAGGGAGCCGCCCCCAGAGTCTCTCTTTGCTGTGTTGGATGCATCCCTTAGCTGGGAGCAGCAGGCTGAGAGCCCTCCACACGCAGCCATCCCCTGGGCTCAGCACAGCCAGTGGGAGCCATGTCCTGAGGGTCAGAGTTGGCCTCAGCCGTGCATGCGTCCATGTTAATTTTAGCGGGGGAGCACACAGTGTCTCCTTATAAACACCCTCGCATTCCACTTTCTCCTGCGCCGAGTCAAAGCAGCCTCGCTCCCTGAATGCAGGCTCAGGGCCATCAGCCAGGCTGACACTCCAGGAGGCATGGTGGGTGTTTCTGGCCCACGCCCAGCGTGGAAATCATAGTGGTGCACATGTACTCTGCATGGGCACTGCGGCAGCATCTGTGCTTGGACCGCACCGCCTTTGGGGCCCACGTGGGATTCCTGCCACATCGTCCTCTTGCCTTGCAAAGTCGGTGCGGCCCCTCATTGTTGACAAAGAAACCAAGACCTTGAAGGTTAAGAACTGCCCATGATGGCGGCACCGGGGCTCAAACCCCGGCTGTGGTGGCGACCGGCGACTGGCTCTCTGTGAGGTTCTGTGGCCGCCACGACGAAGGACCGCAAACGGGGTGGCCTAACGTAGCAGAACCAGATTCGCTTACAGATCTGACGCCAGAAGTCAGAATCAATGTGGGGGCAGGGCTGGCTCCTTCTGCCGCTCCGGCTCTGTCTGCAGCTGCGTGTGGCCTTTCCCTCTGTCCCTGCCTCAAGTCTTCCTCTCCTTTCTCTCATGAGGACACCAGTCATTGGATTTGGGGCCCACCTTAGATCCAGGATGATCTCATCTCAAATCCTTAATTACATCTGCAAAGACCCTATTTCCAAAAAAGGTCCCATTCACAGATGTCTGGCACTATTCAACCCATGACAAGCCCCCCAATCCTGTGCCTCTGTTTTTAGTCAAAGGGTGTGTTTCATTCCCTCTTTAACAATATTGGCGTCCACTCTACAGACCGGTTATATGGGAAAGATACCCTCTCAGAGCAGGATGGGTTTCCGTGGACCTGGTGAGGGTGCTGCAGGCTGGGGCAGGGACAGGACTGGGACAGGCCCACCAGTGTCCAAAGGCTCTGGCCGGGCTCCCCACGAGGTCCAGCGGGCTCCTCTCTCCCCAGGTGCTGGGCGTCCTCTTCTTTGCCATAGCCTGCTGCTTATACAAGCCCCTGTCGGAGTCTTCAGATGGCCTGGAAACTTGTCTACCCAGCCAGTCCTCGGCCCCTGACAGTGCCACGGATAGCCAGCTCCAGAGCAGCGTCTGACCACCGCCCACGCACACACGGCCACGGCAGGCACTCGGCATTTCCTGATGACAGAACAGTGCCCTTGGGTGATGCAATCACGTGGAAACTTCTATTTGACCTGAGACCTTCTACTTAACCTGTGGTTTAAAGTCGGCTGTGACCTCCTGTCCCCAGAGCTGTACGGCCCTTCAGTGGGTGGGAGGAACTTGCATAAATATATATTTGTGGACACATTTTGCATCAGAACATATTTATAGAATGTGTTTTATACCAGATCAAGTGTGGTGTGCATGAGGGCAAACTCTGCAGGGGCTGTGAATGCCACTGGGAGGGTGCGGGCCTGCAGCCTGAGGAAGGCTTGTGTGTCCTCAGTTAAAACTGCATATCGAAATATATTTTGTTATTTAAGCCTGCGTCCCTGTACTGTGTGCTTTATTTCTTGAGTTTGCAGAGTTTGGTGGTCTCGTCATCCTTGGCCCAAATCTTGTAGTCAGCCCTGTGGAATCCATGGATATGAAAAGTCGGCCCTCCTTATCCACAGGCTCCCCACCTGAGGATTCATCCCCCCTTAGATGGAAAATGTAGTTTTTGTGGGAGACGGAACTGGAGGGTACGGAGAGCTGACTGCACATACAAATATACATACATGAGTACATACGTTCTTATAAAATATAAACGTGTCACAGTAAAATCGCTCCTTATCTTGCGTTACATTTCCCTCGTTATTCATGAGGTGAACAGCTGGTGTCAACTGCCTTGCGTCCCCCAGAGCCATATGTTGAACCCCCAGCCCCAGCATGGCTGTGTTTGGAGGCAGGGCCTTTAGGAGATGATGATGCACAGGGTCATAAGGGTGGGTGCAGGTCCCACAGGACTGGTGTCCTTAGAAGAGACCCCTGCCATCTGGAGCTCCCTATGGCCAAACCCTTCCCACTCGCTGAGCCCTGCAGCCCCAGGGCCTCTCTGAGGACTTAGTTTCAGGTGGGTCAGATCAGAACCCACAGGTGGTCCTCAGCACTGAGGATGGACGCCACCCTCGCCCTCCGGTGCTCACAGTCTGCAGCACCTGCCAGGAGTTCTCAAAACCCAATGCGTCGGTCAAGATCCCCCCCAAATTAGGGTTCAATCCAGTGCTGGTGACATTTTGATTTGCCAAGTAAGGAGATAAAACACAGCCATAAGGAGAGGGAACCTGGGCTCACCGGGATGCTTGTATGGAGCTCACTGCTGTGACTGACTGCTGTGACTGCTGGGCCAGGGAGGGGCATGGCGGGGCACGGAGGGCCGAGTTGGGAAATGATGAGGAGCAGGGGGTGCAGGGAGAAACTTCCCGAGGGAGGGGACAGGGGAGTGCAGGGACAGACCCTAGAGGGAGTACGGGGGCTCTGGGGGGCCAGGGAAGCAGATGGCCACTCAGAAGGGAGTGGGGAGGACGAGGAACCTCACCAGGTCCCACCTTTGCCATGTTTATCAGGAGTCCAGAGATCTCGGAGCAGGGGTCAGGATGAGGCTCGGGCATGCTGGGCAGTGCTGGCTCCCAGTGACCTGCCTCCTCCAAGTGTCACTGGGACCCAGTTCCAACAAGCAGGACTTAGTGCAGGGCAGATGCCACATCCCTGACCGGGTTATGAGAGACCACAACACCGCCCAGCCCACCTTCTCGCCTCTCTTCTCAAGGGCTGCCCTGGTGGGAACCCCACATGGCCAGGAACTGGCCTCTGCCCACGGTCGGCAAGAAACCAGATGCTCAGCCCCCGGCCTTCAAGGACCGGAATCCTGCCAAGGGCCACGTGAGCCAACCAAGAGGGGACGACACCCTGCAACACCTGGACTGCAGACACGTCAGAGACCCAGCTCCGTGGCGCCTGAATTCTGGACCCTCAAAGGCTTTGCCATAGTCAATGTGTGCTGTGAAAAGTCACTAAATTCTGGGGCAGTTTGTTCTGCAGCTGTAGCTAACCAACACACTGGGCAACAGCACAAAACAAAGGCCAGTCCTTCACCACTCACCTGTTCTCCATGGGCATGGACCTCACTCCCCAGGCTCGTCTATGGCAGTGGCTGGCTCCTGGCCACTGGGCTGGGGCAGGAGGGAATCAGGGTGGAAAGCGCCAGCCATCTCCTCGTAGAGTCCCACGAGACCATTTCAGTGGACGCCTGCTCTCATGCCCTCTGCTCAGGGCTACGTCCCGTGGTCCCAGTGAGTGGTGGGGGAGGCAGGAACCAGCCGTGCTCCCAGCTGAAGGAGGCGTTCTGGTGCCGGAGTGTGGGTGTTGGGGCACAGCTGGCCGCACCTGTCAGAGGCGTGTGGCACTGAGCATCCGTGTGGAGGTGTCCCCAGGGCCCTCGGGGAGACTCATGGGAGCTGTCAGCCTGCGGGCTGAGCTGAGATTGGTCAGAGGAGCTCATCCGGGAAGGCTGGGCAGATCCAGATGGAACCCGGGGACCTCAGGACTGAGCAGGTGGAAGAGGCTGCGTCCTCACATCAGGGAAAGGGGGGAAGAGCCCAGGGACACTGGGTGGAGAAGGGATGGGAGGGAGGCGGCACACGCGGTCTGGCCACCAAAGGTGGTGCATCCTCTCCGCTGCCAGTGGTCGGGATGGTCTCTGACTCACAGATGATGATGATTCCAAGGGTCTGAGCGGCCCTGTGTGTTCCCCGATGTCTCGCAGTGGCAAATGGGCAGAGGCAGGGGCTGTGGACTGACAGCATCCCCAAGTTCGTAGGTCGAAGCCCCAGCTCCCAGTGTGATGGTGTTAGGAGCTGGGACCTCCGGGAGGTGACTAGGGTGAGATGAGGGGGTGAGGGTGGCCCCCCGATGGGATTCGTAGCCCTGTAAGAAGAGGAAGAGACCAAGCTCCTCTCTCCTCTATGTGCTGACACGGCTAGAAGACAGCCGTCTGCAGACCAAGGAGAGGACCCTCCCTGGGAGCCCAGCCTTGCTCGTGGGCTTCGGGCCTCCAGAATGTGGGCACGTCCATTGTTTGAGCCACCAGGCTATGGTTCTGTGACGGCCGCCGAGCTGACGGAGGCTGTAGAGTTTCGACTCCGGTCTGGGGGCTCCAAGGGCTGTCCCGCTCCATGCCCTGCCCCGCTCCATGCCCTGCCCCGCTCCATGCCCTGTCCCGCTCCATGCCCTGCCCCGCTCCATGCCCTGCCCCCACCCTGGATGCCGGGAAGGAAGAGAAACGCCCCGAGCTGCAGAGAGGACAGAGAGGGAAGGAAGAGGACCAGCACGTTCGCACAGGGCACATAGTGGAGGCTCCGGCCCAGGATGGAGGGCAGGTATTCCAGGGAGCGGCCCCCAAAGCGATTGGTTGTATGCTGGGCTGCTCATCGGCATCGCAAGGTGTCCATCTCCCTGCAGGCAGCGAGACTTTGCGGTGCGTGATGGATGAGGCCACCAAGCCCAGATTCCCTTCCCAGGTCCAGGAGGGCCCCTCCAGTGGGCAGCCCGGGCTGCTGGACACCCGCTCAGGCTCTCCCACCCCTCAGGCAGCTCCCAAGAGCTGCGGGGTCTCTGCAGCTCTTGAGCTCCGCTGCCCTCGCTTCAATCTAAGCTCCCCTTGCTTTCCCCATTGACAATCGGCCTGGCTCTGACTCAGGCCCAGGGAGGAGACAGGAGCAGATGGCTAACAGGGACAGTTGGGACACAGGGGCAGAGAGGAGTCTGGTTGCAGCCTGGTCCCGGCCCCAGCCCCCCAGGCCTGGTGACCCAGCCTCTGTGTGACTCAGTGCAGGGAGCGTGTGGCTCCTGGCCCTGCCACAGAGGCCAGAAGGCATCTGCAGATGCCCACACAGCCCCCCCGCTTCTCCGGGATCACGGGCGCACCCAGCCTGGCGGGCACATGGGCCCTGGGTACACCCTCAGCTCCATGCTGGCCTGGGTCCTGGCTGCCTCCCACGGCCGGCCCCTGTCCTCCCACATCCTGGGAGGAGCCCCTGGGACTAGCCAGGAAGGTGCGGGCCACAGGGCCCGGCTGCCTGTGGGGAGAAGAAAGACATGCATCCTGGGAGAGGGAGAGGCAGGCAGGAGTCCTCCAAGCCCACTTGGTTATCCATCGAGAGATTTTCCACGGCTGCTGGGATGAGGGCTACTGGGACCTCCTGTGTGCTGTGCATTAAATGCTCTTCAAGAGTCAGACGCCAATAGCGGCTGGAAATGTCAAATTTTCTGGTTGTTGGACCAAGTTCCTCTTATTCTTGTGTGCATTTAATTATTAAAAATTATTAAATTATTAAAATTATTAAAAATATTAAAAATTATTAAAATTATTAAAAATTATTAAAATTATTAAAAATAATCATTGAATTTGGCCAAGCACGCTAGCTCACGCCTATAATCCCAGCATTTTGGGAGGCTGAGGCAAGCAGATCCCTTGAGCCTAGGAGTTTGAGACCAAACTGGGCAACATAGCAAAACCCTGTCTCTGAAAAAAAAAAAAAAAAAAAAAAAAAAATTAGTTCAAGGCTGTCGTGAGCCATGATTGTGCCACTGCACTCTAGCCTGGGTGGCAGAGTAAGACTCTTTCTCATAATAATAATAAGAATTCCTACAACCCAACAATTAAAGGATGATCCAATTTAAAAGTGGCAGAGTGAGACTCTTTCTCAAAATAATGATAAGAAGAATTCCTACAACCCAACAATTAAAGGATGATCCAATTTAAAAATGGGCAAAGGATTTGAATTTTATTGCATCACAAAAGACATAGAAAAGGCCAATGAGCCCAGGAGAAGATGCTCAAGATTTTCCCACTCAGGGAAGTGTAAACCAAAGCCACAGCACTGACTGTATCGAAAACAAAAGCAACAAACAAACAAAACCAGAAAACCACAAGTCGTGGAGAACTTGGACTCCTCACACACCGTGGGTGGGAATGTAAAACGGTAAAATGGCACAGCCACTTTGGAAAACAGTTTGGCGGTTCATCAAAAAGTTAACCAAGGAATTAGCAGATGACCCAGCAATCTCCTAGTATCTACCCAAGAGAAATGAAGACATATGTCCACATAAAGACATGCATACAAATGTTCACAGCAATGTTGCTCATAATAGTCAAAAAGTGCACCAGCCGGAATGTCAGCTGGCTGATGAGTAGGTAAATCAACGCTGGCGGTCCGCACAGTGGGTCTCGCTTGGCTGTCAGTCAGAAAGAATGAAGCCCCGCGCTATGGTGTGCAGGTGCACATGGACCTTGAAACATGCTCAGTGAAAGAAGCCAGACACAAAAGGCCATGTGTTTTGTGATTCTTTTATAAGAAATGTCCAGAATGGACAAATCTGTAGAGACAGAAAATGGACTAATGGTGCCAGGGGCTGGGGGAAGGTGAGGCGGGGGCAACTGTCATGGGTGCAGGGCGTTTTGGTGCAGTGATGAAATGTTCTGGAGTTAGATAATGGTGATGGTTGCACAGCTCTGTGAACAGCTTAAAAAACCGAATTGTACACTTTAAAGGGTGAATATTTGGGGATGTGACTTATATCTCAGTAAAGCTATGATTAAATACATCCATCCATGCATTCATCGCCGACTGCCTGCCGTGTGCTTTCACTCCTGTAGACCGTGGAGATCTGTTGGTGTATCTGTGTCTGTTCCATAACTAACTGCAACTCTGCCAGGAGAGCATGTGTGGGCCCCGTGTTCAGGCGCACCACAATCTCCCTCCCTGCTCACTTCCTTAGGATGGCAGGAGGCAGGAAGGGGACGTAGAGACCTGCACTCCAACCCCACTAAGGCAGATATTTTCCAACAACGGCCACAATACGTCCCATTCCCTCTGCTGGAGGTGGGGTCTGTGCACCCTCTCTTTGAGCCTGGCAGGCGATTGGGAGTGCCTCATGGCAGAGGTGACACAGCTTCTACTGGCAGTGCCTTCTGGGCACGCTCACCTTGGGAACCCAGCGCCACACTGTGAGGAAGCCCAGGCCACGAGCCCCCGCTCTGGCACCAGCTGTCAGCCAGGCCGAGTCCACCGTGATGGGGGTGCCATCTTGGGTGCTCCAGTCCCCAGCTGGGCTCTCTGTCCCCACTCCCCCTGTAGGGGAGGGAATCAGCCCTTCCCACCTAGCCACACCTGCAGATTTGGGAAGGAAAGAAGTAACGATGCTGTTTTAAGCCTGAGGTCCTCTGCTGTCAGTAACGGCTTGAAAGAAAGTGAGGCAAAGGTTGATGGAAACTGGGGAAGGGAAAACCTCAGAAGACAGGAACAGTAGGTTATGCAGCGCTGTGGGCTGCAGGGACACAGAGGCAGAAAACGTGCAGATGCCCTGGGCGAGCGGCGACTCCAGGCAGAAACGCCAGCAGGCTTTATTGCAGCTGTGCATAAGAAGGAGAAGAGAGGGTTTTGTTTTTTAACTTTAGTTTTCAAGCAAAATTTAGATAAAATTAAAGAAGTCAGGACTTAACAGAATTTAAAAGAAAGCTGTTGACAATGCCAAGTGCTGATGAGGACTCTGGTAGCTGGAACACTCACCTGTCGCCAGTAGACATGGAGAACAATACGGCCGCTTGGGAACCCAGCTCAACAGTTTACTATAAAGTTAGACCTGCACCTTCTTATAACACAGAAATTCCACTCCTAGAGAAAGGCAAAATTATGTTCACACAAAATCTTGTACACAAATGTTTCTTATAGCGCTATTCTTTTTTTTTTTTTTTTTTTTTTGAGACTGGGTCTTGCTCTGTCACCCAGGCTGGAGTGCAGTGGTGCAATCTCCGCTCACTGCAGCCTCTTACTCCCGGGTTCAAGCGAATTTTCACAATCATCAACAAAATTGGAAACCACCCAAATGTCCTCTAGGGAGTGAAAGGATAAATAGTCTTACAGCCACGCAATAGCCTCAGCTGTGAGAGGGGGGCACTGTTAATATGCAACAGGGACAAGCCTGGGAGGCACCACGCTGAGCAAAAGAACCAGACCCCAGAGGTTAGTAGTGTATGGTTTCATTTACGCGACAGCTTCCAAAAGGCAAAGCTGCAGGGATGGAGAGGAGACAAGCCGTTGCCAGGGGCTAGGGTGGAGAGGAAACTGTGGCTTTTAAAAGTAGCATGGGGCTGGGCACGGTGGCTCACGCCTATGATGCCAGCACTTTGGGAGGCCGAGGCAGGCAGATCACTTGAGGTCAGGAGTTCGAGACCAGCCTGGCCAACATGATGAAACCCCATCTCTACTAAAAGTACAAAAATTAGCAGGGCGTGGTGGCGCATGCCTGTAATCCCAGCTACTCCAGAGGCTGAAGCAGGAGAATCGCTTGAACCTGGGAGGCAGAGGCTGCAGCAAGCCAAGATCACACCACTGCACTCTGGCCTGGGCGACAGAGCGAGACTCTGTCTCAGACAAATAAACAACAAAAAAGTAGCATGGCGGAGCTGCCCTGGGTCACGAAGCTATCTGTGTCCTGATGGTGGACGTGGTTCCACAAATCCATACATGTGTCAAAACTCATCAAATTCCTTTTTTTTTTTTTTTTTTTGATACAGGTTCTCCCTCAGCCACCCAGGTTGGAGTACAGTGGTACAATCATGGCTCACTGCAGGCTTGACGTCCTGGTCTCAAGTGATCCTCCCACCTCAGCCTACCAGGTAGCTGGGACTACCATGCACCACCACGCCCAGCTAATTTTTGTATTTTTTGTAGATAGGGTGTCTTGCTATGTTGCCCAGGCTGGTTTTGAACTCCTGAGTTCAAGCGATCCTCCTGCATCGGCTTCCCAAAGTGCTGGGATTACAGATGTGAGCCACCATGCTGGTTTATGGAATCACTTTTTACAAGCCAGTTTTACTGCACAATAGCTTTAAAAATAAAATAAAAAACACTTTCTCATTCCAAGATTCTCCAAGTGGCAAAGGATTCTTAAATTAATGAAAGGACGTCAGGCCCAGGCCACAGCAGCAGCAGAGGGTCTAAGGAGGGAGTCAAGGGTGTGGCTCAAAACTCCTCTGTTAAAACATCAGAAAAGTTTCAAGTGATTATTCATAGACTCTCTCGAATAAAGGAAAGGTCTGCAGTGGATCTTCAGGGTATACCTTAAAGACCCTCTACACGAAACACAGAGTTTCTAAGAATCTTTGGGGAGTTGTTCCAGGGCAACCCCCAGGAATCCCCCAGGAGAGGAGAGCTCGTCTTGACAAGATTTGTAGATCGAGATTTGGGCTGATGCGGTGAACCCGAGGAAGAGCCATAGGACCCACAGTGTTTTTATAATGATTGAGTTTAACGTTCATAGAAACTGCTGCTGTATTTGAAATTCCATTTCCCAGTGCCCTCTGCTGGAGTATAGAGATGATGGTTGAGTCTCGTGTGCTGACCCTGTGTCATGAAACCTGCTAGGCCCACTTTTGTGCAGATGCCATGGGATTTCTACATAAACAGCCATGTCATCTGTGAAGAGGGAGAGTTTTTATTTCTTCCTCTCCAACCTATATTCCTTTCATTTCTTTTTCTTGCCTTAGTGCACTGGCTGGAACCTCCAGTACAATGTCAATGGGAATGGTGAGAGAAGGCGTCCTTTACTTGTTCCTCACCTTAGGAGAAAACAGTCCACCTCTCAATGTGAAGTATGATGTTAGCTGCATGTATTTTTTTAATAGAAGCCCTTTATCTGTTGAAGAGGTTCACCTTCTATTTCTAGTTTGCTGACAGTTTTTTTTTTTTTTTTAACCACAAATGGGTGTTGAGCTTTGATGGCCGTTTCTGAGTCTGTTGACACAACCCTACAGGAGGTCTTCAGCGTTGATGTGGTAGATTGCGCTGGTCGCTTTCGGAATGTTAAGCCTGGCCCCCACCCCCCAGGATACACCACACTTGATCATGGGCTATGCTTTTAAATATTGCTGGATTCAATTTGCTGGTGTTGTGTTAAGGATTTTTGTGTCTACGTTCATGAAAGATATTGATCTCTAGTTTTATTTTCTTGTACTGCCTTTATCTGGTTCTGGTATATGGGTGATGCTGGCTTCATAAAATAACTTGGGAAATGTCTCATCCTCTTTGTGTTTTTCCAGACAGGGTCTCACTCTGTCACCTGGGCTGGAGTACGGTGGCGTGAACACGCCTCACTGTAGGCTCAGCCTCCCCAGGCTCAGGGCTCAGCTGATCCTCTCACTTCAGCATCCTGAGTAGCTGGGACTATAGGCACAAATCACCACGTCCAGATAATTTGTGTAAATTTTGTTGCCCAGGCTGGTCTGTAACTCCTGGGCTCAACTGATCCCTTGGCCTCCCAAAGTGCTGGGATTACAGGCATGAGCCACCCTTCCTGGCCTTCTTTTATTTAAGTTGAAATAATGTTAGACTTCTATGCACCTGTAAGAAATAAACAATACAAAGAGATCCCTTGCACACTTTGCCCAGTCTCCCCCAATGGTAACATTCTACAAAACTGCACTTTGATATCACAAACAGCCAGCCCATCAACCTTATTCTGATTCCATTGTTCTGCTTGTACTCACTCATGTGCGTGTGTATTAAGCCGTGTCACTTGTGTGCGTGTTTATTAAGCCGCCATGTGTACACACTCATGTGTGTATTAAGCCGTGTGTACACACTCGTGTGTGTGTATTAAGCTGTGTGTACACACTCGTGTGTGTGTGTGTGTTAATTCGTGTACTGTTTTATCTCCTGTGCAGGTTCCTGTATTGACTGTGCTCGAATATCCATGTATGGGCTTTATCTCTCTGGGTAAAATCACCAGGCTGTGTGGTAATTGCAGTGCCCCCATCCCTTTGTATATTTGTTAGAAGAGATTGCATAAATTGATGTTACTTAGAATTCACCAATGAAGACATCTAGGCCTGGAGATTTCTTTTTCAGAAGGTCTCATTGAAAAAAAAAATCAATTTCTTTAATAAATACAGGACTATTCACTTTATCTGTTTCTTCTTGGGTGAGTTTTGGTAGTTTGCAAAAACTTTTCAGCTACAAGGATGAACTAATTTTATGGAAAAGGGAGGTTGACCCAGAGGATGGAACTGAGAGCTCAGACGGCAGGGCGGCCCTGGAGAGCCATCCCCTGAGCTAGGACTGAGCCCTCAGCCCGGCCCGGTAACTTCACTCACCCAGATTTCAGGACCGCATGCCCGGGAGACTGCTGCGTGCCTCTCCCTCCCTGCTCTTTGAAAGGGGAGCCGACAGTGTGGTCTATGTCTGTCCCACTGCTGGTGTTAGCTTGTCAGGGGCAGATAACTCTTCAGTTCACAGCTCTTTAGATGGAGAAGGGGGTGCACCTGGGAGCCGCACGCCTGCAGCACCTTGTCGACACCTGGACCTGGCTTGCGGGACATGACCCTGGGCTTGAGTCAGACTTTGATGTCACCATGGAAAGACACCATAGGGCAGCCAGGGCAGAAGGTGAACTTATTTTGCGTGAGGGAGAATTGTGAATTGCCGGGGCCACAGAGTAGACTCTGGCAGATGGCCCTTTCCCCAAATGCCCATGCATTTGGACACGTGAGCGTGGTGACTGCTGAGGGCACAGATGAGCGTGGTGACCGCTGAGGGGACAGATGAGCGTGGTGACTGCTGAGGGGACAGATGAGCATGGAGACCACGGAAGGGACTGAGTCTCTCCACTCAGGGGGATGGTGGGACATTCTATGAGTCTGCAGAAATCTGGGGCACCTGCCAAAATCCAGGCATCATCCCATCAGATAGCAGCATGTGTGTGCATGCGACCGTGTGACCACACACACACACACACACACACACAGAGTTGTCGTGCAGTGTCCCAGTGAATGGTGGCTCCTAGCCCATCCTGAAGTGGGGGTCGAAACCTGGCTTTGCCACTTCCAAGTCGTCTGAACTTGTGTGGATCATGTCACCCCCTGACTTAGTGTCCCCATCTGTGAATGGGGCCCATACAGGGACCCCCATCATAGGGCATGGCAAGGGTTAACCACTGCACCTGTGCAGAGCTCTGGGGACACAGCTGGCCACAGCTTGAGGACAGCCAGCATCCTCGCCAGTCCAGGGCCACACAGTGGTCTGTTTCTGTGCTGAGCTGGAGGCTCAAGGCTGTGGACCCTGAAGCTGCGCAGGCTGTGAGGGCGCCCTCGTGCTTCCTCTCAGTGTCAGCTCCTTGGGGAACACAAAAGATGAACCGTAGGGAGCGATTACTCAGAACCATAATTTGCACTTAGATTGATTTTAATCGGCAGCACATTAGAAAGGCACATGTGATCACCGTTTAATGACTGTGATGTGCGTAATCCATTTTATTCTCAGCTGGCTCCTGTAGTAATTACATTTCTCTTGTGTTTAATTCATAACTTGATCATTTATTCCAAGTCGTGTTGGGCTTGGACCTCGGGCTCTCGGGAACGGCCGCTGACAGAGCTTAGACCCAGCACTTCTCCTGGAGAGCCCTCCGCTCGCTGCTGGCCGTGCCTGGAGGTGGCGAGGACAGGCTTTTCCATCACTCTCGGTGGGGGCACCTGCTCCAGGGGCAGCTCCACGGGCGTTTGGCAGGACAGAAGCTGTGGGAATAGTTGATGTTGAGGTTGACGGCGACAGCGAGGACTGAGAGAATACAGTCACGTACCGTGGAACAATGTTCAGGCCAGCAATGAACCCATAATACCACAGGGTCCTGTACAATATGAGACCTATTGTTGCTGCACCTTTTCTAGGTTCAGGTGTGTTTAAAGACACAAATGCTCACTGTTGGGTTACAGTTGCCTCTCGTATTCAGCACAGCAACACACAGTGCGGGTTTGTAGCCTTGGGGCAACGGGTGACACCATGTGGCCTCAGGCTGTCGTGGGCGGCACCGTCTGGGTTTGCGTGAGTGCTCTCTGTGGTGTTCGCAACCAAACACCGACTTTCTCAAAACTCTCTCCATCAGTAGGTGATGCGCCGCTGCACCGGATGCAAGATCACGTGACCACACGCTTCCCACACACACTCACGCAAAGAGCTCACATGACCACACGCTTCCCACACACTCACGCAAAGAGCTCACGTGACCACACGCTTCCCACACACACTCACGCAAAGAGCTCACGTGACCACACGCTTCCCACACACACTCACGCAGAGCTCACGTGACCACATGCTTCCCACACACTCACGCAAAGAGCTCATGTGACCACACGCTTCCCACACACACTCACGCAGAGCTCACGTGACCACACGCTTCCCACACACACGCACACAAAGATCTCACGTGACCACACGCTTCCTGAACACGCTCACACAAAGATCTCACGTGACCACACGCTTCCTGAACACGCTCACACAAAGATCTCATGTGACCACACGCTTCCTGAACATGCTCACACAAAGAGCTCACATGACCACACACTTCCCACACATGCTCACGCAAAGATCTCACGTGACCACACGCTTCCTGAACACGCTCATGTCCCAACAGCAGTGGGAGGTCCAGGGGCATGTGGCAGCCCCAGGGGTCCTGGGTGTTCTACTTAACCTTTCTGTGCCTCAGTTTCTCCCCTCTGAAATGGGGCTGATACCACAGTCTCATTTTCACTGCGGTGATGAGCTGGGGTGCCTGGATTATAGGAAGTGCAGTACATGTGTTGGTTAAATCACTAAAACCATCAGCACCTTTGCCTGACAGGTGAGGAAAGCGAGGCACAAGGAGCTGATTGGCCCGTGATGGCCTCAGAGCTCGTCAGCTAACCCCCACCAGGCTACGCTGCCTCTTCTGGGAGCCTCCAGTCTCCCCAGAACATCTATCCACTGGGGTTAGATTTGTCCAATGCCCCCACCACAATCACAGGAGAGCCTACTTGTCAGCACAGGGCCGGCCACCCTGGCACCAGTTTAGTCCCTAGGGAGGGTCTTTCCCTGGCATCCCGGGGACTGGGCTGTCATTTAAGTTCAGGCCACTGACACCTGCTCATTCATCCCCCCACACCCTCCTTCAAATTTCCTGAGTGTGTAAGCAAACCCCCCACGGCCCTGGACGTGCTCATTCCCGCCAGGGTGATCAGGGGTCCCCATAACTCATCAGGGCAGCCCCCGCCCCAGCAATCCCCACACCTGGAAGTCGCTCATTAAGCCCTCATTAGCCCGTGCTCCACCTCCCACCCCATGGCCGCGGTGAGTTTAGTCTGCAGCAACGACCCAACCACACCAGCTGGGCAACGAGAGCCGCAAGAATGGCGGCACTGTCTACTCTCCACTTTCCCCAGGAAGGCCCGGCCAAAGCATGCACAGGCAGCAGCGCCAGGGGCTCCTGCAGCACCTCAGAGAGACCAGGAATGGGGCGGATTAGCAGGGGTCAAGGGTCTGGGGTGAGGCCACAGTGCATGGAGTGCATGGAGGTTGGGGCACATGTGACCAGCCAGGGTCATAAAACACACACAGTCAGAGCACGGCACTCAGCTGCCGAGGAGGGGGGTGGTGGGGAGGCACGGGCAGGCCTTGGGTGCAGTGAAGAGGGCAGGCAGGAGAGGGAGGCAGCAGGGTGTGGGGGCAGGAGGAGGGGGGCGGTGAGGAGGCACGGGCAGGCCTTGGGTGCAGTGAAGCAGGCGGGCAGGGGAGGGTGGCAGCAGGGTGTGGGGGCAGGAGGAGGGGGGCGGTGAGGAGGCACGGGCAGGCCTTGGGTGCAGTGAAGAGGGCAGGCAGGGGAGGGTGGCAGCAGGGTGTGGGGGCAGGAGGAGGGAGGTGGTGGGGAGTGGGGGCTGGGTCCTGGCTGCCCTGGCTGCCCCCCGACACCTTCCCCAGCTGGTTGGTGCCCAAGGGTGGGTTCATGGGGCAACTGCACCTGCTCCCTTCCACTCTGTCTGCTGTGGCCTGACCAAGTGGGCTGTTTTCTTGCTTTTTTTGTTTGTTGTTTTTTTCTTAAGGAAGAAGAGAATGAATTTAGAAAGCTGTAAACCCCATCTGAGCCTTACACATAGTTCTTCTCTAATTGGATTTTCACCAAGGCCGTGATGGATGTGGAGTCTTGGCTTTCTGACAACATCTTCCAGAGCAGGCTTTCTCTAGAGGGTGGACTGCCTGTGTTCTCCTGGGAGAGAATGCATTTGCTTCCGATGCCTAGGGCACGAAAGAGCTGGACGAAACAACAGAAATGGAGAGGGTGGATTTTCTACCTGGGAAACTCAGCAGGGCACGCTCATATTAGAATTAAGATCTTATAATAAGTGTGCAGATGCGCCTGTTCTAAGGAAATAAAGGGTTCTGCCCTCCTAAGAATTCTGCCCTTGCAAGGGGTGTGAAACCTGCAGAGCTGCTTCCCGGCTTCTTCCTCCAGGAAGCCCTCCATCCTCCTCCAAGCTGTAGACACAGGGCTGGTAAACGGGTAGCCAGGCGCCCCCACAGCCTCCGTGTGGATCCACGGCTGAGAAAGTCCTCCCTGGCCACTCCCGTCTCTGATGACAGAACGTACCATGATGAGAAGCACTGAATTAGGAAGGCAGTGAGGGAAGGTACCCTCCGGGGGCTCGGGGGCTTCTGGACTCCGAGAGCCCCTGCGTCCATTCCTGGTTATTGTGGCCACTTCCCGTCTGGGCAGGAGGACAATCTCTGTACCTGGGAAGTGCAGCCTCCCATGGAGACGGCTCAGAATAATAAGCTGAGTGTCTCCGTGTAGCTCCCGCCCCAGTGCAGAGCTCCTAGTACAGGATGGCAGGTAGTGTCTAAATAGCTATTCACGAGGACATCATCTCCAAGCACCAGGTGGAAACGAGCCTTCCTCCCCCCAGCTGAGAAGCGACAGGCACTTCCCTGTTTACTGAGGACAACAGTCAACCACAGAGCGGCGTGGTGCTCGCAGCTCTTCTGATGTCACAGTTGTGACTGAGCATCACGTCCTAAAGCTTCAGGATGAATGCAACTCCTCTCCACCAAGGGCCGGGGGCAGAGTGAGAAGACACCGGCGCCAGGAGTGGGGAAGAGGGGAGGGGCCGGCAGCTGCCTAAAGAACAGGCCCTGCTGCTGTTTCTGAGCCCCCGAGGGCCCTCTGACCCCAGACACCTTCCCTGCCAGCTGAACACCATTCCAGAGTCAGATCTTGGTTTTGTTTTCTTTCTTTCTTTTAAAAATATTTTATTATAAGGTGAAAAGAAAAGGAGAGTACACTCAGCCTTAGCCGTGGTTGGCCCTTTAGTCTGAAATAGTCTAAATAGTTTAAATTTAACTAGTCTAGATTAGTTTAAAATAGTCAGCTATTTCACCAAGGGCAGGTTTGGACGGTGCAGAGAGAGGAAGAGAGTATCAGAGTGCCCAGTGCCACAGAGAAGGGGTGGCTGGCCAGGGTGCCCATTGCAGGCAGGTGGAAAGGGTGCCCCCAAACAGGCATGATGGGAAGGGCACCCCCAAACAGGAGCGATGGAAAGGGCACCCCCAAACAGGAGCAATGGGTAGGGCACCCCCAAACAGGAGCGATGGAAAGGGCACCCCCAAACAGGAGCAATGGGAAGGGCACCCCCAAACAGGAGCGATGGAAAGGCACCCCCAAACAGGAGCGATGGAAAGGGCATCCCCAAACAGGAGCGGGGGCCTCTGAAGGCAAGTGGCAGCAGCTTCCTAATCCTGGCCCCACGTTGTTCCAAAGGTCCATGAAGTTGACCAAAGGCCACACAGCCACGGGAGACACAGTGGCCACCCTGGGGTGTCTACACCGAAGGCCAAGGGCGTGTGGAGGAAGAGCCGTCTGAGCCGAGGCCTGGGGAGGAGCCAGCAGGCCAAGGAGGCCGAAGAAACCACGCAATGGCATCCATGGCAGGGCAGGTGCGTCATCCGGGCAGGATGCAGAGACACGCCCTTCCACCAACCATCTGAGGAGAACTTGGCACCCACACGATGAGCCCGGCAAGGGCCACGCCAGGAGGCAGTGCACGGGGCAGGGCCTCTGAGCCAGAGAGCAGGAGGAACCTCGGGAGGCCCCTGCCATCCCCCGCTCTGGGTGGGCCTCTCCAGCCAGACTCTGTGCCCCAAGGGCAGGGCTGGGCCTAAGCCACACCTCGGGGTGCACGGGCTGTGGGGGGCCGCACCTGGACACGGAAGGATGACACCGGCCTCCCTATGCCTCTGCTGGGGCCGTGAGTCCCGTGTCATCAGCCTGGCCACTACGCTGCCAGCCTAGCACAGCCTCCAGGGCAGCCATGGTCCAACCTGCCTTCCTAGCCTCAGGGGTATCCCCGAGCATGTGGGAGTGCAGGAAAAGGTACCCCAAGGGGATCCCCACTCACCTCCCGGCCATGACCTACCAGGCACTAGTGCAGCACTGCAGCCACCCCTGGGCCTTACCCACCCCTACCAGCTTCATTGCCTTCCAGGTCCCAGCACCACCAGCTTCATTGCCTTCCAGGCACTCAGCAGCATAAGAGACCTACACACACATACACACACATGTGCACACATACACAGAAGGGGCTGACTCACACGCCACCCCATATACAAGCCCCAGAAGCTGGGTGTCCACTGAGCAGCAGAGATAACCCATCCCAGAGGGCAAGGAGGATCCCTGGGGTCCCTACGAGGACACCTCGCCCAGGTCCCGCCCGCGGTCCCCCACGAGGCCCCTTTGGGAGGGAGGCTGCCCCCTACACCACTCAGTGCTAGAGCTTACCCATGCACCCCCAGCCCTGTGCAACCCTGCCCATGCACCAATGACCCCACTCATCCCTGACCCCGCTCACCCCAACCCCGCTCACCCCTAGCCCCACCAAGTTCTTAAGCAAAAGCTCAGTCTGTGTGCACACAGCAAACACAGCTCTGCCTATATTTTCTCGGGGTTTGGAGCTCACATTGGACACTGGAGGCTCTCCTGAGTGAGTAAGAGCAGCAGCTCAGGCTTTTGAAGGCAAAATGGAATGGACACAGGGCCCAGGAGACACCACCTGGGTGAGAGCAGGGCTCCAGAGCCAGCAGATGGCCGGGGTGGGGGATGCACACCCCCTGCCACCCGCTCCAGCAAACCCGGTCCCCTGACTTGGGTTGTGTCCAGCAATGGCTTTCTGGACTGGAAGGCATAACTGCCAGGAGGAAGGAGTCCCTCTGCAATGTCAGAAACACCAAACACAGGGGAGACCTAACTTCCAGGGCCTGGGGGAAGCTGGGGTGGCCAGGCTGGTGGGAAGGAGATATTAACATTTTCCGAGAAGCCCTTTAACTCTTCCAAATAAACCGAACGAGTACAAACCTCAGCATGGAAGCACATCTTTCTAGAAGCTGGAAAATCAGACTCATCACAAAAGCTCAAGCAAAGTTAATTTTCTCTGACATTTCCTCTTGCGGTTAGTCTTGGAGCCGGCAGGTGGCCAGAGGTGCCCCATTCTTTCCCATAAATGGACGGTCTCTAAGGAATCAAGTCAGGCCCTCATCTCCAAACCCTCATCCCATTTTTCCCCGGCCTGCACGTGGCCGGCTGTGCCCCACGCCTCGCAGGCCTGTCCCCGGCTGTGCCCCGTGCCTCGCAGGCCTGTCCCTGGCCGGCTGTGCCCCGTTCCTCACAGGCCTGTCCCTGGCTGCGCCCCGTGCCTCGCAGGCCTGTCCCTTGGGCAGAGTGGCTCCCTCTCTCCATCAGTCCTTCCTCCATTGCACCGGTGCTCGTGCAGAAGCCAGAGCTCACAGACATCACCCTAGGCACTGAGGATACCAGCTCCCGAACGGACAGATGGACAGATGCTCAGCCTCCTCAGGTGTTAGCCCATGGCCCCCCAGGCTGGATGAGCAGCAGGTCCCTAAGGGGGATGTGGCAGAGGGGACCCCAGCTCCAGCAGGGCCCGCGAGCCGGGTGCCCAGCACAGCACTCACCTGAGCAGCCGTCTCCACCCCGCATTGAGCCCCTCCTGGGGACCGCCCCTTTCCAAAGACGCCCTGGTCATCTTAGATCCCCAGACCCTCTGGAAGGCGACTGCCATGCCTTGAGAACTCGCAGAGGCTGAGGCAGAGCCGTAGGGACCCTGCGAAGCTGCCTGATTCCTTGTGTTCCTGGCAGGGGGATCCACATCATCCTCACCCCACTCCATTTGTGTGACCGGGCACCCAGGAGTGTCCGGGGCCGAGGAAGGGGGTGGGCCTGAGGGAACCCCGACCTGCAGGAATAATCATGGAAGGGGTGGAACAGATGCGGGGGACCCGCGTCCCCACCCTCACCCCCAGTGGCTGAGCCGACACCTGCAGCCAGCGCCTGCATTCCTGTTCACATGGGCTTCTCTGGCCTCTGCACCTGCTTTGCGCCTGTGTGGCAGGTGAACGACCCCAGCCCCCTTGCCTGGCGAGTGGGCCTGTCTGCCGTGGATTCCCCAGCTGCATGGTGCCTCGGGTGCCTGCGGTGGTCCTGGCCCCCCCTCCTCACGTCGGCCACCTCTCTGCTCCAGCGGTGCTTCCTGTGTGTCCTCCCAGTAAACCTCCTGCACCTGACCCCAGTCTCCCCTCTGTCTCAGGGGGCCCACAGGGAGACAGACAACCTCTGGGTTCCCGATGTCTCATCAAGTCCTTTGATACCCCAGGGGAGTGGGGTTGACAGTTTTCCAGGGGAGGATGGAGCTCAACAGAGGGTGTCACCTGCACGAGGTCACCACAGGCTCGACCCCGCAGCCAAGGAAGGCTCTGCAGGAGCCCCGGGAATCCCAACCACAGAACAGGAGCTGCACGCTCTCACTCCACACCCGCCCTCCACCGAGCCGCAGGCCAGAGCCCTGGCTCCGCCATTACTCACGATTATCTCAGATTTACCATTCATTTTACCAGGAGAGAAACTGTGAAAGGAAATTAACATTTCCTTACTCTGCAGCGAGATACTTTCATGGACGCATTCTGAGATTTATTCTTTAATAATGGAAAGGAAACACCCTACTGGTTTCCAATTCGGGGCCTGACAGTTCATCCTATTCCAGGCAGAGAACCGCAAACGCGCTTTCATTTGTTTTGTTTTATTGACTTTGTTGTGTTAACTTTGTTGTGGGAAATGTCAAACATGGTAAACAGAATGAGGTTGAATCATGAACCCGCCCTCCCGGGCCTGCCGTCACAGCTTCCACTGTCAGCCCCCACATCTCACCCACTTGCCCCCGCGCAGTGTTCTCCAAATTATAGTTCTAATATTATCTGGCAAAGTCAAGAATTCCCCAGTGATCCGTTGGCCGATTGACAGTGGAGAGGAGTGGTCTCAGGGGGCTGCCCTCGGCGCTTCTGTTAAAGGAGAAGCTCCCCAGCTCTGGGATGGCCCCTGGGGGTCTCTAGTACACCCCGCCGGGAATGACAGAGCCCCCAGGACTTCAGCGCAGCCTCTGCAGACCCCAGGCCGGGGAAGGAACCGAACACAGGGCTGTTCGGGAGCGTTCAGAGTAGAAACCAGCTGGACCATGGCCCGGGAATGTTTTAAAAGAAGTAAAACTAAGGCCCTAGGATTACATTTCCTCAAACATGTTTTCTTTTCTTTTTTTTTTTTTTTTTTTTTTGAGGTGGAGTCTCGCTCTGTCGCCCAGGCTGGAGTGCAGTGGTGTGATATCGGCTCACTGCAAACTCCGCCTCCCAGGTTCACGCCATTCTCCTGCCTCAGCCTCCCAAGTAGCTGGGATTACAGGCGCCCACCACCACGCCCGGCTAATTTTTTGTATTTTTTAGTAGAGACAGGGTTCCACCATGTTAGCCAGGATGGTCTCGATCTCCTGACCTCATGATCCGCCCGCCTCGGCCTCCTAAAGTGCTGGGATTACAGGCGTGAGCCACCTGCCTCAGCCCAAACATGTTTTCTGAATTGACTGGGCTGTGTAGACAAATCTGTCTGTGGCAACGACGTGCTGTGATGAAGCTAATCATTAGCTGTCACAGGAAGCAGCAAATTATCTCCAGTCGGCTCTTCTCAGACCGAAGCATCTCAGGAACTAATGTCTTTATTATCAAGCCTTGCAATTTCCAGAGAAGACAAGAACCTATTCATGCATGATGCTGTTAGAATTTTCCAACTGGTTACAGAAAATGAAACCGTGGGCTGGACCCCGTCGCTTGCCCGCCATTTCCTGCCTTCACTTGCAGAGTAAGAGGCTCAGGAGCCACTGGTGAGAGACCCCCGGGGGGCGTCTGGAGGGCCCCGCTGGCCACCTGGGTTCCAATGCCCACGCTCACCATGTCTAGCTGCAGGTGACAAAATCCAAGTCAAACCAGCTTGAGGAAAGGCAGGGCGCAGGGCAGGACTCAGGGGCTAAAGCAACACCCCCAGAGCTCTGTGCCTCTTCCATCCCCAGCCTTGCCCACGGCAACCAGTGAGTGGGGCCGCCCTTCCCAGCAAGCCCAGCGAAAGGGCTCTGGGTTCCACACTGGCTGATGCCCGCATCCCCGAGACCCACCCCTGGGGCCTCGGGAATGGGGCCTCTGGTTGCTGGGGGAGGGCCAGCCCATCCCCCAGACCATGAGGGATGGGCTCTCTGTGACCCCACAGAAGGTGCAGGGCTGGGCGGGGCCCCCGTGAGTCTGGGAAGCTAAACCACCACACAACCCCTCCTATGCTTGGGTGCCAGCTGCCCACTGCAGAGCAGGGCTGCCTGGCCGGCTGTGACGGCCAACAAAGAGGCACCAGATTCCCCTCCAGAGGACATGCTTGTGAAACAGAAGTGGCATTTGGAAAGGATTGCAGAGCCAGACTCTGGGATGTGAGGGCTGCTCAGGATGTGGACAGCAAGATTCTTCATTTGGCAATATCCGGCAGCCTCAGCCCTTTTTTAAAGAAAAATAAAATAACAGGTCAACAGGTCTTCTCTCTTAGCCATCAAACCCATTACATATGGGCATATATTTAATATATCATGTACGACTCGTGTGTGTGTGTGTGTGTGTGTGTGTGTGTGTGTGTGTGTGTAGAGGGAGAGGGAGGGAGGGAGGCTGGGCAGGCAGAAACAGGGTGGGTATCAACAGGGGCTATGCGTGTAACAGGATTCAGAGCAATGCAGGCACGCGGCATGCACCAGACTCCAGCACCATACCCATGTGTGCGTGCACAGGCCAAGCATGTGTCCTTTATGAACGTGAGAGAGAAGGTGTGATTTTGGCAGGTCCTGTGGGTTTGCAGGGCGTGTCTGTATTCTAACTGCTCATTTCTACTAGAACACGTTTTCCTTAATTTAATGCTCCTTTTTTCCCTCCAATGATATTTTTAAAAACCAGATTGCAGAGCTGTGCTGGTTGCTAAAAGAGATTCCAACCAGCCGGTGCCCTCCTGTGCCAACGTTTTTGGGTCCCTGCAGAAGCACATGGCTGGAGGCACAGGAATCCCGCAGGCCCCACCCCAGGCTTCCCAGGACTGTAACCAAAAGGGGGTCCACAATGTTCCTAGGCCTGGCGGAGTCACCCCTCAGGTACTCTCAGGGATGCCCGTGAGCAGGGGCGAGAGCCACTCGGGCTGACACCTGCTGTATGTGGAGTCCCTGGAGAAGGTGGTGGCTTCCTCCACACCCTGTGGCTGGTGACAGTGAGAATAAGTTCTCGTCTTAAACCACGCAGCCCACCAACAGCAGTCGCAGGGGAAGCCGCTGCTATGCCCACTCTGGCCAAATGCCAGCCTGCGCTGCCCGAGACACGCCTCCCATCGGCCTGAATATGTGGAACATGTCTGCATCTGGCCCCCCCCAGCCAAGAGTCCCTTAAAATCTGTGGGCTCTTTTATCTCCTCATCTCATTGTTCCCTGAAGGACCGGGGGTGTCCCTGCCAGTGAATGCCTCCTGGCAGGCTCCCTAGGAGCCACCGTCTCAGCTCCGGTTCCCCAGAAGCAGCCCCTCGTGTAAGCATCCCCAAGGCCGAGATGAAGTCCCAGGGTTAAGTGCCAGATGCAGCCGCGCCTCAGCCAGGCCCCCAGGGAGCAAGCTGCAGCTCAGAAGCTGTCCCACCTCCAGGGACCGGGTGGTCCTGCAGCATGCTCTGCCCTGGGGGTGCAGCACCTGGCTGATTTCCACTGTGCTCTGGGTTGAGCAAGGCAGCTCTCAGGACAGTCCCCGACGGTCCTGGCTGCAGCTAGGCTCAAGATGTCCCTGCCCCAGTCCTTGATCCTGTAAAGTGCAGGTTTGATCAAGGTACAGACCTCAAGGCATGAAGGTCTGAGAATATATGAGAAAAAACCAAATTGTTCTTCCTACCCTCACAGCACTGGACACAGCACTCCCAACCCGGAGAGTGGTGATTTTTTCCCAACACCAAGCAGTTCTCCAGCAGATGCCAGCTGGTGTCCTTCAATTCAATTCTGACACTGTCCACCTAGAGATGGCGTCAGACCCCATAGAGTGAGGGCTGAGTCCCACAGGGCTGCGCCCACTTCCGAAGTCAACTGCAAGCCTCAGGGGCTTCTGTCCACACAGCTATAAACCAGGTCCCATGAGCCCCTCCCCAGGCTGGAGTGATTTGTTGCAGCAGCACCGAGGACTTAGGGACACAGGCTCACCGGTTTATTATGAAGGACGTTGCAGGGGACACAGATGACCAGCAGGTGGATACCTGGGGGAGGTCCGGGGGGCCCCGGGTGCAGGAACCTCTGTCCCTCTGCAGTTGGGGCCGCCCTCCTGGCAGGCAGATGTGTCCTCCAACCCCAAAGCTCATCTGCACTGAGTCCTTCTGGGGACTCATGGAGGCTTCAACACACAGGCATGATTGACTACCTCATTGACCATCGGTGATCAACTCAACCTTCAGCCCCTTTTTCTTTCCCGAAGATCAGAGGTTGGGGCAGAAACTTCTAATCATGTGGTTGGTTCCTGTGGCCACCAGCCCCCATCCTGAAGCTGTCCAGGAGCCCCCCAGAGCCACCCCATCAGCTCGAAAAATGCTCCTATCACCCCAGAAATTCCAATGGATTGAGAAGCCCTGGGTGGACGCGGCTATTCCTCGGGAAATTGCAAAGGCTGTAGGAGTTCATTGTTGGGAATTGGGGCCAAAGACCAAGTATCAGAACAAAAGATTCTCCTAGCACACCTATTGGTCAAGAAACTACAAGGGCTATCGTCGCTCTATGTCAGAGACCATTTAAATGCGTATTTATTCTTATATCACAACATGGCAGAAGCTGATCCTGGATGATCTGGGTGGGCCAATTCGATCACAAGTCCTCTGCAGCAGAGAACCGCCTCTGCCTGGCATCAGATGCAGTGGCCAACTGTGGTGCTGGCACCGAGCCCCAGGGCCGGGAGGGGTGGGGCATTCCCACAGAAATCAACAGTAGGGTCCAGTCCTGAGCTTCTCAAGCAGGGTGTTATTCACACCGCGCCCCAGTGCGTCCGTCTGCCATCTGCACCTGCACATGCTCTGCGTCCTGGGCGAGCTCCAGGCTGAGGCACCTTGGGTGGGCTTTCCGGCTGTCCTGCAGGCTCACTCTGGACTTGAGCAGGAACCTGTGGGCAATGTGGGCAGTGCTCTCTTCCTGCTGTGAAGCTGCAGGCATTCCAGGGCCTCCTTGCGCAACGGCAAGATCAGAGAAATAAGGATGCGGCCTCTCAAGGCGTTTCCTTTGATAGAAAGTGTCCATTTTCCATGCTGAATTTCTGGAAGCTTTTGGTTAAGCTGCAGATTCACTTTCCCGGAGCCACACATGTGCCTATCACCTTGTAAGTCCATCCCGTACACGTTTACCAGACCACCCTTATTGCCTCGTTAATCTTCGCTCGTCCACCTGGCAAGGCAGCCAGCATGGTCTTCACCATATCATATTCCAGGCACTGAGACTTGGAGGGGCCATGTTCCCTGCCCAAGGCCCTGGTCAGAAGGGCCTTGACTCCCTGGGTCAAACCCCCACCTCTCTGCACCAGCTGTGAGGCAGGGACAGCGTCCTCCAGGGCCCCCAGGAGGCTCCGGACAGGCAGCCTTTGCTCCCATCAAGGATTGTCCAGAGCAGGATGGCCACCGTCTACCCTGTGGCTGTGCGAGGAGAGGGTGGCTTGGGGTGGGGTGGGTGGGGAGTGGGTGGGGGGTGGGGGTGGGGGTGGGGTGGGGTGTGGGGTGTGGGTGGGGATGGGGTGTGGGGTGTGGGTGGGGTGTGGGGTGTGGGTGGGGTGGGTGTGGGGTGGGGGTGGGGTGTGGGGTGGGGTGTGGGGTGGGGATGGGGTGTGGGGTGTGGGTGGGGTGTGGGTGGGGTGGGGGTGGGATGTGGTGTGGGGGTGGAGTGGGTGGGGGGTGGGGTGGGGGTGGGGTGGGGGGTGGGGTGGGAGTGGAGTGGGTGGGGATGGGTGTGGGGTGGGGGTGGGGTGGGGGTGGGGGGTGGGGTGTGAGGTGGGGTGTGGGTGGGGTGTGGGGTGGGGGTGGGGTGTGGGTGGGGTGGGGGTGGGGGATGGGGTGGGGGTGGAGTGGGTGGGGGGTGGGGTGTGGGGTGGGGGTGGGGTGTGAGGTGGGGTGTGGGGTGGGGGTGGGGTGGGGTGTGGGGTGGGGGTGGGGTGGGTGGGGGGGGTGGGGGGTGGGGGTGTGGGGTGGGGGTGGGGTGGGGTGGGGTGGGGGTGGGTGTAGGGTGTGGGTGGGGTGGGGGTGGAGTGGGGCTGTGGACTGCAGCTGTGCATTATGGCTGTGCAGTGAAGCTTTTGGAATCGGTTGTGGTACTCAAGTTTTTAACTGGCCCGCGTGGACTGTGATGTCCAAACATGACCTGCCCTTTCTGGGGTTTGCCTTAAGTGTCACTGAGGGGAAGAGAAAGTGACTGATGGTGCAGCGAACGGTTCTCCTTTCCCTGAGAAACTCCTGGCCACTTCTCTCCTCATGGGAGGTGGCCTCTGAGCCCCGGCCTGTCCTGCCCGATAAGACAGTCCTGGTTACCTGCTGACCTTGGACCAGGCTGGATGGTCTGTGCTATTGATGGGATTTGTGGTGGGCGTTTTGGGCCACATGGTGTCAGCTGCGCCTCTGGAGGGATCAGAGACCGAGCTGCCACACATGATCGCTTGGCAGAGCCCGTGGGACTGAGTCCCAGCAAAGCCCTGAACTCCAACGCGGGCCATCGGCTCGGGGAGAAGCAAGTGCTGTCAGGCCACCCACTGGGGAGACCAGCAGCCCATGCCTGGGCCCTCCTGGACTCTGCCGGTTCCCTTCACCGATTCTAGCCGGGGCCCCTTCGCTCTAATGAACGGCAACTGTGAGCACAGCAGGTTTGCGGCGCTGCGTGAGCCTTCTAGAGAATCGCGGAGCCTTCTAGAGAATCGAGGAGTCTAAGGGTGGTTTGGGGACACCAGAGCTGCAGGGGGTAAGGCAGTGATTGAAGAAAAATAGAACTCGTCTGATCTGTTCCCCTAAGGATTCAGGCTATTTAATGAGCCAAATAGTCATAAACCGTGTTTGGGGACTGTATGGATAATAGTCTTCTAGTGACTGGCAAAGCCTGCTGCCTGCAGTGCCAGGTGTGGAGCCTTTTGGTCCCTGGTCCTACCACAATGGGCTCTTTATTCCAATAGCTTCCTCCCTCGCCCGGCAAAGGGGCTGGGCTGCTGGGGGGTGAATGCCTGGCCAGTGGTGGGGACGTGTCTTACAGGCAGCACAGAACACACCTGAGAGGATCAAACCATGTGTGGTCTCAACACTGGCCGATGGAGTCAGGGGGTGAGGGAGAATAAGAATACCCGAAAAAATCAGGGAGCTGGGGACAGGGACCGGTGCCTAGACCAACGAGAAGTAATCTCTCATTCCTTATCTAGAAAGCACAGGGGGAGGCGGTGCTCGGGGCCCAGCACCTGTGTACATTATTTTTAGAAAAGTTTTACACTCAATTATCCATGTCAAGCTAAACATAATTCATTATCTGAAAAGAAGATGAGCAACAGTTAGGCATCCCAGCCCATGGTCTGGGCTTCTTCTCCCAGAGAAGTCCTCTGAGACCAGGCTAAGCTGGTGGGGGTTGAAAGAGTAGGTTCTGAAGACATAGAAGTGCGGGGATTGGGGGGTGATTGAGTGGAGAGGGAGAGCTGGGCCCAGCCTTCAGGGAGCATGCAGTCCAACCGGCAAGGCGCTGGGTACAACACTGGGTACAGCAAAGGGCTCCTTCCTCATCCCGCAGCCTGAGGAGATGCGCCTGGTGACTTTATATGGGGAGGGGGAGCAGCCAGGGAGGGGCCCCGAGGGGAGACCCCACACTCTGTCCTTCAGGGGCCTGCCCGAGAGGCTGACCTCTCTCCTGGGCTTGGCTGCTCTGCTCTGTCGTGCCCTGGATCGGATGCCCGTGTCCTGGTCTTCTGCCCACTGGACTCAATTTCCCCTGACAGGAGAGCAGGGTATTAGGGCCTGCCCTCCAGGTATCCTCATCCCCCAGGAGGTGAATAAATGATGGAGGTGTCTCCTAAATTCACAGATGACTATCCCAGGACATCGGGGCACATGGCAAAAACCCAAGTCAAACAGCTCGAGAGAATAAAGGTTCCATGGGACTGAAAGTCCAAGAGGCAGCAGGGGCTGGCCAGGGCCTCAAATGGTGTCCTCAGGAAGCTGCAGTCTCCATTTGACTCCAGGAATGGCCCCAGGAGGGTGGGGGTCCCAGGAGGGCAGGAGTCCTGGGAAGGCATGGGGTTCAGACCCAGAGAGGGGCTCTGTAATCAAATGCATGCCTGTGGCTCCTCCAAGTTCCTGCATTGGGACCCCAGCCCCTGTTCCTCCAAGTTCCTGTATTGGAACCCCAGCCCCTGTTCCTCCAAGTTCCTGCATTGGAATCCCAGCCCCTGTTCCTCCAAGTTCCTGCATTGGAATCCCAGCCCCTGTTCCTCCAAGTTCCTGCATTGGAATTCCAGCCCCCCAGGCAAAGATGTGAGAGGTGGGGCCTTTGGGAGGGGATTTGGTGGTGAAGGTGGGGCCCTCATGAATGGGATTAGTGCCCTTACACAAAGGTCCCCAAGGAGCTCCCTCACCCCTCCCACCGCAGGAGGACGCAGCAAGAAGGCGCCCTCGGTAAACCAGGAAACAGGCCCTCGGCAGACCCTGAATCTTCCCTTGATCTTGGCCTTGCAACTCCCAGGCTGTGAGAAGGGATCTCTGTTGTTTAGGAGCTCTGCCCATCCTCTGGTGTTGTGTGTCAGCACCCCGAGTGGACTGGGACAGGCCCCCGAGTGGACTGGGACAGGCACCCCGAGTGGACTGGGACAGGCCCCCGAGTGGACTGGGACAGGCACCCCGAGTGGACTGGGACAGGCTCCCGAGTGGACTGGGACAGGCACCCCGAGTGGACTGGGACAGGCTCCCGAGTGGACTGGGACAGGCACCCCGAGTGGACTGGGACAGGCTCCCGAGTGGACTGGGACAGGCACCCCGAGTGGACTGGGACAGGCTCCCGAGTGGACTGAGACAGGCTCCCGAGTGGACTGAGACAGGCTCCCTCTCTCTTGCTGCTGGGATGTCTCCCCGGGAGCTTGTGTCTCTCGCGACTTGGGGTGAAGGGGAGGGAGGATTCAGAGGCGGCCGGTGGACCAGCCCTGGCTGTGTCCGTGGCTCACGGGAGCCCAGACTTGCTGTGGGGACTGGGCTTGGCGTCCCCAGGCTGGCGAGGCCCACGCTGGCACCTCTGTGGACCCTGGCGAGGCCCACGCTGGCACCTCTGTGGACCCTGGCGAGGCCCACGCTGGCACCTCTGTGGACCCTGGCGAGGCCCACGCTGGCACCTCTGTGGACCCTCTGCTCTCTGCGAGGGTCATGGAGAGAGTGGGCCACCCTCGGTGAGCCGGGCACCTGCCCTCAGCCCCTCTTGCCCCCGGAGTTCCTTTCCCTTTGGCATGGCCTCACATTGTTAAAGAAAGCGTCTCGAACGGGCCTTTGCAGCTCCAAGGCGAGAATGACAAAGGAGGAACCGTTTCAAGGTTTTGCTTTTGGAACTCCTAAGAAGCGACTACAAAATGGAAGACATTTTTCCTATTTCAATATTTCTGAGCAGGGAGGACTCCTGACTGCGGATAAAGGCATACGCTTTGGATCTCTGGAGACGCAGAAGTCATGTTTATGCAAACTCCATCCTTAGCCCAAGGAGGAAAGAAGCCTGGGAGACAGGGAAGATGCCCGCGCCACGGCGCCCGGTCCTGCCTTTCCCAGAGGGCAGCCACGCAGAAGGAAGGACGGGCATGACGAGACCCTCAGCTTCCTGCTCCAACTCCAACCCCACCTCGCGCGTCTCCTCATCCCCTCCAGGCTGGGGGGCCGGGCTGCTGAGCCTTCAAGAGAATGCAAGAGCTGCCCGTCCCTTCTCTCCTGACAATAAATGGAAGATTAATGTTAGCCGAATGCAACCCTTTTAGCTTTACGTCGCCTAATGTGCTCACAAGCATGCCTGGAAAGTTAATCACAAATTGGTGCATTTATAAGAGCCATAAGCCCGCAGCTTCTGGGTGAGAGCAGACAAAATGCTACTTCTTTTTTGCAGATGGAACAGATGGGCTGGCTTGGCCCTCCGCATTGCGTGTGTTGCCTGTATGTTGTCTTTTTCCCAAAAGCAAATTGCAAAAAGAAAATGGCTTTCTGCTGGGGGCCCAGCAATTAGGAAACCTCCTTCCAGCAGAAGGAGGCAGAGAGTGGGGCCAGGGAGGGCAATGAGGAGAAAAGGGAACAGGCTTAGGGGGCTGGGGGCTGCTATTCATCAGTTTCAAACCTTCTGGTCCAGAGAAATCGGTGGGAACATCACAGGAAATTCTAAGGGACACTCTCTGTGTCCATCGGCCTGAGGTGCGTGTCATAGCAAGCCCTTCCCAGGAATAATTTCTAGGAAACTGGGCTGCATTGAAACATGTCTTGGAAATGGATCTTCTTTCCTCAGAAGATAATCTACCTCATTCCCTGTTTCCTCCAAAACATCAGCTTTCTTTGTGTGTCTCTTGGCTGATTTCTTTAAAGTTGCTGATGGGTTTCACAATCCAAGGTGACTCCAGGCCTTCTCTGCTTCACCCTTCCACACAGTTCTGCTCAGCAGGCCTGGAAAGGCGCACGGTGAGATTGCTGGGTGGACAGGAGTCAGGGCTGTGCTTCTGCGAGGAGTCAAGTCAGAGCTGTGGCAACGAGTGCCCCCACCTTCCTCTCCCCCCAACACCCCATGCCTGCTGCCTCAGGCAGGGTCCCAGAGCCACCAGCCCTGACCCAGGACCCAGGTTGAATGCGCAGCGTCTTCCACTAGCTCCAGGAATAAAACTCCATGTCACAGGCACAGAGGTCCAGGAGGGAGCCGCATCCCTAACCCCGCTGTCTTCTGGCCTCGGGCCATACACTGGCCCAACCCCCTCCTGCCCGCCACCGTTCCTGCTCACACACCACATTACAGGACTCGGTGAACGTGTCCTCCTTGGACAAGTCTTCCCAATCTGCCCCACCTCCGCCAGTTCCCCCAGACATCCAGTGCTCTCCTCGTGAACATGATTGCTGTAGCAGCCCTGCCTGTCACCTGGCATGGAGGCACTCAGTGGGCTGGGCAGGCAGGAGTCCCAAGAGCCAGCAAGGTGCCAGCAGGGACGTCAGGGTGCAGAGCAGGGACGTCAGGGTGCAGGGCAGGGACGTTGGGGCGCAGGGCACTACAGTGCAGGATGCAAGGGTGCAGGGTGCCGGGATGCAGGGCAGGGATGTCGAGGTGCAGGGCGCTACAGTGCAGGATGCCAGGGTGCAGGTGCCGGGATGCAGGGTGCCAGTCCTTGCTCCTGTTCACAGTCCAGCAAGCTGGGGAGGGACGTGGAGCTTCGTGGGCAAGGTTTCTCCCTAACTGTGCCTCCCGCTGCTCTACATGGAGAGCCGCTCTCCAGGCCCCACCTCCTGGACACCCACCTCCAGGTGCAGAGCAGCTGCAACCACCTGGACTGTGGCCTCTGCCTGCTCTGTCCTTGTCCCGGGCTGGCCTGTCCTAAGAGGCCCCGTCTGTCCTCACTCCCCGCAGCACAGCTTGAGACACCAGAGCTGGACAGGAGAGGAGTGGTCTCCGAGCCGTGTGGAGCCGGGCTCTGGTCCCGAGCGCCTTCTGCTTGGAGGTGAAGGCCAGGATGGGTGCAGCCAGGGTGGGCAGAGGGAGCCTGGGGGACCCTGGGCCCTTGGTGCTGTCTTAGAGGGGAGAGGTCTAGTGCCAGGGTGGACAGAGGGAGCCTGGGGGACCCTGGGCCCTTCGTGCTGTCTTGGAGGGGAGAGGTCTGGTGCAAGGCAGGGACTGGGCCCCAGCAGCCTCTTCCCACCTCCCCAGCCCACTTCAGCCATCCTTCATTCACTCACCATTCAGCCAGGCTCTCTGGACACAGCCAGTGTGGGATGCTCACAGCTGGCCTGCTGTGAGGACAGCACCGTGGCTCCCCGTGTGTCCAATGTGCCAGACCCTCTCAGGCGGCCATCGCTCTGCTTCTCCTTCTGCCTCTCTCTCCCACATTTAAGGACCTTTGTGACTCCTCTGGGCCCAGCACAGCCTCCCCATTTCACGGCTGATGAGCTGCCTTAATCCGCCTGCCCCCGAATCCCCTTTGGCAGGCACCCCAACAAATTCATCGGTTCTAGGGAGTCTGGCATGAACATCCTTGGGGTCTTTACTCTGCCCGCCACGTGGGCTTCCCCATCTCATCCACACCCATGAATGTGAGGCACAATTCACATCCCCATACTTCAGATGAGGAAACTGAAGCTCAGGGTCACCTAAGGTCACTCACTTTGGAGGTGGCAGAGCCAAGATTTGAAGCCCCTGGGTCGGACTGCAGATCCCGAGCCCTCTGCCTGGCCAGGTGGAGCAGAGTCTCATTCACATTGAGAAACCAACCGCAAGCAGGAGGAGACGTTCCCCGGAGCTGCAGCCGGGGGAGAGGGTCCCCGGAGCTCCAGCCAGGAGACGGCTCTGTACATCTAAGCAGAGAGAACACAAAGCATGGCGGGGCAGGCAGAGGACACCCTCCTCCCTCCCTGCTGGGCACAGCCTTCTTTGCCAGGTGCATGCCAGCCCTGGGGAGAGGAGATAGAGCCTCCTGCGGGGCCTCAGAGCAAAGACAGGAGATGAGCCTGGGAAGGCCTGCTCCTGCCAACGAGGACCCTCTGAGACCCTGGGTCTGGGAGCCCAACACGCATGCAGGTATACACACATGCGCACACACACATGTGCACACACACAGACCTTGTGGACAGCAGGCGGTTCACAGGAAGACTTGGGGGTGCTGGAATCCAGGCGAGGGGAGAAGCTGAGCAGGTGAAGTGCCAGCTGTTCCCTCCAGGTGTTCACGATTCGCTCAACACACATCTCCCTGTCCCCTGGGTGCCAAGCCTGTGCCAGATCCCCACAGAGCCAGGCAGAAGGTAGATGGCTCTTGGGGGCACGAAAATTAAGGGAACTTGGCCGCTTTTGCCCACTAGGTGTGAGCCCTTGAGCCAAGGGCTCACCAGGAGGCTCTGGCCTCCAGGCAGATGGCAGAGACACACTTGTTGACATATGTTTGACGACTGCGTGAGTCAGACCATCCGGCTGAATCAGAGCCCGGAGGAAATACATGATTGAAAACCAGGCACGTTACAGAGCAGCCAGCTCTCCATGGAACCATGTCAGGTTTGAATTAGAAGATTCTTGGCTTCTTAGCTGTGGGAGGAGAAGGAACCCTGGATGATTTGGGATTTGGAGGGAGTGGTGAGACCTGGTCCCAGCGGGGGAGACCTGGGCTGGGGGGTCAACGGAGCAGGAGAGAACATGGGAAGGGAGGGAAGCTGCAAGAGCAAACTCCCACAGCACACAGCCAGGGTGACCCTCAGCCCCAACTGCTTGAGACTAAGAGGGCTCCAGCTCCCAGGTCTCTGGACTTGCTGTTTTAAAACCTCGAAAGTCCCAGGAAAACCAGAGTGAGTTGTTTGTCCTACCCCGAGCCTCCCAGCCTGCCAGTGCCATCTTACTCAGGCAACCTGCGGGCACCATGAAACAGCCATCCCAGCTCACCTGAGGCCCAAAACTGGATTGCCGAGTGTCTATAACGCTGACAGGGACCTCACATAACTCTGGTGGCCAATCGCTCTCCATCCTCAGCCTAGCCCACAAGACAGCCACGGCAACGCCCCGAGCGTGTCCCCACTTGGGCAAAGGCGGAGTGTGTGACCCTCCTCCAGGCCATCCTTCTCCCACCCAGCGTCTCCAGCTGCCCTGCAGCCACCAGGGTGAGCCCTAGCCTCTGTGTGGAATGAAGTGTGTGCACATCACAGGAGGCTCACAGCAGCCTGGTGACCTAGGGGCCACGTCATGCATTTCACACACAGGGAACTGGGGGTCCAGGCCTGGTGAAGCTGGGATTTGAAACCACCTCCTCTCCAGCCTGTCACCCCGACCTGCCCTTAGCATCCCTGGCCTTCCCAGGGCCTATCCCATGCAGCAGCCGCTGCGCTTGTGGGGAGCCACGCCCGCTTCCTCTTCTGGTTCTTCCCTGAGAACACAGCTCATGTTTCCAGAAAGCTGGCCAAGGTCCAAGGGGCGGCCTGGGAACGTGAGGGACAAGGATGCCGATGACTGAGGCTTGATCGGCCTGTAGCGCAGCCCCCAGAATCTGCCAACAGCCCCAGAGATGCCTGGAGCGCAGCCAGCGTGAGGCTGGAAAGCAGCTCCGCCCTCCTTGCCGGCCTGTGAACACTCGCTGTGCGTACACATGTGCAGGTGCCGCTCTGTTTTTAAAGATCCTCCTTGGAACACTGTCCGTCCTGGAACACGTGCAATTTCCATGCTGTGGGTGGGAAAATCCATAGCCAAGCTCTACCGATTATGTTTATTACTTATCTTCTGTGCCTCTAACACGTCCACGTTTCTGCCCCACCCGCCTTCGTCCTCATAGGAAACCAACTACTGCTGCCACTGAAATAATAAATGCCTGTTGTTTTAAGCCACTGAGTGTGGGGGCATTTCATTATGTAGCAATAGATAACTGATGTAGGTGTTATTGTCAACTTAATTTTTTCAATTTTAATAAGAAGGCTTCCTGCTAGCAAGAGTCACCCAACAGTGGTTGGGGGCCTGAGGGAAGAGAAGGTTGGAGGCTGGAGAGATGGTGGCTCTCCTACATTTGGAAGCCTGAAACCTGCTGCGAACCAGTGACGGGTTTTACACATCCTGCTGGCATGGTCTCATCCTGTTCACCATCGCATCTGCTCCACTAGTGCAACACAAACCCACTGAGCGCCAACTACGTGCCAGGCAGCGTTGGAGGGACTCAGGGTAAGCTAGCCAATGAAACAAGCAGGGACCCCCACCCATGCCGGGCAGCGTTGGAGGGACTCAGGGTAAGCTAGCCAATGAAACAAGCAGGGACCCCCACCCGTGCCGGGCAGCGTTGGAGGGACTCAGGGTAAGCTAGCCAATGAAACAAGCAGGGACCCCCACCCGTGCCGGGCAGCGTTGGAGGGACTCAGGGTAAGCTAGCCAATGAAACAAGCAGGGACCCCCACCCGTGCCGGGCAGCATTGGAGGGACTCAGGGTAAGCTAGCCAATGAAACAAGCAGGGACCCCCACCCTTGGGAGCGTGCTTCCAAGGACCTCTCGTGTGGTGACTCGACATGATTGTCACCCCAGGCACAGATGACTACCTTGCTTGGTAATAAGGACATGACCTTGCTCACACCACTCAGGAAATCACAGAAAGCCGGACTGTCCCCAGCACGCTGGCTGCCCCAGTTCAGCACTCCTGCTGCACCCGAGAATCACAGCCGTGTCCATGGACCTCAGTCCTCGCTGCCCATGGGACCGGCCGGCTCCTCAACAGGCAGCATTGGGAGTGTTGGGATTGGGGCAGCAGGTCCCCAAGGCTCTCCAGCTTGCAGGAGACACTCGCCCCCGGAGCTGTGCCCCCCACAAAGCTGTGCCCGGCTTCACGTGTCAGTGAAGGCATCTGGTTGGCCAAGGGTGTGGCTGCATCACCAATGGGCATGACCGGACCTGGCCTGGCCCTTCCCAAGCACCTCACCGGCACTTTCTTTAAAGAGTCTCAGCTGTTTAGGAAGGGCGTCTGTCTGCAGAAATCAGAAGAGAAAGGGGCAAGCAACGTGGAGTTCAAAGCTTCCAGCTGCTGAGCCATCCGGTTTGCGAGTGCACGGAGGAGCTCAGAATGGCCGAGCGGCGTGGCTGCCAGGGGTCCCCGCCGGAGGCCCGCCATCTGCCTTGTGTAGAACAAGGCCTTCCAACTGGCATTTTTTTTCCTATGTGGTTTTAAGCAAATGCTCCATCACAATATTTGCACTAAGTTGCCTTTTATGACTTTTTAAGCTCCCAGGCTAACTCAAAGATAAATCTTTGAAAATAAGGGCAGCTTAGCCAAAAGGTCAGGGGTTTAAAAACCAAACAATGAGCTTAGGCAGAGGGAGAGCACAATCGCTGCCTCCTCCTGCTTTGGCTGGCAGAGGGACAGACTCCAGTGGCTATTGCTGTGGACTTCCTCTTTGTGGGGGTCTCGACAGAGGCGCCTGATGGCCCAGCCCGTGGTCAGGCCCTAGTGTTACCAAGACAGTGGTGAGTGCCTGGACCTGATACTGTCCGGCACCTGTACTCCCTGGCATGGCATGGACACTAAGGTCCCCGCCCAAACCTCTGTACTTGGCCGGGCGCGGTGGCTCATGCCTGTAATCCCAGCACTTTGGGAGACCGAGGCGGGTGGATCACGAGGTCAGGAGATCGAGACCATCCTGGCTAACATGGTGAAATCCCGTCTCTACTAAAAATACAAAAAAATTAGCTGGGTGTCGTGGCGAGCACCTGTAGTCCCAGCTACTCGGGAGGCTGAGGCAGGAAAATGGCGAGAACCTGGGAGGCGGAGCTTGCAGTGAGCCAAGATCGCACCACTGCCCTCAAGCCTGGGCGACAGAGCGAGACTCCATCTCAAAAAATAAAAAAAATAAAAAAATAAAAAAACCTCTGTACTTAACTGGTGAATCGTGCCTTCCAGAGGACAAATCTGGCCTACTCCAGCCTATTCTAGTTGGATGGAACACCTCACCTCACACCCGACAGCCCATTCAACCTCGTTCATTCCCCGTGGAGACCCATCAGTAACAGCCCTGCCCTTCATTCAGCCGCTATTCCCATTTTACAGACGACTCAATCGAGGCACAGAGACGCTAAGGACACTCGCCCAAATGTGAAGTAGCAGGGCCAACGTTCAAATCGTATCTGCTGGCTTCTGAGCCTGCTGTTCTGGCTTCCAGCAAAGGGATCACTGGCGTTTCCTTTGATGCTGAGATTTCTAAGCTCTGATGTTTGTGACCTGCAGCCGCCTGACAAGAGTATCAGGCTTCGGCTGAACAGAGAAGCCCAAAGCAGGGCAAGAACGGACGAATAAGCACAGAGTCCCGCAGCTAGCCATCGGCTCAGAAGCCTTGAATTCTCCTAGCTGGGCGGAGCGGGGAGGGGGTTCCTCAGACTCCCACTTCCCTCAACACCCTGCGACCCCCACCCCAGCTGGCCCATGTTTCCTGCTCCCAGGACAACAGGCGCAGCCAGCGATGTGCACAAAGGCCAGGCTGGTTCCCCCGGCTGCACTCGAGCAGCTTCTCCCAGCCCTGCACACATGGAGCAGCAGCTCTACCCAACCTTTCCCAGGGGTTCTGGGGAGGAAGGAGCAGAGGAGGGGGCGGGGAGGGCCTACAGAAGGGACAGTAGTGCCCTGGGGACCCCTGGGCAACCCAGACATGGGGGGGCAAGCTTGTGCCTAGCCACCTATGCCAGTGCCACCAGGCGCTGGGGCGGGACACGGAAAGGACAAGAATCTTGCCCTCACCTGGCTCCCGAGCCAGGGGCAGGGGCACCCTGTGAGGACGCTCAGAGGGGGAGGGAGTGTGCAAAGCCTGAAGGGCCTGGGAGGATGCGTGCTGGGGCTGCCCCTCCCAAATCCTGCTGGGGCGCAGGCTCTCAGGGTGACTTCTGATGACAAATCCAGGCAGTAATAAGGGGCCCAGGGGGTCACATCCCATAGCGTCATGAGACCAGCCCAGGGTGCAGGGTGCAGGGCCCTGAGTGGGGAGGGTGCTGTTCTGGGCACTTGCTTTCTGCCCTCCCTCATTCACCCCTCCCCAGACTTTGATGAAACCATCTGTGGCTCCCGGCCTCTGCAGAACCCAGCCCCTCAGCTCCTCAGCCGCTGCAGGTCTCCCTCGGTACTGCCTCACGCCATCCTGCCCCAGGTGATAACTATGACCTGAGCCCCCACCATTCCCACTGGGCATATCCCAGAAATACGCATTCACAGAACAGGCACGCCCATGACTGCGGCCAGATTTTTAAAGGAATCACAAGAAATGTAATCTCCAGTGGTCCTAGAGCCCCCTGGGCACCCAGCTTCTAGCACCCTGTGGACACCCAGGAGTGGGGGTCGGCCCAACCAGCTGCGCAGCCGCCCAGCCCTGCCAGCGTGGAGCTTCCTCCCTCCCTGCCCTCCGGATACACCCTCACCCCAACTGAGCAAGCCCAGGGTTGGGGGAGGTGCATAGTTCCCTTGCCAGCCGGTGCGAGAAATTGCGGAGAACAGGGAAGAGGGTGGCAGGAAGGGTCCGGTGCACGATACCCGCCGCGCCCGCTCGGAATCCTGGTTCCCTGGAGCGCTCACCCCAGCCCGCCCTGCCCCGGGGAACGCGAGGGGGCGACCCGCCAGGCTGCACCCGGGCGGGGCAGGGATGGCGGAGGGGGCTGCCTCCCTCCTCCGCCGCCACCCCCCACTGCTGGGCGCGCCGCGCGGCCGCCGGCTCCGTGGAGACGCGCAGAGCCGGGAGGGCACGGGCGCGACGGGAGGTGTGCGGGGCTGGGGTGCGCGGAGAGCGCGAGGGAGGAGATTCTGAGCGGGGGAGGGGAGGGCGCCGGGGCAGCAGTGCGTGCGCTCCTCCCGGCGCCACAAGCTCGCCCCGCGCAGCCCTAGCCGGGCTGGGCGCTGTCCTCGGGGGCCTGGGGAACCGCGCGGTTTGGAGATCGGAGGCACCTGAAACCCGTGGCAAGCGCCGAGCCGGGAGACAGCCCGAGGAACCACGGGGTCTGGAGCCAGGAGCCGGAAGCTGGGAGTCCGGAGGAGCGCGGAGCCCGGAGCCCGGAGCGCGGAGCCCGGAGCCCGGAGCCCGGAGCCTGGAGCCCGGAGCGGCGCGTCTGGGTCTGGCGCTTCCCGACTGGACGGCGCGCCCGCTGGTCTTCGCCACGCGCCCTCCCCTGGGCTCCAGTTCATCGGTCCTCGCCTGAGACGCGCCCACTCCCGCCCGGACTTCCAGCCCCGGAGGCGCCGGACAGAGCCGCGGACTCCAGCGCCCACCATGCGCCTCAACAGCTCCGCGCCGGGAACCCCGGGCACGCCGACCGCCGACCCCTTCCAGCGGGCGCAGGCCGGACTGGAGGCGGCGCTGCTGGCCCCGGGCTTCGGCAACGCTTCGGGCAACGCGTCGGAGCGCGTCCTGGCGGCACCCAGCAGCGAGCTGGACGTGAACACCGACATCTACTCCAAGGTGCTGGTGACCGCCGTGTACCTGGCGCTCTTCGTGGTGGGCACGGTGGGCAACACGGTGACGGCGTTCACGCTGGCGCGGAAGAAGTCGCTGCAGAGCCTGCAGAGCACGGTGCATTATCACTTGGGCAGCCTGGCGCTGTCCGACCTGCTCACCCTGCTGCTGGCCATGCCCGTGGAGCTGTACAACTTCATCTGGGTGCACCACCCCTGGGCCTTCGGTGACGCCGGCTGCCGCGGCTACTACTTCCTGCGCGACGCCTGCACCTATGCCACGGCCCTCAACGTGGCCAGCCTGAGTGTGGAGCGCTACCTGGCCATCTGCCACCCCTTCAAGGCCAAGACCCTCATGTCCCGAAGCCGCACCAAGAAGTTCATCAGCGCCATCTGGCTCGCCTCGGCCCTGCTGGCGGTGCCTATGCTGTTTACCATGGGCGAGCAGAACCGCAGCGCCGACGGCCAGCACGCCGGCGGCCTGGTGTGCACCCCCACCATCCACACCGCCACCGTCAAGGTCGTCATACAGGTGAGCCTCAGTAACCAGCCCCGGGGCTCCCCTCTCCTTCACCCCAAAAGCAGTGCCAGTGGTGTGCCTTCTGGGTAGGGAGTGGGAGAGATGTCACAGAGACAGTCTACTCCTGCGAGGCTGGGAATGCGGTTGGGGCAGCTTGGGGGCAGCTCCAGAGTTGCCAGGCTCAGCCCCTATCTTCTCCCCTCCTGTTGAGGGGATGGAGCCCCTGCCTGTGACCTCTCTGGTGTGGGTGGCTGGGCCTTGGATGTCTCCGAATTCCTTAAGACCTAATGGAAACGTGCGCTGGCACCTGCGTCTCCAAAGGAAGAGTAACACTTTCATCAGCTTCTCAAAAGACTTTGTGCCCCCAACAGGTGACGTTCCTTCCTCTGCAGAGAAGCCCCCAGACTGGCTCTGCCGGTGCCTCCCAGCTGCCTGCCCTGACCCAAACTTGGGAGTCAGAGCAGAACCTGATGCCGTCTTGGGCCAGTTCCTAGTTTAGCCTCAGCTTTCCCATCGGTGTGATGGGGTAGCCATAGCATTGCCCTCAGAAGGTAGAGCATTCGAGAGAGAACGCGTGGGAAGTGTTTGCATGGCCTCTGACACGTAGAAGCGTTCACAGGTACTATTATTGCTGGATGGTGGGGACGATGTTTCTGCAGGGAAGGTTGTGAGGATCTGCGTGTGGCGGCGGTGTTGTGGTGAGGTGTGTAAAACTGGAGCCGAGTGACTAAGGGCCCTCCAACGGTCTGAGCAAAGCGCCGTGGGAATGCGGGTGGGAAGCCCCCTTGGGAATCAATTTGGCTGAGGTTCGTGGCACAGGGGGTTCCAGTGCTGGAGGGGAGGGCTGATCAAACCAAAGCCCGGAGCAGGAGGCTGGTGTCCAGGGAGGAAGTCAGGGCCGGTTGCACTTTGAAAGGCATCTTGGACATGAGCAGCCTTAGAAGTGTGGGGTTTCCTCCGTTTCTGGTGGGCTAAGGAAGCCAGAGGGTGAAGGATCCGGGCAGAGTCGCCCACCTCTGTCCAGCTAAAGGGGCCAGGGTGGCTGGCTGTCCCCCCTGGCTCCCCACACACCAGCATCGGCAGCCTCCCAGCTAAGCTTCTGTAGTTGCCTGGGCACCCTGTGTATGCCAGTATGCCCGGTGGGGGTGGGGTCAGCAGTACCGGGCAGGGCGTCACCTGCCTGTCACTCCCTAGGCCCTAACTGACCCTTCACTGGCCACCACCCAGGTGGGCTGGGGGGTGGAGGGGGTTAGAACTGAGCTCCCAGTCTCCCCGGCTGCACATAGAACTGGTGGCTACAGGTGTCCCCTCTCCGGGAGGCCCCTCCCACAGATAGCAGGCAGTGAGTCAGGGCTGCTTTGCCTTAGCGGCGAGAGTCCCTCCCCTCACCAGAGGCAGAAGTAGGCACGGCCCGTGGGGTAAACACAGTGAGAAATGACCTCTCCCTCCCTTTGAGGCTTCATCTGCTCTCCCCAAGCTCCTGTCGTTGATTGGCGTTGGCCAGGGGGAACCTCTCCCCAGTCCACGTGGAGGGGCCCCAGGGGCGACAGCCACTCAGTCCTTCAGAAGGTGGCCAGTGGAGGGGTCAGCGCTGTCACTGCCCACCCAGGAGGTGCCCCCGCTCAGACCCCCGATCCCCCTGCTCCCCTGGCAAAAGGCCAGGAGCTCACCAGCCTCCTGCAATCCTCAAAAACAAACAGCCGAAAAGCACACGGGCGTGAGGACAGCTCGGCTCCGCCCCCCGGAAAGTGTCCTCCCCTGCGTGCGTGGGCTCTCTGCTGGGTACTTGGGATTGGGCACCTGTGGGACATCACTTTGCCTCCCAAAGCACCACCTGCCCAGCCTTGTTGCTCAGAGGCTGCGAGGCAGATTTGGCCAAGTCACGCTACGGCCGGCCACAGGCACTCGTCCAATCTCAGAGGCCTGTGATGCATCAACTCTAGGACAGCGGCCCCACGCCCTGCAGACGCCATGCTGGCCGAGCGTTGCTGAATGCACCCTTGGAAAACGTAGTTTCCATTTTTCTTTAAAGGCTCAGCTGCGTGCCTGGGAGCGGCTGATTACAAGGGTGCTCCTCCATCCGATGCTGATGACCTGGGGCTTTCCAGGGCCCCGATGCCAGCTGCTTTGTGTGCTCGAAAAGAACATTCCTCGTAGGAGAGGCCTTGGCTTCCCCGACCCCTGCCCTGCCATTTGTCATTTTGTGAGAGGTTTCCCCAGAATTAGGGGGTTTACGGTCCCCACGTGGGCTTCTGGGCCATTGGCAGATCTGGGCAAACATCCACGGTTTTCAAACGGTGATGTCTGGCTGAAGAGGGGCTGGATACCCTGAGCTAAGTGTCTCCCTCTCAGTGACCACGTTTGGAAGTGTTGGGGCAGTGGCCAATCAAATGGCCCCTCTTTCCAAAACAGGGGTCCTTTCCTGCCCCAGCATCTCCTACGAAATTTTGGCCTGGGCACTTGCAAACAGAAATTGTGTTTAGAAATGAGGTGGTTTGGTGATAACACTCTGGAGCAACTTACAAATAATCCTCTCTGAAGCCAGCTGGGCATTTTCCTAGTGTGTAGCTGGGGCTGGGAATCCAGGCCAGCAGGCAGGACCTGGTGCCCAGGACCCTCCCAAAGGCCCCAGACCTGGCCCCGGTGCCAGCAGGGTGACTGGGAGGAGGTGGGGGGGGACTCAGGGACCTACGGGTGCCCCTGGGTTCCCCTGGACTGTCCTACCCCTCCTCTAACCCACCCGCACACGTGGCCCCACACGGGCAGATGGCCCTTGCTTCCTGGATGGTCCCCCACGGCCCAGGCCCAACCTCCAGCTCAGCTTTGACCTCGGCTGTGACAGGGTCCCGGTGGCACAGGCTCTGTGTGGCAGGGCTCAGGGCTGATGGCCCAAACGGTGGGTCATCAGAGTCCCATGCTCATCCATCCGCGGCGTGTATACTCAACGTGTGCACACGTGTGTGTCCAGAGGCCCACAGTGGCAGGGGTCTGGGACTTCAGGTGTCCGATTCAAATCGGATGAGGTGGCTGCAGCCTTTGAAACAGTTTTAGAGACCCGCCCCTGACCATGGCCACACATGAAAGCAAATCCTCCCAGCCTCACAGGCACGAGTCCATTAGACCCTTCTGAGCAGCCGTGAGGACTCCTTTCATCATTACCATTTTCTGCACCGAGGGAGTCCTGCTCCTGCAGGCTCAGCCTCCCTGCCTCCTGCTTTGTTTTCTCTGTAAGCCTTCTTCATATTGAGTACAAACAGCAGTGCTCTTTGCTGGGTTAGACCCCAACTCAGAGGGCACCTGCTCCCTCCCAGGGGCAGACAGATCACAGGGCGACTTGGCTCCTACAAGCCCTGCTCCAGAGGCGTCCAGGAGCAGACAGATCACGGGGCGACTTGGCGAACACCCCAGCCGTTCAGGACTGGCAGAATTCCGGGAAAGGAGAGGCAGCTGAGACAGGGAAGGAGACGGGTTCCAGTGAAATCCGGCCATGGATTATTTCAGGGCTCCTGTCCCATGCCCCAGACTGTGCCCAGCAACCTCCACAGGCAGCATCCTTGTTCTCAGGAAGGATACAGAGGTGTTTAGAGTGTGGAGTCTGCAATTTATTCTCAAATCGTTCAGAAAAAAAGGTGTGGCCAAATGGAAGGAGAGCAAGCAGATAGTGAATCAAGGGAGGAGACCGCTCGCGGGCCACGCGGCATTGGGCTGCAGCCCTGCCACGGGCAGCCGAGCGTCCTGGGTATTCTTCGTGCAACTGTTCCGCAGTAGGAACTTTTTCAAGTTAGAAAGTTGCAGAAGGCCGGGCGTGGTGGCTCACACCTGTAATCCCGCACTTTGGGAGGCCGAGGCAGGCGGATCACCTGAGGTCAGGAGTTCAAGACCAGCCTGGCCAACATGGCGAAAACCCATCTCTACTAAAAATACAAAAATTAGCTGGGCGTCTTGAAGGATGCCTGTAATCCCAGCTACTTGGGAGGCTGAGGCAGGAGAATCGCTTGAGCTTGGGAGGCGGAGGTTGCAGTGAGCCAAGATCACACCATTGCACTCCAGCCTGGGTGACAACTGTCTCAAAAAAAAAGAAAAAAAAAGTTGCAGAAGAAGGAGTTCTTCAAGAGGTCCTTAGGAACAGCCTGCCCCACTCTGACCTCCCCTGGGGACGGGAAGGGTACCCACACCACGCAGCTATGGGCGGCTCTGGCTCTGGCTGTAGCGACCACAGTGTCCTCACCTACAGCGCAGGGCATAGAGGACAGTTGGCGTGGGGCCAAGAGTCACACACTTCCTCCAGTCTGAGCCCATGACCCTTTAGAGGAAAGGAATGGAGCATTTTTCCTGCCTTTTCTATTCAAACGGTACTTTAGAATAACCCAAGAGTAGATAAAAGGCAGCGTCTCAGCATAGAAATGTTCATCAATATGTGAAGAAGGAGCAGGATGGTCAGAATTACCACCCATCAGGTGCAATCCTGATAAATCAATGGATGCAGGCACGATTTCTTGACAGCTGCTGAGGTCACGAAGGGGAGTTAGGTGTGAGGTGAGCCCTGGTGTGCACACAGCCCCATGGCATCCTTGGAGCAAAGCCATTGAATCTGAATCTGATGGAGCCCCTGATGCCAACACACAGGACACACCAGGGACAGAGGAACAGGGACAAATGCACCATTAGGATGCAGCCAGCAAAACCTAGACCACAAGAAACACCTCCGAATAAACAACTCATTCTGTTCTACAAACAGTGGGGGAATTGGAGACAGTGGCCTGGTTTCTTAGCAAAGACTCAGACAAGTCAACCTGTCGCAGAAAGCCGGCACCAAGGCCGATCATTCTTCCTGCCAAGAAACAGCAAAAAAGCCTGGGTAGTTGAATAGCTACAAATTCTTGTTGTCCAGAGCTGTTGTGGGTATGGTTTTCAAAATGGTCCTGCTCTCTTAGAGGTATATACGGAAATGTTTACAGACAAAATGATGCAATGTCTCAGATTTACTGAAGCATGATCTGGGGGAAGGGGCTGTAGGAGGGCTACAGAGGAGACAAGATTGGTCTTAAGTCTGTAATCATGGAAAGTGGGTGTTGATGACATTTTTGGCATATGTTTGAAAAATTTAGTAATTAAAAGTTTTCAAAAGGTTAAGGTGCTATATGTTGGAAATAAAGAATTTGGCATATGAAATCACCGTTCAGACGGTGACTCTGAGGCTGTGGGGGGTGACAGGGTAGGACACAACAGGGAGGTGACCTTGGCCTTGTTCCAGGCACCAGACCTGCCTGTTGGAGCGAGGTGGGAGACGGCAGGGTGAGGACGTGCAGACATGCGGGTCCACGTCTGTACCCTGTAACCCCGTTTCCCAGAGGAAGCAGAGGGCAGAACCACCTGTGCACATCACGTGGCTGGAGAGAGACAGGGCCTGGAGGTGCTCTCAGCAGGGAAGGCCTACCCTGACCCTGTGGTGCTCCCCATGGGGACAATGGTCAGGCTTTTGAGTGAGATGGGCAAGGGTGGGAACGTGAGGGGCCCAGAGCTGGCCATGGCTGGCTCTGACTGGGCTTGGAGTCCTCGAGAGTGACTTGGCCCAGAGTGGTTCAGGCTCACCTGTTCACAGCTCTGCATTGTGACCCGGGGTCAGCTCTCCTGGGCTATCCTGCACTTGGACTGACAGCATTCTGAGGACGTTCAACTCCAAGGACAAATGGGGTCCTGGGGCTGTTCCTGCAGTTCTGTGGGTGCTGAGGGCAGCAAGGGGGTACGGCCACCCTGTGCTTGCCAAGAACCACCACAAGCCACCCCACAGGTGAGGCAGGGCCTCAGGCAGCAGCCCAGGGATCTCCAGGTCTGTTCTCAGAGGCACTGGGACTCCCAGCTGGTAACATCTGATGATGGGCAGAGAGGGCCCTGGGCTGAGCAGGGCCCGAGAGGACGTCTGGCCTGTGCACGAACCAGAGGCTGCCTTTGTTTTTCTCAATCATAGAAATAAATTCCCACGTGGTGATCTAGTAGTTTGTATCAAGAGAAGAAAGAAGCTTTTCTTTATTTTTGATTCATGGTGAAACACACATCACTTAAAATGTGCTGTTTTACCATCTGTAAGGGCACAGTTGAGCGGCATGAAGCACGTTCACATTGCTGTGCAACCGTCGCCACCATCCACCTCCAGAACCTTCTCTCTCCCCAGACTGAAACTCTGTCCCCATTAAACCCTGACCCCCAGTGCCTGGTAACCTCTTTTCTGCTTTCTGGCTCGGTGAGGTGGATGACTCAGACTGGTGGAATCTCAGGCCTCCCCTGGGTCTTCTTTAAAATGCAGGTTCTTGAAGGCGGGCTTTATGCTGAAAGACGCCGGACTCCAAGGCCCTGGGTGATTCCGAGCACTTGAGGTTCTGGAAAACGCTGAGCTGTTGGGATAGGAGGAAGGTCGGAGGAGGAGTGGGGTGGCCATAGGGGCGCTGGGAACTCTGGGGTGATGAAAATGTTGTGTATCTTGGTTGTGGTTCAAAGCTCGTGGTTTCAGCACGTTAGTCCTGCCTCCGTGAGTCTGCATTGGTTGTGGTTCAAAGCTCGTGGAGCTGTAGACTGAGGGGTGGATTTCGGCACTTGTTAGTCCTGCCTCCGTGAGTCTGTGAAAAACAACAGCAGCAGAGAGTGGCCGAGCTGCCGTCTGCTCAAGGCTGTTTCGGGTGGCCAAGTCCTCCCTCCTGGGGGCCTGTGTGCACTCGAGATCGTCCTCCTCTGGACGGCCACGAAGGGCTGTGGGGAGCATGAGCCCCCAACCCTGCAGCCCCTTGCTCCCTGACCAGGCTGCTGCCTGCACAATGCTAGCTCTGCAAGGGGGGCGCGGAGGGGAATAGAGATCCCGGTTCTTGGCGCTTGGCGGGATGGTGTTACTGAGGTCACAGCCATGGGGTCTGCCTGCCTCGGAGACCCCCACTGTTCCCCAGACACGCCCTGGAGTTTGACCTTGCCACTGCCAGTGAAGGCGCAGTGGCCAAGGGGCTGTCCCCGTCCATGTGTCACCCCAAGGGGAATGCACAGCTCCGGAGGGGGACCACCGGGCTCCACAACGTCAATGAAGAAACTGAGGCCCAGAGAGGGGCAAGGCGCCTGCCCCACCCCGGTGCCCACTGCTCTTCCCAAAAGCATTGCCAGTGGGGCACCACCCGCCCCAGGAGGCCAAGGTGAGAGCCCTGGGTCTGGAGTGCCATGTGGACCTGGCACAGGTTGGAGAGGGGAGGTGCCCAGCGTGCTGACCCACCCGAAGCCACCTACGCCTGCTTTGGGATTTTACATCCCTGTGCACCTGTGGGGGCCGCATCCTGCATACCCGGGGCTGGCTCCTGAAGCCAGGCAGGGGAGCAAAAAAGGAGATCAGGAGAATGCTTCCCAAGAATAGGTGGTTTGCGGTTGTCCCCAGTGGCTTGGAATGGCTGGCTTTCCAGAACCCAGGTTCAAATCCCAGCTTCACCGCTGGCCAGCAGCACAACTCTGGGCAAGTGGTGTGACCATCTGTGCCTCTGTTTCCCCATCAGCCAACTGGAGGTAGCGATTGCCCTGCAGTCTCATGAGTTAATGACATAAAACGCTGGAGACTGTGCCTGAGGCGGAAGAAGGACTCAGTCGCCCATGCGCACAATTTGTGTTCTCCCCTGGACAACAGCAGAAATGCAGCAGTGCTTGGGAGGGCCGGGAGCCTCCCCAGGCAGGAGGAATTCTCTTCTGAGCATCTGGGCTAACATCTTTCCTTCCTTCCTTCATTCACTCATCGTTCATTCACTGAACACCTACTATATGCCAGGATGGGGGTATAGCAGTCCAAAAAACTGGCAAAAGGTTCTGGCCCTTTGAACTCACGTCCCATCAGAGAAGACAGAAAGTAAGCAAAATAAATAGACACGATACACGACTGGCAGGGATTAACAGAGAAAACCACACGGGGGGAGCGTAGGGGTGCAGGCAGGTCAGGAAGGCCTCATGCGGACCCTGCAGGAGCACTCCGGTGGGTGTCGGGGAAGATGCCAGGTAGGGGAACAGCAGGTGCAAAGACCCCAGGGCAGGCACTTGCTGGGGGTGCTGGAGGAACAGCGCTCACCTGGCGGGGTGGCCAGAGCGGAGCGAGCAGAGGGCTGTGTGAGAAGCCACGGGCAGATCACGCGGGGCCTCGTGACCTCGCTGCAGCTTTTATTCTAGAAGAAGTGAGTGGGCGTGGGAGATTCTGGGCAGAGCCTCCACGTGACTTACATGTTAAAGGGACAGTTCTGATGCTTTGTTGAGAATGCATTTAGGGGTCAGAATGGTTGGGTAGCTGCTGCCGGATGCCTGGGGAGTGATCAAGGGTCCTAGGCCAGGGTGGAGGTGGAGAAGGTGGCGGAGAGGGGTTGGATACCAGAGACGTGCTTTTCCTTGTTCCTACTTCATTTTTCGGCTGACAGGCAATAAGATTCCCTTCTGTGCTTGTTCGCACCTATGAGCTTCGATAAATGCAGCTATGTATCCCCACTTCAGAAGACGCATCGGCCCCAGCCCCCCAGCCCTGTGGCCCACCCGGCCCGATGCCCGCCCCTCCACCCGCTGGTTTGCTCTTCTCCCCCGCAGCTTTGCCTTTTCTGGGACGTCGTGTGAGTGGAGCCAGCTGGGCTGTGGCCTCTTGAGCCGGCCTTCTTCCTTCACTCCATCCTCCGAGCTGTTGCCTGTATTGATCAGGCGTTCCTTTTTATTGTGGAGTCAGATCCATTGTGTGGATGGACCACGTTTTGTTGGGGCATTTGCCCACCGAAAGACTTCTGGGTTGTTTCTAGTTTTGGGCGATTATGAATAAAGTAGCTACAAATATTCACATATGATGAATTTTGTGTGAATAAACATTTTCATTTCTCATGAGTAAATACATAGGTTTCAGAGTGCTGGGTCATACAGAAAGTGTATGTTTGCCAGCGTTTCCTAAGCGATGTGCTGTTTTGAACGTCCCTAACCCTAGCCCTAACCCACACGAAAGCAGTGGTCACTCTGCATCCTGGCCAGCTCCTGGTCTTGCCTCACTGCTCTGGCTATGACTTCCAGTATGATGGTGAATAGGAGTGATGAGAGTAGACATCCTTGCCTTGCTTCCAATCCTTTTTTTTTCTTTCAAAAAAAAGTTTTTCATTTATTTAAGTTTTTGTTAGAGCTCTTTTTAAAGTTAGGAAAGTTTTCTTATATTCCTAGTGTGCTGAGAGATTTTTTTCTTAATCGTGAATGAATGTTAAATTTTGTGCAGTGATTTTTCTGTCTCATCATGTGGTAAGATCATGTGGATTTTCTCCATTAGTCAGTTAATGTGGTGAATTATATTGATTACTTTTCAGTTGTAATAAAATGTACATCACATAAAATTTACCACTTTAATCAATTTAAGTGCACAGTTCTGTACTCATTGTCACATGATCATCCCCACCCTCCCTCTCAGTACATTGTCATGCAACCATCTCCACCCTCCCTCTCCAGAGCTCTTTTCATCTTCCCAAACTGAAGCTCTGCACCCGTTAAACATTAACTCCCCATTTCCTCCTCCCCCAGCCCCTGGCAACCACAATTCTACTTTTTGTCTCTATGAATTTGACCACTCCAGGGGCCAAATATAAGTGGAAAACCTTGGTTAATTCCTGAATGATGAACCAGCCTCACTTTCCTGGGATAGACCTCATTTGGTCATGTATTAGCTGGTTTTGACTTGCTAGTGTTTTGCTGAGAGTCTATGCTCATGAGAAATATTGATCTGTAACGTTGTTTTCCTGGGTTATCTTCATCTGGTTTTCTGGCCTCATAACATGAGCTCGGACGTTCTTGTTCCTTTTGTGTTTTCTGTCAGAGGTTGTGTAGAATTGGCATGATTCCCTCTTTAAAGCTTTGGTAGATTCTCCAGCAAAACCATCCAGGCCTGGAGTTTTGTAGGAAGGTTTTTATAAATTCAATTCTTTTCAAAGAAACCAGGTGTAGTCGTTCATGCCTGTAATCCTAGGACCGTGGGAGGCCAAGGAGGGTGGATCACCTGAGGTCAGGAGTTTGAGACAAGCCTGACCAAGAGGATGAAACCCTGTCTCTACTGAAAATACAAAACTTAGCCAGGTGTGGTGGTGGGCGCCCGTAGTCCTGGCAACTCAGGAGGCTAAGGCAGGAGAATCGCTTTAACTCGGGAGGTGGAGGTTGCAATGAACTGAGATCACACCACAGCACACCAGCCTAGGTGACAGAGCGAGACTCCATCTCAAAAAACAAATTATTTTGAAAGATAAAGGAATATTCAGGTTATATATCTCTCCTTGAGTAAGTGTTAGTAATTTGTATCTTTTGAGGAATTTGTCCATATAATCTATTTTGTCAACTTTTAGAGCATAGATTTATTTGTGGTATTCTGTCATCATCCTTTTAATGTCTGTGGGGTCTGTAATAGTGTCGCCTCGTTCATTTCTAATATTGGTAATCTGTGACTTCTGTCTTTTCTCCTTGGTCAATATGGCTAGGATTTTATTAACGTTATTGTTCTTTTTCAAGGACGAGCTTTTGATTTCATTGATTTTTTTTCTATTGTCTTTTAGCTTTCAATTTTATTTATTTATATTTCTTTCTTCATTTCCTTTTTCTGCTTGCTTTGGGTATAATTTGCTCTTCTTTTCCTAGATTTCCTAAGGTGGGAGCTTAGATTATTGATTTAAGATCTTTATTCTTTTCTAACATAAACATGAAATGCTATAAATGTCCTCCTAATTAGTGCTTTAGTGGCATCTCAAAATTTTTGAACATTGTATTCTAATTTAGATCAAAAATTTTTTTATAAGTCTTGAGACTCCCTCTTTAACCTTTGAGTTATTTACAAGTGTGTTGTTTAGTTTCCAAATGTTTGGGATTTTCCTGGTATTATTTTGTTATCCATTTCTAATTTAACCCTATTATGTTTAGAGAACAAACTTGCATGATTTAAATTCTTAATTTTGTGAATGCTTGTTTCATGGTTTAGGATAATGGTCTATGCTGGTGAATGTCACAGGCACACTTGAGCAGAATGTGTTGTGCTGCTATTGCTGGGTATATTTTTCTATGAAGGTCAATTTGTTGGATGGTGTTATGGTATTTAATTCTAGAATTTTTATTGGTTCTTTTAATATAGTTTCTTTTTCTCTTTTAAGAACTTTCATTTTTCCATTTATTTCAAGAGAGTTACCTTTACATCAAAGAGCATGGTTGTAATGCCTGTTTTAAAGTCTTCGTCTGGTAAATCCATCCTCTGGGTCATCTTGAGGGTGGCATATATTGATTATCTTTTCCTTGAGAGTTAGTCCCATTTCCATGGTTCTTTTTCTGTTAAGTAATTTTGAATTAATTCCTGAACATTTTGAATTATATTGTGGTTCTTTGGGTTGTGTTAAAATCCTCTGGAGAGGCAGCCAGCTTGGTCAGAGCTGCTGCTTTTGTCTCACTGTCTGTCCTTGGTGGTTCCAATGCAGGCCTGTTTTTGGGTCTTTTGCTGTTCAGCCATTCCACATGCAAGCGCCATTCAGGGGCAGGCTTAGGTCTTGGAGATGGTTTACATCACAGTGGTTTTCAAGCCCTTAACTATAATTGTTTAGGTGTGTTCCTTACATATGGTAACTCCAGGGCTTGTGTTGACTCATATACAGAACTGGGGGATCCCCTTGTTCAGCTCTCACCTCTCTGAGATTTCCTGTCACACACTCTAGTTTCCAGGGATCCTTTTTTTAGTCCTCCAGCCAGGAAGCCAGAGTATTCCATGTTATGTCCTCTGCTGACTTCTTGAGATCCACCTCTCTATATTTGCTCTTGGAATGGTTGCTCTGGAATATCAGTATGCCTCTGAGTGGACGCTGAGTGGTCAGAGTCTGATCAGATTCATATCATTGCTGATTTACACCTGACACTTCCTGCTTCTCACTTCCACCTTGAGGTCTGTTTCAATGGACTCATTTTTTTCTTGTCAATGGGTCACATTTTACTTTCTTTGCATATCTAGTAATTTTTAACCTATACTAGACCTTGTAGATGACACATTAAAGAGACTGGATTGTGTTGTGTTCCTTTGGAGAGTGTTGATTCTTATTTTAGCAGGCAGTTCAGTGGCAGACTCGTCATCTTGAACTTGGGTCGGCTTGGTTTCATGCTTAGTTGAGTAAACAACTACGAAAAGCCCAAGGCATTTTCCAATATCCCTTCTCACTTGGAAGAACTCAGTGTGTACCTTCAGCCTCCTCTGTGGATTCTGTCTTAGCTGGGGTGGGTTTGGAGGCCTCGCTCTAGGGCTTCCCCATCCTCCGGTGGCATGGGCTTCCTGGCATCTCTGTTGGCTGCTTCATGTGTTAATGAGACTTCTTCCCTCTAGCTCTGCCAGGATGCCAGCCGCCCTCCGATAACCCTTTCGTGGCCTTGTTCTGTACACGCTGGGCCAGCACAGATCCCATAGGAAAGCCGGTGTAGGCTTCTGAGGACCGTCACCATGCAGTCCCCATCTCTAGCACCTGGCTCTGCAGATGCAGCCACAGCCACAGCCCCCGTCTCTGATATCTGCCTTCTTGGCTCAGATAGTAACGTTCTGCCTGGACCTCAGCTCTTACGTCTCCACCAGGAAACTGTCCCCAAACAGAGGCGTGGTGATGACGGGCTCACCTTGCGAGTACCCCTGCCCTCAGGGACCACCGTCCTGAGGTTTGTCCAGGGTCTGAAAACAACTGCCTGATACATCGTGTACAATTTTATAGTCGTTTATGGCAGCAGAGCTAGTCCAGTACCCCTGGTGAAAGTCATCCGTAAATTTTAAACACTGCCTACTTTCAAAAAGATCTGACGCAGCGTATGATAAAAGGCTTGGGCTCAAAGGAATTATTAAAACAATGTTGCAAAAGAACACAGAACAAAGAAATAGAGTTATCCAAGAAACATGAGGCTGAGGACAGCCACTGTGTTTGAGTAAATCTTACACTGAAGCTTATGAAAAAGAGCAACATTATTTGGACTTAAACATTTTTAGCCTGTTGTCTGTGAAAAGGTGAACTTATTGTAAATTTCAGTAACTCTCCTTTGACATATTTAAAGGTTAAGAGAATTCTTTCAAGAGCCTTGTTTTCTTATAACTCAAACACGGTTCCTCTCCTTAAAAACTCACTTCCAGGCTCTCAGCGTTCAGAGAGTACGGGAGCTGTTTGGGAATCATTCCTGCTTGGGCATCACTCAACGGTAACTGCTCACAACAGCCGTGGGATGTTGCTGTCTGGGGTGTCACTTCCCAGTTGTTTGGCAGAATCATGAAGCCCCCAGCTCCTGCGAGTCAGGGAGGGACCGCAAGTGTGTCTGGGCCGTGTCACTCCAGAGCTGCGAATAGAGCCGTCCGGGATGTGCTGGTCAGGAGCCAGGGCAAGGAACGCTCATTTGTCCACCTGTCGACTTCAGGCTGCGTGCCCAGCAGGATGTGCACAGTAGGAAGCGGCTGTCGGGGGTCACTATTTATTGCCTGGAGCTGAGGGATAAGCCGTTCCATCTGGGCTGACCCCATGGTGGAGGACCAGATCCAGGATCCCCGGACCAGGGCTCACCAGCATTTCCCATCACCGCCGCCCTGCCCTGCACCCTTAAAACACAGAAGCTGCCAGTGGGGACAGAGGTCTTTCCAGCCTAGGGACCTCCTCAGACACAGCAGCCTGAAGCGCCTCTCTCTGGCCTGTCCTTAGTACAGGGAGCCCCCAAGCACGGGGCTTTATTTCCCCTGCACCTGTAATGGACTGAGGGCGTCAGGGCCGAGCCAGCGAAACACTGGGGTTGCTTTGAAGCCGGCTTCAGGTGAACATGCTGACCCCCTGGGTGGTCTCCAGGTGGTCTTCCTGTGGCAGCAGGTCAGGTGGAGGCAGCAGCCTCTGAGGCAGGAGGCAGAGATGGGAGGGGCCATGGGCAAGGGGTCTGGCAGCTCTGTGTCTGCCCAGCGGCTTCAACCAGCTTGTAGGAGGCAGTGGGGAGTGGCTGCCCAAACGGCCCCACTGTCCCCACAGGCCTGGCACAGGGTTGAGGGTCCAAGATTCTGCCCCGCTCAGAAGTTTGCTTTGCCAAAGTGGCCCAAACTCTCAGGGGACCCGAGCCACGGCCTCCCAAGTCCTGGGAGGAGCCAAACTGCACCCAGACCCTTGCTGCATCCAGACCCCAGCTCAGAGGGCAGCAGCTCTCAGTGGAGCCCCGGGACAGTGGGGCCTCTGCAACCCCAGAGGCCTAGAAGGTTAGGGACAAACACTCAGATGCTAGTGCAGTGACCTGAAAGCGTGCCTCTAACCAAAGGAAGCATGTCTGGAACAGGGAGGGTCGCCGAGGCCCCTACCCTGGCGAACTTGCCACAGACTAGAAGCGGGTAATTGCGGGGCACTCAGACAAGGTTAACACCCATTAAACTTCCTGCAGTGGATTTTCCTGACAGCTTCTTCAAAAGGAGCCCATCTAATGTATTAAAAATACCTGCATTTGTGTCCGATCAGCACAGAGATGCTCAAAAAGCCTCCAGTTAAAACCAGTGAGGCGGAGATCTGTGTTTTGACGGCTGCAACCCCAAATACCTTTCGTGCTTCTGCCTGTCATGAAGAACCACAGAAACCCCGAGGGTCTCCTGGGCAGGCACTGGTATCTTGGGGCTGCAGGGGCTCAAAACACAGAAATGTGTCCTCCACGGCTCTGGAGTCCCGAAATCAGGGTCCCAGGCCCACACTCCGTGGAGGCTCTAGGGGAGGACCCTTCCTGCCTCCTGCAGCTCCTGAAGGCTCTTGGCATTCCTTGGCTTGTGGCCGAATCGCTCCTTTCTCTGCTTCTGTCTCCACGTAGCTTCCCCCATGCGTCTCTGTGTCATCTAAGGATACCGGTCATTAGATTTAGGGCCCACTCCGATCCAGGATGATCTCATCGCACAGTCCTCAGTTACATCTGCACACTCTTTTCCCAAATAAGGTCACACAGGTTCCAATGGACATATCTTTTCGGGGCTACCAATTACTCCACAACACCACAGTTCAAGGGGAGAGGCAGCAGGCACCAGGACTCCTCTCCCGGCACACAGGAGCTCTCTGTGGGCACTGCTCCCCAGGGCACAGGATGGGGCTCCCTGGCTCCTGGTGAAAAGCAAGCACCAGAGCCCCAGATAAGTGCAAGGGGAGGAACAGGAAGGGGCTGGGGGGCTACCCCAGCACCCAGCCCCAGCTCAATTGTGTAGGACAGTCCCAACCAGCATCATTCTGGCCTCCCTGCAAGGGGGAAGGAAGAGGAGCAGGGGTAGGAGTGACCTTTCACAGCCACCCTGGCCTCATCCTGCGGGGCCTCCAGCCAGGTGAGGCCATGCAAGACACGGTGGGAAGCGGGAGGCGGGAGGCGAGTGGGCTCGGGGCATTTGCCACCCTCTGCCCACTGCACTGTCGGCCCCGTCTCCCCCCGGCTGCCTCCCGGTCCCGTCACTGCCCACTCCTCTTGCTCCCTGGGGGATAAGGCGGAAAGAGGTCCCCTGGATTCAAGCCTTCGAATCCTGCAGCCACCCAACCGGCCGCCCCATCTGTCCATGCCTCGTCCGCTGTCCCTGAGCTCATTGTCTTCCAGTTGCTGGTTGGAGGTGCCAGCTAGTTCCTGCTGGGTCCGTCTGACAGTGACACAGGGAGGTTCAGGTGGGCACGGACACCACCGCCTCAGCTCTGAGTGTTATTGGTATCACCCCCAACCTTGAATCCCAGCAAACCAAGAGGAGGGAGGAGGACGGAAGGAGAGGGAGAAGAAGGGAGGTGGAAGAAGGGGGAGGAAGAGGAGGGAGGGGGAGGGAGAAGGAGGGAGGAGGAGGAAGGCTAGCAGTGCCCAGGATCACCCAGCCCAGGAAGAGCGTGGAAAGGAGGCCGGCCCTGGCTTGGGGGTGGGGGGACTCTGGGTGGCTCTGCCCTGCACCCTGAAATCTCTGTACACCAACCTCATAGGCCAAGAGATCTACTGCCCTGTCCCTGCCCTGGGGCTTGACCAGAATGTCGGGGGCAGCATTTCGGGTACAATAAAATGGACATGCTCACCTGCCCTTGGGGTTAGCAGCCCCCACCGGGTCACCAGCAGCTCCATCCCAGCCTGAGGGGTGAGCAGCCCTTCCGAACCGGTCTCAACCCTTTCTGGGGGCCGCCATTGTCCTGATTCTCTCCCCAAAATTGTCAGCTGGGATCACCTTGCAGAAACCCAGTTAAAACCCAAGCACAGGACCCCAAGGAGACGGATCTTCCGAGAGGCTCCAGCCTCCAAGAGCCGGCAGATCGGCCTGCGTCTGTCAAGGGAACTGCCGCGACTATTTGTCCATAAATAAAACCTGTTTTCATTTCTCCTGCCCTCAAGAAACTGCTGCCATCCGAGACTAGGCCCAGGAGGGTGGGCTGCTTATAAAGGAAATGCAAGAGGCACCAGCAGGACCTTGCTTAGCACTGCATCCTCACTGCCCGCCCGCCTGTCCCCAGGAGAATCAGCCATCCCAGGCATAGCAGGCTTTAGGATGCTGAGATTGCCTGGGCATGCTGGCTGGTTCCTGTAGCCCCTGCCTGGGAGGCTGAGGCAGGAGAATCGCTTGAGCCTGGGAGGTCAAGGCCTCAGTGAGTCGTGATGGCATTACTGCATTCCAGCCTGGACAGCAGAGCAGGACCCTGTCTCAAAAAACAAACAAACAAACAAACAAAAAACCAAAAAAGATGGTGGGAATGGCTTCACAACCGTGGAGTGCTTTTCTCATTTTCCTAGGTGAGGAGGAACAGGTCCATGCTCCCCAAGGCCCAGCCACCTAAGACAAGCCTGGCCCCGGCCGCGTTAGTGGAGGAGGCTACAGACGGCCAAGATGCTCACAGGCCGGGCACTTCCTGCCCAGGATTCCAGTGTGGCCCCATCCACACTGGGATGGTTTTGAGAACCAGGTGACGGTATATGCACCTGTTCTCTGAGCCCCATCTGGAAACTGCTTTGTGGATAGCCGTGGCCTTAGATGAAAGGGGTCCTCGCCAGAGCTTGCGGGGTGCACGGCTGGAGGAGAAGGGTTTCTGCATCACCTGTTTTCATTGGTTCCAAGGCCCAAGGCCCTCCTGGAGTCCCTGAGAGACCGCCTCATCCACCTGGGAAGCAGGTTGCCTGCGTAAGCCAGGGCAGGACACATCAGCCCCACACAGGAGCCCGTGAGGGCTCCTCACTGCCCTCATCCTGAGCTGGGCTCCTGCAGGCTCCCCGGCCCCACAGACCTGTCACCATGTGGATGTGCTCTCTACGGCTTACAGGGCCTGAGGACAGGGTTTCCTCTCCACCCTCAGGGAGCAGCAAGGGCTGGGTGGAAGCGGGGGGTCCCAGCAAGTCCCAGCCCAGAGTGCCAGGAACAGGTGAGCTGGAGTGAGGAGTGAACACTGAAAACACACAGGCTGTCACCGCCTGGGGCCATGGGTTCTGCCCCAGAGAGCGCCAGCCAGACTGCTGGCGGGTCTGGAGCCACCTCTGCACCCTGCCAGGCCGCCGGTGCTCAGCACTGGTCTGAGGAGAGTCCACTGCGGTACGGCCACTGGGCAGTGGCTCCAAGCCCCTGCCTCCAGCATTGAGGTGACTGTGGGGATAGCACAGAGAGGGCAGCTGGACATGGATTTCCTGGAGGGGAGGTGGGAGTGCCTGAGCCACAAACAGATTTCATCACAAAACCCGTGTCTGGCGTGGTGGCGGGGGGACCTGTGGGCTGAAAGCAGCGGCCCCTGGATCAGCAAATGGCCCCGGCCTCAGAACTGCACAGCAGCTGCCACAAGGGCCACGGCCTCGGGCCAGACCTCAGTCTTCTGGAGTTTCCTGAGGGCCAGAGTGGGAGAAGAGCAAGGGCAGGTGGGCACGGGTGCCATGGCGAGGGTGGGGCCAAGTGGGCAAAGGGACAGACCTGTGTTCCCGGCGCTCCCGACGTGGGCTGACCCATCACCCGGGACCTGCACTCACTGACCTCCTGTCACAGCAGATGGGGGCCCAGCGGCTGCCCGAGGCCCACGGTGCCTGCAGGGCCAAGGCAGGGCCAGTCTAGGCCCAGCCCCATCATCTGGCTCTTTACGCCCCCTCCTGGGGCTCCTTATGACCACAAGGAAGAGCCACATTGGTGGATGAGGGGTGCGGACTGGACAGCAGGGAGGGCTTCCTGGAGGAGGGGCCGAGTCAGCTTTGAAGTCAGGGGAAGGGAGTGGTGCACGGGTCCCCCCGAGTCTCCCAGCATCCGAGCCTTGATCAACAGGAGGGAGACGGGCACCTTGGGGTCGGTGCTCTCCCTTTCCCTCCCTAGCTACTCAGCTGGACCCCAGGGTCACCTCCTCCATGAAGCCCCGTTTCCCCATCCCTGTGGTCAGTGTGTGCAGCAGCCCCACCCTGAGGAGGGGGTGGAGCTGGGTGGGTGCAGACACTGCTGGTGATGAACAGACAGACATCCCCGCAGGAGGGGACGGAGCTTCCGTTTCCAGCACCAGCTTCACTCCCGGGGATTTTTACTGTTCAGTTTCTAAAAATGGCAGAGAGTTCATTTCTCAACATCCCTTGGCAAGGCCTGCTTCCATTCCAGTGAAAGTGGAGGCCATTTGTGGTTTCCTCTGCCTGCCAGAGGCTGGGCCACGGTGTCTGTGGAAGACTCCATGTGCACAGCTGGGCTTTCTTTGTGTGTGCTCAGGAAGGGGAAGGAAAAGGAAAATGAGTCGTGAAGGGCAGGCCAACACCCGCAGGCCAGGCAGGTTTCACGGCAGCTGCTTCCGCCAAACGCCAGAGGCACGTACATCAGGTCACCTGGACAGCCCAGCCAGGTGCCCACCTAGCTTCTGTCACCTGCACCCAGAACCGGCCCTCAGTGGAGTCCTCACTCCAGACAGAGGGGCTTCGGGACGCTGAGAAGGGTCTTGGGGTAGATTCTTTTCTGAAGGAAGCTGGAGATGCTGAGTTGGAAAGGGACCCTAAGACTGTCCCCTGACCCCACCCAGCCCTTCTGGCGACACTCAGAAGAAGCTGCTGGCAAGAGCCAAGAGATGGACGTCCAATCCTCGGTCTGTGCACACCTGAGGGGCTCGTGCCCTGCAGGGAGCTGAACCTGAGACTGAAGCTGTATCCAGATACACTTACTCATGGCATGTCCCAAATGCCTGACACCCATGGATCCACCCAAGTCTGCTTCTCTACTGTGCCTGCAGCCCCCAGGAGTGGCCATCTGCATGGTCAAAGCCACTCCTCCCAAGTTGGGGGTTCCGGGAGGATGGCAGGGTGGGGAGAGGGTAGCTCCCTGGGAGCCCCAGGGTGGCCTGTTCAACATAGGCTCTGTGGCTTCCAGCCCACTAGAGAGAGATGAGACAAAGGGAGAATAGAAAGATCTGGAATTTCTTTCGTGCAAGGAGCAGGGGCAGTCCTCAGAAGCACAGCCTGAGACAGGGATTGTGGTGCAGGTGATGGATGGAGGGGAGGAGAGGGAAACATAGGTGTAACTCAGAACCTTATAGCCTCAGGAATCTCCCCCAGGGATGCTTCCAGAATGCAGACCCCAAGGCTCACCCCAGACCAACTGGATCAGAATCTCCAGGGCAGGGACCTAGAACTTGGGGCTTGGGGTTTCTAAATTTTTTTTTTTTTTTTTTTTTGAGATGGAGTCTCGCTCTGTCGCCCAGGCTGGAGTGCAGTGGCACAATCTCAGCTCTCCACCTCCCAGATTCAAGTGATTCTCCTGCCTCAGCCTCCTGAGTAGCTGGGATTACAGGAGCCCGCCACCTCCCCCAGCTAATTTTTTATATTTTTGGTAGAGACAGGGTTTCACCATGTTGGCCAGGCTGGTCTCAAACTCCTGACCTCAAGTGATCCGCCTGCCTCGGCCTCCCAAAGTGCTGGGATGACAGGCCTGAGCCACCGTGCCTGGCCATCTAAATTGTTATTAATAGACTTTATTTTTTAGAACAGTTGTAGAGAAGCGTTGAGCCCACAGGACAGCGGCTCCATGGTGTCTCCCCGTTATTAACATTTTGCATTAGTGTGGTACATTGTTACAATTAATGAGCCAATATTGATACATTATTAAGGAAAGTCTGCAGTTTATATTAGGATTCATCAGTCTTGTACCTTTTGTGGGTTTGGACAAATGCGTAATGTCCTATATCTACCATCCCAGGATCCTGCAGAAGAGTTTCATTGCCCTAAAACATCCTTGGAGCCCCACCTGTTCATTCCTCCCTCCCCACAACCCCTGGCACCCACTGATCCTCTTACTGTCTTTCCAGTTTGTCTTATCCAGAGCTTCATACAGCTGGGATTATACAGTACGCAGCCTTTTCAGACCGGCTTCTTTCCCTTCGCAGTATGTATTTAAGGTTCCTCCCTGTCTTTTCATGGCTTGATAGCTTGTTCTTTTTATGGCTGAATAATATTCTGTTATCTGGATGTCCCCCAGCTTGTTTATTCACTCAGCTATTGATGGGCATCTTGGTTTTTGGCATTTATGAAGAAGGCTGCTATAAACATACATGTGCAGGTTTCTATGTGGCTTTCGCCTCCTTCGGGAGTAGAAATGCCAAGGAGGGCGATTGTTGGAACACGTGGTAAGGATACATTGAGCTTTGTAGGAAGTTGCCAAAGTGCCTTCCAGCGCGGCTGCGCCATTTTGAATTCCCAGCAGCCACGGGTGAGGGTTGTTCTGTTGCTCTGCAGCCTCGCCAGCATTTGGTGTTGTCAGGATCTTGGTTTTGGCTTTTGTAGCCATTCTCATTTGATCTCATTGTTGTTTTAATCGACATTTCTCTAATGATATATGATGTGGAGCATTTTTCTTGTGCTTATTTTTCCATTGCTACGTCTTCTTTGATGAGGTGTCTATTCAGACGTTTTGCCCATTTTTTAATGTTTGTTTCCTTATTGTTGAGTTTTAAAAGTTCTTTATATATTTTGGATAACAGTCCTTTATCAAGTATTTTGCAAATATTTTTTCCCAGGCTGTATCTTGTCTTCTCATTCATTTAACAGTGTCATTTTTAGAGCGTTGTTCTTTTTTTTTTGGTTGTTGTTTTTTGTTTTTTGTTTTTGAGACAGCGTTTCGCTCTTGTTGCCCAGGCTGCAGTGTAGTGGTGCATCTCGGCTCACCACAACCTCCGCCTCCCAGGTTCAAGTGATTCTCCTGCCTCAGCCCCCCAAGTAGCTGGGATTACAGGCATGCACCACCATGCCCAGCTAATTTTGTATATATTTTTTATTTTTTTGTATTTTTTTGTATTTTTTGTATTTATGGGGTTTCTCCATGTTGGTAAGGCTGGTCTCGAACTCCTGACCTCAGGTGATCCACCCGCCTTGGCCTCCAAAAGTGCTGGGATTACAGGTGTGAGCCACCGTGCCCGGCCGTGTAATTTTTTAATTTTAATGAAGTCCAGCTTATTCATTTTTTTGTGGATTATGCTTTTGATGTTGTATCTAAAAACTCATTGCCAAACCCAAGATACCTAGATTTTATACCCAAGACACCTAGATTTTATTACCTATTTTATCTTGCACTTTATATTAAATAAAATGTGTTATTATCTATAAATTGTATTATCTTGCATTTTATATTAAGGTCTGTGAGGCCTTTTGAGTTAATTATCCTGAAAGGTATAAGACCCATTTTTTTCTACATGTGGATGTCCAGTTGTTCCAGCACCATCTGTTGAAAGACAGTCTTTTCAACATCAATAACTTTTGCTTCTTTCTCAAAGATCATTTGCCCATGTGTGTGTCCATCCACTTCTGGGCTGTCTCTTCTGTTCCATTGGAATATTTGTCTGTTCTTTAGCCACGATTACACTTTACTGGCTGGGTGTGGTGGCTCACGCCTGTAATCTCAGCACTTTGGGAGGCCGACGCGGGTGGATCACTTGAGGTCAGGAGTTCAAGGCCAGTCTGGCCAACATGGTGAAACCTCATCTCTACTAAAAATACAAAAATTAGCCAGGTGTGGTGGCAGGTGCCTGAAATCCCAGGTACTCAAGAGGCTGAGGCAGGAGAATCACTTGAACCCAGGAGGCAGAGGCTGCAGTGAGCTAAGATTGTGTCACCACACTCCGGCCTGGGCGACAGAGTGAGACTCCATTTCAAAAAAAGAAAAAAGAAAGAAAGATTACACTGTCCTGATTACTGGGGCTTTATAGCAAGTGTTGAAATCGGTAGTGTCCATCCTGTTAAATAGGAGTGACGATAGGGGCCTCCCTGCCTCCTTCCCTATCTTGGGAAGAAAAGCTTCAGGTTTGTCACCATTAAGTATAATATGGGATGTAGGTTTTTAGTAGATGTTCTTTACCAAGTTGAGGGAGTTCCCTTGTATTCCTGGCTTGGGAAAGGTTTTTCTCACAGATGGGTGTTGGGTTTTGGAAAATGGTTCCTGTTGCCTTGATGGATTTCAGTAATCTGTTTCCGAACCCTGGAGCAGCCTCGCATACCTGGAATAAATCCTGTGGTGTCTAATTCTTAGCACGTAGCGCTGCATGAGATTTGCTGCTATTTGTATAATTGTTAGCATGTGGTGCTGGGTGGGAAATCCTGTGGTGTATGATTCTTAGTATGTGATGCTGGATTTGCTGCTGTTTTGTTGAGGGTTTTTGCATCTGTGTTCATGAGACATCTTGGTCTGCGTTTTCCTTTCTTGTAACATCCTTGGTTTTGTTACTGGGGTAATGCCGGCCTCGTAGAGTGAGTTATAAAGTGTTCCTCTGCTTCTGTTTCCTGGAAGAGACTGTAGAGAGTATCTATCATCTGTTCCTTCAATGCACTGTAGAATTCTAAGTCAGTGTCCCTGCGTGGCTCCGGGCATGCTGCTTCCCGATCTGACCCTCCGCTTGCTTTTCCTCGGGCTCTCCCTGCCGGGGCCTGCCCTCCGCTTGCTTTTCCTCGGGCTCTCCCTGCCGGGGCCTGCCCTCCGCTTGCTTTTCCTCGGGCTCTCCCTGCCGGGGCCTGCCCTCCGCTTGCTCTTCCTCGGGCTCTCCCTGCCGGGCCTGGAGGATCACAGTGAACACAGGGGGTGGCTCAGGCTGAGAACCAACGGCGCTGACGTCGCCTAAAGGGGGTTCCCGGCTGGCAGCCTCCAGGTGCTGGAATGTGTTTCGGTGAGAAGCCACCACGGGAGTCTGTGGACTTGCCACATCACCCGCAGGCGTGGCCCCGAGGCCACGTATCCAAGCAGCAGTGCCATGCATATTCATGTCGGCATTGGACTTGCAAATTCTGAGTGAAGTAAATGTCATCGGCAGTGTGTAGACGTTCTTTCGGAAGATGATCTGTCAGAGAAAACGCAAGCTGATTACCAGCCTAACAGAGAAATGTGCATCCCAGTCCCCGCAGGGCCACCCTGGGGGCGCCTCTGCATCTCCCAGGCACAGCTCTGGGGAGGCTGAAAATTAGCGCCAATTAGGGAAGAATGAAGCTCTTGGTTCCCTCCTGAAGCGCTTGGTTGAAGCTTGCTGTGCTCCTTTCTGGGAGCAAATGAGCATCTCTCGGGACAGTTGTGTTTCCCTTGGGCGGGGAGCCACTGGCAGCTCCCCAGTGGGAATCGTGCCTTCTAGTCCAGATTTCCACTTTGGAAAGGGAGGTTCTAGAAAGTTCTGGAAAGCTCGGCTGTGGCTGACTCCTGGCTTAGAGCTGAGGCCTGTCTCTCCGAGCAATGCAGGGTGAACCATGTGGGCCGGCTTCTGGGGATGGGGAGGAGAGAGACAGAGACACACACATGGAGAAACAGAGGGAGATAAAGAGAGAAGAGAGAAGGAGAGAGAAAAGGAAAGAGGAGAGAGGGAAAGGCAGAGAGAGAGACAGAGGGAGAAACACACAGAGAGAGAGAGAGAAGTAGAGAGACAGACACAGAGAGAAAGGGAGGAACAGAGGAGAGAGAGGGGAGGAGGGGGAGGGAGACAGCACCCTCTTCTCCCTACCCCTGCCTGGGGTCTCGGCTGAGAGAGGGAAGGCCCTGTGCTGGGGAAGAGACCTCCAGCGGGGAGTAGTGACTGATGAATGTATGATTGCTACTTTATCTCAATAGAGGATTCGAACCAGCCCCCAGGCAGGGTCGCATTTTTAATGACGGTTTTGGGTGCTGAGCCAGCCCAGCTTGGAGGGGGTTTCACTTCACAGATGAGGAGCCTGAGGCTGGGGGAAGCCACTTGCTCAGATGCACACGGCTGGGGCCCGCGGCAGGTTTGCCCGACCTCCTTGTCCCCTCTGCAGCCTCCTTCTCTGGCTCAGCCACATGGGTTACTACTGAGTTCACTCTTCAGCCCTGGTGGGGGACGGGCAAGAGAGGGGGTGTGAGGGGCGGGCGGAGGCAGCGAGGTCTGGGATGAGAGCTTTTCTGGAGCCTTCTCTGGAATGTGACCCCCTCCCCCGCAAAAAACAAAAATCTTGGCTCAGCTCTTGGGCTTCAGTGCAGCGGGGGCTTCGTGGCCAATGCAAAGGAGGCCGAGCTCTGCTCCCAGAAGGACGTGGCCCCTCCTCTTACCCAGGCTTCATTTTGGGGCCGTCTTTTTAGGTGGTTGAAAATGAGTAACTCATCCTTGACCTTGTGCAATGCCCATGCCCTGTGTCCAGGGCTGACCTGGAGGCTCTGGGTTCTCTGCTGAGCAGAGCTGGGGCCAAGACCACCCCTGGGGAGCAAGGGGCAGACACTGGTGTGCCTGGCCCAGGTGGCTTCCCATAAAAGCTGCAGGCAGCCCTGTCTAATGTGGCAGCCCTGGGCCACACGTGGCCACTGGGCATTGAGACATGGCTGGTCTGAGTGAAGATGAGCTTCGGCCTGAAATCCGCACCGGGTTTTAGAGAGTTAATGCGGAAAGGCGGTGTACAATAGCTCACTAATACCGTTGCACGTTGATACGATATTTTGAATACATTAAGTTAAATAAGATATCGTATTAAAATTATCATAGCTGTTTCTTTCCACTTTTGTAACATAGCTACTGGTACATTTAAGCCTCACATGGCCTGCGTCCTATTTCCACGGGACTGTGCTGCCCGAGCCCCTCCCCGCTGATGAAAAGCAGCCCTCGGGTGGCCTCGGGGCGTGTCCAGAGCCTGTGCAGCCTCCCCTTGGGGTGGGGTGCCGCGTGCAGGGTGCCAGGCACCGGCTAGCTGAGGCCCCATGTGGAGGCAGCCCTGCGTGATGGGCAGCAACCAGCAGGGTGCCATCGTGGGCGGTGACGTGCACACTAAAGAAAGACGCCCAGCTCCTTCCTCCCCTCCTGCCCAGATGCCAGCTCAGTGCCAAAACCGTGGGCGGGGAGTGGGAGGTGGCGGGTGCCGTTGGGGAACTACCAGGCCTGCGGGGTCCTTGGCAGAGGGGCAGTGCCCGGCACCAGGAGGACACTGTGCGGGAAGGTCAGCCTGTCCCCACAGCCAGGGATGCTACACGGGGCTCCCAGGTAGCCCCATTCATAGTTATTTGAATTGCTGTGATGGAGGCAGGCGGAAGAGGTGGGACTGCAAGGGAAGGCAGGGACCCCCCAGGGAGAGAGTGGGTGCCTCCTTCACTTTCCTCAAAGCCCAACAGCCTTGCAGTGAGACTGCCACTCTCTACAACAAAGAGCCAGCATCGCTGTGCACGCTGGAGTCTCACAGATGAGCCGATTATGTCTTTGTGACAAACACATTATTAGGAGTGAGATGAATTCCTTCTGTGGGTGGGGATGATTCAGAGAGAGGCATCCCAGCCCTAGGAACAGCCTCCCCTCAAGGTGGCCTCAGCCTCCCCCACGCTCCCCTGGAAGCTGCTTCCTGGCTTGGGGGGCGGGTAACACAGGAGTCCCCCCGACACGGCGAGGTGAGCTCACCTCCTGAGGCTGGGGTGCAGGGAAGCAGGAAAGGGCACACACTGCGACCGAGGACCAGGGACAGGGTCTTCCCCGCTGTGACCTGTGGGGCGGTGCAGGGGGCAGGAGCAGCCCCCATCCCAAAAGGAAATAGGACAGGAGTTGCCAAGAACAGGTCCCCTCACCCTCCAATTCCTCATGGGTTCAGCACTTTCTCTGAGGGGGTCTGGTCTGAATCCCAAATTCAGATTCTGTATTCAACTGTTCCCTTCATTACAAAGAACAAATTTCTGAGCCCAGTAATTCCCATTTAAATTTGTCAATTTTCATCCCTCGATAGAAACTAGTATGTGGTGATTACAAAAGCCGGGGTATTAGCCCAGTGGACAGTTTGTTCTGAAACTTGTCCCTTCAGAGCAGGGCCTGGGTTAGGAAGTCTGAGATCTGCCTGGAGCCTGGGGTGCCTTGGGCAGGGCGTCGTGGCTGGGGGTTCTCTGAACTTGCCCCATGGAGCAGGGCAGGAAGGGAAGCCAGGCTCATTTCCCAGGCTGGGTCTGGGGCTGCTGCCTTTGGCAGCTGGGGAGACCCCGGGACCCCAGAGGCAGAGCCCCACTCTCTGTACCCTCAGGCGCCATCCCCTGAAAGACAGGCGCCACTTTGTCTTCAGAAAGGCAGGAACCAAACCCCTCTCACAGTTCCAGAAGCTTCCCTGAGTCCCAGTTTAGATGCAGAATCTCCTCTGTGGATCACTCCAACTGGGGAGCCAGGAGAGGGGGTCTGGCAGAGGAGGGAAGCGGCTTCCACCTGCGGGTGGGGCAAAGAGAGGGCTCCCAGCTATGCAGGGCGGGCCCAACCCTCCAGCAGAGCCCCTTTCCCAGCAAGGACTCCGAGGACCCCGAGGCCCTGGCCTGTGGCTCCCAGGGAACAACCTGGACTCTCAGCATAGGACCCGCAAGCTGAGACCCTCCTCTGTTTTACTGCTTCACTTTCCATCTGTGACCAGGGCCCAGGCCACATGCACACTCCCAGCGTAGGAGTTACTTAGTGATGTGTTTGGCTGTGTCCCCACCCAAAATCTCATCTTGAATTGTAATCCCCATAATGCCCCGTGTCAAGGGCAGGACCAGGTGGAGGTGACTGGATCATGGGGGCGGTTCCCCCAGGCTGTTCTTGTGATAGTGAGTGAATCTCATGAGATCTGATGGTTTTAGAAGCGTCTGGCGTTTGCCCTGCTCTCACTCACTCCGTCCTGCTGCCCAGTGAAGAAAGTGCCTGCTTCTCCCTCCCCCGTGATTGTAGGTCTCCTGAGTCCCCCCCCAGCCCTGCAGAACTGTGAGTCAATTCAACCTCTTTCCTTTATAAACTACACAGTCTCCGCAGTTCTTTAGAGCAGTGCAAAAATGGACTCATACACTCAGCCTGGGCCCAGTCTTTCCCAGACAGATGGTGCGGTGATCAGCCCCGTGTTCGTGAGGACGGGGCCAACCCGGCCCCACCTGGAGTTGTAACGTTTCATCAGCACTCAGCCCCACCTGCTCATGTACGTACTGCTGTGACTGCGTCGGCCCCAGTGGCCACAGTGAGTGGTTCTGCTCAAAAGTTGAGATCCTCCGGCCCACGAAGCCACAGCGACTCGCTCTCTGGACCTTCACAGAAAGCATTCACCCACCCCACCCTAGGATTCGTGTCCAGAGGTGAAATGGCTCCCTCCGTGCAGTCGGAGAGCCCCTTGACTCACGGCTGCACCCCTGCTCATCGGGCACAGCGGCAGGCACGTGACCTCTGTGGGGCCACTTGTCCCGCTTGCAGGGAGGGGCCGAGCATGGGACGCAGCATCCACGCCCGCACTTTAACCAGCCCTCTGTGGCCTTGCCCCACTCAGGGGCTGAGGAGAGCCCGGAGAGAGATGCCACCCCTGCCTGGGCGCTGCGATCCTCCGTCCTTCCCACCTGCCCTCGCCCCCACATCTGCCCATCGCCAGGTCCCGCCCCAGATGCAGGCCACACCTGGGTCCCTCCCTGGCCCCCGCCCTGAGAGCAAACCCAGAACACAGTTGTGGCTGCAGCGGCCTCCTGCTTTATCTCCTGCTGCTGCTTCCCACTTCTGAGCAGCTCCAAGGCCAGGACTGATGACCCGACCCCTGCCCCTGGTCCTCCCCGCCCCCTACACCCCTGCACCACCTCACACACTCTTACCTCCTTCCTCCTGGCCCACAGATGCCCTTCAGCCCTGGAGCCTCTGCGTAAAGCTCCCTCCTCTGGAAAATGGCCCCTTGTCTCCCCCAGACCACGCTGCATGCCCCCTGGTCCTCCGCCACAGCCGCATCCCTTTCGCTGCAGTGCCCATCTGCCCACGTCTGCCCGCTCCTCCCCCTCCTCTGCCTCGCGCGAGGTGCCTCAGATGCATCAGGTGCACCGTCAGGGCTTGTGAAGGCTCCACGAGACGGGCCTGGGCACGCAGTGCACGCAGAGGGTGATGGAGGGTGCTAGATGGCCGGCCTGGATGAACCCAGGGAAAGGAACAGACAAGGCAGGTGCAGCCACTGAGTTCTGGAACATTCCAAGAAGAGTCAGGCAAACTACTCCCTGCTCAGGTCTGCAGCCCAGCTTGGGGAGAAGCCTGCAGCTGTGGGGTCAGCCTCCCAGCTGCCAGCAGTGATAGCCCGAGCCATGGGGAGGCCTCATTTCCTAAAATGGCCTCAGCTGCCGCTGCATTCCTGCAGGGTGGAAGGACAGGCTGATGACCACCAGCGAAGCATCAGGAAAATCTCCTGGCCAGCCTATGAGCCATACATCTGTCTCTCTCTAGAGACAGGCTTCTCCTGGAGCCAATCAGCCCTCTGGCTTTCACGGGCTCCTACCTTGCAAGGTGGCCACAGGCCTCAGCTGTGCCTGGGTTGGCAGGGAGCCCTGTGCACCGCCTCTCTTCTGCCCGCGGGGTTAGCATGGCAGGAACCCGGGCTGGAGGCTGGGAACGCGTCCAGGCTCGCACTGGTCCTCGAGGTGGCTCCAGCCTTGCTGCTCTTGGCAGCAGAGATGGCGGAGGGTCTAGGTCTCAGGCCAGAGATCTCCAAAATGGACCAGCCCATCCCCTTCCTTCATGAGGAGGAGACAGGGCCAACACGAGAAGGGAAATATGCTCAGGGTCACTCAGCGAGGCCAAAATCCTGGGCTGCCTTGTTCTTGACTCTAGGATCTAGAAACGGGAAATCTGGGACTTGTCGCCTCCCCAGTGATCCATCTTTTACACACACATGTTTTCGTGCGCTGAGACATTCATAAAACAGAAAAGCCAAGCCTGCTAAAGCCAAGCCTGCTCACTGTTGCAAAGGAAAGCCCTGCGTGGCTGTGAGGGAGACGTGTGGAACCTCATGTCGTGTGGTGCCGTTGGGGACCTGTTGGGCCCTTGAGACTGAACCGGGACAGGCTGAGAGGCTCTCCAGGACACTTCTGGGCAGCAGGCCCTCTCTGGCTGTGCTTGACCCCGGCCCCTGGGCTCTCTTGGTTCACCAAGTCTCCCGAGTCCCATGCTCTTGAGATCCCAGACTCGGCATTGGATGGGGTGGCCCTGGGTCCCGCTGCTGTTCCAGAGCACTGGCCCTTCGTCTCGGCCACGCAGGGTAGAGGCTGGAGCCCCTGGAATCACACAGAAGGGGCCTGGCTGAGGCACAGAGGGCGGAGATCTGGGGTTAAGCCAGAGCCTGGGGCCCCTCTGAGCCCAGGGGCTGGGCAGCTGGGGAAGCAAGGAGAGCCAGGTGTCACTGAGTCAGTCCCTCCCATGCAGGTACTCGGGGGTGTGAGGGGCAGCCCCCGGCCCTCCTCTCTCACTCCTACAGCCTCTTCCCGTGGGTGAGGACACTTGGCTCTGTGTTCAGCATAATCAGATTCACCACAACAGGGCAGAACACTAATTCTATTGACACCGCTGAGATGCCGTATAGAGCCAGATGTCCGTGGGACACGGCGGCCAGCTTTGCCAGTGCGTGGCCACTAGGTGCTGGGAGGGGCAGGATGTGCCTGATGCCCATATGTCTGCATGGCAGAAAGGTACACAGAGAACCGTGGGGCTGGAGGTGCAGCGGCTGGCGACGGCCAGAACTGGAGAACAGGCCGGCGGGGTGCGGGGCGCATCCTGCACACCCAGCCCTGGCATACGCTGTCCTGCAGGCAGCTGAGAACCCTTGCTCTTTTCCAAATCTGTGCTCTGAAATGGAAAGTTAAGTCCTGCTGGGACTGCGGGCCCCCAGCCGCACCGCCTCGTCCCCAGCTGCAGGGCCTCCCCCTTGATCACAGCAGCTCCTCCTTGGTCACAGCTGGGGCTTTGCACAAACTCCCCGGAAACCCAGGGCTTGCGTTTGCAGGTCTCCGGGCTTTTCCTGCATGAAGCAGAGAACTTTTCCGGATGGTGTGGCTTTTTTCAAGGGACTGGGCTCCAAAACCCTCTGTGCTAAGTGCGTTGGCCCCGCTTCTAATCTGTCAAGTTAGTGCCCTCCATTTCAGAAAAGTGTAAACGAAAGCCTTAGCAAACCTGATCAAACGGGCTCATTCGTAGTCATAGGGTGAGCGGCAGGCAGATCTTATGAGCCGTGCAGGCCGGAAGGAAAAGGGTTGTGCCGGCAGTCTGAGGGTGGAGACCAGAGCTGTGGACCGGGCCGCAGGTTCCTCATCTGAGAAACAGGAGAGCGAGGCCCTAGCAAGGATCCTTCCTGCTCAGATCCCCAGAGAGGTGGGGGCCATGACCGGGGCCAGAATTCCACCCATCACTCACTGCTCTGTGCAGCCTCCTGTGCTTGTCAAGAGTTTTTAAAACCCCGTCGTTGCTTCTCAGCAGATGCCTCGTGGGTGTGAGCGTTCTCATGGGCTTGAAGCTGGCAGATATTTGAAAACATGGCAGAGACCTGCAGCCTGCAGCCTCAGCTGCTGGCTGTCACCTGCCACTGCCTGTGATTTACTCTTGAGAAGTGCTGGAGCAGCTGAAAAGCAACTCGCCACCCCAGCACTGCCCTCAGAGTGACTAATGGGGCACACCGGGGTCCTGGGCCCCAGCCAGGCTGAGCGAGGGGAGGGCCGTTCCCGGGGCTGAGGGCCAGGGGCCTCCCCTCCTCCTGTCCTGGAGGGCACCTGCCCAGCACAGGTAGAGGAGGCGAGGGTGTCAGGAAGGCTCTTTCCCTAATCTGACTGAGGCCCTCTGGCTAAGGCAGTGGTCTCCCGGCAGCCAGGCTGCTGCCAGTCCAGCAGCTCAGCTGGGCACAGACAAGATGTGGCTTCCAGGGGCTTCTGTTCTGCCAAGTCCCCACTCAGACAGTGGCCTCTATAGCTCCAGCAATCAGGAGGGAAAAGATTCCAACTCCCACACTCAGGGCTCCCTGCTGCCTGGAAGAGGAGAGGAGGGCAAACCTCTTGCAGAGATGACGGGTGACTCACCTACCCCGCTCAGAGGAGGGGTCTGCAAGTGGCCAGAGTTCTCCTGATGGGGTCCTTGCCCCCAGCTGGCTTGGGGTTCCCCACACGGGCCCCCTGCCCCACACCGTGTTCACGTGCCCCTTCAAGCATGTCTGGGCACTGTCCATGGTACTGAACCCCTGAGGCTCCCTGGGGCTCTGGCATTCTCTTGAGCCTCTCCCAGAAATTCCAAACCAGAAGAAAAGCGCAGGGAGCAGAGTGGAGGAGCCATGGACAGAGGCTGTGGGGCAGGCTCAGTCCCTGAGAGGTCGCCAAGGAGCCACAGCCTTGGACTAGATGCTCTCAAAACCTGGCAATGGCCCACAGAAGGCATCTGCTCAGGTGAGGCACATGCCACAAAGCTTCACCCGTGGGGGAGAGAATCTGCTTGTAGGATGGCCCCTGATGGAGGAAGTGAGAGCTCAGGCTGTGGGATCAGGCCCCTGGGTTCACAGCTATGCCTGGGTCTCTTTATCTACAAAATGAGGCTGACAGGAGCCTCTGCCTCACAGATGAGACCTGTGTGCCTGAGGTGATGCACACAGAGTATGTGTAGACCCCAGGACAGTCGATGTCAGCTAGAAAGTGAAGGTTAGAGGAATTCAAACCGTTATTTTTAATACTGAGCCAAAACCTGCACATCAGAGCTCTCTGATGGAGGCGTGGACGGGGTCGTGATGGGCCAAGTACTAGCCGGAAGCTGCGCCGTCCATTTCGTCCCCTCCCCACGGTGGTCCCACAGACACCGAGGTGGCTCACATGGCCCCTCCAGGTCACACGCCTGGCCTCTCTCCAGTCCTGCCCTCAGGGACTCAGAAATGCTGGCGTTCCAGGAGGTGGTGTGTGGGCTCCTCCTCAGGCCGGGCCTGTGGTCACTGCTGACCGCACGGCATGGGCTCCTCCTCAGGCCGGGCCTGTGGTCATTGCTGACCACACGGCAATCCACGGCTTTCCAGGTCCCTGTCCACTGTGGGTCAGGCGTGTCCCCACTGGGCAGCACGTCCCACAGCTTCGCATTCCAGATCCCAGCAGCATCTCGAGCCGGGCCTGGTACTGCTTAGATGCCTGGGAGGGAGGACCAAGGGCAGAGACTGGGGACTGAGGGACAGCACAGTATCCCAAGCTGGCCACTACCAGAACCTTCTAGAACAAGGTCACACTGCCAGTTCTTTATGCCTTCCGTCCTCTGCTCCCCAGACACCTGTTTACACAGAGCCCTAGGTCTCAGGTGTCCTGTGGGTGGCCCAGGGTGGCTACTGCTTTTCCCAGGGTCCCTCCATGGTGTCTCCTCTGAGGACAGCCACTGGTCAGAGCCTCCTGGATGACCTCACTCCTGGAAAGCACTGGGCTGTGTCACCTTAAAGATCCCTTTGCTCTCTTGGCCCTGGCACCCCACCTCTGGCATGGGGAGCAGAGACCACCAGGGTTCCCATCCCTCTCCCCGCAGTGTTTCCCCAGTTCCAGGGCTGCGAGGTGGCCACAGTGGCTTTGGTGTGGCCGTGGGGCTCCTGTTCATCCCAGGGCACCTGTCATGGGACACACCCACAGCAGAGGCAAGTGGAACATTCTCTGAGTTCAGCTTTGTTTGTGTGGGTAGTTCGCTGTGGGAGTCTAGCTTTTGGGGGACACACCTGAGAGCCTCCCAGCTACCCTGCCCTGTCCCCAGATCAGTTCGGTGGGCTCCAATCCAGAGAGTCAGGCTGGGAGGGGAGCACGGAGCCGCCCCTGCTGGACACGTATCCCGGCCATCTCAGGCCCACCCATTGCCTCATTGCTCCCTGCCCCCGGTCCAGTCAGCCGAGTGCCCCGTGGTGTGGGTGCGTCGTGACATGGCGACCAGCCCCAAAGGGTGGGCCTTTGAGTTGTTCACCAATCGTTGGTGTTTTGAACAAGCCTGTGCTGACAGCCCTGGCACACAGCGTTTCTGAATTAACTCTGCCATCGTTCCTGGCCTCAGCTGTGGTGGGGAAGGCAGGTCAGGGTCATGAGAACCCTGAGGGTTGCTCCCAAGTCAGTGTTTGCTGGGTCTAGGGGGTCCTCTCCACCTGGAGTCTGTCTGGGAGGTTAGAAGAGACTGTCCCTGAGCCTGGGCCCTGCTGGAGTGGTCATCCGCTCAGGGAAGGGGCGATCCCCTGCCAGCCCAGCAAGGCCACCCCAGCGGTCACCCCCTTGGGAGGGTGTGGACAGAAGCCTTTCCTTCCACCCGCCCCGCAGCCTCTGCAGCAGTCTTACAAAGCCTCTGGGTTCTGCAAAGCAAAAGTGTTTTGCACCTTCCCACTGAGCACAGGCTGGCTGCGGAGCCGGGAAGCAGTGTGCCAGTCTGGGGCTGTCTCTTGATCTAAAAACGATGGGATGAATTAGAGAGAAAGGCAGAATACAAAACAAGCAATTGCTCTTGAAGAGTGAGGTGAGAATGCCCTGCCCGAGGTCGAGGGGCTGAGGTCGGCTGTCTGGAGCCTGTGTCGGGGGCACCCTCCTGCTGGCTGGCTGTGCCCTCACCTGTGGGCAGGCATACCGTGTGCACCCCTCCCGCTCCCCACCTGGTCTCCACAGCCAAGCTCAGACCAACCATCCAGAGGCTGCGCCCCCGTCCAGATCCCCCTAACACACCTGCTGTTTCATTATCTAACCTTTCACTCCACCTCCCTCCTCCCCAACAAAATTACAAATGTGAGGGGGCAGAGGCCAGGCTGTCCCTCCCATAGGTCCAGCCCCACCAGCCGTCGCCCCAGCATGTCCCATCCCAGCCTCCCTAGCCGCAGTCCTGTGCGCCCCAATTTGCTTCCTTTCCCACACCCAAGGGAGCACAGTCAGTGCTCCAGGAACTGAGGCAGCACCTCTAGGCTCGCTCTTTTAGAAATGAGGCTGAAGGGCTGGATGCAGTGGCTCATGTTTGTAATCCCAGCACTTTGGGAGGCTGAGGTGGGTGGGTCATGAGGTCAGGAGATCGAGACCATCCTGGCTAACATGGTGAAACCCCATCTCTACTAAAAATACAAAAAAAAGAAGCCGGGCATGGTGGCGTGCACCTGTAGTCCCAGCTGCTGGGGAGACTGAGGCAGGAGAATGGCGCGAACCCGGGAGGTGGAACTTGCAGTGAGCCGAGATCGCACCACTGCACTCCAGCCTGGGTGACAAAACAAGACTCCGTCTCAAAAAAAAAAAAAAACAAACAAACAAAAAAACAAAATTAGCCAGGCGTAGTGGCACATGCCTGTAATCCCAGCTACTCAGGAAGGCTGAGGCAGGAGAATCACTTGAACCTGGGAGGTGGAAGTTGTGATAAGCAGAGATCGTGCCACTGCATTCCAGCCTGGGCAACAAGAGCAAAGCTCAGTCTCACACACACACAAAAAAATAAATAAATAAAGAGAGAGAAATGAGGCTGAGGCCCAGGAGGACCTGCCGAGCTCACAGCTGGCCAGGGAACAAGCCAGGCCCCCGCTTCTGGCACTAAACCCCAGGCACTCGGCTGCTTCCAAGAGGCTTAAGGCCCTACCAACCACTCAAACGCCATCCCCAGACCCAGACAGGGCTAGGAGGAAAGGGGTGGCAGCTGAGGGGTGCACACAGCAGAGGATACTGCTAGAAGCGAATGAGATTCCCGTGGAGGCAGCCCCACCTCCAGACCACCACGGCTGTCACAGCAGACACCCCTGTCTCCCACCACGACCTTCTGCTCTGGAACATCCACCCCTAAAACCTCAGACCCAGACACTGAGGCCCATGGCCCAGAGCCCAGCTACCCAGCTGGCTCCAGGGAGGGTGGCCCAGCCAGTTCCTGCCACCTGAGGGTGTTGGTACACACACCAGACTCAGAGGGAGACCCAGACAGACAGCGACACAAAGACAGAGAGAGACACACAGAGAGGAAAGCAGAGACACAGAGAGACATGGAGAGACACACAGAGACAGAGAAACAGACACATAGAGGAAAACAGACACAGGGAGACACAGACAGAGATACATAGACAGAGACACAGAGATACAGAGACACAAGAAAACAGAGACAGAGACACAGATACAGAGACACAGATAAGATACAACAGAGATAGAGACACAGACTCAGGAAAACAGAGAGAAACACAGGAGAACAGAGACACAGAGATATAGAGATAGAGACACAGAAACAACAGAGACACAGAGACAGAGACAGACACAGGAAAACAGTGAAAGACAGAGACACAGAGGAAAACACACAGATATACAGAGAGAGACACAACAGAGACACAGAGACAGACACAGAGAGGAAAACATACAAGGAGACAGAGACACAGAAAAACACAGAGAAAAACACAGAGACATCACAGGAGAAAGATACAAAGAGAGACAGAGACACACGTTCTGTCTCACCTCCAAATCCAGCTTGGCGTGGATCTCGCTGGGACTGGACGGCCTTCCCTACAGCTGCTGAACAGCCTCGCCATCCCCAGGGCTTCCCTGCTGTTGGCATGACCCTCCCCTGCTGCTTGGAATTGCAAAGCCAGGCAGTCTGGGAGTCCCAGCCACCACGTGTCCCCCAGAATATTCATGGGGCTGGGCCAGGTGACTCCCTGCTCTCTTTAGAGACAAATCGAAAGGCGCCAGGGTGCTGTGGCATCAGTGGCACTGAGGCATCCTCTGGCAGGCCCTGCATGACCTTCAAGCTGCTTGAGTCCATTAGAAAAAGTCCCTCAAGGCCACCCTATGTGGCCAGGGCTGAGATGCCTAGAGAGGTAGACACTCAGCCTGGGCAGGGACGGGGGCTACAGCAGGGGTCAGAGAAGGGGTCAGCCAGGGGGAAGGTCAAGGCTGCCACCCAGCAGGTCACCACCAGGCCCCCACACTACCCCAGCCTGGCTGTCTGCTTTCTGTTCAGTTCTCACCCACTGAGTTCTCAGGTCCATGAGTTTGCTGGACCGTCTGCCAGGAGAGCTCAGGGTCCCTGCAGGCTTGTGGGTGCCATCAGGTCAGAGATGAGAAGTCACCTCCGAGCAGAGGGCTTCCCGGAACCCCCAGCACTACTGCAGCCAGGCTGCCACCAGCATCGCTGTGTCTGTAGCTCTTATTGGCCCTGAAGTCACTGCAGGTGGTTCTTTCAGTGGTCTCTCCTCCTCAGGATCCAAGACCCCTGACCGCAGGGGCTCCTATGCCTTCTCCAAGGCAGTGATGTTTGTGGGAGGGAGGAAGGGAGAAAGGTAGAGGGAAGATAGACTAACCAAGAAGAAAGAGAGAAGATGCAGCTAAAATCAGAAATGAAAGAAGAGACTTTACAAGATGCCACAGAAATCAAAAGGATCATAATAAACTGTGAACAATTTTATACAAACCAGCTGGACAGCCTGGAAAAAATGGATCCATTCCTAGAAACTCACAAGCTTCTTAGAGTCAATCATGAGAAATGGAAAATCTGAAAGGACCAATAACAAAGAAGGAGATTGAATCAGTTACCAAAAACCTCCCAAAAAAGAAAACCCCAGGGCAGGGCCAGGTTGCTTCGACAATGGATGCTACAAACATTTAAAGAAGAATTAACACCAGTCCTTATACAATTCCAAAAATGTGAAGAAGAAGGAACACTTTCTAACTCATCTTACAAGGTCAACATTACCCTGTTACCAAAGCCAGAGAAGGACACTATGAGAAAAGAACCGAGAGGCAAAAATCCTCGACAAAATACTGGCAAACTTCATTCAACAGCATGTTGAAAGATCATCTGCCATGAGCAGGTGGGATTTATCCCTGGGATGCAAACATGGTTCAGCTTGAATCAGTAAATGTGATTCACCATATGAGCAGAATGAAGGACAAGAGCCATTTGATCATCTCATTTGATACAGAAAAAGCGTTTGACAAAACTCAGCATCCTTTCATGATAAAAACACTCAACAAACTGGGTGTTGAAGGCATGCTACACAATAAAGGCCACGTATGACAGACCCACAGCGAACACCACACTCAGTGTAAAGGCCACGTATGACAGACCCACAGCGAACACCACACTCAGTGTAAAGGCCACGTATGACAGACCCACAACTAACACCACACTCAGTGTAAAGGCCACGTATGACAGACCCACAGCAAACACCACACTCAGTGTAAAGGCCATGTATGACAGACCCACAGCGAACACCACACTCAGTGTAAAGGCCACGTATGACAGACCCACAGCGAACACCACACTCAGTGTAAAGGCCATGTATGACAGACCCACAGCGAACACCACACTCAGTGTAAAGGCCACGTATGACAGACCCACAGCTAACACCACACTCAGTGTAAAGGCCACGTATGACAGACCCACAGCGAACACCACACTCAGTGTAAAGGCCACGTATGACAGACCCACAGCGAACACCACACTCAGTGGTAAGAAGTAGAAAGCTTTTTCTCTAAGGTCAGGCAAAGCAAGGATGCTCTACTCAACATGGTCCTGGAAGGCCTAGCCAGAGCCATTAAGCAAGATAAAGCAGTAAAAGGCACTCACATCAGAAAGGAAGAAGTAAAATTGTCTCTGCAGATGACATGAACTTATGTATAGAAAACCCTAAAGACTCCACAAAAAAAAAAAAAAAAACTGTTAACACTAATAAACACATTCAATAAAGTTGCAGGATGCAAAATTGACATATGAAAATGAGTTGTGTTTCTATACACTAGCAATGAATTATCCCAAAAAGAAATCAAGAGGGCCGGGCGCAGTGGCTGACACCTGTAATCCCAGCAGTTTGGGAGGCTGAGGCGGGTGGATCACCTGAGGTCAGGGGTTTGAAACCAGCCTGGCCAACATGGCAAAACCCAGTATCTACTAAAAATACAAAATTAGCTGGGCATGGTGGTGCCTGCCTATAATCCCAGCTACTTGGGAGGCTGAGGCAGGAGAATCACTTGAACCTGAGAGGCGGAGTTTGCAGTGAGCCAAAATTGTGCCATTGCACTCCAGCCTGGGCAACAAGAATGAGAATCTGTCTCAAAAAAAAAAAAAAAAAAGGCAAGAAAACAATCCCATTTACAATAACATCAAAAAGAGTAAATTTAATCAAGGAAGTAAAAGACCTGTACACTGAATATAACATGATGAAAGAAATGGACACAAATAAATGGAAAAATACCTCATGTTCATGGATTGCAAGAATTAATATTGTTAAAATTTTCATACTACCCAAAGTGATCTATAGATTCAGTGCAATACCTATCAAAATTTCAATGACATTTTATGCAGAAGTAGAAAAAAAATCCTAGGATTCATTTTGAACCACAACAGAGCTCAAATAGTCAGAGCAACATTAAGAAAGAAGAACAAAACTGGAGGCATCACACTTCCTAATTTCCTTTTATATTACAAAGCTATAGTAATCAAAATAGCATGGTACTAGTACCACATAGACCCATGGAACAGAACAGAGAGCCCAGAAATAAACCCACTTTTATACAGACAAATAATGTTTGACAAGGTGCTATGGTTTGAATGTCCCCTCCAAAACTTATTAAAACTTCATCCCCAGTGTGGCAGGATTGAGAGGTAGAGCCTTTCAGAGGTGATGGGATCTGGCCCTTTCAGAGGACTCGGCCCTCATGAATGGATTAATCCATTCATAAATAAATGAGTTAATGGATTAAGGGGTGATCACACAAGGGGAGCTGGTGGCTTTATAAGAAGAGAAAGGGAGACCTGAGCTAGCATGCTCTGCCCCCTCTGCACGTGATGCCCCACGCCACGGAGGAACTTTTCCAAGAGTCCCCCCCAACAAGAAGGCTCTCACCATATGCATCCCCTGGGCTTTGGACTTCCCAGCCTCCATTACCATAGTAAATACCTGCCTTTTCTTTATAAATTACCCAGTTTCAGGTTTTCTGTTATAAGCAACATAAAATGGACTTAGACACAAGGGCACCAATACAGAATGGGGAAAAAGCAGTCTCTTCAAACAGTGATGGGAAAACTGGATATCCCCATGCAAAAGAATGAAATTGTAGGCCGGGCGCTGTGGCTCACGCCTGTAATCCCAGCACTTTGGGAAGCCGAGGTGAGCGGATCACGAGGTCAGGAGATCGAGACCATTCTGGCTAACACGGTGAATCCCCGTCTGTACTAAAAATACAAAAAATTAGCCGGGTGTGGTGGCGGGCACCTGTAGTCCCAGCTACTTGAGAGCCTGAGGCAGGAGAATGGCGTGAACCCGGGAGGCGGAGCTTGCAGTGAGCGGAGATCGTGCCACTGCACTCCAGCCTGGGCGACAGAGCGAGACTCTGTCTCAAAAAAAAAAAAAAAAAAAGAATGAAATTGTACCTTTATCTTGCACCATGCAAAAAAAAATCAGCTTAAAGTGGATTAAAGATCTAAACATAAAACCTGAAACTATAACACTGCTAGGAGAAAACATAGAAGAAAAGCTTCTTGACATTGGTCTTGGCAATGATTTTTTTATGACAGCAAAAACACAGGCAATAAAAGCAACATAAATGAGACTACATTAAATTGAAAAGTCTCTGCACAGCAAAAGAAACAGCAAAACGAGAAGGCAGTCTACAAAATGGGAGAAAAATAACCAATTTAAAAATGGAAAAGGGGGCTGAGTAGACATTTTTCCAAAGAAGAGCTACATATGGCCAATGGGTTTATGAAAAGGTGCTCAACATCACTAGTCATCAGGAAACTGCAAATCATAACCACAATGAGCTATCACCGTACACCTGTTAGGATGGTGATCATCAAAAAGCCGGCAGATAACTCGTAGGGGGGACAATGTGGCGAAAAGGGGACCCTGGTGCACTGTTGGTGGGAATGTATTAAACAGGTACAGCTCTTATGGAAAATAGCATGGGGGCTCCTCAAAAAAATTAAAGATAGAACCACCGTAGGATCCAGCAATCCCACTTCTGGGCATTTATGCAAAGGAAGTGGAATCTGGATCTTGAAAAGATCCCTGCAAGCCCCTGTCCACTGCGGCACTGTTCACAACAGCCAAGACACGGAATCAACCCAAGTGTCCCTCAACAGACCCACAGATCGAGAGAGTGTGGTGCAGATATACAGCGGAGTGCTGCTCCGTCTTGAAAAATAAGATCTTGTCATTTGCAGTAGCCGCAATGAACCTGGGGGCATTATGCTAAGTGAAATAAGCCAGGCGCAGAAAGACAAATGCTGTGTGATCTCGCTTATGTGTGGAATCTGAAAAAGCCAAACTCGTGAAGACAGAGAGCAGAGCACTGAGTGCTGGGGGAAGGGAACGAGGAACAGGGAGAGGACGATCAAGGGCTGCAAAGTTTCAGTTATAAGGCGAGTAAGTTCTGGAGCTTTGAGGTACGGCGTGAGGACCAGAGTTAACGGTACTGCATTGCAGCCGGGCGCAGTGGCTCACGCCTGTAATCCCAGCACTTTGGGAGGCCGAGGCGGGCGGATCACGAGGTCAGGAGATCGAGACCATCCTGGCTAACACGGTGAAACCCCATCTCTACTAAAAATACAAAAAAATTAGCCGGGCATGGTGGCCGGTGCATGTAGTCCCAGCTACTCAGGAGGCTGAGACAGGAGAATGGCGTGAATCCCAGGGATGGAGCCTGCAGTGAGCCGAGATTGCGCCACTGCACTCCAGCCTGGGCGACAGAGCAAGACTCCGTCTCAAAAAAAAAAAAAAATACTGCATTGCACACTCAAAATGTCCTCGGAGAATAAATCTTGTGTTCCCACCATAATCAAAGGGGGTAACTATGTGAGGTGAAGGATGTTTCATTAGCTTGATGGCGGTGATCATTTCACAATGTATACATAGATCAAAACATCACATTGTACACAGTCAATAGATACAAATTTTTTGCGATGGGCGTCTCGCTCTGTTGCCCAGGCTGGAGTGCAGTGGCGAAGTCATAGCTCACTGTAGCCTCAAACTCCTGGGCTCAAACAATCCTCCCATCTCAGCCTCCCAAGTAGCTGGCACTATAGGCATATGCCACCATGCCTGGATGATTTTTTTTAGTTTTTGTAGAGATGGGGTCTCACTGTGTTGCCCAGACTGGTCTCAAACTCCTGGCCTCAAGGGATCTTCCTGCCTCAGTCTCCCAAAATACTGGGATTACAGGAATGAGCCACGGTACCCGGCCAATAGATGCAATTTTTATTTGTCAATTATCCCTCAATAAAGCTGGGGGAAAAGGTTAAAAATATATACATTTAAATTTAAAACTTCCATGATTTCTTATAGTAATGTTACGGTTTTTGATTTTAGGTTTTAATCTTCTTAATCTTCTCACCATGTGGAATTTTTTTGATGTAAGATCTCTATGAGTTAGGGTACAAACTCCAGGAACTAAGTCAAATTGTCTTATCCTTTAAGAAAAGGAATATTTATTTTGCTCAAGACACACTGAAAGTCCAAGAGTAATAGCTGCAGGCACAGCTTGACCCAGCAGCACAAACGATGTCATGGGGTGCCCTGTTTCACCAGTGCTGGCTTCATTCTTAGGCAAGTCTTCTCTAAAAGGTAGGAAAACGGCACTGATGGCCACGGATGCATTTCCCGCTCAGTGAGCCCAGGCAAAGCTGGTGTCTAGCAAAGGTCTGGGTCTGGCCTTCATCAGACAAACGTGATTGGTGCAAATGTTTGGCTGACCTATCCAATGAGGGCCTACCCAGGCCTTTTGGGATGTGTTGATTGGCCAGGTCTGGGCCACATGCCAGCTGGATGGAGGGTGCACAGCTCCCCAGGGGAAGGAGGCGGGTGGGACAGGGCCCTGAGGACCGAGCTTCCTGTGGTCCAGGCCGTCAGCTGTCCAGCGCCATGCCTGGGTGGCCAGTCTTCTCCCCGATGATCTGGATGCTGTCTCCATCACAGATGGAGCTTCTGTCTGATCTGGCACTGTCGATGTCAAATTCTCCTCATTAAGGTCACTCTCAGTGACACTCAGGTACATCCCAGTGACTGGCAAGGCTGACGCTCCCTTGTCCTAGCGACTTGCCACGCTGCCTTTCAAGAGGCTTTCTGGCCATTCTGAGACTATTTCCCACTTGAACTGCAGAGTCCGTGTGTCTATGCACAATAGCTCTCGTGTTTTATGGGGACTGGAAATACAGACGTGATCTCAATGGGTCCTTCTGTCCAGGAAGGGGCCTGTCCTTCCCCTCGCTCAGTCCTCCCCTCACCCCCGGCAGCATCGCAGGCTTTCCTCCGCGTCCCCGCGCTGCTGATGGACATGCTCCCTTTGCTTGTCGTGGAGGTGGGGGGCAGCTGCTTACCCAGAGCGGGAGCGATTACAGGAAAGGATGGCGCAAGCCAAAGCCCCTGCTTCCAGCTGTGCGTCTGGGAGAAGAAGGCCGGCCCCAGGAGTCGGGGTGCATTCCCTCACCCCCCAATCCTACTCGGCTTCAGTCTCCAGGGTGGGCAGCAGGTGGGGGAGGCAGGGGAGGGCCTGACTCCCTCTGCAAGGCCCCGCCTCTGTCCCCACACGTGGCCCTGCGGCAGACTCTGCTCCCTCCCTCTGGAAACGGCAGGATCCTCCAATGGGGGCAGCCAGGGGGCCGGGGCCAGACCCCACAACTCACCAGCCCCCAGAGGTAGCTATTTTTGCCGCCCGTGTCGGTGAGGTTGGTATTTTAAATGTTTTGACATTTAAAATCTGTGTTGGATACATTGGTGCTGTTTAAACTATCCCCAGGCTGCGGTGACTCACAGGGAATTAGATTGTCTCCTGAGGCTGGGCCTGGCCTCCCCCGTCCCCGCTCCCAGCAGCCAGAATGGGAAGAGGGAGTTTTTACCTGCCCCCAGTCTCACCAGCACCTTGTGGTCCTGCAGAAGGTGGACTTCAGCCAGAGCAGCAGAACATGAGGGACGTGGGACAGCCTCAGATCCGGACGCCCAAGCAGGGGAGGGCAGAACAGACCCGCCACCCAGCCAGGGTCAGCAGCGGTGGTGGTGGTGTCTCTCAGGAGCCCACACAGGTGGCAGGAGCAAGGGGTGCTGGGCTGGCAGGTGCAGGACGCTGCCTCCCGGGGGTTTGAGTGCCCCCTCTCCATGCATGTCCTCTGATCTGTTAGCAGAACTCTGCTCAAATGGAATGTGAGGGTAAACTCAGGCCGCCTCCTCCCTGAAGGCCTCTGAGTGCTTCTGAGTGGAGCCGGGAGCTTCGGTGGGAGCAGGAAGGACCTCCAGAGGTGCCTCAGCCAGTGCCCAGAGGAGGCCAGGGAGAAAACTCGCCGACATTCCCACGACCCCAGCACCTCTCAGTGGCTGCCGTGTCCCATGGCCACCGCCGCCTTCATTAGTGGGACATGCCGAGGATTGTCCTCACCGGGACCATCCTGACTTGGACTGTTAAGGCCACATGGCTCTGCCCTCCCTTGTGGGAGGAGGTCGGGAGGGAGGTGGTCCCCGCAGCCCAGCCCAGGGAATCCCACGGCAGATACCCCTGGACTTTCTACTGCAATCACAGCCACCGGCCGCCGAGCTAGTACAGGCCACTTCTCCAAGACACCCAAAAGCTTCTTGGAATCAGAAATTCAGCATGAGGATCCTGGGCAGCTTGGCAGAGAGGGGGCAGCCTCTGTCTCCGGCACAAGATCGAACCCGCAAGTGCGGGAGCCAAAGACGCCAAGATCTGGCTTGCAGAGAAGAGCATCTTACAAAGAACCGAAGGCCGAGGAAGATTTTAAAGCCATTGATGGCTGTTATTCCACTGCCCCGGGGAGGGGTGCTGGTTTCTCCATTGGAAGCCAGGCCATGGCTGTCCTGGCTGGTTCCACTGCTGCCGGTCCACAGACATGTCCCCTTCCTATTCTGAGCAGCAGCTCTGGTTGAGGAGGAGGCTGGGCCACTGCCCATCTGGGGAAGTCACGGCCACCCTGCCAGTGCCTGCAGAGTCACGTCTCAGCCAGGAATCGCAGAAGGAGCAGGACTCAGCTCAGGCCAGGCTCAAATCCAAGCACAGCCCCTCTTGCGCTGGAGTCTTTGGGCAGGACCTCTACCCTGTCCAGGACTTGGATCAGGTGCAGAGTAGCTATGATGACCCAGCCTTGTGGGTTGATGTGGAAGCTAGAGGTGGGGAGCGGGGGGCTCCATGTGCTGATAATGGGCCCTGTACCTTTCAATGCCCTGAGAGGTAGCTGGGGTGGGCGGGAGGAAGGGGCCTTTATTAGTGTGAGCTGTCAGGACCTACAAGAACTGTCTGCACACAGCTACAAGGCCAGGGCTTGGCTCTCCCACAAGACGGGCCTTGGGGTGGGGCAGCCACGTGCTTGTGGGCCTCGGCCACGGACACAACATGTCCAGACCTGGGAATTAGAGCCCAGGGCCTTTGCCGGGACACCCCAGTGGTTGTGTTCCTTGCTGTGTACAGGCGGGACCCTCGGGAGGGGCTCATGAAGGGGGGGTAGTCTGCGAACTTCTTCCCAGTCAGAGGCAGGGTCAGGGGCAGGCTGAGGGCCAGCTTAGAACAGCGGCCAGGGGTGGCCATGTCTTCCGGGCAGCCGGGATAGGGCTGGACCTCCTGAACTTGTGTTGATTGAGGGCCTCACACTGAGCAGGCCTGACACCCCAATCAGCACGGCAGGCATCCCAGCTGGGGCGCACGAGTCCTGCTGCTGGCTCTGACGGCCTCCTCCGTCCTCTCCTGCAGATCAACACCTTCATGTCCTTCATATTCCCCATGGTGGCCATCTCAGTCCTGAACACCGTCATCGCCAACAAGCTGACGGTCATGGTACGCCAGGCGGCCGAGCAGGGCCAGGTGTGCACGGTCGGGGGCGAGCACAGCACATTCAGCATGGCCATCGAGCCCGGCAGGGTCCAGGCCCTGCGGCACGGCGTGCGCGTCCTACGTACGTAACCTCTGGGCCCTCCAGGGGTGGGAGGCAGGCCAGGGCCAGCAAAGGCAGCGAGCGCTGAACCACCCCAAGCCTGGGCAAGGTTTAAAGACATAGGGATGGAGCTGTCAAGCCAAGACCCAAGGGTGCCAGCTTCCCCCAGGGGTGAGTGCCATTCTGCACTCCATCCCTCCATCCATCCATCTTTCCCTCCCTCCATCCATCCATCCATCCCTTCCTCCTTCTATCCCTCCACCCCTCCCTCCTCCCTCCCTCCATCCATCCATCCATCCCTCTCTCCTTCCTTCCCTCCATTCACTCCTCTACCTCTCCCTCCTTTCCTCCCTCCCTCCATCCATCCATCCCTCTCTCCCTCCCTCCCTCCCTTCATCCCTCCATCCATCCATCCTCCCTCCCTCCCTCCATCCCTCCCTCCCTCCATCCCTCCCTCCCTCCATCCATCATCCCTCCCTCCATCCATCCCTCATTCCATCCTTCCCTCTCTCCCTCCCTCCATCCATCCATCCCTCCTTCCATCCCTCCCTCCCTCCCTCGTTCCATTCCTCCCTCCCTCCATCTATCCATCCCTCTGTCCATCTGTCCACTTGCTCACGTGCTCACTTATTCATTTGCTCAGCAATTGACTGAGTGCCCACCCTGGGTCTCACTCATTCTTGCTCACAGGCATGGAGGCAGCAGAGGCAGGGGCATCCCTGCACTCTGGGGGAGCAGGGGCTCCACCAAGGACACAAACACAGGCACCAGGCACCTTCAGCCAGTGATGAGCATGAAGAAAAAAATACCACCACCACCACCACCCCTGACTACATCTGGCAGCTGGGAGGGGCTCTCAGAGCAGGTGGCATCCTGCAAGTCCCAAGGACCAGGAGCCCGTCTGGGCAATAGAGCTGTAGGCGAGGGGATGGCTGGAACAAAGGCCCTGTGGTGGGAGGTGCTTGGCAAGAAGGCAGGGCAGGGGCAGGGCAGACGCTGCCAACCACTCAGGGCTTGGAGAGTGTGATGGGAACTGGAGAAAATGAAGCCCTTTCATGCCTGAGACCCAGGTCTTCAGTCTGGTTTGCCTGAAGCATTTGGCATTACCCTAAGAGAGCCTGGCTCTGGGCTCGGCCTTCCCTGCTCATGGGAACCAGCCAGGGCTTTGGACATGGAGCTCTCAGGGCTGGCAAAGCCCAAGGTGCGGCCCACAGCAGGGCAATGCCCATCCCGTTGGAACCCTGAGGACCAGCCTCAGCTCGGGACGGCTGGCTTGCCGACCTCCGAGGTGTGTCCTGGGCCCGGCGTGTGCCTGTTGTTTTAATAGTAGCCATCTGAATAGATTTGAGGTGGCATCTCGTTGTGGTTTTGATTTGCATTTCTCCAGTGATTTATGATTAATGATTAATAACATCTTTCATGTGCTTGTTGACCATTTGTATCTTCTTTGGAAAATGTCTGAGTCCTTTGCCCATTTTTGAATTGGATTGTTTGTTTTCATGTTGAGTTTTAGGAGTTGTACTCTTGAGGTTAACTCATTATCAGATGTGATTTGCAAATATTTTCTCCCTTTCTGTGAGCTAACTTCCACTCTCCTGATAGCATCCCTTGATACACAGAAATTTAGTGTTTATGTTGTTCAATTTATCTACTTTTTTCTTTTGTGGCCTGTGCTTTTGGTGTCATACCCAAGAAATCATTGCCAAACTCAATGTTGTGAAGTCATTATGTTTTCTCCTGGGAGTTTTATGGTTTTAGTTCTTATGTTCAGGTCTTTAATCCACTTCAAGTCCATTTTTGTATATGGTGTGAGGGGAGGATCCACCTTCATACAAGTGGATGTCCCGTTTTCCTAACACCCTTTGTTGAATAGACTGTCCTTTCCCCACTGAATGGTCTTGGTGAAGATCACTTGACCATAAAGGTAAGGGTTCGTTTCTGAGATTTCTAGTCTATTCCCTTGGTCTACGTGTCTATCTTTATGCCAGCACCACACTGTAACTTTGTAGTAAGTTTTGAAATCAAGAAGTGTAAGACCTCCAACTTTATTTTCTTACAAGATTGTTTTGGCTGTCCAGGATCCTTTGAGATTTCATATGAATTTTAGCATAGATTTTTCTATTTCTGCAAAAGCATTCTTGCAATTTGATATGGATTGCATTGAATCTGTAGAGTGCTTTGGGTAGTACTGACACCTTAACAATATTAAGTCTTCCAATCCATGAACATGGGATGTCTCCCTGCATCTCCCTCAGGCCTTGTGTCTCCTTCTCTAAGGCCATGTCTGTCTGTCTCTGAGGCCATATCTCTGTGTCTCTAAGCCCATGTCTGAGCCAGTGTCTACCTCCCTCAGTGCATGTCTCTCCCTCTCTGAGCCTGTGTCCTGACTCTGAGCCTGTGTCCTGTCTCTGAGCCTATGTCTCCCTCCCCAAGCCCACGTCTGTCCCTCTCTGAGCCTGTGTCCAGTCTCTGAGCCCGTGTTTCCCCCACTGAGCCCACGCCTCTGTGCCTCAGGTGCAGTGGGTCTCTGAGCCCATGTCCTGTCTCTGAGCCCATGCCTCTGTGCCTCAGGTGCAGTGGGTCTCTGAGCCCATGTCCTGTCTCTGAGCCCACGCCTCTGTGCCTCAGGTGCAGTGGGTCTCTGAGCCCATGTCCTGTCTCTGAGCCCACGTCTCTGTGCCTCAGGTGCAGTGGTCATCGCCTTTGTGGTCTGCTGGCTGCCCTACCATGTGCGGCGCCTCATGTTCTGCTACATTTCGGATGAGCAGTGGACTCCGTGAGTACTGGGAAGTTGGGTGCTGGACAAGTAAGTGCTCCCAAAACAGATGGTGGGTGTGGCAGGCAATGCTGAGAGGACCCGCTCAGGGCAGGGGTGTGGTGAGTCCCCCAGCGGCCCCTGGGCAGGGGTGTGCTGTGACTGGGGCCGGGAGAAGGTCATGGAGGGACAGGTTCAAGGCAGGGGCAATTCAGGCCAGACTGGTGCAGAGAAGGAAAGTTGGTCCTAAGAGAGATGGCCCAGGCAGTTTCCCGAAGGCAAAAGAGAGACATCCCTGGCTCTGCTGGGGACATGGTGGGGGTGTCACCTCCTCATATGGCAGCTGTTAGAGCCCCAAGGCCACCCAGGTTGGACCCACAGGGCTCAGCCTGGAGTTATACTCAGGGCTGTGACTTATCGCAGCAAGAGCCGCAATACTGACAAAGCTTTGCTTATACAGCAAAGTCAGCAAAGGGAAAAGACACATGGAGTGGGGTCAGTGGGAGACCAGATGCAGCTTCCAGGGCCCCCTCCCAGAGGAGCCTCACAGAACAATATGGGGGCCGATCACAGGGGCACCCACTGCCTGGCAAAACCCCTACTGTTTGCACCAACAGTTCAGGGGCAGGGAGCCCCTCTCACCCGAAAACGGCAGAGCCTTCCCAAAATCCAAGGCCCCAGGCACCAGCCAGAGGCCAGCCTTGCCAGCTGGCCATCCTGAGATGGCAGCTTGGGGCCCACTTGTGAGCCCTTTTCTGTGCAGTGGGGCTGCCAGATCCCAGAATAAAAGGTTCCTTCCAGTGACAGCCACTGGGGAGGGCGCACCTACGACCAATGAGGAGGAGAAGGCACGGGGAACAGAGTGCGGCCCCCACAAAAGCTTCTGAAACTCAGGGCTGCCTGGTGGTAATTGAGCTGCCTGGTGAGGGAGTGAGATCACTGTTGGGGGAGGCAACAAGCTGAGGGCAAGGTGTGTGGCTGCTGGGGAGGCGTGGAGAGGGTTCCTGCCCTGGCTGTTTGGTTAGGCCGGGACCAGCCAAGCCCTGGACCCTTGGATGCACAGAGCTGTGAAGGGCAATGCAGGCGGCTGCAAGGAGAGTCAGGGACGGACAAGCAGAGCCCACGCCCCACCTAAAGAAGCCCAGGCTGGGCGGGACGCGGTGGCTCCCGCCTGTAATCCCAGCACTTTGGGAAGCCAAGGCGGGCAGATCACGGGTCAGGAGATCGAGACCATCCTGGCTAACACGGTGAAACCCCATCTCTACTAAAAATACAGAAAATTAGCCGGGCATGGTGGGGGGCGCCTGTAGTCCCAGCTACTCGGGAGGCTGAGGCAGGAGAGTGGTGTGAACCCGGGAGGCAGAGCTTGCAGTGAGCTGAGATCGCACCACTGTACTCCAGCCTGGGAGACAGAGCGAGACTCGGTCTCAAAAAAAAAAAAAAAAAAAGCAGCAGCCCAGGCTGGGCGGGAGCACGACCAGAACTTGCAGCTGCTCAGGAGAAGCCAGACCCTGGAGCTTGTTATGAAATGTCCCCAAACACCCATTCTCAAGTGGTGTTTTAATTAGCGTCTGAGCCACCACGTCCCTGGGCCGCTGTGGCCCCGGCTGTCACCCTGCCTTGGGGCCCTCAAGAGTTCTGTCTGGGATCTGAGCGCCTCTGTCCCCGCAGGTTCCTCTATGACTTCTATCACTACTTCTATATGGTGACCAACGTGCTCTTCTACGTCAGCTCCGCCATCAACCCCATCCTGTACAACCTCGTCTCCGCCAACTTCCGCCACATCTTCCTGGCCACACTGGCCTGCCTCTGCCCTGTGTGGCGGCGCAGGAGGAAGAGGCCAGCCTTCTCGAGGAAGGCCAACAGCGTGTCCAGCAACCACACCCTCTCCAGCAATGCCACCCGCGAGACGCTGTACTAGGCTCTGCGCCCCGGAGCGTGTCCAGGAGGAGCCTGGCCGTGGGTCCTTGCCCCCCACAGACAGAGCAGCCCCCACCCGGGAGCTCTGATGGTCGGGCAGAGGCCAGCCTGTGCTGGAGTCTGAGGCCTGGGACCCCCCTCCCACCCCCCAACCCCTGTTTCTCATCAGTGTCTCCCGGGCCTGTCCCCAACTCCTCCCCACCCCTCCCCATCTCCTCTTTGAAAGCCAGAACAAGAGAGCGCTCCTCTCCCAGATGGGAAAAGGGCCTCTAACAAGGAGAAATTAGTGTGCAGCAAAAGGCAGTTTTCTTTGTTCTCTGACTAATGGATGGTTCCAGAGAAGGAAATGAAAGGTGCTGGGTGGGGCCGGGCCTCGGGTGGCCGGGCTGCTGTTCCCATGTCCACATCTCTGAGGCCTGCACCCACTCTGTCTAGCTCGGGGAGTCCAGCCCCAGTCCCGCACGCTCTGTGGCTTTGGGCCTCACGTGCAGACCCTGCCATGCAGACCCACGCCCCCCTCCCTCAGGCAGTTCCAAGAAAGCTCCCTGACTCGCCCCTTCAGGCCTGGCAATCTGGGGGCCCACTGCCATGAGGGGTCCCTCCCACCACCCTCGCCGCAGGCAGCTGCGGCCCCCAGAGGGGACCACAAGCCCAAAAAGGACAAAAATGGGCTGGCCTGGAATCGCCCAGACCCCAGCCTCCCCTCCTCCCTCCCATCCTCACCCAGGACAAGGCCCAGGGGCTCTGCCAGGACACCACATGGGAGGAGGCTCAGGCCTCAGCCTCAGGATCTTCAGCCGTGGCCTCTCGGGCTCGGCAGAAGGGACGCCGGATCAGGGGCCTGGTCTCCCGCACCTGCCCAGGTGGCCGTGGCCAGGATGGGGTGCACATTCCGTGTGCTTTGCTTGTGGCTGTGCAGGCTGAGGTCTGGCAGCCAGGCCCAGAGCTGGCTTCAGGGTGGGGCCTTGAGAAGGGGAATGTGGAACAGGGGCGATGGAGCCTGGTCCCTGAGTAAGATGCCAGTTCCAGGAACTCAGGCTTCAGGTGAGAAGGAGCGGTGTGTCCAGGCACCGCTGGCCAGCAGCCCTGGGCTGAGGCACAGACTCATTTGTCACCCTCTGGTGGCGGCAGCCCTGGCCCCAGCCTCCAAGCAGTTGAAAAAGCTGGCGTCTCCTTGGTCTCTAGGATCCAGGCGCCACAGAGCACACGACTGGCCAGGCCCCTGGCTTAAGAAGGTCGCCTGAGCCTGAGAGAAGACAGTCCCAGGAGAAGCTGGCCGGGACCAGCCAGGAACTGGGAGCCACAGGAAGCAAAATTCAGCCTTTTCTTCAAGGGATTTCCTTGTCTCAGAGCAGCCTTTGCCCTGGGGAAATGGGCTCTGGGCTGGCTGCCTGCACCGGCCACGTCGACCCGGGACCCGGACACCTGGTCTTGGGCTGTGTTCAGCCACTTTGCCTTCTCCGGACTCGGTTTCCCCATCTGTGAAATGAGAGTCGAATGCTACAGTATCTGCAGTCACTTGGATCTGGCTGTTGAGTTGACGGGTTCCTTGAACCCCACAAAATCCCTCTCCAACCACAGGGCCCTTCGGCTCACCAAGAACGGGGCCCAGGGGAGTCAGGCCCATTTGCTGCACTTCCTGCCAAACTTTGCCTCCCACAAGCCTGGTCATCAGCCAGGCAGCCCTCCCAGCGCCCAAGGGCCACCAACCCCAGGGAAACAGGGCCAGCACAGAGGGGCCTTCTTCCCCCACAGAGCTCCCATGAGAAGCTTTGCTGCCCACAGAGCTCCCCACAGAGAAGCTTTGCTGCCAGCCAGGGATGTCCAGAGGTCAGTGCAGCCCCTACCCCTGCTCAGGAGTGGGCTCAGAGTTTAGCAAATGCTGAGGCCCCTCAGGCTGGGCTCTGAATGAGGACCTGAACTGAACTCAGAGCCAGACAGGGCAGCCTCAGATCCTTCTCTGCGGCTCCTGGACCTTGGGCCATAATTTCTGAGCCTCGGTTTCCCCATCTAAGAAACAGATGTGGTCGTTCCACCCTTGCAGCTGGATGGGACTGTCCTGGAGGACCCACCCCGGAACAGACAGAATGATGTCTCTCAGGATGGTGCTCTGAGAGAGGGGAGTGGATGCCCCACTGCCCCAGACCCTCGGTAGACACGAGGTCTCCGGGGTGGGGTCTGTGGCTGTGACTGAAGTCGGCTTTTCCTGTTGATGTCTTGATGCTTCTATCTGTGCACTTACTGTAGGTAGGGACACGTGTCCACGCACCACAGACACACCCACGACACCTGATCTCGTATCACTAGCTCGCAGGCAGGTCATGATGTGACCCCGGAAGCCAGCCCTGCGTGCCATGAGTGCATCGGTCATGGAGTCCGGAGCCCCTAAGTCGGCCCCCGGTGACGGCGCAGCCCTCACAGCTCAAACGCCCGCCTCCACTCCCATCATCTGCAGTTGGTGAAAACAAACCCCGTGTATCTCTCAATAAAGGTGGCCGAAGGGCCCTCGATGTGGACTCGAGTGTTGAGGTCCTGCATGTGCCCACCCACTCATTCATTCACTCATTCATTCAGACACGCACCGACGCAGCAGCCAGCCTTCACTGGGCCTCTTACCAAACTCTACAGGGCTCTGGTCCCAGAAGCTGGCGGGTGGGGGGCGCCGGGATCCCTCTGCTCACAGCCCACCCACCCTCCCTAGTGCTTCAAGGAGCAGTGGGCCCCCTGCAGGGCCTAGTGACCACCGAGGGGCCTGTGTGGGCAAGTCCTCACCGTCTCCTGAGCTTCACTCTCCTGATCTGTGAGCTGAACACAGAGGAGGCTCAGTGAAGCGGGGAGCCCGGGGTCCCATGACTGCTCAGCTCAGATCTCCATGGCCCCTTCTAGCCAGCCCAGGGGTCCTGTGGTTGTGGGGGAGGGGGCCATGACCCCATCGAGGCCTTAGCAGTGGACAGATAGGCCTGGGTGCAGTACCGAGCCTCTGGCCTGGGCCCAGCCCTGTGCAGGCTACTGAGGAGACAGAAGATGCGGCTGAACCCTCACCCCAGGGCTTCTGCTCTGAAAATGAGGGTTCCCAGGCACCTCCTAGACCCACCGTTTCCGATTCTCCCCCGCCAAGGCCCGGGTCATTCTTCATCCCCGGTTGGGCAGTTCTGGCTCTCTGCTGTGCTCCTTTTTAGAGCACCAACAGCTTTTCTCCTGCTTGCCTGAGCCTGAGCCACAAGAGGCCGGTGACAGCGGAATCTGCAGGGTGGGGCCCTGGAGTCTTTCTCACAAGCCTCCTGGGCCTCAGGATTAGGAACGCTGGGCTCACCCTGTGGAGCTCAGCAAAAGAAGCATTTGCTTGGGCTTGAACAGTCCAGGAAGGCTGCCTGGAGGAGGAGGCAGGTGGGCCAGTGGGAGGCAGAGCCTGAGCAAGGGAGAGTGCAGGAGTGAGGGGTCTCCCCAGGGACATGAGGGGCTCAGAGTGGCTGGAGAGGAGAAGGGCAGGTGCTAGGGGAGCAGTAGGGGAGGGAGAAGGCGGGTCGACAGCTTGAGGGATTTGAGCGCCCATGGAGGGGCTGAGCAGGGGCCTAGGGGAGAGGGGAGGAGCCTTGGGGCCCTCGTGGTCAGGAGCCTGCCATGGTTCCTGGGTCCTGATGGCAGGGAGCACCCCTTCCTGAGGGGGTACTCTTGGCTGTCCTCGGCAGCCCTGGCCCTGCCTCCCCCTCCCTGCAGCACTTAGAGATTCTCTAAGTGTTGTTTTCCTGTGCCTGGGGGCTCAGGACTCCTTCCTTCGGGGGCAGCCGGGTGGCAGCAGGGCTGGGAGGGGTCTGGGTGAGGGTGGGGAGATGAACTATAACCCCGATCATCTAAAGGGGTCTTGGCACACGCTGCCAGGCCCCTCCCTCCCAGCACCCAGCACTCACCTTCACCTGCCCTCCCAAGGGGCGCTGCCCCAGATCCCCGCCAGGCTCAGCCTATCCTTATCTGTGCTGAAGTGTTAGTGGCCACAGCATCTCCTGGTAACAAAGATCCCCACACCTTAACCCAAAGGACAGCAGAAACACAGGACAAGCCCACCCACCCTAGGGGCATGGTCCCCCACCTTCCCCTCCGTGCCGCACCTGCCCAGCTCAGAGGTGGGGATGGCTGGAGAGAGGACTCCTGAGCCCCTGATTCAGAAGAGGCTGCGGGGTCTCTGGGAAGACCCTCTCACCCAACAGCTGCTCTCTCCAGGAAGCCTTAAACCCCCGACAGAGGGAAGCCAGAGCCAGGAGGAGGCCGGATGGGGGCGAGGAGAGCCTGCTGCCTCGGGGTACCCCTTCCTCTCGGCTGTGCGTGGCCACAAGGTGAGCACAGGGAGAGGGCACCCACCATGTGGAGCCCTTGGGGGCCTGTGTTGTGCACCCAGAGGCTGAGTAGCAAGCACTGGGTGAAGAGGGGATGCCAGCTCTTCCCCCGGCAGCACAGCACAGCTGTGAGGGCACAGATGCTGACGCACGGGGTCCTGGGCTGGACTCCAGCTCTGCCACTGTGAGCTGGGATGTGGGATAAGGTGGAAGTTAGCACTCAGGGCCCTGCCCACAGGACCAAGGTTGGCCCCATCAGGGGAGCTGGGAGGGAGGCAGAGGCTGCCTTCCTTGACTTCTGGCCTTGGCGGCCAGGCCAGTGTCCCTCCTGGCCCAGAGCAGCCCCCAGGCCCTTGACTGCTGCCCTCCACGGGCTCCCTGCCTGAACCTGTCCACACCCCCTGAGCCTTCAGAGGAGGACAGTGACCCAATTCGTCCCCAGGGTTTGACACTCAGTGATGTTTAAAGTTAAGGAACTGGTGTCAATCATGAGCTTCGTGCCTGGCTGCCCAGCTCCTTCTCTGCCCCGGCCTAGTCTGAGCCCCCTCCACCAACAGTGGAGCCTGGTGCCATCCCCTCCAGTCACTCTAGAGGTGGCCCAGGGTATAGCACTGCCTGCAACCAGGTCCCTGCTCTCCTCTCCACTCTAGAGCCTCTCACCCCTCCAAGCCTCTCCCTGGTCTGAGCCTCCCTCCCCTCTGAGCCTCCCTCCGAGCCTCTCTTCCCTCTCCTTTCTTCTCCCTGCTCCTCTCTCTCCCTGCTTCCTCCCTGGAGCTGGGGGCTGTCTCTCCGACTGCATCTCTGGAGGAGGAGGAAGAGGATTGGGAGACAGGACTTTAAGCGCAGATTCTGCCAGGCGTCACCTAGGAGCCCTGGCTGAACCCAGCTGTGTGTAGGGAGCCTCCGGCCGCCCTGGGGTTCAGCATCCTTAGGTCATTGTTCCCATTTGACTGGCCAAGGAAGCCAGGGCTCTGGTAATCTGCCAGGGACCCACAGCCTCCCTAAGCTTGAAGACCATGGTCCTATCAACCCTCACGTGCCCCCGGTGACCCACCCTACAGGCCACAGGCCGAAGGCGAGCTCCACCCGTTTCACAGCTGGGGAGGCCAGGGAGGGGCAGAGCTGCACGGAGCTGGTGTTGTTTCTGCCCTCGCCATTGTGGGACCTTCAGAAGACCACACCTCCCAAGGACTGTGACCCCTCCTGGGGAGGGCATGCCTCCCCAGGAGCTGCCAGGTGAGAAGAGCACCCAGCCTGCAGCACACCAAGACCCAGGAGCAGTGAGAGGGCAGAGCCAAGCTGCTGCCCCAGGGGCTGGTAGGGACCACTGATGGCAGTGGCAGGAGGAAGCTCCAGGCTGTGGGGCTCAGAGAGGGATGAAGAACAGGGTACGGGTTGCTTTACCCCCAAATCAGAGATGCTCATCCTGCAGGAGGCCCTGCATGCCCCAGCTGTCCCACCTCAGCCTCAGACGACGAGCTGTGTAGACACTGTGTCCAGGCTACACCCAGAGCCTCCTGGGGTCTGCTTCAGCCTCCGGGAACCATTTTGCTCTTCTCTTCCCCCTAGGGGGCATGGGGAAACATGCCAGGGAGGAACACTGGTTGGGCAGCCAGGCAGAGGTGGACGTGGCGGGCTCTGACCCCAGGCAAGTTGACCAAAAGGGTGGCCACAGCACGGTGGGCTCTGCAGGAGACCCCCAGGACGCTGGTCAGGCTGAGGGGCAGGGCTGGGGCGCAGGTTGGGAGGGCAGAGGTGAAGGAGCAAACACAAGGCATGGGGGGTCTCGGATGACGGGCACCCTCCCCCACCCACCCGTTCAGGTCTTCGCCCTCATTCCCCGCGGCAAATTTTCACACAGGCTGTTATCCAATAGCTATTTTTTAACTCTGGCTACATTTTTAAAGTAAAATTATTGGATTCAGACAACATAGTTCTCCTTAAAGTAAGAAAGTCTGTGCCTAAGACCGGGAGGAATAAGTACCATTTGGTGGTGAGTGAGTTTCAGTATCACCCCAATAAATCATGGGATGCCACATGGCATAGAGGCAAACCCAGATCAACAACCGAGAGAACACAGTCACTGTCCCTCCTCCTTCCACTCCATGCTTCCCTCTGAGCCCCCCACTCTCCCTCCCAGAAGACCCCCTAGCCCCACAGTCCTTTCCCTTCTCTGGGGTCTTTGTTACATTGACCACCATCCTGAATGGCTTCCATTTGATTTCTCCCGGCTTTTCGCACACCCGTGGCTCTTCACGACTGAGACCCAGCAAGCGGGAGCAGCCTGAGGTCCCTGTGGTCTTTCCAGTTCTGCCTCTCTCTAGGGATCCCTGGGCTCTGTGCCAAGGAGAGAGGAGCCGGAGCAGCGAGGAAACAAGGTCAGCCTCCTCCCCGGTGGGCAGGTGGGAGCAGCAGGAAGATGTGTGGGGACCGAGGACATACCAAGTGTCCTTCATAAACACCCCGTAGGATCCGCAGCCACACACACACCAGCGTTTAAAGAACTGAAAAAGGCCAGGCGCGGTGGCTCACGCCTGTAATCCCAGCATTTTGGGAGGCCAAAGCGGGCGGATCACTTGAGGTCAGGAGTTTGAGACCAGCCTGGCCAACATGGTGAAACCCCGTCTCTACTAAAAATACAAAAACTAGCCGGGCGTGGTGGTGGGCACCTGTAATCCCAGCTACTTGGGAGGCTGAGGCAGGAGAATCGCTTGAACCCAGGAGGCGTCGGCTGCAGTGAGCTGAGGTTGCACCACTGCCCTCTAGCCTGGGTGACAGAGCAAGAACTCCATGTCAAAGAAAGAGAGAAGAAAGAAAGAAAAGAAGTAAAAGAAAGAAAGAGAGAGAGAGAGGGAGGGAGGGAAGGAAGGAAGGAAGGAAGGAGAAAGAAAGAAAAAGAGAGAGAAAGAAAGAAAGGAAAGAAAGAAAAAGAAAGAAAGAAAGAAAAATAGAAAGAAAGAAAGAAAGAAAGAAGGAAAGAAAAAGAAGAGAAAGTGGAAGGAAGGAAGGAAAAACCCAGCCACCATCTGCTTCTGAGCTGATGAGGACGTCCCTCCCATCCCCACAGGAGGACACCCCCACAGGAGGACGAGAAGACACCCCCACGGCAGGACCCCCTGAGGGCTGACAGCCCCACAGAAGTGCCTTCTGAACCGGATGTGTCCCTGCCTCATCCCCCTTCCCACCTCCCTGCCTCTGCCTCCATCTCACGTAGCAGGGTCCCCCAAACCCCCCTGCCCAGTGCCAAGCCACTAAGGCAGAGGCAGGGCCTTGTTGACAGCCAAACGCTGTCCTCTGGGGGACAAAGAAGAAAGCCCCTTTCCCAACCACAGGCCTCCAGTACTCCTGCTGCCCCTGTTCCCTGTGTCTCCTGGGCAGGCAGATGGGCAGGCTCACGTCAGAACCACCAGGGAGCCTGTTCCAGACCAGCTTCCCAGGCCCCAGCTGAGCCCCAGGTGATCAGAAGGTAGGGTGGCCTGGAAATCTGCATGTTAACAACTTATCCAGGAGAGTCAGATGTGCCCTGAAGGTGGGAGAGCCACCTCCCTATAGCTTCCCATCCATCCATCCATCCATCCATCCATCCATCCATTCATTCATTCATTCATCCGCTCAGTGCTCCTCCGGACCTGGCTGACTTGGCACCCCCCTGGCTGGCACAGAACGGACGGTGTGGGGCTCTGCTGCCCCAGCCCCTGCAGGGAATTCTCACAACCCCCATTCACTCCAGGCCATAGGAGATCACTGCACCCCAACCGGAGGAACACTGACATTGACGAGAACATCATAGGAATGGAAATACAATCGTGGAATTCCAGCTCAGTCATGGAGCGGGAGATCTGGGGACACTGGCCGGGCAGCCTGCCCCAGGCACCCTGGAACTCCAGTCCCGTGAAGCCAGAGCCTGGGTCAAGCCCCTCCCCACCCAGCAGGTCTGCTGAGCTCCGCCCTGTTCCAGAACAGAGACAGAAGCCCATTGGCTATGAGGCCCACCCAAGAGGACAGTGCCGGCCCGTCACCATCTCGAGGCAACAGGAGAGCTCTTGGGAGAGAATTCTATACACTCTAAATACCTCTGAAGGAAGAAAAACCAGCCACAGCCACTGAGACCTGAGCTTCCTGTACAGAAAAGGTTCCTTCCCGCCTCCTCCCTCTCTCCCAGCTCCCTCACTCCCTGCAATTATGACTGGAATTCCAGTTTTTATCAGAGCACCATGGAAACCATGGCCAGGCTGAATTTATGAAAGGAATGACGCCAAGCAGAGAGAGAACCGGCGAGGGGAAGGCAAGGAGCCAAGGCAGGGCAGCCAGAGCAAGGCAAACGAGGAGGGGCTGTCGCCCGCACGGCGCCTGCAGCACGTGGTGAGTGGGCTCTCCCCAGCACACATGCACGTACACACATGCACCCCATGCAAATGCACACAGCATGCACACATGCAAGCACACGCACACCCATACACACACACCATGCACATGTGCCAGCGCATGCATACACACAGGCACACTCATATACACACAGGCACACTTGTGCACATACATGCACCCACGGGCACACACACCATGTACATGTGCCAGCGCATGCATACACACACAGGAATACTCATGTGTACACACAGGCACACTTGTGCACATACATGCACCCACAGGCACACAGTTACAGTCAACTCGCACACACACACGCAAGTGCATATACACATGCCTGCATGCACACACAGGCATGGCATGTGAACATGAGTGCACACACACAAGTGCTCATACCCGGGCACACTCGGCCTGCATAGGGCCTCCCATCTCACCAGGAAGGGCTCATTCCTTGGGTCTGTGAGACCTGCGGCTTCTCATCCTGCCAGGCCAACTAACCAGGTGACTAGCAGAGCCATTGGGGACACCCCTAGCCAGGCCCAGACCCCAGCCAATTACCCAGGGCCTGGAGCAAGGCCCTGTCAGCTCAACCCCCACCACCTGACCTGGTTCAAGACCCATGGCCACCGAGAGCCAGTCTGCAGCTGGGCAAAAGGGCAGGCGCTGGGGCCCTCAGGGTCAGCAGCTGTGTCTAGAGCTCACTGGACAAACGCCAGGCCAGGCACACTTCAGAAAGCACCTGCCTCCCACCCACTCTGGTCGGTCCCCCAGTCCAGGCACCACGCGGCACTGAGGTCTCATCTCGGGCCCCAATGCCAGGCTCTTGGCCAGCCCTGTCAGGATGGGCAGCACCCTGGGGGTAGGGGGGTCCTGTGGCTGGGCCACCACGCTGCAAGTACAGCAGTGAGGAAAGGACACTGGCGGCAATAGGGGGCTCCGCCCAGGGCTCTCTGCCTGGGTTGGGGCAGGCCGGCTGTTAGGCAGTTGCACCCCCAGAGCAGCCTTGTTTGTTACCCCCACAGGCAGGAGTTGGATAAATACTCAGCCTCTTCCCCGCTCCAGGGGAGTCACTGGAGGGTGCTCAGCAGGGGCACTAAGCCATCAGTCCTTACAGGTGCGCCCCCTTCCCTACTCTCTGTCTTCCTGGGTCACCTCCCAAAGAAATGAACGGCTTCCATGTCAACCCTGGCCTCCTTCTGCTTCCAGGGAGAGTCAGCCAAAAACATCAGGAGACAGCCACGGTGTGGGGAGAGTGAGGACCGGGACCCAGACGCCAGCACTCCAGCTCGAGGACCCAGACCCAGACGCCAGCACTCCAGCCTGAGGACCGGGATCCAGACCCAGATGCCAGCACTCCAGCCCGAGGACCCAGACCCAGACACCGGCACTCCAGCCCAAGGACCCAGACCCAGACGCCGGCACTCCAGCCTGAGGACCGGGATCCAGACCCAGACGCCAGCACTCCAGCCCGAGGACCCAGACCCAGACGCCGGCACTCCAGCCTGAGGACTGGGACCCAGACCCAGACGCCGGCACTCCAGCCTGAGGACTGGGATCCAGACCCAGACGCCAGCACTCCAGCCCGAGGACCCAGACCCAGACGCTGGCACTCCAGCCTGAGGACTGGGACCCAGACCCAGATGCCAGCACTCCAGCCTGAGGACCCAGACCCAGACGCCGGCACTCCAGCCTGGACGCCCGCTCACTGGCATGCGCACGGGTGAATATGGAGGGAAGCAGGGGAACTAGGAAAGGAAGAGGAGGTCCCCTGGAGGGAAAGGCGAGGAAGCTGAGGCCTGGAGGGGGCAGATGGGAGGAATGTTCTGGGCAAAGGGACAAGCTCATGGCCCTGTTGTTACCATGGCCCAGGGCTCCCCTCACCCGGGTGACAGCACAGCCCCCAGGTGACAGCACAGCCCCCAGGTGACAGCACAGCCCCACACAGCCCCCAGGTGACAGCACAGCCCCCAGGTGACAGCACAGCCCCACACAGCCCCCAGCTGACAGCACAGCCCCACACAGCCCCCAGGGAGGGCCTCATCCCCACAGAGCCCCCAGGTGAGGGTCATCCCCACAGAGCCCCCAGGGAGTGTCACCCCTCACAGAGCCCCCAGGTGAGGGTCTCATCCCCAACCCCACACAGTCCCCAGGGAGGGTCCCCCCTCACACAGCCCCCAGGGAGGGCCCCGCCTCACAGAGCCCCCAGGTGAGGGTCTCATCCCCACAGAGCCCCCAGGTGAGGGCCTCATCCCCATCCCCACAGAGCCCCCAGGGAGGGTCCCCCCTCACACAGCCCCCAGGGAGGGCCCCGCCTCACAGAGCCCCCAGGTGAGGGCCTCATCCCCATCCCCACAGAGCCCCCAGGGAGGGTCCCCCCTCACACAGCCCCCAGGGAGGGCCCCGCCTCACAGAGCCCCCAGGTGAGGGTCTCATCCCCACAGAGCCCCCAGGTGAGGGCCTCATCCCCATCCCCACAGAGCCCCCAGGGAGGGTCCCCCCTCACACAGCCCCCAGGGAGGGCCCCGCCTCACAGAGCCTCATGCCTGCAGACAGGGCCAGGGGAGGTGGGCGTCTCTTGCACCTACACATCCTCGCAACAGGAGGATGCATGTCGTACAGATGGGGAAACTGAGGCTGGGAAAGAGAGTGTGACCTGCCCATGATCCCAGAGGTGTGGCTGCCAGAGCTGGAACTAAAACTGGGGTCCTTCACCAAATCCAGCTGTGACTCGAAGTCCTGAGTACACGAAGATCACATGAGGACAGAGGCTCCTGGGGCCTGCACAAACCACAGTTCTGAGTGCCCCAGCTCCAGCAGGCCCGCACACTCCACCAGGGCCTGTCCCCACATCTGCCCTGGGACAGAGGCTCTCGCCCCATGCAGCCGCGCAGAGAAAGACCACCCCCGATTCACACCTGCAGAGGTGCCCAGCGGGGTCCCACCTCCCCAGGGACAGCGAGTCACACCTGCCACCTCCCAGGGCAGTCACACTGCCCACCCACAGGAGCCACAGGAGCTTTGCTCTCCTAAAAATCATGTTGTTGGAAGACCAGAACCTTCGGGGGCTTTGTTACGCTCTGAGGGTCCTAAAGCCACTTGAGGGTAACCAAGGCCACCACGGTCCCCCACTCAGGCGGGGGAGGGAGGGCAAGAATGACATTGAAGGTGGCAAACAAGGAAAAACAAGGAAGGGGGTCTCTACCCTCTCGGGGGTCTCTGCTCTCTCAGGGGCCTCTGACCTCTCAGGGGTCTCTGACCTCTCAGGGATCTCTGCTGTCTTGGGGGTCACCGGCCTCAGAGGTCTCTGCCCTCTGAGGAGTCTCTGCCCACCTGGGGTCTCTGCCCTCTGGGGGTCTCTGCTCTCTTGGGATCGCTGCCCTCTGGGGGTCTCTGCCCTTTCCAGGTCTCTGCTTTCTTGGGGTCTCTGCCCTCTCAGGGGTCCCTGTTCTGGGGGTGGTCTCTTCTGTCTCAGTGCCATGTCCCTGCCCTGCTTTTCTCCTCTCTGGTCATCCTAGGCTCCCAGGACCTAAGCTGGCCTTGGATGAACCCAGTACGGTGCCTCCCCTGCCTGTCTCGGGGCATCCGGGCACCGCCAGCGTCCCGTTACTGGACTCTGGTCAAGGAGCTTGGTGTGGATAACGGGAAGTTTTAGAAATTTCCCACCTTTCCCGGAGGGCTTAAAGGGACTGAGGGGAACACCCAACCCAGCCACAGCCGTCCAGGGCTTTGTTTCTCTGACATGCCTTACGAGGGGACAGAGTGGCCGCCGAGGGGACAGCGCCTGCCGTGTCCCGTGTGCAGCGGCAGACCACCAGGCAGAGTGCCATGGGGAGTGTCCGAAGATCCAGCCTGGGAAGAGCCGCCTGCCACTTCCAGCAAGGAGCACACAGGTGCGTCTGTTCTTTCTGCCCCACACTTTCTAGGGACAGCAGGCCGAGCACATGGTGTTCTCCATCCCAGCACAGGCTCTGTAGCCTCTGTCCCATGTGCGGCCTGCCTGGACCCTCTCTCCTCCGTGTGCAGCCCGCCGGGACCCTCTCTCCTCCGTGTGCCTGGATCCTCACTCATTTGGGCCGTCACTCTCCCTACTTTGCAGACCTGGAATGCCATCCCTGCCCCAGCTCCACTGCCCATGGGTGGCCATCCAGGAGCCATGGTGGAGTACACGCTGCACTGTGATGCCCAGGGGCCCTCTATCACAGCAGGACTCCCCAACGCGATGTCCCCGGGGATCACTGCCCCAGCCCTCAGCGGCCTGCCGCCTGCCTCTCTAGGCATTGCACTGGCAGAAGAAAATGTCCTCGTCCAAGGTCACGGCCACCAAGGTCACAGACTACCAAGGTCATGGCCACCCACACCGGGCAGCTGACCTCCAGGATCATCCTCGGGAAATGCTGACCTGGCCCCACCTGGGCACCCTGCCCCGTTTGCCCCATCACCCCACACCACTGCACTCCAGCCTGGGCAACAGAGCAAGACTCCGTCTCAAAAAAACAAAAGAAAAGAAAAAAGAAGAACTCCATGTCCTCCATTTCAAATGCAGGGAGAGTCTCTCGGTTTAAACCGTAAGTGCCCTTCCCAACTCGGCAGACCTGCCCCAGTGAAGAGCATTTTCACGACTTGGGAACAGGACACTCACCTTGCCACTAGGCAGGGCTGTACTCACTGGCTCGGGGGGCACCCAAGCAGGAGACAAAGCACTTTCCCACGGCATATGGACGGCTTCCATGTGCTGCATGACCAGGCAGTGTGAGAAAAGCACAATCCCCAGTGACTGCTGTAGAGGACAATTCAGCCAAAAATCAAACTGCCACCGTCATCTGCTGAGACCTTGATTTCACAGGGCCTGGTGGTGCTGAAATACTCAGAACATCTTGAATGAATGAATGTCCACTTCCTTCACCAGCTCTGTGCTGGGGAGGGGGCAAGGCCTGCGTCTGATCAGGAGCTCCTCCCCTGGGGACCAGCCTGGAACCCCTTATAGCAATCAGGAGACACAGGAGACACCCTGAATGATGACAACGAGCTCTTTCCAATCTCTTGCTTGTCCCAGCGAGCACAGTGAGCACATCTTTCCCTGTGCTCTGGGCAAACCCCTGCGGCATCAGCTCCTCCCGCGAAATTGGTGTTTCTGGGTCACAGAGTTTGTGCCTTTGTGATTTTGTTGCTATTGCCAAATACCCTCTGCAGAATTGTGCCAAGGCACCTCCCAACGAGCCTGAGTGTTTGCAATGAAACCCTTTAGCTCTCCTGACGTTTCTGCCAGCATATTCCACAGCATGCTCTCTTTGCCACGTTAATCAACAGGAGCTCAGAGGAAAACTTGAACTTCAGGCTGAGTCATTTCCTGCAATCTGAAAAGTGGACGTGGCCTTCGGACACAGGGTGGTCCCTTGCCAGGGACTGGATGGAACTGGTTCAATTCCCCGCTCCTGGGCTTCCTGGTGTGCAGCGTGAGCCACGCTCACCCCAGGGTGGCTGGGAAAAAACACCGGTCCACTCTGAGCATTTGTTTCAGTGATGGCTGTTCTTGTTCACGTGAGATGTGCCAACTCTAAAATACTAAACCGTTGGGAGAAGCTTCAAGGGAACAGCACCTGGGGAGGGGCAGCGGCGGGCTCCAGGTTGCCCAAGGCTGTCATGGAGAGGAGGAGACCCCAGTCCAGCCCAGCCTTGCGCCTGCAGGGGGGGTTCCAGTTGTGAAGGAGCTCCAAGTGCCTTGTTTCATCCTTTGCTTGATAATGAACCACCTCTGCCAGGTGCCAGCTGAACTGTGCACCTGCAGCTCCACACCCTCTACGCACCAGCCCCTCCACTCTTTGGACTCTTTGACAGGGAACCCCGAGGGGACAGTGGAGCAGGCCTGGGGCTGTTCCAGGCTGCAGGGGGGCACCTGGGTCAGCGTTCCCACCCGCTGCCCTCCCCGGCCTTCCAACTTGCTGCGTGCACATTAACAACATGGACAGTCTTTTTCTTTTATTATAAAAGTGATTCATTCTCTTGTGAAGATTTAAATATGAAAGAGTGGATCATAGAGAAATCTCCACTAATCCCACCCGGTGATGATAGCGGCCGACAGATGGGTGAGCGCAGAGCTCAGACATTGCCAGCAGCCTCAGATCTTTACATATCCAGAGCACGGCTCACACGCCACCGCCCTGCTGGCTCTGTCAGCCACACGGTCCTCGGCGACACCTGGGGCTCTCCGTCCTTCCTTTGTGTGCACAACCTCAAAGCCACTTTTTCCAGACTTGGCGTTAAGATGATTTTCTGACACGTTGATGCTTCTGAAGCACAAGGAGGGCCCTGTCTCCACAGTGTCCAAGCAGAGGCTGACGTCCTTTCAGGAGGGAGGTGATTCGGGCGCAGCTGGGCTGGCGGGAGGCATGGAGGCTGATTCCCCTTCCTCACTGCTCTCTACCTGGAGAAGAAACCACGAGACCATGAGGCCGAGCTGGAGAAAGCTCCAGGGGTGCTGCTTGGGCTCTGTGCTCCCTCCACTAGGGCAGGCGGAGGGCCCTGCGTGCTCCTTCCAAGCAGGGGCTGAGGGGACTGTGGAAGCCACAACAGGGGTCTGTGTGAACAGAAGACCCCAGGACAAGGTGCCCCAGCATTCCCACCCACTACCAAGGACAGGCAATTTTCAAAACTTCTCCCGAAGCTACAACCTCAGGAAAAGGGGTGGAGAAAACTCCTTTGACAGAGATTTGGTTTTCACCACCACGACAGGACAATGATGAGGGACGGAAGCTGTGGCTGGGCAAGGGAAGGCTGAGTGTGCAAATGTGGGTGGAGTTCTGAGGCCCCGCCCCCTGCCAGTCTTCCACTCGGTCCCCATGAGGACCCACATGAGGGAGGTGTTGCTTCTGGCCTCAGAACCCAAGGCAGAGCAGGCCCGAGTCTTACCCACGGACCACGAGCCCACACTGTGACCCCCTGAGTCCCGGACATGTGCAGAGGGAGGGTGTGCACAAGCCCGGGAGCTCCTGTCTCTGTCTTAAGAGTGGAGCAGCTGGCATGAGGATCAGAGGGTCCCTTCAGTGCAGCCTTCTAGAAGAACGACGGCAACCAGGGCCTCGTGGGGGGAGATGCACCTGCTGGGGCTGAGGAGTGAGTGAAGCCAGCCCCTGCAACACATGCTCCCAACCCCATCCTCACCTCCCAAGGGAGGGGGAGCCTCCCGTTAAGCATCCAAGTCCCAAGTCGCCAGCCGGCATCGGCTGCAGCTCTCTGTGTGTGGAGACGTCTCATTCTGGCATCTTCTTTACACAGGTCAGCACTCACAGGCTCGGCTGTGTCTCATGACCCAATTCCTTCGAGTCCCTGAGATGCCCAAAGACAAGGGCACCAGAGAGTGTGAAAAGCTGGAATACACAGGACAGAAAACAGAGTGCAGCATCCCCCAGGGTGGCAGATAGCCCAACCCCAGGGACCCCACAGCCATGGCCACCTGTGTGAATGAGCCCCAGGAGCAGGGCAGTTACACGGTCTGCGCAACGGTGTGGGGCAGCCCTGGGTCTCCCCAGGAGCAGGGCCGTATACAGTCCGTGCGACTGTGCGGGGCAGCCCTGGGTCTCTGCCTCAGGGGAGAGATTGTCTCCTTGCTTTTTGTGGTTTCTGGAGGCTCCTGCCCTCCTTGGCTGCACAGCATTTCCCAGCCTCTCTCTCCCTTCCGTCATCCCCTCTCCTCCTCTGACCCTGGCCCTCCCCATCCCTCTTAGAGGGGCTGTGATTAAACTGGCTCACCCTGACCATCCAGGATAATCTCTCATCTCAAGGTCCTTAACAGCATGTGGAACTGCATTAGTCACCCCAAGGCTCCCAAAAGGCAACCCTGGAGTGGGCCCCCCAAGTTGCCTGGGATTCATGGCCACCACCCGGCTCGATGGCTCCAGACCGAAATGCACCCAGTTATAGAAACAGACAGTTACCTCTTGAATGTGCACATGTGTGAGGAGAGTGTCACACCCGTCGAATTAAGGTGGACCCGCCCTGAGTGGGGGCCACGCTGGCCAATGCCCACCTGCCCAGCACCCACAGCTCTCGGCCTGGGGCTCCCTCTGTCTCTGGAGCCCACACTAAAATGTGCGTCTCCATCCACGACTGGCAGGGCTTACGGCACAGACATCCCGCTGCCTTGCCCGGAGGCGCCCCAGGCCTCCACTCCCACACTGTCCCAGGGCTCCCCGGGGCTTGGCTCTCTTTGCTCACAGTGGCCCGGGCTGGGGTTCATTCTTGGTTGCATTTCCAGCTGTGTTCTTTCCTTCACTTTCTCACTCTCCCTTGCCTCAGGGTCTGCATCTGGGGGTCCACTGGGGAGGACTCAGCCTCTCCCTCCTCCTCCATCCCACACACCTGTCCCTGGGCAGCCACGGGGAACAGGAGCACAGGGGCCAGCAGGCAGAGAGCAGAGCCCGGGCGGAGGGGACTTTCACCCTTGCTTCATGCAGCCCTGGTGCCCGCAGCAGGGTAAGACGAGATCCCAGAGGAGAGGTCTCGGCTGCAGAACTGCAGGGCCAAGGCACCAGCCGCTCGGGGGCCTGGAGAGCTCAGGTCACAAATCGAAGTCAGCTGCCCAGGAAGCAGCCTCAGCTGGGGGTCACAGGTCAACTGGGCAGTGCCCATGGCCACACATGTGGAAGGAGGGCAGAGGAGGGGAGGGCGGAGGGAGGCGCTGGGCTGCGATGTCACCTCTACAAACCTCGGCTGATCCCAAGGGGATCACAGTGGATATGGTCCTTCAGGGGTGCCCTTGAAGGCAAGAGGGGGACAGGACTTTATACTGTTCCTCCCACCCCTTCGAGCAGTCACCAGCTGCAGCCCAGATGAGGTCAACAGGTACAGAAAGGAGGGGGCGGGACAGGAAGGAGGGTGCGGGACAGGAAGGAGGGGGCGGGACAGGAAGGAGGGGGCGGGACAGGAAGGAGGGGGTGGGACAGAAAGGAGGGGATGGGACAGGAAGGAGGGGGCGGGACAGGAAGGAGGGGGCGGGACAGGAAGGAGGGGCAGGACAGGAAGGAGGGGGCGGGACAGGAAGGAGGGGCGGGACAGGAAGGAGGAAATGAGGCAGAAAGGAGGGGGCTGGACAGGAAGGAGGGGGTGGGACAGGAGGAGGAGATGGGAACAGGAAGGAGGTGGAACGGGAAGGAGGAAATGGGACAGGAAGGAAGAGATGGGAACAGGAAGGAGGTGGAACGGGAAGGAGGAAATGGGACAGGAAGGAGGAGATGAGGAAGGAAGGAGGAGATGGGACGGAAAGGAGGGGATAGGACAGAAAGGAGGGATCAGGGTCCTATTCTAAGCTCCTGGAGGCATGATTGCAGGGGGTGACATGATGACTTCCAGCCAGCCCTACATGAGCCACCCCGTCCATGGAGTCAGCCCCGCCAGGCCAGCAGAGCCCTGGGTTCGCACAGGGAGCCAGAGTGGCGCAGGGCCTGCGTTGCAGGCTCCATTTGTCCACATCAATCACTTCTCTACGGCCCAAATCACCCTTAGTTGCCCAGTTCCTGCTCCGCGGCAGTCTGGCTCCTGCCGGCGCCCCAGCCATCTGTCTGCATTAGAGAATGACGCTTGCCAGGGCCTCAGGGAGGTGGCACAGATGGGCAACACTGTGCTCCCTGACCAGGTGACAGCAAACACCACCTCAGGCCCCATGGCATGGACCTCCGCCTGTCTGATGGCTTTGTCCCCAGCCTGTCTGATGGCATGGTCCCCGGCCTGTCTGATGGCGTGGTCCCCGGCCTGTCTGATGGCGTGGTCCCCGGCCTGTCTGATGGCATGGTCCCCGGCCTGTCTGATGGGGTGGTCCCCTGTTGGCTGGTGTGATCCTGCCTCTTGATCCTGCCTCCTGTCTCACATCAAGAACCCTGGCCTGCAGGAGGTGACCCAAGGCTGATGACTCCTCCTCCAGGGCCCTTGCACCGCACAGCCTGGCCCTGATTACAGCTCCTGTACAGGCTCCTGTACCTGTCCTCACAGCCCCCACTCTGCCACTTTGCATTTGTCTGTTTCACTCACCACACATTTAATGAGCACCTACTGTGTGTACCACGCCCAGTGGGGAACAGCACATCAATGAAGTTGGTGTGGGAGGCCTTGGGTGCCCTAGGTCTGGCTCCCTGCCCTGGTGCATGAGGCTGCCTCTCTGGGTCTCGGACGCCCACACCGCAGTGTCTGGGAGAAGGCCTGAGAGCCTGCATTTGGGCAGTGGCTCTGGGGCCCGGCCTTGCTGGCCTCTGGTGGCCCCAGGCAATGACTCCTCCCCGTCTCCATTTACAGATAAGGAGAGGAGCTGAGGAGCTGAGGAAGGTGGGCCCGTGACCCTGAGTGGCCAGTTCATTCCCCAGGCGCTGACTGGTGCAGCAAGAAAAAGAATCCACCTTGGGTTGGGGGGTGTGGCATGAACTTTAGGATCCACCCTTTTCCACCCTGGGATCCTGGCCCCCGTCCCCCATCCCAGCCCCAGCCAGGACAGCCCCTGGCCACCCCTTCTCGGAGCATCAAGAGTCATGAGAGGCAGCGTCTGCCACCAGGAGGCCTCGTCCCACTGGGCCACCTGGCCAGGGCAGCTGCGACAAGAGGCAGAGCTGAGGTCCTGAGCCCTCCTCTGCCCATTCCCAGCTCACCCTCAGGGTTCTAGCCCTGTGTCGCTGCCCCTCTGATCCAAAAACTTGCCACAGGTCCCCTCCCTGCCATGCTGCCCTCTGAGTGACACCCACCCCCTGCAGTCCCCACAGCCCCCACCTTCCCTTCAGAAAGCAGGAGCTGTTAGCCCCGGGGCCCCGCCTACAGGCCACAGTGCCAGTGGTGGTTGAAGTCCGCCGTGCTCACCAATCCTCTGTAGTCTCGTCCCCGCAACAGCACTTGAGGAAGGAACTGGCCACGCAGCCATTTCATGAGGTGGAAAACTGCGGCTCAAGGGTGTCTGTACTTTGAACTGGATCACCCCGCTGTGAGAAGGGGCAGGGCAGAGACTGGGAGCCAGGACCACTCTGCACTGGGAGCACCCACCCTTCCGCACTCTGTGTGCTGCCATGAGCTCATCCCTGCTGCTGCAGGGCTAGAGAGACAGACGGACAGCTCGACGGTGGTCCCTGGAAGGGTTGACACAAATGAAAAATTTTTTTAAATTAATCTTCTTTCCTGCAAAAAGGAAAACAGACCCATTTTCTTTCAGCTTTTACTTAGAAAGCTCTTCGCTGTGGATTCTTTGAATGTGGGTAAATCTTTTTTTTTTTTTTTTTTTTTTTGAGACGGAGTCTTGCTCTGTTGCCCAGGCTGGATTGCAATGGCACGATCTTGGCTCACTGCAACCTCTGCCTCCCGGGTTCAAGCAATTCTCCTGCCTCAGCCTTCCGAGTAGCTGGGACTACAGGCGCCCGCCACCACACCCAGCTAATTTTTTGTATTTTAGTAGAGACAGGGCTTCACCATGTTGGGCAAGATGGTCTCGAACTCCCTACCTCGTGATCTGCCCACCTCAGCCTCCCAGTGTTGGGATTACAGTCATGAGCCACCGTGCCCAGCCGAATGTGGGTAAATCTTTTTAAAAGCTGAATAAGCCCCCTGCCTGGGCACAAGCCAAGGATGTCTTTCCCAGGGGCAGGACGCACCATCTTTGAAACGTGGACATCAAGGAAGGCCGCACCTGCCTCCCCGCTCCCTGCCCAAGGCCAGGAGCCTGACTTTGGCGGGCACGGTGCTTCACAACCACCTCCTGTAGTAGAGATACGAGGAGTTTATTTTTCCTTTGGATAAAGCCAATTAGCTGGCACAGATGGTCACCCCAGTCTCCAGGTGGATGTGCGATGGAGTCTGTGTGACAAATGGTGCCGTCAAGCCGTCCCACGGGAAGACGAGCTCCTGTTTGTCTTTCAAGGAGAGATGCACGTAGCGGACTGCATCCGCCCGGCTGTGTGCAGGCTGAGATTTCTCTCTGTCTTTGCAAACTCTCAGCAGCTTGCACGTCGTGCACCTGGCATCCTGGTTTGATGCTCAATCAATGGCAAAACGGGTTTCTTTCTTTTCTGCCTTAGTGGAGAGGTCTGGGGGTTAGCAAGAGATTTTGTTTTTAATTGTATTTCTCCAACACCCCATGAGATGCTCCAACTCCGTGTGACTAGGAAGGGGCAAGGGAGGAACCCTGTGGAGTCCCCTGCACAGGATGCTGTCTCCGCCCTGCTACCAGGCTTATTCCTGGCTGCTGCTTTGCTGTTGACTCTCAGAGGCAGATGAGGCGTCTGCTCAGAGAAGAGCCCAGGTGCCACCGAGGGAGTGCAACGTGCCACACCCCAAAACATGACGCTTGTGAGAACAGTGTGGCCCAGCCCCCACTCCGGGCACGGCCGCAGACACCCTGCCCACCTCCGCCCATGAAGGTGCGGCCTGCAAAGCGTACCTGCCGCTGCCTTTCCATCCCTCGGGAAAGCCAGCCTCATGCCCAGTCTAAGGAGAATTCTAAGGGACGCTGCCGGCTGCCTGCAGGCTCCAGGCTGAGCTCAAGGGAGGGGCTGAGGGTGGCTTTAAAAGGCCTTCACTGATCACTTGCCAGGAAGCCCAAAATAGCTTCCCAATCTACCAGCCTCCATGTGCGCCGTGACCGGGACATGTTCTGAGTCTTATCTTTTCACTTTTTGTGTTTTTCAAAAGTATACAACTTATAAATAAGAGTATAAGGCCTGGCATGGTGGCTCACACCTGTAATCCCAACACTTTAGGAGGTGGAGGCAGGTGGATCACGAGGTCAGGAGTTCAAGACCAGCCTGTCCAAGATGGTGAAACCCTGTCTCTACCAAAACACAAAAAAATAGCCGGGCGTGGTGGCGGGCGTCTGTAATCCCAGCTACTCGGGAGGATGAGGCAGATAATTGCTTAAACCTTGGAGGCGGAGGTTGCAGTGAGCCAAGATCACACCACTGCACTCCAGCCTGGGTGACAGAGTGAGATTCCGTCTCAAAAAAAAAAGTATAATTTCCAGTTGGTAACACGTGCATGTGGAGCCACACACAGGAGGCAAAAGCAAAGTCCACGTCCTCCCAGCCCCAGGCCTCCTCCTCGAGGCAGCCCTGGGAGGCGTTTACATGCTCCTAGAGGGATGGGACAATCGGGTCCCTCCTGTTCCACCTACGGACAATTTGTCCCTTTGAAGCAGGAGAATTGGGTCTGATCAGGGAACCTAAGGCTGTTTCACGCTGACTTATTAGAACTGAATTCTAAATTGAAAGGAAAACTCTAACTTTCCAGGCCTAAGTAACTAAAGGACCAGAGGCTACTCCCTTTGCAAATCCCTCAGATGGAAAATTAAAAGTATCTCTGATTGGTTGCTTTTTGCAACCAATTAGATGTTTGCATAGGAGTGTAACTTTGTTTTTTTTTTTTTTTTGGTTTGTTTTTTGGTTTTTTGTTTGTTTTCATTTTGTTTTGTTTTTTGAGATAGAGTCTTGCTCTGTTGCCCTTGCTGAAGTGCAGTGGGGCAGTCTCAGCTCACTGCAACCTCTGCCTCCTGGGTTCAAGCTCATTCCTCAGCCTCCTGAGTAGCTGGGATTACAGGTGCACGCCACCACACCCAGCTAATTTTTGTATTTTTAGTAGAGACTAAAGCAGGGTTTCACCGTGTTGGCCATGCTGGTCTTGAACTCCTGACCTCAGGTGGTCGGCCTGCCTCGGCCTCCCGAAGTGCTGGGATTACAGGCATGAGTCACAGTGCCTGGCCAGGAGCGTAACTTTGTAACTTCACTTCAGCCTCTGATTGGTTGCTCTCTGCAGCCATTCAGACTGGTTGCGGTCACCACTTCATTTACATGAGGTGAGCACCAAGGGCCAATGGGAAACCTCTAGGGGGTTTTTGGACCCGAGAAGATTCCGTATCCAGGGCCCTTGCACACTCCCGCTCCCACACTGTGGGGCGTACTTTCATTTTCAATAAATCCCTGCTTTCGTTGCTTCATTCTTTCCTTGCTTTGCTGTGCGTTTTGTCCAGTTCTTTGTTTAAATGCCAAGAACCTGGACAACTTGCAGTCCAGACCCTCCACCGGTAACACCTTCTCCCTGCCCAGCGCTGGCGCCAAGGTCTCTTCATCTCACCGCAGCGCAGAGCTCTTTCCCCATGAGACTCAGCACCGCCTCCTGCCGGGAGAGGCAGCTTAGTGTCCGTGGGAAGCAGAATGCCCGCATCCCAATCCCTTCATGCGCTACCGTGACGTGTGGCGGGGGAAGGAGACTTGGCAGCTGTGGTAAAGGTTAAGGTGGGGACAATCCTGGGTTCCCCAGTGAGCCCAGCGTATGAACCCTTAAAAGAGAGCGCATTGGCCAGCTTCTCCCTGGAGGCCGAGCTATAAGGCAGGAGGCGGAGGCAGAGAGATTCGAGGTAAGGACATGACCTGGTTTTGCTCTGAAGATGGAGGATGGAGCCGTGAGCCAGAGAAGGGAGCAGCCTCCAGAAGCTGGGAGCAGCCTTTGGCCAACAGCCAGCAAGGATGTGGGACCCAGGTCCTGCAACTGTAGGGCCTGGATTCTGACAACAGCTTGTCAGAGCAGGAAGCCAGTTTTTCCTGGAGCCTCCCAGCAAGAACCCTGCTGGCTGAAACCTCAGTTTCAGCCTCATGAGACCTTGAACAGAGAAACCAGAAGAACCCGCGAGAACCTCTGACCTCCAGAGCATGAGATGAAAAATGGACGTTGGTTTATGCTGCTACATTTGTTATAATTTGTCCCAGCAGCAGTGGGAAACACACAGTATCCCCCTTGCCTGCTCTGCTGATGGAAAGGTACATTGTTTTCAACCTTCTGCTATGAAGAAAGCTTTGCATTAACTCTCCTTGCTCATATGCACATGCAGTGGAGGACAAATCTGCTGTCAAGCCCTGAATTGGGTTTTTGAGACACTGTCCGTCAAAACACCTACAGTGTGCCCCTGTGCAGAGGCTATGCATACACACAGCCCCACCATCCACAGGACGACAGAGGCTGGCTCAGCCAGCCCAGGACCATCCGGCCCCCCAGGAGCTGCCTGATTCCAGGAACTCGTAGGCCATGCCCGGGCTCCCCCGAGCAGGCTGTCTCCTGGGTCTGAGTGGGGAACAGGAAGGCCTCAGCCTCTCAGGTCACCAGAAAGTTTGTGCTCAGATGGGCTGAATGTTCTGGGTCCATTTCCTCCTCAAGCCCAGAAGGGTTTGCTTTGCAGGAACCTGTTCCAAGTGATTTCTAAGTACTCAAAGGCTCTTTGGTGGATGTGTCAGGATCCCAATTCCTGAAATTAGAAAGTTGTGTCAAAAATCACAAAGAGGCTGGGTGCAGTGGCTCACGTTTGTAATCCCAGCACTTTGGGAGACCGAGGTGGGCAGATCACTTGAGTTCAGGAGTTCAAGACCAGCCTGGCCAATATGGTGAAACCCTGTCTCTATTAAAAATACAACAATTAGCTCAGTGTGGTGGCAGGTGTCTGTAATCCCAGCTACTCGGGAGGCTGAGGCAGGAGAATCACTGGAACCCAGGAGGTGGAGGTTGCAGTGAGCCGAGATCATCGTGCCCCTGCACTCCAGCCTGGGCGACAGAGTGAGACTCCATCTCAAAGAAAGAAAGAAAGAAAGAAAATCAAAAGGAACTGGCCTGGCCCAACATCCTGGCCGCTGTGTCCTCCTCGCTGCAAAGTCAGATTCTTCGCTCCCCCTGTGGGGTTTCCTGGACCCCTGCACACAGTCTGCTAAGTGCCTAACCTGGCCACTATTGGAGCCCCCCGATCCCACAGAGGTGGCTGTTCAGAGAGAAGCGGTGGGCCCAGTGTTCCCCAGGCAACACTCCACGAGTCGGTGCAGGAAGAAGAGAGGTGACACTTGGGGCTGCTGGGGCTCAGCCCCTCCAGGGCCCTCAAGAGGGGTGTATAAGTCTCCCACCCAGGGGTGAGGAGCTGGGTGCTCCCCACCAACACCCGCTGGCATCAGCAGCAGCTGCTCCTAGGGCGTCACCTGCCCGAAAGCCAAGGAAGCCCCGTGCAGAGGGCAGCATATCTGGGAGCGGCCACTCGGGTGGGGCCGCCTTCCTCAAGCTCCCATCCCAGCAAGGACTCCCCTGCCTCAGGCTTTCGGCGTGAGGACAGCTCTGGGCATGGCACCCGCACCCAGCAGAACTGTGCTAACCAGGCCAGATCTCCAGGGGCCAACACAGCCTGGCCTCTAGGACGGGCCATGCTGCGAGGGAGGGAGACAAGTATGGGGAGGCCTGCTTCCACTGGTTTGGTTTTTGATTAGGGAATGGCAGAAACCCAGGCCTCCTGGGGCAGAGATTCAGCTCTCCTAACGGAGGTGGCCTTGGTGGGGGATACTTTTCAGCAGGGACTCTTTTATCCCAGAGTGTTTTTGCTGCATGCGCGATGACTGGCTCAGTTTTTGTAATAATCGTTTCCATCAGCATAGAGACAGCTGTTTATATTCTTCAACTTTGTATTATGAAAAACGTCAGACAGAAAAGTCGAGAGACTAGTATCGCATGCACCTGTGTGCACAGCGTCCAGATTCAACAGTTACGAAGGGAAAATCCCACATTTTATTTTAAATTTACCAAAGACTGAAACACACCAAGTACGGCAGGAAGGATAACCTGGGTGGAGGAGCGATGGGGCTGGAGAGTCAGGGCACAAGGGTGAGGGGAATGGGGTGGGTGGGACAGAGGTGGGGGATGGAGGGTGGGATGGGGCTGGGTGTGACCGGGTGGGGAGATGGAGGGTGGGGTGAGGCAGAGGTTGGGGAATTGATGGGTGGGTGGAGGTGGGTGAGGGTAGGGTGGGATGGGTGGGACTTGGCAGGGATGGAGCACGGGTTGAGGCCTAGGTGAGGGGATGAAGGGCGGGGTGGGCCAGGGGCAGTCCCCAGTGCCCACAGCTGGAGCAGGCGAGGGGCAGGAGGGAGCGGCTGCCTGCCCCTGTGCTGGGTGGGTGGGCCCCGGGGCACCCCCTGGCCTGCTGCTGGGTCTCCTGAAGGAGGGGTTTGTTCCCGCCTCCCGAGCCCACAGTCTGGTCTGTGTGTGCCTGTGTCTGTTGACAACTCCATAAGTGAACTGTGATACACCAAGGCTTGGGGGAAGTGTGGGAAATGCTTGTGATTTTCTTTCTCTGCAGAAGTGGAGCAGAGAGAAAGCAGCTCCCACAGCGTGAGCGCCTGACACGGAGGAGACCCAGGGCTCGGAGGCCTAAGGCATTCGCTCCAAAGACCTGAGAATTAAGGGAACGCGGGGGGCACTCTTGCCCAGACCTGGAAGAACAGCAAGTGCTGTGAGGGCCTCTGCACCCCGTGAGGACCCCCATGCCCCCTGAGGACCCCTGTACCTTGTGAGGGCCCCTGTGCCCTGTGAGGGCCCCTGCACCCCTGGGCCTGGGCGGAGACCCACACACAACCCCACTATTCCAGGGGAAGAGAAAGGGGCCCTGTGGGGCTTGTCAACCATCGCAGACCCAGAGACTCTGGGCAGAAGCTTCTGCCTGCCACACTCAGCCTGCGACGGCCCCACCAGGAGAGCCCAGCCGTGAGTCCCAGAGGAAGCAGCTTAAAGGGCCCCTTTCCACCGGCTGCCAAGCCCCTCCAGGCTTTGCTGAGGCCCTGAGGTAACCAAGCAAAAACCAGCCTCACTTCCTGGGAGCTCAATCACCAGAAACTTCAGGGAAACAAAAACCCACCCGAAGACATTTTCCCTAATTACCCAGACAAGTCAGACAAAGGCCATGTAGAGCCTTTCCCGGAGTTTCCCAGCAAGCACCGCAGCATCTGGGTTCTCACGTGGCCGTCAAGCCTGTGCACCTCCACACGGAGCTCGGGACCCACCCCCAGGGCTCCTGGAGTCAGCTCAGCCTCCGCCAGCAGGCAGGCCCCAGCGCCCACCGGCATTTCTGGGCTTGCAGGGCACAGAGCCTGATGCTTTGCTCCAGCTCCCAGCAAACAGGAGAGGAGCCCACGTGGCTGCGGCGTGGGCAGATGCACAAGCCCCCCACCCTGCTGGGAGCCCAGGTGGCCCAGGAGTGCTCCCGGCCTGGCCAGCTGCCCACACCTCTGGCTTGGACTGTCTGAGGCCCTGAGAGGGAGGCCTAGCCTCCAGCTGCTTAGCCCCAAGAGGAAGGTAGGGCTGACAGGCTGGATGGGTCAGACACAGCAAGGACAAGAGGCCACTTGACTCTAGCCAGCACCTGCTTGTGTCCCAAGGCTGCAGTGTGTCCAGGAGGGACCAGCAATGCCCATCTATCTTGTCTTGGCCACCGCCACAGCCAGCCTGACCACCCAGACCTGAGAGATTTGCTCACCAGGGCACTCGACACAGCAGGCCGCAGAGCTGCCCAAGAGCCTTAAATCTGCTCCCACCTTTTCATTCTTGATCTCGGTGTAGACGTGCTCTGGAAGATGATCCATTTGGGGCATTGACGCTCCTTCCTCTCGCCACTGTTTTTCTTAGTTACTGCACTATTTTCAGATGGCTGGTGGATACTTCATACCTGTAAGCAATGCACTGGAGCTGTGCTTCTTGGCTGGTGACTTCTGACTACTCCCACGGAGGGAAAGCCTGGGCCCCCTCCCACCCGCATTCCCACCCTCATCTTTTCCTTATGTCCCCTTCACGTTGTTAAGATCTTGGACATTTGCCTTCTGTTCAGTCATACATTTGAGACCTCCTTTTTCGTCTATAGGATGATTCTAACTAGGTTATTTGGTTTGGCTGTGTCCCCACCCAAATCTCATCTTGAATTATATCTCCCATAATCCTCACGTGTCATGGGAGGGACCCAAGGGGAGGTCATTGAATCATAGGAGCGGTTACCCAGGTTGCTGTTCTCGTGACAGTGAGTGAGTTCTCACAAGATCTGATGGTTTTATAAGGGGTTGTCCCCCTTTTGCTCGGCACTTCTCCTTCCTGCCACCACGTGAAGAAGGACGTGTTTGCTTCCCCTTCTGCCACGATTGTAAGTTTCCTGAGGCCTCTTCAGCCTTGTGGAACTGTGAGTCAATTCAACCTCTTTCCTTTATAAATTACCCAGTCTCAGTTGTATCTTTATTAGCAGTGTGAGAACAGACTAATACACCAGGCCATCCTGATAAACAGCACTTAAGTATTATGACGATTTAAATATCATCTTTTGAGAAGCCAAGTGCTATGTTTGTGTCCTAGGGCAGGAAATACAATCCCATTCTAAACCCTTCCACGTAAACCAGACTCCACAGAGCACCAGCTCTCTGTGCCGTTTGTTTTCACTCTCAGCTTTCACCTTTTCTCCATGTCCTTGCGTCCCCGTGGCCTCCTCCTTCCCAGCTGCTGTGGTTCAGGTGCTTCAGGTGCACTGGGCACCCCAGGTCCTGGCAGACACGTTGTCCTCACATGGGAAGACTTGGGCTGCAATTGAGGTTCTTGGTTCCTTGTGAACTTTGTCTTCAGGCATCCAGTGTCGCTGATCCAAGCAGCTGTCACTCTGGCTCTGAGTCCTATGGGCACTCAGTTCCTCTCCAGAAGCTCTCAGGCCTTCCCTCCTTACCTCCAGATTCTGAAATGTTGCCAGAAGGGAAAGCAACACCCTTTGCCTCAATCCCGCTTGGTCCTCGGGAGGCTGGCTCACATCTCTCTGTTCCCTTCCGTGTTGTCCTCATGGAGTTGCAGTTGACACCCACCGGGTTGGCCCTTGAAACCCCAGCATCTCCCTCCTAAAAGTCAACAGAAAACGCATCCAAAGCCCAGGTGCTGCAGAGCCCGGCTTCGGGGACGTGCTGGGGCAGAGGGACTTACTTCAGAAGGACTTTTCTTGCCTATGAAAAGAATTGCTCCTTTTACAAAGAGGACATTGGCTGTTTTCTGTGTTGACCCAAAGAATAATTTCCCTTTGTTGAACAAAAAAAAGCAGAGCTGGAATTTAGAAGCTGAATGAATGGGGAAAGTTTCCATCTTTTTAAAAAATAAATTCTGCCCCTTGTGAACCCACAGGAACCCGACTGGAGAGCTGAAACCTCTGGGAACCCAGGCCAGCCTCCGTAGTGTTTTTCAAGTGTCATGTCTCCCTGGGTGTTTTTAAAGTCGTGATTGTCCCAGGGTTTTGAGGGATCCGAGGAGATGAGAATAGCAGTGGGAAATGATGCGTGACACTCACCACAGATGGCCGTGTCAGAGCCTTATCTGGAACATGCAAGCAGAGGCTGGCTCCATGGGCACAGGCGCTGCTGGCGCCAGGCTCCCCATCAGCCTGGGGAGGAAGCTTCACGGCCAACATCCGTGAGACTCCAGCCTCTTGGGGTCAAGGGCCCAGCCCGGCCAAGAACCTGAGAAGCTCTGTCCTTGCTGCCAGACGTCATCGCCCCTGAGAGCTGGTCTCTTGCTCTAGGCAGGGTCCCTGGGGTGCCCCCCCAGCCTGCAGCCCAACTCTCTACCACCCTCAGCTATCTGACACCTCTCCTGAGGAAGATGATCCCTGCCAACCCTGCAGAAAACTCCCAGGGGACCATGGGAAGGGGAACAAGATGGGCAGGACTGGCCATTCCCAGGCAGGAGAAAGGACAGCTGCCCCTCAAACCCACCATTCAGGGAAGGTGAGGGCAGGTGATGGGCCGTGGGGTAGCGCGGGCACAGCACATGCCTGGTTCCTCCACCTGATGTAGGAAACCCATTACCCAGTGCTCCTGCGCCTCAGTTTCCCCATCTGCAATGGAGATAGCAATGGCTCTACTGAGAGGTTTCTGTGATGCATAAGTGATGTTGTGCCGTGAAGAGCTGGCACAGCATGGGCAGAGAGTGACCAGGAACATGCTCCCACATCCCGACAGCTTGGTCCTTGTTGTCTGGGCTCCGGCTGAGCAGGTCAGGACAAAGGTGCGGCCCCCTTGGCTCTCGAAGTCACCATTTGCCAGCTGGACAAAGGTCCTTCCAGCTCAGCCTGTTTTTGTTTGTTTGTTTGTTTTAGACAAGGTCTCACTCATGTTGCCTAGGCTGGAGTGCAGTGGCACAATCACAGCTCACTGCAGCCTTGACTTCCCAGGGTCAAGCCATCCTCCCTTCTCAGCTTCCTGAGTAGCTGTGACTACAAGTGTGTGCCACCACACTCAGGAAATTTTTTTTTTTTATTTTTTGGTAGAGATGGAGGGCTCCCTAGGTTGTCCAGGCTGACCTCAAACTGCTGGACTCAAGGAGTCTTCCCACCTCGGGCTTCCAGAGTGCTGGGATTACTGTCCCTGGCTGAGCTTGGTTCTTGGTGACAATGGGGCGGTGACTGAGGACTCAAAGGACCACACACCCCATGGCAGGCAGGAAACATGAGGCTCATCTCCCCCAGCAGATTGGAAAAAGACAATGAGAAGCAGCTCAGCCCGGCACCCCCCAGCCCATGTGAGCCAACTTAAAAACAGCTTGAGTGGCAATTGCGTGGCCTCTCCCACTGTGGTGCTTGCACCCACCAGCCCTGGAGAAGTGCTGGGCCCCGCCCCAAAGCGTCTGATGCAGCAGAGCTGTGTGTTGGGTGTGCTGCCCATGTGCATGTGTGCACGAGTGTGCGCGTGTATATATGTGTCATACACATGCATGTGTGTGCACCTGGGTGTGCATGTGTGTGTCCATGTATGTGTGTTGTGTACATGTGTGCACGTGTGTGTGCATGTGTTCTACCTGTGTTGTACATGTGTTGTACCATGGCAGGCAGTACAGGTGTGTGTGCATATGTATACACACATGTGCACATGTGGGAAGAATACCTATTTCTGACAAGTCTCCGGGTGAGGCTGAGTCTGCCGTTGCAGGGCCCGCATTCTGAGCACCCTGGGTCTATCAGAACGTAAGCCCTCCTCCTCCTCCTCCTGTCCCATCCCACAGAGGATAAGAGGGGCGCATGTGGACGGGGGTTCCAGGACAGCATGGCTTCTCACAGCAGAAACACGCAGCAGAATCTGTCCATCAAGGCAGGCGTGGTGAAATCAGTTATGCACCCTTACCTAGGAATCCTCCGCGCCCACAAAAGCAGTACCTGGAGAGCCAGGGCCTGGGTCTCCCCTGGGCTATCATGGCCTGCCTCTCTCCCTCCCTCTACAGACCCTAAGGAGCAGTCGACAGGGAGAGCACTACCCACCCTGGCCCTCACTCATGCAGCTCACATCGGGCTGTGAGCTGTGAGAGGTGACGCTGTGGACCTGCGTGGGCCCCACGTTTCAAGTCAAATCAAGCTGCTGACCAGGAGGTAATTCAGGCAAAAGGGGCAGAATCATCAGATAAAAGGTAGGATGCCCAGTTATATTTGGATTTCAGAGAATTCAAATTTGATTCAAATTTGATAATTAAAATATGAATGATTTTATAGTATAAGTATGTCCCGAATAGATACATGGATTATATTACATTATGCTATGTTATATCATATTATTTTATTAGGAAGGGGGTGACCACTGCTAACCAGAAGGTGCCTGTCTCCCAGCCTCACGGGGACACGTGGTTCTTGGTCATAAGAGCTGGGTACAGTGGAAGGGATGTTTAGAAGGCTTTGGTCAAACATACATATATATATATATATATATTCGGGGCATACTTACACTACAAAATTATTCAATGTTTATCTGAAATTCAAATTTACCTGGGCATCCTGTATTTTTATGTTAAATCTGGCAACCCCTGAAAGGAGCCAAAACCCCCTCAGGCGGTCGAGAGTGCGGCAGCCAAGCCAGCACACTGCAGCTCCCTCCTTCTCGGGGCCGTGGCCTGGCCCTGCAGGGGACATCGTGGGAACAATAATTGGCCAAGTCTAGTGCTGGGGGCATCATGGGCGCTGCCCCAGAGCCACAACCAGCCTGCCTTTTGGTCAGCATGGTGTGTCTTCCGATGCCCCATGTGAAGAACTGAACTTCTTTTCTGAATGCTGAGAGTGGCCCCCTCGTGGTGGGCAGGTTCCCAGGAACGGAAACGCCTTCCCTTGGTTCCCTCCAGCAGAGTTCAGACAGGAGCCAAGATCTGGGTCCAAACACTGGGTAGAAAACGCCCCCTAGAGGTGTGATGTGTTGGCTGCAAGCCTGGTGGCTGGGCCTGGGGACACCCTCACCAGGTTGCCTTCAATGGGGGGTTCCCCTGAAGCCCAACTTTTAATTTTCTGCAACCACAGGCTACTTTGGTCAGAAGGGAAATAATTAGATCAGAACCTTAATAGCATTAATTTCCCCGAAATAGGAAGAAAGCAAAGGGAGGAGACATGAGAGCTGTTAATCAGGTGACGACATATCCCACCTGGCTGTGTTGGAAAAGCGGCTCTATGGAAGACACAGCATCCAGGGCAGGAAGAGGCAGGCTCGGTGATGTTGGGTTGGAAAGCCCCTGCCTCGTCTGGCAGCCATGCAGTCCCCAACACCTCTGAGGCCACTCAGCCCAGGGAAGGGGACAACAGAGCTGTGCTCAGTGTCCAGCTGTCTGGACAAGGCCCAGGGAGATGGCCTGTGGTGGAGCAGGAGGACCTGGGGAAACAAACCCACAGTGGCCGCCCAGCTGCAAAGGCTGCGCTCTTTCTACAGTGTCTGGGGTCTCAGGTATGAGTGGCAGAGGGAGCAGTCCCATCAGCCATGTCAGCCTCGTTGCAGTGGAATTCCACTTCTGTCCCAGAGACTCAACCAGATAGAAGGAAACTGTGACCACAGGCATGTGGACACACAAGGGTATGTTTGAGCAAAGCCTTCTAAACATCCCTTCCATTGCACCCGACTCTCAGGACCAAGAACCAGGTGTCCCCATGGGGCTGGGAGATGGGCACTCTCTGGTTAGCAGTGGTCACCCCCTTCCAGAGATGACATCAGCTCCCCGGGCAAGAAACTCCACTTAGTCAGAACCCAGAGCCGATCTGAGGAATGATTCACGCTAGCTAGACTTATACAAGACTGATCTATAAGCTGGAAGGCTCGTATGTTCGCTGACCATGGGAAAGCCTTTCCAGGACCTGAGTGTTTCCCACCTGGGATCCAGGTCCTCTGTTCCTGGGATCAAGATATTTGGGAAGCCACATCCATGTTTTGAAGGAAATTTGAGCAACAGGGATCAAAGAGTGAGGATCATTCATTCCATCCCCATGAGGGAGGGAATGGGTCAGTAGGTTGTGTAACCAGTCCACAAATGGTCACTGTCCACCTGCTGTGTGTTGGCCTTGCCTGAGAGGTGGGGGACAGTGGTGCCACACCAGACCCAGCCCCGGCCCCCTGGAGCCAGCTGATAGCCTGGCAGGGGTGGCACACGTTGAACAAATTATCGTCCATGATGCAGAATGACAAGTGTGCAAAGTGCATCCCACAAAGCACTTATTAAGTGAGAAACACAGGTGTGTGGCCACAGAGGCCAAATGGGACCCTCACAGCTGGGGCGGTGACCTTGGAGCTGAGAGTGAAGGCTGCACAGGAGAGAGACAGGCAAAGGGGTGGGGGCAGTCATTTGCACCCTAGGGGGCTGCAGGGTGATTTGCAAGGGGAGCCCAGGTGAGGGTCCACAGGGACTAGAGCAGGCCAAGAAGGGAGGTGGTCAGGGGTCAGCTGGAGCCAGGCTTCTGAGGGTTGATTCCTGGCTCTGCCCTCAACCCAGGCAGTTCCCCACTCTACTCATCTCTGACTCCTCCCCTCAAAGCAGGCGTGACAGCGGCACCTGCCTCAGAAAGGAGGGGGCGTGTGGGGAAAGCGCGTATTTCATGACGACCGCCCAGCATAGAGCCCTGGAGACAGTACCCCTGCCCAAGTTCCCACTGGAGCAGGCAGACAGCCCCGGCTGGGATGAGCCAAGCGTGTGTCTCCATGTGGACCCGGCCCAATCTGGGGCTCAGCACCCTCGGGTCTCCTGATCCGGGCTCCTGTCTCGCCCTTTTATGCCATCTTTTCTCAATAGGCACAGGGGACGCCCAAGGGAGGAGGCGCTCCAGACTGAAAGAGGAGAGTGCCTGGCAGGGACGGGTGGGGAGGAGCAGGGACCCCAAGGTGTCCAGGGAACAGTAAGGAGATGAGTAAAGGTGAGGGTCCCGTCTCCCGAGCGTATCTGTGCTAAGTGGCTGTGGGCTGGATTTCATTCCTCTTTAGAGCAAGGCTGAGGCCAGGGCCACCTAGGGGCCAGGGTAGAGGACGTATCACATGACAGCAGTGGCCTAGACCCCTCACGAAGTCTCACTGGGCCATATCTCCACCAGGGCATGGCAGGGACCGGTATCACCAGCGGCCCCCTGCACAGATGGGGAAGCTGAGGCCCAGGTCCCAGTCAGCCAAGCCAGCTCTTCGACCACTCAGTGGTCCCAGCAGGTGAGGCTGACCAGAGCCTGCCTGGGCTAAGAGGCTGCGCTCACCAGTGCCAGCTGTGGTTGGTCACCAGGATGCCTGAGCGCGCTGGCACAGGCCCAGGGCACCCTGCAGGGCAACCAACCCTCACCGAGATCCCCAGGGAAGGGGCTGTTGTTGGCCCATTGTACGGAGGAGGGCACTGAACCCTCAAGAGGCTCAGGCTCAGGGCCTCGCCCGGTCACACAGCTGGAAGGCGCCAGAGCCAGGAAAGGGACCCGGAAGCCCGACCCGGAGCCTACACCCGCAGAGGCGAAAATATCTGCGTAGCGGGTCCCTGGCCAGTGGGCCGTGGTGGGCGTGGCCGAGAGGGAATGGGGCGGAGAGAAGCCCGTGAGGGCAGGGCGGAGGCGGAGCGGGCGGAGCCGGAGGCCGCGGCGGCCTTGATTGGATGCCGCCTTAAGCTCGTCATGGAAACGTTTTGACCTGGCGGCCCCGCCCCTGACCCGCCCCCGAGCCGCCCTTCCGAGCGCTGCCCCGCCCGGCCCCAGCCTAGGCCCCGCCCTGGTCACGCCCCCTCTGCACCGCCCGGCCCCGGCCCCGCCCCCGCCCCGCGGTGGGGCCTCCGCAGCGACCCGCGGTTAACGCTTCACCACAGCTTGGGCTGCGCGGCCGGGAGTCGGAGGCAGGCGGTCAAGGCCGGCAGGGCCGGACCCCCTACTTGCCCTTTCTCCCAGGAGGCGCTGGACTCTGGGGGCGGGCGTGAGCCCCTCCGTCCCGCACCCAGACCCGGGCAGTGAGCCCTATGCCTGCAGTAATTGTGGGGTTTCTGGTTTTGTTTTTTCCTTAACATCTTTATTGAGACCATACAGTTCACCCGCTTAAAGCGCACGATTCGGTGGGGTTTTGTTGCGAGCAACCGTGGCCACTATCTAATTCCAGACATTTCACCTCCTTAAAAAGAAGCTGGGCCCGGCCGGGCGCAGTGGCTCAAGCCTGTAATCCCAGCACTTTGAGAGGCCGAGGAAGGAGGATCACCTGAGGTCAAGAGTTCGAGACCAGCTTGGCCAACATAGTGAAACCGCGTCTCTACTAAAAATACAAAAATTAGCCGGCCGTGATGAGTGCCTGTAGTCCCAGCTACTCGGGAGTCTGAGGCAGTAGAATCGCTTGAACCCAAGAGGCAGAGGTTGCAATGAGGCGAGATCGTGCCATTGCACCCCAGCCTGGGCAACAGAGCGAGACTCTGCCTCAGAAACAAAAAAGAAGCCGGTCCCCATCCGCAGTGACTCGCGTTTCCCTCCCCCTCCCCCGTCCCCGGCAACCGTGCATCTACTTTCTATTCCTATGGAGTTGCCAGTTCTGGCTCTTCCTGTGAATGGATTCCCATGCTGTGTATTTTGGTGTCTGAATTCTGACTTTCGTCTCAGCCCGCACCCACGCTGCCGCAGTCCGCGCTCGCTGCTTTTAGGCTGAACGCGGCTGCGCCGTGCGGGTGCCCGCGCTCCGGGCGCCCCTCGCAGGTTCAGCCCCGGGTTGGGGGCGGCGCTTGCCTCGCGGCTGCGGGTCCCAGCGTGAACCTGTGTCTTGTTCCACCGCCGCGGGCGCCCGCCACGGAGGTGCTGCCTCCTAGGGAGACGGTTCCATCGTTGAAGGAACGGCTGGACTGTCTTTCGCAGCAGCGGCCCATCTGACCCCACAGCACGACCGCACGAGGGTCCCGAGCCCCGACCCTAGCAGCACTCGTCACCCCGGCCGCGTGGTTGTGGCGGTCTCGGCGGGGCAGGGGGTCCCCATGCCGGCTGATTCTTGTTTCGCGTGACCGACGGTGCTCATTAGCCATATCTATACATCTTTTTTTTTTTTTTCGAGTCGGAGTTTCGCTCTTGTTGCCCAGGCTGGATTGCACTGGCGCGATCTCGGCTCACTGCCTCCCAGGTTCAAGCGATTCTCCTGCCTCAGCCTCCCGAGTAACTGGGATTACAGGAGCCCGCCACTACGCCCGGCTAATTTTTTTGTATTTTTAGTAGAGACGGGGTTATACCATGTTGGCCAGGCTGGTCTCGAACTCCTGACCTCAGGTGATCCGCCCGCCTCGGCCTCCCACAGTGCTGGGATTACAGGCGTGAGCCACTGCGCCCTGCCCATCTGTACGTCTTCTTTGGAAAAATGTGTATCCAAATCCTTAGCCGTTTTATAGTTAGATTGTCTTTTTATTATCGAGTTATAAGAATTATACCTTCTGCAAGGAAGTTATCAGATATAGGATTTGCAAATATTTTCTCCCATCTGTGGGTCGTCTTTTCACTTTTCTGATGGTTTCCTTTGAAGCACAGACTTTTTTGTTTGGGTGCAGTGTATTTCTTACTGTGCTTTAAAGAGGAACACGTTTTAAGCACCCCCGCGCGGGGCGGAGCAGGGCGGAGTCCCCGGCGGGAAGAGACCCGAGACCTCGGCTGCGCCTGCGCCGACGCCGGCGCGTGAGCCCCAGCGCGTACCCGGCGGAGCGCGCGCCCGCCCCCGAGTGCGCCTGCGCGGAGCTCGTGGCCGCGCCTGCTCCCGCCGGGGGCTCCTTGCTCGGCCGGGCCGCGGCCATGGGAGAAGCCGAGGTGGGCGGCGGGGGCGCCGCAGGCGACAAGGGCCCGGGGGAGGCGGCCACCAGCCCGGCGGAGGAGACAGTGGTGTGGAGCCCCGAGGTGGAGGTGTGCCTCTTCCACGCCATGCTGGGCCACAAGCCCGTCGGTGAGCGCCCAGGCTGCGGACGCGCGTGGGGGCGGGGCGGGCAACCGGCGGGGCGGGGCGGGGCCTGCGCTCGCGACACCCTCGCCCCCACGCTCCCCGCCGAGCCCGGGCCGTGACACCGCCGCCACACCCGTCCCGGGACCCCCGCCCCGTCCCACGCGCCCTTCGGACCCCGCCCCGGACCCCGCCCACGACCGCTACCCCCGTGACACCGCGAGGCCCCAGCCCGCAGTGCCCCACCCCCACCCCCGCCCCGGGACACCCCACCGCCTCCCACACACACCACCCAGCCCTGCCCCCCCACAGCCCCTCCACACCCTGGCCCTCCCCATCTCTCCGCAGCCACCCTTGCCCCTCCAGTCCCCAGGGCAGCCCGTCCCCTCCATCCCCGTTCTCCTCCCCGCTCACCGGTTATCCCGCCGCCCCTCCTCCCCTCCTCCCCTCAGGTGTGAACCGACACTTCCACATGATTTGTATTCGGGACAAGTTCAGCCAGAACATCGGGCGGCAGGTCCCATCCAAGGTCATCTGGGACCATCTGAGCACCATGTACGACATGCAGGCGCTGGTGAGCCCATCCGCCCTCCCTGTGCCGCCCGATGGGGGCACGAACCCGCACACCGCTCTCTGAGAGTCAGCCTGAGCTGGGCAGAGGCCCCTCCATACCTGCTGGGGTCCGCTGGGCAGAGCAGAGGCCCCTCCGTACCTACTGGGGTCCGCTGGGCAGAGCCCCCTGCAGTGAGGCCCGTCCTTAAGGAGGGCATCCCGGGGCTCCAGAGCCTGTCATGGAAAGCACAAACGCAGTGCTAGCAGCTGGCTAGCTTTTCAGGGGGCCTGCTTTAGACTGGGTGCTGGGCCAGAGTCTCCAGCTGAGATCCTGGGGAGGGAGGGAAGGATGCAGAGTCCCGGGCCCTTAGGCCATTGTCAGCCTCCTGGGAGGCCCCCGAAGTGCTTTAGGCAGAGGGTGACCCTATCGGAGTCACACCAAGGTGAATTTGGTGACTTCTGTGGGAGTCAGACAAGTACAGTTCCAGTCCCCACAGAGCTTGGAGCTGGTAGTGTGTGACGGGGGAGCGGGTTAACTAGGTAAGCAGGGTGGCCAGAAGAGACAGGTGGGTGTTCCAGGCCCTGTGGCAGCAGGAGGTGGTGGGTCCAGGAGCTCAAAGAAGGTGGTGTAGTTGAAAAGTGGGGTGGGGGTCAGGGGTCAGGTGACCAGGAGGAGTGGGGACCTGTGCTGGTGAAAAGAGAGTCTGTGCCAGCCACGTTGGACTCAGGGCCACACCAGCCATCCCAGTACAACATAGGTCTCTTCCTCTGGCCTGTGTGACCTCAGGAGGGCAGTGCCTGGCAAGCACTCTCTTCTTCTTTGCCTGGTTCTGTGCCTGTGGCGCTCCCAACCGACACCCTCGGTGTCCATGGACTCCTGCCATGTGGATGAGAACTCGAGGTGCCTGCGGCCTTTCCCCAGGGCTGTCACTGTGCCCTCTGCACGCCGCCTTGGGGAACGCAGTCTCATGGTGAGACTGCAGGCTGTGCTGGGCAGGCGGGGCCCACAGGTGTGTGTCACCAGGGCTGCCCGGTCCTCAAGGCGCGCCTTAGTGATGCCGGTCCCGATGGGTCTTCCTGTCTCCTGCACCTGCTTCCGCTGGTTCTGCCCTCCCTGGGTCTGTCTGGAAAGCCCAGCTGTGGCAGGCGCTGTTCACAAAAAGAAGAAATGCCCTTTGCCCTTGCCCCGCCTGCCGCAGCCTCCAACACAGTGATGTGTGCTCATTGGCTGCTCCCCAAGTGGCTCTTACACGGCTCTAGTGACTTCCTGAAACTGCATTTTCACCCTTGTTTCTTAAACAAAACTCTCTATTTGATATTAGCATGAGTCTGAGATTCTTCCATTCCCGAATCCAGAGAGGAACTTTGTCCTTCCAGAAGAGATCATTCAGGAGGTCCGAGAAGGTGAGACTCGGGAGAGGTTGGGCTTGGGATTCAGAAAAGGCCAGACCCTGGCCAAGGGCAGGGAGGTGAGGGTGAGGACCCCGGGCCTCCAGGGAGGTGTGAGGGTCCAGCGCAGACCCCACCCCACCTGTGCTTGGGTGGTCTTGGAACCTCCGGGATTGGAGAGGACTTTGTTTGAGAGCAGTGGCTGGACGGAAGCTGAGGCCTGTGTGGGCAGCAAACGTCGGAGCAGTCCCTGGCCTGACCATCCCCCAGCGTCGGCCACCACCGTGGGTTTTCGGTGAGCGTCAGCTGTCTCCTCCACAGGAAAAGTGATGATAGAAGAGGAGATGAAAGAGGAGATGAAGGAAGACGTGGACCCCCACAATGGGGCTGACGATGGTGAGTGTGGAGCTCACCCTGCCCTGATGCCCTTTGGGGCTCAGCACCCCAAGGCTGCCCTCAGGCAGGGCACAGTCAGGTGGGCGTAGAGCCTGCGGTGCAGAGGCCCCAGGCAGGTCATCTAGGCACAGGGTGGATCCTGCAGTGCCCCCTCCCCAGGAGCTGAGTGCCTGCTCCATGTTGTAGGCTGGGGTCGGAGCGGCGGTCCCTGCAGTGCCCGCCGCAGGCAGGTCCTCAGGAGGACCAGGCCCCTCTGTGGGCCCAAATGCAAGGGGCTCCCAGCTCAGGAGGAAGCTTTGGGTTCAGAGGGTCACGTGTCAATATGCAGATTTTTTAACTGAACAGGGAGACAAAAATAAGATTCTGGATATTCTGTTGTCAGCCAAGTGATTTTTCGTTTCTCAGTTTTTTCATCTTCAGGGAGTTTGGGGAAAGCATCAGAAAAATCCAGCAAAGACAAAGAGAAGAACTCCTCAGACTTGGGGTGCAAAGAAGGCGCAGACAGGCGGAAGCGCAGCCGGGTCACCGACAAAGTCCTGACCGCAAACAGCAACCCCTCCAGTCCCAGCGCTGCCAAGCGGCGCCGCACGTAGACCCTCAGCCCTGGCGGCGGCAGAGAAGCGGGCGAGGCGCTGTGGTCGCTGAGGGGGTCGGCTGGGTCTGAGTGCCACCCCCCGGGCCACAGTGATATCATCCCAGTGCCGTGAGCCCACGCTGCCCGCCCTCAGGCTCTCAGGTGAACGTGGCTGTCGGCGGGGAAACGTGTGTGTCAGTTGGACCATGTGGGACCCTGATGGACCTGAAAGACCAGGATCGATCCAGCTCAGATATTGAGGGCTCTGAAGCCTCGTTCTGTCTTCTCTGGAGCAGCTGTGGCTTCCCCGTGGCTGCTTGGTGACATGGATTAGTGCTACATGGGCTGCAGTGTTTGGGATCCAGGCTACCTAGAGGGGCATCGGGCCAGGGGAAAACCTCGGATTAGCAAGCAATAAAAACATGACCTCACTCTTCCTCAAAGGAGCCACTGGTCTTCCCTGCGTGACTCAGTTCTTTCCATCTGTTTGTCCCGCTGCAAGCCTCTTTCTGTGCTGACTGTGACATCAGAACGTGGCCTTCCTGTCGCCCCTCCGTGCTACGCACTGAAGGCCACCCCCAGCCCCACCTGGGAAACTAAGAACTGGATATTTTGCCTCATTCACTTGTACTGTAACAATGTATATAATTTGGTTGGTATTTCACTATTTAATTTTTAAGAAGCCTATTTTACTAGTGTTTTATATGAACAAAGTACTGCAGAAGTTAAACCTGTGTTGTATTTTTTCTGAGATGTTTTGCTTTAAGAGATACTTTTTGCTCAGTTTTTATATGCCAGATACAGAGAATTTGTAGCGGTTATTTTTGTATGATCTAGTAACTTGCAAACAGACCAAATGGGTGAGAGGCGGGGACCGTGCAGCTGTCGGGCTGATGAGGAGGCGGCGGCCACCCCAGTGCTGATGGAGATACCACTTTTGTGTGACTGTGAACATTAAAGCACAAAAAAATCCAACCTGGAGTTGTGTGATTTTGATACCAAAGTAAGTTAACTTCTCCTCCAAAAGGAAGTTTTTATTTTTCCAAGATTTATAACTAAAGCATACACTTAGATGACTTACTAACATTCACTTGATACAACGTATAAACAAAATAGTAACAGATTCTGAGTGGTTATTTTGTGGACTGTGACAAGCACTTCAAATACAAAATGTTAGGAGGGCGAAACGGTGTGGGCCCTCATAGGTCAGGCAGGCACCCAGTGGGCTCCTTCCTGCTGAAAGCTGCGGCTGCAAGATGAGACCGCTGGCTGGGTCACAGAGTGAAGTCCAGCATTCCGTGTGCGGACAAGGAGACAAGCTGTCCTGGCCAGCCATCGCACCCCAATGTCTTCAGCTTGACGCTGCTTCTCTGCCAGTGGAGCCTCCTCCACCACCTGGGAACATCCCTGGCCATCTGTCCCTGAAGTCCTCCTCAATGTGACGCAGATCACAAGGCACCCACTAAAGGGGCAAAGCCAGGAATCCCGTGCCATGTGATCACCCCGTGTGGCACCTGCCGCTGGTCTGCACCAAACCCACTGTCACTTCTGGGGAAGAACAGCCCAGGGAAGCTGCTGGTCTACGGCCTGCCTGAGCTGCACTCCAAGGGTAGAGCAGCTGCCTGGGGGGACCCTGTGGGTCCCTTTTCTATAGAGCCGGGACAAATCCACAGCCCTGCAGTAACAGCCTGCCACAAAGAGCAGGCACCTGGAGGGCCCCACACACATAGACCAAAGGACTGAGCCCGCCTGGCATTCCTCCACTCACACCCCAAATACTCAGCCCTGCAGCCAGGGAAGGGTGGGTGGGGTCTCCCTTTGCTGCCCGTGTGCCTCCTTGCCCGTCCGATCTCTCCTGTGAGGTCAGCCTCAGTCAGGGCTTTGTGCCAGGTCCTGTCCTGGAGTCTCAGTCCGGGACAGCAGCCTGGCTCTTAGGCAGTCCAGAAGCAGCAGGGGAAAGAGGGGCAAATACTAACATGGGGTGTCACGGGATGGCCAGGAGGAGTCCTGCTCTCCACCAAGGCTCACTGTTCTAAACCTCCATCTGAAACCGCATCTCGGGTGACCTCAGATTGTGCTGGGAAAGCCTAGTTAATAGATCTGCCTCATCTCGATTACTGTAACATTTGGCTGCACTTCCAGGAGAAAGCGAGAGCCCACAGAGTAAGCCCACCAGGCAGGCGAGCAGCATGCCCCCCGCCCCAGCCCTCCCCTTCTGGACCAGAGGCTGACTGGTGGAAGTCAGGAGCCACGCAGCCCTTATGGACTCACAGGGGCTTCAGGGCTTCCCTGTGGGGAGGCCCAGTTCACGCTCTGCTGGCAGGTGGGATGCCCAGGTCAAATTCACAAGTGTCAGGGCAAGGGCGATGTGGCCTCAAGTCCTGGTCAGCGCTGTACTTACCCTCTCCCGGCCCTAGGGGTCCTGTCTATAACCTGGGGGCTTTATGTAATGCATACTCCACCATGTCATGTAGAAGGTGCAGACTGCACCTGAATCTGAAAAGGAAAACAGAGCTGGCATGAGGCTGGCCCGTGCACGGACGCTCACGCACCTGCTGCTGTAGAGGCGAGACGTGGTACACTGTGCGCTCGGGACAAGATCTGAATGGGTCAGAAGCCGCCGCTGATGTTGAGCCTGGAAGCCTCGGCAGTGGCTCTGTGCCTGGGACACCAAGGGCCCAAGAGCACCTGCTGCCGCAGAGTCATTTTCTCTATGGCTGGCAGCTGCGGGTGGGGACTCAGTGAAGGCCGAGAGTGGGAGTGATCTGAACTCCCCCGCCTGACCCACCCAGGGCGACCCAGGGGTGACTGGGAAAGGCAATTGGGTTCCACTGCTCCCCAAATAGCAGCAAATAAATACTGAGCTGCAGGGCACTGGCAGCGAGGCTCCCTGCTTGGCTGGTTGATTGAGGACAGGGCATGCTTGGGCCAAATCACGAGGCTGCCACTGGTCTTGCCTGGAGAAGATATGAAGGCTGTAATCCAAGCTCCCAGCCACACAAAATTCTGCTGGGCTCCTTAGCTATGAGCAGAGCCTGCTCCGGGCACATCACCTACTGCATGTGCAGAGACCATTGCCCTTCCTGGGTGCCTGGGAGCTCTGTGTGTGTGTGTGCATGTATGTGTATGTGAGAGAGAGAGAGTATGTGACAGAGAAAGAGAGCCCCTTTCCCCAGTCTCAGCAGCAAACCCTTCTGGAATGCCGTGCCACACAGGGCGTCACTGGACTGCAGAGGACGCTCTGAAAAAGGAGTTCTGTTGCACAGTCCCCTGCAGCAGCTCCTGCACTTCTTGGATTAGCGTGCCCCCGAGATGAGCTCTGCACACACACACACACACAAACGACACAAAAGCAACTAAAGAAGCAATTTGGTGTGGTGATATTTGTAAAGAAGCAATTCAGTGTGGTGATATTTGTAAAACAGAAGTTGGACAATGCCTCTAATACTCTTTTTAGGGAAGTGGTTCTATAGTCCTGCCGACAGTAGGTAGCAGCGGGAATGCTGTCCCCTTGGAACAATGTTGTCAGCACCCAGTATGCTTGTCTTTCTGTTTTCTGGGGCAGTGGAGGGGGCAGCCTGACCACCCAAGTCTCAGATCACCCAAACCCTATACAACCACCCAGCGCACCCATCAATGTCCCCATCAGAGCCCCCCGACTCCACCTCACAGTCTATTCTGATGCTGTAACCAGATCCCACCTGTAAATCATCTAACAAGGAGGTCAGGCAGCTCACTCAGGCTCCCTGGGAAACCTGCCGTGGTCACTGCAGTAAGTTGATTTACAGAAATGTCCAGAGCCCCAGAACTTCAGGGAATCACCACTGTCGTTTCAAGAAAGTGTGATGCATGTCCACAGGTTCCAGCCAGGTGAGACTGCACCTGCTAACAATGGTCAACAGGTCAGCAAAGATTAGGGCCCAGCACCCAGAGGGTCCTTAACCTGTACTTGTGGCCAGGATTGGAAGACTTCCATTCACGGCTGTCCCTGGCACACAGTACAAGGAATGTCACCAGTTCCCAGGCCCAGCAGGCCTGCAGGGCTAGGAGATGGCAGTGTCCCCTAGGGGCTGGGCTGGGGCCCGCTCCACCTTTCCACCACCATCATTACAGGGACAACTCTGCCAGGAGCTATCCTCATGGCCAAGTCCAAAATCCAGATTTAGTTTTACCTAAATGTTTTGAAATGAAGTGGTATAGCAGTTACAGAAGAAATTTATCTGGAATGGCCACTCCTGATTTTTATTTCAAGAGGTCACCAACCTTGCCATGTATCTGCCAGCAGATGTCAAAGGTGGATGAGCAAGGGACCCACGGTGCTGGGAAACAGCAGGTGAAAGTGACTTTGTGTTGCCCCAGATCTGCCAGTGCTTAGAGAGAGGGCCCTGAACTGGCATCAGCTGTATTGAACAGTCCCCAGGGTGACCCTCCTGGTGGCCCAGGCTTCGTGTGGTCCTGTCCCCTAAGTGCCTTCTTACAACTGAGAGAAGATGGCAAAAGTGAAGGAAGCCACGGCTTGCCCATGTCATCTTGGTTATATAAGACTCGGCACCCTAAAGAGAAAGACTCCCCTGGTGGCTTCAAAGAGAAAATGGCCGTGCTTTGCACTGCCTATGGAGGGACAGGGGTCCGCCAGCAGCTTCCAGGAGCTGAGTAAGGCCCCCAGCTCGCAGCAGAAGGACAGAGACCCCTACACACCCAGCTTAGGGAGAGAGGCCCCTGTGGACACGTGGCCCCTCCGGGGGTTATCCTCCAGGGGACATTCTTCTGATGGGGACATCCTCTGGGGGGATTTCTCTTGGGGGACAGAAATACTCCTGGAAGAGGGGATTCTCTGCGGGACAGGCATCCTCCGGGGAGAGAATCCTGCTGGGAGGTCATCGTCGGGAAGACATCCTTCCGAGGTACCCGGCTCATCTTGCGGGGAGACCGTCCTCTGGGGGTCGGGCAGGCTCTGGGGACATTTTCGGGAGGGAGGATCCCCTAGGGCGGGCATCCTTGCGAGACGGGGTGGGGCGAATCCTCCCGGGTGGGCATCGCGGGGTGGGGGTGGGCGTTCTGCGAGCTGCATCCTCCCGGGCGGACGTTGGGGGATTCTCGGGGGAGGGAGGGGCGCGGGGGCGGGCGTCCCGGGGAGGGAGGGGCGTTGCGCGCGGACGTGGGCGGGGCCTGGGCCGCTCCCGCCCCGCCCCCGCCCCGCCCCCGCCCCGCCCCCCGCGCGTCCTCCGCTTTCGGTTTCGCTTCCGCCTCCAGCGCGAGCCCCGCCGCCGCCGAGCATGGACGACCCCGACTGCGACTCCACCTGGGAGGAGGACGAGGAGGATGCGGAGGACGCGGAGGACGAGGACTGCGAGGACGGCGAGGCCGCCGGCGCGAGGGACGCGGACGCAGGGGACGGGGACGACGACGAGGACGAGGAATCGGAGGAGCCGCGGGCGGCGCGGCCCAGCTCGCTCCAGGTGCGGCCCCGCGGCGCGGAAGAGGCCTGGGGTCCCCGGCGCCCCCCGCCCGGCTGCGTGGACGGGAGACCCTCCCCTCTCCCGGGCGGAGACACCCGGAGCCTCCTGGAGCTCCCGCAGCCCCGGGGACCCCACCCCAGACCCGCCGACCCCCAGCCCCAGGGCCTGGCGGGGAAGTGCGGGGGCCGCGCGTGGGTGACAGCGGCGCTGAGCCTCCCGGGCCCCATCGTGTGTGGGCGCCGTTTCCCCCGGGGGTGCCTCGGGCGCGTCCCGCCTCCAGCCGCCGTGGCCGCCCCCGATGGAACCCCTCCCGCCTCGGGCCCGCGCCTCGGTCTCCTGGCGGCTCCTGCGCAGGCCCCGCGGCCTGGGCCTGGGGCTGGGGCTGGGGCTGGGGCTGGGGCTGGGGCTGGGGCTGGAGCACGGGCCGGGTCTGGCCGCGGAGGCTTCGCTTCTGCACCTGCGGGAGCCCGGGGCGGGCTGACGGGGCCTCCGCTTGTTACTTTTGTTACCGCCGGGCGCCTGTCATCGCCGGGGTTACTTTTGTTGCCGCGCTGGGAACGCCACGCTGTCGCAGTCCGGCCCCCTGTCGGGGAGCTGGGATTTATTTGGGAGCGTCCTTCCAGCTGAGCTGCCGGGGTTGTGGAGGGCCGGGAAGTGTCTGGAACTCCGCGCCGTAGGCTCCGCGTGGATTCTCCCCTTGGCACCCGGCACTGTTTGCTTTTGCCGCCTGGCCATGGTGGAGTGGGCAGTGAGAGGGCACGGAGGGGCTCGGCCCTGTCGCCGGGAGGACAGCGGCCAGGCAGGCTGGGCAGGGGGGTGGGGTCTGGCTCTGTCCCACAGGACGGTGTGACCCCTGGGTGGGCTCTGACGGGCTTTCCTCACGAGTTCCTCGGGCCACTCTCCTGAAGCGGTGCTCAGAGGCCCTGACAATCCTGCCAGGCGCCTGTGACCCCTGAGCGCTTCCCTCCGCCTGCTGCTGTGGTTTCTGTCCACAAGCCCCTCCCCTTCCCCTTCGGACCCCTCAGGCCTCCCCAGCTGCTTGCACTGGACCCTGGCGGGACTGTTTCACGTTTTCCTGGGCAGTGTCATGTATGCACCTGTGGGCTGACTGTGTGGCCACATCCAGTCAGGACCCAGCTTCCAGAACTGACCCAGGGAGGCTCCCGCTGGCCCCAGGAAGGAGAAGTAGAAACTGATGGCCAGGCGGGGTGAGAGAACCACACCAGCGGCCCTGTTGAGAAATCAGCCCGAGAGGCCGGTGGCAGTGGCTCAGGCCTGTAATCCCAGCACTTTTGGAGGCCGGGGCAGTCGGATCACCAGAAGTCAGGAGTCCAAGATTAGCCTGGCCAACATGGTGAAACTGTGTCTCTACTAAAAATACAAAATTAGCTAGGCGTGGTGATGGGCACCTGTAATCCCAGCTACTCGAGAGGTTGAAGCAGGAGAATCGCTTAAACCTGGGAGGTGGAGGTTGCAGTGAGTGGAGATTGCCTGGGAGGTGGAGGTTGCAGTGAGTGGAGATCTCCTGGGAGGTGGAGGTTGCAGTGAGTGGAGATTGCATGAAGCTCCATCTCGGGGGGGAAAAAATAAGAAAGAAAGATCAGGCAGAGAGGCAACGCCAGGTCCCAGCTGGAGCTCAGCGGGGAGCCAGGGGGATACAGTGGCTGACCGGTCCTCCCAACCCCCCTTCTAGCACTCCCCCAGGATCCTGGGTCCCAATTGTTGCCCTGGACAAATACGCCCATTCCTGCCCTACCCACTGAGCGGGGCTCAGCCCCAGGCCCCCCACCCTCATCACAAGGTCAGGGCTGTGTCCCAGCATCCTCATCACTAGGTACTTCCGGCCCTTTGCTCAGCCTCATGATGCTTGGCCTGCAGAGATGGGGGCTGAAGGGCTTGGGGCATCAAGGGAACCTGACATCTTGCTGAGAAGCCATCACCAGACAGGGCTGGAGGCTGGAGACTCAGGGCCTGACCTCACCGTGGCCAGTGAGGCGTGGGGTTGAGCAGGGAAGGGGCATTCATTCATTAGACCCTGCCAGAAACACCTGGGTCACCTCCTGAGGCTACAGGTGGTAAGGCCACTGCCCCCAAGAACACAGCCTGTTGACTTTAGAGTACAAAGCAGGGGGAGTCTCTAGGGGCACAGAACAGAGGCTAAAGCCAGGATGGGGGTGGCCAGCAGGCCTAGGAGGAGGAGAGGGTCAGGGCCACACCCCAGGGGAGGTGCATGTCAGCCAGGGGCCACCCTAAGGTGGAAGCCAGGAGTCCCAAAGGGGCCTAGAGAAGGAGCAGGCCCCCACCTGGCTACCGCAGCCCTCTCTGGTTCTGTGCAGGGTATTGGGATGCGTTACTGAGGCCCAAGTCTGCCCCACTGGGAACCCCCAAAAAAGAGTCAGGGCGGGAGAATGAGAGGGAGGAGCCATGAAGCCCCCGCCCTTTAAAGACAGCTCTTTGGCAGCTGGCCCAGGCCCTTCAGCCCTCTCCACGGTGGGGGCTCACTTGAGGATCTCCCATGGGGGTCCTAATCCCATCTCTTTTCTTCCCAGTCCAGAATGACAGGGTCCCGAAACTGGCGAGCCACGAGGGACATGTGTAGGTACCGGCACAACTACCCGGTACGTACCTGCCCCGGGACACAGAACCCTCCCGCCAGCTGCTCTTCTCAGGCAGAATGTCCCGGGTTCTGCTGGAAGGCCGGCCTGGCTTGCTGCGCCAGGGCCACAGTTCTGGGCAGGACCCTGCCTGGGGCACAGCCTGGTGTAGATTCAGAGCGCTGCCCTTCCCCTCTCATGGGAGACCGGGGGCGTCTCCCTACTTTTCTGAGCTTCAGCACACCGTCGCCTTGCAAACGTGGCCATAGTGCCAGCCTCGTGATGCACACGTGTGGGGTCCGTGATACTGCCCACACGGCACTCCACCCCTATGCCAGCCCTGTCTCCTGTAGGTTGTCCTCAGCCATTACCCTCCACACCCCTGAATCACGGAAACCCCTGTGCTGCCTTCAGGGTGCTGAGGAGGGGACCTGCCAGGCCTGGCCTGGCTGGCGAGATGGGGAAGGGGGGTCCCTGAGGCTTGGAGGCAGCTGCTGTCCTCTGGCCCCCACCTGCAGAGTGAGGAGCCAGGCGGGCTCTTGGGGTCTTGGGCCAGCCTGGAGGTTTGCAGATGTGCCTCCCCGAAAGGCACGGAGGGCCCCAGGGCAGCTTGTGTCTGATGGATCCCTGCTGTCCCCTTTCTCTGGGTCTTCAGGATCTGGTGGAACGAGACTGCAATGGGGACACGCCAAACCTGAGTTTCTACAGAAATGAGATCCGCTTCCTGCCCAACGGTGGGTGCCTCACAACCACTGGCAGCTGGCATTTCCATCCTTGCCTGGCAGGGGTGGTCCACTGGGGCCTGGTTTGGGGTGTACCCCGCGATTACCAGGGCCACAGCTTTCAAATAGCCCCACAGTGCCCCCTGGAGGCGGCCAGAGGGACTCCAGGATCCCCAGCTTGGGATCTCCGCAGTGGTGTTTGGGTCGGGGTGGGCTAACTCTGTAAAGAGCCAGAGACTGAATATCTGCAGCTTCTCAGGCCACACGGTCTCTATCAAAACTACTGAACTCCTCCACGACCTCATGAAAGCCACATGTAAACCAACGAGCTAAGGATAGTTTTTATATTTTTAAATGGTTGGAAAAAATTAAAGTAGAGGCCGGGCCTGGTGGCTCACGCTTGTAATCCCAGCACTTTGGGAGGCCAAGGCGGGTGGATCACAAAGTCATGAGTTCAAAACCAGCCTGGCCAATATGGTGAAACCCCGTCTCTACTAAAAATACAAAAAAAATTAGCCAGGTGTGGTAGTGTGCGCCTGTAGTCCCAGCTACTCAGGAGGCTGAGGCAGGAGAATCGCTTGAACTTGGGAGGTGGCGGTTGCAGTGAGCCGAGATCACGCCAGTGCCCTCCAGCCTGGGCAACAGAATGAGACTGTGTCTCAAAAAAAAAAAAAATAGTGTTGTATTACTTTGATATTATAAGAAATTAAAATTTTAGTGTCAGTAAAGCTTCACGGGCACATGCCCACACCTGTTTATGCATGTGCCAGGGCTGCAACGTGAAACAGAGACTGGGTGGCTGCACAAAATACTATCAGGCCCCCATCTCAGGAGACTGTGCCTGCCTGCCACATCATGGGGTTGGGTTCAGCTGGGGGCTGTTTGAGGACAGATTTCTGTGGCCGATAGGCCACGCTTTTGCAGGAGGCACTGAGGCCCCCTCCTGTACAGACAGGTCCTGGTCGAGGACCACTGGTTCCCCTAGAGGGACCTTCGAGGCTCTCACTCGGGTTTGCCGCCAGCCAGCAACAAGGGTCCAGTTCACAGATGGCAGCAGGGCAAGGGCTGTGCATCGGAGGAGGGATGGGCAGCCCCGCTGAGCTTAGCACCCTGAAGAGCCTCAGGAGACAAGGGCGAGGAATAGCTTGGGGAAGCTGCTGGCAGCACTCTCTCCTTATGTCCCCCACCCACACCCCATCCTCCTGAGCACGGGCAGCGTGGCTGCCACAGCTGACTTGTCCCTATGGGGCTCCCAGGCTGTTTCATTGAGGACATTCTTCAGAACTGGACGGACAACTATGACCTCCTTGAGGACAATCACTCCTACATCCAGTGGTGAGTTGGAGACGATGGGAGGATGGGGGTTTGGTGAGGCCACAGAGGGAGGGCCCTCCCAGGCAGGAGCCCTCCCCACGCTGCTTCCTGGCATGGACCGAGCACTCCCTGTCCTTCCTGGAAGCTGGTGTCCACATTACACGGGTGGACATTACTGGACGTGCAAGGGCCGCTGAGGGAAGGCTCAGGTCTGTCCCCAATCTGGGGGCTCGGTGACTAGGGAGACAGGAAGAGCTGCACACAAGCTCCCTGAAACAGGAGAAGGGGGCAGCCTTAGTGCCAGGAGGCCTCAGTGAGCCTCGAGGGGCGGCCCCCGTGTCCGACTCAGCTGGGCCAGGGTCGTGGCGTAGTGCTGGGGTGAGACTCGTGGCAGGCGTCTTGGGGACCCACAGTGTGGCCCCGGAAACACAGTATGCCCTGCCTTGGGGACAGCTCGCTGGGCGTCCACAGGGAGCCTCTGCTGGTGTGTGACGTGTCACGAGTGACAACACAAGAGGGAAGAGTGAGGAGTAGAAAGGAAGGCCCTGGTCCACCCGGGCTGGATGGCTGCAGGGCCCCTCGCTGTCTGAGTCATCTCCCTAGTCCTGCTGAGCACGCAGGCTGTGGCTCATGCACCACACACCTCCTGTCCTGGGCCCTCGCACGCTCAGCTGAGCTCTCCCACCCTCGCTCCTCCACCTAGCCACTCCCTCCTGGAGTGAGAGGACTGGAGCTGCCCCGGGCTACACAGCAAGCACGTGCCCAAGGGCTGGAAGCAGCTCTCCTCACCCCTTGCCTGGGCATCTCTTCTCCTGCAGGCTGTTTCCTCTGCGAGAACCGGGAGTGAACTGGCATGCCAAGCCCCTCACGCTCAGGGAGGTCAAGGTGAGCCAGGCCTTGGCTGTGACTGGAGGGGAAGATGGAGAGGCCTAGGCAAACCACGCCTCTGCAGAGACGGGGTCACCTCTGACAGTAGGCATTTAGTGCCCCCTCAGGGGTCCCTTGGAAGGCAGAAGGGCCGAAAGAGCTTCCAGTATGATGAGCTTGCCCCTCCAGTGGTCCTCACCCCACCAGGCATCTAGAGAAACTCAATTTCCAAGGCTGTTTGTCCCCATGCGGGAGTCTGGGGCTGAGCCCCTGAGAGACCTTCAGTGGCGGAACCTGCCTGTCTCACAACTGGTGTAGGCTGGAATGGGGTCACCCAAGTGTGGAAGCTGCCCCTGAGGGATGCAGGGACTTAGAGAGCTGAGGGACCCCTCCTGGCGCTTTCCCATGGCCGGCAACTTCCTCTTGGGGGAGGGCAGCAGCCTCAGGCCCTGGCGAGAGCTCGGAGCAGCTCAGAGGAGAGATGAAGGCATGAGTGTGTCTCTTGTCACTTTACCCTAAAAGTCTGAGTCCAGGCTAGGCGCTGTGGCTCACGTTTGTATTCCAGCACTTTGGGAGGCTGAGGCGGGTGGATCACCTGAGATCAGGAGTTTGAGACCAGCCTAGCCAACGTGACAAAACCCCTTTTCTACTAGAAATAGAAAAAAATTAGCCAGGCGTGGTGGCAGGCACCTGTAATCCCAGCTACTCAGGAGGCAGAGGTTGCAGTGACTGAGGTCGCCCATTGCACTCCAGCCTGGGCAACAGAGCAAGACTCTGTCTCTAAATAAATGTCTGTCTGTCTGTCTAGTCCAGGCCTCTGAGTGAGTCGGGACCCACGGCCACCCCCACATGCCTGGGAACCGGGACTTCAGGGATGGTGCCTGAGCTCTCCAAGGGGGTCTTTTCCAGGTGTTTAAAAGCTCCCGGGAGATCCAGGAGCGGCTTGTCCGGGCCTACGAGCTCATGCTGGGCTTCTACGGGATCCGGCTGGAGGACCGAGGCACGGGCACGGTGGGCCGAGCACAGAACTACCAGAAGCGCTTCCAGAACCTGAACTGGTGAGGCCAGGCTGCTCCCGCCCACCCCCACCCCTGGCACAGAACAGGGGGCCACATCAGGTTTCGGGCAGGTCACAGAGCGCTGCTGCAGACGAAGAACTCCAGGGCCATTTGGGCAATGGACCAAGGCCCTGAGCCCCCTCCTTGCCGCCTGTAGAGCCGGGCGGTCCCTCCCCGATAGGGTTGGTGAGAAGGTAAAGAATGCTGTTCCTGCACCCAGGAGGTGGCAGTCCGCATAGAGAAGCAAGCAGGGGTGATGGAGAACCTGCAGGCGGTACAGCCAGCTCTCACAGGGTGTTCGAGGCCCCTGTACCCTGGAGGGGCCCCTTGTGGCTCTCATCCAGCCAGCTCCTCCCCACCAGGGGGACTCGGGGTACAGCCACTCTCTAGGTGATGTGTCAGCATGCCCCCAACCCCCATGTGTCTAGGGCCCACAGGACATTTTCACAGGGATGGCGTGAGTCCTCCCCTGGGCCCAGGGAGGCAACTGAAGAGAGAGACTGAATCGTGGGCCAGGGTGGGGAGACTTCGTGGAGCTGGGTGGGAGGGCAGAGGCCAGGGCAGGGTGCAGCCCAGCAGGAGGGGCCCCGGCCATTGACCTCTGCTGACCCGGACCTCCCGCAGGCGCAGCCACAACAACCTCCGCATCACACGCATCCTCAAGTCGCTGGGTGAGCTGGGTCTCGAGCACTTCCAGGCGCCGCTGGTCCGCTTCTTCCTGGAGGAGACGCTGGTGCGGCGGGAGCTGCCAGGTGTGCGGCAGAGTGCCCTCGACTACTTCATGTTCGCTGTGCGCTGCCGACACCAGCGCCGCCAGCTGGTGCACTTCGCCTGGGAGCACTTCCGGCCCCGCTGCAAGTTCGTCTGGGGGCCCCAAGACAAGCTGCGGAGGTTCAAGCCCGGCTCTCTGCCCCGTCCGCTCAAGGGCTCCAGGAAGGTGGAGGAGGAAGGAAGCCCCAGGGACCCCGACCACGAGGCCAGCACCCAGGGTCGGACCTGTGGGCCAGAGCATAGCAAGCGTGGGGGCAGGGTGGACGAGGGGCCCCAGCCACGGAATGTGGAGCCCCAGGATGTGGGACCCCTGGAGAGGAGCCAGTGGGATGAGGCAGGGGGCCACGGGGAAGATGGGCCGGAGTCCCTAAGCCCCAAAGAGAGCAAGAAGAGGAAGCTCGAGCTGAGCCGGCGGGAGCAGCCGCCCACAGAGCCCAGCCCTCAGAGTGCCTCAGAGGTGGAGAAGATCGCTCTGAACTTGGAGGGGTGCGCCCTCAGCCAGGGCAGCCTCAGGACGGGGACCCAGGAAGTGGGCGGTCAGGACCCTGGGGAGGCAGTGCAGCCCTGCCGCCAACCCCTGGGGGCCAGGGTGGCCGACAAGGTGAGGAAGCGGAGGAAGGTGGATGAGGGTGCTGGGGACAGTGCTGCGGTGGCCAGTGGTGGTGCCCAGACCTTGGGCCTTGCCGGGTCCCCTGCCCCATCGGGGCACCCCAAGGCTGGACACAGTGAGAACGGGGTTGAGGACACAGAAGGTCGAACAGGGCCCAAAGAAGGTACCCCTGGGAGCCCATCGGAGACCCCAGGCCCCAGCCTGGCAGGACCTGCAGGGGACGAGCCAGCCACGGCAGGGGAGGCAGCAGAGGTGCAGGACGCAGAGGTGGAGCCTTCTGCCAAATCTGGGAAGCCTTAAGGAAAGGAGTGCCCGTCGGCGTCTTGGCCCTCCTGGCCCTGCTGCAGGGGCCGGGGCCTCCGGAGCTGCTGCGGGCTCCCCTCAGGCTCTGCTCGTGACCCGTGACCCATGACCCGCAGTGCTGGCCTCCTGTGGGGCCACTATAGCAGCCACCAGAAGCTGCGAGGCCCTCAGGGAAGGCCAAGGCCTGCAGAAGCCTCCTGGCCTGGCTGTGTCTTCCCCACCCAGCTCCCCCTGCACCCCTGTCTTTGTAAATTGATCCTTCTGGTGGGGGCGGTGGGCAGGGCTGCTTTTCTTAGTCTGGTGCCAAGCAAGGCCTTTTCTGAATAAACTCGTTTGACTTTGAGTCTTTGGTATGGGCCGGGGTCCTGTTGTGTGGCTGGTAGGGCTGGTGTCACAGCTGATGTCCCACCAGGCTCCAGTGGCCTGGCCCGGCTACCGCCTCACATTGCTCCACCAGGTGCCTGTGGGGGCAGAGTAGTGGCACAGCCCTCCCTACACACCCACTTGGCCACACAGTGCACACAGGCATGCACAGGTGGGCAGGCTGCAGCCTCTCAGAGCCTCTGAAGGTGGAACCGAGGTCCCTCAGCAGGCTTTTGCCACCTGTTCAAGATGAGTCTGGGGATTCCCCTGGGGTTGACTGGGGCAATGCTTGTGCATGGTGGGGTCTGGACCAGGCCTTGCTGCCTGCTGTGATCCGGGACGTGCTGCTGTGCCTTGGGCAGGCTTGGCAGTACTCTCAGGTCTGGTGGAGCCAGGTGCGCCCCCAGGGCAGTCCCTCCCTGCAGTCTGCCCTTGTCACCCTGGGCCAGGACCCCCCCCTTCCCGGTTCACCTACATTTCTACATCAGCAGGGTAAGGGGTTTTTTGTAGGGCCTCAGAGGAGGGGCCGGACACTTGTCTTTGCTCAATGAAGGGCAGGGCAGAGCCGGGGCACCCCTCGGTGGGAGGGTTAAAGCTGTAGACCCTGGTACCACTTCAGGGAAAATGCCCAGCTCCCATCTGGTGGCACCGGATACACAAGCTGGAAGTCACTGGGAGGAGACACCCCAGGTTCAATAATCCCCCAGAGCTGGGTGGGGAAGCTGTGGGACCCCTGGTGCCTCAAGTGTGGCTCAGTGAGAGAATTCCTGCCATGGAGGGAAACTGAGGCAGTGAGCTGGACATAGGGCTAGAAATGCAGTCACTGGGGCAGCGCTCAGCAGATCCAGCATCCCCAGTTCAGGCTGTTGTGGGGCTGGAGTCGGTGGAAATCAGTGCCTGAAGTGAGGAGCCTGTTGGAGCAGCCCTGGGGGCTGATGCCTGGCGGTGGGCACCTGGGGACAGCAGGCAGTGCTGGCCAGCCAACCAGGGCTTCAGGGAGAGTGATGACCCACAACAGGCGGGCAGCAGGAGGCTCTGCCCCACTCAGAGGTGAGCTGGGGGAGGCTGAGCTCTGACAGTGCTCACCCTCTGCCTAGGATCTGCCTGGAGCTGGGGGTGGTTTTTTGAGGGGCTTGAAGGTGGTTCGGGGGGGGACACCAAGCAGGTGTCCCAGGCATGAGGTGGCTCCCCTGGCCTGAGGTGAAGGCCAGCTGTGTTTTGTCTGATTTGGGTCAGACAGCAATCCTTGCTGACTGCATGCTGGGCATCGTGGGGACAGGCAAAGTGGGGTGTGGGGCCAGGGACCAGGGGAGAGCCACTGATGAGGGGGCTGGCCACAGGGTCATCTTGCCAGGTGGAACTGGTAGGGAGGACTTATTCTGTCCACCAGACCCTGGGCTTGGGGTGGGACTGCTGCTAGGGCCCCTAAGACCCCCTGCTGTCTGGGCTGACCTGCTCCACCCACCCCTCTCCGTTGTCAAAAATCCTCTGTTAGGAAGCTCTGTGCCAGGATGACTTGGACTTCTCAGGAGGGTGGGCCTTTTCAGCTCCTCCCACCTCGCCTGATGGAATTCACACACACCCCTCCCAGCCACCCCTCTCACCCAGCAGTGAAGGGAGAATCTCCCTCCACTCACTCAACCTCGGGAGAGATTAGAGTGACACTATTATTTTGAGACAGGGTCTCACTCTTGCCCAGGCAGGAGTGCAGTGGCGCCATCTTGGCTCACTGCAGCCCCGACCTTAGGGGCTCAAGCGATCCTCTTGCCTCAGCCTCCCGTGTAGCGTGGACTACAGGCGAGCACCACCATGCCCAGCCGATGTTTTAATTTTTGGTAGAGATGAGGCCTCTCTCTGTCGCCAGGCTGACTGCGCCCGGCAGAGTGCCACGCTCCTGCTGAGCAGTTTTGCGCCCACTCCCCTCTCATCCCCTCCCGCCCTTGCTAACTCACAGCATTGCAACAGTCACAAGTCCCCACCTGCCGAAAGGAAGCTCCTACAGTCCCCTACAACCCCCAGGGCAGCCTTTCTCGGGAATTTTCAAGATTCCTGGGGGAGGGGCTGCCATCTGCGCCTTCATTGAGCCTACAGGCAACTGGAACGTTTGAGTCCCCCAGGGCAGCGACTGCCCTGGCGGCCTGAGACAGAGCTTGGCCGGACCTGGCGACTCCTGAGCTTGTGGGAAATGGACATGGCCAGCACCGCCTTCAGGTTCCTGCCCAGGGCACAGTTCCTTCAGGCCGGGGATCCCGGGGAGGGGTCCTTCCCCTCGGCCAGGGTCATCGTTTTGCGATCTCTCCCGGGAGTCTGGGTTTGGAGTCTGGTCTTAGCCGGTGGCAACTGACGTGGCCTGACCACCCGGCCCGTCCAGGTCCACGGGTGAGGGGCCGCGGTGGGGGTGCTGCTCCCAGCCCAGCAGGCAGCCCTGGACGGTGACCCCGGAGCAGGAACCAGGGCTGCGCTGGGCACTGACCGGGCCCTGGTACCGAGGCTTCTCCCTCCCCGGGGTCTTCCTGGGCCTTGGGTCGCCTGGGTCCGCTCCGGCGCCTGGGGAGGGGTCTGCGGCCTCGGAAACCCGCGGGTCCCCCCTGCCCCTTCCTGAAGGGAGTCCCTCGGCGCCGCGCGCTGCCTCCCCCACACTCGGGTTGAGGAGCAAGGAGAGAAAAGAGCGTCTTTCTCTCTTGCTCAAAGCTGCGTGTGTGCAACGCGCCAGTCCCGGGATAATTTTAACTCGCGGCCGGAGAGAACGCGCCGCCCGCCCGGCGTCTTTTTTTTTCCACCCCGGCGGGCTGGGCGGCGGCGCGGGGCGGGTAGGAGCCCCCCCGCCCAGGTGGGCCCGGCTGAATGGGGGGCTTGTGCAGGCGGGGGCGGGAAGGGGAAGGGGAAGGGGCCGCCCACCTCCCGCCCCGCCCGCCCGCCCGCGCGCTGCCGGCCCCGACGCCGCCGCCGCAGCTCAGACTCCGCTCAGCCATGGCCCGGCCGCCCGCGTTCGCCCCGCTCCTGCTCCTGCTCCTGCTCGGGGAGCTCCTGGCGGCCGCCGGGGCGCAGGTGAGCGCGAGCTCCGGGCTCTGAGGCTGGATGTGGAGCCGCGACTGCCCCGGCCCCGAACCCGCCACTCCGGGGTGCCCGGCGCAGCCTCGACGCCCCCAGCCCGTGTCGCCGTCGGGGCGCGGAGTCGCCAGAGCCTCGGGATGAGCCCCGTCCGGCCGCGTCCTCGATGGGTCCTCGCTGGTCCGGGTCCGCCCGCGCCGCCGCCTCCTCTGGGAGCACAAGGAGGCCTTTGTTCCCGCGGCCCGAGGGAGGCGGGGGACACACTGCGCGGGGGCGCCGGGCTCCGCCCGAGGCTTTGGGGCTCACCGAGGAGAGCGGCGTCGTCGCAGGCCCCGGAGCCGCTCGGGACCCGGGAGGAAGGGACGCCGGGTCAGGCCCACCGGGGCACCTGCGCTCCTTAATGAGTTTTCTCCGTTTCAGAAAGTGGGACTCCCAGGCCCCCCCGGCCCCCCAGGGCCGCCCGGGAAGCCCGGCCAGGACGGCATTGACGTGAGTTTGGGGGTGGGGAGGGCCCCGAGCGCTCTGGGGTTCTGGCCCTGGCCCTCACCTCCCTGAGCTCCCCGGCCTAATGGAGAGAAAACCAGGCCCCACCTCCCAGAGCCGGGGTGACATCAGGGGGCAGCCAGTGCCTTCACGGGATGGGGGTGGCCCTGCGGGGACTGCTGGTGGGCAGGGGTGGAGGGTGTCACGTGATGGTCCTCCACCCAGAATGCCGGCACTGAGGTGTGTGTCTCTGGGGTCCCCTGAGGGGCCCGTGCCCCGTGTTCGGGGTTCTGGCCTCTGTGGCTGAAGTGGGGAGAGGCACGTCCATCGGGTGGATGGGGGCCGGGGGTCTTGTTGGAGGCTGCTGGGCTCTGGAGCCAGCCATGGAGAGGGCTTAGGAGCCGACTCAGTCCCGAGATGATGTCCCCTACGGGTATCTCAGGCCTGGTGTGGGCCAAGCAGCAGGAGGAGGCGGCTGAAATTCTGCAACTGTGCCTCCCTTGGAGGGACCGTCTGGGGTGAACCTCCCCATGTGGCCACCACCAGGGCAGGGGTCCCCTCAGGGCCTGTCCTCGCTGTGTGGTCCCCGTGGAGGGCTGTGGAGGGCTGCACCAAGAGCCCCCCGTGACCCACCCTCTGCCGCCCTGCCCAGCTCGGCCTCAATGGCCACAGCCTCCTTCCAGTCTGTCCAGTTCACCCCTTTGCCCAGTGCTGCCCCACACAGGGAAGGGTGCCCTCTAGGTAGGGATCGGGGGCTCAGGGGCCCCTTTTGTCTGCTGGGGCTGGGCCTCCGGGGCTGATTTGGAGGCCAGCGCTGCTCTTTTCCCCGAGGCGGGGTTCTTGAGGGACCTCTGATTTTCAGGGTTACATGTGGGTGTCTTTCCTCACAGGGAGAAGCTGGTCCTCCAGGTCTGCCTGGGCCCCCGGTGAGTGTCCCTGGCTGGGGAGACAGCCTTTTTCCAGTCTGGAGAGAAAGGGGGGACTCGAAACAGAGGGGTCATTGATATCCTGTCTCATCCTGCCGGAGCCCGGGTTGCCTGAGGGGAGGCCTCAGAGGGCTTGGAGCAGGCCCGGAGCCAGTGGGGCGGGGCGGGACGGGAGTGTGTGGGCTCAGCCTCTGCATGTTCTGGGCAGGGCCTGGCTTTGCAGCTTTCTTTGGACCAGCGCCAGGCAGGCCGGGGCCGGGGCTGGTACAGCCCTTCAGGTCCTCCAGGCCTGAGGTCACCTGGAGCCCTCCCACCTTCTTCAGCTCCAGGGGTTGAGGGTCCTGGGGCTCAGAGCCCTGTCTGGGCCCACTGGGGGTCCTACAGAGATGCCTGCTGGCCCTTAGCCAGGGAGGCCAAGGTGACCAGACGAAGGTCTCACAGATGCCACTGAGGGATGGGGCAGGCAGCCTTCCTGGGCCAGCAAGGTGTGGGCAAGCAGGACACACGTGCCCCAGCTGAGCCGGGTCTGCCAGACAGCAGGGAGGACCCAGGAGAGGGGCCCATCTCGTATGGCTGGGTTGGGGGGAAGTGGAAAGCATTTTGCTTCATTGCTGAAGGCCTGGGCTCCAGGCCAGACCCCGCCTTCACATCTCTGCCCTTTCCTCCTGCACAGGGACCGAAGGGGGCCCCAGGAAAGCCGGGGAAACCAGGAGAGGCCGGGCTGCCGGGACTGCCGGGTGTGGATGTGAGTGCGCCTGCCCCTCCCCCATGCCCCGCTCCCCGCTCCGGGTCTCTGGAGGAGTCCGGCCTTAATTGCTGTTGTCCAGCTGGGCCTGCTCAGGCCGGAAGCCCAGTCCTGAGAGAAGTCTCCAGAAGTCCCCAACAGGGGTCCTTTGGCCTTCATCCCAGACGCCACTAGCATCTGGCAGGGGACAGAGCCAGCCCAGTGGAGTCGGAAGTCCCGCCAGCCCTCGCTTGTCCAGGAATGAGTGCCCATTGTCAGGCCCCTCTGCCCACTGCTGGCCAGGCCCCTGTGAGCCCCAGGCTGGCCTCGCTCAGTCATCATGGGCTCCAGGCCTGGCCCCAGGGCCACTGGAGTTTTGTTCGGAGGAAGCCGGGCCTGAGAAGTGAGCTGTCCAGTCCTGCTGGGTTGGTCCCCGAGGCCTGACTACAGCAGGTGCCTCCGTTGCTGGCTTCCCGCTGGCTGCCCCCGTCCTCCCAGAGCCTCTGGCCACAGCAGGCAGACAGTGGACAGGGCCAAGAGAGGAGGCTGCTAACCTAAGGGTCTTCTATACCTCTCTGGACTCACCAAGGGAAGGGTCCATGCTTCCACTTTTGCCTGGGGGGTGGCATGTGCTTCCCATGTGGCCCCTTGAGCTCGCCCTCTGCCTCTTTCCCCAGGGTCTGACTGGGCAAGATGGACCCCCTGGACCCAAGGGTGCCCCTGGGGAACGGGTAAGTGCCTGCGCCAAACCTCACCCTCAGAGGTGAGTTCCCCCGGCCCCCTCTGGCTGTTCTGTGTCCACAAGGCCAAGGAGCTGGAGTTCCAAGGACAGCTGCCCTGCCCATGCCTGGGGTGGAGGAGCAGAAGGGCAGGGTGCCAAGTGGCCGGTCCCCTGTGCCTGCCTCCCTGCCTCACTTCCACGTATGCCCAGAGTTGTCCTGGAATCCAGACCATGGCAGGGAGAAGGGGGATGGTTTGGGGGAACCCACCCCAGGTGCCTCCTCAGAATGTCCCTGCAGCCCCCAGGGCCCTGGGTGGACCACCACCAGGGACCCCCGGGCACGCAGCCTGCAGAGTCCCCTGTGCCTGCCTGTTGGACACTGAATCCTTTACCCTGACGGAGCGGCACCACCGCCCAAGAGTGCTTTCTCCCCTCGTGGCTTCTGAGTCCAAAGCCGACGCCAGCATCCTCTCTTCGGCCTCATAAGACGTGGCTGTCAGCCAACTGGGTGCCACTGGCCTCAGGCGGAAAGCATCACAGAGGGCAGGAAGGCTGGGCTGGGGACACGAGGACACAGCCCTGCCCTTGGGACCCTTGGGAGCTTGTCAGGCATGAGGTGGATTCTGAGCTGAAAACAGGAGGGAAACAGTAGCTGCTGGCAGCCGAGTCCGTGGTGCCCGGGGGTGTGGGGTGGGCTCGTCCCCAGGCTTTCAGGAGGGGCCTCCAGCCTTAGTGCAGGGCTCGTGTGTGCCGTCCAGGGAATGAGGCATCTCAGGCAGCAGGGGCCAGACAGGGCCCAGAGGGTGTGGAGGGCAGACAGGGCCTGGCTGCCCAAGGCTCTGGGGCTCGCTGACGTGGGCGGGGGCTGAGGACTCAGCAGGCTCCGTGGGTGGGTTATCGGGAGGGCTTCCTGGTGGAGACAGGCACCTGGGGTCACTTCTCAGACCTGCCCCACGTTGCACCTTCTTGCGGCGGGCGCTGGGACTCTGGTGCCATCTGTCTCCAGCAGCTCCCCAAGACAGCAAAGACCCTCCAGGTCAAGAGGGCTCAGAGGCCCTGCCCCTCTGTGAAGTGGGGACTTGGACCCTGTTGTCCTGGGAGTTGGAGTTGTGGCGTCACACTTCAGAGGGAGGGGATTGGGTTTGCAAATAGAGGCCCAGCCCAAACTAGACGCCTGCTTTCCTCCCACAGGGAAGTCTGGGACCCCCGGGGCCACCCGGGCTGGGGGTGAGTATGGAGTGTGGTCATCTCCTCTCCATGGGAGTCTGGGGAGCTGGAGAGTCTGGTCTAAATGGGGTGGCCTCCAGGAATCCCAGAGGCCATCCCTGGCCCTCTCGTCTGCAGCCTCTCCGGAGGCTGGTTGCCTGGATGGGGTCCTGGTGCCCTCTCTGGGCTGGGACCAGACACCCATCCCTAGAACCGCCCTTTCCCCGGGACCCACCTGAGCCATCTTAAGGAGGGGTGAGGCGCAGCCCTTCTTGTGCCTGGCAGGCTCTGACCCCATGTTTGGCTTTGCAGGGCAAAGGCCTCCCTGGACCCCCCGTGAGTACTGACAATCCTTGGGGCCCTGAGCAAGCATGCAAGTCCTGAGAGCCTGCCAGGCTGGGATGTCCCAAACCGTGCCTGGGGGTGGGGCTTCTCAGGGGCAGCGATCTGACCACCCCATACTTGGAGCCCCTCTCCCTTTGGAGGTGGCACACCAACCCTGGGTGGGGATCCTCGGGGCTTCCGGGTGCAGACCTCCCCACCTCTCTTTACTTCCCTCCAGGGAGAGGCAGGAGTGAGCGGCCCCCCAGGTGGGATCGGCCTCCGCGGCCCCCCGGTGAGTGGCTGTCCCAGACCCCCTCAGAGTGTGCTCACCTGTGGCCTCCACCCCCAGACTCAACAGCCAGGGGCTCCCTTCCCCTCTCCCTTTTCCCTTTCTCCCCCACCCCAACCTTGGTGGGTGTTGGTAGAAGCCCTGGCCAATGATCCAGACCCGACCTCAGGACGCAGACACCAGCACAGGCCGTGGGAGTGGGGGCTGGCGGGAGCTGGGCGTGTCCACCTCCCTGGGAGAAGCCGGGCACCTCACTCAGGTGGGGGCTGGTCCTACTCTGTCTAAGTCATACCCCCTCCCCAGGGACCTTCTGGACTCCCCGGCCTCCCTGGCCCCCCAGGACCTCCCGGACCCCCTGTAAGTAGTGGGCAGAGGCTCTAAGACGTGCTGGGCATGGACTAGGACACTGGGTTGGACCCTCCCCATTCCCCGTCCCCAGGCTCCATGCCCCTCCGAGATCTCCTAACCCTAACTCGGCCACTCCCAGGAACAGTCAGTGGTGGGGGCAGTGGCTGTGGCTAGGCCAGCCAACTTGGGGATGGTCAGGACTCAGGTCCCCATGGCCCCAAGGACAGGTGGATTCTGTCATTGTCACATGCCCTGTGGGTGGGCCAGCAGCTCCCAGCAATGGCCACTTGGGGGATGGGATGAAGGGTCTCCAAGTCCCCTGGTGGATGGGGAAGGTCGTGGTCTGTCAGAGAGTGGGTGGGTGGGTTGGGTGGCTGCAGGTGGCTGGGGAGGGCGGGAGAATGTCAGCTGTCTCTTTGTGTCTTAGGGACACCCAGGAGTCCTCCCTGAAGGCGCTACTGACCTTCAGGTAGGCACTTGAAGCCATTTGTTAAGGGGGCTGGGGGGTGCCTACCTTGGGAGAAGGGGGCCTGGCCTGGAGAGGGGCTTGTCCATGCTGGCAAGAAGGCAGGGCCCGAGCCCTCCCTGGGAACGGGAGTTCAGAGCAGACAGCTCGGGCACAACCTGGCAGAGAGGCTGGCTGGGACCTCCCCCTCCCCCTTCCCACCCTCCTCGCCACCGTCTAGACCTTCATGGTTCCTCATGAAGCCAGGCGCATGGAGCTGTGCAAATGCAATGAATCACAATCATGTCACAGAGCCATCCAGCTCCCCTGCGTCATCCGCAGAGGGCGCCCTTGGCCACAGATGGCCACAGAATAGTCCCTCACTATTCTGCGTTCGGGACTGGAGTCTGGGACCCACCTTTATCTTGATCTTTGAGTCTCGTCATTCGCCTGAAAAGAAAACAGGCTCAGGCCGGGCGCAGTGGCTCACGCCTGTAATCCCAGCACTTTGGGAGGCCAAGACAGGAGGATCGCTTAAGCTCAGGAGTTTGAGACCAGCCTGGGCAACATAGTGAGATCTTTGTCTCTACAAAAAATTGTTAAAGTAGCCAGACGTGGTGGCGTGCCTGTTGTCCTAGCTATTTGGGTGGCTGTGGTGGGAGGATCACTTGAACCCAGGAGGCAGAGGTTGCAGTGTGCTGTGATCAAGCCACTGCACTCCAGCATGAGCAGCCAAGCTCAAGCCTGTCTCAAAAAAACGAAGAGGAAAGAAAACGGGATCCATCTCTCCTCTCTGTTTGGCCATCCGTGGTGGCAGTCAGCGCCTTGTTTCCATAGAGAGGTTTGGTAGTTTTGAAGGGAAAAGCTCGGCCTACTCTGACCTGACCACCGACGGCTGTCTACCAGCCTCTCTCCTCACCCCACCCCTGGGCCTAGGTGCCTGGCCAGCCTGTGTCCCAGAAGGGAGGCTTTAGGGAACCTTCCAGAATGTGGTGCGTGGTTGGCCCCCGACCACGGGCTGAGTGGGGCGGGGGCTGAAGATACAGGTCTGCACCCTTGGCCCAGCCTGCCTATTGCAGCCGTAGGATAATCTAGAAGCAGCCCTGGGTTTCCTGAGCATCAGGCCTGTTGCCTGGGCTCACAGCGACCCTCCTAAAAGCCCCATACCGAGCACATTCCTGTGCTGTGGACGGCCCCGACCTGAGGCTGCTGCAAGGCCCCCTGCAGAGCCGGCTGCCGCTGTGCTGAATGGCTGCTTTGATACCCAGTGTCTGCCGTGGGGCTGAGAAATCCGAGCCGGCTGCTCCACGCAGCCCCCGCTGTGCTTGGCCAGTGCTGAAGGAGAGAAGGAGACCCTGTCTGTGTCCTGTCCCAGTGCTCTCACCGGTGCGAAGTGGCCTCCTGGGGTCCCGTCACCGTGCGGAGTGGCCTCCCGGGGTCCCGTCACCCATGCGGAGTGGCCTCCCGGGGCCCCATCACCGTGCGGAGTGGCCTCCCGGGGTCCCGTCACCGTGCAGAGTGGCCTCCTGGGGTCCCGTCACCCACGTGGAGTGGCCTCCCAGGGCCCCGTCACCATGTGGAGTGGCCTCCTGGGGTCCTGCGGGCACTGATCTCTGCATCAGAGGTCCTGCTGTGTTTGGCTGGGAGGGGTCTGACTGCTCTGTTTTCCGACAGTGCCCAAGTATCTGCCCGCCAGGTCCCCCAGGGCCCCCTGGAATGCCAGGGTTCAAGGTGAGTCATGGGTGACTGGGACCCAAGCACCACCCTGTGCTGGGCAGGAGGCAGCTGGGCTCGCATGGGGCTGTGGAGGTGGTGGGTCCAGAAAGCCGGGCCCTGGTTCCAGGCTTGCCCCAGTAAGAAAGCCAGGCCAGCCTCCCTGTCCTGCCTTCAGCACCCCAGTGACACGCTGATGTGGCCAGGCTGGGACTGGCCATGGGTATCAGAGAGAGACTGTGGGGGAGAGCTAGCCTCAAGTTCCCACCCCAGCCCAGCTCTGGCCCGCTCCTGACCGCAGAGCGCCCTCATGTGGGTCCTAGCACCTCTCAGGCCTCGGTTTCCCCATGAGGGCCCAGGCCCACAGTCCTGTGCGCTGCCGTGTGGTGGGCCCTGGGCTGACTGACCCTGCGGGCCTTACTTCAGTGTTGCCAGGGAGGGGGTGTCGGGGGTCTGGGTGGGGCAGTGACCCCACATTTGCTTGCAGGGACCCACTGGCTACAAAGGCGAGCAGGGGGAAGTCGGCAAGGACGGCGAGAAGGTAAAGCTGCCGCATAGCAGCTGGGGTGGAGCTGGGGACTGGAGGCTGCGCTCGGGGGGGAGGGAGGGGCTGGGGGCTGGGCTCAGGCGGGAGGGAGGGGCAGTTTCATGGGTGCACCTGCGCTGGCACCTACTGTGCCTGTCTTCCAGACAGGGTCTGGCTGATCAGAGCTGGGTGATTTAGGCAGGGTCCCTGGACAGACCCCCTCCTGCCTGGCCTTGCTGGAAGCTCCCTGGTTTGTGTCTGTGGCCGGGGCGAGGGGCATCTGTGAGGATGGCTGGCTTTAGCCTGTAGCCTCCCCTCACCTGTGGCCGCTGTCCATGGAGGGTGTCTGTCCATGGTCACCTGCAGGCCGGGGGACCAGGTCTGGGATGCCCTTTAGCATGGCTGGAGTGATCAGATGAGGAGACCCCAGGTGCACATCAGAGGGGTCCCTGCTTGGCCACGAGGAGGGGCCTGGACAGGGCTGAAGGGCCTTGTGGGAACAGTGACCACGGACCCAGGCCCGGCAGGGCAAGGCCACCGAGACGCGGGGGACTGCTCTGGAACTGTGGGCAAGTGTCCCCTTCACAGAGCCTCCAAGGCCCAACTGTGAAGGGGGCAACACCCCCAGCTGCTTGGGCTTCAGTAGGGTGACTGGAGGCACCGAAAGGTGCAAGGAGAGCCAGATTGGGCCACTGACCACCCCATCCCCTCTTGTTTCAGGGTGACCCTGGCCCCCCGGGGCCCGCCGGCCTCCCGGGCAGTGTGGGGCTGCAGGTGAGGCTAGGAAGGGGTAAGGATGGCGGGATGGGAACTCAGCCACAGAGTGATCAAGCCGTGCACATATCTACCCCCGAGGGGGCCAGCTCCGGCTGGGGGGGTGTTTGGCCAATACCCAGGCACAGGAGCGCGACCTGGCTGGGGGTCCCACCTCTGCCAATACTGCTGATCTCAAGGCTGGTGCCGCCTCCCTCTGGGGGACCTGAGCTGAGGCTGAGGGCTCATGGAAGACACCAGGGCTCCCAGGGGTACCCCGAGGGCCGAGGCCCTGGGTGCTCCCCGGGGTGGAGGTGCAGCCCCAGCCTCTGCATCTGTGTCTCTCTCCCCCAGGGCCCCCGGGGATTACGAGGACTGCCAGGGCCACTTGGGCCCCCTGGGGACCGGGTAAGTCCTGCAGCCCCTAGTGGGGGCCGGCCAGGTGGCTGGGGGCCTGGTTGCCCGCACCTCCAGACTTCAGATGGGCCCCGTGAGTGACACTCTGAAGCAGCCGGCACCCTGGCTCTGGCCATCGCCGCCGTGGCGCAGGCCTTGCTCTGGGCCCCTGTTCTCGCATGTGCCTGGGCGAGGGCTGACAGTCGGCACTCACTGACGCCTGCACGCAGTCCCAGGCTGCTGTGAGGGCTGTTCACGCGTGTGCCTGGGCGAGGGCTGATGAACTCTGCTCGCTGACACCCACACACACAGTCCCAGGCTGCTGTGAGGGCTGTTGCGGCTTAGGCCAGAGCAGGAGGGGAAGCAGGGATTTGGAGACTATTAGGTGGCATCTTGGGGGAACTTGCTGGGGAGCCCTAGAGGAAGGGCTGCTTGTGTCTGGGCCGCCCCTGGGGGAGCACTGGGGGGATGCTAGCCCAGCTTCAGACAAGAGGACCCCGGATCCCCTCTCTCCTCTGCAGGGTCCCATCGGGTTCCGAGGGCCACCTGGGATCCCAGGAGCACCTGGGAAAGCGGTACGTGTGTCAGTGGACAGTGGGCGCCGTGCCTCGTGGCCTCTCTCCCCTTTCCCTCTGCTCTTCTCAAACGCCCCCAGCCCCACTGGGGCCCCTCTTCTGTGGCTGAGCTGTTCCCTGGACACCCTGGGAGGGCTTGTGGCGTGGGTACGGGGGTGCTTACCAATGGAATCCATTCTTTGTGGGACATTCGCCTCCTTTCTGGTTCTGGATGTGGAATGAGGGGTCACCATCGTCCCTCTGGCACTTCTGGCCATCTCTGACCACTCCTGGAGGGCCCAGGCCTGGAGGGGCCCCCATCCCACTCTCCGACCATCCCCATGGTGTTAACTCTGTCCCTGCCCCACCTCATCATTTCCAGGGTGACCGAGGCGAGAGGGGCCCAGAAGGGTTCCGCGGCCCCAAGGGTGACCTCGTAAGTGAGAGGGAACTTGGTTCCCTGGGTCCTTATGTGGAAGAACCCAATTTCCCTCCTGACTCATGCTGGGGAGGGGGACACACTTGGGAGTGAGACTGCGAGAGGCTGCCCTGGGTGGGCCTGGGGGTGCGTGGGGGTGAGCCTGGCCCTGGAGGGCCCCAGCTCTCTCCCTGGCCCCAGCCGTTCTCCCAGAGCCACATGGAAGCTCTGTGGCCCCCTGCAGAGCGGCCCACAGGCCGGGTGGAGGGACAAGGCTCCAGGGCTTGGATCCTGCCCCCCTAGAGAAACGGCTCTCGGGTTGAGCAAGTGAACATAAACAAGGTCCAGAGGTAGCCAAGCGTTCCAGGAGTGGAACTGAAGTGACCGTCCCCAGACTGGTCGGCCTCCACACCTCCCTCGACCGAGCCCTGGCAGCCGGAGCGCAGGGAGCCGCCACGCCGTGCTGCAGCATCCGTGGATCCAAACACAGTTTTCTCCACGCACCCACAGGCCCCAGGGTGGTGGTCGGGGGTGGCCCCTGCCGCCGCCCCCCACAGCTCCTTGGTGGCCCCGAGCAGCTGGCTGGGGAATGCGTGAGGCCGTCTGGGAAGAGACTGCCACTGCTTCTGTCACTTGTGTGTCCTCTAGGGCAGACCTGGTCCCAAGGGAACCCCCGGAGTGGCCGGGCCAAGCGGAGAGCCGGTGAGTGCACGTGGCTGCTCCTCAGAGAATGCTCCTGCCCGGGTCCTGGCTATGTACAGGCGGAGACGGCATTCAGAAGGGCTGGAGCTCAGTGTCCTGTGCTGTGGTCATCTTGAAATCCGGGTTAACGGTGGAACAGCCCCGCAGCCCCACACATTTCTCTCTTGCCAGAGCCTCACGAGTGTGCAGGAGTAGGGGCCTCAGGCTGGGTTTGCCTACATGGAGGACACGGGAAGTAAGGGTGGGTGGGTAGCACCGCTGGGCAGAGGTGGGCACTCCCGGGGTCCCGGGCACCTGTGCGGGCACCTTCCTTCCTGCTCGATGCCCACCCTCAGCCCAGACCTGAGCTCCCTTCCAGCCCCTCGTGTTGCCTCTGCCCCGGAGCAGTGCCCTGTCTTGGGACACCCAGCAGTTGGCTGTGTCCTGCTTCCAAAACCAGTCCAGGGTGGACGAGGCGGGCCTGGCCTAAGTCTTGGCTCCCAAGCCTCAGTTTCCCCACTGTAAAATGGGCCAGAACCGAACTTCCTTAGGGCACCATGATGTGCCTGGTGGACGAGGCCTCGGGCGTCAGCGCTGCATCAGCACCGCCTCTGCCACCCACCCGCACCCCTCGCCTGTGTGGTCACCGAGGCAGCACTGGTTGCCACACGGCCACCTCGGTCATGAAACCAGACAACTGCCAGGGTTTGGGGGCAGACACAGTTTTAGGTTGCTGGGGAAGGAGGACTGTAGAGGGAGGGAGGGGGCCGCCTGCCCAACGGGCCTTACGCATCCCTTGTCCCCAGGGCATGCCGGGCAAGGACGGCCAGAATGGCGTGCCAGGACTCGATGGCCAGAAGGTTGGCATGGGGCTCCGGGTGTGACGGGAGGGAGGGGGCTGGAGGGGAGTTCTGCCTCCCGAGGCCTCAGCCTCCCCTCCCGCACCCCAATCTCTGTCCTCACAGGGAGAGGCTGGTCGCAATGGTGCCCCGGGAGAGAAGGGCCCCAACGGGCTGCCGGTGAGTGCCCGGTGGGTGGGGCCAGCCTGGGGTGCCACAGCTTCTGCCTGCCCAGTGGCCCATGTTGGGCTGGATGGGTTGGTCACTGTAGAGCCGACTCCCTGTGAGGAGTTCTGGGGCCTGTGTCCGTCAGGGCCTGGCACAACCCCTGGTGCCCAGTGAGTGCTGTGGACGTTTGCCTGTGTGTTTGCATGTGTGTGCTTATTCGTGTGTACGTGGGACATGTGTGAACGTGTTGATGGCCATCCCTGGATGCCGTACGGTCATCACCCCCATGGGCTCCAAGTAGGGGCTCCTGCATCCAAGGCCAGGGAAGCTGTCAAAGCCGCACCTCAGGTCCACGAGGCTGGGAGAAGTCGGGGTGCACTCACTCTGGCCCCTGCACCCTGCCTGTGTGCACGCCCCTGTGTGCTGCTGCCTGTGTGCAATGTGACTGGCAGCCCTGACCGCAAGCTCTCTCCTGGCAGGGCCTCCCCGGACGAGCGGGATCCAAAGGCGAGAAGGGAGAACTGGTACGTGGCTGCAGCCGCTTTCTTTCTGGGAGAGGAGGCAAGGGGCCGGGAGGCGAGCGACCTGGCCCCGATGCAGGTGTAGGCAGGTACTCACAGCTCTCCTTCCTCTGCAGGGCAGAGCTGGGGAGCTGGGTGAGGCTGGCCCCTCAGGAGAGCCAGGCGTCCCTGTGAGTATCTGCGGCGCCCCAGACCCCACCCCATCCAGCCTATGTGCAGACCCTGCCCTGACACCCTCCTTCCTTTCCCTGTAGGGAGATGCTGGCATGCCTGGGGAGCGTGGTGAGGCTGGCCACCGGGGCTCAGCGGTGAGTGCAGGGACGTGGCCCGGGGTCGGGGGTTAGCACTGAGCCATTGGCACGTGGCCCCAGTTTCTGAGCAGGCCGGGGTGGCATTTGGTTGCCTCGATGGGCCAGGCCCACAAAAGCCTAGGATGCCAGGAGGTGTGGGGCCCCGCCTTCTTGTCCCTCATCCGCTGGGAGACGGTCGGGGCCAGGCCGGAGCTGCCCTGTTTCCTTCTTGTCCCTCGCCCGCTGGGAGATGGTCAGGGCCAGGCCAGAGCTGCCCTGTTTTCAAGTCTTCTATGCTGAGCCCAGCCTTGTGCCCTCATAGACTGAGATAATGACAGCACCAGCCACAGGGCCCTGGTGGGGGGAGCCATGGGCATGGGTGCCTGGCCCCGAGTCTGGCCTGACAAATTGGGTCCAGGGCATGCCTGAGTTCTGAGACCCTCTAAACTGCCCTGGGAGGTAGCCCTCCCTCTGTCCCCAGCAACCCAGCCAGGTGGCTTAGAACCGGCTCCTGTGTCCACCCACTCTGGGGGGAGGCCGAGCCAGGCTCCCTGGGACCTCTTGGGGACTCCTCAAACCCTGAGACATCCACTCACACCTCACCTTTGTCTTCCAGGGCGCCCTCGGCCCACAAGGCCCTCCCGGAGCCCCTGGTGTCCGAGGCTTCCAGGTGGGTGAGGTTGGGGCAAGGGCCTGGCACAGGGGGCGGCACACCCAGACCGGCCAGACCCGACAGGCTATGGGCACTGACGAGCCAGGACCTCCTTCCCCAGGGCCGGAAGGGCAGCATGGGAGACCCTGGCCTTCCAGGACCCCAGGGCCTCCGAGGTGACGTGGGTGACCGGGTAAGTGGCCCTCTCAGCAGGAAGATCCCCTGCTGCCCCCTCTACCCCCATACCACAGTCCCCCACCCCCCACTACAGTGCTCCACCCCCCACCACAGTCCCCCACCCCCCACCACAGTCCCCCTACCCCCTACCACAGTCCCCCCACCCCCTACCACAATGCTCCACCCCCCGCCACAGTGCTCCACCCCCCACCACAGTCCCCCCACCCCCCACCACAGTGCTCCACCCCCCACCACAGTCCCCCACCCCCTACCACAGTCCCCCCACCCCCCCCACAGTCCCCCCACCCCCCCACAGTCCCCCCACCCCCTACCACAGTGCTCCACCCCCTACCACAGTCCTCCACCCCCCACCACAGTCCCCTACCACCCCAGTCCCCCACCCCCTACCACAGTCCCCCACCCCCCACCACAGTCCCCCCCACCCCCTACCACAGTCCCCCACCCCCCACCACAGTCCCCCACCCCCCACCACAGTCCCCCCACCCCCCACCACAGTCCTCCACCCCCCACCACAGTCCCCCCCACCCCCTACCACAGTGCTCCACCCCCCACCACAGTCCTCCACCCCCCACCACAGTCCCCTACCGCCCACCACAGTCCCCCACCCCCCACCACAGTCCCCACCCCCTACCACAGTCCCCCACCCTCCACCACAGTCCCCCACTCCCCACCACAGTCCCCCACCCCCTACCACAGTCCCCCACTCCCTACCACAGTCCCCCACCCCCCACCACAGTCCCCCACTCCCTACCACAGTCCCCCACCCCCTACCACAGTCCCCCAACCCCCCACCACAGTGCTCCACCCCCACCACCATCCTCCACCCCCCACCACAGTCCTCCAACACCCCACCACAGTGCTCCACCCCCCACCACCATCCTCCACCCCCCAGCACAGTCCCTCACCCCCCACCACAGTCCCCTGGGAAGCAGACAGGGAGAGGCCCTCGCAGCTCCCGGTGGGAAATCTGGCCGTGGGCAGTGTCTCCCTGTGTGGCGGAGGCAGTGGCATCAGGGCCCCGACTGTGGCGCCTTTGGCCCCTCTGACCTTCCACGTGGTGTTCCTTGTGGGCGGGAGGCTGCGGAGCCTGGGCCGCTCTGCCTCCTGCCCTGCGTAGAAGCCTGGCGGGACCTGCACATGGTCAGTGTTCATTCCTCAAGACTGGCGTGGAGGCTGAGGCTCAAGAGCCATGCCTGCTCCTGCCTAGCGAGTGTCTGCAGAGGTGCCATTGACAGAGGATCACGTTGCTATAAAATAGGTTTGAACACCATGTCCCGAGTGACTGTAACAGTCACATCTACCTCGTCAAGACTTTTTCCTGCTGGTCTTGCAGCAGCTGCAGCATTAGCTCCTTGGGGGTCCGGGCAGAAGGGGGGCATGACCTACCCAGGGCCACAGCTCACTGGGAGGAGCCTGTGGGTCTGGTCTGGGCCCCAGCCACGCTCCACCAGGTCCTTGGGGACCTCATGTGCCTGCTGTGACAGCCTCTGCTGGGCAGACAGACCCCTTTTTAGACGTGAATCCCGAGAAGCCTCCAGGACACGGCTGCAGATGCCCCATCATTCCAGGGGGATGGTCATTCCAGGGTGATGGCCGGAGCTGTGGACACCACCACCCCATGGGGGCATAGCGGGCTGTTTGTTGGCCTCCAGGCAGGACATTCCAGAGGTGGGGGCCATGCCAGCAACCTCAGGGCCTCCGAGATGGCAGGGCTGGCACCCGCCCCGAGGGCACTGCGCCTGTCCCAGGTGTGGGTGGGGCCTGGTGGCTGAATTTCCCTTTCACTTTAAACTTACGGGAAAGCCTCCCGCTTTTCTGCCATTTGGGCAAGTTCTCACTTACGCAGCCATGTGAACAAATGGACGTTTTTTTAAAGGGATTCATAGCAACTCCCAGACATGTCCTAATTTCACAATCTCAGGGGAAGGTGATTAGATGAGCTTTTGCATCTTTGACTCCACTGCGATGGAATTATCCTGCGATTGTGCAAAAATACCGGCACGAATTCACGGGTGTTACAAACAATGCCAAACCTAACGGGATTTCACTACCCACAAGGGGAGGCTGGACAGAGCCGTCGGGCCAAGAGGCTGTGAACGTGAGCTTGGCCTTTGGGCCTGTGTCTGGGAGCCGGTGTTCACAGAAGCCCTTTGTGCAGCACAGATGGGGATGTGGGGAGGTGTTTACCATTCCTGGGCCCAGGGCAGGCTCACTTTAGGGATTACTGCCATTCCTCTAATCCAGAACCTTCTCTCCATGCCCAGGGTCCGGGAGGTGCCGCAGGCCCTAAGGGAGACCAGGTGAGCTGGGCACAGGCCGGGGCAGAAGGAAGGACGGCAAAGCTGCACAGCTTCTCCCAGGCTCCGCCTGCCCCGGCTCTGGCCCTGGCTGTGTTTTCGGGACGCTGAGCCTCCTTTCTCCTCTTGCTATCTCCATTGGTCGCCCTTTCTGGCTCCTGCCACTCCTGCTTAGCACAGTGACAGCAGCTCTGGGCACCCAGCCCCCAGGCATGCCCCGGCATCCCCCGCTGCCTTCCTGGGTGCAAACAGCTGGCCAGAGTGTCCCTGCATGGCTCTGGGTGCAACAGAAGCTGCTTCTAGTCCAGGAGGCATCAATGGGAACTCTCAAAGGGACAGAGGTGTTTCCTGCTGTCCTTCTGGAGAACTGACAGAGGGCAGGGGCTAGCCTCTGCATGTGTGTTTTGCAGGCAGATTCAAAATGCATTTCTGTTCTTCGAAGCACTTTTCTCTTTGGAAAAGTGTCAGGGTGGGTGGGGCCATGGTCGTGGCTGCCCTGCCCTCCTGCAGAGCCATCACTTCTAGGCACAAGGCCTCTCCATAGGGCTGGAGGGCCTGCAGCCATCGAACCCCCACCCCAGGTTCAGGTTCTGCTTGGCAGAAAAGCCTCATTATGCAAACAAATGTCTTCCATTTTTTGGCCCCGCCCCCGCCTGCAGGTCTCCCAAGGCAGGGTCCTGGGCTGCGTTTGGAGCGGGTTAAAAGGCAGCCCTGGGGCCTGGGCTTTTGGCCTCGAATCAAGATGAACGTTACACGCACGGAGGCTTGAGAGCAGGCAGTTTAAGGCATGAAGTCCCTACTCATGCATGAACAGCTCTTTTAACTTTGGGGTGTATCATTTTCAGGGTATTGCAGGTTCCGACGGTCTTCCTGGGGATAAAGGAGAACTGGTGAGTGAGTAATTAGTTAACCTCACTGTTACCAACAGCTGAGAGCAAGGTCGCCACTGTGGCTGGGGAACAGTCCTGGGTACAGGGTCAAAATCTGCAGCTCCCGGTGGAAGATCCGCAGCTCTGCTGCGCAGCGTGGGGATGCAGCAGGGTCGGGCAGAGGCCCTGGCCACTGGCCGCCCCTTAGCAAGTGGGCAGGGCCTGGCAGGAAAACTCAGCGGCTCTGGAGTCTGACCTGACCCGGTGCTCAGACATGTGGGCTCCCACACTCTGCCCCGTGGTATGGCACCTGCATGAAGCAGTCACAGCTGCGTTTTTGTTTTGTTTTTTTGTTTTTGTTTTTTTGGGGTTTTTTGTTTTGAGACGAGTCTCACTCTGTTGCCCAGGCTGGATGGAGTGCAGTGGCGCGATCTCAGCTCACTGCAAGCTCGGCCTCCCAGGTTCACGCCATTCTCCTGCCTCAGCCTCCCGAGTACCTGGGACTACAGGCGCCCGCCACCACGCCCGGCTAATTTTTTTGTATTTTTAGTAGAGACGGGGTTTCACTGTGTTAGCCAGGATGGTCTCGATCTCCTGACCTCATGATCCACCTGCCTCGGCCTCTCAAAGTGCTGGGATTACAGGCCTGAGCCACCACGCCCGGCAGGGTTTTTTTTTGAGACGATGTTTTGCTCTGTTGCCCGGCCTGGAGCACAGTGGCGCGATCTCGGCTCACTGCAGCCTCCGCCTCCCGGGTTCAAGAGATTTTCCTGCCTCAGCCTCCCAAGTAGCCAGGATTATAGGCCCTCCCACAGCCGACTAATTTTTTGTGTTCTTTTGGGTTTTGTTTGTTTGTTTGTTTTTGAGACGGAGTCTCGCTCTTTCGCCCAGGCTGGAGTGCAGTGACGCCATTTCGCTCACTGCAACCTCCCCGGTTCAAGCGATTCTCCTGCCTCGGCTTCCTGAATAGCTGGGATTACAGGCGCCCACCACCACGCCCGGCTAATGTTTGTATTTTTAGTAGAGACAGGGTTTCACCCTGCTGGCCAGGCTGGTCTCGAATTCCCGACCTCAGGCAATCTGCCCGCCTCAGCCTCCCAAAGTGCTGGGATTACAGGCACGAGCCACCGCCCCATGGCCTAATTTTTGTATTTTTAGTAGAGACGCGGTTTCACCATGTCGGCCAGGCTGGTCTCAAACTCCTGACCTCAGGTGATCCGCCTGCCTCAGCCTCCCAAAGTGCTGGGATTAGAGGCGTGAGCCACCGTGCCAGGCCCACAGCTGGTTTTTAACTGAAGAAAACTCCACTTCCACAGGCCTAAAACTCAGGTGAAGCATGAAATTAGGTTCTTGTTTGAGTCCCTTGACAGACACATTTCTCCTTCCGGAGGTAACAAATGGAGCAGTCGTGAGTCCGAGGGAAGGACGGCCTTTCTGGCTTTCCCGAGGCCGGGGTTTTTCCTCTATGATTAAGTCTTTCCTTTGTTTCTGGATGAAATAGAAACAGCCCAGCCCCAGGGACCCCAGTCTCTGGCAGACCCCCGCAGCCCAGTGTAAACTTTTTATGCCTGGGGACAAAAGACCTCAGTTGTATGTGTTTCATTTAGTGAATTCTTTTTTTATTTTTTATTTTTGAGACGGAGTCTTGCTCTGTCCCCAGGCTGGAGTGCAGTGGTGGGATCTCAGCTCACTGCAATCTCTGCCTCCTGCGTTCAAGCGATTCTCCTGCCTAAGCCTCCCGAGTAGCTGGGACTACAGGTGCCTACCATCACACCCAGCTAATTTTTGTATTTAGTAGAGATGGGGTTTCACCATGTTGGCCGGGCTGGTCTCAAACTCCTGACCTTGTGATCTGCCCGCCTCTGCCTCCCGAAGTGCTGGAATTACAGGCGTGAGCCACCGCGCCCGGCCCATTTAGTGAATTCTTAGATAACCCTGACAAATGGACCCTGGAAATCCCAGAAGCTGCCCTACCTGGCCACTGTTGCTGGTGGGGTGAGGGGCAGAGCCCCTTGCAGGCGGAAAAGCTAAGGCTTTGCTCTCAGCTACTTGCACAGCCGGGCTGTGTGAGGTGACCCCCACCCTCCTGGCCTGAGCGGAGCATGGTGTCGGGGCCCGGTCGGTCCCTCTGCTGCGTGGTTAGACTGTGTCAGTCTGTTTTCTGCAGCTGTAACGGAACACCACAGCTTGGGTAATTTACAAGGAAAAGAGATCCATGTGGCTCCTAGTTCTGGAGGCTGGGAAGCCCAAGACCGAGGGGCGCATCCATCGAGGGCCTCCCCACTGCGTCATTCCATGATGGAAGGGCAGAAGGGCCAAGAGGAGGTGCCAGAGACAGGGAAGGAGCCCAACCCATCCTTTTCATGAGGAACCCACTGCAGAGACAGGAGATAACTGTGTTAGTTTACTCCGGAGAGCCGAGCTCTCAAACCTAATCACCTCTCAAAGGCCCCACCTCTTAACAGCATCGCAGTGGCCATTCAACTGCAGCATGTGTTTTGGAGGAGACATTAACCCGGCCGACTGTGTGTTGACGCACCTGGGGCCAGTCATTCCTGAGGACCCAGCTGGAGCGCGTTCCAGGGTTTTAGGGCAGAGAGGTTCAGCCTAGCACTAGGCATGTTAGTAAGAAAAAGGAATGGAAACGAAGTAAGCACGTGTAAGAGACAGCACCGCGCAGCTACCAAAGTCACTCTTCCCGGGAAAGTAAGTTTTTAAAAAGCTTCAATCAATCGATGCAATCACAGAAATATAAAAAATGTATATAGAATAACAGAAGGACGGAACCACTGTCAATATTTGGATGTAGTCTAATAGCAGGTGTGTGGATGATTTGATTTATTTTATCCTCAGCTGGCTACTTCCCACCCACCCGACAATACACACTTAGTTAAAGCACACAACTTTTTCTTCACAGGGTCCCAGCGGCCTGGTCGGACCCAAAGGAGAGGTGAGTGCCCGGCGACTGTTCCAATGACACCATCCGTGGGCGCCTGCTGGCTTCCTGCCCACCGCTGGGCAACGAGGCAGCCCTGCAGGGCACTGCCCAGATCTGAGATTGTAAAAAAGCTTGCTCTGGTCAAGGCTGGGCAAGACGGCTCCTTGTCGGCCGGGAAAGAGCACGTCGGGGTGGCTCTGGGCTCCTGGGCTCACCCCTGACCCACCTTCCTCTGTTTCTCTGCAGTCTGGCAGTCGAGGGGAGCTGGGCCCCAAAGGCACCCAGGGTCCCAACGGCACCAGCGGTGTTCAGGGTGTCCCCGGGCCCCCCGGTCCTCTGGGCCTGCAGGGTGTCCCGGGTGTTCCTGGCATCACGGGGAAGCCGGGAGTTCCGGTACGTCACTGTCCCAGCTTTCACAGGGTTGGGATCGTGTTTTTTCCTGAAGGAAGTTACTTTGCGGGGTGATGGTGGGAATGCCTTACAGAGGCTGCCGCCCCCATGCTGACGAATGTGTGGGGTGAATTCCAGGGGAAGGAGGCCAGCGAGCAGCGCATCAGGGAGCTGTGTGGGGGGATGATCAGCGGTAAGTCAGCCACCCGCACCTGCTGCAGAGGGGCCCGTCCCCACCTGGGGGTACCGTGCCTGGGGCTACACACAGAGCCTTTGCGCCACCGCTTTCCAGCCAAAGTGAGCCGCTGGCACTCACCCCGCCTGTTAGCCCTTGGGGGTCCACGTCCACCTTGGCGTCTGCCTGTCCTCTGCACTAGAGGATGACCCACTCTCCAGCCCCGGATTCAACCAGATTCCCGGCACGCAGCAGATGCCCTAAAGCCTGCAGAATGCGATGGGTGCAAGAACAGCGGAGTGTGCCCCTGTGGCTGGCAGGGCAGGTCCCTAAACACCCCCAAGGGCACTTCCTTCACCTTCCCACTCTCAGGCTTCTCAGGCTCCAAGGGGTTGGGGGTCCTTTCTAGCTCCGGCGTTCATCACCCCAAAGCAGTTAAACCATTTTCCATCAATCAGAAGGAAAACTTCCTTCTGGAAGGCAGCACTGTGTAGGTATTTTATGCTTTACGTAACAATACTTTTGATGATCCTCTCTCGAGTAAACGCCTGCACCCTTGTTTTCCCAAAGAACAAATTGCACAGTTAGCCGCGCACCTAAGGAAGCCTTTGGCACCCGGGTCCATTGGCCGGCCCGGTCCAGCTGGCCCCCCTGGACCCCCAGGACCCCCAGGCTCCATTGGTCACCCTGGCGCTCGAGGACCCCCCGGATACCGCGGTCCCACTGGGGAGCTGGGAGACCCTGGGCCCAGAGGTGAGTGTTTGACCCCATGACACAGTCACCCTGCTGTAAAAATCCCTGAGACTGACTTGTTAGGAGGCGCTGCTTCTGGTGCCTGCCATGCGCCCTCAGTGGTAACCCCTGGAAGGTGGGGGCCTCTCATGTTTTAGGGTGTAGCGCAGTTAACTCCTTAGTAATCCTGTGGGAACTGGAACATTTTAAAAATGTGATGTTTTTCTCAAATACCATTAGAACAATATTTGGCAGGGAGGGATTGATTAAAAATGTGATGAAGGCTTGGCGCGGTGGCTCACACCTGTAATCCCAGCACTTTGGGAGACTGAGGTGGGCAGATCACGAGGTCGGGAGTTCAAGACCAGCCTGACCAACATGGTGAAACCCCCGTCTCTACTAAAAATACAAAAAATTAGCTGGGCATGGTGGCACACGCCTGTAATCCCAGCTACTTGGGAGGCTGAGACAGGAGAATCACTTGAACCTGGGAGGCGGAGGTTGCAGTGAGCCGAGATTGCACCATTGCACTCCAGCTTGGGCGACAGAGCGAGACTCCATCTCCACAAAAGAAAAAAAAATGTGAGGAATAGCCGGGCGTGGTGGCTCATGCCTGTAATCCCAGCACTTTGGGAGGATGAGGCAGATGGATTACTGGAAGTCAGGAGTTCAAGACCAGCCTGGCCAACATGGTGAAACCCTGTCTCTACTAAAAATACAAAATTAGCCGGGCAAAACACAGATGTAAGATTTGAATGACGCAATTAGAGGGATGTGAAAATGCCCTTAGATGACCCATGGGTCGAAAATCATTTAAAATATGATTACAAAATATTAATAAATACTCAACTGCTTAATAGGCATAAATATTTTGAACAAAACTAAAATCCCATTCAAATTGGCTGCCGGAGGTCAGGGAGGTGGTTCAGCCGTGCACGGCTCAGCAGCAGGCATAGGTTCTGACGGCTGTGCCACTGGGCGGTTTCACTCTGGGAACATCTGAGTTCACTTGTGCAAGCCCGGCCTCCCGCACCCCTGGGCCATGTGCCAGAGCCTGGGGCTTACGGCTGCAGACCTGCACAGCCTGTTACTGTGCTGGGCCTTGTGGGCGGTTCTAACATGGTGGTGGGTATCTGTGTTAAACACATCCAAACACGGGAAAGGTATGGTAAAAATTGGGTATGATAATCTTACGGGACCACTGTCGCCTATGCGGTGTGTCGTCCTCCTGCAGCCGTCCTGCGGCACAAGACTGTGTACAGGTGGGTCCCTCTTGTCAGACCCCATCAAGCCCTACGCATGTGACATCTGTACTTTTCTAAATGGTTCCACTTCGGTAAAAAGCTGGCACCCTGTTTGTTACAAAGGTCGATCAGACACCGCTGTGGTGTGGCTGCAACAGATACTCTAACCATGTGTCTGTGTCACACCTCGTGACAGGAAACCAGGGCGACAGAGGAGACAAAGGCGCGGCAGGAGCAGGGCTGGACGGGCCTGAAGGAGACCAGGGGCCCCAAGGTACGAGTCCACGGCCAGCAAGGCTTCACTGGGTGACATCTCTTCTGCCATCTTGTAGCTTTATGTGGGGGCGTGCTTGGGTTATGAATGGGTCTCTTTTCCTCTTCTCTTGGCAAAGCAGAGAGACAAGATTAGGAATTATCTCAATAACCACTTTAATACATAAAAGTTTAATCGGGGCTGGGTGCGGTGGCTCTCACCTGTAATCCCAGCACTTTGGGAGGCTGAGGCAGACGGATAACCTGAGGTCAGGAGTTTGAGACCAGCCTGGCCAACACAGTGAAACCCCATCTGTATTAAAAATACAAAAATGAGCCGGGCGTGGTGGCGAGCGCCTGTAATCCTGGATACTTGGGAGGCTGAGACAGGAGAATCGCTTGAACCCGGGAGGCGGAGGTTGCAGGTTGCAGCGAGCCGAGATGGCACCACTGCCTTCCAGCCTAGCGACAGAGTGAGACTCCATCTCAAAAAAAAAAAAGTTTAATCAGTAAGCAGATCCTCCTGGATCTATTTTAGCTAAGTCAATTTGGTTAGATTCTGTTTAAGCTACTCAGTGTCTATTTCAGTTAAATTCTAACAGAATGTTCTCTTAATTGACCTGTGCATACATTGAATATTTCCATTTCTAATGTCAAGAATAAATGCTTTGTCACGGAAGGAGGCAGCGCCAGGATCCTTGGCAAAGGCCATCCCCTGCCTGCCCCTGCCTTAGCCTGGTGCCTTCTCAAAACCAGGAGGCCTTAGACTTCAAGGATGTGTGTGCCCAGATGAGAAGGATCCCGAACAGTCTTTGAGAAGGCACCCGCTCCCACGTCTGCCTGGGTGCCCTGGAGCCCTCTCCTCTCTCCCACCCACCCCACCTCTGCCTGGGTGCCCTGGAGCCCTCTCCTCTCCCTCACCCACCCCACCTCTGCCTGGGTGCCCTGGAGCCCTCTCCCCTCCTCCACCCACCCCACCTCTGCCTGGGTGCCCTGGAGCCCTCTCCCCTCCTCCACCCACCACACCTCTGCCTGGGTGCCCTGGAGCCCTCTCCTCTCCTTCCCTCCATGCACGCACACTGCTTTCTAGGTGCCCTGGAGCCCTCTCCCCTCCTCCCCTCCAGGCACGCACACTGCTCTCTGGGTGCCCCATGCTCCTGGACTCTCCTTTGCTGACCTAGCTCTGCCTCTACCTGGTGTCCAAACGCACAGGGGTCCCAGGCCCCAGCCACATCTCTCCACCTGTGGCTCTGAACAGCGTCTGTGTTGCGCTTGCTGGTGGACAGCAGCCTCCCGGCTGCGCCATGCCCACACCATTCTGGACTTTGTCACCTCATCTCAGTGAAGGGCTCTGACACCCCCCACTTAGGCGGCTGACTCCCTCTTCCCTCACACCCAGGCCTTCCCCCATGGTTCCACTGTCATCACTCACCAAAGCCACCCCACAGCCCCCCACCCCAGGCCCCCTGCTCACTCCAAATCCACTCCTTACTCACACAGCCCCCACCAAACCCGTGTTAAGTCAGAATGCAGGTGTCCTCAGGACGGCTCTGCACCCCTGCCTGGAGCTGGCTGTGCCTGACCTTCTCCGGGCACTCCTGACCGCCAGCCCCGCGGAGAGCCTTTGTGCGCCCTGTTCCCTCGGCCTCCCCCCCCCCAAGCGAAGAGTGAGCTGATGGAAGAGCAGGGCGTGCCCGCAGCTGGACGTCAAGTCCCCCTGCTTTCAGTCTGGGCTGCAGCTGAACTCAGGACCCCTTCTGCTCTGTCCTAAGGACCCCAAGGTGTGCCCGGCACCAGCAAGGACGGCCAGGATGGTGCTCCCGGCGAGCCTGGGCCTCCCGGAGATCCTGGGCTTCCAGGTGCCATTGGGGCCCAAGGAACACCGGGGATCTGCGACACCTCAGCCTGCCAAGGAGCCGTGTTACGGGGGTTGGGGGGGGAAAAATCAGGCTCTAGAAGCTCATAAAATTCGACATGAGGAAGTAAGCAAGTGACAAGGACGCCTGAAGCGCAGTGGGGCGGTCCTGAGGGAGCGGGCAGTGTGGCAGGCTGGTGACGTCCAGGAGAGGGAGCCCCTGGCTGCCCCGCGGCCGCCGACTGGACACGCGGGCCCTGCCAGCGAGCACCCTCATCGGGCTGTCGCCTGACAGCATACCTCAAAAGGCCCCAGCTAATAAACCTGTAAGCCCAACATTTGAGAGAAGGTAGGGTGTATATATAAAAGGTTGTGTACAACTCCACGAGGTGAAAAATATTCAGTAACTTGTTTACATAGCATTTGTGTAAAGACTATGATTTCATCCCAATAAAATGATATATTAAATCTTCAGATTAATGACTGGCTATAGAGTAACAAAAAAATAAAGAATTTAATGTACAGTAAATTCTCTCCCATACAAAGGTCTAGTCTGATGTTTTGTGTACAAACTCACATCTCCAATTAACAGTATTTATTGAGGGTGACTTTGTATTGCACTAACGTCTATTGCTATTACCTGTTGTGATAAATAAAGCCACTCATTTAAAAACTCAATTCCAAACACCACAGTTTATTACACATGAAGTAATGACTCTCGGTATGAAAATGTGGGCATTTAAGCTTCTACTGTGACAATATTTCATTTGTAGACAAAAGTAGCTTTAAAGCAAGTATCTGGAAAATTTTTAGCACAAAGGTTTAAAATGGTCCTGCATGTTGCAATACAGCACCACGTGACTCAGAATCATTACATGGGGGTGTGATATAACAAATGAAATAAAATTTCCAAACTGTTTTTAGTTAACAATTTAACCTGTTCCAATTGCTAAAGGGGCGCATTTAAAATGTAAATAAAATAAGTAAAAAGCAGTGTACTTTTTAAGATTAAAGAAAGTACAAAGGATGTCAATTTTTTGAGTTATCATGTTAAGAAAACATGATGGAATCAGAGCATTGAGAAAATGCTTACTAATTATTACTAATTATTAAGATGGCTTCATCCCCAAATGGTCTAAGAGGACATTCATGGATAAGCATTTGGTTCTAGATAAATATTTTTACAAAATGTGCTCTCATAGTCCCTACTGGAGTCCCATCAGCTTGAGTCACGCCCTTTTCAAGTCAGACTATCCGAGCAGAGTTCCAGGGTTGCGGAAAACGTGCACAGATCACGAAGGAATGGCTGTTCACTCCCCAAGGATTCCTGTTCAGTCCGATCACTTGATCTCCAACGAGGGGCTACTCTGCAGACTCCCCTGTGCGGCACAGGTCACCAAGGAGTCTGGTCTGGTCAGCTTTAGCCTTCGGCCAGTTTTACCGCAAAATACACTCTCAAATTCCTAAAGTTAAGAAGTGATGGTTAAGGTACTGAATTAATTGACATGAAAACTGCTATCTTCCAAAGTGCAAAAGGTTGAAATTAAGAGCTAAGTAAATGACTTTAAAATACGCTGTTTTAAGGCATCATTCACAAACTTGTGTCATATCTCACAAGGGGATTTATGTAATAAACAGAATTGAACATTTTTTTTCAAATAGCAGTTACACTGCACATGTACTCTTATTTAGTTTTTCCAATACTCAGAATGTCTGGCCACATTATATTGATTTTATTGTGGTAAAATATACATGACATGAATGTTTCAACCGTTAACAGGCCCTAGCTTATAAACCTGCAAACCCAGCATTTGAGAGAAGGTAGAGTGTCTATATTAAACGTTTCAGGCTGGTTGCGGTGGCTCATGCCTATAATCCCAGCACTTTGGGAGGCCGAGGTGGGTAGATCACCTGAGGTCAAGAGTTCAAGACCAGCCTGATCAACATGGTGAAACCCCGTCTCTACTAAAAGTACAAAAATTAGCTGGGCGTGGTGGCAAGCATCTTGTGACCCCAGCTACTTGGGAGGCTGAGGCAGGAGAATCTCTTGAGCCTGGGAGGTGGAAGTTGCAGTGAGCCGAGATCATGCCATTGCACTCCAGCCTGGGCAACAAGAGTGAAACCCCATCTCAAAAAAAATAAATTTTTAAAAAGTTTCAACCATTAGGCCAGGTGCGGTAGCTCATGCCTGTAATCCCAGCACTTTGGGAGGCTGGGGCAGGCGGATCACCTGAGGTCGGGAGTTTGAGACCAGCCTGACCAGCATGAAGAAACCCCGTCTCTATTAAAAATACAAAATTAGCTGGGTGTGGTGGCACATGCCTGTAATCCCAGCTACTAGGGAGGCTGAGGCAGGAGAATTGCTTGAACCTGGGAGGCGGAGGTTGCGGTGAGCCGAGATCGAGCCATTGCACTCCAGCCTGGGCAACAAGAGTGAAACTCCATCTCAAAAAAATAATTTTTAAAAAGTTTCAACCATTAACAAGTCAGGGACATCTACCCCCATCCCAGGGTGACTCCCTTGCCCTCTGCACTGCCACACACTCAGGGTTCCAAGGCCAGCACGGTGGAGGTGCTGCTCGCTGAGATGGCTCTGTCCTTGGGGAGACCCTGCCAGCAGGGTGGGGGTGGGGTGAGCTTGCTCCTGTCAAACCACCTGTCTTTTACAAAAGGCCTCAATTATAATGGTGGGGTCAGTCTCAACCTCCCAAAGGAGAGACTGAGATGAAGAGAGAGGCACAGGTGACGGCCTGATGACAGGCACCAACCACCACAGGCAGAATGTGGAAACGTCTACGGGACAAATCATTCCCTTTTCAACAAATGAACGGTGAGGAAGAAAAGAAGGGGGAACTATTACGGGTTAAGATATATTTAAAAAACTATCAACCAAATGCGATGTTTGGATCCTGATTCAAATGAGCTGACTGCAGAGACACCTGTGGGCTCACGGGAGCTTCTGCTCAGATTCGGGAAGGAGACTCAGAGGTGGGTAATAAGGAATGAAGGCATTCAGGAAGGAAGCTGATAATGTGGTTGTGTTTTTAAACAGGCCTTTTCTTTCTGAAGATGTATTTATGAATGAAATGATGTCTGGAATTGTTTTAAAATAATTCAGTGGGGGTGGGAGGGCAAGGGTATAGGTGAAACAAGCTGATGCCTGAAACTGAGTTAGAGGGACCTGGGAGTTCACTTTCTCTCCATTTTTGTGCACATTTGAAAATTTCCGTAAGTTGGTTTTAAAACATAGCATTCTACACAATTAAATTCAGGTTTATATGTTTTTTATTGTGGTATTAAAATATAGCACAAAACTTGCCTTTTAAGCATGTGTAAGTGTACAGTGCAGCAGCGTGAAGTCCATTCACAGTGCTGTGCGGCCACCACCACCTTTTCATCCCCCTAAACAGAAACTCCATACCCATTAAGCACTAACTCCACACCCGCTCCGGCCCCCAGCCCCTGGCACGTACCAGTCCACTTTCTGTCTCTGAATCTGACGGCTCTAGGTGCCTCGTTTACGGAATCCTGCAGGGTGTGCCCTGTTGTGACTGGCTTATTTCACTCAGCATAATGTCCTCAAGGGCCATCCACGCTGTAGCCTGTGTCAGAATTTCATTCCTTTTCATAGCTGAATAAGATTCTGTTGTGTGCTTGTAACACATTTGTTTATTCATTCATCTGCTGGAGCATACTTGACTCGTTTCCACCTTTTGGCCACTGTGAAAGGTGCTTCCATGAATATTCATAGAAAAGCATCCATTTGGGTCCCTGTTTCACGTCTTTGGGGTTTATGCTTCTCTGGTGATTCTACGTTTAACCTTCTGAGGAGCTGTCATACTGTTTTCCACAGTGGCTGCACCACTTCACACCCCCAGCGGCAATGCACAGGGATTCTGATGTCCCCACATCCTTGCCAATACTTGCTATTTTCTGTTTGTTTTGTTTTAAATAGCCATGCTAGTATGTGTGAAGTAGCATCTCATTGGGTCTTGATTTGTATTTCCCTAATGACTAAAAGCTTGGCACATCTTTCAAGGGCTTACTGGCCATCTGTGTATCTTCTCCAGAGAAATGTCTATTCAAGTCCTTTTCCCATTTTTGAGTTGTGCTGTCTTTTTTTTGGACAGGGTCTTGCTCTCTCAGGCTGGAATGCAGTGGCACATCCACGGCTCACCGCAGGCTCAGCCTCCCAGGTAGCTGGGACTACAGGTGCGCACCATCATGCCTGGCTTTTAACATTTTTTTTCTTTTCTGTTGTGTTTTTTTTTTGAGACCGAGTCTCACTCTGTCACCCAGGCTGGAGTGCAACGGCGTGATCTCGGCTCACTGCAACCTCCGCCTCCCTGCAACCTCTGCCTCCCGGGGTTCAAGCAATTTTCCTGCCTCAGCCTCCTGAATAGCTGGGATTACAGGCGCCCACCACCACACCCGGCTAATTTTTGTTTTTTTAGTAGAGACGGGGTTTCACCATGTTGGCCAGGCTGGTCTCAAACTCCTGACCTCAGGTGATCCACCCACCTCGGCCTCCCAAAGTGCTGGGATTATAGGCAGGAGCCATGGTTCCCAGTCAGTGTAGTCTTTTTGTTGCTGAGTTGTAGTAACTTTATACTTAATTCAAGTCCAGGAGGACATAAGCGCCATGCTGCCACGGATTTAACTTCTGAATCATCTGGAGTGGCTGTAACTTTCTACCCATCCACTTTTAAGCAACTTTTGAACCAAGCAAGCTGCCATTTCCAACTACTGTGTACACTCAGAATCTACACCTGCATATAAATATACTTATTTTCTTCCCAATTTTTTTTTTTGATATGGAGTTTCACTTTTGTCACCCAGACTGGGGTGCAATGACACGATCTCAGCTCACTGCAACCTTTGCCTCCTGGGTTCAAGTGATTCTCCCACCTCAGCCTCCTGAGTAGCTGGGATTACAGGTATGTGCCACCACACCTGGCTAATTTTTGTATTTTTAGTAGAGACGGGGGTCTCACCATATTGGCCAGGCTGGTCTCGAACTCCTGACCTCAGGTGATCCACTCACCTCAGCCTCCCAAAGTGCTGGGATTACAGGCGTGAGCTACGACGCCCAGCTTCTTCCCAAATTTTAAAAGGTTTTAGGATGCAACTTAAAATGACCCCACATTTTGATAATTTCCTATATTCTGACACCTAAAGCCTACATATAAAAAACACTTGCCTATTTGGCAAGACAGAATTCACCTTTTAGGATAATTAAATGAAAGTCAGAGCCTGGGCCGGCTCCGGAGAAGTTAGACCCTCGGAGCTGGTCTCGGACTGCCGGGGCGTCACCCCTTCAGCAACCCCCGCTGACCATGGCAGTATTTCACGGGGTGGAAATTGAGGACTTCCAATATGACAAGGACTCGGAGACGTATTTCTGTCCCTGCCCAAGTGGAGATAACTTCTCCATCACCAAGGAGGAGTTGGAGAATGGGGAAGGCGTGGCAATGTGTCCAGGCTGCTCTCTCATTATAAAAGTGATTTATGACAAAGATCAGTTTGCGTGTGGAGAAACAGTCCCAGTGCCTTCAGCCAACAAAGAATGAGTTAAATGCTGAGGAAGCCTTCAGGAATCCGAATCCTGAACAGCTGGAAATGAGCCCAGATAGAAATTTCAAATGCAAAGCTCCTGGCTTCATGAAGACAACCATTTGTGATTTGCTGTTCTGTAGGTGTGTTGTGGATTCTTTCCATCAACTGCTGACTTCATCTTCAGGAAGCAAGTCCATAACATGACGTATCTGGAGTTTGTGCTTACAACCTTAAATTGGAAGCGTTCTTAATTATCCATCTAAATTTAAAAGAAGATGATTAAAAAAAAAAAAAGAAGGAAGGAAGAAAATAATCATCCTCAGACATAAGCAGGCACTCGCAAGATCTTCTAAACTATTTTCACACAGTGATGAGGCTAGTCCCGGCGTCCGCCTTCACTACGAACAGTTGGGCAGAGGCAGGGTTAAGTTGTGATTCCATCTGGACCCTTGCAGGGCCCGCCCACAACCCATCTCCTGGGAGTTGGGGCAGCTGTGAAAGAGAGGAGCAGATCCCTTTAGTCCTCCTCAACTGAGCCCAGGCCAAAGACATGGTACTGATGTCATCGCACTCTCAATCTGCATCTATTTGCAACAGAACATATGTGAAATAGTTGAGTTTTAAAGGAATTTTTATAACATCAAAACATATTGAGATGACAACGTACCAAAGTAGATACTCAGATTTGTGAATATGAGAAGAATAACAATAAGACAGGCATGGTGGTGAGGGGTGCCTACAGTCCTAGCTACTCGGGAGGCTGAGGCAGGAGGAGCACCGGAGCCCGAGAGGACAAGGCTGCAATACGCTGTGGTTGCACCGCACTCCAGCCTGGGTGACAGAATGAGAGCCCCTCGCTGGAAAAAAAAAAAAGAGAAAGAAAAAGAAAAAGAATAATACCAACAATAAAAAAAAAATGTCTTAGTAAGAAAAAAGAAATAGCTCTAACTATATGTCAGGGAAATATACCAGGGAGTTATTAAGAGGAAGAAAGAGGCCAGGCACAGTGGCTCTTGCCTGTAATCCCAGCACTTTGGAAGGCCGAGGCGGGCGGATCACCTGAGGTCAGGAGTTCGAGACCAGCCTCACCAACATGGAGAAACCCTGTCTCTAATAAAAATACAAAATTAGCTGGGTGGTGGCGCATGCCTATAATCCCAGCTACTCGGGAGGCTGAGGCAGGAGCATTGCTTGAACCCAGGAGGCAGATGCTGTAGTGAGCCAAGATCATGCCATTGCACGGCAGCCTGGGCAACAAGAGTGAAACTCCATCTCAAAAAAAAAAAAATTACAAGCTACTTAGAACTGAGAAACAATGAAAGCATTGTGTCCTAAACCTGTGAAATGTTTCAAAAGCACACCAGGACAAATTTACTATAATGCATTGATTAGAAAACAACATAGACAAAATAAACTTTCAACCCAAGATGCCAGAAAAAAATAAAACTTCAAGAAGGAAATAATAGAAATAAGGTTTTTGGATAATAAAGATAAAAGCAAATTATGATGGAAAAAGCACTACCACTGACCCCACACAAAAAATCAACAAAGTGAATGACTGAGCCCCAGAAAGACTCCAGCACGGCCCAGGCCAGAGGGGTACAGCAGACCAACGAGCTCAGGTGGCCAGAGGTAAGGAGGCATAAACTCATTAGGACAAAGAGAATGGCTTTTCTTTTTCAAGATGCTTTATTTTTAAAACAGGTCACAACACAGCGTCCGGCTCATTCTGCCACGAACAAGCTACAAATGCTTGCTCTGCAGCCGAGAGGCCCTCCAGTGGCCATGTTCAAAAACAGAATGAAAATTCGTATGTAGGCCAGGCGAGGTGGCTCACGTTGGTAATCCCAGCACTGTGGGAGGCCGAGGCGGGCGGATCACCTGAGGTCAGGAGTTCGAGACCAGCCTGGCCAATATGGCAAAACCCCATCTCTACTAAAAATACAAAAATTAGCTGGGCGTGGTGGCGTGACTAAACAGCATGGGAAGCCATGGTCACAGCCTGCTGGGAATGGATCCAAGAGAGGATGAAGTGGCTCGGGAGGTACAGACAAGCGCCAGGCAGCCAAGGAGAGCAGAGAAATGGGCGGTTGCCAGTACAGGACACGAGGTCCAGGGAGTTCTCACAGAAGGATCATGGGAGAAGTCACAGTGTGTCCGCAGGAAAGGAGGAGAGAAGGGACAGGCCAGTCCGAGTCTGTAGCAGGGCCTGACACCAGACAGCACGTGAGGGACAGCGACACGGGGCCTGATGCAGATGGCAGGGAGACGCGAAGTGGGACTCAGCCACCTGCTGGTGTGAAGAAGGGAGGGACAGACACCACAAGGGAGGCCCCAGGTGTGGCTGGCACCTTCAGGGCCCCCAGTGTGCAGGGGCATCTCACAACTAAACACAACCAGCGCCCCAGATGCCATCCCGACTGGGGAAAAAGTTGTAGTGAGCACTATTGAGACAGCAGGCAAAATGTGAATAACAGTCTTGCACCAATGTTAAATGTCCTGATTTTCATCGTTGTGGATATTAAAAAGTCAACATGAGGGCCGGGCACGGTGGCTCAAGCCTGTAATCCCAGCACCTTGGGAGGCTGAGGCGGGCGGATCACCTGAGGTCAGGAGGTTGAGACCAGCCTGGCCAACATGGCGAAACACTGTCTCCACTAAATATACAAAAATTAGCCGGGCGTGGTGGCACGCATTTGTAATCCCAGCTACTCGGGAGGCTGAGGCAGGAGAATCGCTTGAACCCAGGAGGCAGAGGTTGCAGTGAGCCGGGATCACACCATTGCACTCCAGACTGGGTGACAAGAGCGAGACTCTGTCTCAAACAAAACAAGTAAACACTGGGCCAGGTGTGGTGGCTCATGCCTGTAATCCCAGCACTTTGGGAGGCTGAGACAGGCGGATCACAAGGTCAGGAGTTCGAGATCAGCCTGGCCAACATGGTGAAACCCTGTCTCTATTAAATACAAAAATTAGCTGGGCGTGGTGGCTCAATGGTAATCCCAGCACTTTGGGAGGCTGAGGTAGGCGGGATTACTTGAGGTCAAGAGTTTGAGACCAGCCTGGCCAACAGGGTGAAACCCGGTCTCTACTAAAAATACAAAAATTAGCCCGGCGTGGTGGGCCCTGCCTGTAGTCCTAGCTACTCGAGAGGCTGAGGCAGAATTGCTTGAACCTGGGTGGCAGAGGTTGCAGTGGGCTGAGATGGCACCACTACACTTCAGCCTGGGCAACAGAGCAAGACTCCATCTCAAAAAAAAACACACAGAAGTATTTAAGTATAAAGAAGCATGGTGTCTGCAGCTTACTATCAAATGGATCCCAAAGATACCTGGAGAGAAACTGGGACTAGCAGGGAGAATGGAGCAAACCCGGACAGGCCTACAAAGAGCTCTTTGTACTGTTCTTGCAATTTTTCTGTAAGTTTGAAATTACACCAAAATCTAAAATTACCAAAAGTAAATAGAGCCATCTAAACCCAGAATATGGGGCATTCTCTAGACAACCGGCCTGATCTCTTCAAAGCCTCAATGCCATAGTTAATAACTGTGGGTGGGATTCTTGTAGCTCAAAGAGCTTGAAGACTGTCATCAAATGCAGTGTATAATCCATGGCTGGGTGCTGGACTGTGGGAAAAAAACAGCTATGAAAGTCATTTTTAGAACATTTTGGCTGGGTGTGGTGGCTCATGCCTGTAATCCCAGCACTTTGGGAGGCCAGCCTGGGCAACATAGCAAGACCCTATTGCTACAAAAATTTAAAAATTGGTCAGGCATGGTGGCTCATGCTTGTAATCCCAGCACTTTGGGAGGCTGAGGCAGGAGGATCACTTGAGCCCCGAAGTATGAGACCATCCTATGAAACATGGCAAAACCCCATCCCTACAAAAATAAAATTAGCTGGGCATGATGGCACACACCTGTAGTCCTAGCTACTTAGGAGGCTGAGGCAGGAGGATTGCTTGAGCCCAGGAGGCAGAGGCTGCAGTGAGCCATAATCATGCTACTGCACTCCAGCCTGGGAGACAGCGAGACCCTGTCTCAAAAAAAAAAAACCAGAATAAAATAAACATTAAAATAAAAAAATTAGGCAGGTATGGTGGCAATAAAAGAACATTTTGGGCAAATCTGAATAGTCTGTGCATTATAGGATATGAAAAAGACTTGTCATCGTCTTGGTGAGGCATGATCATGGCACTGGGATTCTGTGGAAGGCCTGTCTTTTGGAGATTTATGTAGAAATATTTAGAGATGAAGGTTCTTGTCTATAATTGTCTTTGAAATTGTGCGTGTGTACAAAGTAAATACAGTAAATGTTCATTGCTGAGATTGAAGCATAGGTGTACAGGTGTTCACTGTAATTCCTATGTTCACTAGAAAACGAACAGGAAGTGAATCACTGATGGTTGACGCCGCCCTGCCCTCACCCCATACTTGTCTATCACCTGCCTCCCGATGTCCCCACCTGACACCCCCAGAATACCGAGATCCTGCTTCTCTGAGTCTTCCCTCTCAGTAAACAACCCCATCCACCCAGCCACCGAGGCCAAACCCTGAGGCCTTTTTCCCATTACACCTCCCAACTGGTACTGCCACAAACACAAGAAGCCTCGTGCCTTTCCTCCTGCCCAGCGCCACCCCCGGCAGCCATCGCCCGGCCAGCCACATCTCCCAGCTACTGCAGACTCCTGGTTTCCACTCTCACCCCAGCCCAACTCCTACTCCCTAGTGTCCGGTGTCCCCCAGCAGCGGGGTGATATGGGTCAGGTCATATCACTCACTGCCCAAAGACTGCCAAGGCCCCCAACCCTCAGGACTAGCGGTCCACCAGGCCCCAGCCTGCCCCGGGGCCCTGCCCAGCAATGCTGGCTGGCAGGCAGGCACTCCTCAGACCCTGCAGCCCCCAGGTCCTGGCTGCCAGCTCCCTGTCATCATTGGGCCTTGGTTGGGTGCCTCCCTCGACCACCCAATACCACCCAATCCAAAGCAGCCACCCCAGTCAGGCCGGCTCACAGCAGCATCCTCCACCCGCAAGGCCCTGCTCCCGCTGTCTTCACGTTTACTCTTCCCCCGCCTCCCTCCGTGCCAGACATGCCTCTGTCTTGCCCAGGGTACCCCAGCACCTTCAGTAGTGCCTGGTCACACTGGAAAAGACCTGCTGAGTGAAATGTGTACCAAAATAATGTAGAGAAATCACTTAAAACTCTCGTGTATAGCGTCTTTAAGGACAAAAATATGCATGCAAGTAAAAGGGGGAAGTCACTAAAGAAACAATTAAGAACCCATGTGTTCCGGCTTTTTATGTTCTAATTCCCCGAAAAAATTGTGAACTGACTTGACCTCAGCCTATTTCTTGGTGGGTCTAATAATGTGACCCAGAAGTAATCAGATCCAATGTCATTACATTTCAGAAATATTCAGCAAACATAATGTATGTAAAGTATCATACCCATAAACATTTGGTCTCCTTAATCTTTGACTATACATACAATTAACATTTTTTAATTTCAAAAACTATAAATGCCTTCGTCTTATTTGAGTAAATCAGATCAATAATGATTTACTAATAGATACACAGAGCCAAAACATTAAAGCATTTTTTAAAACACAAAAGCTTTATTTTATCAAAACAAATCCACAGTCTACCTCTAACAATACTTCAAGAGTAACTGCATTGTAAATAACCATAAATGATCCGATCAGAATACATTTAACATAGTATTGCTATAGAATGCAATTAAATGTATAATGTAAATAAAGAACTTAAATTATGCAACTCGCAAGATGTAAATGTCACGTGGACATAGAAAAGGGACAGAGACAAGACAAACTATTGCCTGGCGCTGAAGAGAAGAGCCCTCACTCAACACAGCCCAGCTGCGCGGGACCTCTCTCTAGCCCCAACCATGACATAGACACAGGAGCCCTTCTTTTGAGATGGAGTCTCGCTCTGTCATACAGGCTGGAGTGCAGTGGCGCTATCTTGGCTCACTGCAACCTCCGCCTCCCAGGTTCAACAGTTCTCCTGCCTCAGCTTCCTGAGTAGCTGGGACTACAGGCGCCACCACGCCTGGCTAATTTTTGTATTTTTAGTAGAGACGGGGTCTCATCATGTTGGCCAAGCTGGTCTCGAACTCCTGGCCTCAAATGATCCACCCGCCTCGGCCTCCCAGAGTGCTGGGATCACAGGCATGAGTCACTGCGCCAGGCCTGGGAGCCCTTCTTGAAAGAGGTCCTTGTTTGTTGCAGCAACCTTAGCTTGTTCTCTAGTCAGACTCCTGCCTGGGTCAACAGTAGCAACTGCCCCACAGCTTGGACCAGGTACAAAGTCAGGACCCTGTGGATCTATTTCACTAAGGTCTGCTCACTCCTAGAGGGCCAAAGAGCCACTGACCCTGGCCACTGCAACGCTGAGGCTGGGACATGGAACTCAGGTCCCCCAAAGGCAGGGCCCAGAACCAGCCCTGTGACTGAAACCTTCTTCCTTTTGGGCCACTGAGGGGCTGACTGAACTCCCGCATTCAAACCACACGTCTGGTTCCAGCCAACCACGATGGCTTGCTGCAGGCCACTGCCACGACCACACAGACAGGATCACGGCAGGGTGGCTGTCCTGAGGGACTGGATATGCTGGCGCTAACAGGCCGGCTCCTCCCTAGTCACCCAGTCCACAGAAGTATAGTCACGCAGTCCACAGAAGTATAGTCACCCGGTCCACAGAAGTATAGTCACCCAGTCCACAGAAGTATAGTGACCCGGTCCACAGAAGTATATTCACCTGGTCCACAGAAGTTTAGTCACCTGGTCCGCAGAAGTATATTCACCCATTCCACAGAAGCACAGTCACCCGGTCTGCAGAAGCATAGTTACCCGGTTGGCAGAAGTATATTCACCGAGTCCACAAAAGTATAGTCACCCAGTCCACAAAAGTATATTCACCCAGTCCACAGAAGTACAGTCACCCAGTCCGCGGAAGTACATTCACCCGGTCCGCGGAAGTATATTCACCCGGTCCGCAGAAGTATAGTCACCCGGTCCGCAGAAGCATAGTCACCCGGTCCACAGAAGCATAGTCACCAGTCCACAGAAGTATAGTCACCCGGTCCACAGAAGTACAGTCACCTGGTCCACAGAAGCATAGTCACCAGTCCACAGAAGCATAGTCACCAGTCCGCAGAAGCATAGTCACCCGGTCCGCAGAAGTATAGTCACTCGGTCCGCAGAAGTATAGTCACCCGGTCCGCAGTAGTATAGTCACCCGGTCCGCAGAAGCATAGTCACCCGGTCCGCAGAAGCATAGTCACCCGGTCCGCAGAAGCATAGTCACCCGGTCCGCAGAAGCATAGTCACCCGGTCCGCAGAAGCATAGTCACCCGGTCCGCAGAAGCATAGTCACCCGGTCCGCAGAAGCATAGTCACCCGGTCCGCAGAAGCATAGTCACCCGGTCCGCAGAAGCATAGTCACCCGGTCCGCAGAAGCATAGTCACCCGGTCCGCAGAAGCATAGTCACCCGGTCCGCAGAAGCATAGTCACCCGGTCCGCAGAAGCATAGTCACCCGGTCCGCAGAAGCATAGTCACCCGGTCCGCAGAAGTATAGTCACCCGGTCCGCAGAAGTATAGTCACCCGGTCCGCAGAAGTATAGTCACCCGGTCCGCAGAAGTATAGTCACCCGGTCCGCAGAAGCATAGTCACCCGGTCCGCAGAAGCATAGTCACCCGGTCCACAGAAGTATAGTCACCCGGTCCACAGAAGTATATTCACCCAGTTCACCCAGTCCACAGAAGTATAGTCACCCAGTCCACAGAAGTATAGTCACCCAGTCCACAGAAGTATAGTCACCCGGTCCACAGAAGTATAGTCACCCAGTCCACAGAAGTATAGTCACCCGGTCCACAGAAGTATATTTACCCAGTCCACAGAAGTATATTTTTTATTAACCTGCTGGGCATATTTGAAGTCCAGATCAGACTATTTGACACTTATCTGCATTTTTGTTTCTCTTTCTTTTTTGGGGTGGGTGGGGGTGGGGCAGGGTCTTGCCCTGTTGCCCAGGCTGGAGTGCAGGGGTATGATCTCAGCTCACTGCAGCCTCGACCTCCCTGGCTCAACTGAGCCTCCCTCCCAGCCCCCGCCCCAAGTAGCTGGGACTACAGGCATAAGCCACCACACCAGGCTAATCTTTGTATTCTTTTAGTAGAGATGGGGTCTTGCCATGTTGCCCACGCTGGTCTCAAACTCCTGGGCTCAAGAGATCCTCCCACTTCAGCCTCCCAAAGTGCTGGGATTACAGACGTGAATCACTGTGCCTGGCCGGTTTTTGTTTCTCCATTCTTGCTTTTATCCCTTTCACAAGTTTTTCTGAGGGCAAAAGTCATGTCCTACACACCCATCAGCCCCAGTGCAATATACCGTACAGAGCAGGTACCCAATTTGCTATCCGACAATTGCCTCTTCACAGTCATTTACACACTGATGTAACACATGTAGGCTGTGACTATTACTTTAATAAATGACAAGTTATATCATTAATGAGCAGAGCTTTGTTCATACCGGACTTAGTATTTGATGTTAGATTCCAGGAAACAAAGGATAGTTTGAGTTATCCTTAGGAAAAAAGAGGGACATTGATAAGTAAAATTTGTAAAATTCTGAAAATCTACCTGGCCTACCACTAACCTTTTTAAGAGAATCTCCATGTCTTTCCTGGATGTATTTCAGGAATGCTGTGGTCCACTGCAGAGTTGTAGCCTTGTCAGTCTCGGCATTGCAGAACGGCACTAAGAGATTCAACTCATCACAGCAAATGCGGATTCTGCGCCTACAGTCAAAACCCAAAGTCATCACCAAGAGAGGCCAGAGCAAAACAAACATGTAAAAGGAAGTGTCTCACTGTAGTACTTGAGGGAACCAGAGCTCGTGAAGCCTGGCCACTGAGTGCCACGGAAGCGCCTGTCACCACAGGAAGCCCCACGGCTTTGCCATGGCCTTGTCTACAGAGGCAGCTACTGCCTTCGGGAGGCCAGAGCATCCTTGGGTGCCCTTGGTGGCCCCATGACCCACACACTCCCTGGAGCTTTCCCTATTTACTTCTCACGGGCCAGGTTCAAGTCTCTAGATTAGGGATGGCTCCAAAGCCCCTGAAACTGGAAGCAACATTTTGTGTCTGACACCTTCTTCCATTTGGACCACTGAGGGGTCCAAATTGGGCAGATAACTCTTTCATTCAAGACTTAAATTCTTGCCCTTCATGGGTTAAATACCCTACCAGGAACTCATGCACAGCTTTCTCCAAGGGGCCCTGATTCAGAAAGGATCACGGCTCAACACTGTTAATATTCTGAAACTTGGTCTTTGTAGAGATAAACAATTGGAGTCTTGTTATTAGACTATTTTTTAAACTTTTACATATTACATTCAGTAAGTACATGCAAAGTCCTAAACAAGCAGATACTGAGCAACTTATTCAATATGGCCCTTGTTACTCATCTTCACACCCGTGTATTTAGAACTTTAATTAGAGACTTTGCCCGTAAAACAGCAGCTGGCATTTACTAGGTGCTTTTGGACTTCTAGGCATTGAGCCAAACACTCTTTACGCATCAGCTCATTGAACTCTAACCACAAGTCTAGGCAGTAGAGCTAGAAGTCAAACTTTCAAACTGTCAACATACGGTGTAAGGCTTTCCACATAGCAGGTACTCAATAAATGTCTATTAAATAAATGTCAGAGCAAGCAAAATGCCCTTCATAATTCACAGTAAGTTGAGGAAGGCCCTCAGTTAGTCTATGTGTATAAAAGTATCATAAAAAAGATATTAGCTAGCTTTTTTATTCTTTCTTTGGGGGATGGGTCTCACTTTGTGGCCCAGGCTGGAGTGCAGTGGCGTGATCACAGCTGACTACAGTGCTGACCTCCCAGGCTCAAGTGATCCTCCCACACCTCAGCCTCCCAAGTAGCTGGGGCGACAGGTGTGCACCACCACCACTACTAGTATTGTTGTTTTTTCTTTAGAGACGGGGACTTGCTATGTTGCCCAGGCTGGTTTCAAACTCCCGGGCTCAAGCAATCCTCCCACCTCAGCCTACAGCCATGAGCCACTGCACCCTGCCCTAGCTAGTTTGAATAGATCCCTTTAAAAGAAATTGCCATGCCAGGCGCGGTGGCTCACGCCTGTAATCCCAGTACTTTGGGAGGCCGAGGCGAGCGGATCACCTGAGGTGAGAAGTTCGAGACCAGCCTGACCAACATGGAGAAACCCCTTCCCTACTAAAAATACAAAATTAGCTGGGCGTGGTGACGCATGCCTGTAATCCTAGCTACTCAGGAGGCTGAGGCAGGAGAATCGCTTGAACCTGGGAGGCGGAGGTTGTGGTGAGCCGAGATCGTGCCATTGCACTCCAGCCTGGGCAACAAGAGTAAATCTCCATCTCACCAAAAAAAAATAAATAAATAAAATAAATAAAATTGCCTTAGCTCAACATTCAACCTTGGAGCTTCAAACCTGAGTATTTGTCTCATTCGCTGTTATTTATTTCCCGAACTTAAAGCAGAAACTGGTACACAGTACCAGTACTCGATACATTATGTAGTTAATTAATTATAAATTAGGGAAATATTGTATGAAAACCCAATTATAGGCCGGGTGTGGTGGCTCACGCCTGTAATCCCAGCACTTTAGGAGGCCTAGGCGAGCGAATCACAAGGTCAGGAGTTCGAGACCAACCTGGCCAATATGGTGAAACCCCATCTCTACTAAAAAGTACAAGAATTAGCTGGGTGTAGTGGCGGGTGCCTGTAATCCCAGCTACTGGGGAGGCTGAGGCAGGAGAATCACTTGAACCTGGGAGGTGGAGGTTGCAGTGAGCTGAGATCATGCCACTGCACTATTCTAGCCTGGGTGACAGAGCGAGACTCCATCTCAAAAAAAAAAAAAAGAAAAAGAAAAGAAAACCCAATTATAATAGAAAAAAATCAGCCACCTCTTAATTCTACAAAGAAGGATACCACAAATAAAATCTACAGACAAAACCACTTAAATAACAATTTTAACCTCCTTCCCAGCAATCTTAAAAGAACCAGGCAATAGCCAGGCGCAGTGGCTCACGCCTGTAATCCCAGCACTTTGGGAGGCGGGTGGATCAGGTGGTCAGGAGATCGAGACCATCCTGGCTAACATGGTGAAACCTCGTCTCTACTAAAAAATACAAAAAAATTAGCCGGGTATGGTGGCGGGCGCCTGTAGTCCCAGCTACTTGGGAGGCTGAGGCAGGAGAATGGCGTGAACCCGGGAGGCGGAGCTTCCAGTGAGCAGAGATCGCGCCACTGCACTCCAGCCTGGCGACACAGCAAGACTCTGTCTCAAAAAAAAAAAAAAAAAAAAAAAAAAGAACCAGGCAAAACTTGCTGAACTCTGTTGGCTGGTAAGCAGCAGTTACCATAACAGCCTGACCTGACCACTCTCCTCAGAAAGGCCTGCAGTCAGGGCTGGCCCTTAGTGGAGTCTGCGAACCTAGATTCGGGGAGTTAAGAGTGCCCCCAGAACCTACACTGTGCAAACAATATGGTTGACACTGAACACCTGCTTTCCTTCTGGGAGACTGGACTGTGGCTGCATGCATGGGGGGAGTGCCCACGTGACGCGCCCCTGGTCTCTAGCGAGCTCTCCTGGTTGGCAACACCTCAACCACGTTTTCAGACCACATGGCTGGGGGCATGAGGGGCATCCTGCCTGACTCCACAGGGCGCGCTCTTAGAAGCTTGCACCTCAGCTCCTGCCTTCTCCCCATGCACCTTTGCTGATCGCACCTGGCATCCTTTCTCCATGGTAAGTCACAGCCTGAGAGTGACTGCATGCGGAGTCCCGGCAGTCCTTCTGGTGGGCCAGCGAGCCTGGGCACAGTCTGGGGGATCCTTGATCCATCTGGGAAAGTTAACAATGCTCCTACCTCCTTTATTCCCTCTGAACGCAGAAATGGCTAAGGCTCATTTTATCTGATAACCATGTATGACTAAGGTAATCATATATGAGTCAGCCTGACAAGCAGTTGCACGTATTACCTTCTATCTCTTTCCATTCGGTTATGCCTCTCCCTACGCTGAGACCTTCCTCCCTGGGGCCCACTCTGGGCCTGCTCCCCCAGGTTTGCCTGTGAGGACTCCGAGGACTGCCAAGCGCCTTGTGTGGCGGTGGCACCTTCGCCCACATTCTGAATCTCTCCAAGGGCTCTTCGCTCTACATTTGTGTCCAACTGACGCATTCTATTCCGATTCCTCTTCAGTGCTTGTTTGCATAGCGCTTCTTCTTTGCGAAAGAAGAAAAAAGCGGTTTTTAATTTTTTATTCTTATCTCAATTAATGCTGAATACAGTTTTGGCCTTTTCAATCTAAGATATAAACATTATTGGGTAAGCAGCACAGAGAACTGAACCACAAAGAGATACACTAATGCAGTTATTCAGCATCAGCAGGGAACATGAAGCCCAAGCCTATTTTGTACAACGAAACTGAACAAGAATCAATCATCACATTAAATACGTCTTCCAAGTGCTATGCAACCAATATGACCTCATCCAAAGTCCCTCTTTTTAATCAACAGGTGTTATCTATGAATACAGAAAACAAGAAGTTGTTTACTTTTTCTAAAGGTCAGAATGGAAAAAAAACCAAAAAACAAACCACCTGGACATATTTCCTCCCAAAAATATTTTCTTTACATACAATTATTCTAAGAACAAGAAAAAAAAAATTATTCTAATATGACAGTATTTTTACTGAAATGCTCAGAACAAAACTGCAGCAGCATAAATGTGCGCCCTTGCCTCAGAAGTGGCTCTCCTCCCCAAAGCAGTAAGAAGTAGCGTCCAAGCTCTTCTGCTGCATAACAGGCTATGCCACATGTGCATATGTGGAACTGCATCCAACAAAGAACCACAGGCATGTGACTGGCAGGCGTGCCCACGTGCACGCGTATGCCACACAAAGCACTCATTTCAGAAGGATGATGAAGTTTTCAGCAGGAGAGAGAGGAATTCGGTCGTTTTGGTGATATTTTGTTCCTTAACCTGAGTAGTCAGCACAGAGGCTACTTTAATACTCATCTTTGTATCTTACAAATGTGAACATATACTTTGGCATAAAATTTTATAGGGAGGAAAAGGAGTGACTGACACGGGAGAAGGCGGTAGCTCTTCATCCCCATCCTGTCTTCACCAGCTCTTGGAAAGCTGAGTGTAAGGAGTGTTCTTTTTATTGGGTCACTTGACAAATCAGTTTCCCAGGGAGGAAGGGACTATGCAGGTGTTTCCCAGGGAGGAAGGGGCTATGCAGGTTAGCACAGCAGTGCCTTCAGCAGTGACTTTATTTCCAAACTTTCCGAATCACCTTACAGCCTCTCCCTGGCAGCCCAGGGTCCTCCTATTAGCAGCCACCTATCCAAAGGCTTTCGCAAATGTTAGATGACTGCCTCACTCATGGAGTATAAAATAAGGAAAATAAAAAACTATAAAGTACTTTCAGTAACTTGAAAATAACTGAAAATTTATGTAAGTCCATCACTTTACTGTTAAGAAAAAGCCCTCAAACTCAACGTTCTCACACCAAGATTAATTATGTTTGAGAATCAGAATAATGTTTAAAGTGAGAAGACGGGGAAGCAGGTGGACGGATCCCTGAGATACACAGACACCTCCAAGACTGTTTCACACGTGTACAAACCATCTGTCTCCCCTGCCCCCCAAGGCCAAAATGCCATCAGCCATAGGGCTCAGTCAGAAGAAAGCTCCCACTACCTGCTGCTTCATCGCTTACCTCCCACTTTAATCCAAACTTGCTCAGGCAAAACTTTGTTTCTACTACCTAACGTCTGTTTAGTGGATTCAATTTCTTGCTGATAACAGAAAGAAAATGCTCTAGGCAATCCAATATCCTGGTGCTTGGCAGCTTCAAGTATAGAACACGAGTTACTAGAACTCTGGAAAAAAATGAAGCAACAGGAATTTTATCAATATGTGGCTTAATCTCCTCTTTACTGCACAAATGAAATGCACTTAACAAACATCAAAGCTACTAATATGTAATTTGAAGAACTTTAGTTGCACTTAAGATTTTAAAATATTCCCATACCACATAAACACTCAACTTTCACAGGTTTTTTTTTTTTTTTTTTTTTTGAGACAGGCTCTCAACTCTGTCGCCCAGACTGGAGTGCAGTGTCAGCCCACCACAACCTCCGCCTCCCAGGCTCAAGCGATTCTCCTGCCTCAGCCTCCTGAGTAGCTGGGATTACAGGTGTCCACCACCACCACCTGGTTAATTTTCGTACGGGGTTTCACCATGTTGGCCAGGCTAGTCTTGAACTCCTGAACTCAAATGACCCACCCACCTCGGCCTCCCAAAGTGCTGGGATTACAGGTGTCAGCCTCGGCGCCCGGCTTAAAAGGTTATTAAGCTCACTGAAGGGAAAAAAAAGTACTTGGGACCTAACCAAAATAAGTTAAAATTTCCCCATTTAATACAAAAGAGCAAAGCTTCACAAATCATGTTCCCTACCTGTGTCTGTGAAAGATTAGAATTTCCACTAGTAGAGCAAGCATTTGTAGTAAACAGTGGGTATGTAAATTGCAAAGCAGTAGTTGTAGCAGCAGTTTTATTTTTCACTAATGTTGTACATTTGTTTTGTTGCTGATGAAGAGGAACATTCACTAATTCAGATGGATGTCGAATGAGAGTTACCAAACTGCCAAGACAAAAGAAAGCCCAGAAGTGTCAGCAATACGTGGCAAACAAGCATCCACCATCCCACTCTCACGGCTCCGGCCAGTTTTTCCAGACAGCAACTCAACTCTCATCCTGGAAACCTCTACACAACAATTAGCAACTATCGCTGCTGTGGAAGTCCCCCTCTTCCTACGGAGGAAAAGCAAAACTGCGCCACCTCCCTGCTCTCATCACATCCTGACACCAATCTCACTTTTGCCATCCTCCAGTCTGACCACGACGGGCAACTACAGGCTGGGATGAGCAGAAAACTGCGGACTCAGCCCCTTCCACAGTCATCCCTGAGGGTCACCAAGGGGGCGGCTGCAGGCTGCAGCCTCATTTTAGAGCTCAAAGCCTGCAAACCCCCGTCGGGCCTTCCTAGGCTTCCCTGACATCCAAGAGTGCCACCCGGAGCACATGGTTCCCAGGAATTCTGCGCGCTCAGCCCCACTCTCCAGGCGGGGCCACTGAGGGGGGGGTGTTTAGTTCCTGGAAGTACCTGCTCCCCGGGGCCCGCACAGCGCACACAGCCTTTCGGGGCGGCCCCAGACCCGGTGAGGTCCGCGCCCTGTGCCGCCGGGAGGGCAGGCTGGGGACGTGCACAGCGAGGGCCCCCTTTGCCTCCGCCCCGGCCCCGGCCTCCACCCGGGCCCCGCCAGCCCCCGGCCGCCGGGCACGCACTTGTTGAGCGCCACGCCCGGCTCGGGGGGCTCGGGGCCGCGCGGCGCGGGCGGCGGCTCGGCGGGGATGCTGTTGAAGCGGTCCTCCAGGCGGACGCGCACGGCCGGCTTGGCCCGGGCCTCGGGCGCGCCCTCGGGTCCAGCCGCAGCCGCGCCCGCGCCCGTGCCCTCCTTGGCGGCGCCGTCGGCCCGGGCCCTCGCTCCGTCCCCGCCGCCCGACGTCTTCTCCGCCGCGCCCGCCTCGCTTAGCAGCATCATGCGCAGCTCCTGGAAGTCGATGTGGCCCAGGCAGGGCGCGTCGGCCGCCAGCGCGGACGGGCACAGCACGGGGTACACGGGCGCCGCGCCCCCCAGACCGCCCGTCGCGAAGCCGCCCGCGCCTGCGCCCGGGCCCGCCGCCGCCAGCAGCGCCGAGTTGAGGCGCGTCTCGAGCTCGCCGTCAGCCGCCGCCTCCATGTGCGAGTAGAGGATGTGCTGCAGCTGCGTGTACTCCACCTCCGTCATCTCCACCAGGCTCAGGTCGGTGGTCGTGAAGCTCAGCCCCGGCTCGCCCAGCGCCGCGTCCCCGCCGCCCGCGCCCTCGACGCCCGCCTCGCCGCCTGCCGCGCCTGCCTCCGGCGGCGGCTCCCGCGGTCCGGGGCCCGACATGGCGGCGCGGCGCGGCCCAACGGCGGCGAGGGCGACGCGGGCGGCGGGAGGCGGAGGCGGGAGGCGGGAGGCGGGAGGCGGGAGGCAACCCCTGGCCCGAGCACTACTCTGCGCCGGCCACAGCTGGCGCGCCGTTGGGGGAGGGAAAACCGCTGAGTGCCGCGCACAGCGCCTGCGCCGCCCCGCCCCGCAACGGCGACCCCACCCCTTCGCCAGCCCCGCCCCCTCCGTTACCCGCCGCCGCCGGCCCCGCCCCCGCCCCCGCCCCCGCCCAACCGTCCGCACGTCCGGCCCCGCCCCACGTCGGCGGAAGCTTGCGCGGAGGGCCCGCCCCCACGGCCCAGCCACGCCCTCACTGCTAGGCCACGCCCCCAGCTCCAGGCCACGCCCGGTTCCCAGCCACGCCCCTGCTGCCCGGCCACGCCCCGCTGAGGCCCGGCGAGGGCGGCTGCGCTGGAATCAGCGTGATACCTACGCGGTGACACCCTGGGAAGAAGCCACGTCCGTGCGTGCACGTGCGCCCCATTACAGCCGCAGGAATGAAGACGTTGTCAAAACAGCTACCTGGACCCACAGTGCCCAGGCCATCCGCTTCATCCGCGTAAAATGCACAGCGCATGGCCGGGTGCGGTGGCTCATGCCTGTAATCCCAGTACTTTGGGAGGCCGAGGCGGGTGGATCACCTGAGGTCAGGAGTTTGAGACCAGCCTGGCCAACATGGTGAAACCCCGTCTCTACTAAAAATACAAAAATTAGCTGGGCGTGGTGGTGCGCGCCTGTAATCCCAGCTACTCAAGAGGCTGAGGCAGGAGAATCGCTTGGACCCGGGAGGCGGAGGTTGCAGTGAGTCGAGATCGTGCCACTGCACTCCAGCCTGGGCAACAGAGCGAGACTTAATCTCAAAAAAAAAAAAAATGCACAGCGCGACGGTGGTGGTGCATTCCCAGCGCTGGGCCCGCCTCCACCGCCGCATTCACCACCGGTCTCCTGTAGCAGTCAGCACACTGCCCCTCCCCCGCCTGCAGCCACTAATCTTCTGTGTCCAGGAGTTTGCCTAGGCTGGGCCCTCCCTGTTAATGGAACCATGCAATATGTGGTCTTTAAGAGAGTTATTTTTGCAATCTTGAAATAATTCCTGCACTTAACCTCTCACCCACATTCCCATCTCACACAGTGGTTGTCTGTTCTCTGTCTCGGCATTAGGACACTTAAAGGCCTGTGACTTGCACATCGTCTTCTAAGCCGGGTCTGAATCTTTCGCTCATTTCATCACAGTTTAGACACAGACCAATATATTACAATGATTCAACGATGGGCTATGAAAGTTCAGCCATGCAAAGCTAAACTCCCACATGTATACATGAAAATAATATATCAGTTTTGGGCAAAACATTAGGTTTCAGAAAACAATACCAAGGAGGAAAGCATGGATTTAAAACTCTCAGGGACATGGCAACAGAAGTTGTCTGACGTAAAACAGAGAGGGAAGGCTAAGAGAGTGAGCAGAGCATCAGTGAGCTGTGGGGCTGCTTCAAGCAGTGTGATTTGAAGTCCCCTGGGGGTGGAAGGATGGGGAGAAAGACATTTTAAGAAGTAATGATTGCCAGGTGAGGTGGCTCACGCCCGTAATCCCAGCACTTTGGGAGGCCAAGGCGGGCAGATCCCTTGAGGTCAGGAGTTCGAGATCAGCTTGGCCAACATGGTGAAACCCCATCTCTACTAAAAATATAAAAAATTAGCCGGGTGTGGTGGCATGTGCCTGTAATCCCAGCTACTCAGGAGGCTGAGGCAGAAGAATCGCTGGAACCCGGGAGGTGGAGGTTTCAGTGAGTAGAGATTGCGCCACTGCACTCCAGCCTAGGAGAGAGAGCAAGACGCCGTCTCAAAAAACAAAAACAAAACAACAAAAAAAGTAATGATTGAAAAGTTTTTTAAAACTACAAACCTACAGACCCAAGAAGTTTAACGTACCTCAAACACAAGAAACATGAAGGAAACTACACCAAGATGGAAAGCAAATTGCTTTATTTATTTATTTTTTTTGAGATGGAGTCTTGCTCTATCTCCCAGGCTGGAGTGCAATGGCACGATCTCGACTCAGCACAACCTCTGCCTCCTGGATTCAAGTGATTCTCCTGCCTCAGCCTCCTGAGTAGCTGGGATTAAAGGCATGTGCCACCATGCTTGGCCAATTTTTTGTATTTTTAGTAGAGACAGGATTTCGCCATGTTGGTCAGGCTGGTCTCGAACTCCTGACTTCAGGTGATCTGCCCACCTTGGTCTCCCAAATGCTGGGATTACAGGCATAAGCCACCGTGCCTGGCCTCAAATTGCTTTAAATCAGTGAAAAATCTTAAAAGTAGCTATACACACACACACACACACACACACACACACACACACAAGACATTGTGTACAGAGGAACAAAGATAAGAATGATTGCAGGCGGGGCGCGGTGGCTCACGCCTGTAATCCCAGTACTTTGGGAGGCTGAGGCAGGCGGATCACAAGGTCAGGAGATCGAGTCCATCCTGGTAAACATGGTGAAACTCCGTCTCTACTAAAAATAAAAAAAAATAGCTGGGTGTGGTGGCATAGGCCTGTAATCCCAGCTAACTCAGGAGGCTGAGGCATGAGAATCGCTTGAACCTGGGAGGTGGAGGTTGCAGTGAGCTAAGATCATGCCACTGCACTCCAGCCTAGCAACAGAGCGAGAGACTCCTTCTAAAAAAATAAATAAATAAAAAGATTGCAATGATTGCAGACATTTTTTCAGGAATAATGCAAGTCAGAACACAGTGGAATCACACCTTTGAAGTGCTGAGGGAAAGGGAAAAGTTGACTGATAGTGTCAGGCATCTGTATTCACAGGCTCTACATCTGTGGATTCAACCAAGGATCAAAAATACTCAGAAAAAAAATTACTTGTACTGAAATGCACAGACTGCTCTTCCTTGTCATTATTCCTTAAACAATATGGTATAACAAGTATTTATTTAGCATGTACGTTGCATTAGGTATTATAAGTAATCTCGATATGTATATATTTTAGAAACAGGGTCTCGCTCTGTCTCCCAGGCTGGAGTACAGTAATACAGTTATAGCTCACTGCAGCCTCGACCTCCTGAGCTCAACCAATCCTCCTGCATGACTCTGCCGGGTAGCTGGGACCACAGGCACACACCACCATGCCCTGCTAATTTTTATTTTATTTTATTTTTTGTAGAGATGGTATCTTACTATGTTGCCCAGGCTGGTCTTGAACTCCTGGCCTCAAGTGATCCTCCCACCTCAGCCTACCAAATTACAGAGATTACAGGTGTGAGTCATCACGCTCACCCCTACAGATGATTTAAAGTGTATGGAAGAATGTGCATAGGTTATATGGAAACATTATGACATTTTACATAAGGGACTTGAACATTCGTGGATTTTGGTACCCATGGCAGGTACTGGAACCAATCCCCCAGGGATACTGAGGAATAACTGTAGTTCTATACCCAGCAAAGATATTTTTCAAAAACAAAGGCAAAATAAAGCCTTTTTTGAACTTACAAAAGCTAAAATAATCCATCACTAGCAGACTTGCAGTACAAGACATATTCCGGAAGTCCTTCAGACAAAAGGAAGGTGAGACTGGATAGAAGTCAGGGTCTCCACAGAAGAATGAAGAGACTGGACGGGTTAAAGCTATTTATTATGAGCCTTAGCACAACCACTGCAATACAACAACAAAGGGTGATGGCTAATAAGTCGATAAAGGAGAGAAAATGGAATCAGACTCTCAAAGGGGCAGAAAGTGAGATATGATTGTGCCACTGCACACCAGCCTGAATGACAGACCTCACCTCTAAAGTAAATAAATAAATGATACAAAATTTAAAAATGCAAGAGGCAGAAAAAAGAAAAATAGAACAAAGAGCACACGGGACAAATAGAGAATGAATAGCAAGATAGTAGACTTAAATCCAATAAAAAAAAATCATATAAGATGTAAAAGGTTTAAACACGTCAATGAGAAAGCAGAGACCAGAATGGATAAAAAGTCAGACCTTGGAGGCCGGGCACGGTGGGCTCATGCCTGTAATCCCAGCACTCTGGGAGGCCGAGGCAGGCGGATCACAAGGTCAGGAGATCGAGACCATCCTGGCTAACACGGTGAAACCCCGTCTCTACTGAAAAATACAAATTAGCCAAGCGTGGGGGCAGGCACCTGTAGTCCCAGGTACTCAGGAGGCTGAGGCAGGAGAATGGCGTGAACCTGGGAGGCGGGGCTTGCAGTGAGCCGAGATCCCAGCTCTGCACTCCAGCCTGGGCGACAGAGTGAGACTCCATAAATCAGACCTTGGAGTGCCCGTAAGAAAGTCATTCTAAAGAGAAAGGATGGAAAATGCATACCTCCCTAGAGCTGGCGAAAGGCAGCTGGAATAGGCATATAAATACTAAAGTCAATTTCAAGGGGGCGGGTCTGAAAAAAAAAAAAAAAGAAAACAAATACTAAAGTAGATTTCAGAGCCAGAGCCAAGAATTTTGCCAGCGATGCTGATCATTTCATAGTGAAATAGGGGGCAGAACATTTTCCTGATAAAATGCATCTGATTAGAAAGCTTAAAAATACATGGAGCAGGGCCAGGTGCAGTGGCTCACACCTGTAATCCCAGCACTTTGGGAGGCCGAGGTGGGCAGATCACTTGATGTTAGGAGATCGAGACCAGCCTGGCTAACATGGCGAAACCCCATCTCTACTAAAAATACAAAAATTAGCTGGGCATGGTGGTGTGCACCTGTAATCCCACCTACTTGGCAGGCTGAGGCAGGAGAATCACTTGAACGTGGGAGGCAGAGGTTGCAGTGAACTGATATTGTGCCACTGCACTCCAGCCTGGGCAACAGAGCGAAACCCTGTCTCAAAAAATAATAAATAAAAAATAACAAAACAAAACAAAAAAAGCCATGGAGCAGGCCGGGCGCAGTGGCTCACACCTGTAATCCCAGCACTTTGGGAGGCCAAGGCGGGCAGATCACAAGGTCAGGAGTTGGAGACCAGTCTGGCCAACATAAGTGAAACCCTGTCTCTACTAAAAATACAAAAAAATTAGCCGGGCACGGTGGCATGAACCTGTAATCCAGCTACTCGGGAGGCTGAAGCAGGGGAATTGCTTGAACCAGGGAAATGGAGGTTGCAGTGAGCTGAGATTGTGCCACTGCACTCCAGCCTGGGCGACAGAGCAAGACTCCATCTCACACACACACACAAAAATTCTGGGCACGGTGGCTTACACCTGTAATCCCAGCACTTTGGGAGGCTGAGGCAGGTGGATCACCTGAGGTCGGGAGTTCGAGACCAGCCTGACCAACATGGAGAAACCCCGTCTCTACCTAAAAAAAAAAAAAAAAAATTAGCTGGGCATGATGGCACATGCCTGTAATCCTAGCTACTCGGGAGCCTGAGGCAAGAGAATCTCTTGAACCTGGGAGGCAGAGGTTACAGTGAGCAGAGATTGTGCCATTGCACTCCAGCCTGGGTGACAGAGTGAAACTCCGTCTCAAAGAGAGAGAGGAGAAAGACAGAAAATCGGAAAGGATGCAGAAGCCCTGGACAACGCCATCAACCAACTTGCTCTAGTTGATGTTTATAGAACACCCCAACCACCAACATCAGAATACAGTCTTTTCAACTGGATAGGTAACATCTACCAAGATAAACCATAATTTGGACCATAAAATATGTCTCAATAAATTTAAAGAAACTTTACAAAAATATGTCCTCAACCACGACTGAATTTAATTTCAAATCTAATGTAAAGATATTTGAGATATTGTAAATCTCCGAACATTTGGCAACTAAATAATACATTTCTAAATGTCTCATGGGTCAAAGAAATCAAAAGGGAAGTTATAAAGTATTTAGAAATGAGCAAAAATGAAAAAGACAGCATCAAAATTTATGGAATATAGCTAAAGAAGTACTTAGAAAAGTATAGTAATCACAAAAGAAGACAAGTATCAAATTATTAATCTCAACTTCTGCACTGAGGAGCTAGAAAAGGAAGAGTAAAGTAAGCAGAAGAACTGTGCGTCAGTTTCCATTGTATTTCTAAATACAATAAAAAACAGAAAAACCGTAGAGAAAAGCTCAAATGAAACCGAAGGCTGGCCGGGCATGGTGGCTCATGCCTGTAATCCCAGCACTTTGGGAGGCCGAGGCGGGTGGATCTCCTGATGTCAGGAGTTCGAGACCGGCTTGGCCAACATGGTGAAACCCCGTCTCTACTAAAAATACAAAAATTGGCCGGGCATGGTGGTGGGTCTCTGTAATCCCAGCTATTCCGGAGGCTGAGGCAGGAGAATTGCTTGAACCTGGGAGGCAGAGGTTGCAGTGAGTGGAGATTGCACCATTGCATTCCAGCCTGGGCGACAGAACGAGACTCCGTCTCAAAAAAGAAAAAGGAAAAAAAACTGAAGGCCGGTTCTTTGAGAGAATCAATAAGATGTATCAACCTCTGGCCAGACTGAGCAGGAAAAAAGAGAAAAACAAATGACCAGAATCAGGAATAGGCGGTGACAGCAGTAAAGATTGTAAAGATATTGGATGGGTGCGGTGGCTCATGCCTATACTCCCAGCACTTTGGGAGGCCAGGGTGCACAGGTCACTTAAGCTCAGAAGTTTATAACCAGCCTGGGCAACGTGGCAAAACCCCATCTCCACAAAAAATACCAACAATTAGCCAGGAGTGGTGGCGCGTGTCTGTGATTCCAGCTACTTGGGAGGCTGGAGGTGGGAGGATCACTTGAGCCTGGGAGGCGGAGGCTGCAGTGAGCTGTGATCATGCCAATGCACTCCAGCCTGGGTGACAGTGAGACACTGTCTCAAAAATAAAATGAAGAAAAAAAGCTTCTGTAGATATTGAATGTATATTAAGGGGCTATTATGAACAACTTTATGGCAATAAAATCAACAACTTAGACAAAATGGGCAAATTCCTTAAAATACATAAATTACAAAAGCTCACTCAAGAATAAATAGATAACCTTAATTTCTCTATATCTGTTGATAAAATTGAACTGGTAATTAAGGACCTTCTCATAGAGAAAACTCCTCTAACATGTCTTCACGAGTGAATCCTACTAAACATTTAAGGAAGAAATGATACCAGTTCTATTGGTAATACGAACTCTTCCAAGAAACTGAACAGGAGGGGATACTTTCCAAAGCATTCTATGAAACAAACATAACTCTGATATCAAAACCAGACAAAACAGAACTACAGAGCAATATCTGACAGGAGCAAAGATGCAAAAGTTATTTTTATTTTTATTTATTACTTTAAAAAAAAGTTTCAAGAGACAGGGTCTTGCTCTGTCACCCAGACTAGAGTGCAGTGGTGTGACCATGACTTACTGCAGCCTCAATCCCGTGGGCTCACGCGATCTTCCCACCTCAGCCTCCTCAGTAGCTGGGACCACACGCATGCCAGAATACCTGGCAATTAAAAAAAATTTTTTTGTAGAGACAAGAGCCTTGCTATGTTGCCCAGGCTGGTCTCGAATTCCTGAGCTCAAGCAATCATTCCACCTCAGCCTCCCAAAGTGTTGGGATTACAGTTGTGAGCCACCATGCCCAGCCCAAAATTCTTTTTTTTTTTTGAGACAGAGTCTTGCTCTGTCGCCCAGGCTGGAGTGCAGTGGTGTGATCTCGGCTCACTGCAACCTCCACTTCCTGGTTCAAGCAATTCTCCTGCCTCAGCCTCCCAAGTAGCTGGGACTACAGGCACCCGTCACCACACCTGGCTAATTTTTGTATTTTTAGTAGAGACAGGTTTCACCATATTGGCCAGGGTGGTCTTGAACTCCTGACCTTGTGATCCTCCCGCCTCGGCCTCCCAAAGTGCTAGGATTACAGGCGTGAGCCACCCCACCCAGCCCAAAATTATTTTTAAAATAATGTTAGCCCTGTAATCCCAGCACTTTGGGAGGCTGAGATGGATGGATCATTGGATGCCAGGAGTCCGAGACCAGCCTGGCCAACGTGGCGAAATCCTGTCTCTACAAAAAAATACAAATATTAGCCGGGCATGGTGGCGGGCATCTGTAATCCCAGCTACTCAGGAGGCTGAGGCAGGAGAATTGCTTGAACCCGGGAGGCAGAGGTTGCAGTGAGCCGAGATCGTGCCACTGCACTTCAGTCTCGGTGACAAAGTGAGACTCCATCTCAAAAAAAAAACAAAAAAAAAAACTTAGAAATAAATTTGACAAAAGAAGTAAAAGACTGTACACTGAAAACTACAAAATACTGTTGAAATAAATTAAAAAGATGGACAAATATAGAGATATACTATGTTCATGGACTGGAAGGTTCGATAGTGTTAAGATGTCTGTTATTCCCAAAACTGATGTATGCAGTTCCAATAAAAACCCAGCAGTGTCTTAGTCCATTTGTGCCGTCATAACAAGACACCTTAGACTGGGTCACTTATAAACAACAGAAATGTATTGCTCCTAGTTCCGGAAGCTGGAAAGTCCCAGATCAAGGCACCAGCATACGTGATGACTGGTGGGGGCCTGTTCCGCTCAGATGGTGCCTTCCTGCTTCATCCTCATGTGGCAGAGAGAGAAAATCAGCTCCCTCGGGCCTCTTGTAAAAGGGTACTAATCCCATGCATGATGGCTCTCCCGTCATGACCTAGTCACCTCCTAAAGGCCCCTCTTCTTATTTTTTATTTATTTATTTTTTTGAGATGGAGTCTCGATTTATTGCCCAGGCTGGAGTGCAATGGCATGATCTCCGTTCACTGCAACTTCCGCCTCCCGGGTTCAAGCAATTCTTCTGCCTCAGCCTCCCGAGTAGCTGGGATTACAGGCATGTGCCACCACGCCCGGCTAATATTTTTGTATTTTTAGTAGAGACAGGGTTTCACCATGTTGGTCAGGCTGGTCTTGAACTCCTGACCCCAGGTGACCCGCCCGACTTGGCCTCCCAAAGTGCTGGGATTACAGGCGTGAGCCACGGCACCCGGCCATTGTTTTAAAGACCCCTCTTCTTAACGCCACCACAATGGAGATTAGGTTTCAGTATGAATCTTGGAGGGATACAAACTCAGACCACAGCAAGCAGGGGTTTTTTTTCTTTCTTTCTCAAATTCTTGGAAGGTTGAGCAGGGCAGGGTCACCAGGCCTGCCGGCAACTGCTCCCCTTCCTCTCATCCTCCTGTAGCTTCTTGGACTCCTGGGCCAGTTGATTTTTCTGTTCCATGATGTGGAGTGATCAAAGCTGGTTCTGGGTTTTCTGGAGCTGGATCTTTGATTGCCTTTGATTTAAAAGCATTCATGACCGTTTCCCACGGGAAAGAGGCGCTGATAATTCATGCAAATGAGCATCGATGGGCAAAATTCAACCAAGTGCCTCTGGAACCAAGGCTGCCATTGAATATTCTAGTAAAAATGGGGTAGATGCTTTTGCCCAAGTGCCCTGGATAATCTGGGAAAAGAAAATTGTGAGTCAGTGCTTTATTTATTTATTTATTTATTTTTGAGGCGGAGTCTTGCTCTGTCACCCAGGTTGGAGTGCAGTGGTGCAATCTCGGCTCACTGCCACCTCTGCCTCCTGGGTTCAAACGATTCTCCTACCTCAGCCATCCAAGCAGCTGGGATTACAGGCACATGCCATGATGTCTGGCTATTTTTTGTATTTTTCTGGTAGAGACAGGGTTTCGCCACCTTGGCCAGGCTGGTCTCGAGCTCCTGACCTCAAGTGATCTGCCTGCCTCGGCCTCCCAAAGTGCTGGGATTATAGGTGTGAATCACCGTGCCCAGCCGAATTTTTTTTTTTTTTTTAGATGGAGTCTCTGTGACCGAGGCTGGAGTACGGTGGCACAATCTCGGTTCACTGCAACGTCCGCCTCCTGGGTTCAAGCGATTCTTCTGCCTCAGCCTCCCGAGTAGCTGGATTACAGGCACGTGCCACCATACCCAGCTAATTTTTTTAGTAGAGACAGGGTTTGGGGTTTCACCATGTCAGCCGGGATGGTCTCGATCTCCTGACCTCATGATCCCCCCACCTCGGCCCCCCAAAATGCTGGGATTACAGGCATGAGCCACCGTGCACGGCCTTTTTTTTTAAAAATAGAGGCAAAGTTCACCATGTTGCCCAGGCTGGTCTCCAACAAGCTCAAGGGATTCACCTCTTCACCGACAATGCTCCCACAGGCATGAGCCACCACGCCCCACCTTATTTATTTTTATGTATCTTAACTTCCAAGGTGTATTTATTTAAAGGTTTTACGATAACTATGTCCAGGCTTTAGGCTCATGGGAAGTAAATGAGGACACTTTTTTCCCAAGAAGAATTTCTTTAAAACCAAGCACATTGCTAAATAACAACATTATATTTGGCAAACAATAATTGGCAACAAAATAAGTTTATTATTCTGCCCAAGCCAGTCCCAGATGTTGTTTCTTAACCAAGATACAAACTAATTTTGCTGTAGCAAGTCTAGACCAATTTTATCAAACATGTCTTTGGTTAGATGTCTAGTTGCATTTAACATTTTGAAAACTCATTTGACAGCCAGTCAAGTCCCCCATCTACACCAGCTCCGTGTTGCACAAGTGGCCTGAACATACCATGTCCTGTTAGGAAGAGACTGAAGAGCTGGCTGGCTCATCTATCCGTCGCACTGATGGCCCGAGCGCTGGGCAAACCCTGTTTGTTTGCAGAGAGCAGTGGTGCTGCGTCTCCACACTCACCTGCCAGAAGCTTTTTCTGCAGCGCATCCGCCACTTCCCGAATTCTTTCATGATGATTGCTATCTGCCAGCAAAAGAAAACCCTGGGTATTCTGGAAGTAATGCTTCCAGAGAGGCCTAATTATATCTCGACCACCAACATCCCACACCGTGAAACAAGTGTTCTCTTTTTGAGTCAGAGTCTCGCTCTGTCATCCAGGCTGGAGTGCAATGGTGCAATCTCAGCTCACTACAACCTCCACCTCCTGGGTTCAAGCAATTCTCCTGCCTCAGCCTCCTGAGTAGCTGGGATTACAGGAGCCCACCACCACGCCTGGCTAATTTTTGTATATTTAGTAGAGACAGGGTTCCACCATATTGGCCAGGCTGGTCTTGAACTCCTGATCTTGTGATCTGCCTGCCTCGGCCTCCCAAAGTGCTGGGATTATAGGCATGAGCTACCACGCCTGGCCCAAAGCAAGTGTTCTTATATTCCACTCTTTCCATGTTAAAAGCAGTGGCAGGAACTGTGGTGAGTGCCTCCCCTAACTTCAGTTTATACACAATGTGTTGGCAGCATCCAATCGAACCACCCAAATGTGCATCTGCTTCTTGCTGAAGGGGCGGGAGAAGAGAGTGGAGATGGCGGGGACCATGGGTTCGTGGCACTTGCGATGAGCAGAAGCAGAGGGGCTCGGGGCGGCCCTGTATGTTCTTCTTTCATGCTTCCAGGCAAATTGAACAAGGGGGAAGAGAAAGAACTGAGGAAGAAAGAGGAAGGCAGGGACGTCTCACTGGCCCATGTGCTGGTGAAGCTGTAGACAGGAATTAGCAGGACGAGGACCTGCTGATGATGGACACAGCAGCTCCAGCTCTCGGTGCTTTAAATTCCTGGCTTGGAGTCTGAAAAAGGAACCTGCAAGCCTCTATGACTGCTTTAAAGTAAGTCCTTGTCTCCTGTAGCCATGGGGCTGAGATTCCTGCAAAGCAAACCTGAAGCCTAGTCTCCTGGATGATTTAATTACAGCCTAAACTGCAGTTTCGACTTTGCGGTGCCTCTTTTGTTAAAGTTAAGGGAAGTTGGGAAAGAATGGGAACCTGACGTTGGAATGGGGGCATGTGGGCGGCAAGCCACCCAGGCGCCGAGGCAAGAGACCGAGGGCATGAGCTGTTCCAGTATAATAAAATATAAAACAAGAATAGTTATACCAGATATAGATCTTAGATATGATTATATATGAATATCATTAATCATTAGTTGGTAGCAATGACTCTTTATTCCAATATTATAATAATCCTCGCTCTATAATCATAACCTAGAAAAAACCAGGTCATACAGACATAGGAGCTGAGGGGACCTAGTGAGGTGTTACCAGAAGACAAGAGTGCGAGCCTTCTGTTAAGCCCGGACAGGGCCACCAGAGGGCTCCTTGGTCTAGCGGTAACGCCAGCGTCTGCGAAGACACCCGTTGCCAGACGGACCGTGGTCTAGCGGTAGCCTCAGTGTCACAGAAAAACACCCGCTACTTAGCAAACCAGGAAAGAGAGTTTCCCATTCCCTGGGAGAGTTTAGAGAAGACTCTACTCCTCCACCTCTTGTGGAGGACCTGACATCAGTCACGCCTGCTCGCAGTTATCCGGAGGCCTAACCATCTCCCTGTGATGCTGTGCCTCAGTGGTCACGCTCCTAGTCCGCCTTCATGTTCCATGTATACCTGGCTCTGCCTTTTCAATAACAGCAGCAAAATTAGTGAAAGTACTAAAAGTCTCTGATATGCAGAAATAATGGCGTAAGCTGTCTCTCTCTCCCTCTCTCTCTCTGCCTCGGCTGCCAGGCAGGCAAGGGCCCCCTGTCCAGTGGACACGTGACCCACGTGACCTTACCTGTCATTGGAGATGGCTCACTCTCCTTACCCTGCCCCTTTTGCTTTGTATCCAATAAATAACAGCGCAGCCAGACATTCGGGGCCTCTACCAGTCTCCACATCTTGGTGGTAGTGGTTCCCCGGGCCCAGCTGTCTTTTCTTTTATCTCTCTGTCTTGTGTCTTTATTTTTACACTCTCTCATCACCACACACAGGGAGAAGCCCACCGACCCTGTGGGGCTGGTCCCTACAGGGGCATGTGGGAAGATCCCAGTGAAGCTGAGGACCACAAGCCCTGCAAGTCCATTGGGATCTGCCCGTAAACTCCGCAAATCTTCTTTGAAGGCACATGCGGCTCTTCCACCGCTGCCTGGGGAGCTGAGACCCCTTTGCCTGAAGACCCTCAAGTGCCTTCCCTAGGGAGCTGCCCTGTAAGGTGCCGCCATCCTGCCCAGGACCCACCACCGCCTCTGTTTTCCTTCTAGACCTAGATCCAGACTGGAGTTCCAGCAGGCCCCAAAAGAGAAAGTGAGAGGTGTGGCCTACAAATACGTTTCCAAAACCTGGGGAACGCATGTGGAAACGGATGTTGAGAGTGCAGGATCTGGGTGGGAAGAATATAAGCTTGCATAAGTGAGACAGGGACTCAGATACGAGATTCTGGATTTGATGTGTTGGAGGGAACGGCTGAGAGTGACCCACCCCCCGCCCCCATTTTCTTGATCAGTCACCGAAACTGTTGCCCCACAGGTAGCCTACCCTAAATTAAGTGAAATCCAGAACTTTCCTGGCATACTGGAGAGGATGGCAGAATGCTAGGATGGATTTATCATGCAAGACCAGCTTGATGTCCTTGGGGCTTGGAGGTCACCCCTTCATGAGGATTGTGAGGAGTGAATTCATCGGGGAGCCCCACGCCCTCACCCGCACCCTCACCTTCATCCGCACCCTCACCCTCACCCTCACACTCACCCGCACCCTCACCCTCACCCTCACCTGCACCCGCACCCTCACCTTCATCCGCACCCTCACCCACACCCTCACCCTCACCCGCACACTCACCTGCACCCTCACCCTCACCCGCACCCTCACCCTCACCATCACCCGCACACTCACCCGCACCCTCACCTGCACCCGCACCCTCACCCGCACCCTCAACCTCATCCGCACCCTCACCCTCACCCGCACACTCACCTGCACCCGCACCCTCACCCGCACACTTACCTGCACCTTCACCCTCACCCGCACCCGCACCCTCACCCACACCCGCACCCTCACCTTCACCCGCACCCGCACCCGCACCCTCACCCTCACCATCACCCGCACACTCACCCACACCCTCACCTGCACCCGCACCCTCACCCGCACCCTCAACCTCATCCGCACCCTCACCCTCACCCTCACCCTCACCCGCACACTCACCTGCACCCGCACCCTCACCCGCACACTTACCTGCACCCTCACCCGCACCCTCACCCGCACCCTCACCTTCACCCGCACCCTCACCCTCACCCACACACTCACCTGCACCCTCACCCGCACCCGCACCCGCACCCTCACCTTCACCTGCACCCTCAACCTCATCCGCACCCTCATCACACCCTCACCCTCACCCGCATCCTCAACGTCACCCTCACCTGCACCCGCACCCACACCCTCACCCTCACCCGCACCCTCACTCGCACCGCACCCTCACCGGCACCCCCACCCTCACCGCACCCGCACCCACATCGGGGAAGAGCTCCATGATCATTCTTTTCTGTAGGCGAAACACTGCGGCGGGAACTGCTGCCATGCAGCTGGGCTCCCAATGCAGTGGGGATGGTGGAGCTCTGGGCTGGCGGGAGCCGTCCTGCGGGACGTGATTACCAGCACAGCCGTGAGGGACAGCAGAGGCGCAGTCATCTGACCCACATAGTTCCCGCGTTGCCTGATGGGCGCGGCTTCCCTAGAACTGAAAAAAATGGACATCCTGCCAAAGGCGTCCCCGTTCTGTGTTCGCAGAAAGGCTGTAGGTCCGAGAGCAGGAGTCCTGCGCTCTGACTGGAGGCCCCGACACAGAGTCCCGGGCCCTCAGCCAAGTTCCAGACTCTGGACAGACCCAGGCTCCTGGAATGAAGGACAGACTGAGTCTCCCAGAGGAAGGGGCCCTGTTAAATGCCAAAAACATGCAGCTAATCTTCCCACCGGCCCTTCCCAAAGGAATCTTCCTCTGTTTATCAGGAGTCTGTGCAACGGGGATGGGAAATAATCAGGCCTTTTAGGAATTACTAGACCCTGGAGCTGAAAGGACATTCATTTCAGAAGGCCCAGATGCCAGGCAGAGCTGTGGTTTATGGAGGCGGATGACGGTGTTGGTTCAGGTTTTCCTGAGGAGGCCCAGTGAGCCTCCCGGCCTCCTGTGGAACAGACATACTCAGCCAATGGCAGGGTCCCCACATGGTCCCCTGAGCCCCGGAGTGAGGTTGGCTGGGAGCAGCAGAGCAGCCGGAGGAGGAGGAGCAAACCCCAGGCCACAGCGTGCTCCTGGAGGGACCCCGATTTTGTCAAAATTTAGATGCAGAGAGAAAAAGATTAAGGAAAATACCAAAATAACGACAGCAGTGACTGCTGGGTGTGACGTTTTGGGCAGGCTTGGTTCTTCTGCCTTTTGCTAGGTGTCCCACAGGAAGACGGACCCAGCGTGTGGGGACCTGCACCCAGCCAGTCTCACCCTGGCTCAGCCTGTTCACTGGCCCTGCCCTGCCACTAAGGGCTGAGGTCACTGTCTGTCTGGGCATGTCTCATGTGGTCTTGTCTTTTCTCCCCTTCTGGTTAGGCCCCCTGAGCTCAGCCACAGCCACGGTCCCCACTGCCACCTCCTCCCTGGGACTCGCTGATGCCTGGTGTGGGGGGCAGGCAGGAAGGGTGCTGGCTGCTTTGGGTGTTACCGCCTGTTGGAGGCCCCCGTGCCAAGTTCTCGAGTGAGATGGCTCTTTCCATTTTCCCCCGACAGCTGCCTTGGCCTCTGTGCTAGAACAGGGAGCTACAGCTCAGTGACCCCGTGGTGCCTTGTGGGCCTGTGGGTGCCAGGGCTCCGGGGCCTGGGCCTTTCCCTGCTTGGTGTGGCTGACCGGGCCGCGGCCAAACCCAGGGGCAGACTGGAGCTAGGTCTTTCTCGCCATGTTTCCACACAGTGAGCCCTTTGGCTGCACAGGTCACGGTCTGGAGCTGTTGGAGGAGGCTGGTCAGAGCTGTTGCTGCCCCACCAGACACTTGGCCAAGGGGCCTGCACTGGTCTGCGTGGGAACGTCCCACCGGCGTCTGCTCATGGCTGGGCTGTGGACCCATATACTTGTTCGGAAGCCAAGCTCTGGCCCACAGGCGACCAGAGGAAGCTCGCAGGCCAGGCGCCAGCTCCCCGAGCCTGTCCCTGCAGCCGCGCTGTGTGCAGGCACGTGGGCCACCGTGTCTCCTCCACTGGCACTGCTGGGTCTGGCCGCCAACCCCACCTGCCCACCTGCATCCTCAGCAGCAGCACGCCCGGCAGTCAGCGGGTGCACACTCTGCTGCAGCCTGGATGGGCTGGGGCTTCGGGGCTCACTCCCCAACCATGAGACTCCTTCACCGCAGTTGAGGCTGTCGCAGTGGTCTCGGGCTCACACTCAGACAGCCCCAGGAGAGGGTCTGAAGGGGGTGAGTCCCTCCTCCCGACCTTCCTGCCCAGCTCTCCAGAGCTGGATGGTGCTGGGTCCCCACAGGGAGCGAGACAGCTGCCCCGTGACGGAAGGATGTGGGGACCCGCACCCGGCCAGTCTCACCCTGGGCTCAGCATGAGTTCAGGGAGGGGTCCAAAGGGCACTCCTGCCCACGCCTAGGCAAACCAGCAACAAGAAACTGGGTGGCCAGGGCGTCCGTGCACGACCCCTAACTTCTCCGCGTTAGAAAATGGCTGATGAAGACCCGAGACAGAAACTTCCTGTAGCTGTTTATTCTACTGCAAGTAACAAAACCTAGGTCGTTCCATGTTCTCATGTACAGTGATATAAGCCTCCGCAATATAAAATACAATTTACAGGAATCTCTATCAAGTAAACTAAAGAAACACACTTGATTTTTACATTTGTGTATTTAAATTAGAAAAATTTGCTTTATAAACAAACAAAACCTTCTCATCATACTAGATGTTGGAACGTGACACCTACTTTAATGTAATTTAACCTATGGACACTTGGCTTTCAACACCAAACATCTCAAACTGATACATTCTCAATGTTTTCTTAACTTAAAAAATCTGTGCTATAAAGTGAAAAATCTGTAGTGACGTACAATGGAATAACAGACTCCAAAGAACAAGTGAAGTTCTTTAATTTTACATCTGTAAAAGTTTATGAAAATATAAAAAATTATCAAAGTGTATTTGTACAAATAAATTAGCCAGATTTTTTTACTTCACACTTCAGAAGTACTCGAAAAATACACGACAAGCAAGAGACTGTTTCACAGTGAACAGCTTCCTATCTCATTTGCAGTTCTTGAGCTAATAATCACTATTTCCCATCTCAGACTTTATACAAGTATTGTTCCACTTTCAAGGACAAACTTTTAAATGTATCGTCTGACAAATACCAGTTTGGGGCTGAGTGTACTTTTCCCGGGATACAGAAGAACTGCTCAGAAGGTGAAATTGGACGAACAAAACTCCTGATTATTCAAATCAAGGACTCCTACCCGCCCCCAAAGTACACTTAATTGGTTTGTTACTTTTTTTTAGGCTGGTAAAACTTAACATTTTCCAATAAATTGTTATTTAAAATGCAACAATTATACCAAGACAGATGTTGCTTTAAATCATGTTTTTGAAAAAATTGATAAGGTGATATATAAAATCTGAGCACACTAAGAAATGTGTTTTTGTTTCCCAGTTGAAAACTGTAATTCAAATTTTATGACAAAAGAAAGATGCATTTATAAGGTTTGTGTTTCTCAAGACTCCAGATACAAGCTACTAACACTTCTCCCGTAGCCTAGCCGCAGGGGGGACGCCTGCAGGTCACGCCCACACCGGCCTCCGGGACAGCGGCTAAGACTTGTAAAAGCAGCTTTTGGAAACACAAACAGATGAGATGTCAGTGAAGGTGTGGCTCTAGGGTCCAATGAAACTCCCTTAAAATTTACAATAAAGTTATTGGAAAAGATAACTATGATCTGAAAAGCAATATGCTCTGTAGGCAATTTCCCATTTCTTTAATTTTAAATGGAAATATTAAAGTTTAGTTTTTTTAAAAAAGCATCAGAATTGTAAAGATGTGAAATCTTGTAAGAAACCATTTACACAAAATTACAGTAATGTTTAAGTCCAGAATATTCCATCCTGAATCTAAGATCGTGGCTATTTCCAAAGCTATTTGTTCAACGCATCTTACGAACGTGGCTTTAAAAAGGGTCTCTGCTCGGCCGGGGCGTCTAGGCCTGCGAGGCGGTGCCAGCATCGGAGGCCCTCGAGGCCTCGGGCTTCGGGTCCCGAGCGCTCTCTTTGCTCTTGCTCCGGTCCTTGCGGTCGCGGCCCCGCTCCCTGTCCCTGGCCTTGTCTCGGTCCCGCTCTCTGCTCCGGGACCGGTCCCGGTCGCGCCTCCGGTCTCGCTCGCGCTCTCGGTTCCTGCTCCGCTCCCGACTGCGATCCCACTCCTTGCCCCGGTCGGCCTCGCGCTCTCGGTCGCGGTTGGCGCTCCTCTCCCGGTTTCTGTCCCAGTCCCGGCTGGAGTCCTTGTCCCGGTGTCGGTCCCACTCCCGGGCCCGGTCCCAGTCCCGCTCTCGGCTCCAGTTGCGGCCGCGCTCGCGCTCTCTCCTCCTGTCCTCGGACGCCCGGCCCTGGACGTCGGGCTCCTCCAGCGGCTTCTCTTTGGGCCCCGCGTCAAACCGCTCTCTCTGCCTCCCTTCGAAAGTCTGGTTTCTGTATTCGTGGCCTTTCCCCTCTCGGAAGTCGGCCGATGCCCATTGTCCGTCGGCCTCGGGGCCCTGTCCGGGCGCACTGGAGGAGAGCGCGGAGGGCGGCCCGGCCTCCTCCCAGCGGTCCTTCCGGTGCTGCGGGGGGTGGCTGGGAAGCTCCAGCAGGGGCCTGGGGCCCGGCTTCATCACCTGCGGGGCCTGGCCCTGGAAGTGAAATCGCGAAGGGGTCTGCTCATTTTTTTCAGAAAAGGGTGCAGACCCCCGTAGTCCACCAAACTGCAGGGGTGCAGGCGCCCTTTGGTTTGTGAATCTTGGTGGTGAATGGACCCTCTGGTCTTCGAACTGCTGAGGCTGAATGCCCCTGGGACCTGGCATAAAGTTAGGCGCTTGGCCTCTGGGTCCTTCAAACTGGTTGGGATGAGGGCCCCGGGCAGTTTCAAACTGACTAGGATGGGGCCCTCTTGGGCCCACGAAATGACCAGGGGGTGGTCCTCTCTGACCTCCAAACTGAGAGGGAGGGGGGCCGCCTCGGGGGCCTTTCAGCTGAGACAGCAGCGGCCTTCTCTGGCCTCCGAACTGGAAAGGCGCGCCGCCTCTGCTTCCCAGAAACGGGGCTTGCTCTGTCCCTTCAAACTGGGCGGGGGCGCCCGTCACCTCGTTATACGGGGCGTCCTGGAACTCCCTTTTCTCCCCATGGGGATCCTTGCGTTCTTCAAATTGGGATGGTGCCACTCCTCGTGGTCCACCAAGGTAAGAGGGTGAGGGGCCTCTGCTGTCCCCATAAGGAGGTGGCCCATGTTGCCCCGAGAATAAGGAAGGGATGGGCCCCTTCTGGGCTCCGAATCTGGCTGGCGGAGGCCCTCGTGGCCCATCGTTAGAAGCAATATTCTCTTCTGGAAACGGAGGCGCTGGCCCCCTCGGTCCCGGGAAATTGGGGCCGTGAAGCCCTGACATCCCCAAAGCATGAGGTCCAGGTTCCCGCTGACCCTGAAACGGGGGCTGAGAGCCCCCCACTTTCTGTCCTGGTGGGGGGAGCGGGGCGGTGCCCTCGCCGGGTCTGGCCTGTGGCTCTCTGTTCCCCTCTGTTTCACCTGCAGGGCTGCTGCTCCTTCCAGCAGAATGAAGATTTCTTGGGTCCTCATACTGGGCTGGGCCGAGAGCCTTGTCCTGCGACACGAACCCCGGGCTGGTGAAAGGGTCCCTCTCACCGTCGTGCTGCAGCGGGAAGCCGGGCTGCAGGGCGCCGCAGGGCGGTGTGGGCAGCAGCACCCTCCGCGCAGGCCTGGCCGAGCTGTCTCCAACTGTGGCGGGGCGGGTGCCCTCCCCAGGCTCTGCCTTCCAGCCGTCCTGCTCGGACCCCGCTGGGGGCTTTTCGCCCGAAGCCCAGGGGGAAGAGGCTGGCTCCTTTTCCTCAGGGACTGGCATGGGCGCCTGGCCCACAAGGCCGCCCCTGGAAGCATCTCTCTCGGGCAGGGCACCCTGGGCACCACGTGCCGAGAGCCTGGAGGGAGGCTCCCCCTCCCCCTCACCGGTCTCAGCGGCTAGGCGCCTCGCCTGCCGGGGGTCTCTGTGGTTTGACGCCTGGCTGGCGGGGGGCAGTGAGGCGGGCTTGTCTGCAGACTGCTGCTCTTGCTGGAACAGCTCCGCCTTGGGCAAGGACGACTTTGGTGGTGGAGACATCAAGGCGTCCGACACCGAGAAGTGGGCCATGGAGACCCCGACGGCGGCCCTCTGCTGCCTGAGAGCTTCTTCTTGCTCCTCCAGCTGTCTCTTCTGCTCCTCGATCTGTTTGTTCAGCTCTTCTAGCATCTTCTGTTGTTCCACCAGGGAAGGCGTGGCAGCCCCGGCCACCGGCTCGGCAGGCCTCTCCATGGAGTTCCTTCTCACGTCAGCACACATCCTGTTGGGCAAGTCATCAACAGTGACTTTCGCTTCTTCTAAGATGGTCTCATCCTCGGGGTCATAGGCCACCTCTTCCCGCTCGGCTGCAGCTGCTTCAGGAGCCCTTTCCACCTCGTGGCGCCGCCCTCGCTCCACAAGCTGAGTGTCGAAGGCCCTCTCAGGGTCGTACTCCTCCTCGGGGTCGTATGGCCTGTCGTCCTCCTCTTCCTCTAGAGCCTTATCTTTTGAGAACTGACCGAACTGCTGGACAATCGGATCTAACAGCGGAGGCGCCGGCACCCCGTCCTCCGCTGTGGTTTTGGGCTCCTGGGGGAGACCTGCGGTGGACCCGGGAGGCTCTCTGGCGGAGGGGTCGAATGACTTCTTCTTTCCAAAGAGAGTCTGCAGGATGTGCTCCAGCGGTGATGCTGTTTTGGAAGCAGACGAAACGGTGGAGGAAGCTGCCGTGGAGGCTGCTGCTGCTGTTGTGGCAGCTGTGGCTGGGCTGGTGGCTGCAGGTTTGAGGGATGACAGCACTTTTAGCACCGGTGGTTCTGGAAGAGGGGGCGGAGGGGGCGGCGACCCAGGAGGTGTGGTGCTGACAGCCGCGTCTGCAGAGTAGAGTGGATACTTGGAGGGCTTCTTTTCGGACTGCGGGGCTGTGGTTACTTTTGGATAGGCCGGAACCTCCGCTTCTTCTTGCTGAAGTCGGGTCCGCTTTTCGTCCATCTTGTCTAACTCTCCACTGTTTGCGGGACGTTTTATTTTTTGGCAGATTACTAACCCAAGAATTATATTCGGACGTGGTGACTCAAGACCTGAAAAACAAAATATTTGTGCAAATTTTAGAATCTAAATCCAGCTTTTACCCTTTAGAGGTGAATTTTATTAAGGACTTTCACGGGGAACGTTTAACAGACAGAAATAAGCCATTCTGTGGCAAAATAAAATCAAGTGTCAAGACAGTTGCAAAAGCCTGGACGATTCCGCCCCAGGAACGCACCGCCCCGGGAACGCACCGCCCCGGGAACGCACCGCCCCGGGAACGCACTGCCCCGAGAACCAGCTGGGAACACACCGAGCCAGGAATGCACCAACCCAGTCCTCCCGCAGCCATGTGAAGGGGGCGACTAACCCCTCGTCCCAACCATGGAACCGAAGGCCCAATCCACAAGGGAATTCATCCCAATCGTCGGAATTTGTTACATATTTTAAATAAATTATCTGTAATGCTAGAGCAGTAGTGTGGAGGGGAAGGAGGCCGAGGTGTGGGCCTGCAGGGGTGAAAAGGGCATTGTCGCACATGCCCTCAACACAACAGCTCAGCTATGCTCTTCCCCTCGTGCCACTGCCAGGAAGCTAACAAACAGCCTTTTTTTTTTTTGAGATGGAGTCTCGCTCTGTTGCCTAGGCTGGAGCACAGTGGCGCAACCTCGGCTCACTATAACCTCTGCTTTGCAGGTTCAGGAGAATTCTCCTGTCTCAGCCTCCTGAGTAGCTGGGATTACAGGCATGCACCACCATGCCTGGCTAATTTTTGTGTTTTTAGTAGATAAGCGGTTTCACCATGTTGGCCAGGCTGGTCTCGAACTCCTGACCTCAGGTGATCCACCTGCCTCGGCCTCCCAAAGTGCTGGGATTACAGGTGTGAGCCACCACACCTGGCCCCCTTTTTGTCTTTAACTTAGGAGTTGCAACACATAATTACTCTAAATATACTGATATTAAATTATCAATAAAGTCATAATAATCAATAAAGCACAAGCCATGAGGTCATCCATTAGTCTCTGGTGTCAGAATTACAACTAGACAGGAAAAATGGCATTAAATGAAATGGCTAAAATAAATGCTTTGGACTGGGCATGGTGGCTCACGCCTGTAATTCCAGCACTTTGGGAGGCCAAGGCGGGTGGATCACGAAGTCAAGAGTTTGAGACCAGTCTGGCCAACATGGTGAAACCCCGTCACTACTAAGAATACAAAAATTGGGCTGGGTGCGGTGGCTCACACCTGTAATCCCAGCACTTTGGGAGGCTGAGGTGGGCGGATCATGAGGTCAAGAGATCAAGACTATCCTGACCAACATGGTGAAACCCCGTCTCTACTAAAAATACAAAAATTAACTGGGTGTGGTGGCACACACCTGTAGTCCCAGCTACTCAGGAGGCTGAGGCAGGAGAAATCGCTTGAACCCAGGAGGTGGAGGTTGCAGTGAGCCGAGATCCTGCCACTGCACTCCAGCCTGGGTGACAGAGTGAGACTGTGTCTCAAAAAAACCAAAACAAAACAAAACAAAAATTAGCCAGGCGTGGTGGCGTGTGCCTGTAGTCCCAGCTACTCAGGAGGCTTGAGGCAGGAGAATTGCTCGAACCTGTGAGGCAGAGGTTGCAGTGAGCCGAGATCGTGCCACTGAACTCCAGCCTGGGCGACGGAGTAAGACTCTCTTGGAAAAAAAGATAAAATAAATGTTTTGGGTTTAGAAATTCAGTGAGCATTAACATATCAAAGACTCCCTAAGGCTCATGTCTTTGTAAACACAGGACAGACACTGTGCTCACGTAAAGCACCCAGGTGCTCAGCAAACAGGTGGCAAAGAGCAGAGCAGGTGGACGACGCACACTGGGGGTTTTAAGGCACAGTATTAGTTAAAAAAAAAAATTCTTCAAAGATATTCCCCACGTTGTAAGTTGTGGTAACTTCGATCAGGAGTACTAACATTCCAGTAACGACCCTCCCCACAATCACAATCAATCGAGAATGCCAAAGGGGAATATAAAAACCCACATCCCAAAACAGGAGCTGAGGGAAAGTGATACACGTGGGTGGGACATTTCAGCGGCAGCGACGTAACAATGTGAGATTAAATCGTAACAACTCAACAGTACAGATAATTTAACGTGACTGTGGTATACAAAAGGTGCTCACACTACAGATTTTCTTCCCCTTACAATGAAAACCAGTATGACTTCCCGTGCTGCCGGTGATGTTAAAGATCATCACAGACTGCTTCTGGTAGTTGTTTGGACAGGCACCGCCATGTAGTTCTAAATACATTTGTTGTTAATCTCTCTAAATTCCACTAAGGAATTGATGGACAGGCTGAGCATGGAAGATGGGTGAAGGGAGGAATACTAGGCCTGCCAGACTGAGTCGGGACCAGCCTGCTCCATGGGATGCTTCCTCCTTCCTGGAGAGAGGGCCAAAGGACTCTTCCTTCACAGTCTGCTGGACAGAGCTGAGATTCGAGCAGGAGGGGTAAGGTATCCCAGCACCTCACCTCCACTTCCTCTTCATTCTCTGTCCCCCGGATAGTAGCACGGTGCCAGTGAAAGGGCTGGGTGGGCAGAGGAGGAGGGAAGCAGGAAAACCAGCCGGGCCACACCGAAGGGCACAGCTGAGCTCTGCTGCTCAGCAAACCTGTCAAGTTCATGTTCTGATTAACATGAATTAAACATATTTTAAAATAGTACTTCTCTCACCACAATAGCTATCTTTTTACTGAATAAGCTATTACATAGCTTACTCAAATCCACTTTTTGGGTACAGTTGGTTATGAAATTGGCTATTATGGCCTTCCTGGACCATACATCTGCAGAGCCCACCACGCCCTGGTGGGAAGGGCACTGAGGCTCAGGCTGAGTTCCTGTAAGCCGGGCTCTGTAAGCCAGGCCCTCTGCCTGCAGAACCTGACACAGGGAGCAGACACAGGCACGGGCTAGGCCTCGGGAAGGACCCCGGGCAGTAGGGCTTGTGGGGCTTCCTGTGGGGAAGTCACCTGGGGGAGCCTAGTGCTGACTCTGACACAGAGGGGACATGCCACCCAAGGGAGACACTCAGCTTCTAAAGGCCTGTTAGGGTGGCAGTGTGATGTACAACATCATTGTTACATGATCCCTGCTCATGGTGTGTCACTCCAATTCAAACTTTTAATGGCTAACTTGCTTGTTAATGAAAAAAATAATTAGTATATCCCAGCCCTGGCAAGATTCTTTAGTCTTGAAAACAGCAACCATCTGGAGATCGGCATCAAACACGCAGCTGGCACGTGTAAATGCTCCCAGCTCTTGGTGCTCTCATCTGCAAACACTGGTGACTGAACAGAGAAAGCTGCAGTCAGATGGGTGTTCGTTCTGAATTTCCCCGCCATTTAAAATTTAAATTGGGCTGTCCAAAAAGGCACACCCGTTGTGAAACAGTCAAATCTTGTCACCCAACTCATGTTTGTTATTATGGTTGCATCAATATGTAAAATGTGGCCGGCGCCTTGGAAATAACTCTTCATGGAAGGAGCAGTGCAGTTCACCTGGCTGGACCTTGGGAGCCATCTTCCCCTGGAGGAAAGGGTGTGCCTGCCACTGCCTGGCATGTCCACAGACCAGTAAGGTCGAAAGGTCACAGAGCCCCCACCTCAGGAGGGGCAGTCGAGGTTGCCCAGGGGCTGTTCCCAGGCTAGCCCCTCCCCTCGGCAGCTGCCCCGTGGTGTGTGTGAGCCCTGGAAGGGAGTGTGCCCCGGGAAGGTGCAGAGACTGAGGCCTGCACGAAGCTGGCACCAGCCAGGTCGCGGGTGGCACAGGGCACGGTAGGCTTACTTACCCACCTTCCTCCTGAGGGCTACTGAGGGCCTCAGTTCATAAAGCAACCAGGGGCCGGAGACACCAGGTGCGGCTAAACATGCCCTGCACTTCCACTGAAGGGCACTGATCAGGCCTGTAACAAGGGTGTGGACGTTCCCCCAACACCCTCTGAAAGGCCAGAAGGCAAATGGCTTTCTTCAGGGCATATCATGTGCAAGCAAACAGGCCTTTTTAGCACCATGTCTGTGTTCTCTGCATATTCATGATGGAGGGGTCTGGACTCAGTGGTCAGAATCAGACCACATGCACAGGAAAAGAACTCAAGAAACTGAAGATAAAGGGTGTATTCGAAAAGCTGTGTGGGCCAAGACCAAAACCAGAATCTGTGTCCAGGTGTGTCACAACAGGGACTGGGGGACAAGGCAGCTGGCAAAGGGAACCACCTGCTTCTCAGGGTGCAGGAAGCGCCCTTGGTACTGAACCTGAGGCTGCAGGAAGACGCTCCTTCTTACTAAATGAACCACCCGAAACCTGACTCCTCCCAACCCCAAACTATACAATGAGGCCTTTACCCCTAAACCCACCTAGCACATCCCACTATCAGTGATTTAAAATGAAAACTCTCTCAATGGTCTGCATCTGTCAAAACAAAATGTTCACACCTGCTGGAACAGAAACTGTGTGGAAGTTAATCAACAAGGGTTCTGAAGTATGACTTGGATAGAAAGACTTGGCAATTAAGGTGGGAAGAAGTGACTTCCCCCAACCCACCAAACACACCCACTCACACACACACAGACCCTCCCTCGTTCCAACTGGGAATCCCTAAGACCTGCACAAAGCCACTGGGTCCAGCACGTCTCAGGTAAGAGGAGAGCGACGTCCATCTTCTTCTGGGTGCCGGGGTGCCGAGAAGGGCCCCAAGGCAGCACCAGCCTGCACTGTATCAGCTCCAGCAGCTGCTGGGTGGGCTGCAGAGCTGGGGACACCACTAGGGTGCGCTGTGCTGGCTTACAGAAAGCAAACGGGGGCCTAGGATAGGTGACCAGGCTCCAACCATTTGGAGCCACCAAATGGTTCCAATTCAAACAAACAAGGACCAGTTTCCATGAAATATGTTTATTGATTGAGGAGGAGAAGGCAGTACATTCCATTCAATACTGTATTTGACTCTGATTACAATTTCCATGCAAAGCTACTGTTACATACACACATGAAAACTGAAGAAATGCTTACCTGACAGTATTTCAAGTCAGAATTTCTCAGCTAATTCAGAAAGCAGTTAAAAGTGAATAAAGAAAGACACTATGGATTCAAACATTCTTCCCAGAAGAGCTTTCTAATGTATAAAGAAGACCTCAGAGAAAAGAGCCCTTTCCATTCGAGCAGCTACAGAGGGCAGTGTTTCCTCTTACCCTGTACTTGGGGAGAACAGACTGTGCACCCATGTTTATGGACCGAGGTTACTCGACAGGCGTTTCAGACCAAGGCTCCAAGGCCTGCGGCTTCATGCGGAAATGACGGGGGTTAGGCATGGTTAACAGGCAGGCATCTTGGCTGCGGTCCAGTCCTGTAAGGGCCCCGCACAGAACCCTACATGATGAGCTTTCAACCCGACTCATCTCCGTTCCATGAACAAGGCCCTGAGACAGGCCGGGACTCTACGACCCCAAGTCCCTGCGGGGGGCCCTGTTGGTAAAGCTGGAACCGAGTGGGGTGAACATCTAGGTGGAGAAGGTCACCTGGACCCAGGCCTCCCAGCTGCCCCCCCAGTGATGCTGAGTTACAGAGAGTGCCCCCACTGCGGGGCACAGGCGCAGAGGAAGACAACCCGGTGTTTTCGTGGACAAATCATTAAGATATGCAAGGACAAATGTCCTCAGGGAGATCCAGCTACTGCTGTGAACAGCAGGGCTCCCGAGGGTACTGCGGGGGCAGCTCCACTCTCACTGCCCAACAAGGGCCAAGTGCTGATGGGGCGGGTGACTTGGTTTCCCCGGAGGGCACAGCTGGGCACCTTCAGGCCTTCACTTGCTTAAGTGTGAACAGCAAGCACTGAGGGGGGCTGGGACCGGACACTACGTTGTCAAAACCCACTAGGTCCCCACGTGTGGGAGGCACGGACACCTGCAATTGTGTGATATAAACTGAGGCACATGGACGAGTCAGTCACTCTTTTCTGCGTGAATCTCTACCCCAACAGGACCTTCTCCTTAACATCCCCAGGGGAAGATGCTCCCACATCAGTGCCCTGATGCAGACGGGCAGCTCAAGGCTGGGGCGCCAAGTCTCCTTCAGGCCTGCGCTGCATGTGCTGCAGAGAACTGAGGTTCTGGAATGGAGCTGGGTCCTGCAGACCCTCGCCCAGCACTTCTGGGGGCGTGACTCCAAGCCGCGCAGCACACACTCACCCCTGACCACAGCTCTGTGGAGTCACCACCATCAGCACCCTCAGGTGTGGCCTGTGCTGTCCAAGGGCTTCTGGGCTAGCTCCGTGAGGACAGGGTGCGCTGAGACAGGGGAAACGTGCCAGGACCTAGCCTTACACACACACACGCATGCACACGCACTACACATTTACACCACAAAGCCAAGACACACATGTATATGTTTATATCTAGAAAACGCCAAGTCAAGTAATCAGTACGTGAAGCGGGCCAAGTGCCCGATGGCCTGGCCCAGGGTCAAGGCTGTTCAGTGACCATGGAAGTGTGTGAGATTTCACGCACATGTATTCATGTCAACAAGGACATCAGGAGAATTTAACATTATACTGAACTCTTAAGTTAAAACATTTCTGAAGTGTATGGAAAGGTTTCACTAGCTGTTACTTTTCTAAAGTCCCTCGCCCTGTGTTACTTTACCCAGACGCCTCTGCTCTTTATCGTGGATCAAAGTCCCCGGGGCTTTTGTGTGTCCCCGTCAGGCGGCGTCGTGGCCTCAGCAAGTGCCTTGATGGGCGAGTGTGACGTTCCCCCAGCTGGTCGCGGAGCTGACAGTGTGGGTGGTTGGCGCCATCGCACTCAGCAGACAAGGTGAGTGACCCCAGCCCAGCCCTCCTTGTCCTGGTGCCATCTGGGAGGTGCTGGGAGACCTATCTTCTCCCTCTGCCCCGGGGCTGCACCTGCACAGCCAGCCCTTGCTGTGGGGAGAATGGGGGCGCCGCTCCTCTGGTGGCCTCCCTGGGCCCCGTCACTGCCCCCGTGCCCGGCATGCGCCGGGGCTCGCTCAACACCCTACAACCTGTGCTCACCTGATAGCTCCAAGTTTGGAGATGCAGTAGGAAGAGGAGCTCAAAAAAGGATCAAATATTGCTTCAATTTTTTTAAAAAGGGGAGGCTCGCTATCTATGAATCATGTTTCTGTAAAGAAAAAGTGCTCTTTCCACCCCAGTAGGGAGGCGCTGAGGTGCTGCAGTGTCTGCACTGACTGCACACACTGTCGCACTTGCAGCTGACCAGTGGGTCGTCACAGGTGCGGAGAGGTCAGCTTCTCGGTCTTCACCTCCAGGAGGACCGGGCTTTTCCTCCCCCTGGTCACGTGGAGCTGGCCAGAGCTCTTCACAAGCAACACCAAGAACCTCTACCAGGGTCCTTTCTGTCACCCATTAGGTGGCATCTCTTTATCCCAAGTAGGATTTGAGGGGACACACTAAAGCACTTTGCTTTTAAAAATTTATCTGGCACTAAAATAATTTAATGCACCATGCCAGCAAATATTTAACCACGAAATTACTGATACCAACCAATCCCTTTATGGACATGTAATTCCACAACACAGACATGGGCCGAGCCCACTCCAGCTGTGAAGAATGGGCTCCAGTAGGAACATGCGCTGTGCCTGGGGCGACAGAAGTCCCGCCCAAGATGTGGAGTGGCCCCTACAGGACCCCAGCCAGCTAGGGTGCGGCATGAGGGGTGTGGGTGGGAGCACCCTGCACAATTATGGCAGGAACACCCGCCAAGGCCTGGTGACAGGGACAGAGGGCACTGAGGCACAGGGTCCAGATAGCACCTGCCTTTATGACGAAGCACTTTAGAGGACACTGTGTGATCCACACACCCACTTTTAGAGAACACCAATCCTCTGGGGACTGCATGGCCAAGGAGACCCTTCAGTTGGGCATCAGATACTAATCCCTAACTGAAGTCACATCAGCTTCTTCTAAGGGGCTATGAAAGAGCTGGTCACTAACAGAGCACATGGCCCCTGGAATCACCCTCAACCCTTGACAAAGAAGATGTATTTTAGGCTATTTGTACATTATTCTTTAAATACAGTACTTTCCAAGGAATGTGCAAACACAAAGTAGCTTGCCAAAGATGAATGAACCCATTACAATTTGAGCCGCAGATTTTAAAATAATTATTTCTAGAAATAGTTTTCTATGTCATTATTTTTAAGTCTCCTGGAAATCCATCCCTGTTAGAGAAGTGACCCCTGATGGAGCCACTTCCTGGTGTGTGCTGGCTCCCGAGTCTATCTAGAGGAAAGAGCAGGGCCGCTGGGAGTGTCACCTCCCTTTCTGGCTGAGCCTCGGGCTCCTGGACACTGAGTCTTCTCTGACCTGAGACCAAGATGAGCTGGTTGCAGACCCTCTCTAAAAAACTCTCCTAAGACAATTTATGCTGTGAATCAGGGGTACTTCTCGTGCCACAGTCCTACGCCCTCAAAGATGAATCCTATTGCTAACCACTGCGTCTGTGCTCCTAACTCCTGCTCCTAGAGAGCCCTGGGCTGGTCAGGACTCAGCAGGGCACGTCAGTGGGAGGAGAGGTGCAGGTGCAGGGGGGCCTCACCTCCACCCAGAAAGCTGGCGCTTACCTGGTCCTTCAAAGGGCAAGAGTTTGGATGGAACAGGGTCCTGGGCGCTCAGCGGGATCAGGTAGAGGTCCTTGACGTGCCTGTTGTTATTAGCTACAACACCAAAGCGGCCACGGCTGCTAAAATAGGAGTAGAGAGAGATATAGGCGACCTCCTCTTCCTCTGTGGCGGGGTGGAATCGGATCAGACAGAGCTCCTGCAATGGAAGAGTGGGAAGCACTCATAAAGAAAATGCGGCTCAGGCATCACACGCCCGATTCACATCCTGCTTTCAACAGGAAACCTTGTCAAATCTCTCCTACTCACAGCCACGATCTCACAGAGCTCCTGTCTCAGTGAGGCAATTCGCGTGACATGTGAGCCCAGCAGTGTCTGGAGCAGAGCCGGCTTTTCCTACATGCGCGATGGCCCCGGTCACGAGGAACCAGCTGCATGATCTGCAATGGCTGTCTGTGCCCCTCCCTAGAGGAGGGTTAAACTAGACGACAGCGTCTAGCCCTTTCGTGAACCTGATGAAGACTACAGAGATTCCCCAGAGAAAACCACAGACAGACACACACAGCTGTAGCTAAATCTCAGGGGGTCCCAGAAAACCAGGACCGTTCAAGAGCCCAGGTTGAGTGCCCTGAGCCTGATCACCCCTGCAAAAGACACCTTCTGCTCCTTCAATCATAAAAAAACAAGAAAATAAAACTTATATATTTCTTACTACAATTTAACTGCACATACATTATAATAAATCAGAAACAAACTTCTACCACTGTATACTCAAACACCTTCACACAGTAATACAACTATATAAACTTTTTTTTTTTTTTTTGAGACAGTCTTGCTCTGTCTCCTAGGCTGGAGTGCAGTGGTGCGATCTCGGCTCACTGCAAAACTTAATTTTTAACATTCACCTGGAAATATCTAGTAAGCTACAGGCTAACATTTTAAGTGTTAACCCATCAAAACCAGAGGTTAAAAAAAGATGTGTTTAAATAAACACAATTTTCCATGGTTGCAAAATTTATACTATAAGCAGGTACCTTAGACACAGAAGACTTGAGTTTGCCAACATAATCCCAAACTGTCTTCGGTGCGATCCTCCCACCAATGTGAATTGTGTCAGGCAAATCCTAAACAAAAAGTACTTTGCGTAAATCACTTTGAACTGTAGTAGTCACAAAAAGATGAATGCAGTCATGTGAAGGCACCATACTACCCAAGATTCAAGAAGACTACAACTATTCCAAGGAAAAGAGTCACACTTGTATTAAATGTATTAAATCCAGGATTCCAAGTGACCAGATCCAAGGGGGGTGTGATGCCAACCTTCTGCCAAACAAGATTATGTTTACAAATTACTGCCCAACACTTCTACGCTGTCTTTACGTACATACACAGAAAGTAACGATTCACATATGAGCTAGGGTGACTCCTTGCATTAAAGTCATAAATGCTAGTGCTGTTTTCTGGTTAATTCTGAAAACTAAAAGGCCTGGCCACATGTGCCACCCGGCATGTGGCCAGGTGTGTGTAAAGCAGGCTCCGAACACCTGGCTGTGCTGGTGGCTGTGCGCACAGCCACCTGGTCAGTGCCCCAGCGAAACTGATCACTGAGAGGCCAGACTGCAGGCTCACACTTCTGACCCTGTCCAAACTGCTGAACCTGTGGACTCATCACGGCCATCGCCACTTTGCGTTTAGAGGCGTTTCTGCATCCAGACAGCCAGTTGCAAGAGTGTCACGCATTTCTGTTTCTCTCCTACCTCCTGAATTAAGGCAGAAAGTCATGTGTTTGACTCTAGTTTAGAAACTCCTATGAAAGACACACACACGCACACGCATTTTCTTGGTTCTAACCTCGCTGAGGTAATCGAAACACCCAGAGACGGGATACGCCTTAGTGACAAATTTTGCCACACTCTGCATGTTAATAAATCCTTTCCAAATGGTGCTGAGTCGAGACAAAAAGAGGGTCGTGTCTCCTTCTGGAGGGGAACGCGATTCTGAAGTGCTATAAAACAAAACCATAAAAAAAAGTCAATGTCTCTCTGTGCAATGAGAATTTCAAAAGTAGAAAGCCTTTTCTTCTTTGAGACTGGATCTCATTGTGTCATGCAGGCTGGAGTGCAGTGGTGCAACATGGCTGGCTGCGGTCTCCGCCTCCCAGGCTCAGGTGATCCTCCCACCTCAGCCTTTCAAGTAGCTGGGACTACAGGCGTGCATTACCACGCCTGGCTAATTTTTGTCTTTTTTGTAGAGATGGGGTTTTGCCATGTTGCTCAGGCTGGTTTCAAACTCCTGGGCTCAAGCACATGCTGGGATGAGAGGTGTGAGCCACTGTGCCCAGCTTCAAGAGTACAGAGACTTTATATGTAAAAGCAAAAGTGAACTCTTGCAAGTTTTACGTTTTTGGTAGCTTACTTTTGCCAATTACTTACTTTAATTAAAATGATACAGCCATTTTGGTTAAAGAAAAATAAAGTGAATAGGCAACAAAACTGGATGAGCACAAATTTAAATGTAAATTTCTAAGATCTCCACTTCCAAAAGGACAATAAGGCACCCTACAACTGCAGCTTTTTAAAAGATGAAAGAGTGAAGCTGTATTTCAGGTTACATTTCCGAGTTCAACTATTTAATCACCAGTTATCTTTCCTTTTGTTAATCTAAAAAAAAGTTTGGCTTGTTCAGACCACACCTGAAGTACGCACCTGATATTTGGTGACGGAGGAACTGACAAGTATCTTGGGTCAGGAGATGAGGATGGCTTAGCTAGTATGGACTTGGGCACCATCACAGAAGTCAAGACAGGCTTCGGCACATCCTGTCTGGCTTCCACCATGTGGGTGCTGTCTGGGCGGGATGCTGCGGAGGCCACGGCTGTGCATGAACTGCTCGGAGCGGTCCTGGGGTCCCGGCCGGACACTGTGACGGTGCTGACCACCCCGCTCCCACAGGAGGCTGGGCAGGGGGACAGGTCTTCCAGCGGGGAGGGCTCGGGATGGCCATCTCCTGGAGGCCCAGGGAAATATGTTCTGTCCACGTTTGGATGAGAAGCACTTTCTAGGCCTGGCTCAGAGGCAACTTCAGGCACAGCCTCCGGCATCACCTCATCAGCTGAATCAGGAGCTGGGTCAGGTGCAGAGCTGTCATGCTTCGATTTTAAGTCTTCTTTCTTAACAGAAGCTGACAATTTTTGTTTTTTCGGAGCTGGCTCATCTTCTGCAGAGGGAACCTGGCCTGAAGAAGGCGAGGAAAGGCTCTGTGAGAAACCTAGCCGGCACACGGGTGTTTCTCACACAAAGCCGAAAGCAATACTCTAAAGGCAGGGCAGGAAATCATTCTGGCCTTTCTGCGTGTTTAAGCTTACATGCGGTTGCTTTTAGAAGGTTCAGTGATTTTTAACAAAATCAAGTTTAGTCTCAGCTCCAAGGCTCCATCCCCTAAACTGTGCTCACCTGTGCAAATTTTACAGTTGAGATCGAAGAGGTGTGCGCGGTGCTGACTGGTGGTGTCTTTCAACATGCTGCTGAAGACGTCGAGGAGTGGCGTTGTGCTCTTCTCAGGGACAGCACGTGCTGACTCTTGCTGTTCCTAAAAGAAAAAGAAAAAAAGTGAAGTCGTTTCTTTTCCAAACTCAGCTCCAAATTAACACCACCCAACAAAAGCAGTCTCATGGGACTGAGACCCACGGGGGAGAAAAAAGGACCACCGAACACAAGGACTGAGGAATGCCACAATGACATACACCTGCTGTAAGCTCAGTGTCCTGCCCAATAATTGAAGATAACCTCAAAACGTTTGGGATGGATTAGTCTACTCTCGGTGAACATAAAAACTCCCAAATGCTTACCTCTGAATCCGACACTGGCGGAGAGTCCTCCAGATCGGGTATGGCCTCCTGCCTGGGGGCCGTCTTCTTGCTTTCATTGTGCAGTTTAGTTCTGGACTCCATCACCTGAAATGAAAAAGATGAAACAGAGCTTAGGCCTTGTTTTCTAGGAGGAAAGCATCGCTCATGCAGCTGTCTATGAATTTATTTCTATTAAACTCGAGTCCTGGGTGCCTTCGCAGGTGCCCCTCAGCACTCACAGATCTTGCTGGCCTCTCTTTCCACGTGGAAAGCTCTTTAGATACAAGTTCTTCTGGCTTCAGTCTCACAAGTTTCGCCAAAGAGATTTCCTCACGCAGAACACGATGGAAGAGTCCCTATAAACAAGTATTTTTCATTTACTCAAATAATATTCCTGTATCTGTCAATACAGAGAGCTTATGGAAAACAGAGCTGCCCAGTTTAGCGGGCACAGGACAAAGGCCCTCAGGGCCCACTTGTGTGTGGCACCAGGCAGAGCCCTCCCTGCAGGGTGTGACCTAACTCCCCAAATGGCCTTATGAGAGTGCGCCCCGGGATATCCCTGCTGTGAGCAAATGGGAGCCCAGAGAGCACAGGTAATAAGGTTCAACAGTGGGTTTCACAGCCTGTGCTGCACTGGCTCTGCTAAAAAAACAACACACAACACCTCAGGAAAAACAATTATGTACACAAGGTGGACACAAGTCAAAAAGGTAGTGTCAGGAACAAAGGAAGGAAGAAATCACTTCTGTTTGGGGCTGTTCAATGGTGAGATGCAAAGTCGGGGTATTTCAATATCCTAAAATTCTAAACAGGGAGGAGCTTGGAGGCCGATGGAGAGAGAACACCGGAAGGCTGTCAGCCCGGCAACAAGAGGCCACCAGGCAGGCAGCCTATCCCTCCCAGCTGGAGCTTCTGTCCTCGTAGCATGGCCCATGCTGCAGTGAGGAAGGACTGATCCCACAACCTGGGCGTGAGCAGCCCCTGCTCCAAGTGGTGAGAGCTCACTCAAGCAGCCCAAACCATCAGGCTCACTCGGCTGATGAGGAATATGAGAAAATAAGGTGGAAAAGGCTGTCTGAGGCCAGAATATGGACACCCTCATATACTGGGATAAAGAATTGGACTTTATTTTGCAGCCCAGTGAAGTGACTGGCTTGTAACTTTACAGCAATGTTTAGAGGAGACTAATCTGGTGATAAAAGGTGGACTTCAGGGAAGCCAGGAAGCAGACACGACCCTAGTTAAGGCAGGGCAGGGCAGGGAAGGGGCTTCCAGGACCCCCAACGCCAATACAACAATACGTGGGCTGGCAGAAGGGTCACCGAGGAGAAAGAAACGTTTCAGCTTTCCTGGAAAGGGCACAAACATCTCAAAATATTGGTTTATCCCTTTAGCGCCCAGCGAACAGAACAGGAATACTCCAACGCACTGACACCAGGCACACACCTGATTTTTAGGGTCCTTCAGGTTGAACATGATGCTGCGATATTTGCTCTTGTAGCGATTATCTGTAACTTGAAACAAGTTAAACATCTCCTTCTCAATATGGAGGGCAATTTTTCCTACTTCGTTTTCTGTCATGATTAAGTCATCGCTGTCATTGACTCTGAACAGAATAAAAAAAAAGAACTACATAAGACACTTGTGTATATTAAACTTTTTGAACAGTGAGGCAATCCTGCAGCCACACTCTAATGAAAGCCCTTCCATTTTAATGGGTAAGAAATCAAGCAGAACAGCCCACCTTTTCCACAAAATCTCTTTTAAGGAGCGTCTGATATTTTGCCGGATTTGTGAATTTGGCTGCGACGGTACGGCACTCATAGCCCCGAGGCGTCCTGGGGCTGGCGAGGCCGTTGGAACAGAAGGTACCACTGGCTTCCTTATGGCTCCCACCAAAGCAGCGGAGCCGGTGAACTTCTTGGAGGCAGCCGTCGCCACTGCAGGTGCTGGTCCGGCCTGCCTGGCAGATGAAGCACCACTCGATGGGGTAGCGGAGAGCCATGGCCTCTTGGGGATGGTGCCCTTGAAACCTGAGGGTGGCTTTTTAATGGCTGGTGTGGCTGCTGCCACATTAGCAAAAGATTTCTTTGGCACGAGGTTTCTAGGTGCAGGCTGCTTGCCCACCGTGGAGCCTGGAGGGGCTGTTTTCTTTGAGGCTGCCGTGGCTGCCGCTTTCTCCTCAGACCTCCTGTCTTCCTTTGGGGCTACAAAGGAGAAACACAGGCGCTGAGTGAGGGGACACCGCGGGGTGCTGCCACCTGACTCTAAAAAGCAGACTTACTCTTAAACCTGTAAGTGCCCACCTGGCATTACTGAATAGCATACACAGAGAAAAGGATTTGTAAAATGTTAATGTTAGAGGAGTGTAAGGGAGGACCGCCAGCAGCATTTATGATGGTGACTACATTTTATTTCAGAAAGAAAAATGCTTTATTATTACATCTTTTACCTTCAACCAGCAAACTCTAGTTATTAAAGGCTTGACTTGAGCACTAGCTAAGCTTCAAAACTGAAGGACAATTTCCTATTATCACTTTTTAAAAGGCAGATTTAGAACAGCACTATCATTATTAATTCAAGTGCAAACTTTTTGTAAACTTCAGTGAAAAAGATCATTTAGAAGGGTAAAACAGGTTCTCTTAGCCCGGTGGGTGGGGTTTACACATCTCACTTCGTTGTCCTTCCAGACTGGAGTCCATTGGAGGCGATGCCATTAATAAAAATATGGAAAGCTGGCATACACCTGAACCACGGGAAGAGCAGCCACACCTTTACGCGAAGAGTGAGAAGCTGAGAACGCAGCAATGCTGTTACAGGAATGTGTCCATTCACAACCCTCAGGCTGTGATTCCATTAAGTGAAGTATTAATCCAAACAAAGATTATAATTAAAAGCTCAAAGACATCAAACCCCCTCAACTTGCACAAAAAGCTTTCTATGCCAGTAGAAAATCAATCACCTTATAACCCCGTGTGATATCGTCAGAGCCCAAAGGCCCTCGAGCGGGGGACAGATGGCGTGCCACGGGAAAGATGGCCAGGGGACAGGGCTCGTTGAGGTGCACCACATGCCAGGGCAGGGATCCAGCTAGTGGGGCAAAGAGTGAAACACCTGGGGAATAGGGGGCCCCCGTGAGGACCCCAGGACGGCAGAGGACATCTCAGCTCTACAGGCAAGTGCCTGGGAGCTACCTCGGGTGATCAAGTAAACAAGGCACCTCCTGGGGAAAGGCTTTTCCCCTTTGCAGCAGCAAGCCTCCAAAACTCCCAAAGGCCTAAATGGGAGAATGTGACAGATGCTCCCAAGAGCACTTCAGTTTTACCCAGGGGTGGAAAATAAAACCACACTCCTCCACCGTCGTCTTACTGACTGCTTTCAATAAATGAGGTAAGTCTGAAAGCTCAGTAAAGAGCCAAGACTCTACAAATAAGGCCTGATTCAACAGCCTGCCCCAGCTTGGTCGTGCAGGATGCCCCGCATGTGCTGCCAGGCTTGGCCACGTTGGCAGCGGGTGCCAGCCCTCCCCAGCAGCCAGTCCATCAAGCAGCAGCCTCAGGGCTGCAAGTCTTCCCAACTTCCCAGAGAAGTACAATTCTTTCCATTTTTTACAAAACTTGCAACAGTACTACATGGGTCCAAAAAATGGTGTCACTGTTAACAGATACTCGCCCCGACTTTCAAAAAATGGTGTCACTGTTAACAGATATTCGCCCCGACTTTCAAGATTTCCATGTGTTCTTTCCTAACCATCATTTTAATGGTAACTAAGTAAAGGCAAATCCTGTATTTTCACCTTAGGACCCTTCTAACCTCACGGCCCCTGCCTACCCCTTGCTAGATGTGGTCCAGCCACAGGACCCCCTCCTTGGCAACACTGCCAAGCCCTGCCTCCTCACCCACAACCGCACCCCAAAACACTCACTCCTGTTGGAGCTGGATCTTAAAAATGCACTATAAACAATGGCAATATCTAACAAGACAGGAACAAAGGTGACAGCTAGTTTTTATCTGTCCAGGAAACTTTGCTTTTAATTATACATGTACTATGTCATCAGATCAGGTCTATACACCCAAGTAGTCACTACCTTAGTGTTTGAAAATCTGTTTTTAACAACTCAGTTTCACTCATTAGACTTAGCTCACAGGTCTGCAGCATCTTGCCCGCAGGGTTGCAACAGGTCAGTCAGGTTCAATAAAAATCAGTGGAGGCCCTTTATCTTGGGGAAGCAGCGAGGGGGTGGGGTGGGGATGGAATGAAAAGGCACAGCAGGCCTAGGGTGCTCGCTGGAGGCACGCAGGCAGGAGGCTGACACCAGGCAGGCACCAGGAACTAAGCCCTGGTCTCCAGAGGCGGCAAACAGACACCTGCCAGGAAGCCAACCATGATGCAAACTGAAACCTCAAACCAATTCGGTAACTGCACTAGAAACCGTGGAGTGTTTTAATATCATGTTTAAAGAACTCTAAAAAAGCTGGCTGAAGACATTTCCAGAAACCTCAGCAAAATGCCTTGGCTGTAACACACAGAACACCTGTGTGTTGTGAACTGAATGATATCTTTAATGATGTTTAACGTTCACCTTGTTGCAAGTTAGGGTTACATGCTAACTTCAAAAACATCAACTCCATTTCTCCAGATCATAAGTGTTGGAATGAGACGTCCATGGCCACACTCAGTATTTCTGCTCATGTAACTACAGTATTGTCTCCCTCACTTAGGGAAAACCCAAGTTGAGAGATGAATTTTAGGGCACTCCCAATACATGGGATTAAAACCACCCATTACCCAAGAGTGGGGGCAGCAGATTAACGTAATTTATTTTAAAAGCAAGAGATAGCTTTCCTTAACCATTGCTACTTTAGAAAATTAACTGCTCCCTTTCTAAAGGCAACCTTTGTCATCCCTCATCTGTGCTTTAAAGAGTGTGGAAATGGGCAGTCAGGTGAGTGAATGGCAGAATGTTCCAAGCCGGGCCTCTGGGAGCAGTGTCCTACAATACGCAGAAAGCCCCATTCCTGCTCTGAACAGACATGTTCTATCCAGCAACTGTTCCAGGGACCCGAGCACACACCCATTCCACTCCAAGTGGGACAGCATGGCTGGTGCTCAGCTTGGGTCAGCTGCCGCTGAAATGGGGACAGAAACTTTTTAGTGGAGCTAAAATTCAATTTGCAAGTTCACCCAAATTCACTTTGAACTATTACGTTGTGCATAACTTTAGAGAAGGGCAAGCAGCAACTCCAAGCAACCCGGGAAAAAACCCCACTGCAGAAAAACAGGGCCCTGTCAGGGTACGAGCCTCCCCTACACGCTGCTGGGTTCCCTGGGGGCAGCAGTGGTGGTGACCTGGTCATACCACACAGCACTGATGCCTGAGAGCCAGGGCTCCCCTGCCCCTCCCCACGCCTCTCTGCCCCTTGGTTGCAGCGCTGTCTCCTTTAGCTCCCACATTCTGGGGGCCTGCCCAGGCCACTGGCCCAGATGAAACTGTTGCTGCCGGGTCTGGGTTTCAGCCAACTGCAGAACGAAGCAGGTCGTCGTCGTGCACAGGGATCAGCAGCACACTCTAATTGGCCAATTTCCCCCAAAGCAGAAGGCTGGCTGGCTTGGGTGCTACAGCGCCGCTGGCCACTGGGTGGCACCAGGGCCTGAGCAGGGACGGGGAGGGGAAAATCAGGCCCCCACCGGAGGATGGTGCTACTCCGCTCCTCTCTGCAGAACCTGTCCAATTGCCCCAGTGGAAGTTTTAGCAGGACAGGGATTAAAATATGGGGCAAGAGACCAAGTCTGCTCAGTTCTGGACTGTCCAGAGGCCCCCGTGTAGCAACCTTATGTGCTGGATGGCTCCCCACAGGGAAAGGAACTGGTTATAAAAATCACTAAGAAACACCACACGCCCTCACATAGGTGTTGACAATGAAGTGGCCCGCCCTGTCGCGGTACTGCTGGCTGGTTTAGGGAAGCTGGGGCACGCAGACCTCCACTGGTCTCCCACGGTGTCCTGAATCCTGCCTATCACCGTCGGCTACAGCTCTAAGGGCTGTTTCTATGCCATGCACCTGAAAATAGACTCGAGACAGTGAAGGAAACGTGGAAGTAAATGCTGTTCACTGTGACGTCAGGCCTATTTCCAGCCCTCAGTGAGGCATGTGTACAACAATGCAGTTTCCCGCTTTACCTGTTTCTTCACTCCAAGATGGCCCCTAGTGGGAACAATCAAGGTGACAGCGGCAAGAGAAAATGTTCTGCTTTTGCTCCTCTCAACATGCTAAAATGTGTTCAAATGAATTAGCCTTTTATAAGTAGTTACTAGTTTGCTTTCATGTTGCAGGGAAACAGTTACTTCCCAAATAAAGCAGGCAGACTACATCCCAGATGCTCCTCAGAGGAGACCATCACTACAGCCAGGACGCCCTTGCAGGGTCCACAGCTAGACTGCCGTGTTTTGGAATACTCAAGGCTTTCCTTGGTCAGTTTTCTTACTAATACCCACTACGTGAGTGCCTTCCAACTTAATGGAGAGGTGTGTAATTCTCCTTAAGAAACTCGTGTGATGAGGGCCACGTGGACAGATGGACGTTCCACTCAACTGCAATTTCAGTTGTGCCCAGCTGCACATGGTGTGTGCCTGGCTGCCAAACCCATTTGGGAGCAGAGCTGCTGCTATTCCCAAGATCTCCCACACCAGTAATTTAACATTTATCTAAATTGTTTACTACTTAAACCAACATGTTAGGGGCATGTTGACAGCACCAAGCAGGTCAGTTGAGGATAAAGCCAGTTACCTTACGCTCTTCTTGCCGAACTCTTCCAGGTTTGCGGCAAATGAAAAGTTGCTGCAACCTTCATTTAAATAAGTAGCAAAAATTCTTGTCAATCTTCTAAGTTACTTCTCTAACTTTTAGAAGCTAAGAATATAACTGTGTATGTTGATGTGTTTACAGGAAAAAAAAAAAAAAAAACCTAGTATTATTTTACAACTTTATACAAATCTACCTGAAACTTGTGTACCACATTGGAGGAATTGTAGCAGGCGTCTTCAGAGCTGACCTCTGCACTCTGTGACACCGATAATGCCAAGGAGGCTTTCCTGAGTATTCATCTTTAGACTATTAGAGTAGATCCACAGCTCCAAAAGGTCCTATGAAGGTCACTGAAGAGGTGGTGAATTCAGAGGCACCGATCCTGCTGGAAACTTCCATCCCTGCACCCCACCTGCCCAAGGTGGCTGAAGCATAAGCACAAAGGGGCAGCTGAGGGACAGACAGGGGCACCACGGGATGGTGCTTATGTGGGGCTTCACCGTGCAGGCTCACAGTTACGGAGGTGTGAAACCTTTCCCTGATGTAATTTTCTCAACGGCAGGCTGCTTTTTAAGTTTATAAAAAGTAAAACACTTAAAAATACCCCCCAAAAAAAAGTCATTACTGCCAAGAAACTTCCAGTTATATGGATAACGTAAAAAACAACTATCAAGCTATATCCTTTCTCAGTACAAATTCTGATTTTTCTAATTGGGAGGAAGAGATTGGTGGACACGTAGAGTCTGATGACTCCCAGTCTCATTTTATTGCCGCTGACAACTCTGGAGGAGACAGATAAAAAAGAGCTCACGCGACCAGTGAAACAAGCCACCCTCCTCTCCCGGCTTTAAATTCCTGCAAAACACTCTTAGGTTCTAGAACCCCTCATGTATTTTTTATTAATGAAAACTGAAACTGGGTCCTCTTAGGATTTCAGTGAAATGTGCTTCTGGAGCCCACACCATGAGTTATGCTTGTGAACGGTGTTCTCCGTCCATTTCACACCACCAGGGCCATCTCTGTGGCAGCACGTGGCAACAAGAGGCAGTGCTTCCACCTGGGCACCATGCTTAACACAGCATCTGGATTTGGGTTTACAAATTGGCAAGGTTTTCCATTTTAATTCCAACGGTTAGATGAAACGAACTGTAGAATCTGCTTTGCAGTCAAAATCTGTTCAGATCCTCAGTGTTTAAGTCACTTAATGAGCCATTTAGGGAGTGCAAAATACTAGGAATTGCACCTATCAAATACCATCTCAAAATTCTAGTCAGTCAGGTACATCTCAGAAAAACATTTCCAACTGACTTCATGCCTGGACAATAATGGGAGGTGAACAGTAGAAATAAAGAGAAAAAAATAGAATAAGAATTTATAAAACCACAAAAGAAACATCATGATCTTTGAGAGAAGTTATGTGCACCAAATGTTTACGTAAGCTAAAGAAACTGTATATATAAGAAACAATTTTTAAAAACAAATGGGAGGAATAAGGTGAGGCTGTGAAGGACCTACTGATACCTTAGCAGGGGGCACAGCCTCCTTCTAGCAACGGCAGAGTGTCTGTGCACACCAGGCCTCACCTATTGGACAGGAGCCCCCAGGTCAACCGAGGGCCATGGGAAGGACAGGAGGGTGCCTAGGTGCACTTTGGGGAGCAGCAGCAGTAGCTCCACCACGTGGGTCTTCTGATGGTATGTGTGGTGAGGCAAGTGTGAATCAGCTCATGGGACAGACCCACACCAGCCTCTCACTTCCAAACTCACCCCCTACCAGGGAGGGCGGGCTCCGTGGCCAGCCAGGGAGGCAGGGCGGGGGCCTCAAAGGCATACAGTGGTGGCAGGCTCCCCAGTACTTGTTGAGCCTACAAAAGTGCAGAGGTGTTTAGGGGAGAGGCAGAGACATGGTAGCTGCTCTCACCAATGCCTCTAACTCTGCTCCAATCAATCATCTTTTGGGAAGACGACATTTACGGGATAACAAAACGAGCAGAAGCTACTAGCTCAAAAGTGCATCGTCCCCATTCACATCCTGTATAAATTATGGAAATCCACCAATTTTAACTTGAGGTGATGTGTTGGGAAGGTTAACAGGCAATTTCCCCCACTTCGGGTCCCTGGAGCAAATCAGCTTCCCAGAGGAGCTGATGTGTGGCAAAGAAGGGAAGAGGGAGAAGGGGTCAGAGTACCCCGCTATGGGCAGAACAGCAGCCTCCTGGTCGACCTCTCCCCGCTCACAGTGCAGGAGGCAGGCAGGAAGCAATAACCCAGGGCTGAGAGACCCTCATTTCCCCATCTTCCCACCAATGCTCCCTCCCCACAATGTACATGGACTCTTCCAACTCCACATGTGGAGTCTCTGGCAGCTTTTCAATTTTGGTTGACACAGATGGAAATTAACCAAACTGAAATTATCACCCACTTATCTGAACTGAGGTTATAACCGCAGTTTTTCTTCACTGTTATGTGTCTAAAACCAATCTACGGCTAAATTTTAGTATAGCATTAAAAACCCCTCCCTCCGCATTCACAGGTGAGTGACACTTTAAGCCCATTAGCTCTGTAGAACTGCTCTATCGTAGACGTGCTAGAATCTGATGAACATGTGAGACATTTGCTAGCATAAAATTCTCAGCTCAATGTAAGGTATCTCGAGATTCATTATAGTGCAGCAATTGCTTGATTCAATTTATGTGCAGCTCAATTTCTTAGGTCTAGGCTGTTTACATGATCAAAATGAGTGATGTATTTTTCTTTTATTAAGTTACTCACACTCAATAACCGCGTATTTTTAGCCAAGCGCAGTGGCTCACATCTGCAATTCCAGCACTCTGGGAAGCCGAGTTGGGCAGATCACATGAGGCCAGGAGTTCAAGACCAGCCTGGCCAACATGGTGAAACCCCGTCTCTACTAAAAATACAAAAATTAGCCAGGCATGGTGGCACGGGCCTGTAATCCCAGCTACTTGGGAGGCGGAGGTAGGAGAATCGTTTGAACCCAGAGGTGGAGCTTGCAGTGAGCCGAGATCATGCCACTGCACTCCAGCCTGGGTGACAGAGCAAGACTCTGTCTCAAAAAAAAAAAGCGACTTTTTTGTAAAGCACACCAGACCTAGCATAGGTCTGCCTGCCTGCATGAGTGCCTTCCTTTAGGGAATCTGCTCAAAGTCTGACGACGGCAAAGTGGGGCACTCTGTGATCATCTTTGACTTGACACTATTTAACCTTTCGGTGCTTTTTAAAAAAAGCACAAAATGCACTATAGACAGAAGGCATTAAAGAATGAATTGAAAATAGTTTTATAGCAGAAAACTGAAAAACAAGAAAACATTAAAATTGCACCACAGAATCTGAGGTTTCAAAGATCTGTTTGAAATATCTTCATTTCATTAATTTGAAATTTGGGGCAGGATATGATCTTAACAGTCTAAACATTCAAGAGAGGAGGGCAAGAAAGCCAGTCACATGTAGAATACCAAGTCCAAGGCGCGCGTCCTGCGGTCAGGACAGTGTTCTAGGTGTGAACTCACTTACCGTGGGGCCTATGAAGCAGGAATGTGTGGCCTTCGAAGTTCGAAAGTGTTCATGCGGGTGTGTAGCGTGTGAATCGGACATGAAAAAAAAAAATCCCCTATCTGCCCAGTCAAAAATAAATGTACACCTGAAAATCATACGTAAGCTGAGCATCAGACCCAACACTAACTTGCAAAGATTCCCACAACATAAAAAAGAAGTGATGCTTTCATGTGCTGGCCGTGGACAACGTGGAAAAACTGAAGCGTATACAGCGCTGTCGTCAGAACTCATGTGCAGACAGGGGTGGATGTGGAGTGCCGGGTAGTGTGGCTATGCAATCAGACTGGGATGAAGAGAATACGAATACTTACCAGAGACTGACAGTGAAAACAGAGATTAAAGAATCAATCATTAAGGTGAACGTTCACCAGTGAGGTTTACAGCTTTGGAAAACAGTGACAGGAAGTCCTGACAGACTAGGGATGGACACAGGGCAGCAGGAGGCATCCTGGACATGGGCTCTGCTTCCCGCTGATGGTGCAGCCGGTGTCTGTGATCAGCTTAACACACAGCTGCAACTCCCAGTCCTGGACAGGCCCAGGGGATGGCTATCCAGAAAGAATGGGAGGGGTCCAGGAGGCCAACCCCTAGGTGATACATACATTTATACAACAGTGACGGCGAGGGAGCAGCAGTCTTTTCTGGCTTTACTGCATTGTAATTGTGATCGCTCGCCCACGACGGCGTGCTGCTCTCACAAGCTGCTTCCTTCCCAAGTGCTTCACTCCGCGCAGGGACCACCACTGCCTTCTTCACTGTGGTCTCTTTTTTTTCTGGAGCTGGTCTCTTGTGCACAGAAGAGATTTTAATACCTGCCTGGATAATCAGTAAAACCCCAAATCATTAAGAAGGTAAGAAATCATACCTTCACTTCATTTCACTGAGAGGTGAAGGCGGGGACCCAATGTCTTCCTGAGGCCATCTGAAGACCCTGCACCCATCCTGCGCCTGCTTGGTAGCAGTTCAACACACTTGCGTATCCAGTGGGCCCGCAGTGTCCCCATGCAAAACTGAGGACTTCAACCACTTGTGCTCCATGAAGGGCGGCTGGCACGGAGTCACCTGCAACCCTGATGAGGTGCCAGGTTGCCAAGATGACAGGAGGAGCAGCCACTGGACAGGCTGCCAAGATGACAGGAGGAGTGCGGCAATGAACCAAATGAGCCAAATGAGAGGAAAGGCCTGCGCGGGAGACTGTGCCCAACGCTGAGGGTTCAAAAGGACCAGCCTTAAAAATTAAGTCGTTCTAAGGCTAAATAATCATTTGAAAATGATCAAGAAAACTCCCCAAACAGTGCTAGTTATGCTTTGCTGGTCACAAACGTAACAGGGGCAGTGACACAGCCACCGCCACCGCCACCTGAGCCTCAGAAGGGCCTTCAAGTCTAAGACAAGAGTTTGCGATTTTTAAACATCCTCGATTCTTTCCAAATCACATGGAGTACAAACATGAGACAATTCTGAGAGCCGGGTCTTAAATGAAGACCACAGCCTTGCCCCGAACCCACCTCCCACTCCTGCTTGCCTGCAAGTCCACGCCCTACAAACTCCACTGGGTGGCCACCAACTCTTCTCACAAGACAGCAGGGTGTGTCCTGAAGTCTCATGCCCCCCCGTGCAGTGCCACTGTCAGCATTTGCTTTACTGCACTTGTGTTAATTAACCCCTCAGCTAACGGGCAGAGAAGGGAAAACTGGTGGGAAGGTGGACGACAAAGGTCAAGGAGACACCGCGACACCATGTGTGCGCCCCCTACACCTGCCACCCCCACACAGTCTACAAACCAACAGTTCTTCGACAAACGCTCTCACACCTGTGCGTCCACTGCCTGGGCGGCTGGTCCTGGTCCACTCACCTGAGCACCACATTTCGGAAGACTGGGCTTCTCTGGCTTCATCTTCATCTTTTCTTTAGGCTTTGGCTTCTGTTCTTTACCTGAGCTTAGAAACTTCATTGTCGCTGCGGCGTGTTTGAGGATACAGTCATTACTGCAGTACACCGAGTCGGGCTGCGCCACGTGACAGCACCCGGGGCCAATACATTTTGAGGCACCAGGCGCCTCTATCACCTGCAGAACAAAACAGATGACTTCAAACAATGTACTTGCCAATTTTAAGCAGTTAAGTGTGTGTTTTGTAAAATCACCATTTATAGTACCAAGGCCACAGTTTTAAAATAAAATACTAATAGTACTTTTAATATGAATAAACATTTTGTTGATTCAAGCTATGAAAAAGCCAGGTAAGGCATTCACACTGTCACTGCCCGTCATGCCCTGCAGGGGGCAGGAGTGTGAGGAGACCCCTGAACTCCTGCCCTCTGCTCTGTGCACCCCTTTCGAGGGTGGGCGGGGCCCATGGGACCTCACATCCACGATGAGGCTCCGCTAGAGGATCCACATGCAGGGCTTCTTCAGATATAATTAAGGATCTAACTGGAATGACTGCAAGTCAAATGGGTCCGGCTAAATCAGGTAAAAACCCTTAAAAGAGGAACTGGGTCTTTCGTGAAGAGAGAAGACTTCATAGCTGGTTTTGAAGTAAGCTTCCCTGCTTTGAGAGGGTTACCTGTGGCTAGGATCTGAGGGCAAGGCTGCCAAGTAAAATACAGTATGCCAAAGAAATCGGAATGTCAGATAAACAATGAGTAATTTTTCAGTGTAAGTATGCCCCCCCAAATTGCATGAAACATACTTGTTTTTTGTTTGAGACAGGGTCTCGCTCTGTTGCCCAGGCTGGAGAACAGTGGCACAATCATAGCTCACTGCAGCCTTGATGTCCTGGGCTCAAGTGATCCTCCCACCCCAGCCTCCCCAGTAGCTGGGACTACAGGAACGTACCACCACGCCCAGCTCATTATTTATTTTTTTGTAGAGATGGGGGGGGGGTCTCACTATGTTGCCCAGGCTGGTCTTGAACTCTTGGCCTCAAGTGATCCTCCCATCTTGACTTCTCAAAGTGCTGGGATTACAGGTGTGAGCCACAGCACCTGGCACACTTATATAGTAAAAAACACATTTATATAGTAAAAAACAGCGTGAGGGCTTCTGCAAGGGAATCCCCCGCCAAGCCTCTCGAGACCACAGCCCCTGCTGCACCGTGACTGCAGTCCTGTGAGACCTGAGCAGCAGGCCCAGGCTTCCCATGGAAATGGAGGCATAAATCTGTGTTCCTTCAAGCCAGGACTGCAGTTACTCATCGTGCAGCAGGAGGAAACTCACGTACCATAGCAGCGTGACCACTGCTTTTACAAAGTCTGTCTCGATGATCAGGCCTCAGCACACACGAACGTGTGCCTCACACATACCTAAGCAAAACCTTATTTCTCAAATTAAATATTTAACATAATCAGTTTTCCTCCACAAAATCTAAGTTTTACTGAGAATACAATTTAGGTTTGTGCAGGGTTATGTCAAGCACAATGACACTTAAAAAAAAAAAAAAAAAGTTGGGCGTGGTGGTGTGTGCTTGTAGTCCCAGCTACTTGGGAGGCTAAGGTGGGAGGATCACTCAAGCCCAGGAGATCGAGGCTGCAGTGAGCTGGGACTGTGCCACTGAACTCCAGCCTGGGCAACAGAGCAAAGCCGCAACTGCACAAAAAACAGAATCAATATATTTAAAAAACAGAGACATAAAATCAATGACTTTTCTCATGAATTCCCATTTCCATTCATCTCTGAATGCCTAGATGTGGTCCCTGACAGCAGCGCAGCATAAGCCTTCAGCCCCTCCATGCCTCCAGGGTACGTTCCTAGGTGCACGGCCCAGCCTTCAGACATCCTCACCTTGCAGCTAACGCAGTGCAAGAGTGTGAAGGCAGAGATGCTTCTAGACACAGCAATCTCCAATACCTGCCAGAGGACAGGCAGCTGGGTGGGGACAGACCCAGGACCCTGGAAGGCCCAGAGTGAAAACACGCCAAGTCACACCTGCCCTGTAGGGACTGGAATGGAGACTGCAAAGACAAGACAGCAGCAGAAGCTGACAGCGTAAGGGAAATGTCATAAACATCAGGGGGAGAGAATTAAGTCAACACAGCTGCAAGACAGAGAAACCACTCTCAACACAAGCACCCTGAGGAGCCAGCACCAGAACCACGAGGCAGCTGGAGATGGCAGGTGACACAGGAGCACCGCCACTCCCATCGTTCAGAAACAATTCCGCTAGTGCATACAAAACATGTAAGCAACACCCAAATCCTCAAAGATGGGCTGATTTCAACAATTAAGTCACTAATAGTAGAGAAGGTAGACAGGGTAAGAATAAAAATAGAAAGGCCTCACCCAGGTGGAGTGAGGCAGGAACCCGGGAGAGGCACCGCCCCACATAGGTGCAGCGCCCATCCTGGGAGGAATTTCTATCTAGAGCGAGACTGAACCCCGTGAGGCCGACCGCTGAATGCTTGTCTCAGCGGACAAACACTTACAGGCTGGAAGATCTTGAGTTTCTTCTTGCCGCTTGGATTTGCAGCTTTCTCAATTCTGCCCTTTATCCCTTGGTCTTCGCTAGACTTCTGCTCTATTGTTCCTATACTCGTACAGTCGGTGCCATCGGCATCTCCAGGTCTCCATTTAGCTTCCTGCTGATCTGCGGTTTCTGAATGAGTCTCATCCTGCACTTGCAGAATGGTGCAGTTTGGGCAGATATAGTCTTCCCCATTCCTTTCCAAAAGCCTCCCTCGAGCCTCAGAAATGCCCACACAATCGCCATGAAACCATTCTTCACAGCGGTCACAGCAAATCATAAACCTGAAATTATAAAATAATGGTATTAGCAATGGGACGTGAGTGACAAGCACTTTTCAACATATTAATAAGCCAACTGGTTTTAACATCATGAAAAAATGCAAACATACAGAAAAGTAGAGATTAAGAACGTCCTCATGCCTTTCCTTTGATTTTAACATTCGACCAAATTTACTTCACTGTTTTTTAAGAGTAGTGCATTTTAGGAGCAAACTCTAAGGCATTCCACCACAGATACCTCAGCAAGTCTCCCCCCAAAACTGCGACAATGCCTTTATCCCAGTACCAAGCCAACAGGCTGCCTATCACCATCTGACACCCAGTCCTAGCAGAGATCTTTTGAGCTGCTCCAATGTTTGCACTAAGCCAGTTGCGGTCTGCACATGGCCCTCTTGCTATGTCTCCCAAGGGGCAGTCTAGAGGAGCAGTCTCAGACAGACCCTGGAGGAACAGACACATTCTCCTCCGTGCCGTCTACACAGAGCCACTGGCTGCACGTGGCTCACGTGACTGGGGTGGGGAGCTATTCACCTCACTTGACTGGAAACAGCCATGTGTGGTTGGTGGCTACCAGAGTGAAGAGGTGGCTCTAGGAAGTCCCTAGCCACTCTTATGTGTTTCTTTTTTGACAACTTGTTCATCTTTTCCAACAAATCGCTCATCCAGCCCAGCTTTGTAACCCTTTAAAATGAAAACAAATGGAAAATTCTGTTTGCAACCCTGGGATATCTGTGGGTGCCGAGGCAGGGTGCCCACAAATGACCCACCTGTTGTTGTGAGGCTGGCGGCAAATGCAATACAGGGCGTTGGGGTCGTAACCCTCACATTCAGGCTTCGGTCGGCCCAAGTCTCCAGGCTCCTCATCTTTAATGTCCTGAGCCGCCTTTCCCTCCAACTTACTCTCTCTGTCATCTTTCCCAGCCTGGGACACAACCCCCTGATCGTTCTCGGGCTCCTGCTTACTGGGCAGGACGCCCTCCACAGTGTCACTGGCCTCGGAGCCCACAGTCTCGGCGGGACCTTCCTCTCGGCGCTTCTTCCGCAGGCGACTCTGGATCCCTTTCAGGGGCCTCTCGGTGGGTTCCTGTTCCCGCTTCCTGCGAAGGCGATTCTGAAGCTCTTTCAAGGTCAGGCCATCGCTGTCACTATCGGAGGTGTCATCGTGGTCATCCCCTCCTTTCACCTTTTCACAAGAGGCTGGTCGTTCCTTCACAGCTGTGGAAGCAGACTGGGGGCCGCTTCTGGTCTCAGAAGCGCTTTCCACGCTGCCCTCAGAGGCTGTCTCAGCGTCTGTGGCAGGGCAGGACGTGGGCTCACCAGAATCCTCCAGGGAGACAGGCGTGCTCCTCCTGCCGCGGCGCCGCGCAATGGTCAGGAACTGCTCCACGCGCTCAGTGCGCTTGGGCTGCCTCCCACTGCGCCGCAGGGACAGGCCCAGCTGCTGCTGTGGGGGTGGCGGATCCAGTGGGTCAGCCTCCGCGTCCCCTGCGCCCTCTCGCTTGGCGATAGTGGTCCTTCGAAAACCCCATGTTTTCCTGAACTCTTTGCTGGTGGGTTTGATGGCCTTAGGTGCCTCCTCATTGCTCGGGTCGCCTTTGTCGTCCATACCTAGCGGTAAAGCGTAAGCACATAGTGACCGACTGACCACAGAACAAGATGACATTGCCGCCAAACACGCGCAGCAGGGGCCACCTCCCTACCAACAGTGGAGCTCTACATAAAGCAAGTCCCTCTGACCAGTGTTTCCTAATGTGTGCTATGTGAGATGATTCAAGACGATTTGTAAAGATAATTTTAATATAGTTAAACAACTAACGTTTAGATAAAAATACAGCTAGCAAATCAAATGTACAATACCGTCATTTAACTGCTTAGGACAAGGCTTCACAAGCCAGGCAGTAGGGACAAATAGGAAATATTGGACAGTATAGCAGGGTAAGGACGGGAGTAAGGACGCGAGCAGCTCAGCGGTGGCACGAGTTCCCCAGCACCTCCGCAGGCAGATGGGCTGCTCTGACCACAATCACAGTGAACAAGATGCTGTGCCAGTTTGGGCATGGCCTGCAAAGGGACCCAAGTCTGTTCTGGACTTTGCAAGTATGGGCTGGCCACCACCATGCTGAAAAGAGGATATGAAGAAGCCGAGTCCCGACTTTCAGCTCCCCAACTAGGGGCTGGGGCCAGGAAGGACGCTATCACTATCTGGGACCCTCCATACCAGCCCTGCTGCCAAGTGAATGACCCTCACGGGCACAAAGTGAGAGAAGTGCCTGACTCCTGACCCACAGATTGTGTGGTAGGAAATAAACCCTGTTTTAGTCTACTGAGCTTTGGAGATATTGTTAGCAGCAACAGACAACTGGGACACTTAGAAAACATGGTCAAGGCGATCACTTTAGGGCATATTTCTTTTTTTTTTTTTTTTGAGACGGAGTCTTGCTCTGTCCCCAGGCTGGAGTGAGCCACCACCGTGCCAGGCCAGTACATTTTTTTTCTCTGTATTATTTTCACTTTCATTCTAATACATTACTAAAGAATCTTATCTGTGAAACTTTTACTCTTGTTGAAATGACAAAAATCTGAAAAAGATAATATATACTTTGAGAATTCTTTTCCAAGCTGTCCAAGCTTTAATTACATTTAAATGCTAATGATGACTCTGATTTTATGCCATGTTCCATCCTGGGGGAAGGACTGGCATAAAATGAAAGCCTTAAAAAATATACAAAATGGGGCTGGGCCTGGTGGCTCAAGCCCATAATCCCAGCACTTCGGGAGGCCGAGGCAGGCAGACCACTTGAGGTTAGGAGTTCGAGACCAGCCTGGCCAACATGGTGAAACCCCATCTCTATTAAAAATACAAAAATTAACTGGGCATGGTGGCAGGCGCCTGTAATCTCAGATATTTGGGAGGCTGAGGCAGGAGAATTGCTTGAACCCAGGAGGTGGAGGTTGCAGTGAGCCGAGATCGCACCACTGCACTCCAGCCTGGGCGAGCAAGACTCAGTCTCAAAAAAAAAAAAAAAAACAAAGAAACAAAAATACAAAATGGAAAATTACTTGCAACCTGTAACCTGTGTTCTTCTTTTTGCTTCCCTCTAAATGCTGTCATTTCTCATTTTCCAGCTAAAGATGCTGCCTGGCCGTGGCCTCCATGCTCTGTAAACATGACCCACACCCCCCAGGGCACGCCACAGAAGCCTTGGAGATAAGGGACACATCACTTCTATGCTCACCTAAAGTGACCCCATTGTTAAAGGACACAGCTAAACTCAGTAAGGGCACCAGCAGCGACTCCAAGTCAGGGTGCAAACTCTGGAGGCTGCTGTGTGAGGGGGGCACTAGAGACGGTGGTAAACAGAAACGGGGGCTTCCTTCACCAGCCAGGTGACCCCAGGCAAGTCACAAGGAACCGCTCTGATCCAGGAGGCAATGCTGACCTCAAAGATTAAGGGCAAAGCAGAGAATGCTGCTTACAAATATATATGGTAGAGCAATTATTAAACCACATCAGTTAAAATGGTTTATTCATTCTCATTGGAAATTTTACATTTAGGAAAAGTTTTCTGCTTGTGCAAGCCAAAATATTTGCAAGAAATGTGACAGTCATCTCAGAAGAGGGTCAAGCTCTCGTTTTCATGCAACACTTGGAGTTTCTACTAAAGATGTAGTTTGAGGGGCTCGCACTAGCTTTTGCCCAGAAGGGCACAAAGTTGCAGTCCCCTCTGCCTCTGGGGGCCTATGAAGCTCCAACCCAGCTGAAAAGGGCTGCTGCATCCATGCTGGTAGCTTTCTACGGGAAGAGCTCCAGTTTATAAAACTGGGTTCTCATTAAAGAGAGAACAGGCTATTTGCACATCACCTATGCAAAACCTCTCAAATATTTAAATCATCTCTAGATTACATCATAGAAACAGTGGCTGTACTACACTGTTTTATAACATTTTTATTATTTTTTATTGTTAGATTATTATTTGTTTGCCCCCCAAATATTTTCAATCTGCAGCTGGCTGAATCCACAGATGCAGAATCTGCTGCTATAGAGACTGCTGATACAAATAGCTGAAGGTATTTGAAATGAATATGAATACTACATTCTATCAGTTTCTTTACAAATGCCACTTTATAAATAGCAAATACAGACTTATTAAGTTAAAATTTTGTTGCTACTAACAGTGTTGATACCTTACCTGCTCCAACACTGAAAGCTTGGACACTTTTCCCTGAAATCCTAAATACAACCAAAAACCCCGGCAGATGAAACCTCTGGGTCCAAGCAGACAGCCAGGCTCACAACACCACTGTTGTCAGCCACTGTTCACGAGTAACAGGCTTCGTATTTTCAACAACTCAGATTATCTAGAGGCTGTTCCCGTGGAGTAAGCTCCTAAAAGAAAATAAGAAAATATTTTACATATCTTAAGTAAACTACGTATTGACAACAATTAAAAGGGAGCACCAAACTTCTCAAGTAACCTATTATTTGAGTGATACTGCGTGACCCACAAAGACAGCTTGGGGGTTGAAAACCAGCACGCAAGCAGTGTCCTTAAGGACCTCTACCCAGGACAGCGGATGCTACCAACCCCTGAGAGAAAGGGGCCGGGGCAGCGCAGGAAGGAGTGGAGTCCCAGGCTTGCCCCAGGGAGGCAGGCAGAGGCCTAGCCAGACCAGGGCCAGAGAGGAGTCGCCAAGCATCAGCTTCTTTTCCATGTGGAGCCTATGTCCGAGATTGATCCCACTCAATAAAATCCACCACAAAACAGGAACAAGAACAAAAAGTGAAAAGGCTGAACATCGAAATTATATAAGAATGTAATAGTTGAAAATTCTTAATATTGTAGCTGTATTATTTTAATTAAAAACAAGAAAAATTTTAGAAGACTAATGTTTATGACTTACTAAAATCAACACGATACAGTTCACCACGTGTATTTAAAAAACACTTCTCTTATATCCTCTTTCAAACAGTCACATCACAACACTCAAAGGTTCCAGGTGCCAAAATTTCTAGCTAGGTCCTTGCCCCAAAGCCCACACTTCCAAGCTGAGCCCCAGCTCTCACCTCTTCCTCAGCCTCAAGACCAACTGCCTTGCCTCTGTGGTCTCCCTGGCAACCTCAGAACAAAGGGACAAACATTCCAACTCCCCTCCTTTTAAAGGGACAGTGACAACTGGGCACAGTGTTTCGCATCTGTGATCCTAGCTGCTTGGGAGGACTGCTTGAGCCCAGGAGTTCAAGACCAGCCCAGACAACATGTCACCATGTAGATACCCTGTCTCTACAAAAAATAAAAATAAGACAGGCATTCCCTCTGATCAGCAAAATGGCATCGTCATACTCACCATCTCTTCAATGTGGTAAAACTATCATCCTCAAAACAATTACTTCAAGAATTCAGAAACAACTGCTCAGAAAACACTGGAAATAAACTTTTATATTTTGCAACACTGAACATTTAATTTATTTTATTTTACTTTTTAAAGAGCTGGCATCTTGCTTTGTTGCCCAGGCTGGAGTGCAGTGGCCCAATCATGGCTCACTACAGTCTCAAACTCCTGGGCTCAAGTGACCCTCCTGGCTTAGCCTCATGAGCAACTGGGACTACAGATGCGTGCCACTATGCCCAGCTAATTTTTGAAAAAAATTCTTTTAGAGACAGGGTTTTGCTATGTTATCTAGGCTGGTCTTGAACTGCTAGCCTCAAGCAATCCTCCTGCCTCAGCCTCCAGAGTTTTGGGGAGTACATGAACGAGCCACCGTGCCCAGCCAACACTGAACATCTATAAAAGCAAAGAAATTAAGAAGTTCTCAGGAATGAAAACTGATTTTTAAAAATTCAATTTATGTTAATCTGCTAAATAAACACGCTACTAGATTTGAGTTCTGAGTAATCAGAAAAATGTAGTTATTTCTGTTAAGTAGAATTCAATGAAGGATATACCTTCGGAAAAGATCAGATCACTTTATATTTACAAAATTGATTTCATAATGTCTTCAACAGAGAAAATTTACTATAACATTTCAGCCACCTTTTAAAATAAAAACATGTATATCAAGGCACAAGCAAAAAAACTGTTCTAACACAACTTTTTGTGTGTAGAATTAGTGTGTAATTCTACACACTACACAGCACATCACAGGGGAACGTGCTCATAAAACTGCAACCATATTCTATCAGTAACAACTTTTCCCCAGAAAGAAAAATGTGGGTATCCTTGAAACTGGGAAGTGAACAAACTACAGGTTAAAACAGAATGTACCAAATATTTCTACATTTCTAAGCACTTTTTTTTCCCCAGCTGAAAACTGCTTTATTTTCTATCAACCAGAAGCAGCTGACGAGCGGTGATTCAAGCAGAGGACACACACTGACTTCCAAATGCTTGAATGGCGGCTCTCAAACCTTTTGTCTCAAGACACTTTTACAAGTTGAGAACACCAAAGAGCTTTTGTTTATGTGGAATGTATTGCTATTTTCAAAATTCTAAGTATGTATTAAAAATAAACCTATTAATACATTAACAGTATCTTTAATGAAAGTTATTTCTAAAACAAACAAAAATGAACAGGAAGAGTGACCCTGTTGTATATTTTTGCAAATTTCTGGCATAACCGAAGACAGCTCCATGTTCATGTCTACTTCTGCCTTCAATCTGTTCCCATGGAGTGTTTCAGCTAAAACACGTCATCAAAATCTTGCCTCACACAGATAGGTCTTTAGAATGGAGTATTGTAACCATCTTCACATAACTGGATGTTCATTGATACTACACCAACTCTCGCCAAGTAGCAGTTTCATAAAAGTTAGCTGAAACAGAATTTGAAGCCTTTGTCAAGGAACTTCTCCCTTTCTTTCATGAAAACTGACTGCTGTGTTCACTCTGAACATGTCCTTGCACTCTGGACCCATGTGCATGCTGGTCACCTGGATGACACAGGTTCAAGTTACAGACAGAGATTCTCAATGTCCACACATCTCACCGGATAGCATAAAACAAACATTTTTTTTCTTTCCTGTTGCCCAGGATGGAGTGCAGTGGTGCAATCAAGGCTCACTGCAGCCTCAGCACCTCCCCCACCCACACCACCGCCAGGCTCAAAGCGGTCTTCCCACCTCACCCTCCCCAGTAGCTGGGACTACAGGTGCATGCCACCATGCCCAGGTAATTTTTGCATTTTTTTTTGTAGAGACAGGGTCTTACTATGTTGCCCAAGCTGGTCTCAAACTCCTGGGATCAAGTGATCTACCCACCTCCGGCCTCCAAAGTGCTGGGATTACAAGTGTGAGTCACCTCACCTGGCCGATAATGTCGGGTCCAATCTCCAAGAAGACTTTAATTACTAGAAAGCCATCAAGTTTACAATGGCAGGTACAAGTTTTCTAAAATTTCAATTTTCACCCCAAAGCTCAAATTTTATCCTTAGCAACAAATAATGTTCGTTTTTTCTTTGAGACATCACTCGTTTTGGACAAAACGCCTGCCACAAGCTGAGTCTGAAAACTGTCCTCCGTCTGTTGTTCTGTCAGGGACAGATAGCATTTCCGAGACGACTCAGCTCCCAGCTCAATCCCCTAGGGCTGTGCGTGGACAGTACCCACGTGGGGATGCAGCAGAAGCTTTATATGTAACTTGACATTTAATCACAGCAAAAGTAAAAAAGATGTATGTTTCCGGGTTCCGAGGGTTCCGAATGAATAAAATTAATATTTACTGCATCATCAGGGACATTATTTGGGAAAACTGGCATATTCTAAACATTTGGTGCCCATGCACGGTGCTGAAGAGGGCTCCAATCTGCCCTGTGCCACTGGTGCAAATGTCAAACTCAACAGAAAAGGCCTGTACTATTAGACTATTATTATGCAGAAGTCATCTTTACCTCTTAGCCCCAGAAAGGGCTTCAAGGACTTCCCCCTCAGGAGTCCATGAAACAGAGAACTGTGGTAACATGCCATTTCTACCAGTTTAGGAGTACACTGGTTATGTGCAAAGCAGTAACACATACCTACGCTTCAGACATCAGACAACATGCCATTTCTACCAGTTTAGGAGTACACTGGATATGTGCAAAGCAGTAATACATACCTATGCTTCAGACATCAGACAACATGCCATTTCTACCAGCTTAGGAGTACACTGGATATGTGCAAAGCAGTAATACATACCTATGCTTCAGACATCAGAAGAGACTTTAAACATTTCCTTCCACAAGTGTTCTGTAACTACCTGTTAATCTTCCCTCAGATTCCCCAACTCACCAAAACAGTAAGCAGCCAAAAGTGAAATTTCTTAAAAACCAAATAAAAATATCCTCCCAAAAAGTCAGCTCTGTTACTTTAAAAAGCCTAACTACAACTATTACAATGCATGGGTTTGCAACCACTGCAAATTTGTACGCTCAACTTTTACTGCTCTAAAATCTGCTTGAAGCCATTAACTCAAGCGTGCCCACTTCCAGGTTGTGGTGCAGCTGCATGATCAGGGCTCACTGCAGCCTCCACCTCATAGGTTCAAACAATCCTTCTGCCCCAACCTGAGTAGCTGGGACACCACAGGTGTGAGCCACAGTGCCCAGCTCCCATCTAAAGATTTTCAGTTCCAAAAACTTGAGACTAGTTTCTGAGTAATTAATCTCCAAGACACTTTAAAATATGACATACGACCATAATTAAGTTTCTATTTTTATAACATCGCACCTCCAGGAAAAGAGCTCTGACTTATAAGCAAAAAGATAAAACAAAAATGCATAGTTTACCTCACCTGGTGGCAAACATTCTGTTTCTTCAAACCTCACATTCCCCTGAAACAATATTCAAAACAATTTTAACCCGCCAGTCAGAAATTATAATGCTACAATAAAACCTCACTATTCTAAACTTCATTATTTTCGTTAATTCTGACAGGGTGGGCCAAAGTTTACATTTATTTATATTTTGCCTATTAAGGGTCTCCTGGCTCATCAATCTGTTTATTATGCAGATGAGGAGGAACTGAGAAGACACTAGGTAAAAGTTCTTTAAACTACCACAAATGAAGGAAAGATTACCCAATGAAAGACTCTTGATAGCTCAGTTTTCATTAATGGGACAGTCACTAGGAGAATATGCCTAGAAACTTCAGATGACATCCCCAAATGTGATGTGTTCTCCAGCCACCAGCAGCAGCCATTCATGGACCATGATGGGCTACTCAGCTCCACCAGCTTGCGGCAGGAAACACCGTGCTGCACTCACCAAACAGGAAAGAGAGATTTGGGCCCACAAGGAAATGAAGAAGCCCAACTTTAATTTACTTCAGTATCTATGCAGAATCTGACTCAATTGCATAGATTACATTTAAATTCCTCAGATGGCAAATTCAAAGTTTTGCTGCTTACCAAGTAATACTGTCATTACAAAAATTATTCTGGGCCGGGTGCGGTGGCTCATGCCTGCACTTCGGGAGGCTGAGGCAGGTGGATCACCTGAGGTCAGGAGTTTGAGACCAGCCTGGCCAACATGGTGAAACCCCCATCTCTACTAAAAACACAAAAATTAGCGGGGCTTGGTGGCAGGTGCCTGTAATCCCAGCTACTTGGGAGGCTGAGGCAGGAGAATCACTTAAACCCGGGAAGCGGAGGTTGCAATGAGCTGAGATCATGCCACTGTACTCCAGCCTGGGCAACAAGGGCAAAACTCTCTCTCAAAAAACAAACAAACAAACAAAAAACCAAACAAAAACAAAACAAAACAAAAAAACAGCAGCAAGGGTGCCACAACAGTATGTTTCTCACAAGGAAAATATAGAGAAAAATCCAGAAACAACCTATTGATGTTTTACATTTCTTGGGTATTTGTGTTTTTATAGATACGCGGAGACAAAAAGCAAAACTTGTTACTGAAAAACCTGCTGAGGACTAATGCTTTGGCCAGGCCCCGGCTACAGCCAGGCCGCCAAGCTCCCCGGTGTGAGCTTGCAACAATCCTGCCATTTCCCTCTATCTACTTTCTAGTGCAAAACACAGGCTGGTGACCTTGGTGGGCAACTCAGGTGGGAAATTTCAACTCTTCAAATGAATGCCAGGAACCAGAAACAGTCACATAAAATCATTTATCGAGGTGAAGGAGAAGTGAGGTTTACTGTTCTCTATTTAATGGCTGGACATAAAGTTTCCTAACTACCTTTGATGGACTCCTCTTGTCTCAGTAAAAAAGAAGATATGGTTTCAAACACTAAGATACGGTCCCAATTCTATATACGAGGATTCCTGTTGCTTTTAATAAAAGGTTACCACTTGGGCCCTGGTGAGGACCACAATGCACAGGTTCTTATCCCCATGAAGAAATCCACCTCATGCCGCAAGTGTGGTAGTGTGAGCTCCCCGGCGACCATGTGAGGTGGGGTGCGCTGCGGGAGGTCATCCCAGCAGGGTACTGTGGGGGCTGTTTCCCCTCAAGGGCATCTGTTTATTACGGGTTGAAATCACTGTTCCTTTGTGTTCTCCTTGGTCCACACCCTTAGAGACCTGCGTAATTCCATGGCCCCAAGCACAGCCTACTCCTGCCTCCCCCCAACCCCCGATTTTCACTGCTGCAAAGGATTCCGCAAGGGGCTGTGTAGGGCACTTTGAGGGAGAGGTGTGTACTGGAACAGCTTTACCGGTGACAGCGAATCAGACTGATTCCACACTTGCCCCAAGGGGCAAGCACATGGTTGAGCCACTAAAAATTGTTCAAAGATACAGCTTATCTTCCTAAAAGTATCAATTTCCCCAAGTGTTTAGAGCCAACTATTTTACAACCCTTAGAGAAGTGGTTCTCAAAGGGTGGTCCAGGGGTCCTTTTGGGAGGCCCCCAGATCAAAGCAGTCTGCACAACACTAACATTCCGTGCTGTTTCCACAACCACTCTGAGTATATGCTAGAGCATTTCAGAAGCTGAACGGAGATACTAAGTTTGAATTCGGAAGGAGATGTGCGAATCCAGAAGCTGTCAGTTAAGCCAAAGAGATATGTGAAAACAAAACCATCTTTCTCATTGTTTTCGTCATTGAAAACAGGTTCCACTAAACGGTTTACTTAATGTTAATATATAATGGTTTACAATTTTACTTTATTTATTTGAGATGGAGTCTCACTCTCACCTAGGCTGGAGTGGAGTGGCGTGATCTCGGCTCACTGCAACCTCCGCCTCCTAGGTTCAAGGGATTCTCCTGCCTCAGCCTCCCGAGTAGCTGGGAATACAGGCGTGTGCCACCATGCCCAGTTATTTTTTTGTGTGTCTTTAGTAGAGAAAGGGTTTCACCATGTTGTCCATGCTGGTCTTGAACTCCTGACCTCAGGTGATCCACCCACCTTGGCCTCCCAAAGTGCTAGGATTACAGGCATGAGCCACCGTGCCCGGCTGGTTTACAATTTTAAATAGAAGGCACTTCAGCATTTAAATGACTCATTTTTAAACATCAAACATGGTGACTATCAATACATATAACAAAAGCTCTTTGGGGTCTTCCGTGCTTTTTAGGAGTGTAAAGCAGTCCTGGGTCCAGCCAGTCTGGGGAACTGCTGACACAGCAGCGCCTTCCACTGCTGGAGCCTGAAAGGCTGCTCCCCGAGGCCATTCCGGTTCAGTCAGGATCCTAGTGGCAGTGACAGGCACTGCTTTAGCATTCGGTTTTTCCAGACACCCTGTCTACTCTCATTCAGTTTCATGTGATTACTGACGAGGCAGGGATTGCCAAGTGAGATGATGGCAACCTAAGTTCAGGTGGAGAGAATGGGGTTTCTTCTTTAAAAACCCTTCTCTCACAAGAATTTGCTTCTCAAATTGGAGTTGCAGCTGATTTTTTTTGGAGACAGGGTCTCTGTCGCCCAGGCTGGAGGGCAATGGAGGGACTGATCACCGCTCACTGCAGCCTCAATCTCCCTGGGCTCAGGTTATCCTTCTACCTCAGCCTCCCGAGTAGCTGGGACTACAAGCATGCACTACAATGCCCAGCTATTTTTTTTTATATATCTATATAGTATATATACTATATATATAGTGTATACACACTATATACTATATATATAGCATATATGCACTATATACTATATATATAGCGTATACGCACTATATATACTATATATATAGCACATACACTATATATGTACTATATATACTATATATATAGCATATACACTATATGTACTATATACTATATATAACATATACACTATATAGTATGTGTAGACTATATATACAGTATATATAGTACGTGTACACTATATATACACTGTGTACACTATATATACAGTATATACACTATGTGTACACTATATACACACTATACACTATATATACTATGTGTACACTATATATACAATATATATACTACGTGTACACTATATACACTATACTATATATACTGTATATACAGTATATATACTATATATACACATATATATACTATATACATATAGTATACATATATATAGTATATATACAATGCCCGGCTATTTTATATATATATACACACACACACAGGTAAGAAAGTGACACAGCCTGTGCTGGTGAGGGCTTGGAGAGAAAGGCCCTCTTAGGTGAGTCAATTTGTCCGACATATTTGCCAACAGCCCTTTATGCGCTTGGCACAGGGAAGAGCGCTGGTGACATACTGTTCTCATGGAGGGCAGGGAGTGCTTCACGATGACCCAGGAAAAATAAGTAGGAAGTACACACAAATTTTATATATATATATATATATATAGATAGATAGATAGATAGTATATATACAATGCCTGGCTATTTTATATATATACACACACACACACACAGTGTCTACCTGGCCTGTGTCTCCAGGGTCTTGGGAGCATCTCTGGGGCCTACTCCCCTCGGTGCAGGTTCAGCATTCCCAGTCCTGACAGCTGCAGCCAGCACTGCCCACCCCCACCCAGACATTTATAACCAGGACAAGCCCTCAGTTAAGCAGATAGGGGGTTGGGGGGCTCACTCAAGGGGGAAACTTTCTATGAATGCAGGGTTCAACCCCAGCTGCAAACGATAGCGGGGGGGTGGTGTACAGTGTACCAGGCAGTGTATCTGTCTACGAATGCGGGGGCCACAGAGTATCAGGCAGTGCATCTAAGGCCTGCACTTTCCTGTCTGTGAAATGGGGACGGTAATGACCTCACAGCTTCCTACAAGGTTTTCTGAAGCGACATCCTGTGCCAAATCATCTGTGGCAAGTGTGCAACAGATGGTAGTGCCACCTAAGAAAGTGACACAGCCTGTGCTGGTGAGGGCTTGGAGAGAAAGGCCCTCTTAGGTGAGTCTATTTGTCCGACATATTTGCCAACAGCCCTTTATGCGCTTGGCACAGGGAAGAGAGCTGGTGACATACTGTTCTCATGGAGGGCAGGGAGTGCTTCACAATGACCCAGGAGAAATAAGTAGGAAGTACACACAAATTTATGAGTGTTTTTTTTTCTCACAAAGGTGACAAACTGAACACAAACTAACAGACTAGTTTGAAAAATAAGGAAACATCTATATAGTGAAATTCTTTTTGTTGGGGGTTGGGGGTGGACAGAGTCTTGCTCTGTCACCCAGGCTGGAGAGCAGTAGCACAACCACGGCTCACTACAGCCTGGAACTCCTGGCTTCAAGGGGGCCTCTGGCCTCAGCCTCCCAAAGTGCTGGGACTACAGGAGCGCATCACCATGCTTGGCCTAAGGGAATTTTTTTTTTTTTTTTTTTTTTTTTTTGAGACAGAGTCTCACTGTCGCCCAGGCTGGAGTGCAGTGGTGCGGTCTCGGCTCACTGCAACCTCGACCTCCCAGGTTCAAGCGATTCTCCCACCTCGGCCTCCCAAGTAGCTGGGATTACAGGCACGTACCACCACACCCAGCTAATTTTTTATTTTTAGTTAGAGATGGGGTTTCAGCATATTGGCCAGGCTGGTCTTGAACTCCTGACAAGTGATCCACCCATCTTGGCCTCCCAAAGTGCTGGGATTCCAGGCACGAGCCACGATGCCCGGCTGGGAATTCTTTAAGGCTGATGAATCATCACATGCACAGCCGTGAGAAAAACGCCCTGGCACCTGAGCAAGAGCCGCGGACAAGCCGGCCAGGGCAGTGGCCACAGCCTCCAACACATCCCGTTCACCAGTGCAAAACAGCTGTAACGTGGGGCTTTTCTGGACAGCACCCTTTCTGGTGTCTTTACTTTCTATTTTTACATAATGTTTAAGTTTCCTGTATGTGTATTACTTTTGTAACCAAACACATTAAGGTATCTTCATTTTGGAAAAAAAGTTGATTTACCTTATTATAAAGGTATATTAAATACCACTTAAATGTCTCTATCAGCATATGCAAAACAAAACCACGGCATCAAAATTTGATACCCAAGGAGAGAAATGCCTCCTTTACAACTTACACATGATTATTACCACCTATTAAGTTTTATGGTCACGGTTACAGAATTCTTATTAAAATATGTACAATTACCTATTCAACTTCATATAACAACTTACCCTCAAAATTACTACTCAAAAAATAAAATGAGGCCTAGACAACACAGACTGCCTCACAGATGACTGTGTACGGTACATGAAATGAGCAAACTGGACTTTGTTCTTTGACCTCCTCTTTCCCAATTAGTACATTTCCATTAATTGTTAATCACAGAACTTTTGTAATGCAATTAACATACATCATTTGATAGTAGTCATAAAAAGGCTTAGTATCCACTGTAAGGGACCCCATCATTTAAATAAGAAATATAAGTGAGAGAGACTGTCTACACAGAATTTTCTAGTGGTCTTCTGAGCCTGCCAGAGATGAGACCTCTCAGGCAAGGGCACAGTGCAGGGACCCACGGATAGTAGGGAGTCACCTGTTAAACACATTCAATCTTGGCTCTTCAAGAGCCAAATAAGCCACTTGCTATCATGGGACAGGCATATAAAAAGGAAAAACGTGTCTTGTTTACAGAGATTCCAAACACTGAAGACGTAGCACAGCTTAAAAATAAACACTGAAGAGAAGCACCCTACTGGGCTCCACAGAACTGACCTTAAGGGAATTATGACCCTAAGGCTGTAGAAAAACTCACAGTATCAACAGCAGAACCTGCCAACTTCACCGCGAACAAAACGGGAGCCAATGCCCATTCTGATCATCTCCTCCTTACATGAAGAAACCCCACCACCCTCCAAGGCCCAACTGATGATACACACGTCCTAGACAAGCCTTTGTGATGCTCACACATACACATGCAACATGGGGTGGGCTGTCTGGTAACCATGGGTACAGCTGGGCAGTCAATCACAAATTATCTTATTTGTGCCCTGTCTTCTCATCACAGCACAATCAGCTCTGCTTGACATAGTCTGAATTCAATCGACTACTAATAAGGGACAGCCTCTGGTGGAAAGCCTGAAAAAATTCAAGATACACGCTTTTCCAAAACAAGAGGTATCTTATGAAACTTGCTGAAACAAGTCTACAAGAACAGACATCCCCTCCCCATGTACACAGCAAGTAGGAAAACAAGTGTGCATTAAGCAGGGAGTTTCACAACAGGGCTGTGTCTGTCTTCCTGACACTTCTGAGATGTCTATGCCGTATTTAAAATAGGAAAATAGTGAAATAGTCACAGACACACATACACAAACAGCAACCCAAACGGCCACTAAAGAGCCCTAGGCTCCAGGGTAAACGAGTTGGCAACATCTGATTTAAAGGAAGGAGGTGGAATAATCTCTCAAGTTCCCCACTGAACTTGTCTCCAGGACTGGGACAGGCGCCGCCTTGGTCACTGCTGTATCCCTCGTGCTAACAATATGAAATTAATGTTCATTAAAAAAAAAAAAAAGACTGTATTTACTCCTTAAAAGGCACTGCTAAGGACCTTTCTCAGAACTGTATTTCAACCAAGTCATATGTGGCCCTAGGGAAACCATGGAACACGGGGTATATAGCAAGGCTATGTGAATATACCGAAAAGACGTTCCCATCTGCCTTTGCCTCCTCTAAGTCCCTGAGTACACTAGGCTCAAATCTCATTCCATCAGCAGGCAGATGACACGGATATCGATGGCCTAGGCACAAGTTAAAGAGTATTTTCAATAACTAGTAACGCAGTAAGCTACTGCTACCTGTGGCCCAAACTCTAAACTTATACATTAAAGTCCTTTATTTAGAGCAGAAAAGCCGGCCCTGACCTCCACTGTCTCAGAACCGCGACATGGAGCCCTGGACGCCGCAGCGGAGGCAGCACGAGCACCCCTCCCGCCGAGCGCAAGAGCTGGCCCTTTCGGCTTCCGGGGTCACTGGAAAGCAAAATGTGTCACAAATACGGCCAGTACACACCAACGCAACAAACGATTCCACAAAAAAACTGAAAACCAGCGCGGGGAGATAAGGACACACTCTTCAGGGAAGCGAATCCGCGCTCTTCGCGCTTCCTGCAGCGCCAGCCCCCTGCAGTGCCGGAATCCCCCGAAGGCACGCCAGAAGCTAAGCCGGCCACCCCGACCGCACCCAGGGCCCGGGAGGAAGCACCGAGGCCCCCGAGAATGCCTTGGGAAACCTGCTGCGCTTACAAGCCAGCTACGCAGCCCCCCGAGACCCGGGCCGCACTCGCCCAGGCCAGCCCTGCGCTCTTCCCCGCGAACGGCCGCCCCAACTCCCACCCTCGGAACCGTTCCAGCCGCGACCACCGAGTGCTCGCCAGTCTCCTCGACCTCACGCAGCCCACCAGGGCCGGCGTCTGAGGCCCGCGCCCCCAGCCCGGGGCGGCTCTGACCGGCCCCGCCCGCCCGCCAGCTCCTTCCCTTCCGCGGCCGCCATCTTCTCGGCGGGAGCGGCCTGTGCGGGATCCGCGGCTCTCGCCAGCCGGGCTCCGATGCCGGCCCCGCCCCGCTCCCGAGGGCGGCCCAAGCGGCGGCCGGCTCTTCTACCGGGCGCCCGGGACGCCACTTACCGCAGGCCGCAGGCCTCTAGGGTCTCGCAGCCATTTCCCCGAACGCCGCGGAGTGGGCGGCCAGCCACCGAGATAGCGCGGGGCTAGAGCGGCGCCCCCGCGCGGCGGGCGGAGGACGAGACCGGCCACCGAGACGCTGCGGGGCTAGAGCGGCGCCCGGGCTGGGAAGCCCGGCCCCGGACTGCGCGCATGCGCCCGTCTTCCATACCTGCACTCCGGACGCGCACTTCGGGTCTGCACTGAAAACGACTTGCTTGCATCCTTTGTGGACACCTTATTTCCCCGACCCCAAGAGTGAAAGCTGGGGCAGTTCCCTTGCGGGGATCCCTCGGAAGAGCCCGGGCAGGGCGCAGGCGGAACGTGGATGCTAGCACCGAGGGACTGCACTCCGCCAGGATTTCACTCTTAAGACCGATAAACCCTTCAAGTCGGTGGGGATAGAAAGCTCCTGGGCTAAATTTGTAAGAGGTGTGGGGGGGCGGGGACAGAGGATAAAAGAAGAAAAGGCCCAGGTTTTCTCTTCCAGATTGTGTTTCTCGAACCGCAAGCCCCTGACGGCCTCGGCTGGGAATGGCAGTGAGCGGCGAGATCCAGGTGTGGGCGGGGTTTCTCTCCAACTTGAAGACCCTACCCTGCTGCCTCCCCACCCCAAGCTCGGCTCCAGAAACCAGGAGCGTGGGGGTGGGGGCAGAGGAAGGAGCACAGCGAGGAAGGGAGGCGGGCACGCTGGACCTCTAGGCCCCAGGGACCTTGGCGGTGTGGTCCCAAAGCTCTGCCTCCTCCCACCACGTCAATCCTACACTCAGAACTACTGACCAGTAGCTAGAACTTAAAGAATGCATGGACATGTTTGCCCACAGGGGTTGGAGGGAAAGCTTAGATACTATCAAGAGAGGGGAAAGTGAAGTATGGTAGATGTCAACCTTGCATGTGGATTTTCTTCAGTTCGCTCAATAGTAACTAGTGACACTCCATCACCTGTCTGTCCCCAGATACTGCAGGAAAGAGACTGGGAGGGGGCAGGAGGGGCAGCTGTTGCGTTGAGGCACCATGGGCACTGGCCACTTGCTCCGAGGGCAGGGACTTGGCGGGGGGGAGGTGGCCCCATTACTTGCTTCCGCTTCTGTGAACAGTGATACGCTACCTGAAAGCATGGACCATCTAGCTTTTGGCGTCGGCCCTGGCCAAGAGTAAAAGGGGCCCAGAGTGCCGTAAAGCCGCCCCTAATTCAGAGGCTTCTGCGATGCTTCCATGGATGAACCAGGGGCTTTGAGGCAGGTGTGCTTTTTAATAATACCGCTGAAGATTACAGGGTCTGCCAGTTTCTGAGGCAGACTTAGTTTTCTTCAAAGGAATACAACGCAGCTTGTTTTTGCTGGTGTGGCCCATTAGGACCACATTAATAGAATCTGGCAGGGATGGGCTTGACAGTCTTCCATCTTGAGTGTGTCCTCAGGTTGCAAAGAGGGCTTTCTGCCCTCAGACACGGGGTAGTGGGAAGCTTAGAAGACAGACGGGGTTGAGACCATCTTTAACAAGCAGTGTGATCTTGGGCAAGCTCTCTGTTAAAGGAGGGCTCACATGCTGAGGCCCAGGTGAAGACCACATGAGGCCTCCCTACAAGAGGCTCTCTCTAAATCCAACTGGTATGGGGGAACCTCAGCCCAGTCTCTTTAGCTGAGGATCTTTAAACCAGCCACAATTTGTTTCTGCAGGACGGTGAGATTTTTAAGAGATTTTAGCTCTTGGGTACAGTTTCACGCTGGGCACTCAGGAGAGATAGATGGAAAGGCACTAAGGGAATAGAAAGAGTGGACAAGGCGGCTCAGGGACAAGAGAACCAAGAGAAAGAAAAAGGCAGGAAAACATGAGGAAAGGGAACCCTCAGCTCAACGCAGTGCTCAGCAATACGCAGAATGCCTTCCTTCCTGCAAGTCCAGAGGATACTGGAACCTGCCTCTCATTCTCATCTCCCCCGCCCCCCAGCAGAAGCTGGCTCAGCTGTGGAGGCCTGGCCAGACTATCCACTCTGGCCTTCCCCACCTACAAGGTGGCGAAGTCAGCTCTATCCCAGCTTACCTGCCGTCACTACTCCTGGGAGCTGCCCTCCCTGGTGAGAAAGGCATTTAGAGAATCTAGTCTGGGTATTTGAATTTGAACTCCACTAGCAAAAGAATACTTTTTCCTAACCGAATTTATTTTAAAAGTAAAATCCAAAGGAGGAAACAAAGTCTTCAGTTGTTTCAATAAATTGTTCCTTAAATATCCCCAATCCACAAACAAAACCCCACAAGTAACACCGATTTACAACAGGATGTGGCCCAGAAAGCAGGAAGTGGGCCAAGAGCGCTCCAGCAGGAAGCTTAATAGGTGGTCCATGGAGAAAAACACGATGGGCGCATCACAAACAGGTGTAAACAGTACACTTCTGTAATGTGTAGACACCAGTTTCTGCAACCCCCATGCCACGCAAAGTTTTAAGGAAAGTCTTTGAAAGTACAATCCGGAAAACTCAGCAATTCTTTAAAAAAAAAATGGCTTTCCGCTGTTATAAGCATCCTTCCTAAGACTCAGGGTCCGCAGCAGAATACCCTGACCCAAAATAAAAATACTATGACAAAAATACTCCAGCAGGCAGCCGGCTTTACTTCGTTTAAAGCCGGATTTCGCTTAGTCCCGTGAAAGCGAAGGAGCACCAGCGCTTCCTGATTCCGCACAGTTCTCTCGGCAGAGACGGCCCGTCCTCTCCAAAAACCGGAAGCCGGACAGCGTCAGGACGTTTTATTCTTCTCACCTGGGATTCAGAGAGGCAGCGGCCAAGGACAGGGCCCCCGCCGAGGCCACCGGGCAGCGTCCAGGTCTCGGCCTTCGGGAGGGGAGCAGCGGGGGAAGGGCACGGGGAGGGGCGAGGGCGGGGCGCGCCTGGGCCTCGGCGCTGGGCTCCTCCTCTGCCCGCTCCGGGGGACGCCTGCAGGATTCTTGCAGACCTCTGCCGAGGCAGGATGGAGGCCTGCAGGGATGCACCTCGGGCCCGCGACCCGGGCGGCCGGAACATAGTTCTTTCTGGCCGGAGATCGGCCCGGTCGTGAGTCGTGTCTGTGCCAGGCCCCCCACGCTGTGCTCCAGGGCCTCAGTGCCCGGCGCGCTGGGGCTGTATCGCCAGCCACTTGGGGCACGAAAAAGGAATCACAAAATACAACCCTCTCCTTTACCCAGGAGGAGAACGTGGATTCCCAGGGAAAAGAAAAACAAAACAAAACAAAACACAAAAAATATACATATATATGCCTACTGTTTTCTTATTGCTAACAAAAACTTCAGCCACTGTGTGCTGTGTGTTTTTTTTTTGGAGAAACTGATGAATTTTCTTTACTTTTACATTGTGTAAGGCCAGCTAACTTTAACAGTTAACTAGATAAATCAACTCACCAATGCTAAAAGGTGTCACAATCAAATCGTCCACTACTTCCCCTCAAAGCAAACAGTAAAGCACTGCCTTTGGCTCCTTTAAAGAATACTAACCAGATCTGCCAGGCGCGGTGGTTCAAGCCTGTAATCCCAGCACTTTGGGAGGCCGAGGTGGGCAGATCGCCTGAGGTCCTGAGGTCAGGAGTTCAAGACCAGCCTGACCAACATGGTGAAACCCCATCTCTACTAAAAATACAAAAATTAGCCGGGCGTGGTGGCAGGCGCCTGTAATCCCAGCTACTCGGGAGGCTACGGCAGGAGAATCGCTTGAACCCGCTGCACTCCAGCCTGGGTGACAGCGAGACTCTGTCTCAAAAACAACAACAACAAAAACACAGATCTTTGTCAACCAAAGGGCAAATGCTATGTTTGTGCATCACTCAGTAACAGCACTGCCAGAAAAGGCAACTTCACAGAATTCACCCACTCAATGAATTCCGCTGAATGCTGTTTTGAAACAACCAACACAGAGGGAGAGCATAGACGATAGTGGGTAAGATAAGGGGAACTGGCAAGATGGAAAAGGGCCAGGAAACAAAAGAATTCAAGGAAAAACAGAAACAGAAGTTAAACTTTGTGTTCCAACCCCAAAGACCTCTAGAAAGCTGTGGGATGTGATGGAGCTACATGTTCTGTGCGGCATATGAGAATCATACCAATTTTCTGTCTTTTAGACAAAAGAATAAATGTGAAATAGGAAAAAGGGAGGGAAATGAGATGGGAGGAGGGCATCACCCCCCCCTTAATGCTGTACCAAATTACTATACAAACTGAATTTTTGTAATTAGAATTATGGACAGTGTCTTATCTTTTGTATGTTACCAGAAACCTGTGCTATGACTTTTAACGAGAAAAACAACAAGGGATGGATCTTTCTTTGGTCACATTAGCCTCTGTAAGTTACTCAAGACAGCTGCAATGAACTGACAACAATATCCACAAACAAGGCAAAATGAACTTCTCATGGCAGGGAACTGAATCTGGATGTTATTCTCAGTTCTGTCATTTTCCAGATACCTTTAGAAAGAATGAGCTGCAGTTTGTGTTGTTGTTTTCCTTGAGACAAGGTCTCACCCTGTTGCCAGGCTGGAGTGCAGTAGTGTGATCTTGGCTGTCTGCAACCTCTGCCTCCCAGGCTCAAGCAACCCTCCTGCCTCAGCCTCCTGAGTAGCTGGGACTACAGGTGCATGCCACCACACCTGGCTAATTTTTGTATTTTTTGTAGAGATGGGGTTTCACTATGTTGCCCAGGCTGGTCTCGAACTCCAGGGATCCACTCGCCTCTGCCTCCCAAAGTGCTGGGATTCCAAAGGCATGAGCCACAGTGCCTGGCCTGAGCTGCAGTATTTCTATATCTTCTGCTAAGGAGTGAACACATTAATACAGAACCATGCTCATCACTCCTTCCTCTGAGAATGTTTCATGTTTCTCTGAGGTGTCTAAGTTTTCTCTTTGAGGTCAGTGAAAAGTAAATAAAAACAACTTTGGAATAAATTAATATTTTAGTAAGTATAGGGCAAAAAACTATTTCTTTTCTGACTGGTTTTATCTCAACCATCTTTAAAGGAACACAGCAAACAAGAAAGCCAAAAAAATGCTTTGACAGATTCTGACAGAATAAGAGTACAGTGGTTGTACCCAAATAGGACATTTACCCTTACAGGCTCTTCACACCACGGAATATAGACCAGTGAAAAAGGGGAAACCAACCCATAGACGACTGAATTCCTACACCTGCTGGCGAGCACCAGGAGGAAGGTGCAGGGATGTCCATGAGGTCAGAGACAGCCATCAGTTCACACTGCATTCCAGACGCAATGGGCCCGGCCCCATTCTTGAGCCTTCTGCCTAACCTCAATGCCTTGGGAGTATGGGACCTTAGGGGGAAGGATAGGGCTACAATTGTGCAGGCTACAATTAAAGATTTTTTTCTTAAATGAAAACACTTTAAGAAGTGAAAGAGACTTCAGTAACCTTCCAGAGTGTGTCCAGATAGGAATAACTATATAAATTACTTCCTGCTCTTGCTTAGTTCACAAAAACAAAATGGTAAAACTGAGAAAGAGTGTGTTTGGAGGAAATACCAACAACAACAACAAAGACTGAGCTATTAGCAGTTTCCAAAAGACACCCAAATGGGAACCGGAGGTTTTTTCCCTTCAGGGAGGTTTTGCTTTATTGACCTGGCTGGTCTCAAACTCCTGGCCTCAAGGGATCCCCTGTCTCAGCCTCCCCAAAGTGCTGGGATTGTAGGTGTGAGCCACCCTGCCTCTTTCATTCCAATAGGAAAGTATTTAAAGAGTAAACGTAGGGCCAGGCACGGTGGCTTACGCCTGTAATCCTGACACTTTGGGAGGCCCAGGAGTTGAAGGCCAGCCTGGGAAACATAAGAACTCTATTTCTCCTTCTACCTGCCCATCAGACACGTGATCACAACAGCTGCATACAAAGAACTTAAGACACAGACAGAACTACCCACATGTATGTGTGTATATCTACATATGTTGTTAATTTTTATAAAAAAGAAAAGTCAGATCCCAAACCAATAACTGTCTATCAAATCCTGACCAGCCAGGTTCAAAGTGCATAATCAAACTCAAATGAAATAGTACATAAACGATGCTTTGACCATGTACATTGCTACTCAAAATACTCTTTGGTCTTTCCCACTGGTCTGCAATGGCAGGACTGTATCACCTTCCCTCCCACCACATTTGTTTCAGGTAACAGTATGCTAGATACAGTTTGTCTCAACCTCAGCAGGAGTTAAAGGTTTAAAAAAAAAAAAAAATCAAGATTATTCTTGCTCTCACCCAAACAAACTTACAAAATATTCAGTGCTTTCTGATTTAGTGGTATAATCTAGAAAGGGAAATAAAATCAGGCAAAAAGAGGGAGGGGGAAGGGCACCTATATCAAACAATCACCAGTAAAGATTCTTTACAGGGTCTGGGTTCACCAGACACATGGTGTCAGAATATGTGCAGCAGGCCAGGCGCCATGGCTCATGCCTGTAATCCCAGCACTTTGGGAGGCCCAGGCAGGTGGATCACCTGAGGTCTGGAGTTCGAGACCAGCCTGACCAACATGAAGAAACCCCATCTCTACTAACAATACAAAATTAGCCGGGCGTGGTGGCGCATGTCTGTAATCCCAGTTATTCAGGAGGCTGAGGCAGGAGAATCGCTTAAACCAGGAGGTGGAGGTTGCAGTGAGCCAAGATCGTGCCATTGCACTCCAGCCTGGGCAACAAGAGTGAAATTCTGTCTCAAACCAAAAAACAAAACAAACAAACAGAAGAACAACAAAAAAAGAATATGTGCAGCAGACTAGTAAAATTCTTCCTTAACCCTTTCCAACATCTCTAATTGTTTAAAATACTGTGAAAAGTGAAGTCCATGAAAATTGAGGTCTGAGTGTTTCCTACCTACTTGTGCTAACCATTCAAAAAATCAACAACTGATGGGTTTATCAATTATCCTGAAAAATAAGGTGGTTTGATTTGCCCAATCTCTTTGAAAGCCTGAAGTCTCCAGTATGTAGGGGTTTGATTTCATGCTTTTGGGTTTTGAGAGTAAAACAAAACATCCATGGGAATAATGTAGTTTTGAAACATGGCTGATATCCCCGTTTTTTAAACATTCTATGATTTGAGTAAAGGAAGCACTCTATGCAGTGGTTCACACCTGTAATCCCAGCACTCTGGGAGGCCGAGGCAGGAGGACTGCTTGCACCCAGAAGTTTGAGAACAGCCTGGGCAACATAGTGAGACCACTCCTCTACAAAAAATAAACAAAATTAGCCGGGTGTGGTGGCTTCCACCTGTAGTCCCAGCTACTCAAGAGGCTAACATGGGAGGATTAGCTGGGAGGTATAGGTTGCAGTGAGCCATTATCACGCCATTGCACTCCAGCCTGGGCAAACTGCTTTCCCCTTTTTAAAAACTCATTAATGTTCTTTTAAGATTAATATACCTTTAGCACTCCTCTTTCTATTCATCCCTTTCAATATGAAACAACTCAAGTTCAAAGCCACCACCTCAGCTTGCAAGACACTAGAAGCTCTGAACACCTGGTTGCCCCTCAGCTAACTGTAAGGGCCAAGCCTTTGGTTTCTCTCGTCCACATGCCCACCTCTGTCATAGGAAAGCTCAGGCAGTTGATGAATTCAGCAGGCTGAAGTCCTTGTCACTGTCCCAGATGTCAACCGGTGTGGCCCTGCACCCTCTCCTGTCCTGGGACCCACCTACTTCTTTCCTGCAATCCTGCACTCTTGGTGACCCTCCATGCTGGTGTCTTCAGGGCTCTGGCCCAAGCTCTCCTCCTCTCCCTCCACCCATACCTTCTCCACGGAGACTTCATGCACACCTGGCTGTAGTTGCCTTTATCTCTGCCTAGATCTGGGCACCATCATTCACCTGCTCCCCTGGCATCTCCATGTGAATGCCTCAAATGCACTTCAAAACCTACCTAACACATGCAAAATGAGCTTAGGATTTCTGACCTCCCTACTACATACATCCAGGTTCTTCTCTGGCGTTCCCTATCCAGAGGATGGTCCCACCACCCTATAAATTCATAGGCCAGAAGCTGAGAAATGATCCTTGACCCCCCTCCCTGCTCCTCAGTCTCACCTGCTGCTGCAGCGTTTCATGGCATCTAGCTCACTGCTCACTTCTCAGTACATAAGTGCATGGCCCTAATGGCTTCTGAACGCCTTCAACATACTATGCTGTCTTCACCTCACCCCTGCTCACCACACTCCAATGTTTCCCATTCCCATCGCATCACTCAACTTCTTGCTCTCTCACCAAAAACTATCAAATGGGGAGTTTTGGCACCTTCACCCTGGACATCCCTGCCGCCTGGAAACTGCTAACATAGCTTCTTGAAACTCAACACCCTGTGGCTTCAGGGAGCGCTTTTGAAGCCCCTGGTTCTTGTCAGACCCCACGGCCACTTTCTTGCTACCCTTCATAGGCAACTTCTTCCTTAGTGAATACAGCTTGCAGCTCTGCATTCTGGACTTGATCCACTCCTTGTCTCCATGGGCTTCCTCTGAATACTGTACCCATCAACTCTCAACTCTAACCCTGCTCTTCCCCTTGAACTTTAGATGTGTCCCACAGGCACCTCCAATTGAATGAGGCCCACGTTGAACTCACCACCTTACCCTCGTTGTTGCACCTCCTTCTTCATCATGATCATTCTCAGTTGGTGCCACTACCTCATCAGCTGGGCTACTCACCCGCATCACTCTGGTCTTCCTTCTTAGCTCCCACAAATTGTCAGACACCAAGGACTGCTCATTTCCCTCCTGACTGGAGGTCTCTTTCCATTTTTGCTAGTATTGCTTCCAGCTAAGATCCTCATAATCATTCACTCATTTATTCCTTCATCACTCAACAAATATTTATGGAGCTCCTATTACGAGCTAGACTTTAGCCATAATCAACTCACATGAAGCTTACCATTTTATGGTGAATCATGACATCCCATCAGACAGCAACCACACGGACCGTGTGCTAAGAGCTACGAAGAGCTAAGTTAGGATTCTGTGCAAACATAAAGGAAAGGCACTCAATCCGGCTTTGTTAGGGAAGACTTCCCCGAGAAAGCCACATCTCTACTGAGGAGGTGAGCAGGAGTTAGCCTAGGGAAGGCTGTTAGCTAGGGCCCAGACTGTGAGAGAGCAGCGATAACAAAGCTTGCTGACATGAGAAAACCTCCAATCAGCTGGGATGGCTGGAGCAGAGAGTAAGATCAGGAGTGCAGACTTATAGTGGCGCTAACTTTACATAGGCAATTGGGGAGTCCCCAAGGGATGTTAGAAGGATAGAGTCAATGAGTGATGGCTTTTGGAGAGATCACCCTGTCTGCTATGTGAGAGGTAGTGACAGGACTTCTGGAACTCAACAGGAGTTACGGAGACATCCTGGCAATCCAAAAAGCAAAGATGATGGCTTCCATGTTATGGTGGAAGAAGCTGGGAAACAACACAAAGGAGCCAGTTTCTAGAGAGGATTAAGGAGGGGGCTCCTGGTTGGCTGTTGGGAGGAGGGGCATTAACCTGTGACCCACAGGCAGGCACTGAGAAAGCCTCTTTGGACTGGAAGGTTAAGAAATGTCTCCTTAAGGCGCTAGCACTCAAGCTTTCTGCTCGAGCATCCCCTTGCACACTTTTTCCTTGACGTTCAGGCTGGGCATGGTGGCTAACGCCTGTAAATCCAGCACTCCCAGAGGCCGAGGCGGGAGGATGGCTTGAGCCCAGGAGATCGAGGCCAGCCTGGGCAAGAAGGCAAGACCCCGTCTCTAAAAAACTTTAAAAAATAAAAATAGGCCGGATGCGGTGGCTCATAACTGTAATCCCAGCACCTTGGGAGGCCGAGGTGGGTGATCATTTGAGGTCAGGAGTTCGAGACCAGCCTAGCCAACATGGTGAAACCCCACCCGTACTAAAAATACAAAATAGCCGGGCGTGGTGGCGGGTGCCTGTAGTTCCAGCTACTCGGGAGGCTGAGGCAGGAGAATCACTTGAACCCAGGAGACGGAGGTTGCAGTGAGCTGAGATCATGACAGTGCACTCCAGCCTGGGCAACAAAGTGAGACTCCTTCTCAAAAAATATAATAAAATCAAAATAGGCCGGGAGCGGTGGCTCACGCCTGTAATCCCAGCACTTTGGGAGGCCGAGGCGGGCGGTCACGAGGTCAAGACATCGAGACCAGCCTGACCAACAAGGGGAAACCCCGTCTCTACTAAAAATACAAAAATTAGCTGGGCGTGGTGGCGCGCGCCTGTGGTCCCAGCTACTCGGGAGGCTGAGGCAGGAGAATCGCTTGAACTCGGGAGGCGGAGGTTGCAGTGAGCCGAGATGGCGCCACTGCGCTCCAGCCTGGGCGACAGAGTGAGACTCCGTCTCAAAATAAATAAATAAATAAAGACCAATAACTGTTTCCCATAGGGTTATGTAGTTGCAAATGAAGAAATTACTGGCATGTACTGCCTCTGCGTATGAAGCACAATTTTGTCAAGACCTTAGACCTGTAGATTTAGCTCTTTCGATTAACGGAAAATGTCCAAAATCAGTCTTCCTCCAACCTATTTGCCGAACTGGACTTACTGTCGCTAAGTAGACCGACCGACATAGCTTACACGTTATTCAGCTCACTTGTAAGCAAACACACGAAACCACCTCACCCCTGACTGCTATTTCAGAAAGAAGCCGTCCCGTGAATTCCTCACAGACGAAATCCGGGGCTGCCCCTCAAGGACTGTATTTCTTCCTTCGGCTCTATCAAATATTTTAAGTTACTTCCCAGCAACGGAAACGTGGGACCCTGCAATGACAGACTTCGCATTCCTCCTGAGCGGACAGGCAATAAGCAAGTAAACGCGCAAATACCCAAGTGCGGCCTCAACCCGCGCTCCTGCCCGGTGGTCTCCAGTGACCGAGTAACCCCGGCCCTGCCCCGCGCCGCCGCCGGGACTCCGCCCCGCAAGCAAGTGGGGTCTCCTTTGTCCCGCGCGCCCTGGCCGTGTCCCGCCCTTCGGCGTAGCCCCTGGGAGGCGCCGTGAGGGCAGGGCCCTTCTGATTCTCCACCTGGCCTCGAGTGAGGACGCGCTCAATAACATCTCGAGTAAAACCGAGGAACTCGCTTCAACGAGCAGAGAGCACAGCTCTCGCCCAGCCCGGTCTCGGGTCAGCCGTCTCTCCCTGGGCCTCAGGGACACCAGCCCTGGCAGGCCGCCGGTCGGGAGGGGACTCCTTCCTCGTCTGAGGGGCGCCTTTCCCCCGCCCCACCCCGTCCGGCCTCACGCAAACGACAGGAAAAAAGCTGGGACCTTCGTCTCCGACTCAGTGTAGACGTCGCCATCCCAGTTCCAGGTTTCCGCACTCCAACGCCTCCGCAGCAGCCATCTTGCCAGAGGCGGCCGACGCCTTTTGACTCTGGCGCCAACCCGTAGTGCGAGGTCGCCGCGAGGAGGGTTCTGCGCAAGGACGGAAGCTGAGGTTCCGCGCTTCCGGGAGGCCGTCCGCCCCGCCCCCTCGCGGGGGCGCTTCATTGGTCATCGGCTTGCGCTCTCGCGCTCTCTTGCTGTCGCGAGAGGTGCTGAGGGGCGGCCGCCGGTGCGCCTGCCCTCCCGCTCCCCGCCCCCGCCCCCGCCCCCGCCTCTGCCGCGGCCCCCACCTCTGCCTCCTTCTACCCGGGCGCCCCGGCCGCCGCCACCCCTCCCCGGCCCAGGAGAGGCTGCGGAGCCGCAGCTGCCCAGACCGCGCAGCGCGGGAGGCAGGTTCCGCACGGTAAGATGGCGGCGGCGGGCCCGGGCGGCCGGGCCGAGCGTCTCCCGGGGCCGGGGCGGGCGGGCAGGCGGGATGCGGCCGGGGTGCGCGCCGCCCCCGCTCTGGGAGCCTTGGAAGCGCCGGCGCTGGTAGGTGCGGAATTGGGGCGCGCAGTGAGTCCCGGCCCGGACGGCCGCCCCGCGCCGGTGCCCAGGGGGCAGTCAGGGCTCAGCCTCCAGGCGCGCGGCCTCAGGCGCTGGTGTTCTGGGGCGATCCCGGCCAGCCTGAGGGGCGGCGGTAGCTGTCTCTGCGGAGGAGCGACGTCTGTAACGAAGTCTTTTTAATAAAATCTGCTGCTTTAAAGCAGAAACCGAGCGGGTGAAGACGTAAAGTGTGGCATGGAAAGTAGGAGTCTTCAGCACACGGGTGTTTTCTTCTGCTGAATCTTTTTATGCTGGAGTTTGAGACTACCGAGTTCTTCCTGCTAACAACAGGACTGGCCAGTTCTACAAAGTTGTTGCTTTTCATGGGCGCACGTTAACTGCCCGGAGTGGAAGCGCTGTGAGTGCCGATCACCGAATGGGCCGAGAGAAAAGGTGCCTTTTCCTACGGAGCTCTTAACGTTGGTCCTAGGGCCGGGCGCGGTGGCGGAGGTCGAAGTGGGCGGATCACCTGAGCCCGCGAGTTCGAGACCAGCCGGGGCAACAGCGAGACTCCCTTCTCTGCTAAAAATAAAAAAATTAGCCAGGCGGAGTGGTGCGCTCCTGTTGTCCCAGCTACTCTGGAGGCTGAGGTGGGAGGATCGCTTGAGCCCAGGAGGTCGAGGCTGCAGTGAGCCATGATCGCGCCACTGCCCTCCAGCCTGGGCGACGGAGCGAGGCTCTGTCTCGAAAGAAAGAAAAAGAAAATGAGTCCTTAAGTTAACATTAATTGTCGTGAATAAAAAGTTGGTCTCAGTGAGTTTTGCAATTGACTACGAGAGATGGATGTTCATGTGTGACAGCGACTCCTGGTTTCTTCTCCACTTTACCTGCCGCTCCACAGCAAGTTTTCTTCTGCTGGTGCCACTTTCTCTGCTTTACCTTCAAGGTTGGCATCCTCCAAGTAATGACGATTCTCATTCCCTATCTACACTCTTTCTATGGTCTTTGCTGAATTCTTGGCTTTGGATATGCCTGTGCCCCAGCTCCCCCCTCCTTATTTCACTAATTCATGTTTTCAGCACTGAGCTCAGGATCTGTAATCCAGACACCTGCTTGATTTCTCCAGACGCATGTCTAATAGTCACGTCAAACTTGCCCTGCTCCTCAAACCTGTTCTTCTTCCAGTCCTTCCTCCTTATTTGTGGCCCCATCTTGCAGGGCCTCTCATGTTTGAAACCTGTGACCATCTTCGATTCTTCCCTTTCTTTTGTCCGGTAATCTGTCCAGCAGCAGCCATTGACTCTGGCCAAAGCATCTTGATCTCACCTTGCTCTCCATCTCTTCTGCCGATGTTCTCTCTCGCTTGGGTGTCTCCCTAATGGACTGGCTGCTCAGCTCTCACCACCCTGCGTTCATCCCATTTTCAGCCAAGAGACCAAAGTTTTTTAATTATTAGCAGTAGTTTGTATAAAGTAGTATGTGTAACGTATATATCAGTGGCAAAAGAGAAAGACAGAGTGGACGGTGGCGTGCCCCTGCCTGTCTCAGGTACCCACCCATTCTCCCAAAGCCGGAACAGCTGCCTCTGGGGCTTCAGCCATTTGCCCCTCCCACAGGTAACCCCCTCCTGAGTGTCAGCTTTCATGCCCTTATTTAAAAAAAAAAAAAAAAATAGGTTTGCCACGTACATATTTGTTGCTAAAGCACATGTCATGTATTTTGTCTTGTTATTCCTAATAAAACTCACGCCACATTTGGCCTTTCCTGCAACTCTCTTTTTTTTTTTCTTTTTTCTTTTTTTTTTTGAGGCGGAGTCTAGCTCTGTCGCCCAGGCTGGAGTGCAGTGGCATGATCTCGGCTCACTGCAATCTCCGCCTCCCGGGTTCACACCATTCTCCTGCCTCAGCCTCCCGAGTAGCTGGGACTACAGGCGCCCGCCACCGAGCACGGCTAATTTTTTGTATTTTTAGTAGAGACGGGGTTTCACGGTGTTAGCCAGGATGGTCTCTATCTATCTCCTGACCTCGTGATCCGCCCGCCTCGGCCTCCCAAAGTGCTGGGATTATAGGCGTGAGCCACCGCGCCCGGCCGCAACTCTCTTTTTTCATTCAGCATTGTTTTATGAGAATCATCCATGTGATTTTGTGTGGTGTTCATTTATTTTAACTGCTTTATGAAATTCTCTTGTGTGAATACATGACCACAGTCCTTTCTCAGCAATGCTAAAAATCTAAACATCTCTGAAACCAAAGTTTTTGGTTTTGTTTTTAACCTATTTGGTGGCCAAAACCTCACCAGGTAAAGTTTAATACCCTTTACCACTTAGTATGGATACTTAACACATTTCACTGAAGAAATAACGTCTGATGATGGGGAGTGCCCCCATACCCCAGTGAGGCTGTTACATGGTAAATTGTGCAAAATAATCGTTGTACATTGAAGAATTCTGAATTCCAAAAGCCATCTGCCCAAGGGTTTTAAACATGCAGTTCTGTGCACCACAGTCCCTTGGTCCATGCTGCTGTTGAATGAACGCTCAGGTGGGTGGCTTCCACATTCCTGCCGCTTTGAACGGTGCTTCTGTGAACAGCGTAGTCTGTGTTTGGTGCATCCTGGTGAGTTTTTCTAGAATATAAATGTATTAAAAGAATTGCTGGGTTGTGAGGAGCACACATGTTCAGCTTTGTAAGGAGTACCAGATTGTTTTTATAGCACAGTCCGTTCTCCTGATACCAGAGTAGAAAAGGTTGAAGTGAACTTATTCTTTGCTAAGCATTGGCGTTCTCAGTCTGGTGGGTGTCCCATGGCAGCGTTCTCTTTCCGTACATGCTCAGTGTGGGATTCTCCGGCTCACAGCTCTCCAGCGCTGCCCTCTGCCCTTGGAGGAGCATCTAAACCCCTCCCTCAGCTGTTATTTTTTTCCTGTAGAAATAAATCAGAATGAGTTATGCAGAAAAACCCGATGAAATCACGAAAGATGAGTGGATGGAAAAGCTCAATAACTTGCACGTCCAGAGAGCAGACATGAACCGCCTCATCATGAACTACCTGGTCACAGGTAATGGCTTACAGTGAGGATGCTGCTGCATGAATGTGATTCTCCCTTTTTGAACACATAAGGAGTGCTGTAGCACTGAGGTTTGATGATGTAGTTATTTGTGTTCAGACATTATGAAAACACAGTGCTAACCTGGTAAGTTTATAAATTCTCACGTGAAAGCCTTTTCTGAAGATGAGATTATTCCAGGTCTCTTGAGACCTAACACAAACCCGTTTTTCAGCCTTTGACAGTTTTACAGTTAATCAAAATAATTGAGACTGTTGTGAAGTAAGTATATTGAAAGCCCAAATAGTTGATCTCTTCTGGCCAGTCTGCTAAAGTATGCTGGCCTGTTTCTGGAAAGTATGCCCAACTCAGAGGATGGGAATGGGGAAGAGCAGAAGCGTGCAGAGGGAAATAACACTCAGGCTGTTCTTGATGTCAGCTGGAGGAAGGGCAGTGCTGTATACGGCAAGAAAATAGATGTTTTTAAAAGACATGACGTGAAAAATCTCCCTCGTTAGTCCCCAGTTCCTACTCCCAAATTAATCTCTGTGAAAATTTTTTGGGCCAAGCATGGCGGCTCATGCTTATAGTCCCAGCACTTTGAGAGACAGAGGAAGATTGAGCCTAGGAATTCGAGACCAGCCTGGGCAACATAGTGAGACCTTGTCTCTACAAAAAAAAAATTTTAGTTAGCTGGATGTGGTGGCTTGTGCCCGTAGTCCCAGCTACTTGGGAGGCTGAGGTGGGAGGATCACTTAAGCCCGGGAGGCGGAGGTTGCAGTGAGCCAAGATTGTGCCACTGCACTCCAGCCTGGGAGAGTGAGTGGAACCCCATCTCAAAAAAAATATTTTTGGAAGGTGAAGAGGAAATTTAGGCCTATAATTATGTCGGGGGCAGGGGAAGGGGCACACATGCTGGCTTTGAAAAATTGTAGACACTCTTAAGAGGTGGGAGTCACCAGGCCACTGCAGGTATAGCTGGCCATGGAGGGCCCCTGTGCTGTGGAGGCTGAGCCAGTGTGACTTGCCTAACCTGGCACCAGAGCTGTGGCTGCTGGCGTCTGGACCTATTATCTGTCCTCTCAAAGGAGCCCACACCAACACACTGGGCCAGCAGCCATTCTGACCTCTTTGGCTAATGGGTTAGAGTTTTTGGATGGGATAACAAGGAATGAAGTATACTCTTCTCATTTTCTATATGTATTTTGAGAACATAGCTTGTAAATTATAAAGATATTAATACCGAGTTCCTGAAAAAGTGTGGTTCACATCAGAGGTTATTAATTGAGGCAATTGGGGTTTCTGGAGATACAAAGTCTTTGCCTTAATTCCTTGCTAACTTTCCTAGCAGTGAAGATGGTTTTTCTTTTCAGAGGGCTTTAAGGAAGCAGCGGAGAAGTTTCGAATGGAATCTGGGATCGAACCTAGTGTGGATCTGGAAACACTTGATGAACGAATCAAGATCCGGGAGATGATACTGAAAGGTCAGATTCAGGAGGCCATCGCCTTGATCAACAGCCTCCACCCAGAGCTCCTGGACACAAACCGGTATCTTTACTTCCATTTGCAGGTATGTTTCAGGAGAGCGTAGTCTGGTTTGCGGATACTTGATAAGTCAAAGTTATTTGCAGTGATTGAGAAATAATAGGCTAATTTGCTTTAATAATATTATTTCAATGCATGTGGGGGAGGGGTTTGAGTTTGCTCTTTTATGTAGTTCAGAAGCTGTTTTTTGTTTTAAAAATGCAAATTTGATAACTCAGAGATGCAAGAAGAGTCTTCCGTCTGTGATGTACTTTTGACTGGGACCTGGTACCACCTGCCCCAAGTCCCTGGCCTGGGTGTGTGTGGGTCAAGCTTGTCTGTCTCTGCCTCCAGCAACAGCATTTGATCGAGCTGATCCGCCAGCGGGAGACAGAGGCGGCACTGGAGTTTGCACAGACTCAGCTGGCGGAGCAGGGCGAGGAGAGCCGAGAGTGCCTCACAGAGATGGAGCGTACCCTGGCATTGCTGGCCTTTGACAGTCCCGAGGAGTCGCCCTTTGGAGACCTCCTCCACACCATGCAGAGGCAGAAGGTGGGGCCTGCCAGAGGGAAGCTTCCGTCCATTCCCGATGTGCTCTGAGGGGGCTTCTTGACGACGCCAAGTGTGTGGCTTTGTGGTGTGGACTGAGAGACAGGTAGCTTCTGTGCCTGGGATGCTAAGTGGTTCCTTCATGGCTTTTTGTTTTTGGAGGTGAAGTCTTGTTCTGTCACCCAGGCTGGAGTGCAGGGACGAGATCTCGGCTCATTGCAACCCCCGCCTCCTGTGTTCAAGCAATTCTCTTGCCTCTGCCTCCCGAGTAGCTGGGACTACAGGAGTGTGCCACCATGCCCAGCTAATTTTTGTATTTTTAGTAGAGATGGGGTTTCACCATATTGGCCAGGCTGGTCTCAAACTCCTGACCTCAGGTGATCCAGCCTCCCAAAGTACTGGGATTACAGGTGTGAGCCATCGTGCTCGGCCTCTCTCTGGCTTTTAATCTTTTATCTTGTCAAACTAGGGACAATGGACTTGGTGACCGTTACAGAGTATTCACACCCTTTACTGATTTCTTATATTTATCTGAACCTTCTTTCTGTTGATGTCCCAAGTATTTTTCATTTAAAATCCTGTCTTCTGAAACTTTTCTCTCCTCACTGCTATGTTTTTGTCTGGCAGAACATGACAGCTTCTCGCCTTCCCAGACCCAGGTCCCTCTTCCCCCAGGTCCTCTCCCAGGGCTCTGTCTTCCCTGCACTGTCTTGGAAGGATGGCCTGTCCTAGAGTCCACTTGAGATGTTTTCTTGAGGCTTGTGAGGAGGGTGCTGGTATGTCCTGCTATGCTGGTCTTGCCTCTCTCCCAGTCTCCTCAGCACTTTGTTCAAGCCTTGCTCATGGCACTTAACTGCCATCGAGGTTGGATGTGACATTTGCCGACCAGACTGTGAGCTTCCCCAGGCAAGGACTATGTATTGCATGTCCCGAGAGTGTCTCGCAGTTAAGGGCTTAATGTTTGTTTAAACTGCCTGTTTTTAATAGACTCTGCTGGTGCTCTGCGTGTATGGTGGTTTTAATCAGATGTATTTATATTCTAGGTGTGGAGTGAAGTTAACCAAGCTGTCCTAGATTATGAAAATCGCGAGTCAACACCCAAACTGGCAAAATTACTGAAACTACTACTTTGGGCTCAGAACGAGCTGGACCAGAAGAAAGTAAAATATCCCAAAATGACAGACCTCAGCAAGGGTGTGATTGAGGAGCCCAAGTAGCGCCTGCGCTTGTGTGGTGGACCTAACACCACCCCTGTGTCGTGGGACTTGCCTCAGATCAGCCTGCGACTGCAAGATTCTTACTGCAGTAGAGAACTCTTTTTCTCCCTTGTACTTTTTTTTGACCTGGCATCTTTTTTATAGGGAAAAATGGCCTTTGTAGGCAGTGGAAAACTTGCAAGGAAAGCTGCCGTCTCTTTGGCAGTCTGATGCAGAGCCTGCACTCTGGCACTCGCTGAAGAATCTAGAAGGCTGCGGTTTGCTCTTCCAACATTCTGGGGGCCTCTGGCTGCTGAAGGATTTGGTCTGCCACGGAGGGCTGTGCTGTTAGGCTGCATCCCACTCAAAATACAGGAAAAGCACGAATCATGATTCTGCTTTCTGTTAGCTTAGGCAGACATTGGGCCTTCACCTACAAGTTTTTCCTTACCCCTGTGGTTTTTGTGTTTTTTTTTTTTCTTTTTCCATAGGAAAGAATATATAAATTTGTAAATCCTAATTCAAAGATGGCTTGTGTGTGAGGGCGTTGAGTTTGATTTGTTTTCCCTTTGGTCTGGGTTGTGTGGCTTTTGGGGGATGCGTGTGAGGGGGCTATGTGTTTTTTAATTTTTTAAATATATATTTTGGTGCTGTGTGTGGTGAGAGACTTGTTCCTAGTGGATCAATGAACCATCTCTTCTGGGCAGTTTTGTTGAAAATAAAGGTTTCTCTTTGATTTCAAGAATGACCAAAATGGCCTCTAAAAGATGTTAATCATCTCAAATGACCTTTTGTCTTTGGGGCGTTCTTCCCCCGTGATAGCGGCAGTGGCTTTTTCTGGTACCTGCAGCTGGAAAGGCCACTTGGCCCTGTGCTGAGTGAGCGGCCTTCATTAGAGCGAGGCAGCCCTTGGCCAGTGGGGACGCAGAGCCCCAGCTGGTGGTGCACGACTGTTGGCAGAAGGAACACATGTTCAGCCTCAGTGATCTGCCCTTCAGCATCTCGGCAGCATCTCATCTTCCATCGTCAGCTGGCTCTGCCGATGTCCTGCTTCTGTTCACTCACAGAACTGTCCCCTGCTCCGTGGTGGGCAGGAGGGAAGTGGTTCAGGTCTGCATGCATTGCCTGCGAGTCGGGACAGTTGATGGGCACATGGCCTTGTAGCTCTGGGCACAGATGTGTTTGGATTCATTGCAGCGGACCACCGGGCACTGTTGACCCCACTAAGCCGTGCTAAGTGTTGGTTTTGTGGATGTTCATGGAATTGCTGACCCATCCAAGGGCATCCTTTGGAGCCAGTGGAGCCTGCGGGTGCATCTGAGGGGCAGAATGCTGCTAGCACTTGAATCTGGGATCTTGCCTTATTCTCAAGTAGCAAGGCATCTTGACAAGCACGGTCTAGGTCTGGTGGCCAGCTCGCCAGTACCTGAGCCGGTCGGGTCATCTGCCTCTGAGGGACCGTCCTCACCGAGCTCCTGCATCCCTTGAGTGTTGATCAGGAGGCATCCACAGCATTGTTCTCGCCTCTGAATGATGCTTCTTTCTGTGTTGGAGCCTGGCGAAGTTGTGTTTTCAAGCCCTCTACTTCTCTTTCCAGTGGGTAGGAGCTTTTGGCAGTGTTTACTCTTACCTAGATGGCTTATATAATCCAGTAAGAGATGCAAAGATAGAATTGCTGCGGTTGTTACAGAAGCATGGCGGCTTCCAGACTGACCCATTGGTTGCCCTTTGGATTTTGTAAGGATGCGGTGCTGGGGAGGTGGTGCTTCCCTACCCTCTAAAAATGCTGCCTTCCAACTACCGCTCTCCCAGATGGGACCCTTGCGATTATTTCCTCTGAGGTTTGAGGATGAAGATAAGTTGGAGGGAAAGAGAGTAACTAATAGGTGATAAAATACAGCGGAAGCTAGAAGAAAACGGTTAGGTGAGAGAGATACATCTGCACGTTTTCTTCAACAGCACCAGATGATTCAGCATATTCCTAATTACCTTTTACTATTCGTGTATATAAGATCGTTTACTTGCATAATATATAATCAATTTGACATATTCTTAAAACTAGAGAGTGTGAGAAGCACAGCAATAGGAAGTCTCTCCACAAACTAGGGGAACACAAATGGGGTCATCACATGCCTGGACTGTCACTACGTGGCTGTCACGTGATGTGCTGGTGTTGATTTCCATTTCAGCCAGTGGGTAGCTGATAAGCCGGTGCCAGCATCCAGCATGAGCAGATGTCAGGGAGACTGGGAAGTCTCCACTGTTACTGCTCTCCTTCCCTTCGTGATAAGCCAGTGCCAGCATCCAGCGTGAGCAGACGTCGGGGAGACTGGGAAGTCTCTGATGTTACTGCCTGCCTGCCTTTCGTGTAAGGGGCTGCACTTGCTTTTCTCATGATCTGTTAGTGGACGAGGTCTTCCAAGGAAGTGCTTTGCACACTTCTTTGCTCCTTTTTACAGTCTTTGTCTTTGCAGCAAGCAAATGAAATTAAGCCACTTTGGGATAATGAGCAGTATAATTCTCCTTTGTCTCATTTTGGATCTCACTGTTGTCTTTATAAAAATGTAGTCACATTTTACAAAGTAGTTTATTCTTTTTATACTTTCTGGTGGAGAGTGCCTTGAAATAAAATGTGAGAGTATTCTGGTACTCTGTGTTCCTGATGCATGAAGTTGGGTGAGGAATAACCCCTAGTCTGGAATCTTTGTGAAGCATAGGGTTATTGCAAGGCAAATGGGAATTAACACATCTTGCCATTTGAATCTGGGTCTCCAGTTTCTAGAAAAGGCAGACACTGGTTGGGACCAAAGTCTCCGTGGTGCATGACTGAAGACTGGTGGTCGTGTGTGTGCGGAGTCCGTGGAAGCCTCGGGGAGGTGGAGCTGCTCTTTCCATTCCGTCAGGACATGATCTGAAAACATGTAGAGAAGATGAGTTGAGGACAGTTTTTCTTAGGCAATGTGATGTCTTTGCTTTCTTATTTCTATTTCTGTGCGTTGTTAGTTTTGAAGAGTGGAGGAGCTAGGGGCTCCAGAAAGAATCTTACACGTGTTGAAGACATTGATATCATAGGGAGCGTGGAGCTGCATTCCGTTCTGGGCTGTTACTGCTAAATCTCAGTGTGAACAGACCAGGCGGAAAGCATGGTGGCCAAGCAGTCTGTGTGCTTCCCCGCTGATGGAGAACGTTGCATTGTTCTCCATCAACGCAATAGGGCCTCATGGGTGTGGACACACGGCAGACCCATGGCTGGCGCAGCTGCCTGTTGCTGTCCGTCTTCAGTAACTGCTGCTCTGTTGACTGTTCTATTCTGATAGTACACATGTTGTTTTTTACAGCAGGTATGTTTTTGTTTCAGAAATATGTATTGCTTTTCTCATATTTTTTGCAAATTGTATTGTCAACATTGGTCATTTAAAGTCCTGTATGAACCATAACCTGCTGTGGTACCTTTGTACATGTTTGATTCTGTATTCTTTATTCCAGCGTGGCATATGTGCCCCTCAGTACCTTTTGAGAAGTGCGGAATAGGTTGCTTCTACCACCTGTTCTTAATGTAACAGTAAAAGTTTTCACATTTTTCTCAGAACTGTTATCTGGAAGCTCTCTTTTTTCCTAAGGATATTTTAATAACAAATACTATTGCATTTGTATTGAAAGTTGATATCTTGGAATGGAAGGACAGAAGAAAGCTCGCCTTGTGGAACTGTAGTTGGCTCTCCTCTCACTCTGACAGTGCTGCCCCTTTTAGTTTGTGAATCTGTACTTGGTGTGTTTAATTTGAAACCTATCGGCTGCTCTCTTGACTGGGGCACTTAATGTTTCATAAACTAGTTTCCTTGGTGTGAAGGAAGTAGAACTTTTGAGCTACCCACTGCGTGATTTTAAACTGATTTGAATAGCCTAAGTAATTACTTTTTTTTTTTTTTCTTAATGAAATTTTCCAAACATATTAAAAACAGAGGGAATACGCCAGCACATCCCAGTATCCACCAGTCAGCCTGACACCCACCACCACCTGCCTGAGCCCCAGGCAGGAGATAACTACAGGTGTCTGATTCTGGGTGGCTACCATGCTTTCAGGGCCATGAGCATCTTCATGAGTGGAAGGCAGTTGTAGGGTTCTTGGAAAGGACTCAGACTGACCGCTTCAAGGGCCTGAGGTGAAATTCAGAAACTGCCCATGCACAGAAGCTGAGCAGCGGGCATCATGGAGCGAGGCATTGAGAGCTTGCATGTTTGTTGGGTATCAGAGAACAGGGAAGGCCTCTCCTCACCTGCTGCTCCTCCCTGTGTGACAGTGGCATGTCACAGTGTTCTTGACTTCCACACACCTTTGCCGGTCCATTAGCCTCAAGGGTCAGAAGGCAACACGGTAGTTCTTGGTGGAGGTGGGCATCACCAGGAATGCTTCGGTGTGAGCTCCCACACTACGGTCTGGAGGCTCACACCATCCTTGCACACATGGCCTTCCTGTCTTAGATATTCTGCCTTATTTTGGAATGCCATCTTTGCTTGTGATTTTTCACTTCTGTTAAAGTAGAACATGGGGTTTGAATGGGTCTTTGGTGTAGCTAGCTATGGCAAGAATCTTCTAAGAGATGTGCTTCTTGGAGGTACAATGTCCTGAGCTTGTTTGCCTTTTCCAGAAGCCACAAAATGGTTTTGGAGATAAACAGGCCCATGCTACAGAGCCACTGGCACAAGGCACCTGGTGCGCAGGAGCTGAGGTGCAGCCTGTGGTTAATTGGTAATAATCATGTCCCCACATCTGCACGGTGGGGGCTGTTTCTCTCATTTCACACCCCAGTATCCACCAGTCAGCCTGGTGCATGTGTGTGGGGAATATTTAAAGGGAATGTGATGTTCTGATTTGTCTGTAACATTTCAGTGTCGCCTAGTTGGAAGGCCAGGTTTACGGGTCCAAATTGTCCATAGTACGGAAGACCATTTATCAGGTGAAGCCTGTAGACCCATAGGCACAGCTATAACCAAAAGAATTCGTGAAAGGAGTAACAGCTGAGGGTGAGTGGGTTTCCTCCACAGGTTTTCTCACGTTTTTAAATGCAGGTCACGTTGCAGGCTCTTCCGCCGGCTGTCCGTCCATGCAAGGCAGTTGGTCACCCCGCAGGCTCACTTCGGAGATGAAGAGTGCTGGGTGCAGCAGCGCCTCCTGTCCTTGGGCCTCTGTGTATTTGAGGTGGAATTGATGAGCTTGGGAGCCAGGGAGAAGCGGTGGAGCTGCTATTGCCTTGAGCTGCCCGTGTCAGGCAAGGTCTCCGCCTGGCTGAGACTTCTGCTTCCTGGAGACACATCTGTAGGCGTTCCTCACACAAACAAGGTTTTCTCCCTCTTGTGGATCACGGTGTGTGACTGACAGCTTTAGTAATTTTCCCGGCTGACTTTGAAAGTGAAGCAGGCTGACCCGTCACCAAGAATTCTCTGCCATGGAGGGTCGTGGAAGAACGGGAAGAGGTGCTGGCGGTCACAGCAGCCCAGGGTTCGTCCGTTCTCGTTTATAGATTTGTGTGCCCATCCAGTCCTCACTGGGCCCTCCCAGTTTTAGAAATGTTGAACGCTAGTGCTTGTAAGATTCGAACAATGAGTTTACCAGCTCTGAGAAAAATGAACTGCTCCAGAACCTTGAAGAATGATTCTCTGTAGCGCGCCCACATCACACCGAATCCATTTGTCGTCATTGCAGGGTTCATCTTTCTGGTTTCGAGCACCATCTCACACAGTTCTTTGTCTTTTTCCAGTCTGCTGTTGACAGGGTTAGCTCAGCCTGAAAGGTGCCACCACCTTTGAGGCAGTTCCCTCACGTGATGTCCAGTACCGCGGTCTTCCCTCTTGCTGCTGCCTGTCAGTCATGGCAGAGGAAAGTGTCATCTGTCAGTCTCCTTTTTATGGACTCCTCATCTTGAGAATTGTAGTTGGGCTGGAAGGGTGCAGGGCTAAGTGGGGTGCAGGGAGGAGCCCCAGGCCCAGGGCTGGCTTGTCTTGGTTTACAAGAAGCTGTGCTGGGCTCTCCTGGGGCCTCTGCGGGGTGTGTGGAAGCAGAGGCTGAGCAACGGGAGCCACACATAGTGAGGCATGGATTTGCTTTAAAAAAAATCTGTAGCATCTTTATAGCAGCACTTGAAATAAACAAGAAGAAGTTAGGTGGGCCAGGCCCAACAAGAGGGAGGAACGCAGTCCTCCAGAAGCAGAGGCCAGTGGGTGCTGGCTGTGACTGCCCTGTCCACAAGGTCACCCTCTGTCCTTGAATACCCAGGTGTTGACTGTCTACTGTCCGTGCATAATTTTTCACCTTAGGCCTCAAAGATGCTTGGGTGCGAGGCAGCTCTCAGAATCAACCAGAAGCCAGGAGAGCCTCCATCTGGCCACTACCAACACCCAGCTTTATAATGTCCCTGTGAAATGGCCCCTTCACCCACCCACCCACCCACCCATCCCTGCACGGCCCGTTTCTTCAGCTCATCCAGCCTTCACTCAGGTGTCCAGGAGGGGTGCCTCCTCAGCCCAACCTATTTGAAGTAACACCCCTTCCCTACCCCTTTCACTTCTTTGATTTTTGTCTACCTGCCCCAGAACATCAGCTCCAGGAGGAAGGGGACTTTGGGTGACCAGATGGCAAATGTCTGCTGCAGCATGATCACAGATCTTGGTAGGAAATCACCATCACAGAGTGAATGGAAGCGAATCACCTCAAAGAGGGTGCTGTTGACAGCGATATGTTTAGTAACAGTTTCCAAACTTCTGGCTGTGGGCTAGGGCTGTTTGGGGCGATAAACTTCTCTCTGCCACCATCTTTTCACCCTACTGTACATCAGGATGGATGAAAGCATGGCCTTACTTTTTAGGGTGCTCGTGTCTTTAATATCTGTTCAGAGGGCCCTGGGAGCAGGCCCTGCAGTGCAGTGGGTTGGGCTGTTGGAGACCTGAGGGCTAGGGAGAAGGGGGGAGGGTAAATGTGTTTCTGTTCTAAGTGCAGGGCCCCGCCTTAGGTGTGTCTCCGTCTGCCCCTGGGTGGTGGCTGCTGCGTGGAAGATGAACTGAGGTGGGCCCTAGTGGAGGTGGGGGCGATGCCTGAGGAGCAGGCCCTGCCGCCTCCTGGGGAAAGGCTGCATGGTTGAGGCCTTCCCCTGCTGGCTTCATCCTTGGCATGGCAGCAGGAGCACACAGAGTGGGGGCCCCACCCCGTCGCCCGTGCCCCCGAGCCCAGAGCCTGGCCTGTGATGGGTCCTCAGGACACCTTTTGTTCAGAAACCCAGGGGCCAATGACAGCCTTCACAGGCATCTGCTGAGAAGACACTGGCCAGCGCTGGATTTGCCCAGCTCTCCCAGGCTTGGTCCAAGGGCTCAGGAGTGGACCCATCCCTGTCCCGAAAGATCCATTTTAAAAATCAGTGACCCTGTACTTTTACTCTCTTTGCACTTGGTTAAGACTTTATCCCTAATTTTATTTGATCGGTGAGGCAGGGACTGCCATCATTCCCCATTTTATAGACAGGACAGACGGCCCCATGGCTCCGTGTCGTGTCCAAGGGATGGGCTGGCACCTCTTGGACCAGGCTTACCACCAGGGCCCTTCTCTGAAGCCCCAGTCTGACCAGCCTGCTGCTGGGAATCCCCCTCTGCCCCCACACTAACCTCGGCTGGGGCTGAGCCAGGGCGCGTCAGACCAGCCAGGGCGACCGTCGGCCCCGCTTCTATGGGGCAGCAGGGAGGGACGTCAGCAGGGTGGGGCGGGCACCCGAGTGGTATGCCCCGCCCTGCCCCGCCTGCCCGCCCTGGTGGCCGTCTGGGGGCGACAAGTCCTGAGAGAACCAGACGGAAGCGCGCTGGGACTGACACGTGGACTTGGGCGGTGCTGCCCGGGTGGGTCAGCCTGAGCTGGGAGGCAGCCCCGGGACACAGCTGTGCCCACGCCGTCCAAGCACCCCAAGCCTGATGCAGCCACCCCCAGACGAGACCCGCAGGGACATGGCCGGGGACACCCAGTGGTCCAGGTGTGGCGGGGGTGAGGGGAGGAGGGGTGGGAGTGGTCGAGATGGGGCCGTGGGGAGGGAGCTCAGATACTGCCGTGTGGGATGATGCTAGGTGGGGAGCGCTGAGCTGGGCGGGCTTCTCTGGCTGTGGGGCCTCCTGTGTTCCTTGTGGGAGATGGAAGGAAGTGAGTGTCCCGTCCTTCCTCCCTGCCATGAGATTCCAGGACGGGACCTGGCAAGTGCCGTATCCCAGCCAGTGTTCCTGGGGCTCTTCCAGGCAGGGCTATGTTCCCCAGGCCAGGGGCATTGTCCTGGACGGTCAGAAGGCATACCCCCCGCCAGGTGGGACCACCCTGTGTATGCATGACCCTGACAGGCAGGCGCCGGGACAGTCAGGAGGCCAGGTAGGGGGCACGGGCTGGAGCCTGCAGCTGGACGGGGGGGGGGGGGGGGGGGGGTCCTGCCACCACGTGCCAGCTGTGTGCTGGGGACGAGCTCCCCGCTGGCTTCAGCTCTCAGAGCATTTGGTGGTGGGGAGAAGCAGGGCCTGGGCAGGTCGCCTGGCCACCAGCACTGCTGCCTGTAGGAGGCTCCCCGGGCAGGTGACACCTCAGAAACCGGGCGAGATGGTGACCGCGGGCCATTGGTCAGCTGGGGAGGGCCTCTGCCACGGAGCTCCTGAGAGCAGCCCCCACACTGCTGAACCCCTTGGCTCTGGGTCTTGGGCTGAGGCCTCAAGTGGCTGGACCCTGGGCCTAGACTCAGGCCCTGTGGGTTCCAGAGCAGTCTCCTGCCTGCACTGAGTCCCCAGGGCACCTACCGTGACCATGGCAAGGTAATGGCACCTTCCGGCCCCGCCAGTTCCCAGCTGTATGAGGGCTGAGGACCCTAGAAGTGCTGGGAAGAGTTGCAGGAAGGCCCAAAGGGGCAGTGCCACCATCGGATGTTGGCACCCAGATGAAGGGAGCGCTGGCTGCGTGGGAAAAGCTGGCAGCCCAGATCACAGCCCTGTCAGGCGCCAATTAGAGGGGAGGGCTGCCCTCAGCGGGCCCTGCCCCTTGCTCTCTTCCTCTTCCCCCATCCACGTTCATCCAGGCGTGCCAGGCAGGGCCAGCTCCCCAGGGCTTCAGGGCCTCCTCACTGGTGGCTTGGTTTTAGTGGCTCCGCCTTCACTACGTCCCTCCCAGGCTTGATGTTTAAAAAGGAGCCCTTGCCACAGCTCTGGCAACTTCCTTTGCAGGCCCTTACTGGGTAGCGCCAAGGATTCTGGAGGGGCCTGTGGGTCAAGGCTGCCACACCCACGCCTTTTCCTAGCCCTGCCTCCTGCAGCCGCATCATGAAGGCTGGGCCAGGCGAGAACAGAGCTGGAGGGCGGCACCCACACTCTCCGGTTGGCTGCTCTCCTGGCCTGGCCCCGGACAGTTCCCTTTTCTGAATCAAGGGGCCATGTGACCACCTGTTTGCTTAGCCGTGGATGCTGCTGCTGCACAAGGGCCATTTGCTCTAGAAAGTTCACAGGAAGCAGGCTGCTGGGCTCAGGGAGTGCGGAGTGGTGGGAGGAAGCTGTTCAGGCTGCCCAAAGCTTTCCGGTTCTTGGCACACCCCCCGTCCCCCGCGCCCCCAGCAGGATGGAGGATTCCCAGCCTGGGGTCCTAGTCAGCCCTCAGGTAGCCGACTGTCTGGGTCATCCTCTCCAGCCTGACATCCTTGTCTCCGCAGCGGCTGTGGAGGGTGACCCTGTGCCCACCTGGCCAGCACCACCTGCCCAGCTCAGAGAAGGGGCTGTGGCTGCCGCCTGCCGCATAGGGCGGATTGTCTGCCTGGAAGGGCTGTTCTTGACTTCCTCCTTCCAAGGAGGCCAGGGAGTGGCTCTGTGTTCTCAGTACTGTGCTGGCCGCGATGGGGGTGAGAATCAGTGCAACTGAGCTTTCTGCTGTTTCTAGCTAGCGGCCAGGCAGTGCGGGGCAGGTGCCACCTGGACACAGGTCCCCCACCTCCCCCCCTTTTTTTTTTCAAGACAGAGTCTCTCTCTGTCGCCCAGGCTAGAGTGCAGTGGTGCAATCTCGGCTCACTGCAACCTCGACCTCCTGGGCTCAAGCGATCCTCCTACTTCAGCCTCCCAGCTGGGACCACAGGTGCACACCATCACACTCAGCTAATGGGTTTTTTTTTTTGAGATGGAGTCTCGCTAGATGGAGTCTCACTCTGTCGCCCAGGCTGGAGTTCAGTAGTTTGATCTCGGTTCACTGCAACCTCTGCCTCCCAGGTTCAAGCGATTCTCCTGCCTCAGCCTCCCAAGTAGCTGGGATTACAGGCGCCGGCCACCACGCCTGGCTAATTTTTGTATTTTTAGTAGAGATTGGGTTTCACCATGTGGGCGAGGCTGGTCTTGAATTCCTGACCTTGTGATCCTCCCGCCTCGGCCTCCCCAAGTGCTGGGATTACAGGCGTGAGCCACCATGCCCAGCCCTGGCTAATTTTTAAAGGTTTTTTTTTTTTTTTTTTTTGTAGAGCTGAGGATGTCCCTATGTTTCCCAGGCTGGTCTTGAACTCTTGGGCTCAAGTGATCTGCCCACCTCGGCCTCCTAAAGTGCTAGGATTACAGGCATAAGCCACCACACCTGGCTCTAAAGCTCCTTTTTAAAGGCACCTTTGGACTGTGTGGCTTTTAGTGGAAAGTTAAGGGTGGGGCCCCCATGTCCCTTCTGCAAGCCTCCTGTTAAGTCAATGAAAACTGTTTACAGAGAGCCTGGGGCCAGGTAAATAACAGGGCTGCGGGTATCAACCACGCCAGGACAGGGCGTGGAGGCCAGGGCTGTACTGGGTTAGGCAGGCTGGCGGTGAGGACTGTGTCCTTCTGTGGTAACCTAGGGAGCAGACCTGGTCCCCAGACCCAGGCTACAGCCAGATATGGAGCAAGCCAGTTGTCCCCAGAGTGGAACCTGGCTGCAAATGACGCTGGCGAAACCATACTCACTGCCAAGTTCCAGGGCAGACAGCACTTCCTCCCACACAACTTTCTCCAAACTCCAGGGGTTAATGGTTGGCCCTGCTGTGGGGAGGGGCTGGAGCCAGGATAGCCTCTGGCAGAGCGGGAAGTGTCAGAGGACGCAGCTCTGGGCTGCTGGAGCGATCTGTTCTTGTCTCTGAGATCTCACCGGGCCTCCCTCACCAGGGTTGGGAGTGTGAGCTGGCCGGCCTGGCTCTGTGATCTCGGGCGTGGTCAGTGCCCGACTTGGTGGTCTTTTCTCCTGTGGGAAGCGTCTAGGCGCAGACTTGCAGAGAGTGCCAAGAAGGCCGGATACCTGCCCCTCTGTCCACAGCACACTGTCATCCACTCACTCATCTGTGGCAGGTTCTGGGTGCAGCCAGCTCCCCGCAGGGGCAGACAGGACCTTTTGGAAAGGGTGGGGTGAGACTCTCCAGTGTCCGACTCCTCTGCCACCCATCTCCTGGTCACCCTCTCGTCTGTTCTCTTTGAGGGGAGCAAGCAGGGCCTGACCCAGGCACCTTTTGTGGGGATGAGTTGTTGTTGCTGTGACCTGCCCGTGTGCTGGCCACTCGGTTGCTCCCAGCCGCCACTGTGCCTCTTTTCTGGCTGCCTGTGTTCTCCCAGGGGTCAGCAGATAGGTGCGATTAGGTGTTTGAATGCTTGCCAAGTTGCCCTCCATCAAAGCTGTCCCCATTCACAGTCTCATGTCCCCCAGCCCTGAGGGAGGTCTCTGAGTGACGAACTCGAAGCAGCAGGGCCGTGGGGCCTCCCCAGGGCCTGACCATCTCCTGTCCCACAGGCCCGAGTGCCAGGCATGGACGGGGACGCTGCTGCTGGGCACGTGCCTTCTGTACTGCGCCCGCTCCAGCATGCCCATCTGCACTGTCTCCATGAGCCAGGACTTCGGCTGGAACAAGAAGGAGGCCGGCATCGTGCTCAGCAGCTTCTTCTGGGGCTACTGCCTGACGCAGGTTGTGGGTGGCCACCTCGGGGATCGGTAACTGCCCCTCTTCCCCATCTCCAGGCTGGTGGGGGCCGCCCCACTGGGGCCTCCAGGGGTGAGTGGGCTGGCTGTGCTGCTGCACACAGAGGATGCGACTCCCGGGGAAGGAGCTTGGTGGATAAATTTGGGCAGAAGACCCACCCAGAGGAAGATGGGAGCTGGGAGGGGAGAGGCCAGGCTTGGCAAGGCCCCAGGGCTCTGCAGGCAGAGGAGGCAGGCCGCTCCCCTGGAGTACCTGGTCTCCTCACGAGGCAGCTCTGGGGTCATGAGCAGGCCCTGTAGAGGCAGACAGGCCAGGCCCAGCTCCGAGCACCCACTCGAGGGCTGCCCTCAGTCAGGGTGGTGCCTCTTGGTCCTGCACAGCCACATCCTCACCTCCCTCTGTCTTCCCTCCAGGATTGGGGGTGAGAAGGTCATCCTGCTGTCAGCCTCTGCCTGGGGCTCCATCACGGCCATCACCCCACTGCTCGCCCACCTGAGCAGTGCCCACCTGGCCCTCATGACCTCCTCACGCATCCTCATGGGCTTGCTCCAAGGTAAGGGGAGCTCAGGCGGCTCCCTCACGCTCTCTGGCACCAGGTGGGGACACAAGGGGAGTGTGCACGGATGTGTGTGCAGGTGCATGCATGAATGCAGATGGTGTACAAGTATGTGTGTATGTGCATGCTCGCATGCATGTGTGCACCTGTGTGTGTGCGTGTGCAAGTGTGTGTGTATGGGCCTGCTCGCATGCACGCGTGCACCTGTGTGTGTGTGCGTGCAAGTGTGTGTATGGGCATGCCTGCATGCATGCATGCACCTGTGTGTGTGCGTGTGCAAGTGTGTGTGTGTATGGGCATGCTCGCGTGCATGCGTGCACCTGTGTGTGTGTGCGCAAGTGTGTGTGTATGGGCATGCTCGCGTGCATGCGTGCACGTGTGTGTGTGTGTGCGCAAGTGTGTGTGTATGGGCATGCTCGCATGCATGCGTGCACCTGTGTGCATGTGCAAGTGTGTATATGGGCATGACCGCGTGCATGCGTGCATCTGTGTGTGTGCGTGTGCAAGTGTGTGTATGGGCATGCCCACGTGTATGCATGCACCTGTGTGTGTGTGCATGCTCAAGTGTGTGTGCATGGGCATGCCTGCGTGCATGCGTGCACCTGTGTGTGTGCGTGTGCAAGTGTGTGTGTATGGGCGTGCCTGCGTGCATGCGTGCATCTGTGTGTGTGTGCAAGTGTGTGTGTATGGGCATGCTCGCATGCATGCGTGCACCTGTGTGCATGTGCAAGTGTGTATATGGGCATGCCCGTGTGCATGCGTGCATCTGTGTGTGTGCGTGTGCAAGTGTGTGTATGGCCATGCCCATGTGTATGCATGCACCTGTGTGTGTGTGCATGCTCAAGTGTGTGTGCATGGGCATGCCCGCGTGCATGCGTGCACCTGTGTGTGTGCGTGTGCAAGTGTGTGTGTATGGGCGTGCCTGCGTGCATGCGTGCACGTGTGTGTGTGCGCAAGTGTGTGTGTATGGGCATGCTCGCATGCATGCGTGCACCTGTGTGCATGTGCAAGTGTGTATATGGGCATGCCCGTGTGCATGCGTGCATCTGTGTGTGTGCGTGTGCAAGTGTGTGTATGGGCATGCCCACGTGTATGCATGCACCTGTGTGTGTGCACACGTGTGTGTGTATGGGCATGCCCGCGTGCATGCGTGCACCTGTGTGTGTGCGTGTGCAAGTGTGTGTGTGTATGGGCATGCTCGCGTGCATGCGTGCACCTGTGTGTGTGTGTGTGCAAGTGTGTGTGTATGGGCATGCTTGCATGCATGCGTGCACCTGTGTGCATGTGCAAGTGTGTATATGGGCATGACCGCGTGCATGCGTGCATCTGTGTGTGTGCGTGTGCAAGTGTGTGTATGGCATGCCCACGTGTATGCATGCACCTGTGTGTGTGTGCATGCTCAAGTGTGTGTGCATGGGCATGCCCGCGTGCATGCATGCACCTGTGTGTGTGCGTGTGCAAGTGTGTGTGTATGGGCGTGCATGCGTGCACCTGTGTGTGTGCAAGTGTGTATATGGGCATGCCCGCGTGCATGCGTGCATCTGTGTGTGTGTGTGTGTGCAAGTGTGTGTATGGGCATGCCCGCGTGTATGCATGCACCTGTGTGTGTGTGCGTGTGCAAGTGTGTGTGTATGGGCATGCCCGCGTGCATGCGTACACCTGTGTGTGTGCGTGTGCAAGTGTATATGTCCCTGCAGACACGTGTATGCAAGCAGTGTGCATGTATGTTGTGCTTGTACCTGTGTGTACATATGTGTGCATGCACGTGTGCGTGCAGGTGGAATGCATGTGTGTGCATGCCTGTATGCGTATGTGTGTGTGCGTGCCCGTATCCATGTGTATGTGCGTATGCGTGCCCATATGCATGTGTACGTGCGTGAGTGTGCCCGTATGAGGGTGTACGTGTGGCCATGCATGTGCCTTCTGTAGGTGCACACTCTGCAGTGATACACAGGATCACAGGGGGCACCTGTGTAGTGAACTTGCCCCTGCCCCTGAATTTTGTCACCAAACATCTTAGTTCAGTGGCGGATTCTAGCTGCAAGGGACCCGCTGTGGGACTCTGGGTTTTGTGCATTTTGGTCACATGTATGCTGATGATGCCTCCACTACTAGGGCCTTGGAGCACCTTAATTGTCAGGAGAACAAAGTGGGTGGGGGGGTCAAGGGGGCTTTGGGGGGCCCCTACTTGGCTGGGGTCCCCTGGAGAAACAGCTAGGCCTCCAGCCTGCAGGGGCCTACCGGCCCCAACCCAGCCTGCCTGGCCACCCCACCCATCAGCAGTTCCCAGCCTGGGCCACTCCTCGCCCAGTGTCCTGGGCCATCCAGACCCCCCACTCAGGACTCCCCCTACCTTCCTGAGCCGGCATCAGATTCAGAGCGCTGGCCATGACTCCCCTAGAACCTCTGCCCTCCCTCTCCTCCAAGTCCAGAGACTTTGGGGAGTTCACTCCCAGGCCTCGTTCTCCTCCCTCTCCACACCCTCACTCCCCAAGATTACAGCCTGGAAGGTGCTGCATGGGACTCTCTCCATAACAGAGGAAGAGGGTCTGCCCAGGAGAGAGGCCACTCTCATGGTCACGGGGTGTCACATGAGAACAAGGGCCCCGTGCATGGCCCACCCTCAGAAGAGGGTGCAGCGAGTGCAACTGAGGACTTAAGATTGTGTGTTTACTGTGAGGCCTCATCCCAGAGCCAGCCCTTCCAGCATCACCGCCTCCCCAGGCACTGGCCAGGCCCCACTGCAGGAGCTGGAGGAGGAGGGGAGGAATGAACGAATGAGCAACCACCTGGAGGGGAGGACAGGCCTGGCGGGGGGTGGGGGCCCTCATCTTTGTTTACTGGAGGGTCTTTGGGGTGAGGGAAGAGGGTCCCAAGGCTGAAGCTGTGAAGAAAACAGTGGCACTGCCTCGGACTGGGCTGACCAATGCCTCCAAGTGTTGCTGAGAAGATCCTCAGCCCTGGGGCAGGCGGCTGTCCTCGTGGGCAGCTCTGGGGACCCAGCAGGCAGCCAGACCCCATAGGCTCGCTGCCAGCTCCAGCTGCGCTTCCTCTGCAGGGCCCAGCTTTTTGTGCTACGATGACTTGGCACCTGAGGCACATTCTGTTTTCTAGAAACCTTCAAAGTCTGGCACGTCTCAATGTCAGATGTCATCCTGTGCCCATGAGCCTACTCTGGGGGTCTGGGGGGCAGCAATGGCAGCTGCATGGTAACCGTGGGCACCACCTGCGGCTGGCTTTGCCGTGTTTGTGCACGCTGTCCTCGGGCAGAGCAGAGACGCTGGGTGTCCCAAGACCTGTGGCTCTTGCTGCGGGGCATCGGACTTCTGGAGGGAGCCCCACGGAGCTCCGCCAGGTGGCCCCCAGCCTCCCTCGAGGGAGCGAGGGAATGGGCCCTGCCTCTGAGCCGTGAGCCTATGAGTGAGCGCTCTGCAGTTAAAAGTTACAGGCGCTGGCCAGGAGCCGTGAGCCTATGAGTGAGCGCTCTGCAGTTAAAAGTTATAGGCGCTGGCCAGGCAGGCGCTTCCTGTGTGTGGCCGTCTGTTTGACGATGCCCCCCTGCAGGGTAGCATCAGCGCCCTGTAGACACGGCCCGTGGGTTTGGGGGACAAGCTCCTGTTGTCACCGTGGCTCCATGGTGCCTCCCCTCGCAGAGTCCCTCCAGGTCAGGCTCAGAGCCCTCTGGATGTGGAGCTACATGGGGTGGTAAGGTGGTTTCCAAACTTCTAAAGTGGCCGAGAACACTTGGTCCAAAAGAAATCCTAGGAGGAAGCTCAGTTTATAAAACAGGGAAGGGCAGCTTTCCTGGGGGAAGTATGTGTCTGTGCACGCGTGCGGCAGGTTTCTGTGCATGCAGGTGTGTATCTTCGTGCGCAGGCATGTATCTGCATCAGTGTGAGCACCGTGCAGCACTGCCAAGAAGTGTGCTGGTGGACGTGTGCGTGTGCAGGCGTGTGTGTGTGTTGGTGCGAGGACTCTGTAAAGCACAGGTGGAGGACGGTGGTGAGAGAGTGCACATGTGCGTGTGCGTGTTCGTGGGGTGGGAGGGCTAGCTTGGAAGCAGGGGTGTTTCCCTCAGCCGTGCGGGTGGCATGACCCTGAGCGAGCCTCGCCCAAAAGGAGTCTGTTTCCTCAGTGGCACCAAAAGCCCTGCCCTGCTGGTCCCTCGGGTGGGGAGGTGAGCGAGAGGGACAGGTGGACGTCCTCTGGAATCACAGCCCAAACCTGAGCAGATGGGCCGGGACGAGCCTCCCTGGATGGACCCCAAGAGACCCTCCCTCCACTTGTTGCAGGGGTTTACTTCCCTGCCCTGACCAGCCTGCTGTCGCAGAAGGTGCGGGAGAGTGAGCGAGCCTTCACCTACAGCATCGTGGGCGCCGGCTCCCAGTTTGGGTAAGTCCTGGCCTAAGACGGGGCCCAGGAGAGGCCACCAGGTGAGCCCCTGGTCTGCGTGGGGGATGGGCGACATGGGCCTGCAGGGCTACCATGGGTGAGGCAGGTCCCACAGATGCCTTTTGGGTTCTGTAGCCTGAGGCTGTGCTCTGCAGGTACCAGCCCCGGGCACCGTGCTTGCTTTGTGCATATTTCTGCCCTTCTGGAGTGGCTGGCAGGTGATGAGGCTGGGACTTGGGGACATGGGTTGGAGGAGTGGCCACATCATCTCATTTCCTTTCATCTGTGCTAACGATGCCAGATGCCGTCCCCACCCTCCGCTGGCCCCCACCCCCGACAGGAGAGTCTGTGAGCCCAGGAGCGTCTGGGCCAGGGTGGGCCTATCAGCTGGCTGGAGGACGGCTTGTCCTCATCCACAATGCGGCAACCCCGTGCCCCCAGTCCTCCCTCCCAGTGCCCGCTCCTTGGGCAGCTTCAGACCCTCTAGCGATGCTGGCGGCCTGGATCAAGGCCAGGCCAGGGGTGGGAGGCCTTCCCAGTGGTTGTAGCAGCGTGGATAGGTGCAGGAGCTGACAGGGGCTTCCCAATCGCTGGGCTCAGGCCCTCGTGTTACTGTTGCTGAGGTTCAGAGGGGTGGAGGCGGCCCGTGTAGGTGGGGCCGGGAGCAGGCCCAGGCAGGCCTAGAGTGACCAGATTCATCAGATAAAAACAGACTGCCCAGAGGAATGTGAATTTCAGATAAACCGGAGGGGATATACGTCTACTAAAGAATGAATCCTCACTTCTCCGAAACCCGGTTTCATTGAGTGTCCTGCGGTTTTTCTGCACTCACGTGGGGAGCAGAGACAGGGTCAAGTGTGGGCTGGGAGGGGCAGGAAGAGTGCTACCCCAGCCCGCCCTGGTGCCCAAGGCCAAGTCCTGCTGCCCCAGGAGCTGTGTCCACCCCACAGAGGCTCAGTGGGAGGAAGGAGGCCCCATCTGGATGCCAGGCCCCGCTTTGGGGCTCTCTCTCTTCCTCCTTTTGCCATGATGTTAACTATTCCCCCCGGTGCCAGTGGAGGGGCCTCAGCAGCAGATGGGGGCTGGGCCGCCAGCCAGGTTGCACCTAGAAGGGAGCCTCTGAGGGGCTATTTGGGACAATGAAGTCATGGGGACGGGATGGGGGTTGTTGGATTTGGCCGTCGTGGTATTTTTGCATCCAGAAGTCTTTTTGAATTTTATCCTCAATGATGTTTGAAGCACAGAAACCGTGTGGAGGTTCACTGTAGTATATGCTCATCACTGTCTCCTCCTCAGTGCCGTTTTTAGTTGAAAAGGATCCACATGACAAATTGTAGGCCAGTTTGAAGGCCTAGAAGCAAGATGTGAAAAACAACGTGAGTTCCAGAGCAGCCTCCCGACTGGGACACATGCGTAGCTGGTCCCAAGTCCGCCCCAGCCCTGTGTGTCCGGAGTCTCCCCTGAATACCAGAAGTCCTTAACAAAACAGGCTGGGACGGTGGCTTCCGAGCTGCTGCTCTGGAGGCAATGAAAACACTCTCTTCTCCAGGGGCTCAGCCTGCACCAGGGTGGGGTTTCTGAGAGGCCCCTCCTCACCCAAGGGGTGACGCTGAGAGGCCTGGCCACACTCCCCCTGTCTTTGCAGGACGCTGCTGACCGGGGCAGTGGGCTCCCTGCTCCTGGAATGGTACGGCTGGCAGAGCATCTTCTATTTCTCCGGCGGCCTCACCTTGCTTTGGGTGTGGTACGTGTACAGGTACCTGCTGAGTGAAAAAGGTAACGCAGGCCGGGCGGGCTAGTCCCGGGCGCCCACGGCTGCTCAGTGCCTCCTGGAGCAGGAGCCCGGAGACGGCGGCTTTGACCTCCCAAAGAATCCACCAGTGAGGAAAAGCGCTCGGGTGCTAAGCTGTCAGCGGCTCTGCCACCCAATTCGATCTGGAAGGTTCCATCTAGGGCTAAGGCAGACACCCAGGAAGACCTGCTGTGCACAGGTCAAGGCAGGGTGCAGGAGCAGCCGAGTCTTTGGGTGGCCAGGAGGGGGCTCTGGAGGAGGCCATGGGGAGGGTTGTTCAGAACGGTTCTGAAGGTGATGCTGCCTGTTAGGTTCCTGGTAGGGAAGGCTACAGGAGGCTGGCGCCAATGTGCAGTCTGAGGCATGGACGAGGCCTGCTGAGCCCTCTGGAACCACCCCCAAATCCCCAATCCTTTGGCAACGGATGGCGCCTCCCGCCCTGATAGCCATCACTTTGAAACCGTTGCTCCCTTAGATCTCATCCTGGCCTTGGGTGTCCTGGCCCAAGGCCGGCCGGTGTCCAGGCACAGCAGAGTCCCCTGGAGACGGCTCTTCCGGAAGCCTGCTGTCTGGTGAGCTGGGACCTGTGCCGCCCCTTGGAGCAGCGGCAGGGCCGGTGACCATGGGGGTGTGAACCTGGCCAGACCTGACAGCCCTTGAGCCAGCAGGGCCTAGGGCTCAGAGAAGCGGGACTCTGGCCCCCAGGGGAGGCCTCTCGGGGTGGGTCCCACAGGCCCGGCCAGCTTGTGTGGCACCAGAGTCACGGTCCACTGTTGGGCCCCGCAGGGCAGCCATCGTCTCCCAGCTCTCTGCAGCCTGCTCCTTCTTCGTCCTCCTCTCCTGGCTGCCCACCTTCTTCAAGGAGACCTTCCCCGACGCCAAGGTGAGTCGGGGGCTCCCGCAGGGTGAAGGAGCCCCCAGAAGGCACGAGGCTTGAGCTGCACCAGGCACCGTGGGTCCTTGGCCTGCAGATGGCGGAACCCTCGGCTCCTCCTGGTCTCTGAGGGTCCTGGCACTGCCAGGCTCTTCCTCTGGAGAGGACCCCGTCCATGCTCGGGGCAGGTTTCTGTGTTTGAGGCTGGAAATGATGCGGGTGTTTGGTGCCTTCCTGCTGCGGCTGCAGCCCTCCAGCCCTCACCGGTGACCTGCTGGCCCACAGAACCCGACTTCAGAGCCTGAGGAGGCCGGTGCAGAAGCCGGGATGTGGACAGAGGGGTCACCTGCGGTCAGCACGGTTCCTTCTCTGAGGCTGTCTTGCTGCCCCGCCGGGTGGTGGTCAAGAGCTGCACATTCCCAGGAGCAGGGCTGGCCCTGCCGGAGAGCTTTCCTGGGCAGTGGTGGGCACGGGGGAGCTGTCCAGCCTGAGTATCCTCTTCCAGATGGCCAGGTGCCGGCCCTGGCCCCCTCTGAGGCCACACTCCCCCCTGCAGGGCTGGATCTTCAACGTGGTGCCTTGGTTGGTGGCGATTCCGGCCAGTCTATTCAGCGGGTTTCTCTCTGATCATCTCATCAATCAGGGTGAGCCCCAGGGAGGGGACCGGGGCCAGAGGCCACACCCTGGTTCAGCTCGCTTTCGAGGGGCAGGATGCTTCCCTCCTGGGGGTGCAGCTTCAGCACACGGAGAGCTGGGACAGAGGGGCACTTATTTCCAGGCTCGGCCTCCTCCTTAAAGGGTGGGGTTAGACTGTGGTGAGAGGGTCTGGTCTCACAGTGACTGTGGAGCTCATCACTGGGGGCTGGATGCAGCCCCTGACCCTCCGGGAAGGCACCTGGAGGGGTCAGAGGTTACAAGCATCCTTGAACCTTTGGAAGAGCTTCTATCTTTGTTCCATGTGCTCCAGACCCACGCTGGGATGAGCCCCGAGCGGGCTGCGTGTTTCTTCCCCTAGTGCAGTGTCCGCTGCACAGACACGTACAGGCGGATGCACACGCGTGCCCACATGCTCTCTCCACACACGTATGCCTATTCTTAGAATGTTCCTGTTTTTCCTAATTGCAAAAGGAATACACACTCGTTGTGGAAAAGCTAGAAAATCTGGAGCAGCAGAGGAAGTGGGGCCACTCACCTGTTTCCGCCTCTGTAACTGCCGTGTGGCTGTTCTTCTGTGTTTCTGCCCAAACCCACGCCTTGGGAAGCTTCCAAAGGCACACGTGCTGCCTCGCAGCTGCACCACACACACGTGTGTGCCTGCAGCACGGGATAGCTGTCTTGAGCCCCAAGCCTCTTCCTCCCCTGCTGCCCCTCTGCAGCCATTCGGGATGGGACCCCCTCTGGGTGCTGTCTGGGGTGTCAGCACGAAAGGGCTAACGAGAGCCCCTTCCCTGGCCTCCGTCTGTAGGTTACAGAGCCATCACGGTGCGGAAGCTCATGCAGGTAGGAGAATCATTCCAGTCGTTCTCTCTGGATATCCCTGCTTTGTTCAGGGTCTCCCAGGACCGCAGGGTTATGTCCCCAAGTCACCTGATGTCTGGGACCAGGCAAATGCCAGGCCTCTCCATGTGTCCAGCACTGGGGCCCAGAGGGGGCTGTTTAGACCGCTGCTGGGGGGCAGGCTGGGGTCAGCATCCTGTACCCCTCTGGGACCAGGCCTGAGCTTGCCCACGTCGAATAGGGCCTCTCCCTTGGAGCGGGGCTGATTCTTGCGAAGCCTCCTCCCAGATCTCCTCTAGGGGTCCTGGTCTGAGAGAGGTTTTCGGTCCCAGCCGACCTGACCGTTGTGCAGTGCGCCCAGGGGGGTTGTCGGGCGGCCGAGTCAGGAGAGGGCCCAGCTGCAGGCCGGCTGGGTGCCTGTCCGTCACGGTGGCGCTTTCCTGCAGGGCATGGGCCTTGGCCTCTCCAGTGTCTTTGCTCTGTGCCTGGGCCACACCTCCAGCTTCTGTGAGTCTGTGGTCTTTGCATCAGCCTCCATCGGCCTCCAGACCTTCAACCACAGGTGAGGGCCGACTGCTCCATCCACCAGAGCCACCGTGCTGCCCGCACGCCCCAGGCCCACGCATGTGAAGAGGGAGCTCTGTCCACCTCTTTCTGAGTCTCTTCCTCACACTTCACCCCCTTCCCAAGCTGCTGGGCAGCGACTGCATTGAAGACTCAATAGGAGTTCTTTAGGAACCAGCAGTTCACATCAGTGAGCAGCACGTGCGCGTGATTTGTGCAAACGTGCTTTCCCCACAGCACTTTACTCTAAGGAGTCGCTTCCTGCACTGGGTCCTCCATGAAGACGGGCGGCTGGGGCTCGGGTTGGCGTGGTGTGCAGGGCTGCAGCGCTCTGGCCAGTGGGCGGCTGGGGCTCGGGTTGGCATGGTGTGCAGGGCTGCAGTGTTTTGGCCAGGGAGCAGGCCTGAGCGTCTCCCAGCCCCTCCCGTGGCTCCACTAGACCTTGCTTCCCCACTTCCCCTGTGACAACCCTGGGCCACGAGCTCGGTGGTGGCCAGGGCCGCTCACCACCCTCTTTCCTCTCCACAGTGGCATTTCCGTTAACATCCAGGACTTGGCCCCGTCCTGCGCCGGCTTTCTGTTTGGTGAGGACCTTGCCCACCCCAGCTTTGCCCCTCCCTTGGCCTCCGGGTGGGTGGGCGGGCCATGGGAGATCCTGGAGGGCTTTTGCTGACCATCCATATTCTCGCTCACTCTGGCCTGTTCACAGGTGTGGCCAACACCGCCGGGGCCTTGGCAGGTGAGGGGCGGGCCTCTGCGCCCAGGAGTTCCCCTGTCTGTGGGGTTTGAGCCCACCGAGGTGCTGCAGGGTGGGGGTGTGCTTCCCTTCAGAGGGGGTCCCGGTGTCAGAGGAGGGCGCAGACCCCAGAGCAGGCCCAGGAGAGGAGGATGTGGCTGCCTTCCAGGTTCCACTGGACTTTGCTGATGGCAGGTGGCTCATGGGTCGCCATCTGCCCTGATTCACAGATATGTTCCCATCCTGGTAGCCCAGGGTCCCCGGGACACCGCCTGGCCCCGCTGAGTGCCGTGGATGATGGGGGTCCTTCTCCAGCTCAGCCTTGCCTGGGCCGGCCTGTGGCTCCCATTTCCCCTTCAGTGGGACAAGGGGGACTTGTTACCAGGCCATTTTCTGGATGGCCTATGAGATCTCTGCCCCTCCAAGACCCTCCAAGTCTGAGCCTGACCCACAGCTGGGACACCGAATTCAGCCCTGGGAACCATGGGGGCTTCTGTCTATCAGGCGCTAGACCCCCAGCCCTTCCCCTGGCACTACCCTGGGAACCAGGGTGGGACGTGGGGCCTGGGCTGCCCGGGAGTGCTCAGCCCACCTGGGCCTCTTTTGGGCAGGTGTCGTGGGTGTGTGTCTGGGCGGCTACTTGATCGAGACCACGGGCTCCTGGACTTGCCTGTTCAACCTTGTGGCCATCATCAGCAACGTGGGGCTGTGCACCTTCCTGGTGTTTGGACAGGCCCAGAGGGTGGACCTGAGCTCCACCCACGAGGACCTCTAGCTCCCAACCCCACAGCCTCTCCAAGGACCCAGGCACCAGCAGCCCCGGGACAGAGGGGACTCAGTGTGTGGGACTTGGTCACTCCATGTTAGACACACGAGCAGAGAGGAACGCAAACCACTGTGGAGCCTGAAGCTGCTGAAGGAGAGTCCACACCAGTTGGCGGGAGGGTGGGGTGGGCCTGGGTCCAGACCAGGCTCGCTGCTCTCTGGGCCTCAGTTTCCCCACCTGCCAGCGGGCTCGGCCCTGTCCTTACAGGCTGGTGTGGCCGTCAGGGTGAGTGGGGTTATTGTTAGTAGGCGCAGCCTCATTCCCACCACGATCTGTTCCGCATGGTTCCCGCCAAGCCTCCCGCGGTTGCCGTGCTCTCCGCAAGCCTCTTGCAGCGCCCGCCTGCTAATGTGAGGCTGGCACCAGGCTGCAGCCTCCCCAATCCCAGCCCATTTTGCTGTGTCTCTGGCGGGCTGTCCTCCTTAGTGGGAGCTGTCCTGTGCACTGTAGGATGCTTAAAGGTATCCTTGGCCTCCACCCACCCCTTGCCAGCAGCACCTACTCTCCCTCCTCCCAGTCAGACAACAGCCAGAAATGTCTCCAGACTCTGCCCATCCTCCCCGGGTAGCCACCCTCGAGACATGACCTCAGAGTCTCTGTGTCTCCCAGCAGCCTGACAGAGACCCCCAGGGCAGTGGGTGGGTGGCGGGCTAGAGACCCTTGCCCGTTTCTGGGACCCTGGTGCCGCTCTCCCCTCCTGTGGATCCCTCCGCACTAACAGTGTTCTCAGTGGGCAGACGCCTGGGCACCCCTTGGGCCTGCCCAGCATGGCCATGGCGCAGGCTCTGGAACCCACACGGCTTTCCCAGACCTGGTGATTCTGCTCTCCAGGGACGGTTGGCACCTTCCTCAGGGGCGGGCCCCATGCACCCCAGAACACACAGACCCACCTTTCTGGCGTTCTTTCTACCTCCCTTTTCATTGCCTGAGGAGCTGGTGGTTTCATGAGTTAATGATACATCTTGCAAGGTGTACACATAGAGAAAAAAACCTAAAAATGTGGAAAAGCACGCCAAAGCCTTATTTAAATAATAACTATTAAACTATTCAAAAAGAAGACTGTTACTTTATTTAACACCTTTGTTTTTTAAGAATGAACACGTTAAAGACTTTCTGTAACTAATTCATGAGGAAACAAGTGACACGTTGGAATCAGGTCAAAGGAGAATCCCAGGAACAGACTCCTAGGCCGAGAGTGTTGAAATGAGCATGCCAGCAGAGCCAGACTGGGTTTTGGGGTTCCTTTGCCGCCAGGGGTCCTGCGTGTCCACAGATGACAGCGATGTGCCCTATCAGCTGTCCACCCAGCTTTCCCAAGATGTGGGGCCCCCATGGAGTCAGACAGCCCAGGTGTGCTGTGGAAAGACAAAGTGGAGTTTTGCACCTGAGCACAAATGTTCCCCTACAATCTCTCCAGTTTCGGTCAGCCCAACCCTCTGGCACCATGGGTACAGCCTAGAGCATCACCCCCACAGAGGCTTCGGGATGGCCCTGCTGGACTGCTGGACGCCGCTGGGGGGTCTCAGGGGAGGAAGCGCTTCCAGAAGCCTGGCAGTTGCTGTCTGGAGGCCGGGAAACCAAGCCCAGGAAGCCCACCTGCGGCTGAGTTCAGAGGTGGGGCCCATGCGTTGTGAATGAATTGCTGTCTCTCTCCTCCTCATCCTGCACTAAATCTACATAACATAAAATTTACCATTTTAGCCATTTTTAAGTGCACACCATTAGGTACATTCGCGTTGTGCAGCCACCGCCACCCTCCGCCTTCAGAACTTTCTCATCTTCCCAAACCGAAGCTCTGTGCTCATTAAAGGCTAGCTCCCGGTTGCTCTCCCCCAGCCCCAGCAACCCCATTCCACTTTGTGTCTCGACTTTAAGTGTGGCTGCTCTGGGGACCAGTGCGAGTGGACCTACGCTGGGTTTGCTTGCATCTGGCTTATTTCACTCAGCAGAGGGTCCTCTGGTTTTATCCGTTTTGTAGCAAGTGTCAGCATTTTTCTCATTTTTAAGGCTGAATAAAATATTGTGTGGATAAGCCTTGTTTTGTGTATCTGTTCACCCACTGATGGACCTATGAACACGAGTGTGAAATTAACACCTTTTATTTTTATTTATTTTTTGGAGACAGAGGCTTACTCTCTCCCCCAGGCTGGAGTGCAGTGGCTTGATCTCGGCTCACTGCAACCTCCACCTCTCGGGTTCAAGCGATTCTCCTGCCTCAGCCTCCCAAGTAGCTGGGATTACAGGCGGCTGCCACCATGCCCGGCTAATTTTTGTATTTTTAGTAGAGATGGGGTTTCACCATGTTGGCCAGGCTGGTCTTGAACTCCTGACCTCAGGTGATCCACCTACCTTGGCCTCCCAAAGTACTCGGATTGCAGGTGTGAGCCACCATGCCCAGCCCTGGCCCTATTTTTTTTTTTTTTTTTTTTTTTTTTTGGAGACAGGGACTTGCTCCATCACCTAGGCTGGAACGCAGTGGCACAATCACAGCTCACTGCAGCCTCAACTTCCCTGACTCCAGTAGATCCTCCCACCTCAGCCTCTGGAACCACAGGTGCACACCACCATGCCCAGCTCTCACTGTGTTGCCCAGGCTGGCCTTGAACTCCTGGGCTCAAGTGATCTGTCACCATGGCTTCCCAGAGTATTGGGATTACAGGCATGAATCACGGTGCCCAACCAGTCAGCACCATCTAAAATCCACAGCCAGCTGTAAAATCTCTGAGAGCAAGGAGGCAGCCCTGCCCAGGGAACTGGAGTGGAGAACCCAGAAGGGATACAGGACTAGGTGGGCAGTGCGGCCGCCCCTTGGGCTGCACAGTCCTGCAGGACCAACATTCCTAGGCCCTCTGGGTTCTGTGGAGTTTCTGTCACTTCCTTGCAGAGTGGAGGCCGGGGAGGCCGTCATGTGGGATGTGGGGGCGCAGGCCCAGGCACAGGAGGCAGGCCCACCCACTTCCCTCCCAGCGGCTTCTGGGTGCCACCTCCCCGGCCTTTCCTCAGGCGGATGTTGGAACCCGAGAAGGTCGGGAGTCAGGGAGTCTGTGGGTGATCTGCTCTTTCTCCAGCTCCAGCAGAGGGATGGTGGGGTCTGCACATTGTTGTCTGCTGCAGACAGGCCCAGATGCCATCTGCACCCCGTGGGGCAGCTCTGCAGGATCGTGGTGCAGGAGCTGTGGGAGCCTAACCCCCTGGCCCCACCACCCCGTCTGGAATAAGATGCACTGCGGGATGGAGCTCCTCAGCCGCAGAGTGAGCGCTGATGGCAGAGCGAGCGCTGATGGCAGAGCATGCCCGTGTGCTGGCTCCTTCTTCCATGAGCTGTTCGGCCATAGCTGCTGACTGCCTCTGCCAGGTCAGCCCCAGGCTCGGGTGGCAGTCCTGAGACGGGCTGGGGCGGAGGGGCTGGGACGTGGGCAGGAATGAGAGGGAGCCTGCCTGGGAAGGCTGGGGAGGAGCATCCAGGCCCTGTGGTCATTTGCGGAGGAAGCGAGTGGCAGGGCCTGCTTGGGTGGATTCTGAGCCTGGAGGCCTCTATGCAGCCCAGCACAGGACAGCCTCGGGCAGGAGACTCCCAGCCGCACACAGGCTCCTGGTCCTCTAGCTCGGTGCCCACCCTCCTGGGACCTTACTAGAAGGCAGAACGTGCTGTCAGTGCCACATCAGACCCGGCTCCCGAAGCCCACCCCCCACCTCAGATCGTGATGCTGGCCCACGAGGAGCTCCCATTTCTGGGTCTGGATTTTCAGAACCCCCCCAACAAACCACTCTGCTGCTAAGTTGGAGCCCTGCGGGCAGCCGAAAGCTAAGAGGAGGCGGCAGGGCCCACGGCACCTCTCATTAGCGCCCTCGTGCCCTGGAAGCAGGGGCTCTGGCAGGCTGGGGCTGTGTGTGGGAGCATCTGTGTCTGTGTGTGTATTTATGAGTTGTGTGACCCTGTGTTTGAATGTGTGTAGGAGCGTGTGTGTCTGTGTGTAGAGTTGCGTGACCCTGTGTTTGAGTGTGTGTGGGAGCGTGTGTCTGTGTATTTATGAGTTGTGTGATCCTATGTTTGAATGTGTGTTGCAGCGTGTGTGTCTGTGTGTGTATTTGAGTTGTGTGACCCTGTGTTTGTGTGTGGGAGCGTGTGTGTCCATGTGTGTATTTATGAGTTGTGTGACCCTGTGTTTGAGGTGTGTGGGAGCGTGTGTGTCTGTGTATTTGTGAGTTGTGTGACCCTGTGTTTGAATGTGTGTGGGAGCGTGTCTGTGTATGAGTTGTGTGACCCTGTGTTTGAATGTGTGTGGGAGCGTGTGTGTCTGTGTATTTATCAGTTGTGTGACCCTGTGTTTGAATGTGTGTGGGAGCATGTCTGTGTATGAGTTGTGTGACCCTGTGTTTGTGTGTGGAAGCGTGTGTGTCTGTGTGTGTATTTATGAGTTGTGTGACCCTGTGTTTGAATGTGTGTGGGAGTGTGTGTGTCTGTGTATTTATGAGTTGTATGACCCTGTGTTTGAGTGTGTGGGGGAGCGTGTAGTGTCTGTGTGTTTATTTATGAGTTGTGTGACCCTGTGTTTGTGTGTATGTAGGAGCATGTGTGTCTGTGTGTGTATTTATGAGTTGTGTGACCCTGTGTTTGAATGTGTGGGAGCGTGTGTGTCTGTGTATTTATGAGTTGTGTGACCCTGTGTTTGAGCGTGTGTGGGAGCGTGTGTGTCTGTGTGTGTATTTATGAGTTGTGTGACCCTGTATTTGAATGTGTGTGGGAGCGTGTGTGTCTGTGTGTGTATTTATGAGTTGTGTGACCCTGTGTTTGAATGTGTGTGGGAGCGTGTCTGTGTATTTATGGGTTGTGTGACCCTGTGTTTGAGTGTATGTGGGAGCGTGTGTGTCTGTGTATTTGAGTTGTGTGACCCTGTGTTGGAGTGTGTATGGGAGAATGTGTGTCTGTGTATTTATGAGTTGTGTGACCCTGTGTTTGAGTGTGGGTGAGCATGCACGTGTGTGCACGCACCCGAGTGTGCATGTGCCTGAGTGTGCGAGTTGCCGCATGTGCGTGTGCGCGTGAATATGCACGTCTGTGTGTTCATGTCTGAGTGTGCACACAACCTCAGGACCTGGCCGTGGCGGTCATTCGCTGTCGGGCCGACAGAGGGTGCCGTCGGACAGGGCTGCGCCGGCTCTGCGCTCCCAGCAAAGCTGTCTCCTGCTTGGGACTCAGCGTGGGGGAGCCGGCCGCTCTGCTGTGAGAGAAGGGAACGGGTTGGAAGGGAGCCCTACGAGGTGGAGGAACAGCGTGGGGGATGGCAGGGGGCAAAGTGAGGTCCAGTTTGGGGTGGGAGGAGGGAGGGTGTGAGGCCCGGGAGCGGGACGCGGGGGAGGGGGCCGGGCGTGGGCACCCGATCCTCTCCGGACTGGCGGGTGTGCCTCAGCGGCCTGATGCACGGAGGGCAAGAACCCTCTCACCGTCCCCTCCGTCCCCAGCCTGGGTCACCACAGCGCGTCCTTCCCCCGGGTGCGTAGCGTGTCCTGCCTCCCCATTAAAGGACAAGGGGCAGAATCCTGGCCCAGGGCAGAGCTCCAGGCTCTCCTCGCCGCCCCTCCCTAGGGTCCAGCACGCCCCCACGCCCTTCCCCTCAAAGACCACAGGGCCCAGCAGGGCAGGGCCGGGCTGCGGTGTGGACAGACGGCTCGGGTAGGAGTTCTGTGGCAATCATCGTCTAAAGGAGCGGCTCCGGGTCCGCGGGCTTGGGGAGGCTGGGCGAGGCACAGGATCACTGAGGACACCGGCTCAGGAACACGGGCTGGGGCGGGGTCACATGCGGACGGTGCCAGCTCTGGTGGTCCGGGCGCTGCGGTGCCCACCGAGCTCTGCGCTTGCTCTTTCCCACGGGACTTCGCATGAAGATTTCGAGTCCCTGTGTCGGGGAGTCCTGCTGGAAATATTTACTATTGTGATGACCGGTCCGGAGAAGCTGGGAAACAGAGGCCTGCGGAGGGGAGAACGAGTTTCCCGGCGCGCTGCAGTGGAGCCGCGGCTGCCCCTGCCAGCCTCGCAGCCCACAAGCCCCAGAGGCCCCATCCTGGTCACTTCCCGGCTTCTCCCCAAGCCCACTGCCCTGAGTCCTCCCGCCCCACCCCCCGCATGTCCCTCCAGGGCTGGGGCTGTGCCTGCCCGAGCTCCCTGACCCCCAGGTCCTGTCCCCAGGCCCGGACCGCCCCACGCCAGCCTCCCCAGGGCTCTCCTACTCACCTCCCCTCCTGGTCACTGTAAGAGGCACTTATCTGTCATTTCTTTTCTTTTCTTTTTTCTTTTTTTTTTTTTTTTGAGACGGAGTCTCGCTCTGTCGCCCAGGCTGGAGTGCAGTGGCGCGATCTCGGCTCACTGCAAGCTCTGCCTCCCGGGTTCACACCATTCTCCTGCCTCAGCCTCCCGAGTAGCTGAGACTACAGGCACCCGCCACCATGCCTGGCTAACTTTTTGTATTTTTAGTAGAGACGGGGTTTCACCATGTTAGCCAGGATGGTCTCAATCTCCTGACCTTGTGATCCACCAGCCTCGGCCTCCCAAAGTGCTGGGATTACAGGCGTGAGCCACCGCGCCCAGCCTTTCTGTCATTTCTTTAAATCAGGATCTTTAATGGCCGCTTAACAGCCATCATTAGTATGTTAATAACCCCTCCCCCACTCTGGGCGGGCTGTCCCCCCATTTCTGGGCTATTGTCCTTCATCTGTGGGACGGCAATACCTGGAGGTCTCTGTTTGCCCCCTTGGGGGACCCTGGACATCCATCCCCCTGGATGGGGACACTCGAGCTGGGACAATGCCTGGGGACGCCCTAGTGGGAGCACCTCTCAAGAGCCCTCCAAGCTGCGTTCTGCCTGTCGGCAGTGGGTACCGCCGGGCTGCCCGGCCCCTCCCTCCCCTCCCCTGGGTCCTGCCAAGTCGGTCAGAAGGAAAGATGGGCAGCGGTTGGAATATACTTTTGATGGGAATTTACTTTATTGTGTTTAATTGTAAAGCGTGGAAGTCAAGGCATGAATATTCAGCATCGCCGGCTGCTGGCGCGGAGCCGAGGTCTGTGTTCCGACGTGCCCAGCAGGGGGCCTGTCCGAGGGGGAGCGACGGTGGGGAAGCTATTAATTGAAATAGCTTCATTAATTAGTAATTAACAGCAGGGTAATGACTATGTCACACATCGTATTTCAGTGGATGCCCTTCATGTGTTATGAGGCCTTTAATTAAAGGACGTGCATTTTAATTAAAGGCGTGCTTGGCCCTTTGGCCTTTGCAATACAAAAGACGCTCTCAACTTTCAAAGAAGCTGACAGGGAGGCTGTGCTCGTGCACGGAGTGGGGGCTGCCGGGGACGTCCACCCTCAGGGCACACCTCGCCTTCCATCCCAGCTCTGGCTGGTCCTCCTTGGAGTCCAATGGACAACCTGGTGGCCATGTGGGGTACAGGAGGGGTCCTGGGCCAGAGAGCCATGGATGGGGAGGCCGAGGTCCCTGTGACCCCCCTTGGGGTCCAAGCACTCTTCTCTGCCCCCCCGACTTATCTATCTGTGGTTGGAAATATAGTGTCCGAGAGGCACCGGTTTGCCGAAATTCTAGGGTCTTCCCGTCCCAGCACTGCCTGGGCACCTTCGTGGGAGGGTACCCTGCTGAGGATGTTTTAAAACTGGCACCCACATTCTTTCCCTCAAGAGATGGAGCCTGTGTCCCCTCCCCTTGAATCTGGGGGTGGGGACTTGTGACTGCTTCTGAAGCTAAAATGTGACTTCTGCAGCTTCTGCCTGGATATCCTGGGCACTCACTCTTGGGACCCGGCCACCATGCTGTGAGGAAGCTGAATCACCCCACGCAGGAGCCACCTGGAGAGGCCAGACATGCACCTAGGGTGGGGGGAGGGGGTGTCTGAGCTGGTTGGAGGAGGGAAGGCTGTTCACTGAGAGAGCAGACCCAGGAGCCCCGGTGGCAGAAGGGGCCAGGCAGGGAGTGCTGGGCAGGGAGCGCCCGTGTGCCCGCCCGAGTGCCAGTGCCAGCCAGCTGCTGCCCGGAGAGCCCTGGCCCTCTGTGGCTATCTGGCCTCTGCTCATGGCTGTTGCTCAGAGAGAATCTGATCAGCACTAACTTCACCTCCGCCCCAGCCCTGAGGTGGGCAGCTGGACCTCAGAGTTGCTTCAGGAAAACGTCCTCAGCCAATAGTGTCCGTGCCAAGGACAAACCTGAGAGGGGACTAAAAATGCCAGAGACACGCGGGGTAAAATACAGCCTGTCCCATTAAATTACTGAATGCCTTTAACATTAATTACCATCCTCCAAACCTGCAGTGGCTCACATCTTCCTTCCTTCCTCCAGCTTGCAGAACCTTCAGCTAGAACTCAGGCTGGAAATGTATTTTACAGTTTTCCCTGTGCCTCTGTGATGCGGGGGTCTTGGAGGCGCACTCCCACCCCAGCACAGGTGCCACAGGACTGCCTCTGGTGCCCTCGACCCACCCACACCAGTTCCACACCCACACTTCCCCCCAACCTTCCCCCAGCAGGCGCAGGACTGCCTCTGGGGCCCCTGACTCACCCACACCAGCCTCTGTGATGCGGGGGTCTTGAGGGTGTGCTCCCACCCCAGCACAGGTGCCGCAGGACTGCCTCTGGTGCCCTCGACCCACCCACACCAGCTCCACACCCACACCTGCCCCCGAACCTTCCTCCAGCAGGCACAGGACTGCCTCTGGTGCCCCCAACCCACCCACACCAGCCCCACACCCTCACCTCCCCCCAACCTCCCCCCAGCAGGTGCAGGACTGCCTCTGGGGCCCCCGACCCACCCACACCAGCCCCACATCCAAACCTGCCCCCAACCTTCCCCCAGCAGGCACAGGACTGCCTCTGGTGCCCCAGATCCACCCACACCAGCCCCACACCCACATCTGCCCCCAACCTTCCCCCAGCAGAGAGGCTCCAGGTCTTTCTGGCCCCTTCTCTCCTTGCCATCTATTTTTAGGGCTGCCTATAGGAATGTTTTCCATGAATGGAATCCGGAACTCCCACACAGACAGGCCTGGTACTGGGGTGGGTCTGACGGTATCATGTGAGTTACCTCCGCTGCCCTAGCGGGGCCCTGTGACAGGGCAGCCTAAACAACAAGAATGAGTTTTCTCAGCAGGGCACAGTGGCTGGAATCCCAGCACTTTGGGAGGCTAAGGCAGGAGGACTGCTTGAACCCAGGAGTTTGAGACCAGCCTGGGCAACATGGCAAGACCTCGTCTCCACAAAAAAGAAAAAGAAATATTAGCCGGGTGTGGGTGTGCGAGCCTGTAGTCTCAGCTACCCCAGAGGCTGGGGTGGAAGGATGGCTTAAGCCCAGGAGGTCAAGGCTGCCATGAGCTATGGTTGCACCACTGCCCTCCAGCCTGGGTGACAGAGCAAGACCCTGTCTCAAAAAACAAAAACAAACAAACAAAAGAAATGGGCTCTCTCTCAGCTCTGGAGCCCAGAAGACCGAGATCAAGACCAGGGCTGGTTCCTCCGGATGCCACTCTCCTCCCTGTGTCCTTCTGGTCATCCCTCTGTGTGTGTCTGTGTCCAAATTTCCTCTTCTAATCCAGCCAGACTGGATTAGGACCAACCCCTGTGACCTCAGTTTGCCTTCCTTACCTCTTTAAAGACCCTAACTCCAAATGAGGCCGCACCTGAGGTGGGAGTTAGGGTTTCTGCACAGGAAGGGGAGGGACACAGTTCAGTCCAGCACAGCGAGGCTCCATTCCCGCCTACCCTGGATCCAGGGCCTACCAAGCAGCGAGGCTGCCCGAGAGCATACGACAGCCTGGCGCTGCCCCAACCTCCTTGGGGACTGAGGGGTGGTGGCGACAGACGGCTCACAGCTGAGTCCCTCTCCTGGGTCTCACGCTAGCAAGTTGACGACTGTTCAGCATGGGGGACAACCCCGAAGCCACGGAGGCTCCAGAGCACCTGTGGGCCGCAGAAGCTTCTGTCGGGGACGCATCGCACCCCAACTCCTCCCCCGCCCTGCCTTGCCCCCCAGCCCCAGGACCCTCCCTCAGCAAATCTCCATCTCCATCAAGTTTGTGGGGGCCCGGCTTAAGGCAAGACCCCAAGCCCCTTGCTGGGAGGGCTCCCAGCAGACCCTCCATATTAATAAGGAAAAAAAACCAAACCGCGTTGAGAGGACCACGGCAGATGACATGTTCGGCCACAATGCCACAGGACTCAGTCCAGCCAGGAGGAAGCTGGGCACAGATGGAGCCCGGGGATGGGCCCAGGCAGGAGGTGCTGCTGCAGGGGATGCGGATCTGTGGCGAGAGGGGTGACACAGGTTCCAGAGCCTGGAAAGCAGGGCCCGGAGGGTCAGCCCCACAGAACACTCACAAGGCGTGGAGGCGCCAGCTGCGCTGCTCTGATGGCTGCGCCCTGTGTGCAACGGTATGCTGTGCCTGCAACATGGACTGTTATTACGTGTCATTATAAACAAAATAGAAACCCCCACCAGATGCCACGCCCACACCCACTAGAATGGCTGGAACTGTGGCCACGCCCACTAGAGTGGCTGGAACTGTGACCCACGGGAGGATCAGGAGGGGCCGAGGCCGTGGAGGGGTCCCAAGAGCCCGCCTGGTGTCGGGTTGCTGCTGACGCCCCTGTGAAAGTGGAGCACGTGGAACTGGCCCCCGAACCGTCCCCACCACCCTGCTGGGGCGGCCGGTCTCGGTCCCTGAGGGGGTACGAGGGGGTGGGGTCTCACGGCTCCCGTGGGCCGTCTCTCCTCCTGGCGCACTTCCTCTTTCTAGTTTTAGGATGTCACCTTGATAGACGTCACAGAAACCGCATACCGTTATCTGAGAAAGTAAAACACACGAGTGAGCGGAGGGAAGTAACCCTGCCCAGGCATCCTCTGGGGGTTTGGTCAGTATCCTTCGAGCTGCTGGGCGTCTGTGCACCGCGGGTTCCCCTGGGCCCCCTGCTGGGAAGCGTTCTCCTGCCGGGTCGTAGGGTCTCTTGTCAAGGGCAGCGGCTGTCCCACCCCCATCTCCCTCTGCTGAGACACCTCTGCTCGGTACCCCCCTCCCTGGGCCTCGCCAGGGACACATACCAGGGGGCTGTGAGCCCCAGAGGCCAAGAAAACTGCTCCCTGCTTCCAGCCCCAGACGCCACCTCGCCTGTCCCAGGTGGCTGACAGTGGGATCTGGGATTGGCTACTTATTTCCTTTGGGCATCTCCCTGCCATTTATACCCAGGCCATCCTCCTTCCTTCCTCCCCCAGGGCCAGGATGGCCCCAGGCAAGGATGAGAGGATTGCTCACCCGAGCAAGGCCTGAAGCCTTTCCTGAAGCTCATTTGGGCAATTGGGGACTGGAGTTTCCCCCGCCCAGTCCAGGAAGACTCAGCTTCCGCCCCTCCATGGTCCCTGAGTCTCAGTTCTGCTTCTGCAGTTCCTCCTGTCCCCAAGCGTCCTCTGTTCCCGCAGCCTGAGCCAGCGTGGGGAAGCTGGAGACAAGCCCTGACCAGCCGGGCCCCTCCTCCTCTGGGACCCGTCCGGAGCTGGGCACGGGCAGCACTTCCTCACCCCGTTGTCCTCGGGGGCCGAACTTGGTGGATGGCAGTGCCCAGGGACAGGAGGACCCTCAGAGGCCGGGGTGTTTCCTGTGGACACTCAGTGTCACCACTGGGGTTTTTCACGAGGCCTGAGGGGTTTTCAGCGAAGGAGCTGCCTCCGCCCTTTAGGCTGTTTACGTGCTCCCCGTGCCGCCATTTTTTCCCCCAAATAGACAATCTGGACACAGGCTCGGGAAGGCACCAGTGCGACTGACCGCTGCCCCCACGCTGACCCTAGGACAGTCTGTCTCTGTGTTTCTGCCAGCATCCCATGGAGCGGATGGTTTTAGGAGGGACTTTCTTGGACATTCCTTTGCTAAGCCAGGGAACTCAAGGATCAGTGGTCAGGTACCCAGTTTTCAAACATTTTCCATTTCCGCGTTTAATTGGAGAAAATGATTTTACCAACATTAACTCTTTTATGTGGAAAACTAAGAACAAGTCTTGGCCACTGTCAAAATTTGCCGATCATCACGTCCCATCTCTCTTGGGCGCCTTCAGTTACCTGGCCGGGTTTGAAGCTCTAGCTGATGTCAAGTGGAGGTTATTCTTCCATCGGCCTTTAGTGGGTGACAAAGGTGACCCTGAGCTCAACAGCACCACGCGGGCCCCAGGCAAAAGCAGTCGAAAACCTGGATCACGAATGTTTGGGGCCCAAACAGCTGAGCCAGGGTCTCCCAATAAGAGCTGAGAACACACACTGGCTCCTGTGCCCGACCAAAGCTCAATGCCCTGGCTGGTCCTCCTCTCATCCAGCGAGGGCCAAGGACGTGGCCCTGTCTGGCTGGGCCCTCTCTGCCCCCTCTGCCAGGAGGGCTGAGGTGATAGCAGCTCTGCCCATAATGGAGTTTCCTGCCCCTCCCACTGCAATACAAAGCTCGTGATGGTCTTGGATTTTCCATATTGATCGGTCCATACAGAATAGTGACCGTGGGCAGCAAGTGGCTCAGGCTTGTCTTGTCCCTGGGCAAACTGGGGCCTGGGAAAGGACAGACAGATGCTCAACACTCCAGTATGCAGAGCCGCTCAGCACAGCTCAGGCTGCTCTGGCTCCTTCATTAGCGCCCCTGCCTGCTGTGCAGACCCACCCAGGGCCACAGGCTCCTGTCCCCAGTCATCTCCAGGATTGGCCTAATTGGCGGCTTTTCGGCAGCTCTCAGAGAGAAGAGTGAGGGGCTGTGGCCATCCCCTCGTGGGCAGAGAGCTGCCGTCTCAGCCAGCGTTGGGGGGGACCCCGCAAGGGAGGCGAGGAGACAGGACTGCCTGCCAGCCCTGCCCAACCCTGCTGGCTGGTCGCTGTCTAGAGCTGGCAAGGAAACTCGGTTTGTTTGCAGAAAAACAAAGAGAGGAGAATAGCCCCTGAACGCATGCAGCCCACAGGTGCCAGATTTGACTGGGTCCTTTCAGTCCAGCGGCCCCAGGCAGGGACAGGTGGCTTCCCTGCCAGTCCTGGTCTGAACCCCACGGGCGAGGGTCCTGCAGTCCCAACCCTGCATCACAGGCTCAAGTGCGGCCCCCCTCGCTTCCCAGCTCAGTGGCTGTGCCTGCTCATGGGGAGGCCCTCTCTGCGCACAAACCACGGGTGTCTGTCCTGGACAGAACCAGTCCCATCTTCCTTTGCTCACCAGCACGATTCAAAGGGGGTTGAAGAATAAATGTTTTCCTAAGTTTTAGCTGACATTCAATTTTAATGATTTTTTAAACAAAGTAGCTGTTAAACGTGCAATGTTTTATGGTTTCCTGATGTCTGACAGGTGTTTTTGCCCATGTGGGAAGCAGATGCTAATCGCATTCTCCCTAATAGCTCATAAATAATAAGCACTGAGCGTTCCCTTTGTGCGCCGTGCTGCCAGTGGCCAATTTGTTCTTCAGAAGTGGCCACGCTGCCTGTCAATCAGCTCTCGCCCGAGGCACTTTTTGGTGATTAGAAGCCCCTTGGAGAGCGAGAACTCCAAATTAGTTTTAAATAAAAAATAAGAATATTCATGCTGCTGAACATCTAAAGGTAAAGGAGACAACACAGTACAAACCTGTGGCCTGGGTCCGTCGTCGCTGGTGGAGGGGCCGCGCCCGGGGTCCCCGGGGACGGGGTGCAGACGGCACCACACAGAGAGGCACGGGGCGGGGGTGACAGGCACGGAGCCGCTTGGCGGGAGGGGCTCAGGCAGCCTCCTGTCGGCTGAAACGCGCGGCCACACGAGAGCTCGGCTGTGTTCCGGGACTGGCGTAATTGGCAGGCTCCAAGCAAGAGCGCTCATGCCGACTGGCGCCTTTGCCGGGACTTGAAAGCAGGGGAGGGGATGTGCCTGTCTCCTTGAGAGGAGAACAAATGTTCCCTTTGAAGAAGTTTGCGGTGAGCGGGGCCAGTGTCAGAGGAGATGGCTTCTGGGGTGGCGGGCGGTGGCGGCAGGTGGCAGCAGGTGGCGCTGGCCCTGCCCCTCCCCCGTGCCCCCTCTCCCCTCCCCCCTTCCCTCCCCTTCCCCCCTCCCCCCAGCAACCTCCGTGGGTCTCTCCTTTGGGGCAGTCTCAGCTGGGCCGGCGCCGCTGCCACCCCAGTCCTCAAAGTCACTCTTGCTGTTGTCCCTTCTGTGCATCAGAGTGGGGCCGTGTGCAGGCTTCTGGGCTTCCTGCTGGGCTCCCCTCGGCCCCAGGCTCTGTCCCTGGTGCTGGGAAGTCCCACCATCCACCCAGGCTCAGAAAATAGCATGAATCAGCTCATGCAGTGGGGAAGGGGGACCCTGGGCTAGGGGAAGCCAGGGGCAGTGCCCTCAGGGGAGAGAGGCTATGAAGAGCTGGGGAGGGCAGGCGGGGCTTCGGGACCAGTATGGGCAAAGGCCCGGTGGGTTCGGGGGCGGTGGTTTAACGCCTCTCTGTGAGAACCCAGGACGGGCGAGGGCTCCAAAGGTGAGCTGGCTGCACAGAAACCTCCATAATCTTTTGACCCTCACTGTGCTCCTTCCGACGCTGAGGGTGACCCACTCTGAGGCCTCAGGGCTGTCTCCCTCCTTGCCAGCGTAGAGCCTATGGACTGTGGGTGCAGGTGTGAGGCCTCAGGGTCCAGTGGGCCAGGGAGCGGCCCGACCAAGACCTGCTGGGGGGCAGTGAGCAGGCCCTTGGTGGGACAGAGACTGGGGGACTGTGACTCCACTTGGGCTGGGGACAGCAGAGGGCCCTGGGCATTGGGAGAAGGGGGCAGGCTGAGAGAGGGGCAACAGGAGGCAGCAGGAACAGGCTGGGCCCATCTGAGGCTGGCGAGGCCTTGAGTGCAGGGACCCTGGAAGGCAACCGGCAGTGCCCAGCTCTGGCCTACTCCAGAAGTGCCCCAACAGCACCAGCTGCCCCAACCCCTCCCCACCCCTCTCCACTTCCTCCCAGGAGTTTCCTTCCAGCGACCACAGCTGCCAGGCCACAAGCTTGGGGAGGACTCCCATCTCTCCAGACCCCACCTGGTTCTCCACACCACAGTGCCCTGCCCTGTGCCTTCCCTGTGCTCACAGGCTCTGGGGGTCCCTGACGGCCCTGGGGCTGGGCGTCCTTCTCTGCTGGATGCCAGAGCTGTGAGCCCAAGGGGCCAGGAGTGCAGGCTGCCCTCAGGATCTGGCATGAGAAGCCTCCGGGTTCTCAGGCCTGGGGGCAGGTCCTGGGGCCGAGCACCGTCTCCACTGGCCTAAGCCTGTGGACGGTGGGGAGGGAACGTGGAGGAGGTCACATGTTTAAGTCTGAAAACAAATGATGTCCTCCCACTTCACCCTGCCTGGCCCCCACAGCCCACGGCCACTGCCCCCCGGAACCATTTCACGGCTATAATTCTTGTCCTTCCTGGCTTTCCAACGAATGCATTGTGATTAGGCTAATGCATTGTTAATTAATAGGCAAAGACAAATCTATTTCATGGCGCATGCATTCTCGAGTTGGCTTCCAGAGGCTCTGCGGGAGGGACTGAGGCCCGGCCGGGGGAGGTGCCGGTGGCTGAGCCTGCTCCGATTCGATGGCCTGGCCGAGGAGCCGGCCGCACCTCGATGGCTCACATGGGCAAGGAACCCAGGTTGTCCCTGGAAGGGGGAATAGGGAAGCTGTGGAACCCATGGGTGGCCTTAAAGGTGGCTGAGAAGAGGGTGGGGGATGGTGGTGCCTCCTCACCTGCCCTCACAGAGGACTGAGGGCCCTGCCCCAAAACTGCAGGCCTGTGGCCTCCCCGGCGGGCTCACAGAACAGGGTTTCCATCACAGAGATTTGAGCTGCCCTCATCATCCCCATCCCCTTCCTACAATGGCAACTCCTGCGCTCAGGGCAAAGAGCAGATCTCTCCCTATCCCCAGTACAGGCCCCTGACCTCCATTCCAGCCAGGGCACCTGGCACCGCCCTCCCCAATCTTAGTCCCCCTCCCCCACCCACACACCCTTTCCCCTCCCCTGAGCACCCTCATTGCTGCCTCAGGGACCCGTATGTGCTGTTCCCCTGCCTGGATGCCCACCCCCAAGGGTCACCTCCTCCATGAAGCCTTCCTTCTTCTCAGGCTGAGTTGGCTGGTTACTGCTGTGCCTGCTCTTGACTGGGGATTCTACTGGGGCGAGGCCAGGCTGCTCTTATCCATCATCATGTCCTTAGCGGGCACACACAGGCCTGTGACCATCGGTCAGTGTGACAGGGTTAAGGCTGCTACAGCTCCATCTCTTCTTTGTGATTATCTTTGTAAAGAATGTGCCAAAATACACATAACAGAAAACTTACCATTTCAACCACTGTTTTTTTTGTTTTTTTTTTTGAGGCAGGCCCAGGCTGGAGTGCAGTAGTGCAATCACAGCTCACCGCAGCCTTGACCTCCCAGGTTCAAGCAATCCTCCGGCCTCAGCCTCCCGAGCAGCTGAATTACAGGCCCACACCACCATGCCCGGCAAATTCAGCCATTGTTAAGTGTGCTTTTCAGTGGCATTAAGGACATTCACAATGTTGTGCAACCATCACCACCTTCTACTTCCAGAATCTTTTCAATTTGTCAAAACACACCTTGTACCTGTAAGCCGTCACGCCCAAACCCCGCCCCAGCCCTTGGCAGCCATCAATCTCCTTGTCTCTGTGGCAGTTTCTGACATTTCATGAAAGTGGAATCATAAGTGCCCTTCGTGTCCGGCCTCTTCCACAGAGTGTTGAGTTTTCAAGGTTCGTCCCTGTTGTAGCAGGAATCCGTGCTTCACTTAGGCTGCAAGGGCGTACCGTGGCATGGAGGCACCTATGGGTGGATGGCGTTACACTGATCTGTCCTGGGCTGAGGGCATTGGGCTGGACACCCCCACCTGGCTCCTGTATCCTGTTGAAGAGGCGTTGAATCTTGCTGTTCTCGAGATGCACATGTACAGCTTTGGCCGATCCCCGGTTTTCAGCTGCAACTGTCTCCCGAAGTCACAGATTCCCCCTTGGTCTTTGGTATGCGGGGAGGGCTACAAATCCTCCCCAAGAATGCCTACCCTGCCCCCGACTGGGGCAGATTCTGGTTATCCATAGGAGGCCCCTCCTGCCAGGACAGAGTGCATCCTGTCCACCTCCTGACCTCCCTCCCCTGTCCTGGGCCGGAGCAGGCAAGCCCTGAGCTAGTGAAGCAACTCGAGCTCTTTGCAGGAGTGGCCGGGTGTGAGCATATGCGTGGCCGCCCAAGTCTCCAGCTAGCCCCCCTGCCACACTACTAAATATTTTAGCAAATAAAAATTTTTTAAACGTGCGGCCAGATGTCCAGGTTGACAAAGTGCTTAAGGCGTTTGACTGATAAAAAGCTGGAACCCTTGGTAAGTGGGGATTGAAAACAAGCCCTGAGGCAAGTGTGTGATATTAAAAACATCCTGGCTCTTTTGTGCGGGGCCCGGGTGCACAGAGGCTTGAAGGCGAGTGTCCATCTGTCGCCGCCGTGTGTCCTGACACTCAACAAAGCTGGATCAATCTTGGAGTGGTGGCTGCTCCACAGCAGGCCCGGGTGGCCGGGTGCACACTCCCCACAAAGGAGGCGCCATCAATATTCATGAGCTGGGGCTGCGTGGCTGGGTTTACAGAGAGGACGAGGCAGCCACAGGCCAGACACCTCTCTGTGGCACTGGTTCTGGGCCTTGGCTGGCAGGGAGGAATAAGTTCTGCCTCCAGAGTCCCTGTGAGCCTCCGAGAAACAGGCCAGGACTCTACAGAGGCCACAGTTCTGGAATGGATGAGGGGTAGAGATGAGACCAGGCTCCACGCAAAGCCAGAGGCTCCCCAGACTGAGAGGAAGCGAGGGAGAGAGAAGGCCCTGGAAGGATGGGAGGCTCTGGGAGGGAGGCTCTGGGAGGGAGGCCCTGGGAGGGAGGCCCAGGCCCACACAGGCACACTTTGCAAAAAAAAAAAAGCAAAAAAGCTGAGAACAGCGAGGGAGAACACCTGTCAGAATCCGCGGAAAGCCTGACTTCAGCTGTTTTTAATGCAGAGATTGATTTTCACACAATGCTCACCAAGTGGGTGGAGGCCCCAGGGGACTGACATGAGTCCAGGACAGGGGACATCATCGACACACAGAGACGCCGGTCCTTTGTGGTCTGACCTGTCCATCCATCACACTCTGATTTGCTGATTTCAGCCAGTATCACCAGAGCATCGCACAGGGTCTACGGCGCTCTCCTGAGGCCCTCTCCAGTCATCTTGCTCCGTCCTGACACGGACCGCATGGAGGACTGGTGCCTTAAGCGGTGGGGCCCGGGCGGGCTGGGGAGGACTCCAGCGTCTGGAAAAGGCCTGGCCTCAAGGGAGTCCTGGCCCCGGCTTCCCCAGCATCTGAGCACCTGAGAAAGGCCACTGCACGTGGTTCTCAGGCTGCCGCAAGGACTCCAGGGACACGTTTAGCTCCAGGCCCTGGCGCCCGAGCCAGGGTCCAGCGTGGACCTGGAAGCTGGCTGACGTGGGTGAGGCCACCCCAGTTCCTCGTCTGTCTTGGTCCCAGCATCCTTCTGAGAGCAAAGTGCCCCCTGCCCACACTCGTCTGGGGTGGATGGAGGCAAGCATCTCCTTCCTGATGTTAGAACGCGAAACCTGATAGGCGCTTGGACCTGGGGGTGAGGCAGCCCCTGCTCAGGTGAGGTGCTCAGGAGAGGCAGGCACCAGGCAGCCCCTGGGGGCCCCAGAACCACAGTCTTTCATGCAAATGTGTTGGTCTTGACACCTGCTTGGCCCAGCTCTGTCAAAGTCCCTCTCCCTGGTTTCTGCCCAGGCAGGCTAGGGGACACCACAGGTCATCTCTTCACAGGAGCTGGCGCTGTGGGAGGAGAGACCTTCCAACCTGCGTCCAGCCCTCCGCTGGACCTTGTCAGGCCTGAGGACACCTCTCCCAAGCCTAGAAATGACCTACAGTGAGGAAACCTGGGGAGAGGGGCCCGGGAGCAAGAGCAGGCACTTCGGGCTCTGAGGATGAGGTGGGATGGAGGAGAGCCTGGGGCTGTGCAGCAGGGCAAGTGGTATTGTGCAGGTGGGCAGTGGGACAGGACAGGTGGACTGGGGTGCAGGTGGACTGGGGTGCAGGTGGACTGGGGTGCAGATGGACTGGGGTGCAGGTGGACTGGGGTGCAGGTGGACTGGGGTGCAGGTGGGCGGGGACGCAGATGGGTGGTAGTGTAGATGGGCAGGGGTGTAGGTGGGTGCGGTACAGGTGCGAAAAGGGTGATGGGGCAGAGGGTGCAGGTGGGCAGAGGGTGTAGTTTGGCAGAGGGTCTCGGTGGGCGGGGGTGCGGGTGGGCAGAGGGTCCCGGTGGGCGGGGGTGCGGGTGGGTGGGGGTGCAGGTGGGCGGGGGTGCGGGTGGGTGGGGGTGTGGGTGGGCAGAGGGTCCCGGTGGGCGGGGGTGCAGGTGGGTGGGGGTGTGGGTGGGCAGAGGGTCCCGGTGGGCGGGGGTGCTGGTGGGCAGAGGGTCCTGGTGGGTGGGGGTGCGGGTGGGCATGGGTGTGGGTGGGCGGGGTGTAGATGGACTAGGGTGCAGGTGGGCGGGGGTGCAGGTGGACTGGGGCACAGGTGGACAGGGGTGCAGGTGGGGAGCAGGTGCAGTTGGGCAGGGGGTGCAGGTGGCTGGAGGCTGACATGGGGGTGATGTCGGCATGGGGGTGTGGTGGCCTGTGGGTGTAATCTCTGCTCTGCCCTTTATTCAAATGCAAATGTCCAGCCCTGTGACTTCAGAGCCTTGGAACTAGGAAACTGATTTTAACAGGGGAAAATGTGTCCCTAGAACACGATTATCTTCCTGAAAACTGTGCCAGTTGGTGTCTGCGAACTCTGTCCTGTTGTGCATTCTCACTTTGAAGAGGGTGTCCACCCCTCCTGGGTGTCTGTGGGCCTCATCTGCTGAGCCCAGGGGTGGCAGGAGCCGTGTCTTCACCGTCATTTCACAGACCATGACACGGAGGCTCACAGTGGTCAGCGGCTTGCCCGGTCTCTCAGGCATTGGTTCAGGCTCTGGCCCCTGCCTTGCGGGGATGCCCCAGTCTCCTAGCCCAGCCTGCACCCTCCTGGGGGCCAGGCCAGCATGGTGGGGTGAGAGGGTTCTGCAGAGAGAGCCTGGGGGCAGTTTGGGATCTTAGCACTCCAGTGCCCGTCCATTTTCTACTGGGGCAAGGAGTGTGAGGCTCCAGCATCCCCTCCAGAACGTTCTTGTGGAAGCTCTGCTTTGTTTCAGAACAATGGAAGCTTAACATAAATATGCAGAGGAAATGTAACTTCACAGTTTTTATTGGGACCTGGAATCGCTCCTGTGATAGAGTCATTACCTGGGTTAAGCTCATTAAGTTAATTAACGTGAGCGTTATTACTGCTGATAAAAGATAGTCTCAGGGGATTGATCGAGCCAGTGTAGCATGCAGGGCTGGGCACATGGGGGATGGGGATGGGGGACTCAGCAGAGACAGCTGGGGGGCCCACAGACCCCTGCTAAAGCTGCAAAACACAATCACATTCTCACACCTGGGCCGCCCCCACCCTGAGGACACGGGTGAACACAGAGCTCAGGGGACACGCCCATCCAGCGTCATGAAAGCCAGGCATGTGAGCCAACCACTTGTAGCTGCAGGACAGGAGCAGTGAGGATAGAGCGACGGGCACAGACTTTGCCCCGAGGACAGAGGTCATTGTCACCAAAGACCCCCGAGAGAGGACGGTGATTGGTCTTGAAGGGTCGATGATGGACATTCCTTCATATGTGGCGCCTCTTTTGGGATGCTCGCTTCTAACTCCAGAGCTTGGAGACTCATCTGAAGGTTGAATTTAGACCCCATCATTATTTTTATATGTGTGGAGGGATCTTTGGGTGGTTTTCTTTATATTTTATATTATTTTATTTTATTCTATTTTATTTTTTTGAGACAGAGTCTCCCTTTGTCGCCCAGGCTGGAGTGCAGTGACACCATCTTATCTCACTGCAACCTCCACCTCTCAGGTTCAAGCGATTCTCCTGCCTCAGCCTCCTGAGTAGCTGGGATTACAGGTGTGCGCCACCACGCCTGGCTAATTTTTGTATTTTTTAGTAGAGATGGGGTTTCACCATGTTGGTCAGGCTGGTCTCCAACTCCTGGTCTCAAGTTATCCTCCTACTTGGGCCTCCCAAAGTGCTGGGATTACAGGCGTGAGCCACTGTACCCAGCCTTGATGGTTTTCTTTAAATCCTTGTCAGTGAATTATCTGAGTATGGTGGTTTTAAAATGTCCCCCATTTTTTTGGACAATCCTCCCCTCAAAAGCAGGTTTTCTTGAGTGTGGGCCCGACTTAGCGACTTGCTTCTCATGAGTAAAATGTGGTGGAAGGGGCCAGGCGCGGTGTCTCACGCCTGTAATCCCAGCACTTTGGGAGGCCGAGGTGGGTGGATCACTGGAGGTCAGGAGTTGGAGACCAGCTTGGCCAACATGGTGAAACCTTGTCTCTACTAAAAATTCAAAAATATTAGCTGGACATGGTGGTGCATGCCTGTAATCCCAGCTACTTGGGAGGCTGAGACAGGAGAATCATTTGAACCTGGGAGGCGGAGATTGCAGTGAGCCGAGATCGCACCACTGCACTCCAGCCTGGGCGACAGAGCGAGACTCCATCTCAAAAAAAAAAAAGTAGTAGAAGGGACAGTGTGACTTCCAAGGTGAGGCGCTGCCTGCTTTGGGAGTCCACGAGGCGAGGAACAGGGGCCGCCTGCCTGCAGCCGCGGAAACCCTCCTAGAAGTGGATCCTTCAGATGAGCCATGGCCAGCCCCTCAACAGCAACCTCCTGTGAAAACCGTCCAGCTAAGCCACACCCCAACTGGAAGTGGGTCCTTCAAATGACCAGAGCCACGGCCAGCACCTCAACAGCAACCTCCTGTGAAAACTGCCCAGCTAAGCCACACCCCAATTCCTGTTCCTCCGATACTGTGGTCAGAGGGGCTCAAAGCAGAGTGAGTCCATCTTGAGTAGGGAGTGGGTGAAATGAGGCTCAGACCTGCCGGGCTGCACTCCCAGGGGTGAGGCATTCTGAGTCACAGGATGGGACTGGAGGTTGGCAGGACTGGTATCACAAGATGCAGGTCATAAAGATCCTGCTGATAAACAGGATGTGGTGAAGATGCCGGCCAAAACGACCAAAACCAAGATGGTGAGAAGAGTGGCCTCTGCTCACCCGCCCTGCTCATTACACACTAATTATAATACATTAGCGGCTAAAAGACGCTCCCGCCAGTGCCAAGACAGTTTACAGATGCCATGGCAACATCAGGAAGTTACGCTATATGGTCCAAAAAGGGGATGAACCCTCAGTTCTGGGAATTGCCCACCCCTTTCCCAGAGAACTCATCAATAATCCACCCCTTGCTTAGCATATAATCAAGAAATAACCGTAAGTGACCTTAGTCAGCAGCCCACGCAGTGGCTCTGCCTATGGAGTCCCTGTTCTTTTGTTCTTTCACTTTCTTAATTTACTTTCACTTTATGGGCTCGTCCCAAATTCTTTCTTGCATGAGACCCAAAAACCCTTTCTTGGGGTCTGGATTGGGACCCCTTTCCCTGCTTGTCTTCTCTGCATCAGCCCAGGCCCCACACCTATTTCCTGGCGTGGACGCGGAGGACTGAGGCCATCCTCCCAGCCACTGACACACGCCCCTTCTGGGTGGCCCGGCTGGCATCACCTTCTCCTACCGTTCCTGGGGTGGCCTCCAAGGTGCTTGTGACTTTCAGGAGAGCCCAGCAAGCCCGCCCTCCGTGCTCCTTGGTTTGAGCATCCTGAGGTGGAGGGTGCATGACCTTCTGTTCAAGAATGCAAATGCCTGGACCAGGAGAGCGTCTGTGTGTGCCAGAGAGCCGCCTCCCTGCATACTTTCCACCCCAGGCAGGGGCTGCCTCTATGGAGCCAGCAGGGACACTTGCCTGCGGCTGCCTTGGGCCCTGAGTTTCCGCTCCTCCAAAAGCAGCAGGAGGCCCTGGGTCTCCTTCACCCACCACCACCCCATCGGCAGGAGGGGAATGAGAGCCTGGCTTCATGGCTTGCACTGCAGAGTGCTTAGGACCTGACCCACCCAATCTCCACAGCTCTTCACAAGCCTGTGAATGTGGTAAAATGCGTGGTTACGTTAAAGGTCCCAGCGGGGAGTGCGCCAGCTGGTGGGCACTTAGTACCTGAGCCCACCCAATCTCCAACAACTCCACAACGGCGGCTCCTGAGCTGGGCTATAGAGCGATTAGTACCTCACCCACCTCATCTCCAACACCTCCACAGTAGGGGCTCCTGAGCCAGGCTGCTGAGCACTCAGTACCTGATCCACCCAATATCCAACACCTCCACAGTGGGGGCTCCCGTGCTGGGCTGCAGAGGCCCACAGGACCACACAAGGGGTCTCTATGCCCAATTTCTGGGCACCCTGGCTGGCTGACCTGTGGGGTGGAAGCAGCCTTGCTGCCATGCACACTTGATGGACCTTCACACTGACGACTCGCCCGCCCTCTCCTCTCATTCCTCTGGGAGAAAAAAACTTACACGAAAGATGTGAACAGGCCCAAGTGGAAAGGAAAGCTGCCACCCCAGGAGGATGCCAAAGGGCGTGGGGGCGCACGTCCACGCCGCAGCCCAAGTTTAGGATTTTTCACGGCATGTGCTGCTTTCATCTTCTGGGACTGCCACCGTGAAGTACCACAAACTGGGCAGCTTAAAACAAGGAAAACTGATCCCTTCATGGTCCCGGAGGCCAGAAGCCCCAAATCAAGGTGTGGGCAGGGCATGAATCCTCCCAGGGGGATTCTCCTTGCCTCTTTCTGCATCTGGTGGTGGCCGTCAATCCCAGCTCCCAGCACTGCAAGCTGTTGGCAAAGGCCAGGAAGTCAGAGATGGAACCTGGGCTGCTGCTCAGAGGAGTCGGGCTCAGTCACACGCACGATGCAGACAGTTCCCAGATCGACTAAGGAAGCAAGCAGCCAGAAGCACTGTTTGCAACAGGCTGTCATTCTGCTTTTTAGGGAAGGGATATTTACTCAGATACACAACGTCTCTGTAGGCAGATGAGAAACCAGCCACTGCACGGCTTCTGAGGAAGGTGCTTGTCCTGGCAGGCAGGAGGACAGGGAGGCCCGATTCCCGGGGCTGCATCTCTATGGAAACCGTCCTCCGCCACTGGGAACATTCTTAACAGAAGAAAATACCCGTAGTGGACTGAGTGGTAGCCCCCAAGAAGGTAGGTCCACACCCTAATCTTCAGAGCCTGTGAATGTGGTAAAACACGTAATTAGGTTAAGGGTCCCAAGAAAAGGGGCTTATCCTGGATCACCAGAGGGGCCCCTGATGCCATTACCTGTGGCATGGTCTGGCTCTGTGCCCCCACTCAAATCTCGCGTTGAATTGTGATCCTGAGTGTTGGAGGTGGGGCCTGGTGGGAGGTGGTTGGACAATGGGGGTGGCTTCTAATGGCTTCTAACCATCCCTGCGTGTTGTCTCATGATAGAATTCTCACGAGATCTGGTGGTTTGAAAGTGCCCCCATGCTCCCCTCTCTCTTCCTCCTGCTCCGGCCATGTAGGGCACCCTGGCTTCCCCTACGCCTTCTGCCATGACTGGCAGTTTCCTGAGGCTTCCCCAGCCACGCTTCCTGTACAGCTCAGGGAACCATAGACAATTAAGCCTCTTTTCTGTATAAACTACCCAGTCTCAGGTAGTACTTTATAACAATGTGAGAACTACTAATACAACATACATCCTTTTTTTTTTTTTTTTGAGACAGGGTCTTGCTCTGTTGCCCAGGCTGGAGTGCAGTGGCACCATCGTAGCTCACTTGCTACAGCCGAACCCCCCGGGCTCAGGCGATCTTCCTACCTCAGTCTCCTGAGTAGCTGGGACCACAGGTGTGTACCACCACACCTGGCCTGCATGCATCCTTAGAAGAGAGAGGCAGGGGAGTTTGGGGACGAACGCACACAGAGGAGAAGGTGATGTGAAGACAGATGGGGCCATGTCACCTGTGTGCACAGCAATGCTCCGACTCATGCTCTGGCCTGCCCGTGCTGAGGGACAGATCCCACAGGGAAACCCATGCCTCTCCCATGAGATAGAAACTGGCCACCTCCTCTCCAAATGGCGATTGGACAGACTCTGTTCCACGGATGGGAGCGAGGGCAGCAGCAGCTAAACCAGGTGTGTCTCCACCTCCCACACAGGCAGCAGTGTCCAGATGGAAGTGTGGAAGTGTGTGCCCCTGGGTGTGTGTGCAGACGTGTGCACACGTGTATGGATGTGACCGTCGGGTACTGGGATGAAGGGGCCAAGAGGGATGAAGGAAGAGGAGGGTGCTAAGAAGTGGGTCTGTCGTGGACCTAGCTTGCTGTGCAGCTTGACTGGGGTTCGAGGTACACCCCTCTCCTCCCCAGGCATGGCTGGCTTCACCATGCATGACCTGAGCAGCTGCCCAGCGCCCTGTGATGAGAAGGGACCTCTGCTTGGTTTAATTCTCCGAAGTTGCCATATTGAAATATTTAACAGTTTTGGAACAAGGGCCCCATATTTTCATTTTGTGCTGGGAATGCAAATTCTGTAGCCAGTCCTGCCCCCGGGAAACTCATTAGAAAGGTGTTTACATCATCCTTTGGAGGAAGGGCAGCAGGGCAGGGTCACCCCCAGAATTTTGGTTGCATTTAATAACTGCAACAGCATTTAAGGTGCTGACAGCTGCAGGAGTTTACCTGGTTAGTGTGGCAGGGGAGGCTGGGAGCAGGGGAGGCTGGGAGGCAGGGAGGGTGGGAGCAGGGGAGGCTGGGGGCAGGGGAGGCTGGGAGGCAGGCAGAGGCTGGGAGGCAGGCAGAGGCTGGGAGCAGGGGAGGCTGGGAGCAGGGGAGGCTGGGAGGCAGGGGAGGCTGGGGGCAGGGGAGGCTGGGAGCAGGGGAGGCTGGGAGCAGGGGAGGCTGGGAGGCAGGGAGGGTGGGGGCAGGGGAGGCTGGGGGCAGGGGAGGCTGGGAGGCAGGCAGAGGCTGGGAGCAGGGGAGGCTGGGAGCAGGGAGGGTGGGAGGCAGGCAGAGGCTGGGAGCAGGGGAGGCTGGGAGCAGGGGAGGCTGGGAGGCAGGGAGGGTGGGAGCAGGGGAGGCTGGGGGCAGGGGAGGGTGGGAGGCAGGCAGAGGCTGGGGGCAGGGGAGGCTGGGGGCAGGGGAGGCTGGAGGCAGGGGAGGCTGGGGGCAGGGGAGGCTGGGGAGCAGGGGAGGCTGGAGGCAGGGGAGGCTGGGGGCAGGGGAGGCTGGGAGGCAGGGAGGGTGGGAGCAGGGGAGGCTGGGGGCAGGGGAGGCTGGGAGCAGGGGAGGCTGGGAGGCAGAGGCTGGGAGCAGGGGAGGCTGGGGGCAGGGAGGCTGGGGGCAGGGGAGGCTGGGAGGCAGGGAGGCTGGGAGCAGGGGAGGCTGGGAGCAGGGGAGGCTGGGAGGCAGGGGAGGCTGGGGGAAGGGGAGGCTGGGAGGCAGGGGAGGCTGGGATGCAGGGAGGCTGGGGGCAGGGGAGGCTGGGGGCAGGGGAGGCTGGGAGCAGGGGAGGCTGGGAGGCAGGGGAGGCTGGAGGCAGGGGAGGCTGGGGGCAGGGGAGGCTGGGGGCAGGGGAGGCTGGAGGCAGGGGAGGCTGGGGGCAGGGGAGGCTGGGGGCAGGGGAGGCTGGGGAGCAGGGGAGGCTGGGGGCAGGGGAGGCTGGGAGCAGGGGAGGCTGGGAGGCAGGGAGAGTGGGGGCAGGGGAGGCTGGGGGCAGGGGAGGCTGGGAGGCAGGCAGAGGCTGGGAGCAGGGGAGGCTGGGAGCAGGGAGGGTGGGAGGCAGGCAGAGGCTGGGAGCAGGGGAGGCTGGGAGCAGGGGAGGCTGGGAGCAGGGGAGGCTGGGAGGCAGGGAGGGTGGGAGCAGGGAAGGCTGGGGGCAGGGGAGGCTGGGAGCAGGGGAGGCTGGGAGGCAGGCAGAGGCTGGGGGCAGGGGAGGCTGGGAGGCAGGCAGAGGCTGGGAGCAGGGGAGGCTGGGAGCGGGGAGGCTGGGAGGCAGGGAGGCTGGGGGCAGGGGAGGCTGGAGGCAGGGGAGGCTGGGGGCAGGGGAGGCTGGGAGCAGGGGAGGCTGGGAGGCAGGGGAGGCTGGGGGGCAGGGGAGGCTGGGAGCAGGGGAGGCTGGGGGGCAGGGGAGGCTGGGGGCAGGGGAGGCTGGGAGCAGGGGAGGCTGGGAGGCAGGGGAGGCTGGGGGTAGGGGAGGCTGGAGGCAGGGGAGGCTGGAGGCAGGGGAGGCTGGGGGCAGGGGAGGCTGGGAGCAGGGGAGGCTGGGGGCAGGGGAGGCTGGGGGCAGGGGAGGCTGGGAGGCAGGGAGGGTGGCCAGATGTAGCAAGTAAGAACACAGGATGCCCCCAGTTAACTTTGGGTTTCAGATAACTATAAATACATTTGTAGGGTAAATATACCCCATGCAATACTTGGGACCTAGTCACTGTTTTTGAATCTGGCACCCCAGCTGGGGGTGTTCGGCCAGGTGGGCAGGGAATCCCAGGGGTTTCCAGGTGGGCTTTGTCCGTGGGCACCGAGTGGGGGGCCTTTGCCTGTAGCAGACCATGGGGCCAGACCGCCGCTTCTGTGTGGAGCTGCCTGTCCTCCTCCCGTTGAGGTTCTGAGGCAGGAGTGCAGCCCCAGGCAGGCTCCTGGTTCAGAGGCATCCAGGGACCACGTCATCCCTGGAATTTTGGTTGCATTTAATAACTGTAATGTGCAGAGGAGCGGGTCAGCGTTTCAGATTAGCGCCCAGCACGTAACGAGGGCAGCTGCTTCTGTCCATCTGGAACTTGCTCTGGTCTCTCTCGGCCAAGGCTCAGCCCACAGGCCTCGCCCACCGACGCCTGCTGGTCTCCATTTAATGAGCGATTTTGGATTAAAATGGGAGTCAACAACAGGGCACAATCTACATTAAATCTCCGCAAAATGAAAATTGCGAAGATTGACTTAGGGTGTTACGGGGGATATATAATCATAGTTCATCCATAACATCCCACAGTGCCTGATAGATAACTGAGCTGCCTAGAGGGGGATTAGGAACACGGGCTTGTGGAGACAGCCCCGCTGTCTGGGCCCGGCCTGGGAGGTAGCTGGGAGCAATGCACCAGGCTCCGTTTGGGGCGCTGACGTCCTGACATCGTGACTTCCCCTGGTGGGAGCACCCTAAACCCGCTTTGTCTATTAAAGGCCTGTCCATCAAGATGTGAAAGAGAAAAAAGTTGAGACAAGATCTGAGTAGGAAAACCCACCCGCGGTGTTCCACCTTCTAGAGACAAAGGACGGTAAAACGTGTCTCTGGCTGGGCCCGTTCCATCTCAGGAGTTGCTAGTCTGGTCCTTTCTCATTTGCTGGTTTGTTGCAAGATCGCGTGGGCCTTTCGTGACTGGTTTATATTCTGCAGTGTTTGCAGTCAGGGCTGGGGACGTCTCCAGGTTAATGCCAAGTGACAGGCAACTTAGCGGCAGCCCTGGGGGCTGAGCTCACAGGGGCCTCCCTGGCGTCCCCTCCAGACCGTTGCTGCTGTTTCAATCCATCAGTCCTGCAAGGGCCTGAGCTCCCAGCCACCCCAGGCCTTTCCACACCACACAGCCTTCCCTTCGCCCGTGCGTGCCTGGCCAACTCACTCCCCTTGCCTTTCTCCATCCACCCTGTCAACCCGGTGTGCTGTGCTGCGGCTGGAATCTGGAGAAGTGTTTCTGGAATTGTGGGAGACAGCTGGGCTGCTTCCAAAGGGCTGCCAAGCACGCATCACGCTGCGGATTCTCTGTGTGCCGTGCTCAGCGGCCCAGAACTGCAGGCAGGATTTTGACACAGGTCCATGGATCTTTCCAGCAAGATTAAGGCCGGGCCGATCACTTCATTCCCCAAACGTCTCTTTCACATCACAGAGGCTCACGCAGGGCTCCTCCTGCAAAAATCAAGGCAGTATACGACTTTCAGAGCTTCAGTGAGAGCCCCTGTGGGGCAGCGGAATAAGAATGACAGCAACTCCCGGCCTGGCCCACTCCAGGGTTTACAGAAACACCTCATGCAGCTCCTCAACCCCCCAGTGCAGCCACGTTAGTGCTGATTGACAGTCTAGGGCACAGGGAGGGAAAGAAGACAGACTTCAAGGCCCCAGTCCGGTGACTCCATTTATGAGACATTCTGGAAAAGGCAGAACTCAGGACAGAACACAGGCCAGGGGTCACAAAGGCACAGGGCCGGGGCCACAGCAGGACCTCTGGGTTGATGCAGTGTTCTCTGTCTCGACTGTGGTGGGGGCCGTGTGGCCGTGGTGTTTCAGAAGGGTGAATGTCACTGTAAATATATTACACCTCAATTTACGAGACAAACGATCAAATGATAGCAAAGTCCTGGACATGGAGCGTGACGCTGGCTGCACTACACTGCGTGTCCTTCATGTCACTGAACTATACACTTAAAAACGGTTACCACGGTGAGCTCCACGTGGCGTATATTTCACCACAATAAGAGAAAGAAAACAATCGCCTTGTGAGAGAATTCAATGCCGCCTGGAAGAGCTGCCCCACGTTTCCTCCACTGCAGGCTCTTCAGGCAGAGAACTGGCCGCACCTGCCCCTTCCGGCTGCCGCTCTCTAGTGAAGGGCTGTGGTGCCTGTGTCACCGCCATGCGGCGTGGAGCCGCGTGACTCAGATCCGGCTGGAGGCTGCTGCGTCTGTGGGACTGCAGCTGACCCTGATGCAGTGCCCATGCGGGCCTGGAGTGGGGAGGTCCCTCCTTAATCCTCAGGACGCGGCTCAACGACGGTCACTCCCCAGCAGAGAAGGTGGCGGGATGGGCGAGGGGAGCCGGGGCCCAGCCTGCAGGTGCAGACCTCAGCCGGCCACCTGGTATGGAGTTTGCCAAGGACAGGGACACAGTGCCGAGGTCGGAGCCCGGGCAGAGACCTCACCCTCAGCCTGTGGGGCAGTGTGTCTGGACCACAGCAGGGCCCTGGACATGCCCTTCCCTCCCCAGCACACCAGCCTCTGAGCGCGTCTGTTCATTTGTAATTATTTTGGAAACACCTGTTCAGCTACACGATGAGGGCAAGGCGTGGGGAGCGTCCTCTTTCCACAACACATTTTGCTGTTGCAGGCTGTACAGAGGCTGCTTAGTGACACTGCATCCTGGAGAGTCCGTCTGTCCCCTGTCCCCTCCTCTGTCCCCACAGCTGCAATCCCACACAATATCAATTAGCCACAGCATCACCACCACCTGTGCTGGAGATGGGTCCCTCACTGATAACCCGCAGGTTTGGAGGAGCCATGTCCCCTCAAAGTTACCTTTTAAGCCTCATTAAGCAGAAAATCAGAGCTGACTTGCTACACCCATGTTCACTGAAAGGTGCCGACCGTTGGCCGGGCGCAGTGGCTCTCGCTCACCTTCCGGAACAGCCATGAGGCAGGGTTGACCCCACCCTGGGTGAGGCTCAGCCGTTTCTCCTGGGCTGACACCCATTTCCTCCGAGCCACAGCCACGAGACGCCCTTTGGTCTCGGGCCACATCTTTACACTGTGTGTCTTGGGGTGATGCTCACAGTGGGCGCAGCTGTGGTCTCAGGGGCCGACAGTAAAGTTTTATTTTATTTTACTTTATTTTTAATTTTTTTTGAAGTGAAGTCTTGCTTTGTCACCCAGGCTGGACTGCAATGGCACGATCTCGGCTTGCTGCAACCACCGCCTCCCTGGTTCAAGCGACTCTCCTGCCTCAGCCTCCAGAGTAGCTGGGATATGGGTGCACACCACGCCCGGCTAATTTTTTCTTGTATTTTTAGTAGAGACTGGGTTTTGCCATGTTGGCCAGGCTGGTCTCGAATTCCTGACCTCAGGTGATCTGCCTGCCTTGGCCTCCCAAAGTGCTGGGATTACAGGTGTGAGCCACCATGCCCAGCCTGACAGTCAAGTTTTAAATCTGAGCTTTGGTGCTTTGGAAAGAGTAACCTTCTCCTCCAGCCTCGGTTTCTCCTTCTGAAAAAATGGTCAATGGTCAATGGAATCCCACAGGCCTGTTGTCTCGAGTCCACAGCTTCCATTTCAAAAGGCTCTGAAAATGGAAATGTTAAAAAAAAAAACAACACACCTCATTTGATAGCAAAGCCTGCCCTGGAGGGACCTGAGGCCGGGTGTGGTCTTTGCCTCGCGTGCCTGCGGTGGGAATCCTCGGTTTCAGGAGGAAACAGCCGCAGCCCCTAGCTCTGGCCCCTCCCTGCCCTGGCCCTGTTGTGACTCAGTCTCACTCCAGTTTCCCTCCCTGAGGGGAGACAGCCATGGCCGCAGGACCCTCACACTGAGGACAGGCCATCCTCCTCCCTGGCGCTTCCTTCTCCTTGCCCTCCTCTGTGTGTGTCTGGGTTCAGGGAGGCTCCACGTGCCTCTGGCTGTGACGTCTGCAAGTGGGGTGTGCCCTGGATGCCACGCAGACTTCCTGCCGGGCAATGAGGACGCGCTGGCCTGCCCCCGGCTTCCCCTCCCTCTCTATGCTCACCCCTCCGACACAGGAGCAGGAGCAGCACAGGGAAGCCGGGTGCACTCAGAGTTGGGGACAGTCCAGGAACCTCCAACGCTCCGACTCTCTCTTCTCCTGCCAGAAAGGGTTACAGGGCCTGACCTCTGGGGCACCCAACTCATTGTGTTTGCTAGGGCTTTCCAGGGTTTAAGAAAGACCAAAAGGGCTGTGTCCTGGGAATTGGAATGGTGGCTCCCATCTCACCTCGGTGAAACACACAAGGCAAACTCCGCAGAAAGGGAAGGAGGGCCCCAGAGATCTCTCAGGGCCAGGGGCAGGGGGACGTGGGGGCAGCAGGGCTGTCCTGGCAGGTCAGAGTTGGGCTGTAACAGGACGAAGGTGAGGGGGCTGGAAACCCACACAGAAAGACAGCTGTATGCAGCACTACACCACAAACATGCTCATATATGCATACACATGCATGCACCCCACATGCATGCATACACACCACACATATGCATACAAATGTACACCCCTATGTATGCACACACACGCCAAACACGTGCGCACATCCCACACACATGCACACACACCGCACATGCATGCACACACCCCACATATGCACACACCCCACATATGCACACACCCCACATGCATGTACACACCCCCTCATATGCACACATATGCACACACCACACATGCACACCGCACATATGCACCCCCCCACATGCATGCACACACACCACACATATCCACACACATGCACACCCCCACATGCATACACACAAACCACACATATGCACACACATGCACACATACCACATATGGACACATGCATACAGACATATATGCAGACGTATCCACACAGGCACACCACATGGACACACACATATAGCACACACAGACACACACAGACACACAAAGTTTGGGCAACACACTTCGGCAGAGATAATTTTTGCCACATCTGATGTCTGCCTGTCTCAAGACTAGGGTGACGACAGGTAGTCAGTTGCCCCACCAGGGCCAGTCTTTTCTTTCCAGACCCTCCAGGCCTTCCCCAAGCCAGATGAAACCAGCACCTACCTGGGCTGGGGGCAGTGACCAGGGGCTTGAGACCCGCTACACATTTGGGATATTTTTAAAAGCATGGGTTGATGGTTAGGGGAGCAGAGCTACCCAGACAAGAGGGGGTGCACTGCAGAAGCACCCCATCTTCTGCAGAGAGCGTTGAGGGAGGAGGGGAGGGGAAGGGGAGAGGGAAGAGGGGAGGGCGAGCCCAATGCTTTTCCTCCTGTTAGTGCCCTGGAAGCTGCTAAGGTAGAAGGCAGGAGAGCTGACGGCTTTGGATGCATCTGCTCATTCTGGACACACCGCTGATGCCACCACCCTGAGGGCAGATCCAGGGTAAAAGCAGGGGAGTGCTCTTCTCCTCCTGACAGCAGGTGAAGACGCTTATTTTGGAAACCCAGATTCCTGAATGTGAAATCAGCATCTTCCCGTTTGTCTATGGTGCTTGAAATGAAAGCGAGGGCTTCACCAACTTCTCAGTTCAGGGCCGTGGGGACACTCTCCGGCAGGTGTCACCGACTTCTCAGCCCAGGGCGGTGGGGACACTCTCCAGCAGGTGGGATGGTTCTGCTCAGGGGCTTGGTTTGTGTGGAGTCTGGAAGAGAATAAGCTTTTCCCCTCCGTTTCTTCCACCAGCAGCCTGGGCCTGTTGGCACTCACTGGCTCATAGTCGGTGGGTTTCTGAATCCCAGTCCCTAAAGCTGTGGGTGTGTTCATGTACGGAATACCCTTGCGACGAGTCTCTCGCCAGTTTAAATTACATGGACCTACCGGGACGCAATGCCCCAGGAGTCTGCTGAGCTGTGGAGGATGGTTTTGTTTCCGTGCATGAAATGCAGAGACCGTTTGACCCTGTAACTTTGGTAACTTTGGTGTCATCCGTGGTCAGAAAGCAGGAAGTGCTGGGGGCCAGAAGCAGCTCCAGATGCTGAGAGCACACAGAGGCTGTGGATGACGGCGACAAAAATGTGTCCTGTCAGATGCCTTGTGGCCATCAGAGAGCATCGTGGGTCCTGTCTCTGTCTCAGGGTTTGCGGCCACAGATCCAGACTGGTGGAGGCCTCATTAGAACAGCAAGGGCCGTCCACGTGCACGGGGAGATTGGCCTTACGTCAGGGCGAATCAGGGGGTCTGGGGAGAGCAACTGACTGTGGGCTCATTACTTTTGACAAAACCCAGCTTGGAGGCAAAACGAGGCTGGCTAGGAAGAGGTGCAGACATTCTCTGAGGAGCACTTTAGCCAAGATCATGGTCCTGTCCCCAGGGGCCCCAGGTGGGGCAGGCATGCATGGTGGTACTGTGTGTCTCGGGCAACAGAGACCATTGGCAGGCCCGTGCGCCACTCTGTGCTGTTTCCCACCATGGCCACCAGAAACGCACAGCCACAGAGGCCTCTTGCCTGCCAGGGTGGCTCTCGGAGGATGCCCACAGATGCCTGGGCGAAGACACATCAGGGAAGGACAGACAGGAGAGGCCACAGCGGTGTGCAGTGTGCTCAGAGACCCCCTTCCATGCCCCTCAGAGGGGCTCTTCCTCATATGTTAACTTCAAGGATAATTCTGACCGTCTTTCCATTCAGCTACCACACAACAGCTTTTATACATTTATGTGAGTAAATATGCCTCAGACACATCACACTGGAAATAATACAGCATAAATCACTTTTTACAGCAAGTAAAACAGTTGAATCAAAGGTGACTTTGCTAACTGTTTGAACCTTTTCTGCATTCGGGGTAGCACAGGTTTTGTCCCTTTGGGATTCAATTTGCAAATGCATATCAACTTTCTAATTTTATGAAACAGACTTTGGTTGGAGTATTGGAACACAGTATCCAGGGTTATGAGTTCAAAGAGGTAATTGTGGGAGAAATAATTTAATACATCACAAATCCCTCTATTTCTATCTCTTCAAATGGGATGCCAAAAGCGATTAAAGACTAAAAACATACCACAAACAAATTCACATTAGAAAATTGCTGTAATCATTCTCTGCTGGATTAACCAGGGTTTAGGAGCCTCTGGTGGCTGGTTCCAACAGGAGGTCTTTTGGAGAGCGATGGTGAAGCCAGAGTGGCTTTCGGGTTGGAGATGGTTTGTGCATTTCACCTATCCTTTTAGGAGAACGGTGTTTGTCCTTTACGAAGAGGTGCCTCTTCTTTTCCTGTTCCCATCCTGCAAAGGAAATAGACACATGCATTTGGTAAAGTAAGCATCTGTAAAGCAAGCGGCTGGTCATTGGCTTAACCATAAGGTAAAACAAAGTTTCCCAGTGAGTCTAGTGACAGCTGCGCACACGAAAAAAAATCCCATCGTTCGGATGAAATTATTAGCTAAAGGGAGCTGTTGGAAGCCAGAGTCCCTGGTCGACCAGGGTCTGTCCATGAACTTCTGTGGGCTGGATGGACCCAGTGGCACCGGACAGGCCCTAGGGTGGAGCTGGAGCCGGGGCAGTTCTGCCCTGAGATAGAAGGCCGATCGCCTGTTACTGAAAACCGGGGATGCAGTTTTAGGTGAGTGAATTTCTTAACTGGGGGAAGCAAAGCTCTTTGTAACATATACTGGGCACCAGCAGAACCAAAAGTGCTCGGGCCACAGTGCTTCACCCAGGGGTGGGAAAGTCCTTGGCAGCTTGGTTTCAGGCAGGAAACTGCGTGTTAAGGGCTGCCTTGTCTGAGGTACGCTGACCACAGGGCATCCAAACGCGTGGAAATGCAGGAGACGCGTCTGTCTCTTTAAGAAATGAAAGGCCAGGCGTGGTGGCTCACGCCTATAATCCCAGCACTTTGGGAGGCCGAGGCGGGTGGATCACGAGGTCAGGGGTTCGAGACCAGCCTGACCAACATGGTGAAACCCCATCTCTACTAAAAATACAAAAAAATTAGCTGGGCATGGTGGCGGGCGCCTGTAATCTCAGCTACTCAGGAGGCTGAGGCAGAAGAATTGCTTCAACCCGGGAGGTGAAGGTTGCAGTGAGCCGAGATCGCACCACTGCACTCCAGCCTGGGTGACAGAGCAAGACTCTGTCTTAAAAAAAAAAAAAAAAAAGAAATGAAAAAAGGAGAGGCCCTGTGAGCCCCACGTTTGTTTTCTAACCTGCTGGGCCCTGTATTTTTGCCCAGCAAGCTGGAGAGTCCCTGGGGAGCAAGGAAGCAGGCATGAAGACAACAGTGGGACCTAGGTCAGGCAACCTGCATCTCCTGATGCCATGAGGGACTCTTACAGAGCCACTGGGCTCGGAGAAGTCTGCCCCAAGCTCCCACAAACTAGGCTTCACAAAGGGACCCCTTTCCAAAGAGAGGCCAAGCCATCAAGAGAATGGGTCTTGGCCAGGCGTGGTGGCTCACGCCTGTAATCCCAGCACTTTGGGAGGCTGAGGCAAGTAGATCACTCAGGAGTTCAAGACCAGCCTGGGCAACATGGCAAAACACAGTCTCTACTAAAAACACACAAATTAGCTGAGCGTGGTGGCACTCGTCTATAATCTCAGTTACTCAGGAGGCTGAGGCAGAAGAACAGCTTGAACCCAGGAGGCAGAAGCTGCAGTGAGCAGAGATCGCATCACTGCACTTCAGTCTGGGCAACAGAATGAGACTCCGTCTCAAAAAAAAAAAAAAAAAAAAAAAAACAGGTCTTGATCTGTGAGTCGCTCAAGCAGCAGCCAGCAGGGCCCACACCCTTACTCTGTGGCCTTGTAATCTGCTGTCTCCTGTTTCCTAGGCTTGGGTGTGGCTGGCGCGTGTGAGGCTGGAGGGGCATGTGGACCCAGTGACTCAGTGGGTACAGCCTCTGCCTTTCCTGCTGCTGGCCCGGGCCCCAGCCCCAGCCCCAGCCACAGCCCCAGCCCCAGCCCCAGCCCCAGTCCGCGCTCTGGAGAAAGGCTCGATGAATAAGGATTGGAAAAGAAACAAGGATGGGGCATTTCCTATTTGCCTAGCTCTAGAATGGACTCCCTGAGTCCACGGGCATTTCCTGGTTATTATTAAACAAAGAGAAAGAAGCGAAGAGTACTCTGCATGCTTGGCGTTTTCACGGCTGAGAGCTGCAAAACCCAAGGCTGCCAAACCACGCGTGCCCACTGAGCACTGAAACGCATTGAAGCATGGCTGGTATGAAGTGAGCTGGGCTTTAAGTGCAAAACACATGCTGGAACTTGAAGACTTAGTGCCAAAAAAGTAAAATATCGAATAACTTTAAATATTGATGACACACTGAAATGATATTTTGGATGTATTGGGATAAGTATTAAGTTATCAATAAAAATAATTTCACCTGCTTCTATTTCCTTTTTTAATATGGCCACTTGAAAATGTAAAATTCTACACATGACCACATTCTCTCCATACAGCAACGCTGGTCACAGAGGGTGGTGTGAACACCTCGGTTCTGGGGACGCGGCCTCCCACCTCCCACAGCCTACACATCTCTACCTGGAAGGAATCTAAAGGTGAGCATCTTAGCCAGATGTGGTGGCTCAGCCTATAATCCCAGCACTTGGGAGGCTGAGGCACGCAGATCACTTGAGGCCAGGAGTTCAAGACCAGCCTGGCCAAAATGATGAAGCCCCATCTCTACGAAAAAATACAAAAATTAGCCAGGCATGGTGGCGCACATCTGTAGTCCCACCTACTAGAGAGGCTGAGGCAGAAGAATCGCTTGAATCTGGGAGGCAGAGGCTGCAGTGAGCCAAGCCAAGATGGTGCCAAGATGGTGATGGAGAAAGACTGTCTTAAAAAAACAAAACAAAACAAAACAAAAACCAAACAAAAAAACACGGTGAGCGTCTTGAAAAGCTCAGCTGGAAGCAAAGCTCTTTCGTGTTTGGTTCCTCCCTGAGTGTTGGGGGAAGGGTGGCTCCTGGTGGGTGGTGATGGCGAAGTTCCTTCCAGGTGATCCCCAGCCATTCTCGACACACCTGCAGGAGCACAGCCGTCAGAGAAAAGACGAGCAGCCCCCCACATTTCTCGGGAGCCACAGGCTTGCACAGGCACCCGCGTGGGTTCTGCTTTGCTGTTTGCCAGATGTGGGCGCACAGGCCGTGGAGGGCTGTCTTGGAATGAGAAGATCCTTGGGCAAATCTGAGAAAGGCCAAATGACACTGTGATCGCCCAGGTGGCTTCACGAGCAGCCACTGCAGACAAGGCGAGCTAATTCTCCGAAACACCACACTCCGCTCAGGCCAAATGAGAGGCATGCAGACGTTTTGTAGAACAGTAGACAGACAGCTTTGTCATGTACAAAAAAGTTTAAATGTAACTTGAATTTTTATTTAAATTATCAGAAGAATTTTTGATTAGTGAAGTGGTTCTTTCAAAAACTTATTCTCCACCCAAAGAGAGAAAGAGATTTTTTTTCCTCTGCCCTTTTCCTTATGATTTCACACATTTGCTATAATAAGTGGTTGCTTTTGGATGAGTTTTAGCATCTCAGAGGCTCTTCAGACTCTGGTTTCGAGTGGACACAATTATCTGAAAATTGAAATTATGGTGAATTCAGCTACAAATGAACACTATTTCACTTGATATTAAAATTTAACCATATTATTTTTATAAAATAAATGGAAATAAAATGCTTTATTCTGAATATAAATAATGTACCAATGTCTCCGATTTTAACCAGAATAAACACCCCTGTTTCAAATTCTGATAAGCAGGTAAGCTATTTAAGATCACGTTGAAATGACGCTAGAAGTGAAGGGCATTTGAGTTTCCAGCTTTCCCACTTTATCTAAAGGGAAAAACGGTGTCTGGCACTCGGCTTTTCGAATGTGCAAAACTGATAAACTAGTCTGTTAGGGAAAAAAAAAACAATGAAGAAATAAAAGTGGAAATTAGCAGAAACCAGTATTAGGCATATGTCTTTATGAATAAGACTTAATCATACACTTCATTTTGCAAGTACAGAAGGCCCTCTGGAATGTATTAATCAAAGTTAAACGCTGTAGACAGGCGCGTTGCCGGGCGGCCGCCCTCTCCCCTTGGCATTACCGACAGCCGAGGAAATTGGGTTAATAAAGTCGGATACTGCGGCGGGGCCGCGGGGCGCAAACCGGCGCGGACAGCTGGGTCCCCGGGGGGCACCCTGCCCGGCTCCCTGGACCCTGGATGGTGGCAGAGCTGGGAGCTGCACAAGACGGTCACTGCGCAGCGCATCTCCGTTCACACCCGGCGGGGCGCGGGGCGCGGGGCCAGCAGCAGCTTACTCACCCGTAGCCCGGCCTCCTCCCTTGAAAGCGCGAGGGGATCGGTGGGGAGGGGGTTTGCTGGACACCAGGGCTAGACGTGGCCCTCCCCTGACCGTCAGGGTTAAGTAGGGCGCGGGCTGTGAGGACCCTCCTCCACGCAGCCCCCCGAGGCAGAGGGCCCGCAAAGCGGTCTCCATCCAACTCCACCCCGCGGACGTCCAGGGCAGGGGATGGCGGCGGGGGGGGGGGGAGGCCAGGGGACGTTTAGGGGACAAATTCCTCAGACTTCGAGGCAGCCGGCGACGACGTCCACTTCCCAAATAAATAGAACAAACTCCTACTTGGAAAAGGTGAAAAGCTCTTCGCCGGGGTCTTCCTGCGTCCGCGGTCCAGCTCCTCTGCAGACGGCCATCGTGGGCTCTCCGCAGGGCTGCGGAGTCTCGGAGCCACCGAGGTGGGAGGTGCCGGCCACGCGCGTCCCCAGGAACAGAGCACTGCCCTGCAGTTTAGCACGAAGGGCCGGCTGGAGCGGGAGCGCGAGGCCCACTGCGAGAGGATCAGGAGCCAGTAAGTCCGGCTTTGCTTCGTCTCCACCCTTCGTGCGCCTCGGGCTAGGACCGCCTGTCCGGAATCTGACCAGTGCCCGTCCTCGCCGTGGCCCTGGGACCCCGCGGTGGTCTTCTTTTGGGGGCGAGCGGCAGTGCCCGAAGGATGCTCTACCCACCCCCGCTCCTAGACTTGCTGGGTCCCGACAATACCCAGTGGGTGCAGCGAGTTCCCGGGCGCAGAGTCCAGCGTCCGGCTCTCCAGCTCAATCCCGCGCCCCGACGGCCTTGGCGCTTCCCGCTGCGCCAAACTGTTCACCGCGCACAGACTGGAAGCGACGTCGGGCCGCCTCCTCCCGGTCTGCAGGGTCCCTCCAGGCCTTTCCTGTCCGGGCAGAGCGACAGTCACAGGGGCGATCGGAGGACGCGTGCAGGAGGGGCGCGGGCCCGCGCGGTCACGGCTTCTCGTGACAGTGTTTGCAAAGCGCGGAGGGCGTCCCGGAGAAGGCGGCGCACTTGTCAGGGCAGGGCCCCAGCGCGGCGCCTGCCGAGAAGGGGCACACGGCGGCCTGGCCGAAGGGCGTCAAGGGCGCGGCGGCCACGGGCGCGGCCAGGCCCTGGCCCTGGTTGAGGAAGGCCACCAGGCGCCGCATCTCGTCCAGGGCTTGCGCCTGCATGAGGATATAGTTCTTGGCGAGCAGCAGCGTGGCGATCTTGGAGAGCTTGCGCACCGACGGGCTGTGCGCGTAGGGGATGACGGCTCGCAGCCCGTCCAGCGCGTCGTTTAGGTCGTGCATGCGCCGCCGCTCGCGCGCGTTGATGCTGAGCCGCAGGGACCGCTGCTCTCGCGGCCGCCGCCGCCCTTCCGCCGCGCTCCCTGGCCCGCGCCGCCGCCGCCGCTGCTCGAAGGCGTCGTCCTCGTCACCGCTCTGTTCGCCGCTGCTCTCCGCCGCCTGAGCTGGGGCGCGAGGTGCGGGCGCCGCGGGGAGGTCGCCGCCCGGGCCCGGAGCGCCGTAGCCGCGGGCCGCTTCGGGTCCTCGCGCCGCCCCGTAGGCGAGACCCGCAGCCGCCGCCGCGTAGCCGTGGCTCAGTGCCAGGTACGCGTCCCCCGACAGCGACTTGAGCTCGGCCATGGCCGCGCCCCCTGGGCTCGGGGGCTCGCCGGGTGGGCGGATGCTCATGCGGGTGAGCAGACCCCGAGGCCCGCCCGAGCCCGCCGCTGCCGCTGCGATGAGGCTCCCGGCTCTGCGCGTCGGTCCGGCTGGCCTGCGGGTCCCAGAGCCTCGGCGCCCGCTGCCTCCTCCGCCTCTTCCTTCTCTCGCAGCTCCTCTCCCTCCCAGCCGCAACGCACAGGGGGCGGGCTCTACCTCCCACTCGCCCCCGCTTCGGTTTTAAGCCGCAGAGGCGCCCGGTGGGACTTCGCTGCTGTCCAATCAGGGGGGACCGGGTGAGCTCCTCTTCCTGGAGCCCGGCTCCACCAGCGCCGCAGGCTCACAGGCTGGGGGTGGGGGCTCTGGACCGAGGGGCGGGGCGGGGCGGCGGGGTCCTGGCGCTCTCGTACTTGCTTCTCGACTCCCGGCTCGCAGCCTCCGGCCGCCCCGGGGATTCCGCCACCAAACGCACGCGTCCCACGTGGGCACCCGCCTCGGTCCGTCTTTGAGTCTGACCCTAGCGCAAGAGACCCTGGCGACAGGCAGGGGCCAGAGCGGGGGGGCGCGCGGCAATAGCAGCAGCACCAGCGCCAACACCCTGTCCCGCTGAGGGGCGGCTTCGGGTCGGGGTCGGGGTCGGGTCGTGGGCGCTCTGGTGCAGCCGCGGCGCAGCGTGTACCCGGAGCCCGCACACTTCCGGCTCGGGGCGCCCTGTGGCCAGGCTTGAGGGGCAGAGTAAGAGGGAGTTTCTAGAACCTGTTGAAAAATGCCACGAGCGTTGCAGGCCGGGGAGGGCAGGAAGATGGAGGGCAGCGTGGCCTGGGGCTCCCCGGGGGTGGGAGTGGGGGCTCTGTGAGCTGCCTCCTCCCTGCCAGCCGCTTCCTGGGCATCAACGAAACGCGTGAGGCTTGGTGGGCTTTCCCGGAGCCTCCGAACCCCTGGGGTCCAGCCACACTGGATGGGAATGTGGCCAGCCTCGGACTCGCCTTTTCAGTCCTCTTCCAACCCCGCATGAAGGCCAGGACCCCAGCGCTTCTCCCAGGTGGGAACCTGCCTGGAGGCCCGGCCGAGTGCTGAGGCTAGAGTGTGCTGAGGGATAGTGGCTTCTCCGGTCCTCACTTGGGTGGGAGACTGGGCCACTCTGGCCTCTGGCACGAGGTGGAGCGGCCCGTCGGGCCCTTCTATGTGACCTGGGCAGGGCCGCATACCCTCCCTGTTCTCTAGGCTCCGCCCCAGGAGGAGCCACAGCGATGGGGCTGTGTGCGCAGCCCCAGGAGGGGAGTGGGAGCTGCACGTGTGTGGGGCGGATGTGCTGTCTGGAAGGTTCTGGGAACGCAGCAGTGACCGGCCTGTCCGGTGGTTCCCTGCCAGGTGCGGGGTGTGAGGAGACAGACGCACGGATAAGTCGCCGTGGGAAACTCAGGCCTTTGTCCTGGCGGAGGGGAATGGGCCTGAGGCAGCCTCTGCCGGGCTGGCGGCCTGTCTGGCTGCGCGTCCTGCAGCACCGGCCTCACCCCCAGCACACGCCCGCCAGGAGCGCAGGGGCCGCGAGGATGGAAGCGTCTGTCTGAGGCGCTGTCCTGGGTCCCCACCCCGCCTTCGAGGCTGATGCATAGACCGGGAAATGGGGAGACCTGGTGTGGAGGAGGCCGCTGTGTTTGGGCCTGGGTCTGAAGGGTGAGTGGGTGTCATTGTGGCCACGGGCCGGGGTCTGGGGAGCATTCAGGTGGCCGGAGGCGGCCTGACACAGGGGAGGGCAGTGAGGGGCCCGGGTGGGGCCGGGATATAGAGGGGCGGGACCAGGCCTGTGGGACAGTTTGAATCACGCGGGGAGTTTGGTCTTTATGGGAAGAAAGGCGCCGTGGCCATTCGGAGAGCCACTCTGGCACTGCTGCCGGTGCGGTCCGGGGCTGCGCGGCCTCCTCCTGGGCCTGAACTGCAGGGCTGGTGGGGGCCATGGCGGAAGGTGGCTCCACAGGTCCCCGGAGCTGGGGGAGCAGAAGGATGGGGTTGACCGGGAGGGGAAGCTATGGACCTGGAGAATGTCAGAGGCCCCCGAGGGGAGGTGCAGCCAGCGCTGGTGGGGAAGCCTCTGAGGGGTACGCGGTAATTGACATCACGAGTGTGGATGAGAGTGGCTTTCAAAGCATCGGCTGGAGCAGGGTCCTCATTAAAGCCAGAGACGCTGACGCCATGGGGCTGGGGTTGGGGCTGGGTCGGGGCTTTGGGAGGTCCGAACTCCCCAGCAGGGAGCCAGGGCTCTGGGCCAGTTCCCAGGCCCAGTTAATCTTCAGTAGAATCGATCGACCTTGGCTCAGAGGGTTGGAGGCAGGGATGGGCAGGGGGTAAGGGGTGAGGCGCACGAAACAGCACCCGGGGGAAGCCCCTGCTGCGGCCCCTGCGGGACCAGCCACAAATTCCGGGCTTCAGCCCCGCCAGCTGCAGAGGCGGCGTTTTCGGTGCGACGCTGCCACCTGCTGGCTATCTGGGAGATTGCACCCAGCGGCTCAGAACCCGTGTTTCTCAGAGGGGCCGGGAGGGGTGAAAATGCGGGTTCCCAGGCCCTCCCGGATTCTGCTCAGGTGGGCGCTGGGGGCTGTTTCACAGGCGCCCACATGGTAGGGGAGCTGGAGGAACCTGCCGTCTCTGCCATCGAGTGCCCCTCCGAGCTGGGGTTGGACGCTGCCCGTTTGCATAGGAGCAGGTGAGCGTGGGGGGTTGAGGGCTGAGCGGGGGTCCCAGGCGATGAAGCAGCCCCGCACTTTGGCCAGCTTCTCGAACCTCCTGTAGGCAGAGGCTGTGGAGGGTGAGAAGCGGCTCCGCGCGGCCGAGGCGTTTACCAGGCCAGCTGCTCAGCCTTTCTGGCCTCAGTTTCCACATCTGTAAAGTGGGGTCTGTCCACAACACGTGTGGTCTAGCGACGGCCCTGTGGAGTGGGTCTGTAACTGCGGACTCACTTGTCCCGGGCTGTTCTGAACTGGTGGTTCCCCCGCCCTCCCAGGAGACAGCACCTGTGGCCGGCAGCCGTCCCTGCAGCGGCCCCTGGCTCCCACTGCGCCCTGGCCCTGGGGGTGCCCAAAGACAGGGGTGTGCTGTGGCCCCAGTGAGCACCCTGTGGGCGTCACTGCTGTCCATGCTGCTGGGACTGGGGAAGGGAGGTCTGGTGGGGCACAGTGGGGGCACCAGGAGGTCAGGCTGGGTAGGGGGAGCAGGAGGGAGCCCCCGCTGGGTGGGGGGAGCGGGAGGGAGCCCCCGCTGGGTGGGGGGAGTGGGAGGGAACCCCCGTGGTTGGGGGGAGCGGGAGGGAGCCCCCGCTGGGTGGGGGGAGTGGGAGGGAACCCCCGTGGTTGGGGGGAGCGGGAGGGAGCCCCCGCTGGGTGGGGGGAGTGGGAGGGAACCCCCGTGGTTGGGGGGAGCGGGAGGGAGCCCCCGCTGGGTGGGGGGAGTGGGAGGGAACCCCCGTGGTTGGGGGGAGTGGGAGGGAGCCCCCGCTGGGTGGGGGGAGCGGGAGGGAGCCCCCGCTGGGTGGTCTTGGGCCAGCCAGCTTCTTGCCTGCAGGGCATGGTGCTAGTAACTGGAACAACCCACCCTGCCTCTCCCAGAGACGGCGCCTCCTCAATGCTCCCCTTCCACAGGACGTAGGATCTTCTAGAGACCTACGTCTCTACCGGAGGCCCCTACCGGAGGCCCCTGCCCCAACCCTGGGACCCACACTGTTTGGCTTTTAGGGACAACGCCCAGGCCCTGGGATTTGAAGACTCCACCTTTTCTTTCGTGTATGTATGTGCTCTGTCAAAATGTATATCACATGAAGTTGATCGTTGTGACCATTTTCGGGTGCACAGCCCAGGGGCATTATACACAACCGCGGTGTTGTGCAGCGGACGCCCCCATCCACTCCAGAATGTTTGTATCTTCCCAAACTGAAACTCTGTCCCCAGTAACCCCTGCTCCCCTCCTCCCCTACCCGCTGGAAACCACGACTCCGCCGCCCACCTCTGCATTTGACTGCTCCAAGTACCTCAGAAAATGACCTCATGCGGTCTCTGCACGTTCACGTCCGGCTTGTTTATTTCCAGCGTTTGGCCCGTGGGAGCGATGAGCGCACCTGTTCAGCCCCTGCTTTCAGTTCTTTCAGGGAGTTCTCACGTGGTCTTCAGAGGTTCCCATACGCTGCTTCTCACAGCAGCTGCCCCATTGTACATTTCAACAGCAACGGACAAGGGCTCCAATCTCTTCGTATTCTTGCAAACACTTATTATTTTATGTGTTTTTCTTTTCTTTTTTTTTTTTTTTTTTTTTTTGAGATGGAGTCTCGCTCTGTCACCCAGGCTGGAGTGCAGTGATGCGATCTCGGCTCACTGCAAGCTCCACCTCCCGGGTTCCCGCCATTCTCCTGCCTCAGCCTCCCGAGTAGCTGGGACTACAGGCGCCCACCACCACGCCCAGCTAATTTTTTGTATTTTTAGTAGAGATGGGGTTTCACTGTGTTAGCCAGGATGGTCTCGATCTCCTGACCTCGTGATCCACCCGCCTTGGCCTCCCAAAGTGCTGGGATTACAGGCGTGCACTACTGCCCGGTTTGAAAAGGCAACTGAGGTTTCTAAACTCCTACTAAAGGAAATAATTCCTAGAGTTGGGCTGCCTAAGAGCTTACAGAGTGATAATGGCCCACCTTTCACAGCAACAATTACCCAAAACACATCTTCAGCCCTAGGAATTCAGTACCGCCTTGACTCAGCATGGAGGCCACAGTCTTTGGGGAAAGTAGAAAGAGCTAATCAAACTCTAAAAAGGACTCTTGCTAAACTATGCCAAGAGACATCAGAAACCTGGAGGTCTTTATTACCTGTAGCCTTATTACAGGTTCGAATGGCCCCTAAGGGAAATCTGCATCTCAGCCCTTTCGAAATAATGTATAGAAGGCCTTTCTTAACTACAGACCTCCTAATAGACATAGATACTTTCAAGCTACAGAATTATGTGATCAACTTAGGACAAGTGCAAAACACACCCCTTGACTATGGAAATCAAAGACTCCCTTCCCCCACTGAGGAAGAGAATCTGGTTCCAACCCAGCTTGGAGACTGGGTCCTATTAAAAACTTGGAAGGAAGGATCCTCAGCAGATCAACTTTCCCCCCAAGTGGAAGGGACTCTATCAAGTTCTCCTTAGTACCCCAACTACAGTTAAACTTCTGGGAATAAACAGCTGGGTCCACTTATCTCAAATTAAACCTGTCTCTTACAAAGCCCCACAGGCCAACGGAACACAAGAGAGTGATCCCGTTTATTCCCGTGAGCCAGTCAGTGACCTTTGATTCCTGTTCCTAAGAAATGAGAGGGATGGGTGGCATAAATACGTGGATTGGCATTCTACTTTTAGGCACAAATTGGAATCATGCAGAGAGTGATTTATTTACTGAGTAGGCACAGACTTTAGCCTGTCTACATAATCACATAAACGGTTGGGTATGTGGAGAATTGCCACTTTCCTCCACCTCTGGGTTGCCCTGGCATAGTCAACCGGCCAACCTAAGTCTGTGGGGATTTTATTATGTTCCAGACCATTACCCAGACTATAAGAGCTTTAGACGCTCACATCTCTGCCATTGATGAGCTGTCAGTCAATCCTCTATTGGCTTGGTTCCAACAGCTGCCCAGTTCTTGGAAAGCCTTTCTGTTTAGTTGGTTTACTTGGAATGATTTTACTTACTTTGCTTTGCTATTGTAGAATATATTGCGGTTGTACTCTTTGTGTAGGAATGCATGACAAGCTCACTCAATGCTTTCTTAAGTTGGACACTCTTTTTTTTTTTTTTGAGATGGAGTCTTGCTCTGTAGCCCAGGCTGGAGTGCAGTGGCATGATCTTGGCTCACTGCAAACTCCACCTTCTGGGTTCAAGTGATTCTCCTGCCTCAGCCTCGTGAGTAGCTGGGATTATAGGCGCACACCACCATGCCTAGCTAATTTTGTATTTTTAGTAGAGACGGGGTTTCTCCATGTTGGTCAGGCTGGTCTTGAACTCTTGACCTCAGATGATCCACCCGCCTCAGCCTTCCAAAGTGCTGGGATTACAGGTGTGAGCCACCATGCCCAGCCTGTTTTTCCTTCTTAAATGAGACAAGAGGGATAGAGAATGGGAGAATGGGGTTGTGTGTTTCCCTTCCCAACACAGAAGACTGGAGGGAGCTAGAGTTGATACTTCCCTTCCTCCAGGTTGGTTAGACTCTGATTAAACTCTGGTAGGTTAAAAATAGTTTCTCTAGAGGGCAGAGGAAGAACAGAATGCTCTGGCATATTTCGAAAGTGCTACTTCTCCCCTCCCCTTGTCCAAAGCACAAGGGGATTTTTCTCTGGCATTTACTTTGGGGATCTGGTAGAGTTTGTGCAGGTAAAACTCACAGAAGTGTGGCCTCCACCCTAAGACTGGACACTGGAGTTTTTAACTGTCAAGCTTGGCCACACAGCCTCCAGCAATCTGCCAGTGACAGTTTAGGTTTTCCCAACTTGGCAGTGGTTCCCAGGGAGGTGTCTGCTCTGCAGAATTGGAATTCTCTGCATCTGTCTGTCATCTCTACAACTTTTTTGGGCAGTGGTTTGCCCTGTGACCTCATCTGTTGAATATAAGAAACATTATTGACTTTCAGTTTGCTCACGTTTTGTTCCTGTGAAAAAATTGATTGTTTCCAAGCTTCTCACACACTGGACTAGAAATTGATTCATTTCATTTATCCTTTTTGGGTTTGTAGGGTTGTTGAATTTGTGACTTGATGGTTTTGATTACTTTTAGAAATTTCCTGGCTATTAACTCTGGAATATTGCTTCAACCTCATATTCTCTCATCTCATCTCTGGGATCCAGTTACAAATATATTGGTCCTTCTTTCTGAATCCTTTGTGTATCTTAACCTGTCATCTGTATTTTCCATTTGTATCATCCATATTTCATTCTGAATATTTTCTACTGACCTATTTTCCACTTCACTAATTCTCTCTTCAGCTGAATTTGCTATTAAAGCTACTAAGCTTACAATTTAAGTGGTTTTATTTTTCAGTGCTAGAATTTTCATTTGGTTTTTGTAGGTTTTTTTTTTTTTTGCTGAAATTCTAAATCCTGCGTCTATTTCTGCAAATGCTGTAAGCACAGTTATATTCCAGTCTCTGTCTTGTGACTCCAGTGTCTGGACTGGTAGATCTGCTGCCTATGGTCTCTTCTGCTTTCATTCTTGCTGATTTGTTTTTTCAATTGTCTGGAATTTTTATTGTGGACTGAACATTGTATTTGTAAAATTATTTTGTAGAAATCATTTGAGATCTATTTTATTTTCCTCCAGAGAGGGTTTATGTTTGCATCTGCGAGACATGGGGGCACTAGGGGTCCTGGATCATCTTACTCTAGTTTCAGGGATTGAAATCATTTCAAGATGATTACAGTTTAGGTTTTCCTACCGTGGCAGTGGTGCAAAAGGCCCTGAGTTGCTGCAAGAGCCGGTCTCCTTCTATCCACCCTTATGTCTAGGGTGCGGTTATTTGTTGTCCCAATTCAAAATGGTGGGGGTCGGGGGGATGTTCACCAACTCTCCACTCTCAGGTGGGCTGAATCTCTCCCTGTCTGGCTCCAGCAGGCTCTCAGAGCTCCTCACTGGGCTCTGAGCTATGTGAAGCAGCAAATGCTTTTGGGGAAAAGTGAGCATCCCGAAGGCTTTTTTCACTCAGGGTCTTTGTCTTTCCCGGAATTTTGTTTGCATTCCAGGTAAATATTTTTAACATTTTGCTCAGTTTTTGTAGTCACCGTCAGAAAAAAGATGGGTCCAGATTAACTAGTCCGTCATGACCAGAAACTGGAAGTCTGATGATTGTTTTCAGTCTTGAACAACATTGGTTCTGCGGTGACCAGTTTAGAGTTCATGCAATAGACCTTCCTCCCCCTTGTAAAATCATCACTATTTCAGCTAATACTTAGAGTGACCTCCTGGTGACTCATCCTCAGCCCCCTTTGCTGATTCTTCTTTTCCCCAACGTTTTCATTCTGGAGGGCTTGGGATTCGGTCCTTTGGCTTTTTTTCTAGCTGTGTCCGCCCCCTCGGGGATCTCATCCAATACCCTTCCCACAGCCTACCCAGACCCCAGTGCTGAACTCCAGACTCAGGGATCCAGCGGGGCACAGGATGTCAGATGTGTGAGGGCCGCCTCCGATGCAGCACGTTCCAGATGGAGCTGCGGTCTCCCCCAGACCCGCCCACCCACACCCCCAGATTCTGTTGATGGCAAATCATGCTTCCTCACAGCTCACATCCTGTTGGTTCTCCCTCCTGCATTCATCTGGAATGTGGCCGCTCCCCACCTCGCCCTGCCTGTCCTCGGTCAGCACAGCAGCCTCCTAATGGCTTCTGCCCTCCCATCATCCCCAGACCCTCCCTTTCACACAGCAGCTTCGAGGTCCTCCTCGGGCAGGGTCAGGTCACGCCTCTCCCGCTCAGAGTCCTGCCTCAGCCCCTCCCCTGTCATCAACAAAGACTAGACTGCGAATGGCCCCATCTGCCTCCTGCCTCCCGAGCTCACAGCCTCTGAGGTCCCGGATGGGAAACCCCACCAGGCAGTCTGTGGACGCTGCACTGCAGGCGAGTGGGGTCTGTCTTTTCAAGGCTGATGCCCATACCCAGAAAGGGTGTCTTCCATGAGAGATGTGGCCTGGCAGCTGCTGCTGTGGGCCCTGGGCCTGGGGACACACCCGGCCCTCATTGAAGACAGGAGGCATCCCGTTGGGGGAGCCAGATGAGGTGTCCAGCCCCATGTCACCTCCCTGTGCTTGGCCATGCTCAGTGAACAACCTGGTGGGTTTCTGTGTGTGGAAAGCTGGGTGGGCTTCTAGGGTCTTGACTACGGGGCTGGATGTAGAGTACTCTAGAGAGGCTGGGGATGAGGTGAGGCAGCTGCAGGTGGCCCCTCCTCCCCACCTGAGGACGAGGGACCACGCTGGGCTTTTCTGGGCAGGGTGCCCCTGGCTGTGTGGTAACAGACATGCACAGAAATGCCACATGGGCTCCTGAGGCAGCCTCATGTCTCCACTGGTGGGCGGTGTGGGAGAGGGGACCTGAGATTTTGCCTAACTCCTTGCTATTTGGGGGACGGGTGTGCCTCTGGGGTCCCAGCTGTGAACCAGGTTGTTTCACCTGGGGTGGGGTCGGGCCTGGCTCTGTCCCCAGGTCCTGGGCTTTCCTAGGCTCCCACTCACTGCCTTCGGGGCAGCTGGGCCTCCCCACATCCCTGGCGCGCTGGGGCAGCCCCGTCTTCCTGCTGCTCAAGCGAGAGCCTCGCCGCCGCTCTGAGTGCCTTCACTCACTCCCATCCGGTGAATTTGAAATCCCCGTGCTCCACCTTCCCGACACCCAGAGTCAGCCCCATTACAGGTCTCATCTGCACAAGGCTCCCTGCCTCTCCCTGCCTCTCCCTGCCTCTCCCTGCCTCTCCCTCCCCCACCCCTGCCCAGAGTCAGCCCCATCACAGGTCCCATCTGCACAGGGCTCCCTGCTTCTCCCTGCCTCTCCGCGCCTCTCCCTGCCTCTCCCTGCCTCCACCTCCCCCCGCCCCGCCCAGGCCTACAGCTCCTCTCACCCAGTGCTGGGCTGCTCCACCCCTGCGTCTGGGCTGCTGGGACCCCCGTGGCCATGACAGATGCAGCAGAGGCGTCACATCCTTTCTGGGTGTGGTGGCCTCGGCTTCTGCTCGTTCACTGCCCGGCACCTCCAGTCCAGCTTCTCCTGCAGCATGGAGAGAGGCCACGTGGAGGGTGTGGCCCACCCAAGGTCCCCTGTGTATTAGTGACCCTGCTTGGACCTTCCAACCCAGCCCAGCCCCACGGGATGCAGCCACGAGGTTGACCCAGCCACACCTCATGGAACAGACACAGCCACCCTGACCCTTCTCCAATCCTGCACCCAGAGTTGTGACTGTAAAGTGGGGGTTGTTTTAAGCCACCAAGCTCTGGGGTGGTTTGCTCCAGGCAGCAGGTGACTGAGACACTGCCCCGTGGGGCTCCCCATTTCCGTACTCGCTCCCCTGTATGGGGGCTCCTGGATCATGCCAGGGTCACGTCTGATAAACCCAACATTAGTTGAAAGCCTCCAGATGAAATGCACTCAGTGCACTCCGCCTCCTGAATATCTGCTCAGCCTCCCTGCCTTCACCGTGTGCAGACGCTGACGTCAGCACACTCGACAGAGTCCCCAATTCCCTTGCTCTGTTTCTAAGGCCCCGCCACCCCCACCGTGTGGGTGTGCTTCCTTGTTCTCATCGTTGTCCACCTGTGTTCTTTCCAGGTGCTCTGAGTGGACTGAAGGGGCACAGGGCAGCCTGGCACCTGCTGAGCCCTTGCTGGGCACCTTATGGGGACATGAGTGGGGGCTCAGTCTGGGAAGGAGTAGGGGAGGCCTGGGGAAATGGTCTGACTAGCTCTGCCCAGCCCCTTGGTGCTGTCTGGGGACAGGCTGGGGTCCAGGTCCTCCCCAGATGATGGGACCAGTGTCTCCAGGGCACTGCAGGCTGGTCGGGGCTGCTGACCTGGGCATTTCTTCTTCTGGCCGCCGGGAGGCAGCAAGGCCCCAGGTTTGCATCTCAGTGGCCAAGACTGGGCGAGGCTTTTGGGGGAGCAGGGGTGCAGCGGCCAAGTGTGTCTTTGGCCACTCTGGGGCCACATCACAGGTCCTGGGGTCCCTGAAGCAGCCGGGAGGCAGCCAGGAGGGCACCAGTGCTGGGTTGTGCAGGGTGGGCCTAAAGAAGGAGTTGGTGCCTGGCGGTGATGGAGTGGGCCTGTCCGGTCCCCCAGGCCGGCAGCCCTGCCTCAGGAGAGCCCTGAGGGGGCTGCAGAGGGGCCTCCTACGGTGAGAGAGGACAGGGAGGGACTGGAGTATGGTTCATGTGGTGCCTGCTGGTGCAGGGCTGGGCTCCATGTTGGCAGGGTTTGGTGGGGGGCGCTGGGCTCCACAGTGGCAGGGCTTGTGGAGGGGACCTGGGCTCCATGGTGGCAAGGCTGGTGCAGGGCTGGGCTCCACAGTGGCAGGGCTGGGGGGTCTGTGCCCACAAGGCCACGTCAGGCACAGGGGACCAGCCCCCAGGACAGAGGTCAAGGCCCAGATTTTATGGCTCAACCTGGACCCCTAACTCTCTCCTTGCCCCAAAGTGAGTAAACCGAGGTGCAGTCATGGTGCCTGCCTCCTGCCGTGTGTTTAGGTGAATGAGGTCAGGCTGGGTACTCACCTGTGCATCCCCCCTGCTGGGACCACAGCAGGTGCACCCACAGACCCCAGCCCCACTCCGACCGCCTGTGTCCTCACGCTCTGCGGGCTGACCCTTTCCCCCTCTGGCCAGTGGAGGTGGGAAGGCTCTGAGGGCCCCTGAGCCCAGGTTCCCTCTCTGTGGCCCTTAGCCCTGGCCACAGCACTTGGAACTTCTGACCGAGCCCTGCCGCCATAGCACACGGTCCGTGGTGCAGTCATCTGACACTGCACCAGGGCGTGATGTCCACAGGCAGGCCATGCCCCGGCTCCACGCAGCGGCCCCGGACTGGAGTGCCCCCTGCAGAGACAGCAGGCAGGAGGCCGTCCTTCAGGGCCACCACCGCGACTGTGAGATGCACAGCCCTAGAGGGTCAAGGGTCTGTCTGAGCTGCCCGAGAGGTCCTCTGGGCTGAGCAGGGAGTGCACAGGTGGTGGCCGACACCTGCTGCTGAGAGCGCAGCTCTGCGGTGTTGATGTGGAAGCAGCTGAGCCCTGGGGCATGGGCTCCACCGGGGCCCTCACAGCCTGCGAGACTCAGGGCTGGGGACTGGGCGCTGCCATGTGGTGGCCCTGCTGTCAGCTGCAGTCCCCAGCTCTGACCTGCAGAGTCTCACTGTCTCCTTTCAGCATTTTCGGAGTTGGTGCATGTGCCCTGGCCGTGCTCCGCAAGGGTTCCTCCCGGGAAGGTGGAGCCTGATTTGGGGTGCGCTGGCATCACTGTTGCAGTGATGCCGTGTATTCCCAGCTGTGAACAAGGCATCTTGCCATTTATTTAGGTCTTGAATTTTTCTCTTCAATGGCTTGTGGTTTCAGAATGCGGCTCTTCCACAAAGTTTGTGAGATTTTCCTATTTGTCCCACCTGTGCTTGCTGCCTCTTCTCTTGTATCGTTTGGGACTAACAGACCTTTCACATGACTCTGTGCTTACCGTCACTACCCGCTTGTTTGATTTTCTTTTTCTTTCTTTCTTCCTTCCTTCCTTCCCTCCTTCCTTCCTTCCCTCCTTTCTTTCTTTCTTTTCTTTCTTTCTTTCTTTTCTTTCTTTCTTTCTTTTCTTTCTTTCTTTCTCTCTCTCTTTCTCTCTCTCTTTCTTTCTTTCTCTTTTCACAGAGTCTTGCTCTGTCACTCAGGCTGGAGTGCAGTGGCGCAATCTCGGCTCACTGCAACCTCTGCCTTCTGGGTTAAAGCAATTCTCCTGCCTCAGCCTCCCGAGTAGCTGGGATTACAGGCGTGAGCCACCATGCCCGGCTAATTTTTGTATTTTTAGTAGAGACGGAGTTTTGCCATGTTGGCCAGGCTGGTCTCAAACTCCCGACCTCAGGTGATCTGCCCGCCTCGGCCTCCCAGAGTGCTGGGTTTACAGGCGTGAGCCACCACACCTGGCCCTTTGGCTTACGTCTTAGTGGCCACCCTCTTCAGTAGGTAGGCTTCTGGCACGTGCTTCCAGAGCATCAAGGCGTAGCTCTAAAGAGCACTATGTGTTCATAACAGTGTAAGACCCGCTCACTGCTCATCCGCTCACCCACCGCCCGCTTGCCACTCACCCGCCCGCCACCCTCCTGCTTGCCCTTTGTACTATCGTTGTCAGACGTTTTACTAAATCCGCATATGTTATAAACCCCACAGTGTATTATGAATACGTTTGCTTTAACAGGCGATTATCTTTCAAAATTTCAAAAGTAATAAAAACAGCATTTTTTTTTTTTTTTTTTTTTTTAAAGAGACAGCTCTCACCATGTTGCCCAGCCTAAACTGAACTCCTGGGCTAAAGTGATCCTCCCACCTCGGCCTCCCAAAGTGCTGGGATTACAGGCATGAGCAAACACGCCCAGCCAGAAAAACAGCATTTTTATCATCCACATATTTTCCCTATCTAGCCACTTTCTTTGTCTGTGTAGACCCATCTGGTGTCATTTTCCTTCTGCCTGAATAACTTTGATGTTTCTTGTACTGCACGTCTGCTGGTGATAAATTCTCTCAGCCTTTTGTTGAAAAAAATCTTTATTTGCCTACATTTATGAGGATATTTTTCCCGATGTAGAGTTTTAACTTGACAGGTATTCTCTTCTTTCAGTCCTTTAAATGTGCTAACGCGTCGTCTGTCTCCCAGCTCACGACGTTTCACACGATGTCGGCTGTAATTCCTGTCTCTCTATGTAACATGCCTGTTTTCTTTGACTGCTTTTAAGATTTTTCTCTGTCACTGGTTTTCTACAGTTTTATTACAATGGCCTTGCCGTGCTTTCTTTCTGTTTATTCTGCTTGGAGTTCATGGAGCTTGTCTGGATTTGTGTCCAATTGAAAAACTTTATTAAAAATTTTTTCTTGATCCCTCCACCACGTTAGCTGTGTGCAGCATGTTGTTGATTTTTTTTTTTTTTTTTTTTTTTTTTTTTGAGATGGAGTTTTGCTCTGTCTCCCAAGCTGGGATGCAGTGGTGTGATCTCAGCTCACTGCAGCCTTCACCTCCCAGTTTCAATGATTCTCCTGCCTCAGCCTCTTGAGTAGCTGGGGCTACAGGCACTGCCACTAGGCCTGGCTAATTTTTTTGTAGTTTTAGTAGAGACGGGGTTTTGCCATGTTGGCGAGCCTGATCTCGAACTCCTGACCTCAATTGATCTGCCCGCGTTGGCCTCCCCAGATGCTGGGATTACAGGCATGAGGCAGCACGCCCGGCCATTGGTCTTCTAGTCTTTTTTCCCTCACTGGGCTTCATTTTGAATATTTGCTATTGCTATGTCTTCACATTCCTTAAAAAATGTAATTCGATGTTATTCCTGTCCATCGTGTTTTCATTTCCGACGTATTTTTCGCCTCTGAAATTGCGTTTAGGTTCCTAAAGATCTGTCATTGCACTCTTCAGCACGCTTATGTTTTCCTCTATGTCCTTGAAAATGTGGGCCCTAGTTGTGACTGCGGCTTTAATGTCCTTGTCTGCTGATGCCATTGCTGCTGTCCTTTCTGGGTCTGTTTCTGTTGATTCTTTTTTCTCCTGATCCTGGGTCATGCTTCCCCCGTGGTTGCATCCTTGGTAATTTTTGGCTGCACGCGGCCTTGTGAGTGTTACATTGTTAGGTGCTAGGTTTTGTTGTAACCCTTTAGAGAGTGTTGGGCTTAGTCCTGGTAGGCAGTGAAGCTGCTGGGAACCCGATGACCCTTTCCAGGCTGGCCTTGGGTGCTGGCAGGTCGGATGCAGGTTATCTCAGTGCCGTAGCAGTCCCCTTTGGAGGGCTCTCCAGGTGACGCTCCCTCCCCGTGGGGATGCAGCTTATTCCTGGCCCGTGTGAGCTCCAGGTGCTGTCCCTGTTCCATTCCCCAGGGCTTTTTCCCCTCTTGCAGTCTCATCCCAGGCAAGTGCAAGTTGGTACGTGTCTAAGGCTTTCGGGGAGCCCTCTGTGGACCTCGGGGCTCCCTCTCTGTGCAGCCCTCTGTCTCTGGTCCTCTGCCCCGTGGCTGTGCCTTCTGTCTCCTCAGCTCAGAAAGATGTCTGGGTTCTGTTCATAGCCCTCTGTGAGTTGCAGCATGGGAGCTGTCTTCAGGTGGTGAGCCGGGCAAGTGTGCGTGCCCCTCACTTGCTCTTTCAGGGGTCGTGGTCCTGCACTCCGGACCCCAAGTCTGAAGGCTGCTGTCCACGTGTGTTGTCAGTTTCTAGTTGTTTATAGGGGAGGGGCCCCTTTCCTAGATGGGCACCGGACCCTGGCTGCTTCTGTCCCTGTTCTCTCCACTGGCCGGGGACCATGAGAGGCTCTGCTGGGGCCGGTGATGTTTATTGAGTGGTGACGTGTATTGAGCAGTGGAGAGGACCGGCTCTGTAAAGCCTCAGCTCTGTGCAAGCACTCAGTGGCCTCCTTCCCTCCCGTCCTATAGATGGGGACCTGGGCCTGGAGAGCACTGCAGGCTGCCAGGTCACTTGGCCCGCTGAGGCACAGCCTGAGTTTGTCCTGCCGTCTGTCTGTCTGTAGAGCTTGGGAGCTGGTGTGTGAGGAGGGGTGTCCAGAGTCCTGGGCCGTGGGTGCTGCGCTCTCCTACTGTGGGAAGACCTTTTGGGGCCCCAAGCGTGGGGCTCCCTGATGTCCACCTGGGCCCTGCCCACCCCCCTGCCATCACCGAGTGCAGAGTCTCTCTCTGGGTTCCCGGATGGTTCCAGACGATGTGGGTGCAGGCGGGGAGGAGTGAGGGGAGCACGGAGCAGGGCCATGCTTTCTGAGCCCTGACTGGACACAGCATTGTGTGGGGCGGAGACCTGGACGTCGAGCTGGGTCTCACCGACTTCCCTTTCCACACATCCCAAGCTGCACAGGAGGCTGGCCCAGGTCCTGAGGGCCCCTGGAAGCTGCCCTGGCCGCGTTGCTCTCAGACAGGGTGTCCTGGCTGCAGCAGGGGGCCTGTGCGGCCTGCGGTGTCTGAGAAGGCGTGAACGCCTGGAGAAGCCCAGGGACAGGGAGACTGTGCTGGGAGCAGAGTGAAGGTGTCTGTTATTGATTTTCTCCACGTGGCTCCCACGTTATTGCACACATGATTTTGTACTTGGCTGAGATTAAATATTAATACATTGAACATTAAGAGTTTTCAGCCCTTTAAACAATTGCTTATGGCACAATTAAAAGGCAAATGAATGATGTTTTTTAGGAGCAAGTTTGTTGACCTGAGTCTTATTTGTGAGGGCTGGAGCTGAGGGGAGGCCCCTCGAGGGGGCACAGAGAGGGAAGCCGTGTGGCACGGCCACTTGCAGTGGGTGGGCATCTACTATTTATCGAGGCAAGATGAGGGGGCAGACTGCCCTGGTGCCCCTGCTCCAGACCCGCAAATACCAGGAGCAGCCCCTGATGAGAGACCCTAGCCCATCCACCGTTTTGATGTAAACCCGGTTTCCGTGAGCCTCCCATGGGGCTGCGGGGGGTGGGGGAGGTCGATGAGCAGAGAGCGAGCTGGGTGGGCAGATGGGGTGTGGGCCACGGCCATGTGCAGGGCACTCCCCTCTCCCTGGTGAATGAACCGTCACCTCTGCTTCCTGGCGCCGGCTCCTCGTCTGTCTGACTTCTCTCGTGCTGTGACCTGCGGGGTCAGGACCGCACAGCCTTTCCTCTGAGCTGGGGTTCAGTCACTTGCAACGGAAGGATCCTGACTGAGCCAAACTAGTTAAAGTAGGAAAAGGGCCTCTGGAGTTTTCAGTTACGTGAACCGAGCATGGCTTCAGGCACAGTGGAGTCCAGGTGCCGCTGTTGGCACAAAGCCTGGGTCTCCTTCCGTCCCTCAGCTCTGCTGTGTCCTGGGCTGACTTGACTCTGAGGCAGTGGAACCCTCAGCGTGGCAGGAGCTGCTGGCAGCCCCGGAGGAAAACGAGCACCTCTTCCTCCAGCATCTGCTCTCTCTTGGCCTGGAAATTCAGTCCCAAGGCTCCTTCCCAGGTCTCAGTCCTGGTGGTTTGAGTGGCTGATCAGAATCTCCCGCGCCGCCCACAGGAGACCCAGCTGGGTCCAGCTGGTCAGTGCCAAGCCCTGGACCTGCGTGGTGGCGCCTCCGAGGGCTGCTCGGAACTGGCCCGTGCAGATGGAATCTCTGTCTGTTGGTTCCCCTCTTCCCACTTCACACCCTTTAGGTGCTTCCTGCAAGTCTGAAAGGAGGGGCACCCTGGCCCAGGGGAGGTTTGCGGGGTGAACAGTCACTTAATCTGGACTAGTTCCAGGAGGGCTTCCTGGAGGGGTCTGCATTTGGAACAGAGATTGTCTTTCTGGAGGACCGGGTCCCATGTAGAGGCTGTGAGCTGCCCACACGCTCTTCATGCCATGCCTCTCCTTTCTGTCCCCTGCCGCTCCCTGGGCCAGAGCTGGACAGATTCTTCCTGAGCACCTGGTCCAACCCGGCTGAGGCTGGTCAGTGGTGTGGTTAACTCGGGGCTGCCCGGGGGGCTCCTGCCATCTCAGGATTCCCAGCACGGACCCCTCCCCTGCCTGCCTCCTTCGCTCCTCGTTGCCTGCTCTGAAGGGAGGGATTTGGGCTTAGCATGTCCACCCGATGCCACTTATTTTAACTGTCAATATGGTCGGCATCTGCCAACCTTTCCCACGGTGACTGGCCCCTCCTTGAGCCACTGTAGGGCAGAACGATGGGGTCAACTCGACAATCGCTTTCACTGTCAACCCAAGTTCTGCCTAATTAGGGGGAATGGCAGCACGGCTGAGAAAATGAGGGTGTGTGTGTTTGAGCACACGTGAGGCCTTCCAACCTGAAACAATAGCCGCGCCTGCAGCCCCGGAGCCTGGGGGCTGTGCAGCCCCAGGCCCCTGACCCAGCCCCCACCCTCCCCGGACCCTGGGTCTTGTGGCCACCCACCACGGTGGCACCACCTTGCGGGGATAGCACAGAACACGGGCTTGTCAGACCCAGAGTTTTGAAATTAGGCAGATTTGAGTGATTTTTAAGAACGGGGTGGGAGATCAGAACTATTTCACATTTTCCAAATATGGTGAGGCTCTAGAGTGACGTGAAAATTACATGGTGGAGCTCGACGGCAATGTCAGTTATGTGAACAGCCGCCACCCTCGTGCGGGCAAAAGCGGCTGATGGGAAGGACTGGATCTGTGGCTGCCACTCTGCGGCTCCGTGCCGGGGGGAGTGGCCGCCCAGTCCACTCTGCAGTGCAGGAGCTGGGCTCCGCGAGCTCCCAGCTCCCACACCGCTGGACACTGGCCAGCCCGGGTCGAGGTGGATCTAGGGTGTGGCGGACAGAGAGCTGGAGCCTCTGGGCCTCCTGTGGGAGGCAAACCCTCACTTCTCTGTAGCAGGAAGTTCAGCAAGCGAGAGGTTTTACAAGGCCATCAACAAGATTTCATCTTTGTTCTGATGCCGTGGTGCCTGCGTGATAATTTAAAACCGCTGAGCCCGACGTGCTCACGGGCCAGGCCTCATTGTCAAGGCGCAAGGCTCTGTCGCTTAATCACACACCCTGATTGCGAAGCTCTGATGGGATTAAGCTTCCCTTCTGCGTCTCCACCTCCCTTATTCCTCTCAGAGGGGGCCTGTGAGGCCAAGAGCCTCACAATCCCGCTGCCTTTGGGGACATCGTCATGGCTCCAGGTGTCTGCAACTCTGCTGTGAAGGGTTCCCTGGGAGAGCCATCCACCCCTGACCGGGCACCGGGTGTCTTGGGACCATCCCACTCCAGCTGTGTCACTCAGGTGAACCCCAAGTGTTTTGTGCTTTGACTGGGAACCCGAGTGTTGGCAGGTGACGTGGTTCCGGCTGCAGCTTCCCGTGGTCCTTGGGAAGGTGGCTTCAGGGACGGTGTAAGTTGTCAGCGTCACCCCTGGGAAGGGCTCCGACGCAGAAGGATGGGGGTGTCTGTCTCCAGGACCCAGACTGTCCTATCGGGAAGGGTTGAACAAGGGTGGGGAGGGTCTCCTGGGGGGACACCAGAGCCGAGCCCGAAGGTGAGCAGAGCCTTCACCGTGGGCGAGTTTCATTCTAGCTGAGCAGTTTCTGTGGCCCAAAGGACCTGCATTGGTTTTCTGAGTTGGGTTAGGGGCAGAGACGGGGAGTGATGGGGCTGTGGGGGTGGAGGTGGGACTGCGTTTCACTTAGTTTTATACCCTCCACGATGTTCTTTCCCATCAAGGACAGGAACACACCACCCACAAAATGACCTTGGAGAGACTTTTGTTATTTTTTAGATAGGAAAAAAAAAAAAACCCAAACCCAATAACCATTTGAGCTATTTTGATGGTGGAGGTAGCGAATCCTGGGGAAAGCCAGGTTCCTAAGCCTCAGATGCCCCTCTGCCTGCTGAATCAGGTCCCCGCCCAGCGCTCGGACGGTCCCGGGCTCTCGGATCCTGCGGGATTTGGAGGAAGCGGCCGTGCTGCGTCCAGGCTGGCTCTGCCCACACGCCGGCAGGAGATGCTGACTTCACATTCACCTCTGTGAAGGTCACAGGATTTAAGCTGTCAGCGTGGGACGCGCATCTGCTTTAAGGATGATTGCACCAGCAAAGCCGCCTTCCTGAGCCATGCTTATGCCAGGCTCCTCCTGTCTCTGAGCAAACGCTGGCCGCCCGGCCCGGGAGCTTCCGGAAGCTGTTTGCTCCCCGTGTGCAGGAGGAAATGTATGTCTGCAGCCATGAGTGTGGGCCGCTGTCTCCTGCTGCACCCGGCCTTCCTCACAGCGAGAGCTCTGTGCTCTGTGGGCTCTGGAACGTTCCGGGCCCGGCGTGTCTTGAGAGTGTTGGGCAGCGGCCGCCCTGGGGGAAGGACCCTCACCAGGCTGTCCCGGGGCAGGAGCAGGAGGGATGCGGCTCAGCTGCCGCCTAGCTCTGTGTGCCAAGTCCCTGCAGGGACCCTGGAAGCCGAGAGGGGTGGCTGGGTGGCCACGCAGCAGGGTGGGAGGTGAGGGGCCTGAGAAAGCGCAGCGTCACTCACACACGGGGAGGCTCATTCACACTCACTCAGCACGGCCGTGTCAAGGCACTGCAGGACTCGTACACTGACACACGGCCTGTGGCGGGAAGGACGGTGGGGTCCTCGCACCACCTAACACAGGGCCGCAGACTGGGCTTTGACAACAGAAATTCAGTGTCACCGTGCTGGAGCCGGAAGTGGGACACCTGGGTGCTGGAGGTGTGCTGCGATCCTGGTCTTCCTTGGCTTGAGAAACCATCACTTGGCCTGTGTCTTCATCTCTCCTCACCTTCACACGCCTCTCCCGTGCGTGTCTGTGTCCACGTTTCCCCTGAGGGCACAGTCACATTGAATTGGGGCCCACCCTACTCTAGCCTGACCTTGTCTTAACTAATGACCTCTGCAGTGACCTTCTTCCCAAGTAAGGTCACATCTCAGGCACCAGGATGAGGCCTTCAACACTGGAATTCTTAAGGGACCCAATCCAACCCCTAAGAGGGATGCCTGAGCCGAGGTGTGTCGTGGACAGGCTGGAGCTCTATCCCCAGGGCCTCTCTCCTCCCTGGTGCCTCCCATTTAAGGAGCAGGTTGAAGGAGCTGAGACCTCCAGGCCGAGACCCCCCTTGGGCATTGAGCACTCTTGTCTTGGACACAGGCTTCCCCGCTGCTGCCGCCTCCCTCTCTGACCTCAACCTGCTTCCCTGCACAGAGCCTCACCTTTGAACGTCCTTCCTTCCCCAGCGCCTGGAGCCCTGCACAGCTGGGGCAGCTCAGACAGCCGAGTGCAGGCGGTGGCAGGTCCCGGGGGCTGGTGTCTTGGGTGGCGCCTGGTGTCCGAGGCCTGCAGATCGGCCCTGCTAGCCCTGCCCAGTGCCCGGGCTGCCCCTTGCCTGGTTGGGGGTTGGCAGGGAGCCTGGCAGGCTTCACTCTGGGCCTACCAGGAAGGTAGCACTAGGTTAACCATTATCCCCCCGACCGCTTCCGTATGGGGGGCAGGACCAGCTCAGAATTTTTCGAGTACCATGCAAACTAAGAACGCTGGGCTTCTTGCTCAAAAATGAAGAATTCTGGGACAGCAATGGCGGAGCATGCAGCCTTCTGAGCACAGGTGCGGGCACCCCAGGGACGCTGGCCGGGAGCGAGGGAGGGGCGTTACTGAGGAACGGGTTTCCTCCTCCAGCCTTGTTCTGGAGATCACGCCTGTGCAATCTTTTTAAATACAGAACAGAAAAAAATGCCAGCCCCCCGCATCCTGGTCACGAGAATGCCAGGATCTCAGGGCACCTGCTGGCTGACCTTTGCTGAGATGGAATTTACACACTGCACACGCTCCCATCTCAAAGGGATGCTCCGCAGCCTTCAGCACATTCACAACATCGCGCAACCATTGCCACTCATTCCAGAACTTCCACCACCCCAAAAGGAGCCCATCAGAGTCTCCCCACTGCCCCTGCCAGCTCCCTGCTGTCCCTGTGGACTTGCTGGTTTTGGACACTTCGTGGAAACAGAATTGGTGCAACGCAGGGCCTCGTGGTGCGGACTACGGCTCTCTGAGCGGGCTTGACCTGTTCACCTAAAACCAGACTCTGAAATTAACCAGGCCCACCTCTCCAGGCCAGGGCGGGTGAATTCCAGGGGACCCAGCCCGAGAGTAAGCGGTTTATTAATAGGGTAATTTATGCGGGTGCCTGCGCACCGGGACGGCCCGTATCTTTCATGGCTCTTTTGCGTTTCTTGATTTCACGATGTCTGTTGTGTACTCAGGCCCCTCCTCTCCCGGCTGTCCTCGCCCTGTTCCCTGTGAAGAGTGAAGAACCAAGGCGGGCGGGGAGGGGGCTGCTGGGGAGAGGGCCGGTGGGGAGGGGGCCGGTGGGGAGGGGGCCGGTGGGGAGAGGTCGGTGGGGAGGGGGCCGGTGGGGAGGGGGCCTGCTGGGAGGGGTCTGGTGGGGAGGGGGCCGGTGGGGAGGGGGCCTGTGGGGAGGGGTCGGTGGGGAGGGGGCCTGTGGGGAGGGGTCTGGTGGGGAGGGGGCCGGTGGAGAGGGGGCCGGAGTGGGGAGAAGGCCGGTGGGGAGGGGGCCTGTGGAGAGGGGGCCTGTGGGGAGGAGGCCGGTGGAGAGGGGGCCTTCGGGGAGGGGTCTGGTGGGGAGGGGGCCGGTGGGGAGGGGGCCTGTGGGGAGGGGTCGGTGGGGAGGGGGCCTGTGGGGAGGGGTCGGTGGAGAGGGGGCCTGCGGGGAGGGGTCTGGTGGGGAGGGGGCCGGTGGGGAGGGGGCCTGTGGGGAGGGGTCGGTGGGGAGGGAGCCTACAGGGAGGGGGCCAGTGGGGAGGAGGCTGGTGAAGCAGCGTCAGGTGCTGGCCTGGCCTCCACGAGTCAAGTCGAACTGATCCAGGGCCTTCTTTCTGCAGCTTCATCAGGTTCTCAATTAGCAGAGGGCGCTGGCGGTGGAGGAGGGCATTAGCCATGCCTGCTCTCGGGCTTTGCCTGCCAGAGTGCCCTCATGTGGCATGAGATTAAGTCTCAGCCTCTTTCCTGACAGCAGGTTTTCCGTTTTTCTTCTCCTTCCTCCTCTCCTGGCAACAAAGTCCTTTGCTGGGCAGGCGGCTCTCCACTCTGATCCGCTTCCCTCCTTCCTGCCTCCCTCCCACGCCCTGGAAACCCCCGCCCACGACTCTTTCCCTGAGGGGGCCGCCCGCAGCCTCTCCCCCATGGGGGCTTTGCTCTGGGCACCGCCTTTCCCCCGGGGCAGGTGGGGCAGCGGCCGGGACTCAGGAAGATGGTGGCCCAGTGGGGCTCTCTCCTTGGGTGTGTGGGAGCGGAGTCCCCTCGCTCTTCTGGGACAGAACGCTCCGTTGAGCTCCCCAAACTGCTCCCATGCCGAGTTCTGGGGGAGGGAGTCTGTTCAGAGAGGGTGCAGTCCTTCCTTTTGGAAGGTACGTCTGCCTTTTTAAGAAGCTCAGCCCTCACAATGCACAGGTGGCTTGAGCAGAAGAGCTGCTCCTGCTGGGAGGCGCAGGAAGCTGAGCGAGGCCCACCCTGCAGGGGCGAGGCCACGGCTTGTGTTATTTCCCATGATGGTTCCAAATGCGCCCGAGTCCGCCAGGCCTCCGCGTCTCCGTGTGCAGGTCCCCCGGGCCTCCGCGTCTCCGTGTCTCCGTGTGCAGGTCCCCCGGGCCTCCGCGTCTCCGTGTGCAGGTCCCCCGGGCCTCCCGGGCCTCCGCGTCTCTGTGTGCAGGTCCCCCGGGCCTCTGCGTCTCTGTGTGCAGGCTCAAGTTTGCCAGTGTGCATGCACGTCTCAGCCTCTCAGCCTGGACTGGACAACTGGGCTTCGGGAATTCATTTAAATTCCACCCCCTACACTAGCCTTCCCTGGATTCAGGGCGGTGTCCAGTGCATTCATCACGCGTGTGCTGCCGTGAAGGTGCGGGAACCCCCTCAAAAGGCTTCCTTCCCTGTCCTGCGTCCTGCCCACAAGGCGGTGCTGCTGGCACCGGGCCTGACCTGGCGCTGCCAGTGCTGCACTGTTTTGAGTTATTGACCAACAATTCACTGTCGGGTCCCAAGGGGAACTGGCCTGAGGCCACTCAAGCAGAGGCTCAATTAGGAAAGATAAATATTTCATGGTCTGGGTCGGTGAGAGAGGGAAATAAATAGCGCATCCCATCCTCAGTGCGGCGCAGGCCTCCCACCCAAGGCCGGGAGTTGCATCCTCGGTGCCGCGCAGGCCCCCCCACCCGAGGCAGCGAGTTGCACTTCCGGGCTTGTTCTCTTTGTCCCTTTAAGGCAAGGCTGCAAACTGCCAGGCCTACGGGCCTACGGGGCTGGCCCGTGCTGGGAGCAGGCAGGTGTTCTGACTCCGCCTCCCAGCCGGTGAAGCAGAGCCCTGAGATTCACCAAGGGCCCCCTGCCCGGGCCGTGGAGGCAGAGCCTGGGGTTGGGAGAGGCCCTTCAGGGCCCCTCTGTTGGAGCCGGACGCAGGCCTGGGGGATGTCGGAGGTGGGAGCGCGCCCAGGCCCCTTGTGTAGGACCAGAGGCTGCTCCGACCCTGCTCTGGGCTCTGGAGACAGAGGAAGGGCATGGGTGTTTCACAAATGGTGCAGACAGTTCACAGGTCACGAGGGGACAAAAGTGGCCACTTTTAGTTAAAAACAGGTGACTCCGTCCCAGGACGAGCACGATGATGCTGTGCTAGATCCCGTTAGTCCCCATGGAAAGCTGTCGGCTTTCCCTGGAGAGGACCTCGTTCTGTCCAGCCACTGCCCTGTGAGCCAGAGGGAGTGCGAGCAGGGCGTCCACGCGCTCCCATGGGGGACCTGGGGCTGCTTCCCGCTTCCCGATTTTTCTTCAGCGCTGCTCGTGACGTGCCCTTTCTCCCGCGGCACAGTCACCAGCAGGACGTGTATCCCGCTCACGCTTCGGGAAACACGGCCTTGTAGCAGGAGCCGCTCTCGGGGTTCAGCATTGGGGGGTGGCAGAGTCCAGTGCCTACTGGGGCATCGCCAGGCATCGTGGAGCTGGACCCAGAACCAGGAGTCCCAGCTGCTGCTCCTCAAGGACGCTGTGGCTCAGGAAAGCCCTCCCATTGCTAACGTGTCACCCGAAGGGCTTGGGGACCTCCACGCAGGATGGGCTTCAAAAGTCAGCTCAGGTGGTGCCCTGGCCTCAGGTGCGCAGGGAGGCCACTGGCTTCCCTCATGCCAGCTCTCTGCTGACTGTCTCATGAGCCCCTGGCAGCCCTTTTAGAATGTTCTGGCGTGGCTCCCTGCTCACGTTTCTAAAGCAATCATCAGCCCATCCTCAATTACCGCGTCCCCAGGACCACAGCCCACCTGCAGCAGCAAGAGTCAGTGCTGGGACGAAAGGCACTGGCAACATGGCCAGTGCTGCAGCCAGAGGCGGGCAGGGCTGACCTGTCCAGGGACCAGCAGGGCTTGGGCAGGAGGTGACCCTGAGTTGGGGGAGACGGGGCGTGGGAGCCTGGGGCTGGGGGAGGAGGGAGGATGTCACTGTGGATGAGGCTGGTTGCCAGCCTCAGGAGCCAGGCCTGGGCCCCTTCAGCTCCACCTGTGCTCACCTGGGCAGGTGACGCCCCACGCTGAGCCTCTGGTCTCTGGTCCTTAGGGTGGGGGTGCAGTTAATGCCCCATGGGCTGGGTGGAAGAATAAACCCCTCACCCAGTGGGCACGTGCAGCGGGCACCCAGAGTGCTCAAAGTTTCCTTGTGTGGCTGCTGCTGACTCCAGGGATGGACGGGGCTGTCGGAGCGGGGCCACCTGGCTTGGCCTGTTGCCCTTGGCAGCAGGAATACAGCTGCCCTGGGGGCTCCTCTGCCACACGGGCACTCAGGGGTGCTGGTCATTGGGTCCAGGCAGGGTGGGGGCAAGAGCCACTGAGGGGCCCTGGGTTTGCATCTTAGGTGACACTGCAGAGGTGAGTGGCTGGGGCATCCAGAGCTTCCCTGAATGACTGGGCCACGAGGATGAAGGTGTCAGGGCTGCAGCCTCCTGAGCCTGCTCCGACCAAGTTTTCAGGACGTCTTCTGCTTCTTTTTCAGGGAAGGAGCAGCCCTACTCCCTCTGACGGGGCTGCCTGGGAGGGTTGGGTTTGTTGTTTGTAGGGAAAGACCGGGGCGGAGAGCAGGGTGCTGTGGCCCCTCTCGTCCCTTTCTTGTTCCTGGGGCTGTCTGCACAGAGCAGGTGGGGACACGCTGGCCGGATTTCATCTGGATCAGAGGAGGGTGAGAGGATGGTCTCCTGGTGGGGAGTGCAGAGCCTCAACTCTGGAGTGTGGAGAAGGATCCAGTTTGTCGGGTGGTTTGTGGTCAGAAGTGGGGACCTCGGGGCCTCAGATCTGGCCTCTGATCCCAGCTCTGTTCCCCTCGGAGCCACCCTTCCTTCACCCATCAGGAGCCAGTAGCAGCCCCAGGACAGCTGCCCTGGGATAAATAAAAGAAGCCGCCCTCAGGAGCTGCCTGCCGAGTGTCTGCGGAACGTAGCGTCTCCCCAGCGCTCAGTGGGTCCTGATGGGCCTCCTTCCCACCGCCCTCTTCAGAGTGTGGGGAGCTCAACCCCTGACTTGGGGTTCCAGGACATTCAGTTTTGTATGTGATCAGGGAGGCAGCGCCTGACCCACAGAAAGCGCCTGCTGCTGGTGGGGTCTCAGATCTGTGCACACCTGTGTTCCAGGCTCCTCACTGTCCAGGTGGCCGCACTGTCCCTGTGCTGCTGGACTTGGGGGCTTGGGTGCACCCAGCCTTGTGCTCCTCGGCCTCCCTGGCATGGGAGGAATGTCCATCTGCACGGCAGGGGCAAGGCCGTCTTCAGCGGAGTGACCTGGAGGCCACACGGTCTGCTCAGAAGTACCTGCATGCGGTTTGATGCCCTGCTGCAGCAATCTTGAAATTCTTAGTAATTTTATCTTTGAATGCTCGCTTTGTAAGTGCAATCTAAGGATGGTGGCGTGAGCATGATTGAAGGAAGCTGGAGATGGTCAGGGTGCGAGTCCACTGCGGAGCCAGTGGGTGCCAGTGGTTCGAGAGGCCACACTTTCCCTTGACTCAGAGCAGGCCCCAAATGCAGAAAGCAGGTGGCATTGCTCTCAGATGCCCACACAACCAAGGACACATCCCCCCATCTCCCTGGGACTCGCATGTGAGCCGGCCACTTGCACTGCAGATGAGGATGTGGAAGGAGAGAGAAAGACAGGAGACCGTGGCTCTTCCTTTCAGTCCTTCATACCCAACAGCAACCGAGAGGGCATCCCGGCAGGGTATGAAGGGCCAGCAGGACGCTGAGGCTGCGCGGCGTTTCCACCGTGCTGCAGGAACAAGATGCACATCGCGCAGGAGCCGCAGAGCGCAGAGCGTGCGTGCGGAGGTTTGAGTGGCTCTGCCCCGAAGTTAACGTGTGCATGTGTGCCTTGACTTATATTTGCATTACTTAGAATGACATTCAATAGCAAATGAAAGACAGCAGGCAAGTCAATAGAGAGAATGCGGAAGGAAGGAGAAGGCTTTGTTTATGCCTCTGAGGGCACTTTTCCTTCTGCATTTACATTTTGCACTGTGCAGATTTGCACCGTGCAGCCACCCAGGCCTCCTCGGGTCTGGGGCTCCATTTCCAGCACCCCCACCCAGCGGCTGTGGGCCCCTCCCCCACGCGCCTCCCCCACTTTGGTGGTGACAGTTGGGTGTGGAGGAACAATCGTCAGTGATGGGTGAACTAGCTGTGTTTTACGTGGCCTCCTCATCACCCTACCAAGCCCCTGGGGCAGGCACATTTCGGCTGCCATCGACTCTAGAATGTTCTCTGGTGTCTCCAGGGGGCTGTGCAGAGTTGGTCCTTCCCAGCAAGGAGCTCTGCTCACGGGTTCACACCCCCTGCCCTGTTCTCCAAGATGGGAATGTCTGATGAGAGAGAGCCCCAGAGAAGAATCAGCCGCTGGGGGTCGGGGAGGTGTTGGTCTCTCTTGAAACAAAGGAGGCCTGAGCCTGGGGTCACGGGGCTGGGGGTGGGGGTGGGGTGGAAGGGGGTGGGCAGTGACCTGAGACCAGGAAGGGAGGTGGAGGTCTCGGGTCACGGGTGATGGATGATGGAGGAACAGGCCCAGGAGGCCCTGCTTGCTGGGGGCTTCTTTCCTCTAGCGTGGTCACCCTGTGGGGGGCTCTCAAACTCACAGAGTTTGGCCGTAGGGAAGTGCAGGGGTGGCCTGGGAGGCTGCAGGCTCTGGGACAGCCTGGCTCACAAAGGAGATGGGATGGCACTGACAGGAGACCCCGGGGCGCCCAGAGTCTCAGGCTATAAGGAGCAGCCACTCACTCTGACAACTGATGGGGAAATGCTGCATTATTATTTATGAAGTGTTAATAATCACAGCACAATCACTGCAGGCCGCAGGGCAGAAAGTGCTAATGTAGTTTAAAAACAGTACATTTGAAACTGGACACTGGCAGGAAAATAGGCAAAATAAATACTTTTGTCCACCCCTCCCTACCCTCTTTTGGTGACTTGGGGTGGCCTGGGTCAGTGCTCAGCCCAGGGTCCTGCAGCCAGAGCCAACCACAGCATGCCTGGTCTCCTCCAGATAAACGCACGGCCCACGTCTCTACTGGGCTTTGGAATTAGCTCAATACTCGTTCAGACGCAGAGTGCATGTGCCCTGCCAGGACAGACGTCATTGCTGTGCGGTGCTTGAGTGCCATCAATAAGCCACAGAAGAGAAATCCGGAAACAAGGGACACGCAGCATGATTCCGTGTCACGGCGTCAGGAGCGGCGTGTGGCATCTTTTGGTTTGAGAGTAAAATTCCACAATCAGAAATGAAATCTGAGCAAAGAAGCAAAGTGCACAGAGGCTGGAGACTCTAAAGCATCCAGGCAGGACCCCACCAGGTGGCCAGGCAGAGGCCTGTGCACGGGCAGACGGTGTGCCCCTGAGCAGGACAAACATGTAGGGTCACAGGTCACCCACCCACAGGACACGCATGCAGGGTCACAGTCACCCACGAGCAGGACACGCATGCAGGGTCACGGGTCATCCACAAGCAGGACACGCATGCAGGGTCACGGGTCATCCACGAGCAGGACACGCATGCAGGGTCACGGGTCAGCCACCCGCAGGACACGTGTGCAGGGTCACAGGTCACCCACCCGCAGGACACGCATGCAGGGTCACGGGTCACCCACCCGCAGGACACGCATGCAGGGTCACAGTCACCCGCGAGCAGGACACGCATGCAGGGTCACGGGTCAGCCAACAGCAGGACACGCATGCAGGGTCACACGGGTCAGCCACCAGCAGGACACGCACACCCATGTGTGCCATAGGTAGGTGTGCTGGACCCACACGTGTTGTGGCATCAGCCCATCCTTGTCCCTAGAGAAAGGGCTATTGGCCATCGTGACAGGGAGCCTCTCAGCTGCGACCAGGCCCTGGGAGCCATGGAGTCTTCCGGCCTCCTCTCCTGGCCACCAACTAGGAACCCCAGACCCCAGGCCCACGGCTGCATCTGCTGTGCCATCCTGTGGACAAATGGACAATCCAATCCAGACGGCACTGCAGGGACTGAACGGGGCTCTGAAACCCGGCCGGAGCCACCCTCAGGCCACCCTCCTCACCTTGAGCCATTCCCCTGCTCCGCCACCTGTGACAGGCCTGGGTGCCGCCAGGAGGCCTCCTTCCAGCTCTCTGCAAGCTGGCCCCGTGTTCACGGGCGTCCAGCGGGATCCATCATGGAAAGACAGCTTTCTCAGAGGCATCTCAGCACATGGGCCCAGCCAGAACCTCGAGGACTTCTGTCCCTGGAGGGCAGGGCAGAGTGGGAGGACACGGGGACACAGAGAAGGTGGCAGCTGGCTGAGGGCAGGGCAGAGCGGGAGGGCATGGGGACACAGAGAAGGTGGCAGCTGGCCGAAGGCAGGGCAGAGCGGGAGGGCACGGGGACACAGAGAAGGTGGCAGCTGGCCGAAGGCAGGGCAGAGTGGGAGGACACGGGGACACAGAGAAGGTGGCAGCTGATTCAGCGGGAGCAGAAGGTGCTGCTTTCTTTGAGGCCCCCGTCCTTGCAGCTCACCCTTCTCCCTCTATAGCCCCCTTAACCCCAACCCCCCTCGGCCGCCTCTCTGAGTAAAGGACAGGCCAGCGCCGAGTGGGTATGTCCCCTGCCAGGGTCCCCCGCACGCCTGGATCTTCTGGGCTGGGGAGTGGTGGAAGGATCTGCGGGGCTCTCGAAGCCGTCTGGGAGGAGCGTCAATGACCAGAGGAAGGAACAAGGGGTTCGGGTGGGATTGGCCAATTCCCTGGGTCATCTCAGAACCACAAGCTTGTCTTCCAGGGTTACAGTGTCCTGAGCTTGGCCGAAAAGGGACGAACGAAGGGCGGGGTGTGATGACCCTGCATAGGTTTGGCAGCCCCGTGTCCTTCTAAATCAAGTGAGTGGGTCTGGGTCCCCAGCCCCCTCCAGCCTGGGGTCCAAGCCTCCCCCGTCTCCTCGGGCAGAGTCAGCCTCTCTGCTCCAGTGCCGTCCGTTGTCACCTACGTGGGTAAAACGCCAGGAGAGGCTGGACCCCCAGCTCACCGGCCTGTGGCCCGGGCCTCCTGCACTTGCAGAGGGAGGGCCGAGGGTGGTAACTAGGAGGAGGGGCTCTGAGCTGGGGAGGGAACACGGCCAGAGGGGACGAAGGCCACGCGGAGCACTGCGGGGGCCCCACCGTCTGCGCAGGGTTCAGCCTTCCAGCCTCTCCATCTGTTCAGGTTTTCTTTGGGTCTTTTTTCCAACCGTGTTTCACAGTTTGCAGCATGCAAGTCTCACACTTCCTTTGCGAAATTATTCCTAAGTAGCTTATTCTTTCTGACGCTATTTGACCAGGACGCTTTCTGCATTTCATCTTGGGGTGTTCACTGTCAGTGCAGAAATATCCTACGCCCCATGGCCTTGTTAAACCCTTCCATCATCTTATCAGGTTTTACTTCATTTTATTTTATCTTTGTAGATTCTTTAGGCGATTCCATCTACGGCATGAGGCGTAGTTCTACGTCTTTTTTGCTAATCCCGGTGATTTGAGTTCCATGTTCTTGCCTCACTGCCCTGGCTGGAACCCGCTGTGCAGTGTGGGAGGGAGCGGGAGGGGAGGGTCCCCTTGACTTGCTCCCTGCCATGGGGAGACGGTCAGGCTTTCCCCAGGAAGCGTGCTGTAGGTTTCCATAGATCCCATTAGTGGGTTGAGGAGGTTCACTCTCATTTCTGGTTGGTTGAAAGTTTTTTTTTTTTTTAATTACAAATGGGTGTTAGATTTTGTCAAATGGATTTTCTGTATCAATTGGGATGATCATGTGGCTTTTGTCCTTTATTTTATTAATATGATTTATTACATTAATTGAGTTCTGGCTGTTAAACCAATCTTTCAGTCCTGGGAAATATCCCACTTGATCATGGTGTACAGTATTATCTTTTTAAAATAAATTGTTGGATTTGGCCCGGCACGGTGGCTCATGCCTGTAATCCCAGCACTTTGGGAGGCCGAGGTGGGAGGATGGCTTGAGCCCGGGAGGTCGAGGCTGCAGTGAGCCAAGATCGTGCCATTGCCTGGGTGACAGAGCGAGACGCTGTCTGAAAATAAATAAATAAATAGTCGAATTTGATTTGCTAAGTTAAAAAAATTAAGTAAGTGTCCAGTTCAGCAGCAATAATTACGTTCACGATGTTGTGTCACCATCACCACTAGCTACGTCCCCAACTCATCACTCCAAACGGAAACCCTGTCTCCGTGAATAACAACTACCCATTCCTCTCCCACCCCCAGCCTCTCTTAACCTCGAATCTGCTTTCTGTCTGTGAATTAGGCTCTTGTAGATATTTGATGCAAGTAGAATCATACAACATTTGTCCTTTTGTTTCTGGCTTATGTCACTCAGCACAGGGTTTCCGAGGTCACTCAGCACGGGGCTTCCGAGGTCACTCAGCACGGGGCTTCCGAGGTCACTCAGCACGGCGCTTCTGAGGTCACTCAGCACGGGGCTTCCGGGGTCACTCAGCACGGGGCTTCCAGGGTCACTCAGCACGGGGCTTCCGGGGTCACTCAGCACGGGGCTTCTGAGGTCACTCAGCATGGGGCTTCCAAGGTCACTCAGCACGGCGCTTCCGAGGTCACTCAGCACAGGGCTTCCGAGGTCACTCAGCACGGCGCTTCCAGGGTCACTTAGCACGGCGCTTCCGAGGTCACTCAGGGCTTCTGAGGTCACTCAGCACAGGGCTTCCGAGGTCACTCAGCACAGGGCTTCCGAGGTCACTCAGCACAGGGCTTCCGAGGTCACTCAGCACAGGGCTTCCAAAGTTATTTACTTGGTAGCAAGTGTCAGACTTCCTTCATTTTTCTGGCTGAATCATATTCCCGTGGGTGGATGGACCACATTTTTCCTCCATTCATCTGCTGGGGGCAACTGTGCTGTTTCCACCTTTCAGCCATCGTGAATAACGCTGCTGTGGGAGCATAAGTGTCTGTTGGGGTGCTTGTCTTCGTTCTTCCGGACATACCCTTGGGAGTGGAATTGCTGGATTGTAAGGCAGTTCAGTGCTCCGCTTTTTGAGGTGCTGCCAAATTGTCTCCCACGGCGGCTGCTCCATTTTACATTCCCACCATCAACTCCAACTTCTCCTCTCCAAGGCTTGTTATTTTATTTTTATTTATTTATTTTTTTGAGACAGGGTCTCACTCTGTTGCCCAGGCTGGAGTGCGGTGGTCCAATCTCAGCTCACTGCAACCTCCACCTTCCGGGTTCAAGCGATTCTCCTGCCTTAGCCTCTCGAGTAGCTGGGATTACAAGCGCGTGCCACCACACCCGGCTAATTTTTTGTTTTTTGGAGAGCAGCCGTCCTATCGCATGTGAGATGGTGTCTCTGTGGTTTTGATTCACATTTCCCTAGTGACCAGTGAGTGCTGTTGAGCATCTTTTCATGTGCTTATTGGCCATTTTATATCTTATTTGGAGAAACATCTATTCGAGTCCTTTGCCTGTTTTTAAATGGAAGTTTTTTGTTGTTGAATTGTAGTAGTTCTTTATATATCATGGGTATTAAAACCCTTATCAGATATATGATTTGCAAAGATTTTCTCCCACTCTGTGGTTGACGTTTCACTTTCTTTTTTTTTTTTTCTTTTTTGAGACGGAGTCTCGCTCTGTCACCCAGGCTGGGGTGCAGTGGCGCGATCTCGGCTCACCACAAGCTCTGCCTCCCTGGTTCACGCCATTCTCCTGCCTCAGCCTCCCAAGTAGCTGGGACTACAGGCGCCTGCCACCGCACCCGGCTAATTTTTTGTATTTTTAGTAGAGACGGGGTTTCACCGTGTTAGCCAGGAAGGTCTCGATCTCTTGACCTCGTGATCCGCCCGCCTTGGCCTCCCAAAGTGCTGGGATTACAGGCGTCAGCCACTGTGCCTGGCCGACGTTTCACTTTCTTGATAGTGTCTTTTAATGCATAACAACTTTAATTTTCATGAAGTCCAATTTATCTGTTTTCTGTTAAAAAAAATTTTTTTTTTGAGACAGAGTCTCAATCTGTGCCCCAGGCTGGAGTGCAGTGGTGCGATCCTGGCTCACTACATCCTTCGCCTCCTGTGTTCAAGCGATTCTCCCACCTCAGCCTCTAGAGTAGCTGGAATTACAGGCACCCACTATCATGCCTGGCTAATTTTTGTATTTTTAGTGGAGACAGGGTTTTGCCACGTTGGCCAGGCTGGTCTTGAACTCCTGACCGCAGGTGATCCTCCCGCCTCAGCCTCCCAAAGTGCAGAGATTACAGGTGTGATCCACCACGCCCGGCCCTGTCTCTTTTCTTTTGTTGCCTGTGCTTTCTGTGCCATTTACCATTGCCATGTCGAAGGTGATGATAATTTGCCCCTGTGTTTTCTTCTAGGCGTTTTACAGTTTTAGTTCTTACATTTAGGTCTTTGATCCATTTCATGTTAATTTTTGTATATGTTGTAAGATAAAGGTCCAACTTCTTTGTTTTGCATATGTAAATACCTTTTTCCCAGCATCGTTTGTTGAGGAGGCTGCCCTTTCCCCAATGGTGTTGGTCCCTTATTGAAAGTCAATGGACCATGTATATGGGGGTTCATATGGGGGTTCTCTGTTCTACTCCATTGGCCTCTACGTCCATCCTCTTGCCAGCAGCACATTATCTTGATGACTGTAGCTTTATGAGTAAGTTTGGAAATCAGAAAGTGTGAGTTCTCCAAGTTTGTTCTTCGTTTTCAAGATTGTTTGGGCTATTTAGGGTTCTGGAAGGTCTATATGAATTTTAGGATAAAGGTTTTCAATTTTTGCAAAAATTGCTGTTGGGATTTTGATAAGGATGACATTGAATCTGTGGATTGTTTTGAGTAATACTCTAATCTTAACAACAGTAAGTCCTCCAGTCTGTGAACACGGGTGACTTTCCATTTATTTGTGTCTTCTTAATTTCTTTCATCAACGTCTTGTAGTTTTCAGCATACAAGTCTTTTTCCTCCTGGGTTGAATTTATTCCTAAGCATCTGATTCGTTTTGATGCTATCATAAGTGGGGTTCTTTTCTTTTCGGATTGCTCATTGCTAGTGTCCAGCTGATTTCTGAGTAATGATTTTGTACCCTGAATCTTTGCTGATTCAGCAATAAATAAATACATCATTTATTAGGTTTTAACAGTTTTTTTTTTTTTAATGGTTTTCTGGGCTTTTCTACATGGTACATATCATCTGCAAATACCTACCATTTTAGTTCTTCCTTTCCAACTTGGATACCTTTTGTTCCTTTTTCTTGCCTAATTGCTCTGGCTAAAACTCCCAGTATTGTGTTGAATAGAAGTGGCAAAAGCAAGCATCCTTGTCTTTTTCCTGATCTTGGGGAGAAGCTTTCAGTCTTGTACCACTGACTGTAATGTCAGTTGTGGGTTTTTCATAGATGACTTGATTTACTAAATTTTACTAAGGATATTTTGGTTTATGTTCATGAGGGATAATATCTTATAGTCTGTTCATATCTTTGCCTGGCTTTGATACCAGAGTAATTCTGGTTTCATAGAATGGATTAGAAAGTGTTCCTCATCCTCTACCTTCTGAGGATTTTGTATGAGATTGCTGTTATTTCTTCTGTAAATATTCGATGGAGTTTACCAGTGAAGCCAGTGCTGCTTGGGCATTAATTTCTTTACTTGTTATGGGTGTCTTCAGGTTTTTTCTTTCTTCCTGAGCTCATTTTGGTAATTTGTGTCTTTCTAGGAATTTGTCCATTTCATCTAAGTTGTCAAATGGTTGGCATAAAATGGTTCATAATACTTCTTTATAATCCTTTTAATTTCGATAGGATCAGTAGCAGTGTTCTCTCTTTTATTCCTGATTTCAGTAATTTGTGTCTTCTCTCTTTTTTTCATGGGCATTCTTGCTAAACATTTATCCATTTTGTTGATTTTTTTCAAAAAATCAAGTCTGATGCCACTGGTTTTCTGTATTGGCTTTCTGTTTTCTGCTGCATTGCTGTTCACTCTGGTCTTTTTTATTCTCTTCCTTCTGCTTGGTTGGGGTTGGATTTGTTCTTCTTTTTCTAGTTTCTTTTGGTGGAAGATTATATTATTGATTATATTATTGATATGATTATATTATTGACCTTTTTGCGTTTGAAATACGGGTGTTTAAAGTTATGAATTTCCTGCTTTAGCTATATCTCATGCATTTTGGTATGTTGTTGTTTTGTTTTCATAAGTTCAAATTATTTTCTAATTTTCTTTTTGTGATTTCTTTTCTGACTCATGGGTTATTTAGAAATGTGTTGTTTAGCTCTCAAATATCGACTTATTTCTCCAGTTTATTTTTATTTTATTTTATTTTTTTTGAAATGGAGTCTGGCTCTGTTGCCCAGGCTGAATGAAGTGCAGTGGTGTGATCTCAGTTCACCGTAACCTCTGCCTCTCAGCTTCAAGTGATTCTCCTGCCTCAGCTTCCTGTGCAGGTGGGATTACAGGCACATGCCATGATGCCCAGCTAATTTTTGTATTTTTAGTAGAGATGGGGGTTTCACCGTGTTGGCCAGGCTGGTCTCGAACTCCTGACCTCAGGTGATCCACCCACCTCGGCCTCCCACAGCACTAGGATTACAGGCACGAGCCACTGTGCCTGGCTATTTCTGTTCTTGATTTCTAATTCAATTCCATTGTGTTAGAGAACATACCTTGTATGATTTAAATACTTTTAAATGAGTGAGACTTGCTCTGGGTCTAGCCTATGGGCTCTCCTGGAAAGTGTGGCACTGCTGCTGAGTGCTGTCATCATGGGGAGTGATCTATAAATAGGAGTTTGGGTAAGTTGGTTGACAGTGCTGTTAAAGTCTTCTGTGTCCTTACTGGTACTCTGTGTAGATGCTTTATTCGTTATGGAGAATGGGTATTGCAATCTCTCATGATAATTATTGAATTATATATTTCTCTTTTCAGTTCTGTCCCATTTTACTTCGTATATTTTGGAGTTCTCTTGTTAGGCATGTATATACATTTATGTCTTTCTGTCAATGTTGACCCTTTTATCCTTATAAAATGTCCTTTGTCTCTAGTATTTTTTTCCTTAAAGTCTATTTGGTCAGATGGAATGTCTGTGTTCCACCTCTGTTACAATTATTATTTGCATCGCGTGTATTTTTCCGTCCTTTTGCTTTCAATGTATTTGCATCTTGAAATTTAAAGCATATCTCTTATAGATGGCATGCAGTTGGGCCTGGATTATTTTATTCAGTCCAATAATTTCTGCCACCTGACAGTGTCATCGTTGGTTTAGTGGCATTTTTGTCTCTGACGTTTTGTTCCTTGCTTTCTACATGTCTCGTGTCTTTTATGTTTCTGTTCCCCTTTTACTGCCTTCTTTTGTGTTAAGCAAATATATCTTAGTTACCCTGTTAGCTAATTCCGCTGCCGATTGTGTTAATTGTTAAACACGTTTTGAGTTATGTTCTTAGTGATTCTCCAGGAAACCAGTATATATCTTAATGTATTACAATCTACGCCAGGTGAATACTGACTTAATTCCAGTAAAATGTCACCTCTGATCCAGGACAGAGCCGTTCCCACCCTGAATTGTGACCGCACACCCACTTTGTCCCTGTGTCCCTCTAGCCTGAGGGTGGCGTTGGCTTCCTGTAGTTGAGACTTTCCGAGTTGCTCCTCATCCCCATGGGGATCTTCTCACACCTCTTCAACCGGCATCCCATATTGAACCCCTGGGTATGGGCTGTTTTCTCCCACAGACTCCAGTGGGTGCAGGCATCTCCACCTGCTGTGGCCCTGACCCTCCCCTTCCTCTCGATGTTCATGGGGCATTTAGGGGCTTTGTCTGGGGATGGATTAAAGGGCCTGGGCTCCTGGGGAGGAGCTCCCCTGTTCTCCTGGGCTTTCCTCGGTCTCCCCCTCCCCTCACCCTTTGTGGATTTTCCTGGGGGATTTTACTTTATTAAACGTTCATGAGCAGATATTCTGCTGCCTGGAGAGAAAAGCAATGACCAGAGATTTGGCTGTGAAAAAAAGAAAATGGAGGGGTTGGGACACCGTATCATTCATAGGACCCCTTCAGTCCAAAGCTCAGCATTGGGCGGAGGCCTGGGCGGAGGGCAATGGAGAGGTGCTGCGTGGGGGCCGAGTGCAGCGTGGCTGGGTCCCCACCGGTGGCCACGGTGCCTGCAAGGACACAGGGACCCATGCGGGGAATCCATGGGCCTCTGTCATGAACTGCAGCCAGGGACCCTGAAGGGCTTGGGCAGCTGGGGTGCTCTCTGCTTCTGCTGCACGCCTGGCTGGTGCCTGAGCAGCTCTGCAGATGTGCATCATGGTCGGGGCCGTTTTGGGGGCCGTTTTCAACACCAGCAGTACCCTGGCTCCACAGCAGCGAGGCTTCCTGAAGGAAGAAGGGGGCTTCGCAACATAGTCTGAATCGGGCTCTGTTTCCTTCCATCCGAAACACATAGAGATGACCAAGGCCCTGATCCCAAAAGAAGAACCCAGGCTGCCGGCGATTCTGGGGACAACGATGTTAACTCAGGGACAGGCGCAGTCTCTGGACCAGGCCGGGTCGTGGTGCACACACTCGCTGTCTGCAGCGTTTTCCACATGGGCACCGCCGACCGGGAATGTCAGGGGAACGCGGGCACTGCAGACCGGGAATGTCAGGGGAACGCGGGCACTGTGGACTGGGAATGTCAGGGGAACGCGGGCACGGCCGACCGGGAATGTCAGGGGAACGCGGGCACGGCCGACCGGGAATGTCAGGGGAACGTGGGCACCGCCGACCGGGAATGTCAGGGGAACGTGGGCACCGCCGACCGGGAATGTCAGGGGAACGTGGGCACCGCCGACCGGGAATGTCAGGGGAACGTGGGCACCGCCGACCGGGAATGTCAGGGGAACGTGGGCACCGCCGACCGGGAATGTCAGGGGAACGTGGGCATGGCTGACCGGGAATGTCAGGGGAACGTGGGCACTGTGGACCGGGAATGTCAGGGGAACGTGGGCACTGTGGACCGGGAATGTCAGGGGAACGTGGGCACCGCCGACCGGGAATGTCAGGGGAACGTGGGCACCGCCGACCGAGAATGTCAGGGGAACGTGGGCATGGCTGACCGGGAATGTCAGGGGAACGTGGGCACTGTGGACCGGGAATGTCAGGGGAACGTGGGCACTGTGGACCGGGAATGTCAGGGGAACGTGGGCACCGCCGACCGGGAATGTCAGGGGAACGTGGGCACCGCCGACCGAGAATGTCAGGGGAACGTGGGCATGGCTGACCGGGAATGTCAGGGGAACGTGGGCACTGTGGACCGGGAATGTCAGGGGAACGTGGGCACCGCCGACCGGGAATGTCAGGGGAACGTGGGCACCGCCGACCGGGAATGTCAGGGGAACGCGGGCACCGCCGACCGGGAATGTCAGGGGAAGAGGAAAGTTGTTTGCTAGCTTGTCATATGTTTAGCTAATTATTTAATTACCCTAATTTAAAGTTTCACTGGATTTAGCATCGAAACAAAAATCTTGTGATTGCAGCATCATAAAGCAATAATGTAATTAACTTGTTTAGGGTAACATAGTAACTTGGCTGATTGCAAGGCGTGGGGTCTGGGGGCACCACACTTGAGGTGGTAGGTGCGCTTGTCAGGCCCAGGCTCCTGGCCTCAGCAGCGGCGCCCGGCTCCCGGTGCTCAGGGCTCCCAGGCCCCGGTGAGGATCAGGCCACTGTGCCGCCTCAGGGAGTGGGTGCCGGCCTCACCCCCAGAGCTGGGGCTCTCACTCAGGCTGCGGGCAGGCAGCTCCTTGGCCCAGAGGCTCTGACCTTGGCCACAGTTGGGTTTTGAGCACTCAGCCCAGCAGAAATGCTCTTCCGAGGCCGTGCAGGCTGTGCAGGTCGGGACACCCTGCTAACCAGGAGTGGAATTGAAAACAGGATTTCTCTTCACCACCAGTTCTTCCCAGAACCCTGGAACAGATTCCAATGTTGTTTGCAAAGTTACCAAACCCTGTTTGATCAGCATCCTTTGCTGAGAGAGCAGCTTTCTCTCTTCCCCTTTTCCTCCTCCCCTCTCCCACCTCAGCTTCCACAGAGGTGGTGTGCATGGCGGGAACCCTCTGTCCTATCAGAGCCTGGAGACCCCAGGTCCTTCCCTTCAGAAATCCCTGCCATCTGGTTTTGAGACTGGCTTTGGGGGACAGTGGCCCTGGTGGGGATTTGGGCATGAAAGGCCCCCTGTTGAGGTCGAGCCTGGCAGCATGGGGGGGACTCACTTGTCTTCGTGGTGGGCCTCACACACACAGCCATCTGGGCACACAAGAGCATTTTGGTCATGCCTGTGTGCAAATGAGAACCGTGTGCTTCAGAGACAGACTGGAGCATATGGGGACGGACGGGAACTCACACACATGTGAACTGCCCCAAGCCCAGCAGACGCTGAACACGAGGTGGCTTGCTGCAGCCAGTGGGCAGAAGGGGCAGGTTTTAGTGTTGGGAACCCAGTCCCCGAGGCTGAGACACTGCCCACAAACCTCCCGCTGTTCTTTGAAGTGAGGGGTTCATTTTGCGTGGAGCCCGGAGCACAGAGCAGGCCCCATACCACCAGGCAAAGCCCACCCGGCTCACCTGCTCCCCAGCCCCGAGATGGTTTCAGGATTAGCCAGTGTGGTCAGTATGGGGAAAAATCATAAAACCGGTTCAAGCCTGGCTGCCCAAGTACTTCCCATGAGCCTGTGCTGTGGCGTGAATGTTTGTGTCCCTCCAAAATTCACGTTGAAACGTCATCCCCAGAACCATAGTACGGAACCTTCGGGAGGTCAGTAGGCCGGGAAGGCTCTGCCCTCACCAATAGATTAGTGCCAGTAGATACAAGGGCGGGAGGGATGAGTCCGTTCTTTCTCTCCCTTCTGCCATGTGAGGACACAGCGCCGCTCCCCTGCAGAGGACACGGCAGCAAGGCGCCATCGCAGAAGCCAGGAGCTGCCGTCCCCAGACGCGAGGCTGCAGTGCCTTGGTCTTACACTTCTTGGCTTCCAGAACTGCGTGAAATACATTTCAATGCTTTATAAATGACCCAATCACAGGTGTTCTGTTACGGCAGCACAAGCACACTAAGACAGCTTGGTAGAATTTTCTAGAAGCTATCAATCTGCTGACTAAACAACGGGGAAAAGATGGAGTCTGAGAGGGAGTAGTGTGTGAAGGTGCCCCGCTGGGAGAGGTTTGGGGAATATGTGGGTGGCTTTATAGTTCCAGGCACTTTCATTTTCCTCTTGGGGGTCGGTTTGGTCTGGGTTCCCCCAAGGCCAACTCTGACCTAATGGGGGTTGGGTTTATCTGAGAGGTGATTGCAGGAGGAGAGGGGATGGAGGAAAACAGTGCCCAGGCTGGAACAAAGGGGGCTTGGCCCTAGCGGCATTTATCCACCATCCCGTCTCCCAGTGTGTTGATGCCCTGGGGAGCTCACCCCCAGTCAGAAAAGCGCAGGTGCCTGGTGTGTTCGTGAAGTGTCCTCGGAACCTGGGGCGGGGAGGGGGGATGTCTAGGGTCCTCGGAACCTGGGGGAGGGTGTCTAGGGTGGGCTAAGGGGCATGTACAGCCTCTCCCTTTAGGAGGAGGAAGCACCTGCCATCCAGCAACCCACCGTGAGCGCCGTACTGCACAGCCCTCACTCACCTCTCCGAGGACAGACTCTCCTGCAACTGAGGAGCTGGATGTCTGCCTTTTCTTACATTCTACATCTGCCCTCCCTTTCTGAGTGGTGTCAGATCCTCGGCTTGGGAAGAAAATGCAAGCTGTGGTCTCTCAGACAGCTCTTCATGGTGACACATTTGCTCGGCACCTGCTGTGTCCCCAGATCTATGCCAGTGGCCTGGGGTCAGAGGGCAGGTGCACGATTTGGGTCCAGTTTTTCCCAGTGGGTCATATGTGGATCTGGGGCAAGAACCACCACCCAAAAGGATGCTGCTGGCATGCAGCCCTGAGCATTTTCTGTTTTTCTTTCTCAGCTTCACATGTTCAGGGTGTAGTCAGATTGCTGTGTGCAGCTGCAGTTCACTTTCAAATCTGTGTATCTGTTTTGTGAATGTGCTGCTGTTTCTTTACCTGCTCATTGGCTGGTTTTGTGGATGTGCCACCATCTCATTGGTCGGTTTTGTGGATGTGCCATCTATTTACCTGCTCATTGGTCGGTTTTGTGGATGTGCCGCTGTCTCATTGGTCGGTGGCATTTGCGTGGTCCTCAGCTTTGGGTTGTTTTAGGCTCAGCTTCCTGAACACTCTTGTCCAGGTCTCTCGTCTTCTGAACACTCTTGTCCAGGTCTCGCATCTTTCACTTCGGCTGTTCTATGGGTGCGTCGTGCGTCTCATTGTTTGATGACTGAATTGCCATTATAATAGCATGAAGGTGCAGCTCACAAGCGTCCACACAGGCGAATTCACGCAGTGGCTCCAGTGGAATGTTGGCCTTGCGGAGTCTTGGCATCTTCATGGCTTCCCATGAGCCTGCGAGAATGCTGGGCCTGTTATGGTGACGGCGAGTCTTCCCTGTCCTCAGGGGTGAGGCCTTCACCTTGGAAACATCATTTGTCCCCCTCTGTTTGGGTTCAAGGCACGTTCAGTGACTCACTAGAAAGACCTCGGAAATGCAGTTCCAGTCCCGATTATGGTTTATTAAAACAAAAGGACACGTTAAACTCAGTGAAGAGGAGACGCTCGTGGAGCAGTCACGGGTGGCAGGCGTGAGCTGCTGGGAGTGCTCTCCCATGGAGCTGTATGCACAGCGCTGTTTCTCCCAGCAGCCAGCCCGGGAGGCTCGCCTGAGCTTTGGTGGCCATGGTTTTTACTGGGACTCAGTCATGTAGACTTGGAGTCCCTGTGTGGCTGACCCTAGTTACTCAGTCTCAAGCTGACCCTGGGTGGCCCCCAAACTGAAATCCCATCATTTCCTTAGACTACCCAACGTGGCCCAAAGCCCCCAAAATACAGTGTTCCAGTGGCTCAGAGTGGCTTCCCAGGTGCTCGTTAATTGCCGGACTTTTATTTGGAATGTGTGGGGTGTGGACAGCCTCACCCTCATTGCACACCTTGTGCTGAGCTCACCCTCACTGCATGCCCTCTGATGTGGCCTGGCTCCAGGCTGTTGGCAATCTGACCCTCACTCCTGGGGTTTCCACAACTGTGAGTTCCCTGGCAGGCCCCTGAGGGATGTTCTGGAGAAGAAAGAGGAACACAGGATCAGCCTCAGGCTCTGGGAGGAGACCTGGACCCCATTGTGTGGGCTTGGACAGCTGTCCAATTGCTCAGGGCCTGGGTGTTGGATGGGGGCCTCGTCAGCAAGTGTCCTGACTCCACGGGTGGAGGGATCTCACACTGCCCACCACAGTGGCAGCCTCAGATTGAGCATGGGCCTCTCGCCCTCCATGCATGTATAAACAACATGGCTGGTGGGTGCCTAGGCCCCCAGGGAGGCCCCTGGTATGAGGCCAGCAGTGGGGGCGGGTAGGGAGGAGGCCTCTCTCTTGCACTTAGGGCTCTGGAGGGACAGGGATGGCCCTGCCCCACTGACCCAGGTATTCACCCCAGAGAAGCGTGCAGGCAGGTGAGAAGCTTGTTTGGACCTGAAGACCAGCCTGAGCAAGGAGAGTCTTGTGCAGATGGTTTATCCAGGAGGAGCCCAGGGCGGGGGGGGGGAGGAAAAGCCACAGTTTTGGAGGCCAGCAAGGTCATGCAGGGGGCAGCCTCCTCCTCCTCCTCCTCCTCCTCCTCCTCCTCCTCCTCCTCCTCCTCCTCCTCCTCCTCCTCCTCCTCTTCCTCCTCCTCCTCCTCTTCCTCCTCCTCCTCCTCCTCCTCCTCCTCTTCCTCCTCTTCCTCCTCCTCCTCCTCCTCCTCCTCCTCTTCCTCCTCCTCCTCCTCTTCCTCCTCTTCCTCCTCTTCCTCCTCCTCCTCTTCCTCTTCCTCCTCTTCCTCCTCCTCCTCTTCCTCCTCCTCCTCCTCCTCCTCCTCTTCCTCCTCCTCCTCCTCCTCTTCCTCCTCTTCCTCCTCCTCCTCTTCCTCCTCCTCCTCCTCATCCTCTTCCTCCTCCTCTTCCTCCTCCTCCTCTTCCTCTTCCTCCTCCTCGTCCTCTTCCTCCTCCTCTTCCTTCTCCTCCTCTTCCTCCTCCTCTTCCTCCTCCTCCTCCTCTTCCTCCTCTTCCTCCTCCTCCTCCTCCTCTTCCTCCTCCTCCTCCTCTTCCTCCTCCTCCTCCTCTTCCTCCTCCTCCTCCTCTTCCTCCTCCTCCTCCTCTTCCTCCTCCTCCTCCTCCTCTTCCTCCTCCTCCTCCTCCTCCTCTTCCTCCTCCTCCTCCTCTTCCTCCTCCTCCTCCTCTTCCTCCTCCTCCTCTTCCTCCTCCTCCTCTTCCTCCTCCTCCTCATCTTCCTCCTCCTCTTCCTCCTCCTCCTCCTCTTCCTCCTCCTCCTCTTCCTCCTCCTCCTCGTCCTCTTCCTCCTCCTCCTCTTCCTCCTCCTCCTCCTCTTCCTCCTCCTCCTCCTCTTCCTCCTCCTCCTCCTCTTCCTCCTCCTCCTCCTCCTCCTCGTCCTCTTCCTCCTCCTCTTTCTCCTCCTCCTCCTCTTCCTCCTCCTCCTCGTCTTCCTCCTCCTCCTCTTCCTCCTCCTCTTCCTCCTCCTCCTCCTCTTCCTCCTCCTCCTCCTCTTCCTTCTCCTCCTCCTCCTCTTCCTCCTCTTCCTCCTCCTCCTCTTCCTCCTCCTCCTCTTACTCGTCCTCCTCTTCCTCCTCCTCCTCTTCCTCCTCCTCCTCCTCCTCCTCGTCTTCCTCTTCCTCCTCCTCCTCTTCCTCCTCCTCCTCTTCTTCCTCCTCCTCCTCTTCTTCCTCCTCCTCCTCTTCCTCCTCCTCCTCGTCTTCCTCCTCCTCCTCTTCCTTCTCCTCCTCTTCCTCTTCCTCTTCATCCTCCTCTTCCTCCTTCTCCTCCTCTTCCTCCTCCTCCTCTTCCTCCTCTTCCTCCTCCTCCTCATCCTCTTCCTCCTCTTCCTCCTCCTCCTCTTCCTCCTCCTCCTCTTCCTCCTCCTCCTCCTCTTCCTCCTCCTCCTCCTCTTCCTCCTCCTCCTCCTCCTCCTCCTCCTCATCCTCTTCCTCCTCCTCGTCCTCTTCCTCCTCCTCTTCCTCCTCCTCCTCCTCTTCCTCCTCCTCCTCTTCCTCCTCCTCCTCTTCCTCCTCCTCTTCCTCCTCCTCCTCCTCTTCCTCCTCCTCCTCCTCTTCCTTCTCCTCCTCCTCCTCTTCCTCCTCTTCCTCCTCCTCCTCTTCCTCCTCCTCCTCTTACTCGTCCTCCTCTTCCTCCTCCTCCTCCTCCTCCTCGTCTTCCTCTTCCTCCTCCTCCTCTTCCTCCTCCTCCTCTTCCTCCTCCTCCTCTTCTTCCTCCTCCTCCTCTTCTTCCTCCTCCTCCTCTTCCTCCTCCTCCTCGTCTTCCTCCTCCTCCTCTTCCTTCTCCTCCTCTTCCTCTTCCTCTTCATCCTCCTCTTCCTCCTTCTCCTCCTCTTCCTCCTCCTCCTCTTCCTCCTCTTCCTCCTCCTCCTCGTCCTCTTCCTCCTCTTCCTCCTCCTCCTCTTCCTCCTCCTCTTCCTCCTCCTCCTCCTTCTCCTCCTACTCCTCTTCCTCCTCCTCCTCTTCCTCCTCCTCTTCCTCCTCCTCTTCCTTCTCCTCCTCCTCCTCTTCCTCCTCTTCCTCCTCCTCCTCTTCCTCCTCCTCCTCTTCCTCGTCCTCCTCTTCCTCCTCCTCCTCTTCCTCCTCCTCCTCCTCCTCCTCGTCTTCCTCTTCCTCCTCCTCCTCTTCCTCCTCCTCCTCTTCCTCCTCCTCCTCTTCTTCCTCCTCCTCCTCTTCTTCCTCCTCCTCCTCTTCCTCCTCCTCCTCGTCTTCCTCCTCCTCCTCTTCCTTCTCCTCCTCTTCCTCTTCCTCTTCATCCTCCTCTTCCTCTTCCTCTTCATCCTCCTCTTCCTCCTTCTCCTCCTCTTCCTCCTCCTCCTCCTCTTCCTCTTCCTCTTCCTCCTTCTGCCAGGACCCTTCTTCCAGGACCCCTGAGAAGCACATGGAATGGCATCCAGGACTGTCTGCCCCAGGCACACTGACCACTGGCTCCACTCCCCTGGGCAAGGGTCACCCCTGGGCTGCTGCCTCCCGGTGACACAGGCGGGACCCAGTAGCCTGGTAGAAAGTGACCATGTGTGGCAGGTACGGGAGGCAGAGTGTGGTCAGCTTGAAGGGACAGGAAGCCTGCAGGCAGTGACCACTCTCTAGGCTGAGCTCAGAGGAGAGGCCAAGGGGACACAGGCACCAGAGGCATGGGACACAGCTGGGCTACCCCAGCTCCTATCAGGCAAGCACCTGGAGCCTCACTGTGGAGGGGAGACTGTGGCCGCCGAGGCGGGGGTGACACAGGGACACCTGCTGGAGAGGGGAAACCAGGGCTGGCTCATCCACAGCTTCTCCTGGATGGTCACTGTGCTTGGCCTGGATGGTCACTGTGCTGGTCATTGGTGGGACCAGACTCTGGCCAGGCTTTGAGACATACATGCCTTTCCATGTGGTAGACCTGACCTTGGAAGGGGAGGCCAAGACCTCCACACCCCCTCCGCCCTGGCCTGCGCTGCTGGGAAGTGGATTTGGAGGCTCTGTTGCTCTCTGCACAGCCCCTCCTGGCCCAGCGGCCCTTCCGGAGCCTGGGAGCAGAGGTGAGGCTGGCAGGGGCACGAGATGTGGAAATGCTCCACGCCTCCAAGGCTTGCAGGGGAAGCGACTGACGTAGGTGTGTGGCCCTCAGGGACACCCCCGGGAAGGGAAGTGGCCGACGTACATGTGTGGCCCTCAGGGACACCCCCGGGAAGGGACTGGGCTGCAGAGGACCCGCTCAGGGAAGCCCGGCCCAGGGCAGGGCAGGTGCTGACCCTCTGCACCTCTGCCCATGGTGTTTCCCCTACCAGGAGTGCCCTGGCCAGTGACTCAAATCCTCCATGGCCTCGAGCCTCCCCTTTAGACTCCAATGCCGTGCTCCACACAGGGTGCTGTGTCCAGTGTCACTGAGTGAATGGGAGAGTACATGAGGGGTACTATTGAGGGCAGTCTCCCCCGGGCCCCACCTGCTCCCCCACCACATACTCTCCCAGCCATTCCTCTATCGAGGGCAGTCTCCCCCAGGCCCCACATGCTCCCCCAGACATTCCTCTATCGAGGGCAGTCTCCCCTGGGCCCCACATGCTCCCCCAGACATTCTTCTGGGCCCCGGGGCATCTGTGTGGCTGCTGGGACCCCCACAGGGGTGGTGGGTTTGGCTGCCCCTGAGAATCATGCTCTGTAGTGTTCCCCCCGGTGCAGGATCTAGAGGGGCTGCCAGGCCAGGCTCTCAGGGAAGGTCTGCTTACGCCCAGGTGCCTGCACACCTCTGAGGGCCCGTGGCAAGTAGAAAGCAAGCTCTGGGCAGGGCTGGCTCCTGCCAGCCTCCGACCTCCTTGGTTCCTCCTTTGTCCTGCAGGCTTGTCCCTTCCAGTCTTAATAATGCTGCTGTCAAAAGTCTGAAGCCATAGAATCCCTTTGAACAGCTGATTCCTCTGGAGAATCCAAAAACATAACTCAATTCCCGAAATTTAACTTTTTATACAACTTGTAGGACTTGATGTGCCGTATGGAGCACTGCCCGTCCATGTGGCAGGACTCGGAGGACGCGGGCGACACAGTGTGCCCAGGATGGAGAGGCCACAGCGGGGCAAACGGGCAGGCTGAGGACAGTCAAGACCAAGGGGTGCCAGGCAGGGTGTGAGCTTCGTGGGCCCACAATGACGGGTCCTCCATCGGGATCCTGTGGGTCAGGCCAGGGGCAGGGGCAGGTGGCCTCATAAGCCCTTGAGGAAGGCGGGGTTGGGAGTCGCCCCCACTCCATGGCTGGGGGACAAGGGGAATTGCATTTCCAAGGGGGCTGAGCCAAGCATCCTCAAAGGCGGCAGTTTTAGAGCGAGTTGGCACCATAAGCACAGAAGACGGCAAACGTCAGACCCTCTCCCAGCTGTGGCGGCCTGGAGGGAGCTTATGCCACCTCTTCTCGAAGGGAGCGCCCTATGACCTCCTCAGGTGAAAAGACAGAGGGCAGTGCTGGCAAGGGCACCCCAGACCGCCCCCACCACAGGTGGGGGACACGCTGCAGGTGCCTACAGGACACTCAGCCTGGAGTCATGGGAAGTCACCCCCACCTGCCTGCGGGGCCTCCTGAGAACTGAGGCCAACAGAGTGCACTGCATGCCCAGAAATGCAACAAGCTCTCCCCTCTTTCCCCTGCAAGACCCCTCTTCAGTCACTCATTTTGGGGCAATTGAAGCCTTTATTTGGAAAAGACATAAACCAAATTTCCTCAGCTGAGCAGATTTTTAAGCAGCAAATTATTATCAACCCGAGCTGGGAGGCCAAGTCGTCTGTAGACCCTGTGAGGAGCTGGGAGGTCTCTTCTCTTTCCTCTGGGTGGAAGGGGACGCCTGAGAGCCGGGGGCAGAGGAGGAGGCAGAAAGGAGGGAGGGGACAGGGAGACAAACTGCAGGTGGACAGACAGGCAGGGCCTGGAGTCCTGGAGCTCAGAGGGGACAGGAGCCCACCCACAGGGACAGCCCAACTCTGTCTTGTCTTTTTGCAGAATGCTCAAGCTCAAAGCCCGGCTGAGGCTGCTTTAAATTAGATGCTGCCTCAGCGGGTCCCTCTGGAGTTGATGGAAATCTAATTAGCCAGGAAGCCTGGCACAAATGTCCTAATTTCCCTGATGCTGGGGGACGCAAGTGTCTCTTTGCTGCTGGGCTTCCTGGCCTCAGCCTGGCCTTTGCACTCTGCTTGTTTTCCAAGATGATGCCTATCAGAAACCCTAATTGTTTTTTCAGAAACGGCTAATTAATTAGGCTCAGCCTCTTGAAAGGCACTTAAAATACTAACGACTTGCTAAAAAAGAGCAGGACTTGAAAGCAAAGCCAGGGTCCAAGGTGCCCACCAGGGTGAGGGGTCTGCTGCCTCCCTGCGGGGAAGCCCTGGCGGAGACCCTTGCTCTGCTGCTCACAGAGTCCAGGACATGAGAGCCGAGCCCGTGAACCAGTGACTCACGCCCCGGCACGGATGAGCCCAGAGCCTGGAACAGAGGCCGTAGCAAGACCCCGGGAGCCCAGCCTCCCCCACCCCTCCAGCCCCGCTCTGGGCCCCAGGAGGCTGACCTCCATGGATGTCCCAGCTCTCTGTCTCTGGCCTCTGGGTGGGTGTGGCCAATGGAGTCTTCCGGGACACGGAGGTGGGAAGGGACTGGGCCCTCCCTATCAGGTCTGAGGGTCGGGGCCCTACACTGCTTGTCCCTGTCCTCAGCGCCAGGCTCACCCCATCCCCTGCCCCTTGTCAGAGCTCCTTCTTTGACCCTCCCCAGGGGTCCAGCTCACTTGTTTGTTAGTGACCTCATGACAGACAAGTTCTCAGCCCTCCCATGGGGCGGTCGGTGCTTCAGGCACTGGAAATACAGCAGTGGACACAGTGGTGGACCTCCTGGTATGTCCTCTGTTAGACTGAACAGTCGGGATGCGGGGCCTCCAGGAGCTCTGTGAGCCCATGCTCAGGTGCACACAACAGAAGTGCTCCGCTGACACCCACCCCTTTCACTCAGCTCTCGGTTCAGTCATCGCCAAGCAACTGAGCGCCTTTGTGAAGAGGCTTCCTGCCCTCTTCATCTTCCACAGACACACTCTTCTTCCTTAAGCCCAGGCATACACAGACACAGTGAATGCACACACAAAGACACACACACCAGTGTGCACACCACTCTCGAATCCACAGGTTCTATAAATATCTAGAAATGATATCTGAAAGTGCATTGTTATATGCACTGGTCTGTGCTGGTTACGGTGATGGTGATTCCTCCTTCCGGAGGATGGTGCGGCTGTGGCCAGAGGCACCCGGGGGAGATTAGGTGGCGGAGACTTCGATGACCATTTACATTTTACGAGTACTTATTTTGAGTGTGTATTTGGAAAAGTTAAATTTGTATACGAAGCCCATGATTTCACAGATATTTTTGCTTAGGTCAAAGGCTAAAACAGGTATTTAAATCAATTCGTTTATTTAACCTAAAGAAAAATATGACGGGTTAAGGTTCGGTTTCCCCAGAAGTAGATCCCGAAGCAGGAATGGGAGGTGTCCCAGCGTGGCGGTGAGTTACTTCAAACTGGGTGGCTTTAAGTAGAGGATTCATTCTGTCTCCGTTCTGGAGCTGGACGTCTGAAAGCAAGCTCTGGGCAGGGCTGGCTCCCGCGGAGGCTCTGGGAGGGGGTGTGGTTTCTTCCTGGTCCCTTCCAGCTTCTGGTGGCTCCAGGCCTTCCTTGGTGTCCCCGGCTTGAGGCCGCATCACTCCAATCTCTGCCTCTGTTTTCTGTGGCGTTTTTCCCCAAATCTACCTGTCTCAGCTTCTCCATCTCTTATGAGGGCACCCTTCACGGGATTTGAGGCCCACTCTAATCCATGATCCTTACCCTAGTTACGTCGGCAAAGACCTTATTCCAAATAAGGCCACATTCTGTGGTTCTGGGTGGACATATTTGGGGGCCCTGTTCATCCTACTTCAGGAGGGAAAGTTGTTTATTTTGGAGGTGACTCTGAGAGCACACCAGCAGGTGAATGGGAGGTGAGACGCCCAGTGACCAGGGCGGCCATCAGGCAGGCCACGGCCAGGCTTCTGGGCTCAGCCTCACCAGGTCCTCAGCTGCCCAGGGCTGTCTCATCCAGGACCTGCCCGGAGACTGCTCCGGGGGCATCAAGTCCCCGGCATGTCAGCCCACCCTGGCCAGAAACAGCCTGGTCAAGGGGCACAGGGCTGTGGAGTCGGGGTGCCCAGGAAGGGGAGCAGCGGGGTCCATGGGCAAGGAGAGTCCAGCCTTGAAGATGGGGGTGTGAACCGCACAGTCACGGTCTCAAAGGCACAGAGCTTTGAAAGCAAGGTAGTAGCTCCTCAAGCCCTCTGGGCACACCCCGCCAGGGTTTGTGTGTGGAGTTGATAGGGGGCAGTTCCAGGAGCACACCAGAGGGGCCGGGGCAGCCGGAGGGGCCAGGGCAGTGGGGGGGCTGGGCAGCCGGGGCCCAACCCCAGTGGGGACTGAGAGGCCTCGTGGCTGCTGCCTCAGAACCACCTCTGAAGGGCGGGAAGCCTGGGCTTTCCCTGTCCCCCACAAACCAGGGCTGGGGTGCAGCTGGGGGGTGTGGAGTGAGGCTGGTGAGAGGTGCCCGAGGGGAGCAGGGCCCTGGTCCAGCAGCTTTCCCTGATCAACCAAGGGGGATCTATTTTGTTTGTAAAAAGCTGATTATCATAGATAAATGTGTCTAATTAGTCTCATTTGCTGACACACAAGCCTTTAATTGCAAGTTGAATAATTAGACATATCTGCATATGTAAATGATACAGTTATACCCTATGTCAGTCTTTAACGTGATTCCTCCAGAGACAAATAATTCTATTTCAGGAGAGAATATGAGATATTAATTTACATAGACAAATAACTTTATTTAGAACCAGCAACTCTCGTGTTTGTTTACATAAAGTAATAACTCGAGAAATGGGAACGATCGATGTTGCAGAAACATCTGGAGGCTCCTAACCTACAAGGGAGTCCCTGGCAGCCTCCCACGGGGGCTGGGTCTTCCTCCGCCCTCCTGGGGCCCCAGTCCTGCTCCCACGTGGACAGCAGCTCTGGGCCTGGGGGTGGGCTGGGGCCCAGGCCATGGGGTCTCCCTCCTCTCTTTCCCCTCCACCCTCCCTCATGCCATGCTTCCTCCTCTGCCCCTTGTCCTCGCTGGGTGGCAGAATGGGTGAGATGCCCGGTGGCCCTGCCAGGCCTGCAGCTGGCCCAGTGCATGTGGGTGTCCCCTCCCCATGGCTGTGCCCTGCATGCTGGCAGAGCTGCCAGGGGCAGCTTGGAGCAGGAGCGGCTGGAGCTTGGGTCCTGATTCAGGCAGTGCTACAGTCGGCTCCCTGCCAGGCCCTGGGTCAGCTGCCCGCCTCCCGAATGAGCATCATGCTCAGCAGCCTCAGGACAGGGCTGGGGGGCTGGCTGGGGCCGCCTGCCTCTGTCGGGCCCCTGGCCTGAGTACATCGTCTCCTCTGTGAGCTGGGCAGGGCAGCCACTGGTGACCCCAGGCATCCTCCGGGTCTGACTGGTGGGGACATGGCTGCGAAAGCATTTGGAGGCCTGACCTGGGAGGAGGAACGATGGGCCAGCTGAGGGCGTCCCAGGCAGAGCCAGGCTTGCAGTGCCCAGGGTGCCCGGGGCACAGGGTGGCCCGGCCGCTCTCACACCCCTTCCCGCTTCCCTGGGCCCGTGGTCACATGGGTTTCGCTGGGAGGCAGAGCGTGAGGAATTTGGCTCTGGTGGAATGAGGACGGCTGAACTCCCTGCTTTGCAGAGGGCCCGCACAGCAGCCCGTCACCGTGGCAACCGGTTCCGTGATGCTGGCAGGAGCTGACATCGTCCCAATTCGCCCCTGTGGTCCCTTTTGGTCCCCCTCCCCTCGCCCGCCAGGAGCCGCTGTGGGTCGAGTTGGCCAGCAGAGGGCAGCAGAGGGCTGGCCGCTGGCGGGGCTGGCGGGGCCGGAGGGGCCGGCAGCGGACGCCACACTTTGGGGTCTCCAGGCCCCCCAAGTCTTCTGGGGAAAGCAGCAGACAGGCGGCAGCCACAGGGATGGGGAGGCACCATCACTACTGCAACCACTGGGGGTAGCCCTTGGCCAGTCTGGGGGCATTTCATCTTTGGCAGAGCTGAGGGGTCCAGCACGTGGGCCTCTAAGGACAAGGTCTCCAGCCCACGACCCCCAGTGCTACTGTGACCGCGGGCGGGCTCGGCCCCGCCTGCACTCCCAGGTTCTCACTCGTGCAGTCGCTCACTCATTCGCTCGCTCATTCACTCACTCATTCACTCCTTCATTCACTCGCTCATTCACTCATTTACACACACTCATTTGTTCACTCATTCCTTCATTTACACACTCATTTGTTCACTCATTCATTCACATATTTGTTCACTTATTCATTCCTTCATTCACTCATTCACTCACACACACTCATTTGTTCACTCACTTATTTCCTTATTCACGCATTCATTCACACATGCACTCATTTGTTCACTCACTCATTCCTTTTTTCATTCATTCATTCACACACACTCATTTGTTCACTCATTCATTCACTTATTCACATACACTCACTCATTTGTTCAGTCGCTCATTCCTTCATTCACTTACTCATTCACACACACTCATTTGTTCACTCACCCATTCACACACACTCATTTGTTCACTCACCCATTCACACACACTCATTTGTACACTCACTCATTCACACACACAATCATTTGTTTACTCACTCATTCCTTTATTTACTCACTCATTCACTCACACACATTCACTCATTCATGCACACACTGATTCATACACACTCATTTGTTCACTCACTTTTGTTCACTCATTCATTTCACTCATTCACTCACACACATTCACTCATTCATGCACACACTCACTGATTCATACACACAATTGTTCACTCACTCATTTCTTTATCCACTCATTCACTCACACATTCATTCACACATTCATTTGATCACTCATTCATTCACACACTCATTTGTTCACTCACTCATTCCTTCCCTCACTTATTCACATACACACTTATTTGTTCACTCACTCATTCCTTCACTCATTCACACACACTCATTTGTTCACTTGCTCATTCAATCATTTATTCACACACACTCATTTGTTTACTCACTCATTTGTTCACCCACTCATTCCTTTAGTCACTCATTCATTCACACACTCATTTGTTTGCTCACTCATTCATTCATACACATGCACTCACTTGTTCACTCACTCATCCACACACATTCATTAATTTATTTACACGCATTCACTTACTCATTTGTTCACTCACTCACTCCTTTGTACGCAGAGAAAGAGTAAGGTACATTTCCCTTCTGTTTAGCTGCTGCCAGAAGCAGTGTCCAGTTCTCCTGGTCTAAGCAGGACTCAAGGTCCTACAACAGCTCAGCAGCCCCTGGAGCTGCAGCGTATCCCTTGTTCTCTCTGAAGGGGGCATGCCTTGGCCCCAACATTCTTGTCCTTCATTTTTTGGAGTTTCTTTTCCCTGTCTCCTGGCTAATCTCATATCTTAACTACCAATATAGGACAAAATACTGCTGTGACTTTCTTTCCAATTCAAGAAATCCATCTGGTGAGAAGAGAAAAAAATGCAAGAAGAGAAGAGGCAATGCTGCACCCCAAACCCTGTCAGTCACTCACACTGAGAACATTTTCACGAGGCGTTAATGGGTGATGTTTGAATTCTGGTTGCCAGCACAGATCAGGGCAAAGCTCTTGTAAAGCTCTGTTAAAGTCTGTGGATCCAGCTGAGACACAAGGCTGGGAAACAAAGTTAACTGTCCTCCCTCCTGAGTGGCTTGTGGTTCAGGAAACACCCCCCAAGCCCCTCCCTTGGGGAATCTGGTGGGTGAGAGGGAAGCATATTTGGATACAGCTTCAAGAGGGAGGGCCGACTGCTCTGTGTGTACACGTGTGTGTGGATTGCCCTGTGTGTGCCAGCTCTGTGTGTACACGTGTGTGTGGATTGCCCTGTGTGTGCTCTGTGAGTGCCTGCATGGGAGTGTGCACACACCTGTGCTCTGTGTGCACATGTGTGTGTGTGCATACGTGTGCATCCTCAAACACACCACACCAACAGGGGCCTGGCATTGCCTCCCCATGGTGCTTATGGTGAAGTCCTCGGACTCCAAGCCCCTTTTCTGCACTAGCAGTGACCAGGCTGTGGTCAGCATGGCCTGTTGGTGGCCTTGGACTTCCTCTGTTGGCAGATGGCTTGAGGCCCCCTGGTCCAGGGCCACAGGTGACTTCCCCCTTTCCCAGGTGGTGTTGGGCCCTGCAGGCTTGACCAGCCCCAGGCTCCAGAGCGCACAAAGGTGGCCGTCCACAGAGCACGGGAGGCACGGGAGGGTGTGCTGGTGCCTGCTGGTCATCCAGCTCCTCGCCCATTAAGGAGCCCGCTTTCCCCTTTGGGAGGCCACAGGGTCTGGCGAAGGCCCTTCAGCTGTGGCTCAAGTGGGCTGGGCACCACTGCAGGAGGAGCCTCATCCATGCGGGAGGAGGTAGGAGGTACCTCCTCCAGGATCAACCCCAGCTCCTTAGCGCCAGCGAACAGACACGGTAGACACACGCAGGAACAAGCACATGTCCCAGGCTGCACCATCTGTGTCTTTCTTTCCCTTTTTGGGGTCCTTGCATTTCACCCTGACCTGGTTCTGGATTCAGCTTTTAAGGGCACATTGATTGGCAGCCAGGCCACTGTGAGTGCTGGCTCCAAATGTCCTTTTGCTTTGTTTTGTTTTGTTTTTTGAGATGGAAACTCTCTCTGTCATCCAGCCTGGAGTGCAGTGGCATGATCTTCGCTCACAGCAACCTCCGTCTCCCGGGTTTGAGCAATTCTCGTGCCTTAGCCTCCCCAATAGCTGGGATTACAGGTGTGCACCAACACGCCCAGCTAGTTTTTTTGTATTTCTAGTAGAGACGGGTTTTCACCATGTTGGCCAGGCTGCTCTGGAACTCTTGGCCTCAAGCGATCTGCCCATCTCAGCCTCCCACAGTGCTGGGATTATAGGTGTGAGCCACCACGCCCCGACTTCCAAATGTCCTTGACAACAGCCACAGCATAGCCTCCAGCCGAGGGGCCAGGGCTGATCGCAAGGGCCTGCAGTCATTCCTCCACCTTCGGGGCCCTGCCGTCATTCCTCCACCTTCGGGGCCCTGCCGTCATTCCTCCACCTTCGGGGCCCTACCGTCATTCCTCCACCTTCAGGGCTCTGCCTGGGCCCCCCTGTGCAGCCACCACATGGGAAAAGCACATGGCCTCTTCCCTCATCTGCAGACTCAGCCAACTTCTGGGGCTCTCTTGGCAGCTGGGGCTAACTCAGTGGGTCAGGTGGACCCCGGCTGTGCCTGCAGCCCCCGAGAGGGGCAGGCAGGGGCGCGGAGGCCCCCTTGGTTCTGCTTTGTTCTGCCTGCGGCTCTGGTTGGTTTGTGATGTCTTTGGTTCCATCTCTTGCCCCCATGTGACCCCATCGTCTTCCTGGCTGGGGGCTCCCTTGTTGGAATGTGGGGTGAGCCCCCACCCATGTGGGAAGAGGAGAAGGGCAGGCTCTAAGCCTCACTCAGCTCTTTGTCTTCTGAGGGGTCCTGGCCGTAAGAGGGCTCGGTGGGGTCACGCAAGCTCACAATGGCTGTGGGTCCTCAGCAGGTGGGACAAACGGGCTGTTTTCCGATGGTGTTTGGCAGAAAGTGGGAGTCAAAGCTTAGAAAAGCCCGGACAGAAATGGTTCCCTGAGGCTGGTGGGAGAGTTGCACTTGGGATATTAAAACAGCGAAGTCGGTCCTGGCCAATTATCATCCAGCCGGCCTTGCTCCGGCTCCCAGAGCTCATGGGATGAGTCACCATCTGCGGCTGAGCATCCCTGTTCAGTGAGGGAGACAGATCCTGTCCTGTTCCCTCCTCCCAGCTGTTTGTGGCCTCCCTCCTCAGGCTGCCTGGGAAGCTGTTTCAGAACCTTCCAGTCCCCTCCTGGCTGGCCCTGGGGCTCTGTGGAAGTCCTGCTTCTCCCAGCAGTGCCTGGCCCTTTGTCCCCGACCCAGGAAAAGGTGAAGCGTGGGTACTTCCTGTGCATGACACCCCCTCTTCCCTTCTCTCAGCCTCCTGCCTCGGGGCTCTGGCAAGAACGAGGGCCTGAGCTGCAGGAGAAGGGTTTCCTTGAGCAGGAAGAGCCCTGGCCCAGGGCAGGGTGCCCGGAAGGCGGGAAGATCCCAGCCCAAGCCACAGCCCCACCAGATGGGTGGGGGCCTTCATCGCAAGAAAGATCAGAGAGTTGCCCTCTGAAGCCTTCACAGCGGCCCTGACACAGGCTGCCAGGGATCTGTCACTCAAGGGAAGGACCTGGGAGTGGGGGGCTCTGGCAGGGGTGACCACAGTGGTTAGGGGCCTGGGTGAGAAAAGGGACCCCTGATATCCTCCTGGCACTCCCTGGCCCCTCCTCTGGTGCCTAGCACATTCCAGTGCTTTTCCCAAGAGGAAGGGAGAGCCTGGTTTCCTTACTAAGCCCTCCGTGTCCTGTCCGTGTCTGTGTCCATGTCCATGTCCTGTCTGTGTCCATGTCTGTGTCCGTGTCCTGTCCATGTCCGTGTCCTGTCCATGTCCGTGTCCTGTCCATGTCCGTGTCCTGTCCATGTCTGTGTCCTGTCTGTGTTCATGTCCTATCTATGTCTGTGTCCTGTCTGTGTCCGTGTCCTGTCCGTGTTCTTCTTCACCCTGATGTGCGGGGAGCTCTCTTGGCCTTTCCTTTACTGCAGCCTGAAAAGGAAAAAAGAGGAAAAAGCAGGCACATTTCTTGACCAGAAAAAATAAACAAAAACAAAAGCCCCCTGTGCTCCGTGCGGGAGAGCGTGAAGCCCCCGAGCGCCACTGTCCCCGGGTCCCAGGAGGCTCAAAGCCCTCTCTGCTCAGAGAGCCGGGGGTGCTTGGCTCCACCCTGTCCCACCTCCCCAGCCACTTAGTATTTACGTGTACAGCTGGACCCTGAGAGAAGCCCCATTCTAAGCCCAACAGTACATTCTGGGGTGTTTTAAAGAAGATAAGAAAGTAGCTCAGAGGTTTGCCAGGCTGCCTCATTCCTGGGATTTTTAGCGTGAGCCTTGGAGCTGGTGGGCTTGAATGTGGGGTTCCTGCAATTGGGTGCCCCTTGATGCCCCTGGCCCTTCCCTGTCACTCTGGGGTATAATTGGGAGTGTCCTCCAGGGTTGAGGGAGTGTGGTCTCGAGCTGTTTGGACTCAGGGCTGTTCTACTTTTTTCTCCAAGTTTTGTTTATTGTGGTAAAACACACATAAAATTTTATAATGTTAGCCATTTTTAATGAACAGTTCAGTGACACTAAGGACATTCCCATGGTTGTGCCGTCACCACTGTCCATCTCCAGAACGCCTTTCACCTTCCCAAACCCAGGCTCTGTCCCCACTAAACAGCTCCCCATGCCTCCTCCCCCAGACCCCAGCCTCCCCTTTCTACTGTCTGTCTCTACGAATGTGGCCGCTCTGGGACCGTGTGTGAGTGGACACCTACAGTATTGTCCTCTGCGACTGGCTGATTTCATTAGCATGTCCTCAAGCTTCATCCATGTTGTAGCCTCTGTCACAATTTCCCTCCTTTTTAAAGGCTGAATAATATTCCATTGTGTGGATAGACACATTCTGTCTATTCATTCATCTCTCAATGGATACGGTTGCTTCCATGTTTTAGCTATTACGAACAACGCCGCTGCAAACGTGGGTATAAAGTGTCTGTTTGAGGCCCGGCTTTCAGTTCTTTTGGGGGTGCACTCAGCCATGGAATGGCTGGATCACATGGTCATTCTGAGTTGTTTTTTTTTGTTTTTTGTTTTTGTTTTTGTTTTTTTTTGAGACAGAGTCTCGCTCTGTCGCCCAGGCTGGAGTGCAGTGGTGCGATCTCGGCTCACGGCAAGCTGCATTTCTTGGGTTCAAGTGATTCTTCTCCGTCAGCCTCCCCAGTAGCCAGGATTACAGGTGCTGGCCACCACGCTCGGCTAATTTTTGTATTTTTAGTAGAGACAGGGTTTCACCATATTGGCCGGGCTGGTCTCGTACTCTTGACCTTGGGATCCGCCTGCCTTGGCCTCCCAAAGTGCTGGGATTACAGGCGTGAGCCACTATGTCTGGCCCATTCTGAGTTTTTTGAGAGAGTGCCATCCTGTTTTCCACAGTGGCGGCACCATTTTACATCCCCCCAGCCGTGCACAAGGGTTCCAGTTTCTCCACATCCTCACCAACATTTCTTATTTTCAGCTTTTTCTTACGGTAGCCATCCCAGCGGGTGTGAGGCGCATCGCACTGTGGTTCTGATTTGCATTTTCCTCATGGTTAGCGACGTTGTTTCACGTGCTTATTGGCCGTGTGTGTGTCTTTTTGGAGAAACACTTAGCCATGCCCTCTGTGCATTTTTGAGTCGGGATTTTGGTTCCTGTTGAGTTTTAGGAGTTCTCTGTACATTTTGGATGTTCATTCCTTGTCAGATATATGGTTTGCAAATATTTTCTCCTGTTCTCTGGGTTGCCTTTGACTCTGCGGAGATTGTCTGTTAAGGCACAGAATTTAAAGTTTTCGTGAGGTCCAGGGTGTCTGTTTTTTCTTTTATTGCCTGTGCCTCTGGTATCATATCCAGGAAACCATTGTCCAATCCAGGGTCATGAAGCTTTGCGAGGCTGTTCTACTTTATTTCCAGGGAGCTGCACAACCTGGGGTCTTCTCTGGGGCCATGGGCTCTGAGGGCCGAAGGCCACATTCCCCGGGTGTTGGTGTGGACCTCGGCACGGCCTCCACTGACCTGCATGGGCCGGGGTCCTGCAGGAGAACGGGCTCCATTTGCGTCTGAGAGCCAGGATGCCTGCACTGGGGATCACGCTGTGCCTCGGACGGAGCCTCCAATCTCGGGGAGGCCGTCGGGCTTCGTGCCTCACGGGCATGGTGTCGGCTTCCGTGTGCCCCGAGAGCAGGGCAATCCGAGGGCAAGGCCGGGGGAGTGGTGAGCGTGGCCTGCAGGGCGGAGCCAGGAGGAGAAGTGGGGTGGGGCTGGAGGCCTCCCGGGCTCCGGCTGGTAGGCAGAGGCAGAAAGCCGCTGGCAGCTCAGCACAGCACAGGGCTGATGTCAGGGGCGACACCCAGCCAAGACCCAGGGAGCTGGGTGCTTTCAGCTTCTCTTTGCCAGTCAGCTGCTATGAGGGCCTAAGCACCCCCCGTGGCTTCCTGCTGAGACAGAGACACCCTCTGAGAGGCAGATGCCAACCCTGAGCAGGCCCCCGAGGTTCCCTCCCGTTCTCCTGGTACCAGGGCTGGGCGGGCAGGGTTCCGGCCTGTGGCACTCAGGCTGGTGATGTCAGAATACGCTGCAGGTGCCCTGGACTCCTGCTCCGGTTCCCTGAGTGGTCATGACCCTGAGTACTCATGAGAGATGGCTTTTCACACTTCCGTGTGCCTTCCCCAAACGCGGAGCTGCTTCCTGGTGCAGCCTGAGGCATTTTCTCATTGGTGTGTCCAGAAAAGTTTCTGGGTCAGATTCAGTTTTTAGAAGCAGAACCCACAGCATTCGTCCTCTGCTCCGTCCACACGCGGCACCCACCCCAAGGAGGTGGCACAGCCTGGCGCCAGCCGCAGGGCTCAGCAGAGAGAGGGGAATTAAACAGCCACTGGCTGGGAAAGGACGTTTCAGGGGTGTACCATGCGGCCAATTCAATGGAAAACCAAACTGCAAGCGGGAATGTGCATCAGAACCAGCCTGGAGCCAGCAGGCGTTGCCGGAGCAGGGTGGTGGGAGGTGGCGTTCCAGGCCTAGTTGCACTCCAGTTTGTCCTTCAGGTGCGTGAGGCCACCTCTGCCACAGCTCTAGGCGCGTCCCTGCTGGTGGGGGCTCTGGCATAATCCCTCGTCCTGCAGACACAGCACCCCCCACCCCCCGTAGGAAGTGCTGCATCTGGCTGCCTGGGCCGTGGTGCCCCTGGGGTCAGGGACGTGGCATGTGCCGAGGCCGTGCTCGGTGCCAGGCTCTGAGAGGTGACATTGCCTCACCTGGGTCTAGCTCCAGCCACCGAGGATGATGGAACGACCTGGGTGTCTTCCAGGAGCCGTTTGATTGTCTCTGGAGAATCAGCCGAGGCTGGTGCCGCCTCGGAGCAAAAACAGGGGAAATGAGACTCCACACCTTCTGCCAAGACTTTAATTCTCTTCCAAGCTTCAGAACTGAAATAATTTTAGAAGTCATTGTTCATCAGCTAGCTCTGTTTCCACACTTAAAAATGTCCTGAATGGTTGTCAGAGTCGGGTGCTAAAATAACAACGCAAACCGGGAGGAGGCCGGTTTCTGCAGACAGAAAGAGAGGACCCAGCCTGAACCAAGCACTAGCCACGGAGGCTCGTGGCAGTGCTGAGGGGAGGACGGTAGCCTCCTGCCTGTGGTTGTTGGGGCTCACATCTGAGCACCACTGGCTTACTGGGGCTCCGACTGCGCTCGCCAGGCAGTGGCCCTTGGGAACCGGGGACGTCCAGGCAGCCACGGCCTTGCTCTCAGCCATGCATGCCACTGGCCCTCAACAGGCTTTCCTTAGGTCGGCATTTTAAACAAACCCCAGTGTGGGTTCTGGTGAGGACGCTCTGTTCTCTGTGCTGTCCTCTAACTGCAGAGGCAACATCCATGGGCTGGGCGGCTCTGGTTTGGGCAGGGGCGGATCCTGGCTGTGCATTCGTGGACGTCAGCTTTTCTAGGGTTTGGGATGGGGGATGGTTTATCTCAAACCCCCAATCCCTCACTGGGACCTCAGGCCTGCTGCAAAGCAGAGGCTAGGGTTGGCTTTTCCTCGCTGCCCCATGCAGGCTGCAGACACTCCAGGAGGTGCTCTGTTTTCCCACCCAGCAGTGACCATCACGGAGATGGAGGCCTGAGGTGCGGTCTTTTCCCCCTGCTTCTCTTCCTCTTGTGGGAATCACTGCAAATGAGACCACAGCAGCCTGGGCCCTGCCAGCAGCAAATGCTCAGTGGTAGAGCCAGGCGGCCCTTTGCTCCCGAAAGCTTTGTCCTGGTTCAGGCCCGGGAAGGAAAGGATGGGGACAGGAAAGGACGAGGCTGTGGCTGCCGTCCCCCAGGGCAGCCGCGCCTGGGCAGCCCCCGGACAGAGCCTGTCTCAGCCCTCAGACTTCACGGGGCAAGATCACAGCCCTCTCACCTGGCTTCATATGGCAGTGCCGCAGAGGCCCCTCCCTGACTGCTCCAGGCTCTCCCTGACCCCTCCCTGACCTCTCTAGGGATCTCGTGGGGACCCACAGGCCATACGACATTCCGAGGGCCTGGAACAGTGACTTCCCTGACACTTTTCTGTTATTTTAAGTAAAATAATACATGCTCACCACCAAGGCCATTTTTAGGTGAACTTTTTGGCTCAGATTAGATAATGCTAAATTTTATGCTAATTTAAAGTGTCAAACAAGAGGCCAAGCCGTGGTTCTCCGTGGTCCCCTGCTGCACCAGGTTATGTAACTGTGTTTCTCCTGCTCGTTTGCCTGGCACCTCCCAGGCCCGTGTCTTTTCTATTTTGGGGGTAGACAGAGGTCCTTCTGTCTCAGCTTTGGAGCACAAGGGCCTAGGCGTCCTTCAGTTAGGGGAAGGGCTTTGATCCCAGAGGGCCTGCGACCTTGTGGGAACAGCGTGATCATGAAATATGGAATTCAAAGGTTCCCAGGTTTGAGATGTTGACACGTGAGTACTTTGGTTTCACCAGTCCTGGAAAGACCTGGTGGGGGAAGAGGACAATGACAAAGTTGCCATGTGGATGGGTGGCACGTGCAGAAGGCAGGGCCTCGGGCTGCAGGGGGATGTGCCCCTGTCCCTCTCCTGCCTCGAGTGGTCAGGACGGTGCTGGGACATACCCACTTGCCCCACCCCAACCCGGACGGACAGTCCTTGTGCCGGGCCCTTCTCACGGGAGCATCTATGGGATGCAGAGCCCGACAGCACTGGCATGTCCCCTGGGGCCACTCAGCGTTTTGTTTTTGATGTCAAGGTGAATGCTGCTGTGAAGGTTCAGCAAAATGAGGGACTGTATATTAAGTGTGTTACACACACATGAATGAATGCCTGGCCTTGTAGAACGAGGAAACTCACCAAGCACCTACAAGGACCTGGAGAAAGAGAGAAAGAGGTGGGGGGTGTGGGGGGTGGGCCAAGACCCCAGCCCATGGAGCTCATGGTGGGTGAGGTGAGAGGAGAGATGCTCAGGAGAACAAAAGCCAGCCTGGCTGGTGGTGAGGTGACAGCCAGGGGAGCACCCAGTAGAAGGGGACAGCAGCTATAAACAGCGAGGACCAGGAAGGGCTCCCTGCAAAGGGGCAGTGTGGCCAGGACTGGAGGGAGGCAGGGGCGTTGAGACCCCCGTGTGCCTGAGCACGGCCTGTGCCTGCCCGTGGTTCCAATGAGAAACGTCCCACGTGGGCTGCCGGTAGACGGATTGCCAGCACCTGCGATCTCCTGACATCACTCTCCTTCGAGGCTCACTCTTCTTCACTCAGAGTTGCTCACGGATTCGCCTGTTCCCTCATTCACTCATTCATTCAGCCACCAAATTACTCATTCGTTCGTTCATTCACTCACTCATTTATGCGTTGAACACCTGGCTGACGTTTTGGGGAGCAGGGCTGGGACGTGCAGCACCGCACAGCACTTTGTGGAGCACTGATGGCCTCACACCCCTTGACCGAGCACCAGCCCCTGGGCCGTGGGCCAGCCAGGCTGTTGCCGTGTGTGAGGCCCAGAGGCAGAGGTGGAAACTGGGCCCCATGCTGAATTCATGGCCTTTTGTCTGCCTCTACCCACCTGTGTCTGTTTATTCACCCGTCCGCTCCCTGCACCCCAGTCCCCACCCCCACAGCAGCAAAGGCAGCCCCAGCATTGACACCCAGGAGTGGGGGCTGAACAGACCCCAAACAAGGAGGGCCCACCAGGAAGCGTCTGCCAACAACAGCCCCACTAGGCCTCCTGCTTCGTGTCTGCCCTGCCAGCCCTGCTCAGGATGGCATTGAGGGTGAGGGCATCGGGGGCCGTGCCCAGGATGGGAGGAGGCAGCAGTGCCACCCAGCACCCCTGGCTCTGGGGATCTGGACTCGGTGCCTATCCCACTGAAACCATCTGCTGTCCTGGAGCCCGGAGATGCCTGGGCCTGCCGAGGTGGGCAGCAAGAAGGTGTGATGAGGTGTTTCTACAGAAATAGTAGGTTGGCCATCCCTCAGACAGCACAAGGACCTTCACCCTTTCCTCACAGAGAGGAATCTGCATGTCTCCTCCCTCCCAGAGAAAACAGGAGCTCCTTGTCCAAGTCATTCAGGGATTTTCCAAGGGAGAGGGAGTTTTTTTTATTTTTTATTTTTTGTTTGTTTGTTTTCAGAGTCTTGCTGTGTCACCCAGGCTGGAGTGGAGTGCAGCAGCATGATCTCGGCTCACGGCAACCTCTGCCTCCCTGGTTCAAGTGATTTTCCTGCTCAGCCTCCCGAGTAGCTGGGATTACAGGCGCACACCACCACGCCCAGCTAATTTTTGTATTTTTAGTAGAGATAGGGTTTCACCATATTGGCCAGTCTGGCCTCGAACTCCTGACCTCAGGTTATCAGCTTACCTTGGCCTCCCAAAGTGCTGGGATTACAGGCGTGAGCCACCGCGCCTGGCCGAGAGGGAGTTTTTAAAGAGGTCAGACCTCTTCCTGCTTTTGGGATGCAGAGCCAGCACCATCCAAGGAGATGCTGTGGGGTTGGGAGGGAGGACCGGGTCCATGCTCCCCAGTGGAGGTGCCAGCTCTGGGAGACACAGGGCCCCTCACCCTGCATGCGTGCACATGCGGCTTCTCAGGGCAGCTGGACTTGCTCTGTTCGTGAGCTCTTGGCCTTCTGAAACTGCTGGTTAGAGGCCAGTTAGAATGCTTGGCCCAGAGGGCTCCTGTTCCCCCATCGGAGCTGAGCTGCCATCTCTCATCAGAGGCTCGTGTCAGAAAGCCCTGGTGGAGGAAAGCCAACACTTGGGAAGCACAGGGAGGCAGGCTGGGCCCAGCGTCCTTGCAGGCTGTTGGCAACACCGTCTGGAGAGGGACTGGGCCCTGTGCCTGCCAGTCCCCAGGGCGGGGCGGCCTGAGCTGGCCTGGTCTTTTGTCCTTGGGATCAGGCCAGGACTCAGCTCTGTGCCTGGGGGCCCTCTCCAAGGTGCTGACGACACCGTGTTCCAGCCTTCACTCCTGCCAGCCTGGGAGAACTTCGGGCGGCTTTAACAAACCCCATCACAACTGGGCTTTCCTTGAACACAGCCCTGGACAATGGCTCTGTCTGGGTTCTTTGGGAACACACGTCTTTTTACTAACTTCAGTCAGACCTTCAGCCTTACTTGATCCAGCCTCTCTGTTCTTCCCCCTCTCCTCCTCCCCACCCCACCTTCCCTCCCACAGCAATTCCCCAAAGGAGCAGAGGCAGAGGGAGAGCCTTCTTCTGCTTGTCCCTTGAGAAGAGGATGTGGAAACGTCAGAGATTCTGCTGAGAGTTGCAGTTCAGGCAGGCGGGCAGGACAGACGTACTTGGGACGCTTCCTGATGTGATTCCAAACTCTGCTGACCCAAGGAGGAGGTCTGCATGCCCCGGGCTGTTGACTGTGTGACACTGTGTTTATGCTGAAATATGGAGTCCCAGGAGGCTGGGCCATTTCCCTCTGTTTCTTTTCTTTTCTTTTCCGTTTTTTTTTTGTTTTTTGTTTTAACACAGGGTCTCACTATATTGCCCAAGCTGGTCTTAAACTCCCGGGCTCAAGTGATCCTCCTGCCTCGGCCTCCCACAGTGTTGGGATTACAGGTGTCAGCCACTACGCCTGGCCCCTATTTCCTATCCCACTTAATGAAACAAAATATTTAGCTGAATAACAATTATTTCACTTTCTGAAGTCAACACGAGTCTATTTGCAAATACCTAGAATTCATTCTAGTACCAGGAGGCAAAACTATGAGTCTGTGTTGGTCAACGTGGCTCTGCTACTCAGCTTTTCATGCCACATTAGACGAGCATGTGCCCAGTACTATGTCCCCTTTGCCCAGCATTCAGCCCTTGTCATTGAGAGGGGACAGATGCAGGTGGAGGACGAGAGCAGGCTGCCAGAGCGGAGTGTGGGCAGGGGTAGAGGGAACCTGAAGTAGACACTCTGCTGGGTGCTCCAGCTGCCAAACCCTGCTGGTAAAACAGAGATGCCTCAAGGATTTGCAGCCAGACAGGGAGGCTGGGCGGGGGGAAACAGCCCAGCATGGTGGGCTAGGGCATGGGCCCTGGACAACTCCTGTCTGGTGGAGGGCTGGCTCTGCAGTGAGGGTGTGACCTTGGGGAGCTGGGAAGATTGAAGAGCTCATTTTTGAACCCTCATTCATTTCTTGGTTTCCTCTCTGTAAAGGGGTCATGTTACTAGGGTCTCGTGTAAACTCTGGCCCCTTGGTCGGCACTCAGCTTCACAGGTGTTGTCTCGGTCCCCAGCTCTCGGGTGCCCGGGCTGGTGAGAGGGCACTGTGCCAGGCACAGCAGCTCTGCCAGGGTGGTGACCCAGGACACCTACCCTTCTCTGCAGCTCAGCCCGTGAATTCGCACCATAAATTTCAATGAAGTCATCTTAAGAAGATCTCACTTGGTTCCTTCTCCTTCCAGAGGCGGGTGGGTGGGAGGCCCAGCTCCCCTTTCAGAGAGGACCTTCCTCACATGCTACCCTGTCCAGCCCCACGCCGTTTTCCGTGACAGGGGCCTGGACAGATCCCTGGTTCAGAGCCCACCCCACTGGAAGTACAGGAGACTGAGTCAGAGGCCAGTCAGGCCGGATGAGATCAACAGTGATTTGCCTCCAAGCCCTGATTCCTCCCTGAGGAATGCTCCTGAGAAAACGCTGGCTCCCACTCACAGCTGGAGCCTTAAAGTTTGGTCTAGCGCTGACCGTGTGGACCCACGTGCTTCTGTCTGGAAAAGCCCCACAAGCCCCGCCCCATAAGACCCCGCCCCCTCTTAGCTCCGCCCACAAGGCCGCTTCCCAGCTCCGCCCATCCCGCGTCTGTACCCTACAGGCTCTGCCTGTTTCCACCCTACCGCTTCTCCCACCCACTCTAAGGACCCGCTCCTCCCCGCCCCCGCCCCGCCCCCCAAAGCCGCTCCTCTCAGGGCCGCCAACCCCGCAGGCACCGACTATTCTCGGCCCCGCCCCTCGAGGCCCCGCCCCGCGGCTTCCCGCCCGGGATTGCGGAAGCGCCTCTGACGCTCGGGTCCGGGCTCTGGGCTCAGGTCCCACAGCCCCCTGCCCCCAGGCCCCGCCGTCCCCCAGAGCCTGCAGCGGGCGCCGCGCAGGCCGCCGGGCTCCTCCGGGTGGGCCGGGCTCGGGCGTTTGGAGCCGCGCGCCCACCGACCCCTCCCACGGGCGGCGGGGTGAGAGCCCACCCAGAGGCGCAGCGGGGCCGGTGGTGTTCCCCGCCCTCCCAGGGGGCCGCGGGCCCGGGGGCGGCAGCGGGGCGCGGGGCGGGGGGAGGCCCGGCGGGAACGGGCGCCCCCTTCACACCCACAGCCGTGGAACGCCGAGGTCTCAGCTCCCCCACGGCGCGCGCCCCGAGACCCCGCAAGGGCAGTGCTGGGGACGCGGGGCCGAGACTCGAGGACGCCCGAGGCCGGGACGGGGTGTGGGGGCGTCCCCCAGGCTCTCGGATCCCAGTGCAGGGGCTCGCGGTCAGGAGGTTAGGTGGATGGGTGAAGGGGAAAAGCGCGGTTCTAGCTGCCTGCTCAGGCTTGGGGCGATGTGAACGTCGGGGTTCGCCCCTCGACCCCCCACCAGACGCAGCTACTTCTCAGCAAAGAGGAGCTTGGGGCAGCCCACTCCCCACAGAGGAAGGGAGGGGCCCGCTACACGGAGGGCCTGGGGGCTGGAGGGACAGGCACCCCCATGCCAGGCAGGACCCGAGGGGTCGGTACAGGGCATGGGGAGAGGGGCCTGGGGGAAGCTGTTGACCCCGTGATCCTTTTTACAAACTTGTAAATCAGAGAGAAATTAATTCAGATGCTGCAATTTTTTCTGATAAACCTCGAAACATGTAAATATCAAACCCTCTTCCTTCAGTCACTAAAACAAATGGAAAACACATTTATTAGCATAGAGATGAGTTTAATCAAATCAGCCTGAGTGCAAATTAGCCACAGGAAATGCAATGAGCTGGGAATTAATTAGCAGCATAATGATGATAAGGTGGCCTGCTGACTGCCTGGAGGCCGCCTCTCCCCACGGTCGCGGGGCTCCTGGCAGCTCAGCTTTTCCTTTGCAAGAGGCCCTGAGCGGGGACCACTGGGCAGCCCCCTAGACCCTTTGGGAGCTGCAGAGGAGAAGCTTCAGGGGGATGCCTCCCTTGGGGGGCAGGTCTGTGTGTTCTAGGGGAGCCCAGCCTACCCTCCCCCGCGGTGCTCGCAGCTTCCTCTCTAGGGGGCCAGGGATGGGGAATGAGGCCTTGGGATAGTTTGAGGCCTTTGGGACCCCAGGAGAGGGCCTGGTCCCAAGGCAGCCCAGCCCAGAGGGGGCTGGCCTGCTCTGAAGGAGGGGACTTCCCAATGTAGAGGTCCCAGTGGCCCTGGGTCCCAGCTGGGGGTGGACTTTGGTGACAGGCAGCCCCTACCTGAACTGGAGGGGCCTCGTCGAGGGTCCTAAATGATACTACAAATGAGACGTGCATTTCAAATCTGAGGGCAAGGCTGGGACCCTCGGCCCTGGCACGTGGGACTCTGGAATCCACCTGAGTGCCCATTCCTGCAGGAATTCCTGAGATTGCTTGGCACCTTGTGGGTTGTGGCTGGTACTGAGGTGGGCGGTTGAAATGTCCCCCAGGACTGGTCAGCTACCCTCCCAGTTGGGCTGGGTCCCCAAGTGTTCACAGGGCTCTCGGGAGGACCTGGATGGCCTTGTGCACCCTGGGGGCTGTTGGTTCAAGGGTGCAGGGGCTCCCTGGAGGTCGGGGGCTCTCCCTGGGGCCAGCTGCAGCCCTGCGATGTGCCCTCCCCTCCCTGCACAGGCTGGACACACAGGGACACTTCCTCCCCGGAGGCTTCTCCAGTCCCCAGGAATCTGTCCCATACCTGTCATCAGGAAACTTTAGAAGATCAGGACTTTTTTTCTGGAGCTGCATTTTGCACGGTTTCCTCTTTTTAAGGGAGGAGGCTCGGAGTCTCCAGTCACCACATCTGATTTCCCTGAAGCCTCCGCAGGGGGCCACTCCCACAGAGTTTTATATGCTAACAGTTCTTAAATTCGGAGTCCTGTGGGAAGGTGGGAAAGTTAGGTATATACACCTTTTTAATGTTTTTGTTTGTTTTTTGGTCTACTCAAAAAGTCATTGGTACCTAGGTAACACATTTAAAGAAAGGCACACTCTGTGGCTGGGCATAGTGGCTTACACCTGCAATCCTGGCATTTTGGGAGGCCGAGGTGGGCCAATCTCGCTTGAGCCCAGGAATTTGAGACCAGACAGCGTAACATAGTGAGACCGCATCTCTACAAAGAAAAAAAAAGTTAGCCAGGCATGGTGGTGCGCACCTGTGGACCCAGCCACTTGGGAGGCTCAGGTGGGAGGATCACTTGTACCCAGGTGGTTGAGGCTGCAGTGAGCCATGATCACGCCACTGCTCTGCAGCCTGGGTGAGAGTGAGACCCCATCTCAAAATAATAACAATAAAATAAAGGCACATTCTGAGAACAGAAGATGTTTCTGAGTTTCACATTTTGCCATATCCTGTGGACAGCTTATAGTGGGACCCCAGGGCAGATATTGAAGTTTGATGTAACTTCTGAATGGCTTAAAAAGTGGTAACTTCTTGGGATCAGAACGCTGATTAAGGCAAGGCTGGGAGGAGTCATCTTTCTCTTCCACAGCATCCACTGGGGCAGTTCAACCCTGTCGGCGGGACGCATCTCCAAGACGTGAGTTGGCACAGCCATCAGTTCGTCTCCATGGATGTCTCCACAGGCAACCTGAGCTCCCATGTGGCATGGTGATGGTTCCGCAAGCGAGTGTTCCAGGAGACAGGAAGTGCCAGTTCCTTAAGGCCTGGGCCTGTGGTAAAATATGCATAACACAATTTACCTTATTAGCCATTTTAAGTGGTATTGAGTCTGTTCATAATGTTGTGCGGTCATCACAACTGTCCACCTCCAGAACTCTCTTCATCTTGTAAAACTGAAACTCTCTCCGAATTAAACAACTCCCATCCCCCCTCCCTCAAGCCTCGGCACCCACCGTTCTACTTTCTGTCTATGAATTTGACTAAGTACCTCACACCAGTGGAATTATATAGTATTCACCTTTTTGCAACTGTCTTATTTCACTTTGTATCAAGTCCTCAAATTTCATCCACGTTGTAGCATGGGTAAATTTCCCTCCTTTTTAAAGGCAGAGTAATATTCCATTGCGTGGATAGACCACATTTTGTATAGTCATTCATCCTTCAATGGATATGGGGTTCATATTAGCTGTTATGAACAGTGCTGCTATGAACATGGGTTCACAGCATACACATTTGCTGTAGGTTGTCTTTGAGACCCTGCTTTCAATTCTTTTGGGGGTGCACTCAGAAGTGGAATGGCTGGATCACATGGTCATTCTATTCTGAGTTTTTTGAGGGAGTGCCATCCTGTTTTCCACAGTGGTGGCACCATTTTACACCCCCCACTAGCCATGCACGAGGGTTCCAGTTTCTCCACATCCTCACCAACATTTGTTATTTTCGTTTTTTTCTCACAGTAGCCATCCCAGTGGGTGTGAGGCGCATCACACTGTGGTTCTGATTTGCATTTTCCTCGTGGTTAGCGATGTTTCATATGCTTCTTGGCCATGTGTATGTGTTCTTTGGAGAAATGTTTATCCAAGTCTTTTGCCCATTTCTGAGTTAGGTTTTTTGTTGTTGTTGAGTTTTAGAAGTCCTCTGTATATTATGGATATTAATCCCTTATCAGATATATGATTTGCAAATCTTTTCTCCCATTTTCTGGGTTGCCTTTTTTCCCTGTTAATATTGTCTTTTGGCTGGGCATGTTCATTCTGCCTGTAATCCCAGCACTTTGGGAGGCCGAGGCAGGAGGATCACTTGAGGGTCAACAACCTAGGCAACATAGTGAGACCCTGTCTCTACAAAGACATAAGATAAAAAACAGCCTGGCACAGTGCTCCATGCCTGTAGTCCTAGCTTCTTGGGAGGCTGAGGCGTGAGGATCACTTGAGCCTAGGAGTTCAAGGTTGCAGTGAGCTGTAATTGTGCCACTGCACTCCAGCCTGGGCGACAGAGCAAGACCTTGGCTCTTAAACAAATAGTCTTTTGGTGCACAAAATATTTATTTTATGAAGTCCAATTTGTCTTTTTTTTCTTTTGTTGCCTGTGCCTTTGATGTTGTATCCAAGAAATCATTGCCAAATCTAATATCATGAAGCTCTTGCCCTGTGTTTGTCTTAGTTCATTTGTGTTGCTATAAAGGAATACCTGAGGCTGGGTCACTTATAGAGAAGAGAGGTCTGTTTGGCTCATGGTTCCACAGGCTGCACAGGAAGCATGGCACCAGCATCTGCTTCTGGCAAGGGCCTCAGGAAGCTTCCACTCATGGTGGAAGGCGAAGGAGAAGCAAGGGAGCCAGTGCACAGAGATCAGACAGCGAGAGCATGGGAGCAAGAAAGGGGAGCAGGTTCTTTTCAACAATCAGTTCCTGTGGGAACTAAGAGTGAGAACTCACTCCCCCGAGAATAGCACCAAACTGTTCGTGAATGATCTGCCCCACAACCCAAATACCTTCAACCAGGCCCCACCTACGACACTGGGGATCAGATCTCCACAGGAGGCTTGGTGGGGCCAAACCAACCAAATCCAACCACAGCAGTTTTCTTCTAAAAGTTTGTTTATGTTGAACATTTAGGCCTTTGATCCATTTTAGTTAGTTTTTGTATATCTTGTTGGGTAAGGGTCCAACTTCATTCTTTTGCATGTAGATGTCCAGTTTTCTCAGAAAAACTTGTTGAAAGGACTGTCCTTTCCCCATCAAATGGTCTTGGCACCATTGTAAAAAAATCATTTAACCATGTATGTGAGTGTTTATTTCTGGGCTCTCCATTCTATTTTATTTGGTCTATATGTCTGATTTTATGTCAGTACAATATTATTTTGATTACTGTAGCTTTGTAGCAAGTTTTGAAATCAGAAAGTGTGAGTTCTCCAGCTCTGTTTTTTTTTTCTTTTTCAAGGTTACTTCGGTTATTCAGTGTTCCTTGAGATTCCATACAAATTTTAGGATGGGTTTTTCTATTTCTGCAAAATACGTCACTGAGATTTTGATAGGGATTACATTAAATCTGTAGATTGCTTTGGATAGTATTGCCATTCTCACAATATTAAGTCAATACATGAACATGGGATGTCTTTCCATTTATTTATCTCTTCTTTAATTTCTTTCAGCAATATTTTGTAGTTTTTATTGTATGTCTTTCATCTCTTTGGTTAGATTAGGTTAATTCCTAGTATTTTATTCTTTTTTATGCTATTATATGTGGAATTGTTTTCTTAATTTCCTTTTCAGATTGCTTGTTAGTGTATAGAAATACAACTGATTTTTATCTGTTGACTTTCCATCTTGTTACTTTGCTGAATTCATTTATTAGTTCCTGCAGTTTTTGTGTGTCATATTTAGTGTATTTTACATCTGCAAACAGAGACTTTTTTAAGTTCTTTCTTTCTAATTTGGATGCCATTTATTTTTCTTGTCTAATCACTCTGGATAAGACTTCCAGTACTATGTCAAATAGAAGTAGTGAAAGCAGGCATCCTTCCCTTGTTCCTGATATTAGACAAAAAGCTTTCAGTATTTCACCACTGAATATGATGTTCTTTGTGGGTTTCTGATATATGTATTTCATTATGTTGATGTAGTTTCATTATGTGAACATAGTTTCATTCATTCATTCATAGTTTCATTATGTTAACATAGTTTCATAGTTTGTTGAATGGTTTTTATCATGAAAGGATATTGCCTTTTGTCAAATGCTTCTTCTGTATCAATTAAGATGATGATGTGGTTTTTTCCTTCATTCTGTTAATGTGTATTATATTGATTGATTTTCATATGTTGAACCATCCTTGCATTCCAAGAATAAATCCCACTTGGTCCTGGGGCATAATCCTTTTAATATACTGCTGAATTTGATTTGCTAGTATTTTATTGAGGATTTTTGCATCAATGTTTCTTAAAAATATTGGTCTGTATTTCATACCATTGTGGTCAGAGAAGTTATTTTGTATGATATCTATCTTTTTAAGATCTATTGAAATTTAATTTGTAAACTAACATAGTCTATCCTAGAAATTGTTTCATATACACTTAAGGATGTGTAAGCTGTTGCTGTTGGGTAGAATGCTCTGTATATGTCTGTTGTATCTTGTAGGTTTATTGTGTTGTTTAACTCTTCTGTTTCCTTATTTATCTTTTGTGTGATTATTCTATCTATTATAGAGAGAAGATATTGAGGTCTCTAACTGTTACTGTATTAATAGAACTGTCTATTTCTTCCTTCAACTCTGTCAGTTTTTTGGTTCATACATTTGATTATCTGTTGTTAGGTGTATAAATGCTTATAATCATTATATCTTCTTGCTGTGTTGAACCTTTTATTAATATATGATGCCCTTGTCTTTGCTCTTGTCTCTTTTTAAATTTTAAACTCTATTTTTTCTGATATTACTATAGCTACCCCTACTCTGTTTGGTTGCTATTTGCACGGAATATCTTTTCCATCTTTTTACTTTCAATCTATTTGTGTCTTTGGATCTAGAGTGAGTCTTTTGAAGATAGCATATAGTTGGATCATATGTTTTTATTCATTCTTTCAATCTCTGTCTTTTGACTGGAGTCGAACCCATTTACACTTAAAGTAATTACTGATGAGGAAGGACTGGTTTCTGTCATTTTGCTATGTTTTCTATATGCCTTAGAGTTTTTGTCCTGCATTTCCTACATTAGTGTCTTTTGTGTTTAGTTCATTTTTTAGTGAAATGTTTAAATTTCTCATTTCTTTTTGTATACAGTCTATAGCTATTTTCCTTGTGGTTACCATGGCATTACATTTAGCATATTAAATTTCTAATTTGGATTCATAGCAGCTTAACTTTGATAACATACAAAAACTCTGCTTCTTTATAGCTCTGTCCCTACCCTTTTCAGTTATTAATGTCACAAAATTAAATCTAAACTAATAATTCTTTTAAGTGCATTAGTCTCTTAAATTATGTAGAAAACAAAATGTGGAATTACAAACCAAATTTACAGTAGTGCTAGTTTTGACTAATAACTTTTTAAAAAAGTATTAGTATCTTAAATCATATAGGAAACAAAATTGCCATTACAAACCACTGTGGCAATAATGCTAACTTTTATAATTGGCCATGTATTTGTTTTTATTGGGACATTTATTTCTTCATACAGCTTCTAGTTACTGTCTAGTGTCCTTAATTTCATCTTGCAGGACTCCCTTTAGCATTTCTTACATGGAAGGTCTAGTGATAACAAACTCCCTCAGCTTTTGTTTATCTGGGAATGTCTTAGTTTCTCCCTCACTCTTGAAAGATGGTTTTGCCAGATATAGGATTCTTGTTTGTTTGTTTTAAATTTTATTTTAGCACTTGGAATATATTGGCCCACTGCCATCTGACCTCCAAAGTTTCTGATGAAAGACTGACTCGCAATCTAATAGAGGATCCTTTGTATGTGACAAATTTCTTCTCTCTTGGTGCTTTCAAGATTCCAGAGTCCTCCTGGAGGTGGAGTGTGGAGGGCACACGTGGGTGCACACAGTGGGCCACCCAGACCCCTCTCAGCACAGGGGTTTGCTAGCAGCTCACAGCTGAGTCTCTTTCCCAGGGCCATCCCTCCTTAGGGTCAGCCTCCATCCCAGGACATGGAGCCCTGCCCCCTACCTCAACTGGGACAACCCTCTCCCCTGCTCCACCATCCAACAAAGGGTAGTGCCGGAAAGAACCTCCCTATACTGGATTGAATGGCGTCCACCAAAATCGATGAGCTTCCCGGAACTTCAGAATGTGACCTTATTCGGAAATAAGGCCTTTGAAGATGTACTTAGTTAAGATGTTGTACTGAAGTGTATGGGCCCTGATCCAATCCCTGGTGTCCTTATAGGGAGACAAGAGAGACACAGCCACAGAGGATGAGGCCATATGAGATGGAGGCAGAGACTGGAGAGATGCAGCCACAAGCCAAGGATGTGTGGGGCCACCAGGAGCTGGAGGAGGTGAGGAACAGATTCTCCAGAGAGCCTGTGGAGGGAACCAGCCTACCAACACCTTGGTGCTGGGCTTCTGGCCTCAGAACTCAGACAGTGAATCTGTGTTGTTTGAAGCCTCCTAGTTTGGTCCTTGGTTACAGCAGCCCCAGGACACTCAGTCCCCAGCAGCCCCCACAGCAAATCTCAGCGTCTCTCCCCCCATCTGTTTGCAGGGGCCCCATCAAGGAACAAATGCAGACAACTCTTCCTGGAGTTTTGCATTAAAGACAAGAAGCTGGGGGCACAGCAAGGGGGACATGAGGTCAAGGGGCTGCTGCTTTGTTAGGTAGGGGAGATTGAGCATGTTTGTATCCTGATGGGAATGGACAAGCAGCAGGAGCATCTGATGGCACAGCAACCAGGGGGCCACCCCTTAAGGACAGGTGGGCTGGCTTGCCTTGGAGCATGGATGCTTGCTCACAGGCTGAGGGCAAGGTGCAGATGCGGGAGGCACAGATGCGGCGGTGGGAGCAGCTGGGTCCATCTTCTCCCAGCTCTGGGCACAGGTGGGAGGCACGGTGCGTGCTTTCCCTGCAGGCTTCCTGTGCTTTGCCCCGAACCATCTCCCCAGGTCTGAGTTCCTCTGCTGGTCCAGGAGGGTCTCAGTGTGGTGGGACAAACTCGTTCCATTGGTGGATGGAGACACACCCAGTGCGGACAGAGGCTGCAAGCATCGGAGGGCGTGTCCATGCGGCAGTGTTGGTGTCATGGCCATAAGCTTGGCACTTCCTACAGACTCCGGCATTGCATTTTCAGCAGCTGGAGCTGTTCACAGCATCCTTCTCACAGGAGTTTTGGGAGCACAACCAGGTGGGGTATGCTTGAAAGCCTTAGGGTGAGGACCAGCACACCCACCCTCCTGGTGTTCCATGCAAAGCTGCTGGAGGGGCTGCTGTGGCTGAAATCTGAGCTCTGGGTGGTACCTGCAGGAGCCCAAGCAGCTCCAGAGGGAGCCCCATTCCACTTGACCTCTTTTCCTTACGGCAGATTCAGCTTCCCTGGGGTGAAATCGAGCGGCATTTCCCAGTTCTCTCCAGGAGTACGAAATTTCCCTCTTGTGTCTGCCCACCTGAGGGGCTGCACTTGGACCCTGCCATGGGAAGAGGTCTGTTCCTCTCTGCCTCCTGGGTGACCCCTCCTTGTGCGAGTCCCCTCTGAAGCCCTGCAGAACCTGGTCTGGGTCCTGAACAGTCCTGCTGAGGCCTGGCCTGTTGGACACAGATGCTCAAAATCTACTCAGAGCATGCTGGCCCCTGTGGAGTGGTTCCTGTTCCTGGGGGGCTGAGGTGAATGAGGGTGAGTGATTCCTTTAAGCATTCTTTGTGTGCTGGGCACAGGGCTAGGGGCTCAGGAACCAGGCGTGGGAAACACACGCATGGCCATGGCCTCAAAGGCCGAGCTCACCATATGCGGACACACGTGGACAAGGGGGTCACTGACCTGGAAAGGCTGTGAGGGGCACTGGTCAGGGCGGGAAGGCCTTCCTAGAGGAAGTGATGCAGCTGAGGGCCAGGTGAGAAGAAGGTAAGGAGCGCCGTTCCTCTTCTTGGGAGCTTGGGTGTGGCTGTGTCCCCAGCTGTAGCAGAATAAGGTGCCATCTATGGATGTGGTGCTGTGTGGTCTCATGTAGCCCCATCCACGGCCTGACCTTCCTGAAATCCATAAACGCTGAGCCACAGATGTCACATGTGTCTAAGATCACTGGACAGAATTAGCATGCCTCAATGAAAATGAACTACGTCCCCAAGTAATGGCACCATTGCAGTTAAACTTATGCAACTTCAGAAATAACGACAGATAAAGAGCTAGAGACGTAGAAACCGTGGTTGGCATGAGGGAGGAGCTTAGTGAGCCGTGGGATGAAGGAATGTGGTGCCTGCAGGAGCCCAAGTGGCCAGGAGCCCTGCTCTTCCCACCGTGGGACTCCAATGGCCTCCCCACCACTCCAGCCTCCTCCTGGGGCTCCTCTAGCCCCTTTAGTTGGGAGAGGTCATCCCCCAACAGAGACACAAAGTATCAAAAAGCCAAGCATGCTTTTGTTTCCTGTTTCTGTCAGGTGTTTCTCTGATCCATAAGAGCCTCCTGCCCGTTCATCCATCAACAGCCTCTGGGGACACCTTGGGCAGCAGGAATCACTGGTATTGGGTACTGAGTTTGAATTTCTGTGCCCACCTCTGCGCTGGCATGAAGGGGCTGGCTATGTGGAAGCAGAATGTGGGGCCCTTGCTTTAAAGACCTCAGAGGCTGGTTTAAGGAATAAAACTCACACCCCGAAAATTGAGAGAAAACATCAAGGGAGCTGCCTCTGTGCACTGCAGCACCACCTCGCTCTCTGGGCTTCAGCACCAGGGAGGCGGACAGCTCCATGCACTGTGGCCGCCACCACCCATCCAGGACTCCAGCTCTCCCGGCATCATCGCTCTGCTTGGCTGTCAGGGGAGGAGAGCGGCTGCTGCTGTGCATGGGCGCTCGGGGGCGGTGGGGGGTGGGGTGCAGAGGAGGCACCACCCTGCCCGGGGCCATCACCAACCAATGGGGATGGGAGCGGGCAGATAAACGCCCCAGCCTCCCCAGCGTCGGTGGACAGTTTGGAAGTGTGTTCTCCATGGCGTCCCAGAGGGCCCCCAGCAGGCCTGAGCCCCGGTTCTTGTGAAACCGCCTTCCATGGGCTGCTGTCTCTTCCTGTCTCACTGTGTGCTCTGTCCCTCACTTCAGCTTCCTGGTCTCACATCCCAAACACACTACCTTCGTCCAAGTCCTTGTCTCCACCAGGGCTTCCATTTGGGGTGCCTAGAAAAGGAGAGAGCATATAATCAATGCCAGGGTGAGTGGGGGGACACCCAGAGCCATGAGGTCCCAAGGAGGGGGCGATGGCAGGTTGGCCCATGAGGCAGGTGATCTGGGCCCAGAAGGCAGGACAGAAGGCAGGAGCAGCCTCTGTGGGGGCTGGTGACAGTGTGAGCTGGCCCAGCAGTGGGTGGGCTTGTCTCCAAGGGTTGCCACAGGGACCTTGAAGCAGGCTGGAGAGGGTGGCGAGCGGGGCTCCAGTGGGAAAACCAGGCATGGCACTGAGGCGGGCGGGTAAGGTCAGCCCTACACTCCTCCTCCTCCCGGCCGGACTCTCACGTGGATCTCTCCTTCTGGCTGTGCAGGTTGGATCTATGAACACGAGACACAGAAACACCAGCTGGAGGAGCCCAGGAGGCCTAGCGGGTGAGGTTATCCACAGAACAGGCACGCCGCCCTAGTCCATGGATCACTGAGTGCCCGGACCAGGGCTTCAGGGGGTTCCAGCTGAGGCTTTGTGAACCGGATCCTGAGTCACTGAGTGCCCGGACCAGGGGTTCAGGAGATTCCGGCTGAGGCTTTGTGAACCAGATCCTGGGTCACTGAGTACCCAGACTGGTCTCAGGAGGTTCTGGCTGAGGCTTTGTGAACCAGATCCTGAGTCACTGAGTGCCCGGACCAGGGCTTCAGGGGGTTCCAGCCGAGGCTTTGTGAACTGGATCCTGGGTCACTGAGTGCCCGGACTGGGCTCAGGAGGTTCCGGCCGAGGCTGTGTGAACCGGATCCTGGGTCACTGAGTACCCAGACTGGGCTCAGGAGGTTCCAGCCGAGGCTTTGTGAACCGGATCCTGGGTCACTGAGTGCCCGGACTGGGCTCAGGAGGTTTCGGCCGAGGCTGTGTGAACTGGATCCTGGGTCACTGAGTACCCAGACTGGGCTCAGGAGGTTCTGGCCGAGGCTGTGTGAACTGGATCCTGGGTCACTGAGTGCCCGGACCAGGGGTTCAGGAGGTTCCGGCCAAGGCTTTGTGAACCGGATCCTGGGTCACTGAGTACCCAGACTGGGCTCAGGAGGTTCTGGCTGAGGTTTTGTGAACTGGATCCTCCTCTTTGCATTTCAAACAGCAGGAACCATCTTAGTCCATGGGCCACTGAGTGCCCGGACCAGGGGTTCAGGAGGTTCTGGTTGGAGCTTTGTGAACTGGATTCTGGGTCACTGAGTACCCAGACTGGGCTCAGGAGGTTCTGGCTGAGGTTTTGTGAACTGGATCCTCCTCTTTGCATTTCAAACAGCAGGAACCATCTTAGTCCATGGGCCACTGAGTGCCCGGACCAGGGCCCCGGGGCTTCCTGACAGCAGGAACAACAGGAGTCATTCAAACCCTGGAGCCCAGAGGCCAGGACGGGAGTGGCCTTTGCTCCCCCATGGGCAGGCCAGGGAGGTGGACAGGCCGGGAGCCTGAAGCCTGAGCAGCCGGAGGCTCGCTCATTCTCCTGTAGTCACTGTGTTCCCGGAGCCTCAACATGAGGCCAATTGTCCCACGGGGCGGTGCCTGGTGGGTGTGGTGTCTTGGTGGCAGCCACTGCCTGGCTGTTCTCAGGACCCCAATCCCAGGTGAAGGCTGCAGTCCTCTTGCTCTGTGTGTGGACGATTCAGCTCCGTGGGCGGCCACCTTGCCATGGGGCCACAGCAGCCGTTCCAGAGGCTCCCCCAGTGCCCTCCTCGCCCAGGGTGGGGGTGCTCCCGGGTGTGGCCTGGCTGAGGAGTCTCACTCGCAGGAAAGGTGGCGTGTGACAGGCTGGAGCTGGCCTGCGAAGTCTGCCTGGTGGCCATGGCGCAGGGGCCTGTGTCTCCTGGACGCCCCCAGCAGGGCCTCTCTTGAAAGGACTTTGTGCTCCTGCCAGGAGAAAACAGCCCTAACAGCTGCCTCCTGGGCCATTTCCAAACATTCATGTGCCAGGCCAGAGAGCGCCAGTTCCTTGCCCTTTTGGGTAGTTCCCAACGTGTGGGGTTGGGGCCCTGGCAGCTTTGGACCACCAGCCCCCCTTCGCTGAGGCGTTCCTCATCACCAAGCCTCAGCCAGAGATGTTAAACTGGAAAAACAATCACTGACCCCCGTGGGGGAAGCAGCTTCTGGTCTGGGGACAGTCATGAGCTCTGCATGCAGCTGCCCGTGTCCCTTCTCGGTGCCTGGCGGTTATCAGGGCTCACCCTTGGCTTGGCCACACCTACTGCCTCTCAGGCCCATGCCCCTTCCTGGAAGACACCTGGAGGCTTGAACACCGGCTCACACCCCTTCCTGGAAGAAACCTGGAGGCTACGACGCCAGCCCACACTCCTTCCCGAAGAAACCTGGAGGCTTGGACGCCGGCCCATACCCATTTTTGGGCACCAGGGGCTTCAACATCTGTGGCATCAGCTTCTCAGCTCTCTCTTCCCTCAGCATCCCACTGACCCGAAATTCCAGGAGATCCCAAGATGGGCCAAAAACAAAACAAGAAAACAACAAAAACACCCTCTCCAGAAAGTAGAGAGAGGAGGCTCGGAGTGAAGGTGTGAAGTGCTGCGCCCGGCACAAAGTTCATCCCAACAGAGCGGCTCCTTCCCATCTGAAGCTCCCATTTTCCTACAGAAATGAGTTCCGACATGCACTCCACAGCTGCTCTCTCTCTGCTTTGCAAAGCAGGAACTCATGATGTCTGATGAGAATCCACTCTGCTCTGGTCTGAGCTGGGACAAATCTTCGTTTGTCCTCTGCCTGTCCAACCCAGCCCTCGCCTGCAGGGCATCTCAGAGCCCAGCACCTTCCTGGACGCCCTGCTGAGCCCGGAGCCACTTGGATCTCAGGAACAGCAGGGGGAGGGTGGCCACGGGGTCGCAGCACGGAACCAGCAAGTCCGAGGCTGGACATCTGAGCAGCGGGCGGTTGACAGGGTCCATGGGCAGACCCTGCGGGCAGAGGACCGGGGTCTCTGCCTCACCTGCTTCCACCGCCCTTGGGTGCACCTGGCCAAGGCCATCAGCAAACCAAGCCAGGCCTGTGTCCTGGTTCCCTCATGGGCTCATGGTCCTCCTGCCACCCTGCGACAGCACCCCCGTGTGTGCTGCCTGCAGCTCCCAGCCGCGAACGGCAGAGGCCCAGTCCCGTCGTCACACCCTCGTCCCGCCTGGCTTTGCAGCGACGTAACCTTTGCCTGGCAACATTCAGGCAGGGCTGCTCAGGCCTGCTGATTCCATCATTTAAAGACGCCCATTTCTTCCAAGCCAGGGATTTTATGACTCTAAGGATTAGAAGCTGTTATCCCAACCAACCCTGGAGCACTCTATTCTGATTTTATGGTAAGCTTCACTAATAAACTGTTTAAAACATATGCTAATTGTGTTTATTGTATTCTTTAATTATCATATGTATCATTAAGGATGTGCTTCTCCTGAAATCTGAGGGCCTTGCAGCCTCTCCCCGCCGTGTGTGCATGCGTGCACATGTCTGCGTCTCCATGCGTGCCTGTCTGTGTGTGTGTGTGTGTTTCTAGTGCACAGAACATTTACCTTTCACAAATTAGAAGAAACATCTGTGGGAGCCTGTGGTCAGTTTGGCCTTCATTTGAAGTGAGGATTTAGACAGTCTCTGAGCTTTGCCGCCCCTGGAAGCAGAGGCAGGAAACGACCGGATAAAACAGAGCGATGTGGAGTTTCATCCTGTCATTTATTTTGAGTCTGACTACAGATCCTTATTTCTCATTTTGGATTTCAGATGGTTTGAAATGCAAGTCTAGCTGCTCAACCAGGGGGATCTAGAAAGAGGTGCCCGGCTATCACTCAAGGGGCTGTGGGAGCCCAGGATGGTTGGAGCTGCTAGGAGCTCTGGGATTGCCTGTGAGGCTGTGCGGAGATAGGAGTTTAAGATGAATGAAGCACCCCAACCTTGCCCTCTGGGAATGCGCCGTGTTTAAGGCTCCCCTGGTCCTCTCCCGGGTTCCCCGGACCCTTCCCAAGGGCTGCTCTCCCTCTCACCGACAGCCCCCTTGCCTCCGACCGCACCCCTGTGGCACTTTCACCTGCGTTCACGTCTGCAGGCCGGCCTCTCTGGGGGGACCCACACAGCGTCCTGCCTCACTTCAGTACAGTGTTTCCATTCAGACCAGATGTCCAGCCAAGGACGTTCTGCTCCCAGGTAAGACATGTGCACCTGCCTCATCACGGTGGGCCAGTGCAGGGCCTGGCAGGAGCTGAGGGTCCTGGCACTGCTCAGGGAGGGTCCTGGGGCCCTGCAGCTCACATGGTCCTTACCAGAATCAGGCCCTGGCCCTGCAGACTGGCCAAAAACAGGGCCCAAGCCAAGCCGCGTTCCCGTGGGTGGATGTCCACTTATTAAGAAGGCCTGTGTCCACAGGAGGCGTGATTCTGGGTGTGTGCGCATGCGTGTGTGCACACTTGTGTGCGTGTGCGTGAATCTGACACAGAACACCTCAGCTGTTCTAACAGCCTGCAGTGGGCACTGGGGTCTTTCTAGAGGAGACCTGAGCTGGCAGAGTGCTGTGCATCTGTCCTCCCTCCCCTGCCCCAGCTGCATGTGGAGAAAGAGGGGCTGAGGGACGTGAGGGGATGGTGCTATCGGCCGGGGCGAGCCCAGCTGCGGCTGCACCAGGTTCGTGACCCTGCCTGTGGCGTCCAGAGCTCACTCATTGCCAAGTGCAAACACCGGGCTGAGTGAGGCACTGATTCTTAAGGGCAGAAAAAATCGTGCTGAGAGCTCAGCAAGGCTGTGCACATACGCATCTGGGCCCACTGGGTGAAGGCACGCAGGACCCCTGTGACTCCGGGGTTGACCCTGCTGGGCCCAGGAAGCAGCGAGCAGGAAAACAAGCCTCACCTCCGTGTTGGAAGTGGGCTTCCTGGTGCGGGGGTCCCCACTGCCCACCCTGCAGCCCCTCATCACGTCTCTGCTCTTCCGGCTGCCACCAGGCTCCCGGGATGGGGCCCTTCTTCCTTCTGAGTTGTTTTTCAGTGGCTGCGCCGGGGTCCCACGGACACCTCGCCAGAATCAGCTGGGTTCCCATGGGAAGGGGAAGTGCCGCTCCTGCGTCCCCGCACCCTTGCCCTCTGTGTGGTGTGGCGTGTCTATCCCGACTGGCGAGGCCGCGAGCCCACAGTTCGCTGCTGCTCCTTCACCCTCTGTGCTCATTCCTCAGCCTGGTACAGCCTCAACCCCCTCCCACCTTGTGTGGTTCCAGGCCCATGCATGACACGCGTGTTCCGTTTCCACGTGCTACCAGCCCCAGAGCCCATTCTGTACACACTCGTTTTTACAACCGCTTTTTAAATCAGCAAAGAGAGGAAAGGAGGCGACTCTGCGCTCACAGCCTCTTGTAGCCGCCTTTCCCAGGCTCTGTGTGCCTGGGCTCCAGCCACCATCGGGGCCCCGTGCCTGACCCCTGGGCAGCGTCCTCTTCCGTTTCTTAAGAGGTGGCTCCCTGCCAGGGCAGCCGAATGCCCCAGAGAAATGGGCAAAGGTGTGCAGAAGTTATCCCTGCCCAACAGGAAGGAGCACGGCCCCAGGTTTACCTGCTGTGCCTTCCAGGGAACTCCTTGCAACCTCAGCCTGCAGGGGCCAGGGCGTGGGTTCTGGATTTAGACAGGCATGGGCCTCCTCGCGTTAGCCGTGTAGACTTGGGAGACGCATTCGTGTCTGGACGCAGTTTCCTCACCTCCAGATGGGAATGGCTGCAGCTCCGTGATCACAGGTCAGCAAGGATGAAGCAACCCCTCCAGGGGAAGCCTTTCCTTACAGGACCAGGCACGTGGAGGCTCCAAGCAGAGGCTGCCATTGTTCCTCTTGCTGCAATGATGAGCGTCTCCAGCACCTGGGCTGCAGCTGTGGTGTAATAGGTGAGATCAGAACACCTGTCCAGCACCAGGCTCAGGCTCAGAGTGTCCTGAGAGTGGAAGGGGTGGGGAGGCTGGCAGCGGTGGTGGTGAGGCGGCAGCACCTGCAGGCTGGGGTCTCAGGCAGCCCCCGGAGCTTGCTGGGAGAGAGTCCGGAGCTGGGGACCCAGAACTGACTTGAGCTTTGCTGACGACAGACATAGCTCATCAGACAACTGTCACCCAGGTACCTGAGAACATGGTACTACTCAGGGAAGGGCACATGGGCATTAGCCAGTCTGTAAACACACCGCAAACTCTATAGAAGTAATTGATTAGTAACTATCATGTAATTGCTGGGTAATCACATGGTTATTTTTGCTTTGCAAATTAAAGTGTTACTATGAGATTGAACAATTATGCAGGGTAATTATACCCTGATTCACATGCTAACACCGAGTAAAATCATGAGGTAAACCCTAGGGTGGGTAGTTACTGTACAAATATGGAGTCGTTGTGACCACGTCATTATACATTAATGGGAGAGTAGCTGGCCTCCTGTGGGATAAGCCTCCCACCGCACCTGACCCTGACTTCCCTACCGAGCACAGCCAGACCCCGAGAGCAACACCGGAAGCCCAGAGGGAGGGCACCCGGAGACCTCGCACCAGGGGACCTGCTTGATGGGGCCCGTTTTTGAGCATGAAGCACATTCCGAGAAAGTTGTTCTTTTCCTGACACTCTGGGGTTTCAGCAGGGCTGGCTGCCAGCACATTAGGGTGAGAACTGGCTGCAGAGACTGCCTCTGTCACAACCTGGCCTGCAGGCTGGGCCACCTGCACCACACCTGTGCCCCAGGCTGTTCAACTCACTTGTGACTTCGGCCTCACGGCAACCCCACAGGTAACCCCAAGAGCAGGAGGCACCTGTGTGTCAGTCACACCACCCCCAGGCCCGGAAAAGTACCAGAACCTGGCAGGCAGGCCCGCATCCTCCCGGAACTTAGTCACTCACACACGTGCTGCGATGACCCACACCCATCCAAGATGCCGTCTCTGTCTCTAGGTGCAGGCGACCAGACAGAGGCTGGGGAGATCGTCCCTGGGTGCAGGCGACCAGACAGAGGCTGGGGAGATCGTCCCTGGGTGCAGGCGACCAGACAGAGGCTGGGGAGATCGTCCCTGGGTGCAGGCGACCAGACAGAGGCTGGGGAGATCGTCCCTGGGTGCAGGCGACCAGACAGAGGCTGGGGAGATCGTCCCTGGGTGCAGGCGACCAGACAGAGGCTGGGGAGATCGTCCCTGGGTGCAGGCGACCAGACAGAGGCTGGGGAGATCGTCCCTGGGTGCAGGCGACCAGACAGAGGCTGGGGAGATCGTCCCTGGGTGCAGGCGACCAGACAGAGGCTGGGGAGATCGTCCCTGGGTGCAGGCGACCAGACAGAGGCTGGGGAGATCGTCCCTGGGTGCAGGCGACCAGACAGAGGCTGGGGAGATCGTCCCTGGGTGCAGGCGACCAGACAGAGGCTGGGGAGATCGTCCCTGGGTGCAGGCGACCAGACAGAGGCTGGGGAGATCGTCCCTGGGTGCAGGTGACCAGACAGAGGCTGGGGAGATTCACCCAAAGCCCCCGTTGTTATGCGGCGCGACACTCGGCTCCCAGTGTGCCCTCAGGACCGCGGGCCAGGCTCTCAGCCATGCGCTGCCGGCATCTGGGACAGAGGGTCTTGGTGGTGAGGGCTGCTCTGACTGCGGCAGCGTGGCAGCTTCCCCGGCCTCACCCATGGGGTGGCGGTAGCATCCTCTCCCTATTATACGTTTAATTATAACGATTAAAAATATCTCCAGACACTGTCAAATGTCCCCCGGGGACAAACATTGACTGGTGATCTGGCTTTTACAGGAAAAGGTTGCCCACGCTGGGTCAGGACTGGAGTATTGGCTCAAACCAAGTAGCTTCAGGAAATTGAAAAAGGGGATTGTGAGTGACTCAGGGATCTGATAAGGTAAACTCTTTCCAGTATACACTGGGTGCTATAAATTCATTACATGTATTAAACGCCAAAACCAGGAGTGCTCTGTAAGCCATCAATGAGCTGCCAAGGCGGCGGGGGCCACATCTGGGAGCCCTTAATCACATGTTCTGCTTGGGAAGTGCCTGGGTTTGAGGGGGCTGCATACAGTAGGTGCTCAGGCACACAGTAGGCGCTCAGGCACACAGTAGATGCTCAGGCACACAGTAGGCTCTCAGGCACACAGTAGGTGCTCAGGCATGTAGTAGATGCTCAGGCACACAGTAGGCGCTCAGGCACACCGTAGATGCTCAGGCATGTAGTAGATGCTCATGCCGGGCCACTGAGACTCATAGGCCCCGTCATCAGCTGAGCATGTTTCTTAGACCAAAGACCTGGCCGCCCTGCCCCTGCCTTGCTTTTTTTTTTTTTTGAGATGAAGTCTCACTCCGTCACCCAGGCTGGAGTGCGGTGGCGCGATCTCGGCTCACTGCAACCTCCACCTCCTGGGTTCAAGCAACTCTCCTGCCTCAGCCTTCTGGGTAGCTGGGACTACAGGAGCATGCCACCAGCATGCCTGGCTAATTTTTTATATTTTTAGTAGAGACGAGGCTTCACAGTGTTAGCCAGGATGGTCTCAATCTCCTGACCTTGTGATCTGCCCACCTCGGCCTCCCAGGGTGCTGGGATTACAGGTGTGAGCCACCGCGCCCGGCCCCCAGGGTGCTGGGATTACAGGCGTGAGCCACTGCGCCCAGCCCCCAAGGTGCTTTTACATTTCCACTGGACCCTTGCGGGAGGCGTTGTCTGGGCCACCCTCCAGGACACTTCATTCCCTCTGCTCAGGGCATTCTCAAGGCCTCAGCGACACTCGGGCCATCCTTCCCTTCCCCAGGACGCCGCCCGCCCGTTCCCATCCCCAGATGTCCCAGGCCCCAGGAACCCCTGTGCCAGCCATCCTGGCAGCCCACCTGCCCACCTGACACCCTCCCCACACCAGCCTGGGATCCACGGAAAGGCGCGGACGTGCAACCCTTGGGGGCGAAGGCTGCACTGACACCGGGGCCTGTTGTGAACTCAGTTTAAGGGCAGCAAAGCTGTGAGCCAGGTGAGGCTTCTTGGACAGCTGGAGGCTCTCCTGGGACACGGTGGGGAGTTACTGGCGAGGGCTCGGCGTCCCCCTGAAATGGAGTGTTGGGACCTGAAGCAAGAGTCAGGGATACCGGCCGGGCTGGCTGACAGCCCTGAGGCTGGCCTGAGTGCTGCCCTGAGGGGCTGGGTGATTTCTGCAGCCTCCTGCCCTCTTGGGGCCTCGGTTAGGAGAGGGCCAGGAAGGTCCTTCCAGCCGCGGCATCCGTGTTTGCCTGTGGACAGGGGCAGGCCTCGCCCCTGGACCGCCTTCCTTGCAACCTTGACCCCACAAGAGACCCTGGGTCGGGGCGTTGGTGGATGGTGCCCTGCCCTGCATCGCCCCAGGGCGTTGGTGGATGGTGCCCTGCCCTGCATCGCCCCAGGGTGTTGGTGGATGGTGCCCTGCCCTGCATCACCCCAGGGCGTTGGTGCCCTGCCCTGCATCACCAGCAGCAGCGCTCTCCTTGATTAAGCAGCAAGGCAAGGTGTGTGCTGACTCGGGGTCACTCACAGACCAGAAGGCGAATTGCAGAGCCGCACCCTGTAATTTAGTTAAAATGAAAAGGGCAGGAAGGAAAGGTCAATACTGTTTTAAATTAGTCTAACTGCTCCTTTATGTAGAGGACACTCTCCCTCCAAAGGACTGGCAATTTAGCAGTTGGGGAAAAAAGGTCAAGCTTCTCGGCCCTAGGGCAGGTAATAAAAGCCAGTTAAATTTTTGGAAATCATACCTGCAGGTTGTCAATTCTGGCAAATTCTGTACAAGTTAGTCTACTCAAAGACTTGAAGAGAAGGTTGCAAACCTCACTGGCAAGCCAGGTGGGCTGGGGTGGGATCACCCATACAGGCATGGGGAGGGGAAGGCCTGGGGCTGGGGTGGGGGAGACGGTCAGGCCCTGGCCCGCTCCATCCAGTTTCCTGCAGACTGGACCCCAGGCCCTCCTCACAGAGCACCCCACAGAAGGGCTGCTCTGCAGGGAGGCGCTGCAAAGGGCGCCCCAGGTGTCCCCTTGCACTCGGGGTGTGCAAATCTGATCCTAGGCTGCATTAGCGGACAGAGACGGTGCCGGAACGACACTGTTCAATGTGCGGCACCGACTCCCGGCCACCCACACCAGACACCCTCACCCCCAGTCCGGGGTTTCTGGAGAAGGGGACCCAGGGGAGTCTCCCTTCTCCCCACAGGCTTGCAGGGCCCCTCTCGACCTGTACTGCGGCTCCTGGCTCTTGTGGGCGCCCAGGTTCCCCGGGCTGCGTGGGAGACACAGAAGTGGGGGCACCTCCGCAGCACCCACATCCTGCTGACGCCATGCACGTGAGTGTGCCTGTGGGGCGGGGGTGCGCCAGGAAGGCAAAAATCCCAAATGTCAGCGCCCGGTGATTTGAGGAGTTCAGACAAAGGCTTCCCTGGGGCTGTCCTTGGCCCACTTCCTCATCACCCCCATGTCCCTGCAGTTCCCTGGGGCTGTCCTTGGCCCACTTCCTCATCACCCCCATGTCCCTGCAGTTCCCTGGGGCTGTCCTTGGCCCACTTCCTCATCACCCCCATGTCCCTGCAGCCCTTGAAATGGCTCGGATGTCGGGCAAGAGGGCTGGGCGGATGCTGATCTGAGGCCGAGGTTGATGGACTCCGGCTCCCCCAGTGCTGATCCGGCTGCTGCCCCATGTGGGGCTTCCAGGCTGTGGCAACAGAGCCGATGGGACACGCTCCTGATGCCAGACCCAGGGGTAAGAGCTGCCCCTGTTCCAAGGTCTGCGCCACGTTGGCCGCCAGAGCCAAAATGTGAGGGAGAAAAGCGCTGTCAGGGCCTGCCAAGGAGGGTCTGTGGCGTGTGGCTTGCTAAGCACCCTCCTTTCTGATCCCGCCCTGAGCAGCTCCCTGGGACTTTCGTTGGTCAAAGCTTCAGCTGTGGTCAGAGGATCCAACGCTGCCGTCAACATGCAGCTGCTGCCATATGGCTGCAGACGTGGTTTCTGGAACAGACGGGCCCAGCCCTGCAAGGTGGGTTGGCTCTGGCTCTCGAGAGCACCATGACGCAGTGCTGACCTGCATCCACACGGCCCAGCCACCCGGTCAGCTCGCCTGGTTCTTACCCAGACCCAGATCTGTTTCCTCCACCTCCCGCCCTCCTCGCCCCTGAACCGTTTCTTGTCCCACAGAAGTTGTCATGGGTGCCGTGTACCCCACAGGGCGGGAGAGAAAGGTGTGTCCAGGAGCAATCTCGGGAAAACAGGGGGCAGAGGATGCGGTACAGAGCCGAGCTCCGGAGCCACCCTCCTGACCGCCAGAGCCCCCGCCTGACTGCACCCGTATGGCATGAGGTCGGTATCTAGGAGGCCACACTCTTTACTTAACACCCGGGACACAGGAAAAGGATGGAAACAGAAAAAAATACATAAATAAATTCAAGATGCATTTTAAAGAACGTGAAAAACTTCAAAAGGACGGCTAATTGTCTAACATTTTGTTAATTCAATCAGGCTTGCAATTTAAAAATAGCTTTGCCTTTTACTGAAAAAGAAATTAATTATAATTTCTTACTGAATCAAGGGAGAGAATTCGGGACTAGGAGGTTCCCTGAGAAGATCTTCTTACACGTTACCCTCCAATGCCCTGTGGCCAAGGAAGCTTCAACCCCCCTCTTTATGAAGGTTGTGGTGGCTGGAGAACTCAGAGACGCCTCTAAAAAAATTGCAAGCTGGCTGGGCACGGTGGCTCACCCCTGTATTCCCAGCACTTTAGGAGGCTGAGGCAGGCAGATCACCTGAGGTCAGGAGTTTGAGACCATCCTGGCCAACATGGTGAATCCCCGTTTCTACTAAAAATACAAAAATTAGCTGGGCATGGTGGCACACGCCTGTAATCCCAGCTACTCAGGAGGCTGAGGCAGGAGAATCACTTGAACTTGGGAGGTGGAGGTTGCAGTGAGCCAAGATGGTGCCATTGCACTCCAGCCTGGGCGACAGAGCAAGACTTCATCTCAAAAAAATAAAAAAATTTAAACATCGCAAGCTGCACCCAGGTGTGAATCTGGAGGGCGCCTCCTTGGAAAACCTGGCTGGTGACGGCACCCTCGGTTCAAGCTCACCGGCCGTCCCTCCCTGTGCACACACAGGAGCTCTCCAGTGTGTTTGGAATATCCCAGAGCCGCTGTCTCCTGGCTGCCTGGCCTCTGTGAGCTGCACTCCAGCCTGAAGGCCAAGACGGCTGCTCTGCAGAAAGAACTTCTCCTGGTGCTGAAGTCCCGAAGGAGAGCCCATGGGCGTGGGGAGGGGAGGGTGCCTCGCCCCCAAGGCTGCGCTGCTCCAAGGCCTGGCCGGCACCACCACACGGAGGCTTCTCTAGGAAACAAGTCCACACTCAGTGTGGCAGCAGCGAAGTGCTTTTCTCAGCTTCCTGCTTTCCTCCAGAGAGTAAACCAGTGCCTGACCGTCCGGTTCTCCCTGAATCAACACTCACCGAAAGGAGCTGGTGGAGGGGCCCATGGGCGACAAACAGCCATAAACCAGACCCCGGGGTCTCCGGAGCTGGGAGCTCTGGGTGGCCCAGGGTTCATTAATGGGCACGGTTTCCAGTCCAGTCCAGGCCAGCTGTGGTGGGGCTCAGACCCATCCAGACACTGGGAGCCAGTCACCCCCAGAATAACGAGCTGGGCCTCGAGTACCAAGTCATCTTTGAGCAGCTGTGCATCAGCACTGCTGTCCCTGACCACCCCGCGCCGGCCTGCCTCCGTCTCCTCCTTCTAGCTGTACCCCAGGTCGGGAGCTAAAGGGCAATTCAGAGCCTGCTGCCTGCAGGCAAAACATCTCCCCAGCACCACAAGTCTGAGCAATTTGAGGCCCAGAAACCCCCTGGACATAGCTTCTGCTTTTCAAAATCTGTTTATTCGTTTAGCCCCAGGGGACCTCATCCCTGTATGTCCACACCGGGCATCCCGAGGAAGCTGCGGGGGAAACTGCACCTGCATTCCTCCAACTCAGAAACCCCCTTCTGCACCGGCAGCTCCAGGCCCGCCCTAAGTGTGCAGCACGGCCATCCTGCGGCTAAGACACAGGGTGTCCGGCAGCGTTTGGATGGATTCTACAATATTTGGGACAGACTTACACTAAAAAATCAGTCACTGCTTCTCCAAACTTCCTGTTGAGCTGGGCCCCCTGTGTTTTTATTTGCTGCGTTTTTGTTTGTTGTATCTGGGTACCCTAAGAATGATCCCAAATGACAAAGTCAGGCCCTGCAGACTCATGGGAGGCAGAATGGGGGCCCCTAAACGTGCCCACCTCCCAGTGCACGGAAACTGTCAACACATGCGGCTGCCAGTCAGCCGCCTGACATGGAGAGGTGACTCTGGATTATCCGGGGGAACCCAGTAGAATCTTGGGCCCTTCAACAGACAGGCAGAGGGCAGAGCAGGACTCAGTGACAAGACACCGCTGGCTATGAAGACGGAGGATGGGACTGAGGGCCGAGGGGTTCTCCCCTGGAGCCTCTAGAAGGAACCAGCCCTCCCAAGACCTGATGTTAGCCCAGGGAGACCATTTCAGACGTCTAACCTGCAGAACCGGAAAGTGTAAGTGTTCTTTTTTAAAAAATTGTCATGAGTACATAGAGGGTGTCGCTATTTATGGGGTCCATGAGATATTTTGATACAGACATCCAATGTGTAATAATCACATCAGGGGTAACGGGGTAAAGCTGCTATGTTTGTGATAATTTTTTAGAGCAGCCATAAAAATATATGTAAATAGGACCCAGTTAGATAACATATATTTTTGGCTTCTGCTCTGTAGAAATTCACACATGATTTGGGGAGTTGTGAAGGCCTGATTTGATTTTGTTTGTTTGTTTGCTTGCTTGCTTGCTTTTGGGCCTGGTGTGCTGGGCGGGCAGGTGTTTCATTGAACCTGGTTCCTAGCTTGTTCAAGTGTTGAGTGAGGGCAGCCTCCAGGTTCCGGGAGCTTCCAAGTGAGCCTCACGCCTCACGGCTGCAGGTCAGAGAGCAATTTGTGGCCCAGAGACCCCCCAGACGTAGCTTCTGCTTTTCAGAATCTGTTCATTCATTCAGCCCCAGGGGACCTCATCCCTGAATGTCCACACCAGGCATCAGACCTGGTTGCAGACTCAGTGGTTCTAGGAGGCAGCAGTGTAGAACGGTGAAGGAGCAGCCAGGGCCTGAGTGAAGCTGGGGCGGCAGAAGCAGCTTTTGATATTTTTTTTCTGCTGAGTCTTGCCAGCTTTCAGTTTAGAAGTTCCTTCCTGGGGAAGAAAGTGGCCACTTAAATGGCATAAAAAATAATGCACTAGGCAGGGGACCCCTGAGACCCTGGGGCTAGGCTTTGGCTGGGGGCCTCATATGGAGGAGGAGGGATGAGACTCTCAAGGAGGCCAAGGTCCCAGGTCCTGGGCTACCAGAGGCTCCTTGGGGCCTCTGCCTTCCCCAGGAGCAAGCAAGGAAGGAATGTACAGCAGCAGGGCCGTGGACGCAGGGCAGCCCTGGGAACAGTGGGGATGGTCACGCGGCCCCAGCCTCCACCTCGCTGGCACTCCTCTTGTCCCAGGGCAAGCCCAGCCTGCTGCCCGCTGCCTGCTTCTCCTGGATTGGAGGCCTCCAGACCCAGAATAGCTGCTCGGAGCCAGCATTTGCATCCACGTCTCCTCCACACGTTAGAAAACCTGGGCTTTGTTTTGTAACAGCTGGTTCCGGTCAGCAAATAGAATTGTACATAACCGTGGAGGGGCCCTACACAGTGGCCCAGCCCGGGAGACCCAGGAGGGCCTCAGGAGCACGGCTTCTCCCTCTGCCTCCTGGTTTCTGTCTCTGACCATGTATCTCCAAGCCAGTCAGTCCTGAGTGGCCACAGTGGGGACGGGGCTGCACCAGGGGCCTGCCCTGCTGTGCTGGCCTCTGCCAGGGCTGGGCTCTGCCTGAGAAGGAGCCCGAGGTTGGGCTCTTTTGTGCCCACTCTCAGGTGGGGTTGCGGGAGGCCTGGTTGGCCCCACGGGGATCAGTGTGATGAGCGTGACTGGAAGATGTGCGGGCTTAGGATGAGCAGAGGGACCCTACGGAGCCACGACCCCAGGCCCACGGCCCCTGATGGCCCCAAAGCGAGTGTGGTGGCCGTCGTTGGGACCCCGACAGGGGGCGGCACTGGCGTGAGGTCTGACACCTGCCAAATTCCTGCGAGCTGACCCCTCCGTGACGCTTGCGCTCTAATTCTGCCCCAGGGAACCCTGAGGTCAGGATTGGCATCCCCCCTGCTTAAGGGGCAACTGAGGCCAGAATGGGGCCGGGGTGGAACGGCAGGCTGCATGCAGGAAGCCCATGGAGCCCAGATCTGCTCCAGGTCACCACCCTGTACCTGGCTTGGGGTCCACACTCCCCAGACACAGATGGCGGCATGTTCCCCTCGGACCGTCCACCTGTTCTTCGGCCAAGCCCTGGCCCTCACAGCAGGCTGCTGAGTTCAAGGAAGCCCCTGGGCAGCCAGGCTGGGACCCTTGCCCACTCCCTGGATGCACATCCGCCCGCCGCCGGGTTCACAGGGAAGGGATTAGAAACCACTCAACGGAATGTCGAGAAGGCGAGCGGGGTGGGGATGGGGGTGGGAAGGGGACAGGCCCTCCCCCACACGTGGGGAGACGCGTAGCTGTGAGGTGCTGCCTCGGCCTCTGAGGCTGGTTATAGGCTGGATTCAGACACAGCTTGAGCCACTCACCCTCCACGTCCTGCTTAGGACGGGGGCGGGGCCTGCTAAATCCCCAGTGCCCAGGGCCCAGGGGCATCCCATCCATAGCCTCAAGGTCCCTGGCTTCCCCTGGGGATAGGGCTATCGCACCTGTGTCTTCCCAGTTCCCAGGTCCCGTTGATACACACACACAGGGGTCCCTGGGGGAGTTTCCTAACTCTTCTTCCTCTGAAGGCCAGTCCTGGGAGAACGAATTCTCCAAGCACCCACCCTCACTGTACCACAGTAGGTTAGAGAATGTGGATGGAGCTGCTTGGCTGCACACCTTGGAGGGGCGTCACCCTCTTTTTAGCATCAGTTTCCCCATCTGTGCAGTGGGTACCAGAGAGGACTTTGCACAGAGGCTGTGCGTTCCCTTTTTTTAAATTTTTTTTTGAGTCGGAGTCTCGCTCTGTCACCCAAGTTGGAGTGCAGTGGCATGATCTCGGCTCACTGCAACCTCCGCCTCCCAGGTTCAAGCGATTCTCCTGCCTCAGCCTCCTGAGTAGCCGGGATTACAGGCGCACATCACCATGCCCGGCTAATTTTTTGTATTTTTAGTAGAGACGAGGTTTCCCCATGTTGGCCAGGCTGGTCTCGAACTCCTGACTTCATGATCCACCTGCCTTGGTCTCCCAGAGTACTGGGATTACAGGCATGAGCCACCGTGCCCAGCCTGAGGCTGTGCATTCCCTAACAGAGGGGGACGTCTGGCTGCCACCACAAAACACAGCAGCTCTGAGCATGTCTAAGGTCAGCCTCTCCCTGCTTTCCTTTTCTCCCTGGTCAAATTCATGTGGCTTCCACTCAGCCCCTTCTTCCGGCTCTTACTTAGGAATGCAGATCTACCCCAAACCCCAACACACACTGGAACCCTCAAGGTCCCACCCGATTGAAAGCCATGTAGCCAGTGCGGTGAGCACTGGACAGATGGATGATGATGGATGATGGATGGATGATGGGTAGATGGAGGAATGCATGATGGATGAATGAATGAATAGATTAATGGATGAACTGAGTAGATAGATGAATTGATGGATGGATGATGGATGGATAAATGAATGGATGATGGATGAATAGATTAATAGATGAATGAATGAGTGGGTGGATGGATAGATGGGTGAATGCATGGATGGATCATGGATGATGGATGGAAGACAGATGAATGGAAGGATAGATGAATGAATGAATGGATGGATGAATGGATGGCAGGCTCTCCATGAGCCGCTCTGCTCTCCTCCATGGCCTCCTGCTCACTGGCCCCTATATCTCACATCCTACTTCCAGTTTCATGGAGACAAGAGTGTCCTCCCCAACCCAAGTACTCACCCCCATCCCTTCCTCCCTCAGACCCACCTGGAAGAGCTGCTTCTCTTCTTTTGTAGAAGTCTCCCAACCCAAGGAGGTGCCTGGTCTTTCCCCTCAGGAAGGCACCTGGTCCTTCCCCCTCCCTTCCCTCCTGGGAGACACCTGGCCCTTCACCTCCCCCTGGCCCTTCACCTCCTATCAAGGCAGCTCCCTCAGTATTTTCTGCAGACCTTGGTTATCTCCTGTGACGTTCAGCCCCTCCCATTCCCACAGACATTCTTCCATGTCCAGCCCAGACAGAAGGAGGTGCCCCCATGCCGGATGGATGATTGAGGCTGCCTGTGTGTACACGTATGACTGAGCAAAGGACGGAGGTGTCTGTGTGCAGCAGGCATGTGGCACGACCTCGGAAGAGAGAACAAGACAAGATGTCCCCCAAGGTGCCCATGAGGACCGTCCCTGGGCAGCTGGACTCTGGCCCACCTTGGGCTGCAGTGTGCATTGGGGGTGGGGCCAAAGACCCCTCCACATAGAGAAGGCAGCCAAAGGGAGGAGGAAGCGGTCAGAAAAGGTTGTCTCAGCCAGGGAGCGGCTCCACCCTCTCCTGAGGACGCCTGACCTCAGACGTCAGCTCCTGTTAGAGACCCCCGAACACCCCCTGCCCAGAGCCAAACTCTGAGAGTCTCTGGATGGACTGAGGGGGGGGACAAGGAAAAAAGGAAGGAGGGAGGGAGAGAAGCAGCAAGGAGGGGTCGCCTGGCCCGGCTCCCCCAGTGAGGAAAGGGGCTGTGGCACAGAGATTCCATCAGCAGGGCTGGGGGCAGCCGAGAATGGCACCTCCAACGCCCACCGCAGGGGCCCACCCGCCTGCCTCCTCCGGGACCACCCGGCCTGGCTCCTCTCACAGACTCTTTGAAAGCCTATTTGTTAAACGTAGCATATTGTGGATGATTAGATTTAAATTTCAATACACTTTGTTAAAAATAGATTGGCTCTCACCAAGAGGAGGGCCGCAGGAAGGGGCTTTCAACGGCTCGTCTTTGGAATATTAATAGCATGGAAATGTTATTAGAATAATTTTTCATCATGAATAATAAATTAATGGAATAATTCAGCGGCGCCACGTGACATACCCTGCTAAGAGGGGCTTTGTTTTAACAGAATGGGGAGGGTGGGTTTGGGGTGTGGGGGAGAGCAGAGCTGCGGGAGGGTCCACCCAGGGCAGGCAGGGTTGGGTGGAAGTGGGTGAGGTGCCTGAAGGGATGAAGGCTCCGGAGGCATCTGGGGCAGAGGACAGGGACCTGGGACCAAATCCTCAGGCACTTTTAGCTTCATGTCTCAGCCAGGGTTCTGGCCCTGGCGGGCTCCTTCCCACAGAAAAGCTGGGAAGAGATCTTGGTAGGCGTCTGGCCCCACACACCATCCTGCCAGGGGTGGCTAGGTTGGACTTCACCATCCCCACAGCCCTGCAGCCTCCCCTCCTGCATCTTTCTCCTTGGTAAACGCCAGGAACCTTGAAAGCACCCAGAGGCCCAGAGAGATTGAGCACACGGGGGTGGGGCATTTAAGAGCAGGAGCTGTTTCTGGGGCCCCAGGGGCAGGGCCAGGGTCTCCTGGCCATTTGTGTGCTCGGGACCCCTGCTGCACCTGAGCCCACTGTGGAAACTGCCTGAGGGGCCACACGGAGCTGATGCGGACAAGCACGCAGGTTGGGCACCCTTGTGGGCTCAGCTTGGTCCAGGGTGTCCGCTCAGGGACGGGGAGGGAGATGGGGCACCAGGGAAGAAGGGTCTGTTCACGTGGTCAGCGCCCCCTCCTTCTCCCCACCCCCTCCTTTTGCCTCCCTTCCTGCTCCCGCCTTCGTGGTGAGAACAGAGAGAACAGAGATGAGATGGCCCCTGCCCGGGAGCAGTCAGCGGCGGGACAACCCTCCAAGGCCAACCCAGCTCCTGACAGAGAGGCAGGGAGGCAGCCTGGGGCGGAGTGTGCACACAGATCCTAGTGAGCCTCTTGCAGGGTGCTGAAGCCAGTGGGGGCCCCCGGGGAGGTTTTGAGAGGGCCTGAGTGGTTCCGCTCCTCCCACCCAGGGAGCTGCCGTGCCACTAGTGGGCTGTCCTGGAGACTCGGGGAGAAAGCCACAGGCTGTCGGGAAAGGTTGGTCGCGGGTGGGCAGGCCGGCCCTGCTGTGCTGATGGGCAGGCACTGGGTGTGCGGAAGGCAGAGCCGTCAGGTCATCCCCACCTCTGTCCCTGCATTGGGCCAACCAGGTGTGTCAGGAGGATGTTTGACCATTTCTGAGAGGCGCGCTGTCTCTTTCTCTCTCTCTCTCTCTCCCTCTCTCTTTCTCCCCCCCCCCTCTCTTTCTCCCTCTCTCTCTCTCCCTCTCCCTCTCTCTTTCTCCCCCTCTCTCTCTCTCTCTCTCCCTCTCTCTCTCTTTCTCCCTCTCTCTCTCTCCCTCTCTCTCCCTCTCTCTCTCTCCCTCTCTCTCTCTCTCCCTCTCTCTCTCTCTCTCCCTCTCTCTCTCTCTCCCTCTCTCTCCCTCTCTCTCTCTCCCTCTCTCTCTCTCCCTCTCTCTCTCTCCCTCTCTCTCTCTCCCTCTCTCTCTCTTTCTCCCTCTCTCTCTCTCTCCCTCTCTCTCCCTCTCTCTCTCTCCCTCTCTCTCTCTTTCTCCCTCTCTCTCTCTCTCCCTCTCTCTCCCTCTCTCTCTCTCCCTCTCTCTCTCTTTCTCCCTCTCTCTCTCTCTCCCTCTCTCTCCCTCCCTCTCTCCTTCTCTCTCTCTGTCACACACATTTGCACATACTGCAGTGTGAATGGAGTATGAATGTGTGTGGTAGGTGACAGCTGTGTGTGTATGTCCGAGTGTGTGTGTGCGTGTGTACATGTGAGCGTGTGCGAACATGAGTTAGAGCATGGGTGTACCCGTGCGTGACTTAGTGTGTGCGCCTGCCCAGTGATCTTGGTCTTGTGAGTCTGGGCTGCTGCTCCTTAGGCCTCAGGAGCCGACGGCTGTGCACCCCGCGAGCCTGGACTCTCCGCTGTGTCTGTGAGCTGCGTAATCAGCTGCTAAGACGCTGGCGCCACCCGGCTGGGGCCCTGTTCTCCCCCTCTCTTTTCTACAGTCTTACCCTGCAACTGACAATTAATGTTCGAAAGAACATGAAATGGAGGAGAAATTACAGCAATTTATCAACTGAAATTATAGGTGTAGACACATGTCAGCAGTGGAAATAGTTTCTATCAAAATTAAAGTATTTAGAGATTTTCCTCAAATTTCAAATTATGCGAATCCCATTTTCCGCGATGCTGCAGCGCGGGGATTTTACTTGCAGGATCACACAGAACGCCACGCCGTGTGACTGTGACTCAAGGTCTCTCCTCCCAGCTGCTCCCTCCGGTCCACAAGACAAGGAAGACCCTCGGTTTGCCAAGATCAGCAGCGCCGAGCGACCAGCCAAGACAGTCACTGATGCCTGAACCGAGTTCACCGAAGTCACGGAGGCCGGGAGGTCTCAGCAGAGCCCGGGGGCTCCCCACCTCAAGGATGGCCAAGAAGAAACAGGAACAGGAGCCTAGGGGGCCCTGGGGAGCCCCCGACACGCGGGCCAAGGGTGGCTGCCCTCAGAGCTCAGATGGGCCCAGGCTCTTGCTATAGGGCCGGGCTCCCCAGAGCGGGGCTTCCAACTCAGGTGCCCGTGAGCCCCTGGAGACAGCGTGAAGGTGCAGATTCTGCGTTTCTAACAAGCCCCCGGGTTGGCTGCTGCCTCCGCGGCGCGGTGGGCACAAGGGCCGTGGGCTGGGGCTGGCCTGGGCTGACCCGACACCGACCAGGCCTTGCTGCGCGCCCCTCACACTGCAGCCTGGGAACCTGAGCCGGGAGCTGCGGGCCGCTCTCCCGCAGCTGGGAAGCGGGACTGACCTCCCCTCCCCACCGTCGCCCCTGCGGTGAGATCCTGCCTGCCTGGGAGCATGCACCTGTGGTTGGGCTCTGGGAGACAGAAGTGGCCCCACAGCTCGGGCCCCACGCAGTGGACACTGCCACTTAATTTTGGTGTAATTGATGTCAATTCGGGTACCCAGGCCCCCAGTGAAATGCCTGATGAATTCGCTGCGATGAACGGTGCTCCACGCCGTGGACGGTGGCCAATCAGAGCTGCCGCTTCTGATGGAGGCTGAGCCGGCTGGGGCGGGCGCAGCAGAACCGGCTGGGGAGGCGTCTTGGCCAAGAACCAGCCCCAGCCTCGCTCAGGGCCCCAACCCGCAGACCATGTAATTAAGCTGCGTTCTGCAGCCAGGGCAAGGTGCGGAGGAGCCTGTTTCTAGCATTGGGGAGGAGGAAGTGGGGAGGAGGGAGCGGAGAGGAAGGAGTGGGGAGGAGGAAGCGGGGAGGAAGGAGTGGGGAGGAGGGAGTGGGAAGCAGAGGAGCAGAGGGGGAGGGAGGATCGTTGCGCAGGGGCCTTTGTGGATGAGGCTGGGATGCCCCCGCCCCTCCGTTCCCTCCAGAGTCTCAGCTCTGAACATCTCCCTGCGCCTCTGAGGAGCCAGGCCTGGAAAGCCTCTAAAATAGATTTTTCTGCCTCAAGACAGAAGATGGGTGTTCCAGGCAGAGAAGAGCTGCCCAGTCACCTGCTCTGCTCCACCTGGACAGAGACCCTTGACCTTTAGAAGACTGGACCTGAGGGCATGGCTGGTGGACCTGAGGACGTGAAAAGTGGACCTGGCCACCCAGCTATAGCTTTTTGGGTTCCTGTGTTCCCATTTCTTGGGTCAATCTCACACCTGCCTGCTCCCAGGAAGACACCCCCAGGCCCCTCACACTCCTGGGGGCAGCTAGAATTGGCTTCAGGGTGGGACGAGGGGCGCCATGGGTGTTTGGAATCCCAGATCTGGGACAGGCACCGGCAGCAGGATTTCAGCCTGGCCTGGACTCTGGTGTGTCCCGTCTGAAGAAACCCTGCCCTGTGAAAGTTCAAGTTTAGCATCCGATGACCCATTTAAGAGGTTTGCTGAGCCACGTCGCAGGAGGGTCTGGGTGCAAACGGAGGTGGCAACACACAGAGCGAGCCTCGAGCACCCAGGTTACCCCCAGGGCCTCCAGTCCAGCCTGGGGGCTCCTGCCGTCCTGTGGAGCAGACCCCTGGGATCAGGGATGGGGCTGAGCTGGAGAGTGTGCAGGATTGATTAATAATGTCTGCCACGGTCAGGGCAACTGCTGTGTTTCTGGGACCTACAAGCTAAAAATGGTTGGAAAAAAATCAAAACACTAATATTTGTGACATATGAGAATGCTATGAAAGTCAACTTTGCTATCCATAAATAAAGTTTTATTGACACAGCCATGCTCACTCTTTCTCATATTGTCCATGGCTGCTCGTGTGTCCAGGCATATACCAGGAGGCTGCAGACGGAGCTGGATTCTTTCCGGCCCTTTGCCGGAGGCATTGCTGACCCCTGCTCTGAGGCTCCCCACGGCTCTCAGGATCCAGACCCCAGGCTTCCCAGGACATTGGGGGCCAATGGCTCCCTGAGCTGCCCTCCTCCCCAGCTCTTCTCCCACCCCTGCCCACCCAGGAGCCCTCACCATGTGCCACTCGCTACCCACACAATCTGACCTGTGAAGGGCAGACAGAGGAGCAAGGCTGCCTGAAAAAGAGGACTCTGACTTTGCCGCCCCGCTGTCCTGCCTGGCCCCACTGTGGTGTCACCAGGAAAGGCCATGGCAGAGGGACACGCCCACGAGCTGCCCTAGGGGAGAGCAGCTGGGGCAGGGAGGGCAGCCCTGCCCCCAGGAAGCCCCCCGGTGGTGCCTCCACCTCCCCTAGGTTCCAGAAGTGTGGACAGACCCTGCTGGGAGCAGATGGCACTTCTGCAGCTGAGGCCTGCTGGATGCTGGGCCATGCTGGGGACCTGAGCCTGGGGCCACACGCTCCTCCTGGCTGATGTCACCACTCTTCTTCCAACAGTCTTGGCCCCGGGGTAGGCCTGCTCCCCACCCACTCTCCGTGTGGACAGATCATTGCTGCCGCCCTCTGTTCCTCCCTCCCAGGACTCAGAAGAGGGGCCTGATGTGAACAGGAGGCAACTGCTGACCCCTGGCCTGTGCCACACAGAGGCCACCTCCCAGTCTGGTCTCTCTGGGCCAGCCCCTGGAGTGTGCAAAATTGAAAAATAGAAATTCCTGGGAAGTGCTGACTCTCCTGCAGTGCTCAGAGGTTCGCCAGGCCTGTGCCTGTCTCAGCCGGGCCCACGGTTCTCAATGTGGTGGCCGCCATCCTGCCAGCCTTGGCCACTCGGGGACTGTGGGCTGTGTGCTTCTGATGTTGCATGGGAGCTCAGACCCCGCATCTGTGGACTGAGGCTTCTCAGCCTGGGGGCCGCTTGACCTAAACAACACGTGGACCCGGCCCGGCCGGGTCAGACCCCATCGAACACTTGGGGGTTCCTGTCAATCACAGGCCCTGTGCCTTGCCCGGTGCCTCAACGCCCATAGGGTCAGCCTGTTCCACCTCCTGACACCCTACTCTGCCCTGGGCCAGCCTGGCAACCCCGCCTCCGCCACAACATAACCCCGGATCTGCCCCACCTCACAATATAACCCCAGATCTGCCTCACCCCACCACATAACCCCAGATCTGCCCCACCCCTTGCCCTCCCACAGAACGCCACTGCCCTCCCGCCCAAGTCAGTGTTTCAGGAGGAGCACAGCAGAAGGTGCAGGAAGCCGAGTCTGGCCAACACCCTCCAGAAACTCATTCCTGCATCCCCCTGGGAGGCCTGGACCGGGACGTGGGCACAGGGGGGGCCTCTGTGCTCTGGGGCGTGGGGGTGGGTAAAGTCAGGAGGGGACGTGACAGGAGACATGCACAGCCACTCTCCGAATCTGCAGGAGGCACCTGCCATGCAGCTTGGACCTCCCTGGGCTTCGGGGCTTGGTGACCACAAGGCTGGACTGAGGGTGGGGGCAGCTGGCCCAGTAGGGGCGGCGCAGGTGACCCAGCACAGCGGCTGTGGGAGGTTGAGGGCTTGCTGGAGCCAGCCTCCGGGGCTCCTGGAGGAGGGAAGACTGCAGGAAGACCTAGTCCTGGACGGTCCTGGCCCCGTGGGCTCTCCGTCTTTCTTCCTAAGGAACAACCACACCTCTCATGCAGCCCGAGCTTTTCTTAGAGACCAAGGAGGCTGAACAAGAAGCATATTTTACACATCGCTTTTGCTCTCCCATGGGAAGGGACGATGGCCTGCACTTGCTGGCAGTTTTGGAGGCATGCCCAGAAGTTTGTGTATCTGTGGATGCTGGGCCAGGCGTGGGCGGGACCGTGTGGGGAGGGGCCTCGTTGCTGGTGTTGAGGGAATGAGCTCCTTACAGGCCTCTGGACAGTGGCCCCAGGGCGCCCAGCCCCTTCTTATCCTAATCAAGATCCCCAGAGGACACCCTGTGTCCCCTGAGCTCTCCAGGGCTGAGGCTATTTCTGCCCCATGTCTCAAGCCTCAAGAGGCTCCCCTCTTTCTTACCCAAAGAACCTGTGGTTGGCAGAACAACAGTCCCCCAAACGTGTCCACGCCCCAATCCCAGGACCCCGTGACCCTGTCCCCAAGGGGCACAGGAACTCTGCAGATGGGACTGAGTTAAAGACCCCGTGACTCTGTCCCCACGTGGCACAGGGACCCTGCAGGTGGGACTGAGTTAAGGATCTTGAGCCAGGAGGTCATCCCTGTATGATTATATTCTATGCCATAATCTCTTTACATATAAAATAAACCTAATTATACGTAATCTGTATTTATATATTTTATGTATGTTCCATCCTCCTTATAGGAGCGAGGCAGGAAGTGAGGTCATGAGAGCAGAGGTCAGCGAGCTGCAGTGTGAGGATGGAGGAGGGGCCACAAGCCAAGGGATGCGGGCGGCTCCAGAGGATGGGGTGCTAGGAAGTAGGTTCTCTCCGGGAGGCTCTGGAAGGAGCCAGCCCTGCAGACAGCAAGATTTTAGCCCAGTGAGACCATCTCTGACCTCCAGGACAGGAAGACGACACATCGTACTGTTTCAAGGGCTCATTTTGTGGTTTGTGGAGGCAGCCACTGGTTCTGACACCAATCGACCCTGATTCCTCCAGTGAGTCCAAGAGCACAGAACAGACTCCCACTCTGGCCGAGGACATGGTGAGGGAACTGTGGTGACCCCAGTCCTGTTCTTGTGGCTCTCACTCCAGGAGGATAGCTCTAGAGCAGGGAGGGGCCAAAGAAGGCGAAAGCAGACAATGGGTAGCCCATGCTGGGAGGGGCTGCATGTGTGGCAGACACCTCTGAGGGGGGGACATCTGAACTGGGACCTGTGCGGGCATCTGGGAGCCGAGAACTCCAGGGACCATGTCAGGATGAAGCCATCCAGCAGGAGTGAACTCAGACCCAGAAGGCAGCAGTGAGGCTGGACTGGGGCCATCTGGAGAGATGGAGACACAGGGGCCAGCGGTGATGTGGACAGGATGCTGTGTGAGACATCCCTGGTGATAACTGGTGAGGTTTCCAGCAGGGGATGGGTAGGGTTTGCTTTGTGCTTTCAGAGAAGCTCTCCGGTGGCTGGAAGGGCAGGGGTGGCCCAGCTTCAGTGCCGGGCGCCGGGGTCAGACAATGTGGCTCCCTCCACTCCAGGTGGGGAAGGGTTACCCCATGGACCCTCCTCGATTCTCTGGCCCAGAAGGGTCATGTCAGGAGGGTGGGCGTAGGAGCTGCATCTCCCTGGAGTCCCTACTTTCCTCTTTCTCAGACTGATCCTCTCCGGTGGCGCAGAGCTGCTGGTGGCTCATTAATTGTGATCAACTGTGAACCGTGAGGGAAGTGTTTTACTTGAGGGAGGGTGGGGCAGAGAACTGAGGAGGGAGGGAGGCTTCTGGTGAGAACCCCATTTCCCAGATGAACCCCGACAGCACCCCTGACCCCAGGATATGGAGACGGCTGCCCACAAAGGGAGCCTCCCAGCAGCTGGAGGGGCTGCTCCCTGCTCCGGTCCCCTCAGGTTGGACTGAGGCTCGGCTTCAAAAGGGCCCTTGGGCAGGAGCCACCTTCTAGGCAGAGTCACCCCCGCCCCAGTGGTGGGACCCAGAGGGCAAGAAATAGACATGTCTCTTTCCCTGGATTGCAGGGACCTCTAGCCAAGCAACTCCACTCATTTCAGCATAATTCCTTATTCATAATGTGTGAGTGAGGTGGCAAGGGCCATAAAATCAGCCAATAATACAAAATCTTGTAGTCTTGTTTTGCAGTTCTTTCTCAGGGCTATAGCCCAAATGTTTATGTGTCCCCCAAATTCCTATGTTGAAATCAGAACACCCAAGGCAATGGTATTCAGAGGTGCAGCCTTTAGGAGGGGACTAGGCCATGGGGGTGGGGCCCTCCTGAATGGGATTAGTGCCGTTTGAAAAGGAACCCTGGACTAACCTCTCACCTCCTGCACTATGTGGGGACACACAGAGGAGGCACCATGGATGAACCAGGAAGCCGGCCCTCACCAGACACAGGACCTGCCGGTGCCTTGATCTTGAAGTTCCAGCCATATATATGTATATTGTCTATATTCTGCGCCATTCCCACCAGCAAGGCGCAAGAGTTCTAACTGCTCTGCAGCCTCACCAATACGTGTTATTTTCTATGACCTTCATTATGACCATCCTAGTGGACTTGAAGTTGTATTTCCTTGTAATTTTGATCTCCATTTTCCTAATGACTAAAGTTGTTGAACATCTTCTCACAGGCTTATTGGCCATTTGTATATCTTCTTTGGAGAAAGGTCTATTCAAGTCCTTTGCTCATTTATAGTTGGGTAGTTTGTCTTTTTATTGTTGAGTTATAAGAATTATTTAAACATTCTAGATCTGAGTCTCTTATCAAATATGTGATTGACAAATATTTTCTCCCATTCTGTAGATTGTCTTTTTACTTTCTTGATAATACCCCTTGATGCACAAAAGTTTTTAATTTTGATGAAACTGAATTTTTTTTTCTTGTCTTGTTTGTGCTTTTGGTGTCTTATCTAAGAGTTAATCACCACACCCAAGGTCATAAAGATTTACCTCTAACATTTTACTCTGAGTTTTATAGTTTTAGCTCTTACATTAAGATATTTGACACATTTTGAGTTAATTTTTGTATATTGTGTGGGGTAAATGATCTTTTTTTTTTTTTGCTTGTGAATATGTAGTTGTCTCAGCACCATTTGTTGAGGAGATTATTCTCTCTCTATTGAGCTGTCTTGGCACATTTGTTGAAAATCAGTTGGCCGTAGATATATAGGCTTTCTCTGAAACAGAGTCTATGCTATTGGTCTGTATGTCTATCTTGATGACCGCATCGTACTCTTTTGACTACTGTGGCTTTGTTCTAAGTTTTGAAATTAGAAAATATCAGTCCTCGTCCTCCATTTTTTTTTCTCTTTCAAGATTGTTTTGGCTACTTCAATCTCCTTGAAATTTCATATAAATTTGAGGATTGAGTTTTCATTTTCTGCAAAAGATCCTTGGAATTTTGGTAGAGGTTGCACTGAGTCTGTAGATCATTACGGATAATATTGCCATCTTAGTATTAAGGCCCCCAATCCATGAACACGAGATGTCTTTCCACTTCATTCCTAGGTATTTTATTCTTTTGGGTGAGATTATAAATCAAATTGCTTCCTACCTTCTTTTCAGGTTGTTCATGGACGGTGTATAGAAACACAACTGATTTGTGTGTGCTGATCTTGCACCCTGCAAATTTGTTGAATTCATTCATTTGCTAAAGGGTTTTTTTTTTTTTTTGTAAATTTTTTGGAGATTTCTGTATATAGGATAATGTCATCTGCAAATAGAGTTTTTTTTTTCTTTGTTCCCCAGTTTGAATGCCTTTTATTTCTTTTTCTTGCCTCATTTTTCTGGCTAGAACTTCCAGTATGATGTTGAATATTAGTGGTGAAAGTGGGCATCCTTGCCTTTTTCCTGGTCTTAGCGGAAAGCTTTCAGTCTTTCACCACTGGATATAATGTTAGATGTGGGTTTTCTATAAATGCCCTTTATCATTGTATTAGGCCATTCTTGCATTGCCATAAAGAAATGCCTGAGACTGAGTAATTCATAAAGAAAAGGGTTTTAATTGGCTCATGGTTTTGCAGGCTGTATAGGAAGTGTGGTGCTGGCATCTGCTCAGCTTCTGAGGAGGCCTCAGGAAGCTTCTAATCATGGCAGAAGATGAAGGAGGAGCAGGCAGGTCACATGACAAGAGCAAGAACAAGAGAGGGTGGGGAGATGCTGCACCTTTAAACAACTAGATCTCACATGAACTCACTCACCATCTCGAGGACAGCACCAAGCCATGAGAGATCCACCCTCACAACTCAAACACCTCCCACCAGGCCCCACCTCCAACACTGGGGATCACAGTTCAACAGGAGGTTTGGGCAGGGATGTATATTCAAACCAGATCAATTGTATTGAGGAAATGCCCTTGTATTCCTAGTTTTCCAAGTATTTTGTCATGTAAGGGTGTTGGAGTTTTCAAATGTTTTTTTCTGCCTCAGTTGAGATGACCATATGGATTTCTCAACTTTGTTTTATTAATGTGGCCTATTTTGCTGCTTAAGTTTTATATGTGGAATCGTCTTTGCATTCCTGGGATAAATCAAACTTAGTCAGGATGTGTAACCTTTCTCATATGCTCCTGGGAGGGTGTGGAGGCTCAGCTTCCCACTAGGCCCTGCTGACCCCATACCATAAGAGATTGGGGCACCACCTATTTCCACCAGGCAGGGGATAAATGATCCACTCTCTGCTCAGCCTGTCAACACCACTGAGTGGGGACATCAGAGAACTGCCTCCTGCCTCTGCAGGGTGGGGGTGAGGTGGGGTGGCCCTTCTGAAACCACACTGGTGTCTGGCTAGAGTAGGGCTGACAATACCTAAAGGGGGCTCTGTTGTTTGACCACCCTCTCCTCATGCTTTGGCTGGGAGGAAAGCTCCAGACTTCTCCTGGAGCTTTTTACCCTGTGAGTGATGACTGCAGGTTGGATGCCACTGCAGTGTCCTGTCTGTGATGTGTGGGAGGCAATAAGGAAACCCAGGGCACTCAGCACCATGTCATCCTGAGTCTGGAGGCTCCCAGACAGTGGCCTTCTAGGCTCCTTGGTTGTGTTATGTGCAGGACTTTTGGGTTTTAGTGGGAAGATCCAGGAAGATTGGGCACCTCCATTTTGGTGGAAACAGAAGTCTCCAATTCACCCCCTTCTGAGTGTCCTTTGAGGTTTTGATGGGAACGTGATGACTTTAGAGGCAAATCCGAGGAGTGCTGGCACCTGTGTGCTGCATGTCTTCCTACATCCACGGCACACATGTCCACATGAGCAGGCCATCCTCAGCGGCCTTCACAAAGATCACATGTGTCCTTGATGGGCGACTCTTCATGCCTTTCTTCCCCATTGCAAAGGGAATTACTTTTATTTGTTCTTTAAGTGTTATTTTTATAGGGATGATAATTATTTTTGTACATGAATACTATACTTTGCTGATTAGTTCTCATAGTTTAGCTGCATATTTCCCTGGGCTTCTGTGCAATTATATTCTATACGAGAAAGGACTATTTGTCTCTCCCTCAATTCCTAGTCCTTGTCTTCTTTGTTTTGTTTTGTCTTGTGATATTGGCTAGGACCTCTAATACAAACTAAATATAAGTGTGATAATGGGCCTTTTTGACTTTTTGACTTGTGCGATAATATTTCCAAAGTTCTATTATTAAATGTTATGATGCTTGCTGTATTTTTTTTTTTTTTTTTTTTTGCCTTGTATCCCTAGCTTGCTTTGAATTTATCTGATTAATGCTGCAATTTCTTGCAGGAGGACTGCATTTTCTTGCCTCTGTTGAGGTGATCACATGGCTGTTCTCCTTCCAGTGGTTCATGTGGTTTAAAACAAAGTGTTTCTGAGATTGAGCCAGCTTTGCATTCCTCTTCATGACATACTGTTTTATACACAGATGGACTTGATTTTCTAGTGTTTCTTTAGTCCTTGTCCTGTTTTGATATCAATATTATACCAGACTTCCACATTACTTGGGTAGTTTCCTTACATGAAAAACATTTAAAGACAGATATTTACTATTCCTAGAAAGTTTGGTGAAACTTGCCTATAAAACCTGGATCCAGAGGTGTGCGCATGTGAGAGAGAGGGAGAGAGATTTAGTTACCATTTTGATTTGTTCAGTGGTAAATGATTTGTTCACTTCTTTTGTATTTTTGAGTCAATTTTACCATAGTTTTTCTGCAAAATTATTTATTTTATCAGTATTTTCCAATTTACTAACATAAAGTGCTTGGTGTGATTTACAGTTTTTAAAATCTGTACTGTGTCTGCAAACACACAATATTCTATTTTTCTCTATCCTAATTTAAAAATCTGTCCCACCTGCATGTGTCTCACATGCACACACACAGCACTGATGGAAACAGCATGCATGCAGTAAGTATGTAATCCTGGCGACTGCACAGACCCCGTGGTGGAAGAGAACAGCAGGCAAAGCAGCTGTTGATCCATGAGCTTTTGATGCAAGGTTCATCTTGGGATCTAGACACAGACACAGGTGGGAATGGTGGGTTAGGGCTGTGCTGTACCTGGCCACTCTGGACCATGCCAGGGAGCACTCTCACTGGTGCCCCACGGCCACCTCTGTTGCCCCCATAGCCCAAGGAAGGACTCTCCCTGTTCCAGCTTTGCCCAACACTGCCTTGGCTGTGAACCAAACTGGACAGAAACAGTGTCTTTGCCACAAGTTCACGCCTGGTGAGGGAGAGAACTGAGGCACGTGGAGTCCCTGATGCAAGGATGGTGCAGGGCACGGAGAGCAGGAAGGTATCTTGAAGGGAAGGCTGGGAGGGGTGGGGCCACAGAAGGAGAGGCCCAAGAGGTATTTGTGGCCAAGAGTAACAAGGACCCCCCACTTGGACTTTACTCACTTCTCATGGGCACTCCACGGCGGGTCCTCAGGCCCTGGGATGTGGCCTGCTGACCCACTTTCCAGATGGAGGGACCGAGGCTGAGGGTCAGGCGGGGTGTCTGATGCCACCTGCTGCACCAGAATTCAGACTCCAACTCCTGTCCTGTTCAACCCCTCCTCTTCGGGCCATGCGGGGAAGGAGGCCTCGTCTGAATTGCCCTTCCCAGGGGAGCCAGGCTCAAGGTGACACTGCCTCAGGTGCTGTGAGTCCAGTTGAGTTCAGCTTGGCGTAAGGGTCCCTAGCACGGATAGAATCAGGCAGAGTGATGGGGCCCAGGAATTCCTGCCAGCCTTGCTTCCTGAAGAACTCGGACAGGCCAGGGCTGTACCAGAGTTCCTATCAGACTGGGGGCTTGTGAGGAGACCTCACAGACTCTCCGCACAATTGCCCAAATCTCTGCCTCCCTCTGCATGCAAATGGCCTTTGGTGACCTTGGCAGTGGCCCTTCCTTAGAATCACTCTCTTTGTCTCGTTTTGTGCAACCCAGATGCCTGCCTCCAATGTTTCACAGATGGTTTGAAAGTAAAATTAGCTGAGCACGGGAGCTCACGCCTGTAATCCCAGAATTTTGGGAGGCCAAGGCAGGTGGATCACATGAGGTCAGGAGTTCAAGACCAGCCAGGCCAACATGGTGAAACCCTGTCTTTACCAAAAATACAAAAATTAGCCAGGCATGGTGGTGTGCACCTGTAATCCCAGCTACTCAGGAGGCTGAGGCATGAGAATCACTTGAACCCAGGAGATGGATATTGCAGTGAGCCAAGATTGTGCCATTGCACTCCAGTCCGGGTGACAGAGTAAAACTCTGTCTCAAAAAAAAAAAAAAAAAAAAAAAAAAGAAAGAAAGAAAAAGAAAAAAAAAAAAGAAAAAAAAGAAAGTAAAACTGCTCTTTAAGAGTCTATTTAAAAAAAAGGTAATTGCATGCAATGTAGATTTGGGAATTTAATGCAATAGAAGAGTTGGCAATTTCAGGGTGCACTTCCACACCTATTTCCAGGGGAATTTTTATTTTCTTGGTCTTTCTCTTATAGCAGGTAAAGCAAGGTGTCATGATCATCTTTGAGAAATGTTTGTTTAGGCCATCCAGGGCCTTTAAGTGGGAATAATGATACTTGGGAACATAAAATTGCTTCTGAATAAATGTCTGGCTCACAAGGCAGCAGCACTCAGAGAGGCCAAGAGTGCATCTTTACGAATGAGCATGGGGAACGAAACAGGCTGGGTAACTCTGGGCCCACACGCTGGCTGCTGCAGAAAGCTCCATCTTCAGGGAGCCATGTGGGGACGGCCGGGTGGGGACGGATGGGGATTTCCAGGTGCTTGGATTCTGCTCCTGCCAGGGAGCCAGGCTGTCACCATGCTCAGAATTGACACCTGAGACCTGCACTTTCGTTTGGGCCCCCCAGAGACACACTGGAGAGCAACTTGTTTGTGTAGGGGGTGATCTTAGGAAATACGGTAGAGTGTGGGGAAGGAAGGGAATGTGGCCGATAAAGGTTGCAGCAGGATCTGCTGTGGCTGCGGGGATGTTCGGGGAGCCAGGACAGCCCGTGCACCTCAACTTTCCTGCTGGAGGGGCAAGGGAGCCGCATGTTTTTGCCCTGATACCCCCAGCGCATCATGGGTTAAGGCTGCTCCAGGCTTCAGGCAGAGGCTCTGGGCAGGTGGGCGTCCGCTGGGCTGGGTGAGGTGGCGAGGCCTGAGGGAAGTGGCTGGAGGTGATGGCACCTGCTCCTTAGATTTAAACCAGCTGTGACATTTCCAATATTCGTGGTTTTCAAGGCACTTTCTCATTTGTAAACGTGGTCACCAAAACAGGACAGAGGCTCCTCCTTTCTCAGTAAATACTTGCTGAGTTCTGGGGAGTGCTGGCAGTTGGTGGCCACCAGACACTCCCAGATCCCTGCCTCTTGCAGATGCTGGTCTCTTCTCTCTGGCATGCATGACCTTTGCAGTAACATCCCAGGATGCTTGTCATGGGGCTCTGAGGAGCGGGGAGTCGACGGCTCTAATGTTTGCATAAGTGTGACTTTGCTGAATGCATTGGCAGAGACGGGGGTGAGAAGCAAATAATCTGTTTTGGTTTTGCACATTCTAGTGAATTCTGCAAGCGAGACTCCCAAACAGCTGCCTAAGAGTCCAGGGTAAATCTATGGGTGACAATTCCAGGTAGCAACGTCTCATTCAGCATCATTGACAGCACCAGATGGAAAGAGCCCCCTCCCCTTCCATACACAGATGCTCATGCACCACAAACACACACACACACACACACACACCATAGAAACATAAACATGCACATTTCCACGCATGCAAACCTGCACGTGCACACACAGACACACACGCACCACACACCACACACACAGATACGCACAGACACACACGCACCACACGCCACACACAGATACACACAGACACACACGCACCACACGCCACACACACAGATACGCACAGACACACACGCACCACACGCCACACACACAGATACGCACAGACACACACGCACCACACGCCACACACACAGATACGCACAGACACACACGCACCACACGCCACACACACAGATACGCACAGACACACACGCACCACACGCCACACACACAGATACGCACAGACACACACGCACCACACGCCACACACACAGATACGCACACACACGCACCACACGCCACACACACAGATACGCACAGACACACACGCACCACACGCCACACACACAGATACACACAGACACACACTCACCATACATCCCACACATAGGCACACACGTACACACACACACCACACAGACACACACATGTGCACACAGTCTGTGTCTGTGGTTACTGACCAGGAGGGAGTGTGTGGTTGGGGGCTTAGGGGTAGGGAAACCTGGTTTGGTCTCCCTGCTCAAACCAGCTCTGGGGCCTCCTTACGGCTCGGTTTTCTCATCTGTCACATGTTGGTGAAGGCTCCTGCTCCACCACCTCCCAAGGAGGTGATGGAACTTCAAACACGGTGACAGATGGAGAGGGCAGCCTGATGGGGAGGAGATGTGATGAGTGGGTGCCGTGAGCTGCGGACGGCACCATGCTGCAGCCCACCTAGGTGTACTTTGGATGAGCAGAGTTGGGGCAGTCGGTAGGGAGGTGCCCCCCTGGCATGGGAAGGGCTCACTTGAGGCTGGATGCACGAAACATCCTCACCGGGACAAGGCAAAGGCCCTCTCCACCCCAGATCCAGCCTTCACAGAGCTGCCAGAGGTGCTGCTTAGAAGCAGAGCCCAGAGGCAGCAGCCAGGGGCTGGCCAGACTGGAAACTATGGAAGAGGTGGGAGGACTACAGAGATCCTCTTCTCAGGTGAGGGCTGCCTCCCCCGCTCCTGCTGTCTCTGATTACTTGAATTAGTGCTGGACAAAGGACCATCTCATGGAGAAGCCTCACCAAGTATCTCCAACCAATCTTCCATCTTCGGCTCAAATGCCCCCTGCTCATGGAGACCTTCGCTGGCACCCACACGAGGCCAGTGCCCGGTTTTATGCCACCCTAACACAACACATTTCCTCTTTGTGGCTCCTAAGTCAGATGTGACCATACGCCCATTCCAGCAACAGCACAGGAAGTCTCTCCCCCTAGACCGTGCTCCATGGGGTGGACCCAGGCCTTGTGCTGTTTTTACTTATATGCCCCATGGAGACCAGAGCTAGGCATAGAGTACAGCAGCACCCCAACTTTCAGCCGGTTATCCATACATCTCTCATGTCATTAAGTACAATGAAACTATAGCACACACACACATTCCAGTGGAAAAAAATAATTTTCAAAGTTCCCTGGAGTTCCTTGCAGTGAAATCCATGGCCCAGGTGAGCACAGCTGCAGGGAGCCAGACGGCTGCGCGGGGGGAGCCGCAGAGCTGGGCAATTGCGAATTAAGTCCCGGTGACCGGTGACCGCTGAGGGTCTGGCAGGCGGAGGGTGGGGTGCGGAGATGCCATTCAGAACCTCGGACAGCGCCGCGGCCCATCCGGCCAGCCAGAAGCTAGGTTTCATCTGTTTTCTTGGGGACTCCAGGATTATGGAGTAATGCCATGATAGGGGCCAGAGTGCTTTATCCCCCAAAGCACCCCGCCCCAAAACGCGGCACGGGTGCAGGCTCCGGCCTCAACACCCGCTGCCTTGCCGTGTGATCTGGGGTGGAGCTTCCTCACGTCTCTGGGGCTGTTTCCCACAGGAGGATGAGATTTAGTTCAGCCTGGAACGAGGGCATCCCGTCTGAGCCGAGACCTCTTTGAGGGTCCTTGTATGTCACCTGCTGTCTGTCACTGGTTTGCCTTCTGGCATCTTTGATACCTCCCCAGTAAGAGACCTCTGTTTGTGCCAAGAAGTCATCTGCTGTGTCTTCAAACAAGACCGTAGGAGGCAGAGTCTCTGGCGCTGGTGCATCGCAGAAGCTAATACCTCATCACCGAAGGAGTGAAGAGACCACGGCTTTCCCCTTTCCTTCCTGTATTCCAGCTTGCATGGATGCCAGCAGAATTCAATCTAAAGTGGAAAGAGAAAAGTAAACAAACCTGAGAACTTTCTGGATCTCTGCAGAGCTGGGCCCTTTGCCAGTACAGGTTTTATTGGAGGGAAGTGGTGGGTCGCTTCCTCATGTTCCCATAGCATGGGAGCATAGTAAACTAGCTCCGTAAGCAGGCTTGCCTTTGGCCGACAGATGACAACGTGTCTGCACGTAGACACAGACTTTACAAAGGGCTAGAGATGGCTGGTGGTTCTCATGGGGAGATGGCCCTGAGGCCGATCAGTGTCATTCCAGCCAAAGGGCTGCCTGTTGTTAGGGGCACGTGACATTCCCCAGCACCCGACCTACCCAGACGACCACACCAGGCAGACAGGAACCAGAGGGTGAACGCCGTGTGGACAGTCTGTCCAGATGACCACACCATGCAGACAGGACCGAGGGGGTGAACGCAGCGTGGACTGAATCCACAGCCTGCACTCCTGGCACCTGCATGGGTCTCCAGTCTCCAGTGACTGCTGTCACAAAGTATCACAGACTGGTCACTCAAAACAGCAGAGATGGTCCTTGCACAGTGCTGGAGGCCAGGGTCTGAAACCAGGCTGTGGGCAGGACCATGCTCCCTCTGCAGCCTCTGGGTGGCGGGTCTTCCTTTGCCTCTTCTGACTTCTGGGGTCTCCGGCATGTGTGGCTGCGTCACATAACCACAGCGTCTTCACACAGCCGTCTCTCCTCCATCATCAGTGCCTCTTCTCTTCTTATGAAAACACCACTCATATTGGATGATGGGCCCACCCTTCTCTAGCATGACTGCATCTTAACCACTTACATCTGCGATGACCTTACTTCCCAAGAAGGTCACAGACTGAGGCTCCCAGAAGGTACACATCCTTGGGGGATGCTCGGCGGAGCTGGAGCTGACGAGATGTACTGCTGGCCTGTTCTGGGCAGTGGGTTTGGAGTGTTCCTCCCCTCCTGCAAACAGCACTGCAGGGCACCCAGGTGGTCCTCACTGGCTTCCCTGCGTCTCCCCAGGGCCTACCAGGTCAGCCCTGCATGGGCGTGGCAGCAGGAGCTGGCCCTGACTGTGCTCTCCTCATCTGGAAGAAGGCGTGGGGTGGGCACACCGTGCACCCTATCCACCCCCGAGCAGGGAGCAGGGATGGGATGGGGGCCGTAGGGGAGCAGGGAAGGGGGTAGGACCGAGGGGGGAGCAGGGATGGGAGTGAGGGCTGTGAGGGGGCAGGGATGGGGGTGGGGGTTTGGGGGAGCAGAGCATTCAGAGCTGCTGGAGTCAGTGAGATAGTTGGGGGGAATTAGGCCTGGAGAGTGAGTGGGATTTAGGAGGTGGGGGGTGGGAAGGATGTGGACATAGCCGGTGGAGTCAGACAGGCTTGGGGCACAGGGCAGAGGGGTCTGGCCGGCCCAGAGCAAGGGTGGGTGTCAGGATACAGCAAGGCTGCGAATGACAAGGCCCCCGCCAGGTGGTCTGTGCCCCCGAAGTTGCCTCAGAGAGACTTGGACCCCAACGCCGTGATGGCCTTGGGCCACATGAGGGCGTCCACACCCTGCACAGCCCATATCGGAGGGGGTGCTGCCCTCACTGCACCTCTGAATCTTCACAATTTTCTGTTTTTTAAAGACACAGTCTCCCTCTGTTGCCCAGGCTGGAGTGCAGGGGTGCTGTCATGGCTCACTGCAGCCTCAACCTCCTGGGCTCCAGTGATCCTCCTGCCTCAGCCTCCCAAAGCACTGAGACGCACATACACGCAGGCACACAGGCACGCAGGCTGTGAAATGTATGTCTCCAAGTGGCCCCGGGCCCCTGCAGGGCTGCTGCAGCCCTGGGGCTCTGCTCTTCAGAGCCATGTTGCGGGAGCAGTAGCGGGAGCCACATGTGACCCCCAGATGCAGACAGAGACCACTTCCAGCCCCCAGGAGGCCCACACTCCCCTCCACTCCACAGCACCCCCAAAGGTGCCTGCACCTCTGACCCCCACCCTGGGTGAGTAGGAGCACATAGCAGGTGCCCCTCACGTGCAGCTCTCTCATCCACACATACTCACACATGCTCACACAGGAGAGCACATGCCCGCTGTGTCCTGCTGCATTGCTGGGCAGTGTCCACTGCACGTCGCTCACTGCATTGCTGGGCAGTGTCCGCTGCACGTCGCTCGCTGCACTGCTGGGCAGAGTCCACTGCATGTCGCTCGCTGCATTGCTGGGCAGTGTCCGCTGCACGCCGCTCGTTGCATTGCTGGGCAGTATCTGCTGCACGGTGGATGCTCCTGCACTCATGGATGCTCAGGCTGCTCCCGTTGGACGCGATTGTGAGTGACACTGCTGTGAGCCTCCAGGTACCGGCCTTGGAGCCAGCAAATGCTTTCATTTCTCTCATGCAACATCTGGGGCTAGAATTCTGGGTCATATGGTGGGTGTATATTTGACTGTACTAGAAAGTGTCAAGCGGTTGTGAAGTGCCCGCACCATGCGCAGCCCCAGACAGTGTCAGCGTCCACTACCTGCAGCCCCCCAGCACTGCCCAGACAGTCTTTCCAGTTTGGGCCATTCTGGTGGGGGTGAGGCAGCACTGCACAGGGTCTTATTTCCATCTCCCAAAGCCCACGTGTTTTCTCTCTGGAGGACGGGGGACTCAAGGCGCCCTCCCTACCCCCTCCTGCCTTCTCCATAAATCTCTCCCTCTGAAAAACACAATCAATAAGCCACAGAGCCCAACATGCAACTGCAAAGCCGCTCCATTATTAAGTCTGTAATTGCTGAGAATTAATTTGCTAATTGCATGCAACTAATCTGCGTCCTTTCTGTTTTATATCAATTAACAGAGTAATTAAAAAAAGCAATCTTCGTGTCAGCTCCTCCCTGGCAGACTTAGCCTGCCAGAGCTAATGAGACAGGCCACCCTTCAGCCAACCTCATTAGTGACGACCGTACGGCCAGGAAGTCCTTGATGTGCAGTAGCTAACGAGGGCCCCACTGCTGTGAAGCAGCAACTTGCTGGGCATGGAGCAGGGACCCAGGGGTCCCCATCGTTGCCTCCGGGCTGGTGGGACCCACAACTGTGCCAACACAGGGGCTTTGCTGGGCTGGCAAGTGCAGGGGGCCCCAGCCAGGCAGTTTCAGAAGAGCAGGCGCGACGCCAAGGCCTAGGAAGGAGGCCACGGAGGCCCGAGTAGCCCAGGGGGTCTTTGCTGGGATCTGGCATTGGGTGCCTCTCCCGCTACGCAGGGATGGAGGGAAAAGACACCGAGAGTCCTGGGGCTGATGAAGAGCTTGAGCTCGGAGCCTGACCACCCACAGACAGCAGAGTGATGGATGCCTCCATGACAGAATGCAGCCCTCCCTGCCTCCAGCCCGCAAAGCCTCCTCCTCCACAGCCCGACAAGGGCCAGTGCTGGGCCAGCTGCTGGAGGACAGACAGCCACGCCAGGAGACACCACAGCTCCCAGCTCCCTCCTGCGCCTCCCCGGCCACCATGAGGATGGAAGATAGCACCAAGGACGAAGAAGAGAGCCCGAGCAGAGGCCAGGACCTGGGGCCGACTCGGGGACCAGGCAAGCACAGCTTGCCACCTTGCCTGTCCCCTCTGCTGAGCGGGACTATTGCTGGCACTGGCCCCCTCCACAGCACCCAAGCCAGCCTTGGGCAAAAGGTGTTTTCATCCCAGCTGACCCCTGGTGCCAGCCCAGTACATGCCAGTGAGGGGATCACCAGGGAGGCCTGGTGCCAGCCCGGTGCACGCCAGTGAGGGGATCGCCAGAGACGCCTCCATGCAGACTGACCTCTTTGGGTGCTGGGGGAGGGGCTGCCACTGTAGATGCTTTCAGCTGGGGAACCTTCCCCAGAGCAAGCTGCTGGATGTGCATGGGCCCCGGGCATGCTGTCCAGCAGATCCTCCCAGGCTCCCAGCTGCCCCCATCCATGGCCTTCCGACACAGCCGCCAGCCGCTGACCGACATCAGGTGCCTGTGCATTGCTGGGCCCGTCCTCCAGCACTGTCATGTTCATCTTAGCAACGGCTCATGAGGTTGGATGGCTCCTGCCCATGCTCAGCCAAGGATCCGCTCAGAGCAGTTAAGTGGTCTTTCCCTGGCTACAGAGTAGAGCAGGATGGAGTTGGACCTGGACGCAGGCTGCCCCCAGCCTGTGCTCCTGGCCACCACTCAGCCTGTCCCTGCTGCCCACACGGTCCGAATGACCGCTGTGTGTCCCACGCTCCTCCACGGGCCCAGAGGCTCGTGTGTGCCAGGCTCAGTGCCTCAGGACCCTCGGTCTGATCGCTCGATGCCCAGGAAGCCCAGAAAGTGCCTGTGTCCCCCTCATCCCTGCACAGTCACCTCAACACGAGTCCCTGCACCCCCCTTCCTGACCTCCCTCACCCTGCACCTTTCTCCTGTACCCTCCAGGTCCTGGCTGCTCCCCTCCCCGAGAATGGCCCCTTCAATTTCTTACCCAACGAAAGTCTGGCCTTGCCCTGAGGCCCCCCTCAAGGGGCAGGAGCAGGGGCTGCTGCCACCCTCCTGTCAAGGCAACTCCATTCCTGGGCCATTCTCCCTCCTCCCCGAAGTCCTCGCCTCCCAGGCCCAGGCTCTGCCACCTGCCTGGCTCAGCCTCCAGCCCAGCCCCCCCAGCTCCATCTCCCCTTGCCCACCTCAGGGTGGGGCCCCAGACATGTGCTCCTGTCCCTCTGGCCTGCCTGGCCACCCCACATGCACACAGGGTGAGGCGGGGCAGGGAAGCTGGGCCTTGGGCATCCAGCCCTGGGGAAGAGCCAGGCCAGGGTGAGGCTGAGGGTGCTCAGCCGCCAGGTGCTCAGGAAAGCAGGGAGCAGGAAACTTCTGGAATTGGGAATTAAGTGCAAGGAGAGGGGATGTGTGGAGCTGGCAGCATTCTGCCAAATGCTCCCCCAGAGAGCCAGCTGCACTGGAGCCCGCACACATAGAGCCTGGGGCGTGGCACTCACACTCATGTCTGCCTTCACATGTGTACGTGAGTGTGGAGTGTGCACATGCATGCTTGTGTGTGCTTGTGCACATTTGAGTGTGCACCTGTGGATGCGGTGCCCAGGTGCATGTGTGTATGCTCCCGTGCAAGCACATATGTGTGTGCATTGGGAGGCAGGAACCATGACGACTGCACAGCCCAGGAGGGTGCCCCCACCATCACCTGCCCTGAAACGAAAGGGACCCCCAGGTCACCCAGGCTGGAGGGTTTCCAGTTGCTCTCCTCGGGGTCACTTAAGAGTCAGGCGAGTCCACAAGACTTGCTACTGCAAAATCACAGCCTGCAGCATCTCAGGGCCCGTCTTCCACCCCAGCCTGTTGTCATTCTGCATAAAAGCAAAAAAAAAAAAAAAAAAAGGCACCAAACTGCACCAAGTGTACAACAGATGCAGCTCAAACAAACTCGTGTACGACACGGAAGAGACAAAAGCGCTGCCGGAAACTTGTTTGTGACACACATAATACAGAAAGGTGATGAAACATCACAGATCTGTGGGAAAACAACTAAACTGCAAACTGAAGAATGGGCTTGGGCAGACCACTCACAGAAGAAATCCCAAAAGCCAATAAATGACTTGAAACTATCCTGTGTCATCATCAAAGAAATGCAGATGTAAACAAAGTTTGACTTTCAAACTAGTAAAAAATGTACAAAAATATGAAGCTCAATGTGCGTGATCATCAGCAGAGGCCGACGCTGCAGGCAGGGCCAAAGCTTCTGACCCTGATCCCAGGGAGGAACCCAGAGGCCAGTCAGGGAGGGGCAGCGAGCTCACGGCCAGGCAGCACCACAGCACTGGCGACCCTCAGGGAGAACAGGCACCACCCAGGGCTGGACGCGTAACGGGCCCCCTGACCACACCCTACCGCCCACCAGAGCCGCAGCTCCTGAGAACGCATCCGGAGGCAAGGCCAAAGTCAGCCATGGCACAAACATTTGTGCATCAAGGTCCTGTTGCCCTGTAACAACTCACCACAAACAGAAGGGTGGAAACCCCCATGTCATCGGATGGCCCAGCAGCCAGAAGTCCAATGCCACCTCCCTGGGCTGATGTCTATGCAAGCAGGGCTGATGCCATAGCTTTTCCGGCTTCTGGAAGCTGCTGCAGCCCTTGGCTCATAGCACCGTCCTCACATCATGTGACCTCTGCTTCTTCTCTGAATCTCCTGCCTCCTTCTTTCCACTGTAAAGACCCTGTGATGACACTGCACCCTCAGACCCTGGTAACCCAGGGTCATCTTTCCACCTCAGGGCCTCTGACTTTAGCCTGCCTGGAGGGTCCTTGTGGCCACGTTTATGGGTTCCAGGGTTCGGAGACGGCCACTTTGTGGGATCATTATTCTGCCTACCACACCATGTGGCCCTGTGTGTGTTTTCAGGGGGCATTTGTGCTTATATGCAAATAACACATATATTAATAAATGTGTGAATGGTGGTCACGTAGGAGACGGCATCTGTATGGGGCCACACCTGTATCTTTGCTGTGCTTTCCACTTGTTATTTTCTAAAGGGTGGATATGATCTTACAGAGGGTAGCTCAACATCCAGTTGTGGAAGGAGATGGGACGAGGGTTGGATTTACTTGGAAACACAATGGTGCCCGCAGAGCAGCCAGGACTGAACTCGGCCTGGATCCACCCTGAGCCTGCTCAGTGCAGTAGGGGCTGGTGCTGCTGTGGCTCCATGGTTTCAAGTTAATTTTTGATCCATTTCAAGTTAATTTTTGCATATGGTGTGAGGTAAGGGTCCAGCTTCATTCTTTTTTATGTAGATGTGCAGTTTTCCCAGTGCCATTTGTTTGGGACTATATTTTAATTAACTTTTTTTTTTTGAGACAGGAGGACCCCTTGAGCCCAGGAAGCTGCAGCGAGCCAAGGTCATGCCACTGCACTCCAGCCTGGGTGACAGCCAAACCTATCTGCAGAAGGTGGTCCCTGAGCACAGCCATGGTTTCTGCACCATGGTGGCCCTTGTCCCTCAGCCTGCAGTGGACACAGTGGATGTGGTCCCCAAGCTCATGTTGTCTGTAGCCTTTCCAGACACCTGTGACCCATGGACCAGCCCAGAGACCTCAAGGGTCATGGCAACAAGCGTATTGTGGGAAGGGATGGCCGAGATGACACCGGCTGCAGAGACTGGCCAGAGCCAGAGCCAGATGCTGGAGAGTCTCATGGGTCCCAAGGTGACCACCAGGACAGAAAAGCCCACACGAGGTGACGGGAGAGCGACCCTGACCACACACGCAAACTGACATTGAGCCGCAGAACCCCGGGGCCATCACGGCAGCCCTGCAAGGGCTCTCAAGGTCCTAGTTTCCCAATGGTCACACCGAGGCAGAGAAAACTGAAGTGTGGACCACTGTGGCCCAAGGCCAGACCCCAACCTCGCCGGGCTTGGAATTAACCCCAGGTAGATGGAGGCACAGGCTTAGCCGGCCTTTTCCAACATCTCGTCAGCCCCAGGGCTCCTTGCTGTTAGGGTCTCCAGGTTTAGCAAATGAAAAAACAGGTGCCCAGTTAAATTTGAATTCCAGAAAAACAAGAAATTCTTTTTTTTGTATGTGTGTGTGTTTTGTTTTTTTTTTTGAGAAGGAGTCTCACTCTGTCGCCCAGGCTGGAGTGCAGTGACGCCATCTCGGCTCACTACAACCACTGCCTCCTGAGTTCAAGTGATTTTCCTGCCTCAGCCTCCCAAGTAGCTGGGACTATAAGCATGCGCCACCACGCCCGGCTAATTTTTGTTTTAGTAGAGATGGGGTTTCACCATATTGGCCAGGCTGGTCTCAAGCTCCTGACCTCAGGTGATCCACCCAGCACTTTGGGATCCCAGGTGTGAGCCACCGTGCCCAGCCCATGAAATTCTTTCTTCATATAACCACATCTCACACCTGCACAGGGCATCCTTCACGCAAATCTCGGGGGTGGGGCCGGCGTCTATTCTCCAACGTCTCTGCCCCAGGTCGAGTGGATAAAGACAGGACCTCCCAGCTCCTCCTCCCTCCCAAGTATGTTTAGCTCGTGATTCCACACTTACTTGTGGCAGATGGCTGTCCCCAGCCCAAGGTCATGTCATGAATATTCTGGTTTGGGCGTGGGAGCCTGGGGACGAATCACAGCCAGATTAGCAGCCCCTCAACCCTCTCGCACCAAATCAAGGGCCAGCAGGCCTACGTCAACGCAACAAACTTAAACCCCTTCTCTGCCAAAAAAGAAGGCTGGGTGAGTCCTCCCTGAGTCACCCAGAACATCTACTAATCACAGCCAGTTATTAACTCCCATCCCGGGAGCCACCCCTGCAGGAACATGGCAGCAGGGCAGAGATGGATGGGGCTGGGGCCTTGGTCCCCCTCCTGGCTCAGGCCACTGCACAGCCGTCCTGCCCCAAGGCCCTCTCTACACGCTCGGTGGGCGCCACCGGGCACTGGGGGGCAGGAGGCAGAGGAGGGAACGGAGGTGAGCCACACAGAGGGGCCGGACTCCAGAGCCCAAGGAAGCTCGCCTCTGGAGCCTTTGTTACCCACATGTCCCTGAGGGGCCCTGCCAGGAGGACCATCCCCTGAAGGGAGAGGAGGCCTCAGACAGGCTGGGGATGCCCAACACAGCTGTGGAGCCATGGAAATTACACAACTCAGTAAAACAGAACAAAATCCAAAGAGAGAGATGAGCAAAACTGAGAAAGGCCAGGGGAGAGGCCAGCGGAGGCCGCTGAGGGCTGTCAGGATGAACGCAGGCCACAGGCTGCAGTGTGGAGAATGGAGAGAGGCTGGGGAGGCCACCGAGAGCGAAGTGTTTGGGGAGACAGCGGGAGTCACGTCCCACCCTAGAGCCGTCTCGCCTCCTTCAGGACTGTGGGTGTCTGATTCTCCATGGCTCTTTAAACAAACTGAACCTGGAGATGGCACCAGCACCAACAGACTTGGCTATGTTTCGTGCAGGAAAGAGCGGGCAGGTGGGCCTTGGCATGGGGCTCCCAGCAGGGGGGAGGCAGCACCCCCTCTGCCCTTCCGCTCTGCTGGACAGGGAGAGGGCAGGCTCCGTCTGCATCTGGTCCTCCTCACACCCTGGGAGCTGGTTCTGTGATCATCTCCTCCTTGCAGGCAGGAAGTGGGGCTCGGGGAAGCCGAATTCTCTAAGACCACATGGTTGTGGAGGCTGGGCTGGGGCCGAGGTGATGGGTCCTGTGGGCTCTGCACCTGGGACTGTCTCTCTCAGCCTGGCCCTCAGAGCTCCCCTGAGGCCTTGTCTCAGTCCAGGGACAGCCAGAGGTGGCCAAGGAGAAGGGTTCCCTCCACTCCATCAGCCTCGTAAAAAGAGCCTCAGATGACTGTCTCTGTGTTTATAGATGCGTTGCCCCAGGATAAGAGATGCAATTTTCTGAAAGGAAGCAAATGCGATCATTATCCTCTTCACCCAGGCCTCTTTGCCGGTGGGGAGTTAGCTTTGCATTTAATGAACATGGGCTGAGTCTCTCTAATGAGGAAGAGATGGGTGCACAGTGATTAGAAACTTGGCAGAGAAAGAAGCCATCACAGCTTCTGTGGGGAGGAGCCGCTGGGTTTGCCGTATCTACAGACTGGCAGGAGGGCTCACAGCAGGCAGGCTGCACACTGATCTCTGAGACCCCCGCGAGCCTGAATCCCCTTGCCTGCTGCCCCAGGCTCTCAGGAGGACAAGTCCCTGGGTTTGTGGGCGACCTTTGGTTGAAGCTGGGGGGCATCCACAAAAATAAAGCAGGTCAGAAACCGTCCTGAAGGCTCCCACAGCCTCAGCACCCCAGGACACTTCCGCCCCACGGGACCCCTGCCCCACAGACAGGTGAGGCAGACGCAGGTAGCTGCCCACCCAAGGACCCTCAGCCAGCAGAGACGCAGGAAAATGTTTCTGCTCCAAATACTCCATTGAAATGGGCCCCACTGGGAGAGAACTTGCACTGGACCTGGGAACCACGGAGCCTGGAATTGGCGGTGAGCTTGGTGGTGCGCAGTGCTGTGAACGGGGGCCTGGCAGCAGCAGGTAGGGCTGGCCCATTCCTGCCAACCCTCTGGGGGGAAAAGGTCCAGGAACAATGGAATATGACTCAGCACTAAAAAGGAACAACTATCAAGCCACAGGAAGGCGTGGAGAAACACATGCGTATCACTAAGCGACAGAAGCCAGTGTGGAAAGGCTGAGGGGAATGTATGAGTCCAGCTATAGGACATTCTAGAAAAGGTGAATCCCTGGAGACAGTGGAGAGACCAGGAGTGGCCAAGGTTGGGGGAGCAGATAAGTTTTAGGGCAGTGGAACTGGTCTGTATGATACAGCAATGGCGGACACCTGACCTCACACGCTACAGCAGTGGCGGACACCTGACCTCACACGCTACAGCAGTGGCGGGCACCTGACCTCACACGCTACAGCAGTGGCGGGCACCTGACCTCACACCATACAGCAGTGGCGGGCACCTGACCTCACACCATACAGCAGTGGCGGGCACCTGACCTCACACCATACAGCAGTGGCGGGCACCTGACCTCACACCATACAGCAGTGGCGGGCACCTGACCTCACACCATACAGCAGTGGCGGACACCTGACCTCACACATTGTCCAAAACCACAGAATGCACAGGCCAAGCGTGCGCTCAGGTGCACTCTGGACTTTGGTGAATAGAGATGTCTCCCCTGTGACAACGTCCCACACCAACACAAGAGGCCAATCACGGGGGAAGCCGTGTGCAGGGGAGTGGGGAACAGGAAACTCTCTGTGCTTTCTGCTTAATTTATGTGTAACCCTAAAGCCACACCAAAAAATCAAGCCTATTCGTTTTTCAAAGGTGTAGGAGACAAGGCATAAATGAAGAAACTCTGTCAGGCAGAATGCTCGTGCCGGGTGCCCTCCAGACGGAGCTGGGCATCTGTGCAGTGGTGACAGAGACCTGCCCTTGAGAATGGAGCTGGAGGGTCCACGGGTCAGTGTCCTCACCTCCCTGCCAGTGGGCCCACGGATCAGTCTCCTCACCTGCCTGCCAATGGCACTCATCTCTGAACATAACTATAAAAATCACATTCCCCAAAGCAAACAGCAAAGCCTCGGCCCCAGATGCTACCGTTTCCCCTGAGAAATATTTTGTCAAGTGAAACATTTGAGAAATTAGCAAATTTTCCACTTCCAAGATCTCGCTGCAAAGTGCTGAGGCTTCATTCTGCCCAGAGAGCTCCACAATCACTTCCCTCTGAAAGCCTCCCTCCTTGGAGCCTCCCGGCTCCCACACAGAGGCACCGTGTGCCAGGGACTGGGCCCCATCCGGAGGCAGCTTGGACTCCACGTTTGCTCATTCTGCCAAAAAGAATTCGTGGCAAATAATGTTCACACAAGCACAGCCAGCGGCGGGCAGAGGTGGGTGCCTGTTGGCTTGTTTTAATTTTTTTACCATTTTTATCATGGAATATCATATCACAGGAGAAAGCGCATAAGTGCGTGTGTCTAAGTGACTATGAATCAGAGGCCAAATGTTATCAGCCCTCTAGGGGCCCTCTGCGTCCCTCCCTCTAGAGAGGAACGCCATCCTTGTCTTTCCTATCATTGTTCCCGACTTTATTTTTTTCCTCAGTTTTTTAATTGTGATAAAATATACGTAACATAACATATATGACCACTCATAACTGACCATTCTTGCCACTCTTAAGCACCCGGTTCAGGAGCATCAACAACATTCCCGTGGCTGTGCAGCTGTCACCACCATCCATCTCCAGAACTTTTCCAACTTCCCAAACTACAGCTCTGTCCCCATTCAACACCGACTCCCCATCCCCTCCCCTCAAGCCCGGGAGATGCCTGTCTATCTTCTCTGTGAATTTGATGACTCTGGTGTCTCTTACCATTGGAATTCCAGTCCAGTGGAATACGCATTCCATTGGTACTTGTCCTTTTGTGACACTCATTTCATTTAGCATAACGTCCTCAAGGTTCATCCGTGCTGTCAAGGGCAACAGGCTCCCCTTCCTCTTTAAGGCTGAATCATTTTCCTCTGGATGGATGGACACATTTCGCTTCTCTGTCCATCTGTCGACGGACACGCAGGTGGCCTCCACCCTTTGGCCCCTGTGAACACGGGTGTGCCAGTATTTCTTCATGTTCCTGCTTCCAATTCTCTGGAGATTGACCCAAAAGGGGGGTTGCTGGATCTCCGCTTTCTTTTACCTCTTTATATGCCTCCTAGATACTATAGTCTGCAGCTTCGCCTGTTCACGAACTGTCTGTAAAAGGAATATTCTTGGTGTGTTCTTCTGATTTGCTGCTTTCCTGCCATCTCGGTTCTAAACTCCGTCCTCACTACACGTGTGACCCTTGTCCGTGCATGTTTGTGGCTGTGTCACGTTCCTGGCGTGGCCACGCTGCCACGTATTTATCTGCCCACCGACAGACACCTGGGCTGTTTTCCAGAACTCTGCAGGCAGGGGCACCCTTCGCCAGAGCGTGTGCAGGGCCTTCCTGTAGTGCCCTCCCCCAGAAGCACACGGGCATGTCGGCCCCCACGTCCTCAGACACGCAATGCTGTCGGTCGTTCTAACCGGGCTGTCCTGATGGGCGCACAGCGGCATCCCACGGTGGTGTTCTCGAGTGTTGCCCCGTGTGTGGGGAGGCGCCTGTTCAGCTGTGCCACCCATTTTTCTTTGGAGTCCTCTTTTTCTTGCTGATTCAGAGTCCTTCATATTCTGGTTTTGAGTTCCTGTGAGTTTTATGAATGACCGCACCTTCACCCTCTCCCGCATCTTCTGAGAAACAAAGTCATGTGTGCTGACGTTACCCACTTCCGCTGCAGCAAAGGCTCTTGGGGGCCTTGTCTGTGAGGTCATCAGGCCGGGGCTCTGGGTCAAAAGCGCTGCCCTCCGGGCATCCACCTGGGGGGATCTGAATGCCGTGGGAGTCTACTTTCCTTTTTCCCACGTGGGCACCTGACTTTCCCGGCACGAGAACAAGAGTCCAACCTTCCCTCAATAACCTGCAACGCCACTCCCTTCATCACACATCCAGCGTGCGTGGGCACGAGCACAGGCCCCCCTCCGTGCCCAGGCCGTGTCCTACCTCGTGGGTCAGTGGCCAAGCCCCCCGCCAGCAGCTCCTCGTGCTCTGAGCAACTGCGGCCCCATAACACGTCGCATTCGCCATCCGCTGTTGCACCGTCCACCTGCTCCTCAGGAGGGTCTAGGCTGCTCCCAGCCTTTCTGTACTTTTCCATACATTTTAGAATTGGCTTCTAAAATCAATCTCTCTCTCTTACCCTCCCCCACTGGACTTTGCTGGCACTGATGTGCATCTACAGACAGACCCAGGGAAAATGGTCACCTTCCTAACAGCAATCTTTCCAATTCATGGAAGGGATGTCTCGGGTCTTCTTCAGTGTCTCGAGGTTTGTGGGTCTGCCATAAATGTGTCACGTTTCTTTGCTGTTTACTCTGGTGTGGTTCATAGTTTGGTGTTATTAGAAATGACATTTCCTACATTTATTTTCTCCCTTTTTGTGGTTAATGCCCTGATTTTCTTACACTGTCTTTAACCTAGAAGCGTCAACTTTCGCCAACGCCCACAGTGCAGGTTACTGGGGACCCCTGAGCACAGCCAATGTCCCCCGGGGCGGCGTTATTCCCCATCCCCACCCCCAGGCCCCCACTTTCTCACCCTCCCTAACCCTGCCCTGCTCCTGGGATGTGGGGTGCACCCTCGTTGCCTCCCGTCATGTGAAGACTCCTTCGTCTTCCAGATGCACTGTGAGGCTTTCTAAATGTCCTAAGTGGAAGTCTAATTTTATGGAGCTCTTTTCTGCACCCATGAAGAGAATGAGACTTTCCCCCTCCAGGCGCTGCTGTGGTGTCACTGTGATGGGTTCTATCCCCTCAAGGTCCTGCTGCCATCGGGGCCACACCTGACCATTTGCTCCCGACTTGGGGCAGATTCCTTGGGGCTGGAGTGTAGGAGCCTCACCGCCAGGGGCTGCCATCCCCACCCCGGAAGGCTCACTCTAGGGCACTGGGTCCCAATCCCCAGAGAAGGGTGTGTGGGACTCCTCCTCACTCACCCACTCACCTTTCCAACCAAAGCCGTGGACAGGCTCAGATCACTGTCCACATCCAACACCGTGCTTCCCGTGTGCTCTGCCCGTGTGGTCAGCAGGGGCCGCTCCCTCCCCTCCCCCGCTCGCCCTCCTCCCCTCCTCTCCTCCCCTCGTCCCCTCATCACCCACCCGCCCGCCACCACACAATACGGTTCCTTTCATTGTCTTGTGTTAAGACTCTCGGGTGGGGGGGATGGTTATTACTGTCCCACTGTGTGACATCATAATAGGCTGCTGTCCCGGAAAACAAAGGCTTTTGGAGATGGCGAGGAGACACGTCCTATTTATGTCGTCACTGCCTAGACAGAAGTGGAAGTGCGGGAGCAGAATAAACATCTGTATACGGAGAATAACAATAACGCTGGCTCCCCCGTTATTTCTGAAGCCTGCTTAAATTATGCCCTGCACAGCACAGAAAGGGATTTTTTGTGTATGTGCAGGTGGATTAATAAAAAACCATTGAAATGCAAAGTGAGTGCTCCCCCCTCACTCCCCTCCCCGAGACAAGGAAATCGTCACCCAAGAACTCGGAGATCCTCTTGGGGACACATAGGCTGGGGTCGACCGTCCGCAAGCACGAGACCCAGGGCTGCAGGGGAAGGTTCCGGCTGCTGCTCTTACCGTCTTGACCCCCAAAAGACCAAAAAAGGGCCACATGCAAATCATAAAAATCAGATGTGAATGAACCACACGGCTCGCAAAGGTGGGAAGTTCACGCCCCAGCCCAGGGGTCTCCCAGCACCTTTTCCATCGGCGCCCCTGTTTTGGAAAAATAACACAGACGTTGTTCCACTACGTGGGAAATACACCCTGCAGCTGAACTCCACGGCGTCATCCGCCTCCATCATCGGGCTGGCAAGTGTGGAACAGATCACAATGCCCACCTGAGAGGAGGCATGTCGGGTCCCCAAGCTGCCCCTGGGCCGGGCCACCCACACAGCAAGGGGCAGGGGCCGCCTCAAAGCACCCTGTGCTCCAGCGCGGCCCAGATGCACGCTCTGTTCAGGTGGACATAGGGTCCTTCTGCCTTGGTGTGGCCCCAGGGCGGGCGCAGCTCAGGGAGGAGGTGCAGTGAGTCCTTCCTTCCCTCGGCCGAGCAGGGCTTTCTGCCGAAGAAGGTGTTTCTCGTCAGCGATGAAGAAGTAAGTTCAATGCTGTGGAAATGGATTCTCTGATTAAAACTAAAAAGCAAATCCAGCCAACCCGGCCACGTGCAGGGCTGCCTCCCACATAACCTGGTACTCGGTGGTGGACGGAGGAGCGGCCTCACCAGAGCACAGGGTGGGTGCAGCACTGGCTGCTTGAGACGCTGCCCCGTGTCACATGCGGTGCACGGAAGCCCCACCGTGGAAGTCACTGGCTAGTTCCTGCCAGCAGCGAGTAGCAGCCAGCATTTAAAGACACGCCTGGGGGTTGAGCCCAATTTATTGTCTTTATTAAAAAGGATATTGTAGTAGCCTGTTTTCACACTGCTATAAAGACATACCTGAGACTGGGTAATTTATAAAGAAAAGAGGCTTAATTGACTCACAGTTCCACATGGTTGAGGAGGCCTCAGGAAACTTACAATCATGATGAAAGGGAAAGAGACAGGTCTTACACGGCGGCAGGTGAGAGAGAGGAGTGTGTGAGAGTGCAGGGACAACTACCATTTATAAAACCATCAGATCTCATGAGAATTCACTCATTATCATGAGAACAGCATGGGAGAAACTGCCCCCATAATCCAATCATTTCCCACCAGGTCTCTCCCTTAACACCTGGGGATTACAATTCAAGATGAGATTTGGGTGGGGACACAAACCCTAACCATACAGGTATCAAGGGTTCCATGCTGCCCTTTGCTGAAAACTGACTTTTATGGCTCTGCCATGAGACCATGGGTGACAAATGCTATTCCCTCCCAGCTTGGGGCCATGGTTTCTCCAGCCTGTATATTAAAGGCTCATCTGTTCTTCCTCCCAAGGCCTGGAGGGCTCACCGGCCTGTGAGCCCTGTGACATTACTTCCCCTGGGCAGACTCAGGGCACCATGAAGCTTCCCGCCGGGTAGGCACCCACTGTGTCTGTTACACTGGGCGCTGGCCCGAGTCCTAAAGATAGGCAGCCCTGAGGGCAGAGGCACTCACTGGAGCTCGTGCACACACATGCACACACACAAACAGCCAGGCACGTGCACAGGAACACATGCACACAGCCACACGTAACTGTGTGCACACACATACACACATGCACAATCCCCATTGTGCACCCAAGCATCATTTTACACATGGGAAATACATCCACAAACACACACACCCATAACCAGGCACATGACCCGGGGCTGCCAGTGCCAGAGTGATGCCAGCTGTGTAGGCCACACCTCGGTCTGACATACACCTTCCTGGTTCATCAGCCCCATGAGGACCCCAACCCCAGGATGTACAGCAGAAAGGGGTCTTCACCTGCTTCACAGATTAGGACACCGAGGCTCAGAGAGGGTTGAGTGGCTGCCTGAGGTCACACAGCAGGCAAGGCAGGGAACGGCACTGCTGCCCCTCATCTCCTGCTGAGGAAAAGGTGGACGGGGTGCCAGCTGCAGTGAAGCCCACAGGCCCCCCAGATGCCACCTATCTTCATAGCCTGGCTTGTCCTCACCCCAGGAGGAGGAAGGGCCTTAACTATGGCTTCCACATCAGATGCCAGCCCACCCTGGGTTAAACACCTGCATGGAGCCCAGCGATGGGGACGCAATGACCATGGGCCTCAGAAGCACCCATGGCCTTGAAGGGGCCAGGACCGGCTGCACACAGCGCCGGTGACGACAACTGCTGCTGGGGGGGACCAGACACTCAAGCTCCAGATACACTGTAGCACGTCCCCAGAGAAGCTGGACTCAGAGCTCACACTTCCCTGGAGATGGTCACGTCCAAGGCAGGATGCTGGTGTGCAGTGCAGAGCCGCTCAGAGCACCTGAGCTGGTGACACTGGCCTGGGGGGACCAGGGTCCACCCAAAGACGTTCTCCATGTGCAGCTGCCAGTGAATCCTGGGGGCTGCTGGACTTGATCCAGTGAGAGGGTGGCCTCCCCCCAGACTAGTGCAGTAGATAAGGCCCTTTCCCACCAGCCACCGGAGTGAGCTCACAGAGCACAGGTCAACTCCAGGGCGATTTCAGACCTTCCGGCCCCTTTCAGGGACAGCGAGGCCTTTGTGTCCAGGACCACTGCCCTCCATCCAGCTCCCTGTCGTGTTCACGCCCAGCGCCGGCTCTGCAGACACTGGGGGCCGCCTTCACTCCTGGGGACCCCCTTCCCTGCCTCCCGCCTCTCTCCAGGCACCTGTCCCTTAGTACAGGAGCTCACCGTGCTGCCCAGCACCTAGGCTTTACCACCCACAGCTGTGCAGCCACTCACAGCCAAGTACAGAGCCTTGGGGAAATACTCCCCAGATCCCGGCCCTTCACCTGAACAGAGCGGACCCTCAGGGGACGTCGGCCACCAATAAAGGAGCCAACCATTAGATGTCATTGCAGCTGAGCCCCCATGGCCAGCTCCTCGGGTCACGGCGGCTCCATAGCGGCGGCTCCTCTCATACCAATCCACCGGGACCACTGCCAAGAGGAGGACACAGCCTTGGCCATCGAGGGGATGCTCAGGTACCAGGACCCAGGATGCGGACAGACTCCAGGGTCTCCAAGGTTCCTACTCAGAGGTTGGCAGGGTGCTCGTCTCCAGAATGATGCCCACCCAGCGATGAGTCTCAGCAGAGCCCCCTGCAGAGTGGCCCTGGGGCTGGGTTCGGCCCCAGACGACCTGAGGAAGCTGCCAGGTAACAAAGCTGTCGGCCTCCCCAGAGCCCAGTGGGCAAAGATAGCCAAGAATCTCCCACCAACTGGTGGCCAAGATTGCCTTTGGGTCATGCAGCAGGTTCACGTCCCTGTTTTAACTTTTAAGAAACCACCTTAGTAAAGTTTGTACTGATAAACCGAGCAAAGCCTGGGCCCATACCCCTGCCCCGGTGGACTACAGCCTGAAGGAAGGGCCCTGGAAACCCAGAAGTTCCTGTGCCAGCTCTGGGCACTTGACCACAGCCCAGCAGGTTTGTCCCCTCGGCTCCTTCCTTCCACGCCTCACGGTCAGCCTTCACCTTGACGTGCATGCCAGGATGCGTGACCACTGGGCAGGCCAGTGCACCCCCGGGTGTGGCAGGAAGAAATGGCTCCTTGTAAATCCCACAGGCAAGAAGGCCACACTCGTGCGGGGGCGGGGCCCGGAAGGGGAAGCAGGGCCAGAGAGGAGGCGGGGCCACAGGGGAGGCGGGGCCACAGGGGAAGAGGGGCCCAGAGGGATGGCGGAGCCCAGAGGGGAGGCGGGGCCCAGAGGAGAGGCGGGGCCCAGAGGGGAGGCGGGGCCCAGAGGAGAGGCGGGGCCCAGAGGGGAGGCGGGGCCCAGAGGAGAGGCGGGGCCCAGAGAGGAGGCGGGGCCCAGAGAGGAGGCAGGGCCCAGAGAGGAGGCAGGGCCCAGAGGAGAGGCGGGGCCCAGAGAGGAGGCGGGGCCACAGAGGAGGCGGGGCCTGGATGGGGAGGTGGGACCCGAGGAGAGGTGGGGCCCAAGGAGAGTCTGGGACTTAGAGGAGACAGGGCCCGGAGGGGTGGCAGGGCCCGGAGAGGAGGCGGGGCCACAGGGGAGGCGGGGCCACAGGGGAAGAGGGGCCCAGAGGGATGGCGGAGCCCAGAGGGGAGGCGGGGTCCAGAGGAGAGGCGGAGCCCAGAGGGGAGGCGGGGCCCAGAGGAGAGGCGGGGCCCAGAGGGGAGGCGGGGCCCAGAGGAGAGGCGGGGCCCAGAGAGGAGGCGGGGCCCAGAGAGGAGGCGGGGCCACAGGGGAGGCGGGGCCACAGGGGAGGCGGGGCCACAGGGGAAGAGGGGCCCAGAGGGATGGCAGGTCCCAGAGGGGAGGCAGGGCCCAGAGAGGAGGCGGGGCCCAGAGGAGAGGCGGGGCCCAGAGGAGAGGCGGGGCCACAGGGGAGGCAGGGCCCAGAGAGGAGGCAGGGCCCAGAGGGGAGGCGGGGCCCAGAGGAGAGGCGGGGCCCAGAGAGGAGGCGGGGCCCAGAGGAGAGGCGGGGCCCAGAGGAGAGGCGGGGCCCAGAGGAGAGGCGGGGCCCAGAGAGGAGGCGGGGCCCAGAGGGGAGGCAGGGCCCAGAGAGGAGGCAGGGCCCAGAGGAGAGGCGGGGCCCAGAGAGGAGGCGGGGCCCAGAGGAGAGGCGGGGCCCAGAGGAGAGGTGGGGCCCAGAGAGGAGGCGGGGCCCAGAGGGGAGGCAGGGCCCAGAGGAGAGGCGGGACCCAGAGGGGAGGCAGGGCCCAGAGGGGAGGCGGGGCCCAGAGGAGAGGCGGGGCCCAGAGAGGAGGCGGGGCCCAGAGGAGAGGCGGGGCCCAGAGGAGAGGCGGGGCCCAGAGGAGAGGCGGGGCCCAGAGAGGAGGCGGGGCCCAGAGGGGAGGCAGGGCCCAGAGAGGAGGCAGGGCCCAGAGGAGAGGCGGGGCCCAGAGAGGAGGCGGGGCCCAGAGGAGAGGCGGGGCCCAGAGGAGAGGTGGGGCCCAGAGAGGAGGCGGGGCCCAGAGGGGAGGCAGGGCCCAGAGGAGAGGCGGGACCCAGAGGGGAGGCAGGGCCCAGAGGGGAGGCGGGGCCCAGAGGAGAGGCGGGGCCCAGAGAGGAGGCGGGGCCACAGGGTAGGCGGGGCCACAGGGGAAGAGGGGCCCAGAGGGATGGCAGGGCCCAGAGAGGAGGCGGGGCCACCAGGGAAGAGGGGCCCAGAGGGGAGGCGGGGCCCAGAGGGGAGGCGGGGCCCAGAGGGGAGGCGGGGCCCAGAGGGGAGGCGGGGCCCAGAGGGGGTGGTAGCCCCTCCAAGTCTTGGGCGCCGGTCTTGCTGCCAAGCAGGAGGCCTGGGCCGGCTGCTCTGTCTCTGGAATGCGCCGTTCCCACCACTTGGCAACGCCTCAGAGGGCAACACGGCCCTGCCCAGTGGGGAGAGGGCTCCAGCTGCCCACCCTCTGGCCCTGGATAGGAGAGGATGTAGGTAGCCTGGCTTCCCCGTAGGACCAGATGCCAAAAGGTGACTGTCCCCTAACGAGCAGTGAGGGCCTGCTTGCTGATGAAAAGCCTAATCAAGACTTATTTTTTTGAGATGGAGGCTCTGTCGCCCAGGCTGGAGTGCAGTGGCGTGATCTCAGCTCACCACAACCTCTGCCTCCCAGGTTCAAGTGATTCTCGTGCCTCAGCCTCCCGAGTAGCTGGGACTACAGGAGCCTGCCACCACACCCGGGTAATTTTTGTATTTTTAGTAGAGACGAGGTTTCACCATGTTGGCCGGGTTAGTCTCAAACTCCTGACCTAGTGATCCACCCACCTCGGCCTCCCAAAGTGCTGGGATTATAGGCGTGAGACACCATGCCTGACCCTAATCAAGACTTTAAAAACATGAATCAAAAAGACACACTTTAATTAATAAGTAGTGAATTAAAAGACTGCTGACTTTGGAAAAATCGTTTCCTGAGTTCAAGATCGGTGACGCTGGATTAGCTTAATTGATCTGAATTTGTTGGTTTGGGATTCAAGGGCAAGTTTGGTTCCTTAGTGGCTGGCTGTGTTGTGTCCAGATTGATGTTCCCAGGTGGGGGGCAGGAGCCCTGGAAACCACAGCCAGACCCTGGGCAGCCGGCCCCGGCAAAGAGGGGTCTAAGCCCTGTCTCATGTCTCCCTTGGGATACATTTGACGCCTGGACACCCCGACCCCGGGAGGTGGGGAGTGGGTCAGGCTGGATATGAGCAATGACACTGAGGAGACTCAGGGGCCTCGCCAGACACTAGCCCCAGGAGGCCTGGTGGTGTCCCCAAAACTGGCCATCTATTAGACAATCCAAAAGAAACTCAAAAGAGGTAAATAGTACAAATCTCACTCTGATCAAAATTAATAAAAATAGAAATAAAAATTCCCCAATTTATTTTAAGTTACATGACCAAGAAATAAGTACCCCATGCCTATGAGAGTGGGTGGGGTTTGGCCAGGCTGAGCTCAGGGAAAGGTACGTGGCCTTGAACTTCATATTCCAGATGAATATTAAGATGAATGGAATGAATACAGCCGCCCAAGTCACTCAAGAAAAGTAACAAATAAAGAGAAGATGGGGAAAAGTCAAAGCTGATGAGTTAGGGAGAAAAGCTGCAGAATTTGAGTCCAACAACTGGTTCTTTGCAAAGTTGTAAGAAGTGAGTGTTCCAATCATTTTCCTGGTCAAAACATTCGGCCTCGCTGGCGGCCTGAGAAATCGCTTAAATGTCATCAGAATCGAATAGAAATCAGGGCAGGAAAGAGCATGGGCAGAGAGGGAGGGGAGCCCCCGGGCGTCTCCGGTCCGCTCAGACACAGATTCAATATGTAAAACAGCGTTATTGAGCTATAACTCACATGGCATACCATTCACCCATCTAAAGTACACAACTCGATGGTTCCGAGTGTGTTCACTCACAGAGTTGTGCAACCATCACCACAGTCAATTTTAGAACATTTTCATCACCTCAAAAAGAAACCCTGTACCCATTAGCAGTCACTCCCCACTGCCCCCACCACACCCCAAACCCCTGGCAACTGCAAATCTATTTCCTGTCTCTCCCGGTTTGCCTGTTACAGACATTTCCGATCAGTTGAATCATACAATATGTGTTGTTTTGTGTCTAGCTTCTTTCATTTAACGAAATGTTTTCACGGCTCCCTCGTGTGGTAGCATACACCCGTGCCTCATTCTTTTTGATGGCTGCATAATATTCCATTGTATAGAGGAGCCACATTTTGCCAGCCCATTCATCAGTAGACGGGCAGTGGCTTGTTTCCACTTCCTGACTATCATGAATAATGTTGCTATGAAGATTCATGGGAAGGTTTTATGTGAAGGTATGTTTTCATTTCTCTTGGGTACATACCTAGAATTGGAATTGTTAGATCACATGGTAATTCCATGTTTAACCATTTTGCGAAACTTCTAAACTACTTTCCAAAGCAGCTGCACCATTTCATATCCCCACCAGCAATACATAGGTTCTGAACTTCTCTTTCCACAAACTTTTGTTATTAAAAATAAATTGTTTAAAAAAGGAAGAAAACAGCTTTCCATGATAAAACACACTGCTCTTCTGAAATCTCCCTTGGCATGTGTCTACGAGTCGATTTACAGCGTGGATGCAAGTCCACAAGCCAGCGGACACACAGGGCCACAGAAGGGACACTGCCATGCTGGCCCAACTACCACGTTCACACCGAAGGTGGCTTTGCCTGGCTGTGGACTCAGCGAAGCTGGGACACCTTCAGAGGCGACTGTCCACCCAACCCTCACCATGTAGAGACAGAGACCAGCACACTTGGTCTCCTCCACCCAGATAAGCTCTTGGAGAGGTGGCCCTGGCACCTGTGAAAATGTAAATGGCTGTCAGCCTTTGACGGTGCTGCTGACGGGTGACCAGAGTTCTCTAGCGGCTGCACGTTTTCCCATGAGCGCCGAGGCAGGTTTAATATGGACAGCTCCTCCAGCCCCTGCAGGTAACCCAGCCTGAGCTCCCACTTCCTTTGTACCAAGCAGAAACAAGGGCATGGAAAAGGGAGGGGTGTTTTCACATCTGAATGGCAACATTCCCATCCAATATCCCGGACTATATCTTCAAACAGATCTGTCTGAGAAGACAGTGATTGCATTGAGCCCAGCGTGCTGTCAGCTGCTTGAAGCCAGTTTCGGCACACGGATACCAGGTTATGGAAGAAACCTTGTCGTAAGGATCGTCAGGCAGGAAGTCACTGTATTTACATGAAGTTCACACAGCTTCATCAGTTTCAGTGGAAATAACTAAAAATAGTTAAAGACATTAGTTAAAATTAAAGAAAAGGGGATGAGAAAACAAGCTATAGCCTGAGAGAAAACATTTACAAACCACATGCCCGACAAAAGACTCACAGAATATATTCCTTCAACTCTCAAAACTCAACAGTAAAAACAATCAATCCAGTGAGAAAATGGGCAGAAGAGACATTTCACCAGAGAGGCTGTACAGAGGGAAATAAAGACAGGCAAAGACATCTGATGTCCTCTGCCAGGGGGAACTGCACATTTGACTCACGATGAAATGTCACTCCGCACCCATCAGCATGGCGGAAATAAAAAATAACGGCAACATTAAACGCTGACGAGGTCATGAAGAAACGAAATCACTCGTACACTGTTGGCGGGAATCTAAAACGGGGCAGCCACGTGGAGACGGTGTAGCAGTGTTTTGCAAAACCAAGCACGTGCTCACCTACAACCCGCAACTGCATTCCTGGGCATGCATCCCAGAGAAAGGAAGACTTTCATTCACACAAAACCCTATCACGATTATTCATAGCAACTTTATTTGTAACTACCAAGAACCAGAAACAACCACATGTCCAACAAAAGATGAATGGCTATACACGCTGGGGTGCTGCACACCCTGGGACTCCACTCAGCTGCAGAGAAAGAACCGGTGAAGCACACAACAGCTCCGGCGGGTCTTTGGGGAAAGACCACCGTCTACCGCCACGCGAGGGAAAGAAGCCAGTCTCCAAAGGTCACACCCTGCGTGATTTCATTTCTATGACATTCTCAAAATGACGAATTTGGAGGAGGCTGGAGTGGGGAAGGAGCTGGAGGCTGTGACTAAAAAGGATAGCAGGAGGAAGATCTTTGCAGCCGCAGAGGAGCCCTATATCTTGACTATAGTGGTCACGCGTGGATAAATGGCAAAGAGCAGACATGTTGTCGGAGGCACGTCCTGGTTGTGAGGCCGTCCTCTAGTGGAGGGATCTGGGTGAAGGATGCATGGGCTGTCTCTCTACTGCTGTGTCTGTCTTTGCAACTTCCTGTACCTCTACAATCATTGCAACAGCTGCAGTGAGCTCCGATGGTGCCTGTACCCCAGCCTGGCGACAGAGAGAGACTCTGTCTCTTAAAAACTACTTTATTTTTTAAATGGCAGCAGGTGTTGCTTTGCCTCAGGAGAGTTGGACGCCGAGCCCATTTGCGGGTACGCACCAGAGGCACTTGTGCTGCTTGGGGTCTGGGTACACTGTTGTTGTGGTGACTGTGATTCCTGTATCATTTTATCTCACAAAGTTATGAAAAAAGCCTCATTGCCGTAACAGCACAGCAAGACAGCAAGCAACTGCGATCGCCTTGAAAGAGAAGAAGCAAGGAAAGGAGGCCAGAGCCGCGCTCCGTACCTCTGAAGTTTTCTGCAATGCGACATGATTAGCCCAAAATAGACCGCAGCTATGGCCGGGGGCGGGGCAGCTCTGTTTGTGAGGACGGAATCAAGGCTGGGAGCTGCACACTCACCTGAGTGTTCACGAAGTCATCGTGGAGGGTGTCAAATGCACCCACAGCTGCGTGCACGTGTCTGCCGCCTTCTCAGGGAGTACAGATGCTCCCCTATGCCGGGGCTTCACCTTGTGTGTGGAGGAAAACACTGTGGGAACTATGCTGGTGCTGATTTTTTTTTTTTTTTGATATGGAGTCTCACTCTGTTGCCCAGGCTGGAGTGCAGTGGCATGATCTTGGCTCACTGCCACCTCTGCCTCCCAGGTTCAAGCGATTCCCCTGCCTCAGCCTCCTGAGTAGCTGAGACTACAGGGGCACGCCACCACGCCCAGCTAATTTTTGTATTTTTTAGTAGAGACGGGGTTTCATCATGTTGGCTAGGCTGGCCTTGAACTCCTGACCTCAGGTGATCCACCCACCTCGGCCTCTCAAAGTGCTGGGGTTACAGGGGTGAGCCACTGTGCCCAACCGGTACTGATTTTTAAATCTATCTGTTCAATCATTTCGGCTGGAGCCATCATTATCTTGCTGAAGCAGCTGTTGGAATATTAACAAGAGGCAGTGGTAACAAGTGGAATGTAATTAGCACTCCTTGTTCCAGTGAATTTGCAGTTCTAACTGGGAACAATTTGCAGTGAGTTTGTGTGTGGTTGTAATTAACTTCGCAAGCACACATGCAGCACAGAGCCCACCAGACCACAGCCCAGGCTGTGACCTGCAGGCTGATCCCTCTGAGTCGCCCCTGAGATCCTGCCGGCTGCTCCCATGCGCGGGTGCCCCTCTCTCAGCCTGGCATGTGACTGCCTCCTCCGAACACCCACCTGGTGTCCACCATTCTGGCCCTGCCAGCAGCTCCTTCATTCCATCATTTATTCCAGCGTTTTTCAAGCACCCAGGATGTACCAGGCTGGGATTTGCCTCCAGTCCCACAAAGCTCTGCCCTCCTGGGTTCCCCAGCACCCCCCAGGAAGCCTCCATGCCACACAGGTGGCACCACCGCGCTGGGCTCACATGAGGAAAGGATGAGAGAGCCGCCCACCTGGGCAGACAGGTGCCTGAGACAGGTGGAAGGTGGGAACGGAGCCCAGGACCACACAGGGGGTGCCGAGGAGCTTGCACTCCCAGGAGGCTCCCTGGAAAAGGAACATTTCAAGCAGCTGCCCTCAGGCACCCCACGCATGCTGACAGCCAAGCGTGACTTCTTGTCAAGGGCATCGCTAAAGGAGAACATGAGGCCTGCTCAGGGGCTGAGAGGAGAGAGGTGCCAGGGCAGGCGCCCCCTGCACACACCCTGCCACTGCCACGGGATCCCGGCACTGCAGCCTCCTGGTGAGGCCCATGTCCAGCTGGGGTTGCAGAGGGTGCGGTGGCTTCACACCCCGGACTGAACTCACCACCCTCCTCTTTCCCTCAAGCTTTGGTGGCTGAAGAATGAGAGTCGATGGCCAGCGCCTGGTTTGCAGAGGCCGCTCATCAGCGTGAATCCCCTCGCGTGGTCAGGGCCACTTCCCTTTTATTGATGAGAAACTAAGGCACAAATACATTCAGTGCCTTTAGTGAATGTCACGCCCAGAGGGAGACCACCTGCCAAGGCCAGCCACTGGTGGGGCATAATGCACTTGGCTTCCCAGCCTGCGGATGCTGGACTCTCTCACAGATGGACCGGACAGACCAGAGCCCGAGGTCCCCAGTGTGAGACCCATTGTTGTCCTTGGCGGTTTCTTTTCACATCTTTCCCGGAGGCCCAGATTCAGCGGTTCTTAGACTTAACCTAAGAATCTCTCAAAACCATGTAATAAAATACTCCATCTGCATAGATTAATTTACTTGCAATGAATACACAGACTTGGAGGGCACAATCCTATGGCCTTTTACAAATGTTTACAACATGTGACAACACCCCACTCAAAATACGCAGCACTTCATCACCCCGGAAAGTTCCCTCATGCCCCTTGCCCAGCCGCCACCTAACCCCCAACAAACCAGGCAACGACTTTCTGATTTTTTTGGTCAGGGAGTAGCTTTGCCTATTCTAGAACCTCAAGTAAAGGTGATTATGTAGCATGCACCACTCTTTTGAATCTGGCTTCTCTCACTCAACATGATGTCTGAGAGATGCCTGTTCTGGGGTGAGCCGTGGTTCTCGCCTTGTTCTTGCTGAGTAGTATTCCACTGGACGGACGTGGCACAACGGTGGCGTTTCCATTCACCATCAGAGAACACGGAGCTTCTTTCCCGATTGAGGATACCACAAATAAAGCTGCTGTGAACATCCATGTACGAGTCTTTTTGTGGGTATGTTTTTATTGCTGTTGCATGAACACCTAGGAATGGAATCGCTGGATCCTAAGGGAGGTGTTTGTTTTATTTTATAAGAACAACAATCAACTATATTTCAAAGTGATCAAAGTGTCTTACACTCTCAACAGCAATGGATTAGATTTCCACTTGACGGCAGGCAGGGTGGCCAGGCATGTCCGCCTGAGTCATTTTCACAGGCACGCAATGGCCCCTTGCTGTTGTTCTAATTTGCATTTCCCTGGTGACTAATTGCAAGCAGCTTTTCATGTTTGTCTCTTTGTTATGTCTTACAGAAGCTACTTCTATATTCTGCATTTAAGTTATTTGCCAGGTATCTGAAGGGACTTCAAAGAGTTCATGGAAAAATAAAATTAAAAGATAAAAATAAAAATGTAAACTTCATTTCTCAACATAAGCTCCGCCAAGGTCAAGACACTTTTGTAAGTGATTATACCAGCCATTTAGTCCATCCCTAAGGCACTGAGGGTCCTGGGAATTTAACCATCTCAATGCAGTCTTTTTACATTACTAACTGAAGAAAAATGAGCGTTCTTTAAAAATAATTTTTAAGATTAGGAAGAAAAAAGCCAGAAGGAACCAAATCAAAACTGTAAGGTGGGTGCCATATGCCTCCAGCATCCCCAAAACTTGCCATAACCTTGGCTCTTGACCAGTCCACTTTTGCTGTGACTTGAGCACCTCCACCTCTCTGTAGCCATTGCTTTGATTGGGCCCCTCCGCCTCTCTGTGGCCATTGCTGTGACTTGAGCCCCTCAGCCTCTCCGTAGCCATTGCTGTGACTTGAGCCCCTCAGTCTCTCCGTGGCTGTTGCTTTGATTGGGCTTTGTCTTCAGCATGGTACTGGGAAAGCCATGTCTCCTGTTACAGTTCTTCAAGGAAATGCTTCAGGATCTTGATCCCACTTGTTTAAAATTTCTACGGAAAGCTCTGCTCTTGTCTCCAGCTGATCTGGGCACAACAGTTTTGGCACCCATCGAGTGGAAAATTTGCCCAGTTTTAATTTTTCAGTAAGAGTTGTGTCAGCTGAACCAACTGAGATGTCTATGGTGTTGGCTATTTTTTCTGCTGTTAATCGCTGGTCCTCTTCAATGAGGGCATGAACAAGATTAATTTTTTCCTCAAAAACTGACATGGATAGTCTGCCTCTGAAGGCTTCATCTTCAATATTGTCTTGCCTCTTCTTAAAACAGGTTATCCACTTGTAAACTGCTGATCTCATTGGGACATTGTCCCCATAAACTTTTTGTAAAGTATCAATGATTTCACATTCTCTCACGAAGCTTCTTCATTAATTTGGTGTTTCTTCTTTCTTGCTTCAATTTTAGCAGAATTCATGTTGCTCCAATAGGAGGTCTTTTCAAACTGATGTCTTTTTTTTTTTTTTTTTTTTTCCCTGAGATGGAGTTTCACTCTTGTTGCCCAGGCTGGAGAGCAGTGGTGCAATCTTGGCTAACTGCAACCTCTGCCTCCCAGGTTCAAGCACTTCTCCTGTCTCAGCCTCCTGAGTAGCTAGGACTACAGGCATGCGCCACCACACCCAGCTAATTTTTGTACCTTTAGTAGAGATGGGGTTATACCATGTTGCCCAGGCTGGTCTCAAACTCCTGACCTCAGGTGATCCACCCGCCTCGGCCTCCCAAAATGCTGGGATTACAGGCGTGAGCCACTGCGCCTGGCCCAAACTGATGTCTTATCCTTCTTAGTGCCTCACACCAGATCCTGTTCAGACATGTTATAACAAATTAGTATGAGTTTATTTTTGCACAAACAATTTTTGAAATCTATGCATAGTTTTTCACAATACACATTTTCCTTAAAGGTTTTGAAGACACTTTTGTGTGACCGCAGACGCTTCTACAGTCTGTGACTTGTCTTCTCCTTTTCCTAAAGGTGGCTTTGATGGTCTTTTAAAATTTTGATTGAAGAACAACTTACCAATTTACCAGTTTGGGTTAATTTTTGGTTAACGCTTTTTGTACCTTTTCTAGGGAATCTTTGCCTATGTCAAGGTCAAAAATATGTCTTGGCCTAGTTCATAATATTAGAGGGGAAGCTGCAGGATTTCTGTCCATGCCCTTTGTGACACTGAGGAAGATCCAAGTGCCAGTCGAATTGAAATTTTTGGTCTGCATCTATTTAGATGATCATATAGGTTTCTCCTTTATGTTAATATGGTAAAAATAAAATCACTGATTTTTGAATATTGAACCAATCTTGCATTCTAGAGATAAATATTCCTCTGTCATAATGCATAATCCTTTTGTCATATTGTTGGATTTGACTTGTTGATACTTTTGGCCCTCCATATCTACAGGTTTCTCATTCACAGATTCAGCCAACCTGAGATGGAAAGTATTCAAAGGTAAGATAAATAAAAAATGAAGATACAACCATAAAAAAATACAGTATAACAACTATTTACACAGCATTTGCATTCTATTAGGTATATAAATAATCTAGGGATGATTTAAAGTATATGGGTGGATATGGGTATACTATGCAAATACATATTATGTGCAAGTACTATGCCATTTTATATGAGTGACTTGAGCATCATTGGATTTTGGTATCCACAGGGGCTCCTGAAACCATTCCCCCACATGTGCATGCCAAGGGACTGTAAAGATGGTCTCTGACTTAAAATATTTTTACTTTACCATGGTATGAAAGTGATACCCATAAGTGCTCAACTTATGATGGGGTTACATCTGGATGAACCCACCATAAGTCAAAAATCCTATAAGTTGAAGGCTTAGCTGGACATAGCCCTATCGTAAGTTGAGGAGCACCTGTATTTTGTTAAGGGTTTCTGTGTCTCTGTTCATAAGGAATATTTGGTCTGTAATGTCGTTTACTCGGAATGTCTTCATCATCAACTCTGGTATCAGGATTATGCTGGCCTTGGTATGCAGAAGCCAACTCACCATGGCCCACAGGGGCCAACTGCATGCATCTCTCCCCACCTCTGCACACCAGTGTCACGTTGGTAGTGACGTCAGCCATGGTGTAAGTATGTACATCACAGAAATTGGCAAACACTGCAGATCATACATTTCCCCCAGAAAGCTAATTGTTAAATATTTACTAGTGAACCATTGGCTGGCCTCATAAAACAAATCATTTTTCTTCATCCTCTATTTTCTGAGTTTGTGTGAAATTTATAATATCTCTTCCTTAAGTGTTTGATAGAATTCACCAGTGAAGCCAGCTGTGCCTGGAGTCTTCCTTGTGCTAATGTCTGGTTGTTAGGAATTCAGTTTACTTAACAGATGTGGGTCTATTCTCTTTCTTCTCATGTCAGTTTTTGTTAGTTGTGTTTTTCAAGGGATTTTTATGTTTTATCTACATTATCTAATCTATTGGCATAAAGTTGTTCATAATACTCTCTTATTACCCATCTAATCCTTAGAATACTATTCCTGATATAGAAAATGTGTGTTTTATCTTTTGTTCTTGATCACTTTTGCTAAGGGTTTATCAACTTTATTTATCTTTTCAAAGAGCTAACTTTTGGCTGTGTTTTCTCTATTGTTTGCCTATTTTCTGCCTCATTGCTTTCTTTTCTTACCATTATTTTTCTCTTCCTTCTACTTGTTTTAAGTGGAGTGGGTTTAATTTGCTCTTATTTTCCTATCTTCTTAGATGGAAACTTAAATAACTGATTTTAGACATTCAGACCTTTCTGCTTTTCTAATATAAACATTTAAAGCTTTCTTGGGAGCACTGCTTTAGCTGTATCCCACAAATTATGATATGTTATATTTTTATTTCTTTTCACTAGAAATATTTCTTGGCTTCCGTTATGGTCTTTTCTTGACCCTGTGGGATATTTAGAAGTGCATTGCTTCATTTCCAAATATTGAGGGCTTCCCTAAATACCAAATAAATTTCTTAGTTAATTCTTTTGTAATAATAGAATATACTCTTAAAGATTCCAAACTTTTGAAATGTATTGAGGCTTATGTTAAAGTCCAACATATGATCTGTCTTAGTGAATTCTCCAAATATTTGCAAAAAAAAAGTGGATATTCTGCAGCATTTGGTGGAGGGTTCTATCAATGCCAATTAGGTCAAGTTCATTGGTGGTTTATCTATATCTTATTACTAATGTTTTGTCTACTTGTTCTCTCAAAGACTGAGAAAAGGGTGTTAAAATCTCCAACTACGATTGTGAGTTTGTCTATTTCTCTCTTTAATTATGTCAGTTTTGAGTATGGTCATATATTTTTAAGTTCTGTTATTATGTGCTACATATTTATGACTGATGTCCTGATGAAATGAGCCTTTTTTCATTGTGAAGTATATCTCCTTATCTCTGTTGATGCTACTTGTCTTAAACCCCACCCTGTCTGGTATGGATGCAGCCACCCTGGCTTTCCTGTGCTCACTCTTTGTGTCACACGCCCCTGTCCATCTTTGTAACTTCTACTGCCCTGGGTCTTCCCAGTGTGTCTCCTGGGCACAGCATACTGTCGGGTCTTGCTTCTTTGATCCAGTGTGACCATTTCTGCCTCTGAACTCAAGGGTATAATCCATCTACATTTGATACAATTAGGATATGGTTCAGTTTAAGTCTACCATCTTGCTATTTGTTTTCTTTTTGTTCCACACGGTTTTTGATCCTATGTTCTACTTCTATCTTCTTTTGGGTAAATAAAATGTTTTTTAGTATTTTATTTTATCTCCTCTATTGACTTATTATAAATAAAACTTTTTAGTGGTTGCTGTAGGAGTTACAACATGCATTTTTATAACAGACCACTTACAATTAATACTGAATCACTTTATATACAATTTAAACAAGTTTATAACAATATAATTTAATTTACTCACCCCTTGTTTTTGGTGCTATTGTTGACAAATACACTTACTTCCACATATGTTATAAATTTGACAATGCTTATGGACTCAAAATGTTTACCTTTTTCGATGCTTTTCATTCCCTCCTATGGATATTAAATTACATCTGGTTTCATTTCACTGCAGCCTGGAGAACTTTATTTAATATTTCTGGTAGTTTATGTCTCCTGGCAATGGATTTTCTTGGCTTTAAAAAAACTCAGAATGTCTTTATTTAACCCTCATTTATGAAGGATAGCTTTTATTGAATATGTTGCTTGACAAGCTTTTTTTCCAAACTAAGCACTTTTAAGGTATTATTACATTGTCTTCAGGAATCCATTGTTTAAAACGAAAATCAGCTGTTTCCCTGTGCCTAGGTGTCCTTTTTCTCTGACTGCTTTTAAGATTTTCTCCTTATCTTCAGTTTGTGACAGTTTACCGTGATGTGCCTAAGTTTAGTTTTCTTTGTATTTGTCCTGTTTCTTACACCTGTGCATTAATATTTTTCACCAAATTTGGAAAATATTTGGCTATTAGTTTTTCAAATTTTTTTCTACCTTTTTCTCTCTCTCCTCTTTTTGGGATTATAATTACATATATATTAGGCCTCTTTATATGTTAGTTCCATATATTAACATATAAAGTATATTATCCCCACAGGTCACTAAGGCTCTATTCTTTTTCTCTATTCTTCCAGTTGGATAATTTCAATTGATGTCTCCTCAAATTTACTGATGTTTTCTTCTGCTGTTAAGCCACACAGTGAATTCCCATCTGTTCACTCATCATATCCTCAAAAATATTTATAATGCATTCCAAAGTTCCTGTCTGCAAATGTCAACATCTGTATCATTGCAAGTTCTATTTCTATTTTCTGCATTTTTTCTTTCTTTTTTTGTATTTCAACATGTGTATGTTTAATGTGTAACTGCTGTACTGAGATATAATTTACATACCATGCAATTCACTCACTTAATAAAAGCATATCATTCAATGGTGTGTGGTATACTCAGAGTTGCAAAACTATCCTCACAGCCAATTTAAGAACATTTTCATCATCCCCATCCCCATGCCCAGCAACACCCCCTCGTCCCCTCCCAGGCCCTGGCAGCCGAGAATCCACTCTGTGTCTCTGTGGATTCACCTGCTCCACGCATCTCCTGTCAGTGGAGTCATTGGTCTTTTGTGTGTGGCTTCTTTCGTGTTATATCATCTTTTCAAGGCTCATTCGCGTTGTAGCATGTGTCTGAACACCGCTCATTTTTAAGGTGAATAATATTCCACAGTGCAAACAGACCTCATGTGCCCATCCATTCCTCTGCTGATGAGCATTTGGGTTGCTGGGACTGTCTGGGTCATCTGAAACCCCCTGGAGCCTGTGCTGCTGATTCTGACATCAGTGGTCCCGAGCACACGCTCGGCAATCCTGGAGTCTCTGATGGAACAGCGGCTGGCATCACCCAGGCACCTGCCATGTGCTGAGCACGCAGCTGAATGACACACACACGTGGCCCCGCCTGACCTCACACAGATGGGCTGGGCCGCTGCTGGCCCCATTTGTCAGATGGGGAGACTGGAGGCAGCTCCAGGTCACAGGGCTGCGAGATAACAGGCAGGAGTCCCCAGCGAGTCCAGAGCTCACCCTCCCAGGCCCCCACCTCCCGTGGCCTGCATCTTCAATTTCCATGTCCCAAGCAGCTCAGGACAAGGCTGCTTCCGGCTCCTGGGTCTTCCCGGGAACTCACAGCCTGGCACTGAGACCACCAGTTCCAGTATCTGTTTTCCCAGCAGCCCTGTGCTGGTGTTTGCTGCAACTGCATTTGTGTTCTGTTGGCACAAGAGGAACCTGGTCTGCATGGTCCCAAGCAACGGACAGGAATGTTTAACTTGTGTATTGATCTGGCAGCTCTCCAGCGACTTGGGATTTGCCAGAATAATTCACTTTCCACCTGGGTTTGTTTGTCTGTTTGTTTTTGAGAGAGGGTCTCGCTCTGTTGCCTAGGCTAGAGTACAGTGGCACAATCACGGCTCACTGCAGCCTCCACCTCCTGGGCTCAAATGATCTTCCCACTTCAGCCTCCTGAGTAGCTGGGACTACAGGTGTGTGCCACCACACCCAGCTAATTCATATTTTGTTTTTTTTAGAGACAGGGTCTCACGATGCTACCCAGGCTGATCTTAAACTCCCTCCTGGCCTCCAGCAATCCTCCTGCCTAGGGCTTACAAAGCACTGGATCTACAGGCGTGAGCCACCACACCAGCCTGGGCATTTTGACGTCACGGAGATGCAGCACAGAACTGACCTGAGGGATCCAACAGCTCACCCACCCTGAGGTTTCTGGGTCTGCAGCTGGGCCCAGGCCTGCAGTGCACACAGCTGTTCCTAGCACGTGCCTGTCCCTTCGACTCAGTGCACACAGGAAACCAGATGAGCCTGTGACTGCGGGGACCCAGGCTGCCTCGAGTCCCCCACAGCCGGAATGTCCCCTCCAGACAGAGGCCTGGAACAAACAAGGCTCAACTAAAAATAGACTTAAGCATGAGAGATTCAGAGGAAGGCAGCTATTTTTGGTTTGGTGCGTTTCTGCAAGGAAAGATGAGAAAAAGAGGCTCCTTCGAGTTGGAGAGGGAAGTGTGTAAGAGGAGCACACGGGACTTGGGGACAAGCCACAGCTCCTTTTGTCTGTCCTGGGCTGACTCGTGTGCCCAAAATGTTGAAATCCCGACCCCCAGGACTGCAAGGGGAGCTCTAGTTGGAAGCAGAGTCCTTGCAGATGTTATCGGTTAAGATCGGGTGACACTGGATTGGGGGGACCTCAAATTCAGTAACTGTCCTTATGAAGAGTGAGAGATACGGAGACACAGGCAGAAGCCACGTGAGATGGGGTGACAGTGATGCGGCCACCAGCCAAGGACACCAGATTTCTCTGGTTATTTCTCTGGCTAGAGAAATAACACCCCCCTGAGCTGCACGTGGTGCAGCGGGAGCCACGTGGTGACCCCGGCTGTGCGTCTGGGAGGGTGGTGGGTGCTAGACCCCTCTCCACCAGGAGACGAAACACATGCAATGACAGCAACCCAGGCAAGTCCCCGGGGAGACTCAGAGCCCTGGGCAGGGAAGGGCGGGGAAGGGCTGTCCCAGGAGGAGGCACTTGCCAAAGAGGCCGTCGCCGTGCAGTCGCCGTGCTGTTGGCCGCAGGTCAGGGGGAGATTGAGACCCACCCAGGTCAGCAGGGGCTGTGAGCGCCGGTCAGCAGAACACCCCAGGGAAACCGGGTGGGTGCAGCATCTGGGAGGGGATTTGCCCTGCGAGGGTCTTCGTGGGGCCCTTTAAGTCACCAGGTCTCCCAGTGGAATCAGAGCAGGATCCCGTGGCCTGAGATGGGGCTGTGTCTGGCTCCAGCTCCCACCCCTCATCTGTGCCCACGCGCACCCCAGCCCAGACCATGCCCAGCCGATCACAGGCCGGGCGAGCTTAAAGGTGCTTGGAGCGGTCAGAGTCCAGCCAGGCTGGGTCTCAGAGCGACCCCCGTCTCTAGCCTCAGACAAGTTGCCCCTCTCCAGCCCTCAGACACTAGCCTGGCCTGATGGGAGGGACATGGCTGGCAGAGGTTTCTTCCCGGGTCTGATCAGAGCCAGAGCAGGGGAAAGTTTCCCTGTGGGGGGTGTCGATACTTTGGGAAAATGGGTTCCTGGTCCCAAGGTTGACGTCCCCCTGGCAGAGTGGGCCTCACCGAGGTCAGGACATGAAGGGTCTTCTCCTGGGTCGGCTGGAGTCGGGGGCAACCTGCAGCCTTAGGGGTGGGGGCTGCGGGTGTCACGGATGTCAGCCCCACCTCCTCTCCTACAGCCACCTGAGGCCCACCCACCTCCTCATCCCTGTGTCCAAACCCACAGATGCTGGGGTCCCTTCCCCCAGCAAGTGCCCAGCACTTTGGGGGCGCCCACAGATGTGTCCATGACCATCTTGGGACGTGGCTGTGTGTGTGCCACAGCCTCCCCGGGCTGGCTGGGAGGTGCCCTCGAACGATTGATGCAGTGACTTCCCTGTGGCCTGGCCCGTGGCAAGTGCTCTGGGGACGTGATGGTGGCGCAGCGAACATCGCCCCGGGCCTGCAGCTCCCGCCCACGAGCTGCGCCCAAACCTCCCCTCAGGCCTGCAGCTCCCGCCCACGAGCTGCGCCCAAACCTCCCCTCAGGCCTTGGGCCCAGCTGGATGCAGGGAGCAGGGGGTGCGCTGGGCAGAGAGGGGTCTCCAGGCAGGGACCTTAAAAAAGGATCCGTTCCGTGCTGCCGGTCAGGCCTCTCCAGGTACTGTCTGGAAAAGGATTTCAAAGTCCAGCCCCGTGTGGTCCACCCAGGCTTCCCTGAGAGCCACGCCCCAGGGCCCTGTTTCTTGAGAAAATCCCAGCATGAAAAACAGCTGGGAGGAAAACAGTTTGCTGGGTCTCCAAGGCCCCTCGGAGAGCACCCTCCCGAGGAGGCCTCTGAGCCACCTGGTGCCACCGGAACAGCTGCAGCCGCCTGGGGAGCCAGAGAGAGCGGGTGGGGCCCGGGGGTGGCACTGGCATGGCGGAACACACCCCCGCCCGCATTCCAAACGAAAGCACATCACCCCCAAGCGACTCGACCTAAGGGCGAGTTTTAAAAGGAGCACTTACTTATTTTTAGAGTGTGCTTTTCACTCAGGATCACACAACGGAGCTAAATTGCAATAAAAATAGTGCGATCCCGCCAGCAAGAAGCCCATTCGGCAACGTGTCCTTTTGTTCAAAATAAAGTGCAAAATGATTTTTCGCAATAACACCAGCAACCGGCTTCAAAGGCCAGCTGGGTTGGCTGTAGGGTAAATGACTAAGCGTACGCCGGGTGCTGCGGAGGAAGCTCAGCCCGCCAGGGCTTTGCTCCAGAGCTTCCTTTTCCAAAACAGATGCTTGGGACCAAGATGGAGCCAGGGAGGCCGGGTTGGGTGACGGCATCCGGGTTCCTAGGCTGGCAGGCCCGGAGGCCAGAGGGCAGGCGTTCCTTCAGGTACTGACTCCTGGGGCAGGCAACAGATTCCTCCTGGGAGGCCCAGGCAGAGGCAGCACGGCATCTCTCTGTTTTCTTGCAGGCCGAGGGGGATTCTCAGTGTGGTCCACTAAGAAGATGAGTGAGCCCCAGAGCTGAGTGTGTTTGGGCTGTGGATTGTGATGCAGCTGGAAAAACACAACCAGGACCACCCAGCAGGAAGCACAGGAAGACTAAGGCAAAGAGAGGGTCAAGAACTGGCCAAGGTCACACAGCAGGTGTGTGGGGAGCTGGGATTTGAACCCAGCTCCAGAGTGTGTGCCTTGACCCCTCACTGTCATCCACAAGGGGACCAATGAGGGTCCCTTCCCCCAGCAAGTGCCAGACGAGTCCTACTTTGCTGCTCCTTGCGGTGCTCCCCCCTCGGCACACCTGAGCCACCTGGAGCCACTGAGGCAAATCTCAGGCGTTCCACTCCAATGAGGGTGTCAGGGAAGAGCGAGGGACTGTGGTTCAGGGGGAGAGCTCAGGCTGAGAGAGGAGAGCCAGGCCCGGGGGTAGGGTGGCAAGGGGCCACCCGAGGGGCCACACCGCCTCCCTGCTTGCCACTGTGGGCTGGACCCACTCTGCCCACCTATCTCCTCCACCGCCTGGGAGAAGACCCATCCTGGGGGCTCAGAGGGCGGGGCAGAGTGGAAGTGGCCTCGGTCCTCTGCTCCCGAGAGTCCTGCCTGTACCCAGTGTGGCTGAAGTGACCCAGAGCCCGGGAGGACGTGGAGGACAAGGTTTGCTCAGTGCCTCTCGAGTCCTGGGCTTTGGCCTCTCCAGAAGCAGCCCCTCCACGGAGGAGGCCTCTGTTTTACTTAACGTGTCCAAGGCCTCAGCTGTGTCCCAGGAAAGTGGGATTCTGGGTGAGCTCTTCCTCCTCTGAGGAGAATGAAAGCCAGCCTGCCCCACGTGGCTGAGGTGGCTGAGCCAGACCCATACCCTGAGCTGTCCCATCTGGGACGTGCGCAGGACTCTTGGAGAAACAACCCTTGCAAATTATCTGTGGATGACAGTGAGGGGTCATGGCACACACTCTAGAGCCAGGTGGCCAGACTCAAACGCCAGCTCCCCACACATGTGCTGTGTGACCCTGGACCTGTTCTTTAGCCTTTCTGTGCCTTAGTCACCGCACCTGCAAAACGAGGCTGCAACAGCTTACTCAGAGAGGAATAAAGGCTGAGGACTCTGGGTCTTTACCCGCCGGCTCTCCTGGCCCCGCCCTGGGGCTCTGAGACACAAAGTCCCACAGGGGTGGGTCCTGCTGGAGGAGGGGTCAGTGTAGAGGTCCCATTTTGCTAATGGATAAAACTTTTTCTCATTTTGATTAATAATGACTAAAAACTGTGTTTATTATTCCTTTGTTTTCTGTCCCGCTGGGACTTCAGTCATAAAATGATTCTCATAGACTCTTGAGTCGAGGTGCCGGAGGGACAGGGTCTTTCTAAACGGCATTTCACGAGGCCCGCCAGAGGAGGTGCGGTGCCAAGATGCAAAACAGAACCAGCAATAATTCAACTCTGAATATTTTGCCTTTAATTACAATAAACTAATAAAGATTTCAGTTGCTCTCATTTTAATAGAATGCAGAGTTATAATTGGTGACCTATTTTAGGCAATTTAATTTCCAATGACCTGTTTTCCAAATTAACATAGTAATCAAGGCCAGGGTGCTGTTCAGGGAGCCAGACCCTCCAAGGGTCCCACACCTGCACCGTGTAAAGGTGCATCTCTTACTAATGTGCTCATAGAAAGAGGTGCTAAATTATGGAAAGGTTTCTTTCTACAGCATCTAATGAGCCTGGATTTTTAAATCAAAGCATAATCAAAGAAAATGAGCGAGGACATCTTGAGCATCTGTAAAATCACTGTTGAAGCCACAACCCTCAATGACTTCGAAACTCTTCTCAGGAATGGAGTGTATGTCCTCCCCGAGGTGGAGATCGCTCTCAGAGCCTCCTTCAACAACCCCCAGGCAGGAGGGAGGGTGAGTCGCACACCCCGGCCTCAGGTGCCCTCCTACTGCCTCCCAGGGACCACCGTGCTGGGCCACCAAGAACAGGCAGCGGGGAGGGGGAGCAAGGTGGGGAAGGTGGAGCAGGAGAGAGAAGCAGGAAGGAGGGAGAGGAAAGAGAAGAGGGAGATGGACTGGCCTCAGCCACCCCGGAGTACAGGGATGTCATCACACCAGCCCTCCGGCGGCTGAAAGAGCCAGTGAGAGGCAGGTGGGGGTGTGGATCAGGCCTGATCTCCCCTGGTCTCCTCCTGCAATGCCCAGATTCTTGCCCCCGTCCTTCCTTCTCCCTCCTCCCTTCCTCCTCCCTCCTCCCTCCCTCCCTCCTCTTTCCTCCTCCCTCCCTCCTCTTTCCTCCTCCCTTCCTCCTCCCTCCTCCTTCCTCCCTCTGCCCTCCCTCCTCCCTCTCCCTCCCTCCTCCCCTCTCCTCTTTCCTCCTCCCTCTCCCTTCCTCCTCCTTCCTCCCTCTGCCCTCCCTCCTCCCTCTCCCTCCCTCCTCCCCTCTCCTCTTTCCTCCTCCCTCTCCCTTCCTCCTCCCTCCTCCTTCCTCCCTCTGCCCTCTCTCCTCCCTCTCCCTCCCTCCTCCCCTCTCCTCTTTCCTCCTCCCTCTCCCTCCCTCCTCCCCCCTTTCCCACCCTCCTTCCCCTTTCCCTCCCTCCTCCCGACTCCCTCTTCTCATCCCTTCCTCCTCCTCCCTCCTTCCTCCCTCCTCCCTCCTCCCTCCTCCCTCCCTCCTCCCTCCTCCCTCCTCCCTCCCTCCTCCCTCCTCCCTCCTCCCCCACACTATCCATTTGCAGGCTGCCTGGTCCTAGCCCATATCCAAGGGCCTGTCTCAGCTACAAAGTTCTGCTCTCTGCTTTTAAATGAGGACACAAGGTGGTTTCCAAAACACATGTACAGGGCGGAAATTGCTCGTGAAACAGCAGACAAGCAAGACAGAGCCCTCCTTCCTGTTGGCATTAGAGGCTGGAGGCAACCCCAGTTGTCTCAGAAATGGGAACAAGCCCCAGTTGTCTCAGAGATGGGACTAAGCCCCCTGCTCAGCAGAGCTGGTTTCCCATGGATAGAGCTGTTGGCTCTCTGGAAACCTTTCCTCCCCACCCTGGACCCCAAACACCCTTGGGGTTGTGTAAGAAGGAAGGGGATGTCCCAGGCTGGAGGCTGGCAGGGCAGCTGGAATACAGGAGTGGGAGGGGAGGGAGGAGGGGAGCAGTGAGGAAGGCCAGTTCTCCTACATGCCTTCTTCCGGCCTCTTCTTCCCCACTTGGGGGTCTCACAGGTCCCGCCCGTGGTGCCAGTGATGTCTCTTCTGCATCTGCTAAAGGGCAGAGGGGCCCCTTGGAGGCAGCTCCATCCAGGCCTGGCTGAGATGTCCAAGAGGCAGCAGCGGACAGGGGTGCAGGTTAACCCTGCCCCAGAGTCTCTGTCCAGGGGCAGCCGGAGCAGGCTCAGGACGGCTTCAGCTCCATGGCTGCCATGGGTGGAAGCCAGGCTGGATACAGAGGCCAGGTCTGCGGACCCTGCAGGCCTCAGAGCAGGAAGTTCTGTTCTGGGAGCCCACTGGTTCCTGGGGCCCACGAGCCCCACCTACCTCCCACCAGCAGCACCTACCCCTTGCCCCACTGCAGCCCCTGGACACAGTACGGCACAGGGCGGAGTGAGGGCTGGGAGGGCCTTTGTGGAGTCCCACTGGCTTCAGGTAAAGATAGTGGCCCTGGCTGACCCCAAGCCTGATCCCCAGTGGGCCTGCTCCTCTCTTCTCACCCCGCCACTACTCTGGGCCTTTTCCGAGACAAACTCTGCTCCCTCATTCAATAAAATCTCTCCCGTAAGCCGGCTCCCTGGGCCTCCACCCACCCATGGCCTCCACAGTGGAGGAGCCTGTGGGAGAAGGTGGCATCTCTTCCCTTCCATAAAATCTCCCTGCCCTATTTACAGGAGAACCAATGCTCTACGGCTCCCAGCCAGCCTTGTCTCCCCCGACCTTGAGCACCTTTGTCTAAAGGGATGCCTCCTGAATTCTGTGCTGAGCTGGATTAATTTTTAAAGATGAAGCTCCTGGCTCGTGCGCGCTGCTATTTGTGGTGGCGAGGTCAGGCAGAGTGCTGGCCCGGGGAGCAGGAGGTATTAGCGGGCACTAATTCCCTGGGGACAGCAGGCCGGGATTATCGCTGTGTGCCCAGCCCTTGCCAGCCCTGCTGGCTGCCAGCTGCTGGCAGGGGCCTCACTGTGCCAGGCTGGCGGCAGCCCACAGCGCACAGACCACGTGGAGCGCACTGGGTCACGGAGCTCTGGATTCAGGTGGGATTACGCCCCCCACCGCCAAAACCATCCTTCCTGGCAGCAAAGGCCTGTGGGCTGTGGCTGCACCTCTTTCCTGGGTCCAGTTTCCCCATGGGGATTCAAAGTTTCTGGCCCTTTGGTGGCTAGGGTGACCACAGATGACTCACTTGGGGCGCTAGCTGGGGAGGCTAAGGAGTCCTCCATCAGCCCCCAGTGCTTCCTGCAGAGCCCATGGGGCGTCCTATGACGGACGGCCCCGCAATGACGCTAGGTTTCAAGGTGTGCAAGGGGAGGCTCCTGCCTTGGGCAGGTTTGTCTGTCTAGAGAAATAACACCTCCCTGTGCCAACAACAGGGAAACTGACAGGGTGAGATGCACGTTACAGCTGCGAGGGAAACTGACAGGGTGAGATGCATATTACAGCAGGGAGGGAAACTGACAGGGTGAGATGCATGTTACAGCAGCGAGGGAAACTGACAGGGTGAGATGCATGTTACAGCAGCGAGGGAAACTGACAGGGTGAGATGCATGTTACAGCAGCGAGGGAAACTGACAGGGTGAGATGCATGGTACAGCAGGGAGGGAAACTGACGGGGTGAGATGCATGTTACAGCAGCAGCAGCGAGGGAAACTGACAGGGTGAGATGCATGTTACAGCAGCGAGGGAAACTGAAGGGGTGAGATGCATGTTACAGCAGCAGCAGCAAGGGAAACTTATAGGGTGAGATGCATGGTACAGCAGCGAGGGAAACTTACAGGGTGAGATGCAGGTTACAGCAGCAAGGGAAACTGACAGGGTGAGATGCCTGTTACAGCAGCGAGGGAAATTGATGGGGTGAGATGCACGTTACAGCAGCGAGGGCTGGAAGAGTGCAGCGCAGGCGCCTGGTCCCTGGGCTTCTCCAAAACAGTGTAGTATCAGCCTCTCCCAGGAGCTCCTTAGAAACAGAATCCTAGGCCTCACCTCAGACCCCCCCATCCAAGTCCACATTTTCACAAGACCTCCAGGCAACTCAAACACACATTTATGTTTGAGAAGTGCTGCTGCCCTGTTAGGCTCCTGGGGGAGGTCAGTCCTAGAGGTGGGGGCCTTGCGGATGGGCAGAACCGTGTGGGAAGCAGTGTGTGGTCCCTGAGCCAGAGGGTCATCAGGGCCTGAAGCTCCGCCACGCACATGATTGCGCCAGTGCAGCCATCGCCCCATCACACTCCTCCTTTAGAAAGCAAAAGCGGCCGGGCGCAGTGGCTCACACCTGTAATCCCAGCACTTTGGGAGGCCACGGCAGGCAGATCACGAGGTCAGGAGTTCAAGACCAGCCTGGCCAACATGGTGAAACCCCGTTTCTACTAAAAATACAAAAATTTGCCAGGCGTGGTGGCACATGCCTGTAATCCCAGCTACTCTGGAGGCTGAGGCAGGAGAATCGTTTGAACCCAGGAGGCAGAGCTTGCAGTGAGCTGAGATCGCGCCATTGCACTCCAGCCTGGGTGACAGGGTGAGACTCCGTCTCAAAAAAAAAAGCAAAAGAGCTCCCAGGAAGGTGCCCATGCTCCTGAGTGAGGGTGGGAAGGTGTTCACGCTCCTGAACGAGGGTGGGAAGGTGCCCATGCTCCTGAGTGAGGGTGGGAAGGTGTTCACGCTCCTGAACGAGGGTGGGAAGGTGCCCACGCTCCTGAGTGAGGGTGGGAAAGTGCCCACGCTCCTGAGTGAGCGTGCACATGCTTACAACTGTGTTTCCCCTGCTCAAGATCCTCACAGCACTTAGAGGACAGGAAGGTTGTCAGCACTGAGTCCTGATCACACAGGCTTAGTGTTCAGCAGGTGGTTGGGGAACACGTGGATGGATAGGTGAATGACTGGGTGGGTGGGTGGAAGGATGAATGAACAGAAGGACGAATGGGTAGGAGGATAATTCAGGGGATGGTTGGATGGATGGATGGTGGATGGGGGTGGGTGGGTTGTGGATGGGGATGGATGGGGATGGGTGACTGGATGGTGAATGGTGGATGGATGGTGGGTGGGGTGTGGATGGATGGTGGCTGGGTGGATGAGTAGGTGGGTGAATAAATGGTGAATTGATGGTGGATGGGTGGTGGATGACGGATAGGTGGTGGGTGGGTGGGAGGGTGGTAGATGGGAAGATGGATGGTGGTGGGTAGATTGTGAATGGGGATGGATAGTGGATGGATGATGAGTGGGTGGATGAGTAGATAGTGGATGGGGGATGAGTGACTAGATGGTGGATGGATGGTAGGTGGATTGTGGATAGTGCATGGATGGTAGCTAGGTGGGTGGATGGATGGTGGGTGGGCTGTGGATGGTGGATGGTTGGTGGATGGTGGATGGATGGGGGATGGGTGAATAGATGGTGGGTGGGTTGTGGATGGTGGATGGGTAGTGGATGGTGGATGGATTGTGGGTGGGTTGTGGATGGTGGATAGTTGATGGATGGTGGATGGATGGGGGATGGGTGAATAGATGGTGGGTGGGTTGTGGATGGTGGATGGGTAGTGGATGGTGGATGGATTGTGGGTGGGTTGTGGTTGGTGGATGGATGGTGGGTGAGCTGTGGATGGTGGATGGATGGTAGCTAGGTGGGTGAATAGTTGGCGAATTGGTGGTGGATTGATTGTGGATGAGTGGATGGTGGATGGAGGATTAGGTGGGTGAATGGATGACTTTAGTCTCCAGAGAGTAAGAAAAGCAAGACGAACTCTAGCACGCCACTGGTGAGAATGTGAAATGTCATAGGTACTTTGGAAAATAGTCTGGCAGTTCCTCAAAACCTCTGGGGTAGGCTGTGAGGTCCCTCCCAGGGCTCAGCTGTGGGGCCCCATGTACTCAGGTGGTGCTCACCCAGCCCTGGGAGGCATTCTCTTGGGGTAAACACAGTTACCCCGTGACCCAGCAATTCTGCTCCTAGGCATGTAGCAAGGAAAAATGAAAACATGCAGCCATACAAAAATATGTGCACCCATGTTCACAGCAGTTTCATTCACGACGAGCCGAAACGTGGAGACAACCCAGATGTCTATCCTGATGAACAGATCAGGAAAACGCGGCACACCCAGACAAAGGAATGTGATTGGGTCACAAAAGGACTGATGTGCAGATTCATGCTACAACGTCAGGGAGCCTCATAAACATTGTGCTCAGTGAATAAACAGACACACACGACAGCGTGTATTGTGTGGTTCTGTGTATATGACACATCCAGAATAGGCAAATCCTTCCGAAGAGACAGAAAGTAGAGGCGCGGTTGCCGGGACAGATGTGGGGACGGGCGAGGTAAAGAAGCACAGACCTTCCTTTGGGGGATAAAAATGTTCTAAGGTAGATCGGGGTGATGGCTGCACAGGCCTGTGAATATGCTAAAAAAGTGACTATGCTTGCCGGGCGTGGTGGCTCACGCCTGTAATCCCAGCACTGTAGGAGGCTGAGGCAGGTGGATCACGAGGTCAGGAGTTCAAGACCAGCCTGGCCAACATGGTGAAACCCTGTCTCTATTAAAAATACAAAAATTAGCTGGGTGTGGTGGCACACGCCTGTTATCCCAGCTACTGGGGAGGCTGAGGCAGAAGATTTGCTTGAACCTGGGAGGCGGAGGTTGCAGTGAGCCGAGATTACACTACTGCACTCCAGCCTGGCGACAGAGCGAAACTCTGTCTCAAAAAAAAAAAATTTTTAAAAAGTGACTGTGCTAAGAATTATTGAATTGTGCCCTTTGAAAGAGTGAAGTGGGGTATGTGGGTTATATCTCAATAAAGCTATTAGTTACCCAAGAAAAGCACAGAAAGCGAGATGGTCAGGCCCGTCACCCTGCTTCCTCCCAGGGGCCTGTGGGTGAGGCTCAACTCAGGAGCTGGGGAACAAAGACAAGGCCCTGGGCCGGGTGTCTGTGGGGCCACCTCGCACCATGCTACCAGCCCCAGCCTGCTCCGCTCCTCACCTCTGGGCCTGGCCCTGCACAGACTGGGTCACCCTCTTTTCACAAGGCAGGACGGCACTTTGCTTCCTATCCAGCCCAGGCTGTCCATTTCCCACCAGAGGGAGTGGAGCAGTGAGGCCCCCCCAGGGGCTCATCAGATTGGGGGATCCCATGTGCCCAGGGAGGCAATCTCTGAGCCCCACAGCCCTGGCCTGTGGAAGCAGCTTGATGGCCCCGCATTTCAGAAATGCCCACTAGGAGCTGGGCCACGCCTCTTGTTAAAAGCTGGACAGCCAAGGCCCCAGAGCTGGCCCTGGGCAAGTCTCCTGTCAGCTATGGGATCCACTGGTAGGGTCTATAGGCTCAGGGAGCAAGGAGCGGGCAAACATCCCACTTTGGTCCCAGTGGGCACCGTGCAGCTTCTGCCGTCACAGGGGACATTCCCAAGTGACCAGAGGGGACATCCACCCTGAGCAGTTCCACTGTTGGGGGCCTCAGGCTGTGCAGCTGGGCTGAGCTGCCAGCTCCCAAGCAGGATGCTGAGGTCGGAGGGCCTGGCCTCTTCTGACATCCAAGCTCTGGCAGGGGCGTGTGTCCTGCTGGATGGAACTGGACAATCCTCACGGGCTAGGGGAAGTATAGCCCAGGGCAGCCAAGGGAGGCTCCTCTCCATGGAGGGAGGGCCCCCAGGCCAGGGTGCTTTCCTGAGCACTCGGGACCGCCACCTGAAAAGCAGGCCCTTGTCAGCCGTGTGCACAGCCCCTCCCATACCTGCCTGGGAAAAGTGAGGCCTTAGAGCCCGAGAGGCAAATCTGCTCCAACCCTGGAGGTGCAGAGACCAAAGCCGGGGGAGGCTTGCTGAGGACACCTGCTGAGGGGCCTTGGGATCTAGGCCAGAACTGCAGCATGGCTGGGAGCCCCTGGGCCCATCTGGAGGAGGCTGAGTGGTGACAGACGCCCTGGCTTCACACTAGGCACCCACTGCCCCCCCACTCAGACACCTCCCCTGCTGCCCACACTGAGACCTGGTGGCTCGGCCAAGCCTTTGGGAGGACAGACCGGTGGTCATGGGTCACGTGCCCACCGTTCAAGGCCCCAAGAAGCCCCCTCCATTGCTGCTCTGTCCCGGAGGTTCCTGCAAGGGACACACCTGTTGCTTCCATGGTGACATTTGTGGTGCTGTTTCGGGCTTTTCCGCCTCTTTCCTTCACAAGGTCCTGGGGCACCGCACCAGGGAGGCCTGGCCGGGCACACACAGAGGACAGTGGGAAGTAAGCACCAGGGCCCAGCCTCCTGCCTGAGGGGTCAGCCAGCCGCTGACCACGTCCTGTAGCTCCTAACATAAGCTTTGCACCCAAGAACAAGGGGCCCTCCCAGTCCCTGACTCCCCAGTTAACCCCCAAACACTACAGAGTCCAGCCCCAGGAGGGCCTCTGCCTCCTCCCTTGGCCTCCAAGTCCCCTTCCTGCCATTCCCTGCCCTGGGTGCCCCCACTCCTGCCTTTGAATCACTCCATGGCCATTTGCACACGTGGAGCCCCTGGCAAGGTTTGCCTGCGCCAGGATCTCACCACCTCCTCTGCCTCCGGCGGCCATGCAGGCCCGCTGACCACATCCCTACTGGGCACGTATTAGACCCCAAATTTCCTGTCCACCAGACCCTCAGACTATGAGCTTATCTGGAATAAGGGTCTTTGCAGACATAACGAAGGGAAAGATACTGAAATGAGGCCACCATGCATGAGGGTGGGCCCCAAATCTAGTGAGACAGAGAAGCAGAGATGGACACAAATTCGGAGGAGAACACCACGTGAAGAGGGGGGCCGAGGCTGGAGCGAGGCGGCCACAAGCCAAGGGATGCTTGGGGCCACTGAAAGTTTGAAGAGGCAGGAAGGACATCCCCCACCAACAGAGCTCCTGGAGGAAGCAGGCCCTGTCCACACCTTGATTTCAGATCCTTGATCTCCAGAACATGAGGGAAGAATTTTCTGTTGTTTTCTGGCTCCCTCCGCAGCTCTTAGTGCTGTGGGGCTGCAGACTGGTCTCCTGGCTGACCAGGGAGCCCATGCTGATAGAGCCACTGCTCAGCCCTGCCTGCACGCAGCATCCAGCGTAGGGCCTGGACCATCGTTGTGTCCTGGTAGATACTGGTCAAATATGGGATGAAAGAGCCTTGGAGTCAGACACAGGGCTGAACGAGTCCTTTTCAGGCCATGCTGTAAGCTCCACACGGCACCTGGAGCACCGCCATGGCACCCGCTGGGGTCCACAAACTCCTCCCGGCCTGAAAAGGGGAATCCCAGCCTTTCCATGGTCTCTGGAGATTTAAGACACTTGTGAATCATGCACCGGCTTTACAGGACGCTCTGGGGCTCAGGGAGGTGACAGGTCAACAATCGGATAGACTGTCCAGGGAAGCTCCCAGGAAGTGGAGCAAGCTCGGGCAGGCAGGTGCCGGGTGTCTCCTGGGACCTGCTGCAAATGCCCTCCCCACCTGCCCAACCCCACCCCTTGCCCCAGACAGAGAGCACAGCCCCTGCCTGCCAGGAAGGGTGAGCGCCCAGCACGAACAGATTCAGGGCCTCCCGCTGCCCCAGAGGACCTCTACATTCATCAACCCTTGACGTGGTTTTCAATTAGTGTGGAGGAACCAGGGTTTATCACTCTTATCCGTCACTCCATTTATATTTAATGCATTTATTGCCCACATTCTATATCAGGAACAACTGCCTACGAGGCTGCCCATCCCCAGGGAGCAGGGTTTTATTTTCCTTTCCTCGCAATCGATCGGAGATTAAGTTGCTGTGTAGCTTTTTATTGGAGACGCACATTTGCTGTGTTTAACAGGAAACCAGAGAGGGAAGCTCAGCGCGGGCCTTAAATGATTTTGCTTCCATTGATCAAAGAAAAGACTGCCCACATCAGTCATCATCACCCAATGCACTCTCTGAGGGCACCCTATATATATATATGCTCAGGCACACACATGCAAACAGGCACACACATGCAAACAGGCACACACATGCAAACAGGCACACACATGCAAACAGGCACACACATGCAAACAGGCACACACATGCAAACAGGCACACACTATCCAAGAGGAAAGAGAGCCTTGAGATGAACTCAATGGCTCCTAGACACTGCCCTCGGCTCCCCCACAGCCTCCTAGTGGCTTCACCAGGGGTGGACATCCGGACTTTGTCACAGCTGAAAGCCCCACCTGGCCTGTGAGGGAGCATCTGCAGCCCCGGACAGCTGCCCTGAAGTTGGCCCTGTGCAGAATGGTGGACCCTTCGGACCCACATTGGTCCACGGAATGGCAGAAGCCCGTTGTCCTTCCGCTGGCTGGGGCCTGAGCGTCAAAGTCATCTTTGCTTCAGCATCAAGGAACCTGGGAGGGCTGAAGGCCAACCCTCCATCCCACCATGCTGATGGCAGCCACGGCTCCCCAGTGACTCAGGTTTGGGGATCCTGGTTGGTGATAATGAAGTGAGCAGCACAGGATGCCCTGCCAGGGCCAGGGGTCTATGCCCCCATGTCCCCTTCCCCTGAGCAGGTGAGCTGGTACTGAGACAGGCAGCAGGTGCACTCCCAAGTCTTTGAGACGCTGCTGGCAGGAAGTGGTCCCTTCCAGATCTGTCCTCTCACACACACGCGTGCACACACACACACACACACACAGGCACTTGCCATGGCACAGAGACATGTTCCACTAGTAGCCTGTGGATTACTGGCTTGGGCTTTAGGGGAGGAAAAGGGAAAAGGGAGGAATTGCTAGGCAACCAGCCAGGGGTTGCTATGGCATTTTCAAGAGAGCGGCTGGGCCAATCGGGGCTGACTGCAGGCAGGCGGAGGCGGAAGCTGCCATGTCACAGCAGCTCAGACAGAGGGGAGCACACTGCTGCACAGGCCCGGGGAGGGCTGGCGCCTCATGAATATGCATCAGGCTGATTGACGGCTTGATTTCCCCTGGATTCTACTCTTCTCCTTTAACCATTTGGCTGACACAGGGCAGGCTCCCCGCTTCCCTGCTGGCCCCGGAGTTTTCTAACAGGTCCAATTTGCTTTCCTAATCCTGGCCTGGCCCAGGGGTCCTGGCACTGCTTGGTGCTGTTTCTACTGAAATCTTCTGCCACCTGTGCAGGCAGCCAGGTTGCTGGTCCCACAGTGGGTCCCTTGGTGCCCTGGCAAGGCCTGAATTCCTACCTGGGACCGGGCACAGTGCAGCGGCTCCTGCAGGAGATGGTCCAGTGCCCCCCCTTGGACAGTTACTAACTAGCAACCACAGGCCTGGCCGACACACATCTGGGCAATGACCTCACAACCCCTGGGAGCTTCTAGGCACAACTAGTTTGGGGGGTGACGGCTGGAGAAAGCTGGGGGCCAGCCCAGGGCAGGATCTCCTTCCTGGGCTCTGCAGCAGTTTCTCATCTACTGCAGTGGGGTTCTGGCCAGAGCAGTCAGAAAGCATGAAGGAGGCACTGCTCACTTCCTCCACATAACTCCTGGGGTGCAAGCTGGGGCAGGGACCCTGGCTCTGCCAGAACCCCCAGGGGGCTAGCAGGGTCTTTGCTGGATTATATTTCTCCTTCATTTCATTATTTTCCCCAGTGAATTCTGGGGATTCTGAGAATCCCATTTTGCCCTGAATCATACACAGCTCTTTTGACAGCTTCAAAAGTGGACGCACTGTTGTGTCCAGTGGGGAGAATGTCAACCCTATGATTAATGCCCCACATGGTGGTAGGAAGAGGCTGGGATGCCTCAAGTCCCAGGCCCAGAGGATGGTAGGCCGCACAAAACTTGGGTGCAGGGTGCAGGGTGTTGCAGAGGTCCGTGCAAGAAGGGACCCCGAAGCTGGAAGCTAAGCCCCACTGGCTTCTCAGGAAGTCCCCTTGACCAGAACCCAGTCCCAGACGGATGAATCAGTAGCAAAAGAGGGCCACAAACTCTGGGTGCTGGCCCCGTGCCTGGCTCTGGGGGCAGAGACACAGGGGCCTTAGGGCTGAGGACTCAGGTGGAGGGGCCTGGGGTGGGAGGGTTGGTGGCAAGGAACGCACAGGAATAACACAGTTAGTGGCCATGGGCCTGGATCCTGTTCACGCACCTCAGGCCCGCACGGTGGGCAGGATGGGTTAGAGCCGCCACCTGGGTCCAATCGGCCAGGTAGGGGCAGCCCAGGAAGGTGTTCCCAGGAGCAGACCCCAGGTTCCCTGTTGCAGCCGATCCCACGGCCGGCAGGCTGCCTAATCTCCCTGCTGCAGCTCCCATTTGCTTGGCCTGCAGAAGGTTCTCAACCGCAGCTGGGCAAGGGCCTTAGGCACCTTCGAGGCTGAGACATTTGCTCCTGATCCACTGACTGTGGGCTCTCGGGAGGGCGGCCACACCCCTCTCACCATCGACAGTCACCTGGGCCCGGCCCTCACGGGAGACAGACCCAGCCAGCACCTCCCACTGCCCCCTAGTTGGGAGGAACCCCACTCTCACCTGGGGCTCCCGTCTGCAAGCTCCAGGTGGTAGGACCGACCTGGGTCACTCTCGAACCCCACACACGCTCACCCATCCATCACCGCAACCCTTCAAAGAGTAAGGGCCCACACCGCACCCTCAGAGCAGAGGCGGCCTTCCGAAGAGATGGCGGGCACACATGGAGGGCACTCTCTTCAGCACTGAACTGAAAGACCCGGGCTGCCCTGAGCTTGGGATGCGGGAGGCACCTGGACAAGCAGGGAGGGCAGAGCCACTCACAGAGCTCAGGGCCAAGCTCATGGCCAGAGACAACTTCTCTGGGTCCTGCTGCCCCGGATCCTCCATTAGGCCTACAACAGACAAGGGAAGCATCACCCTTGAACCCAGCTCTTGAGACAGCCCCACTCAAGGAAGGACGAGAGCGAGCACCTCCTGTCCCTCCCCGGCCCCAAAGCCCTCCAGCTGCCCCTTCTGCCCAACACCTGTGGTGCCCCTGCACTCAGTAGGTGCTTCATGTGTGCTCCATGGACAGGGAAGTGAACACCTGGGTATCCGCACAAGGAGTTGGCCCGCACTTATATTGGGATGAGGGACGTGTACTTCCACCAGAGGCCGGGGCTGCCCATCGGACAGCATTCTCCAAAGTGTATCCTGGGTCACACCTCGAAGTTGCTCTGAAGAAAGACCAGGGCCTCCTCCTGGAAGCCGGCGGTTCCTGGGTCTTCACTGCTGTTGTTCCCTCCACATGGGGGCTACCACCATGTCACTGCACAGGGTGCACCCTCAGACAGCGTGCACCCCAGGGCATGTGGCAAACGGCACAGCTGGCCTCCACCAAGGCTGTGCGGGGCTGCGCTAGATCCAGCTTTCCTGGGCGCCAGGGGGTTCCTCGCCAGCTCCTCTGAACATGCTACAGGCCCAGTTGACTGTCACTTTCACTGTTAGGGAGCATGAGGCATTAGAATCAATCCTGTGACACCACTGTGTTGTCAGGAAGGGGCCGTGCCGAGGGGCACCACTAGGTCAGGCCTCAAGGTCTCAGCTCCAGGATGCCTCACCCAGAGCAAGACCCAGGGTGTCTGCAGGACAAAGACGTCAGAAGGAAGAAGAGGCAGAAGCCAGGAAGGTGGAGGTGTCCAAGAAGATGTGGTGACACCAGGGCCCGAGGGCTCCCCAGCTTGTGGTGGAGGGCGCTGCCTGTCTTGGTGTCCATGAAACTTTGGATGAGGAACAGCAGGAGGACAGGACCCAGGCAGGAGCTTCCAGCTCAGGGAACGACACGCCAGGTGGAAAGAACGGAGCCCGGGATGCTGAGGACGGGAACAGGATCACAGGCACCTGGATGCACCAGGAGGGCGAGAGAATCAGGAGGGGAAAGGAGGAAGAAGGCCTTCAGTTCAGGAGGAGAAGGGCCTTGCAATGCAGAGACCTCGCAGACGCGCCCTCGGCCTGTGGCCAAGGTCAACACCAAATGCACACGGCCTGGGCTGTGGCATGGAGGCCTTCATCTCTCTGCTCTTCTCCCAGAGACAAATTCGCTACAGAACGTCCAACAGGGCACCCGGCCACTCCCCTGGAGACCCCGGTCACCATGCAGAGGCCAGTGAGACCACGGGGACGGCCTCCCAGTCTTTCCTGCAGGGCAAGATGGAATCAGCTGCTCCTGCAGCCCCAGTCTCATCATCTGTGAAACAAAGACAAGGAAACCCGTTTTATAGCCACAGCTCAGTCTTTGACTAAGTCACATCCTCATTGCTCCTGTTTCCACAGAGCAGACACCAACATCCCGACATCCAGACTGGCTGCCACCAGCTCACTGGAATGGCCAGCCCGTCCTGCCGAGGCCAGTGGACACGCCAAATCCCTCCTGCAACAAGTTGCCATCCATCCCCTTGACTAATACTTACCAAATTAATTCCAGATTTGGAATCACTCATGGTCCCAACAGCACTCAGCTCCATCTCAGTCCCCACCTCAACCCCCTCCTCAGCTCCCTCCTCAGCCTCCACCTCAGCCCCCACCTCAGTCCCTCCTCAGCCTCCACCTCAGCCCCCACCTCAGCCCCTCCTCAGCCCCTCCTCAGCCCCCACCTCAGCCCCTCCTCAGCCCCCACCTCAGCCCCCACCTCAGCCCCTCCTCAACCCCCAACTCAGCCCCTCCTCAGCCCCCACCTCAACCCCTCCTCAGCAGCTGCTGGAATGGACTACCCCCAAGGAGTTGGCACCCCACAGCCTCCTTCCCTTCCCACCTCCGCCACACCCTGACGAGGGGAAAATGGAGAGCTGCTGGGCGGGAACTTGTACCCTGTTGGGCGCCTTGTATCCCCAGCCTCCTCTCACACCACAGGCTGCTGGGGCCCCATCAGCGGAGCATGGCTGCAGCGAATGTTGAAACCACCAGTTCCCATTCCTAGCAGGGCTGAAAGGAGGAGGACGCCTGGAACCTGCTTTCTTGCTGCTGCCCTTGGGGGTGGCCCACTCTGGCAACTGCAGCCTCAAACCTGGCTCGCTGAGGGGTGTGTGGGGGAACTGGGGGGTCCCTGGGGTCTGGTCCTAGGAGGAAAAGGTGGCGGCTGTCCATGCTCTCTGGGGACCCCCAGGGAAACCCCGCCCTGTGGAGAGCAGAGCCTGGCTCAGCCCCTCCCTCCTGCCCTACCTCTAGCCTTTCCAGCCAGTGACAACAAAGCCCAGGTGTGAGGAGCCCCTGGCAGGCGTCTGGGCCTGGCTCTGAGGGGCCAGCAGGCATGGGAGGGGCTGGCAGGGCGGCCTTTGTGTTCTCTGCTTTGGAAGGAGATAGAACAGTGGTGCCAGCCCGCCTGCAGATGCGGCGGCATGCAGAGGCCTCATCTGCCCCTTCTGAGGCAAAGCCTCTGGAGGAGCCCCCACCGGGTCCCCCAGGCAGCACCTCCTGGTCCTATCATGTGAGACGCACAGCCTGAGAGGACCCCTGAGGTCCGGCAGGGACAGCAGGAAGCATACAGGGAAGGCGCTCCCCAAGATGGACCATGGTGAGGTTCCGGCCCCAGGTCCTCAGGTGCAACTGGCACCCTCATTTCCCGGGATGTGAGACCCATGCCCTGGATGACGTCCCTCTGTCCTCTTCACAGTGGCTCCTGCCCTGTGAGACCCCAGAATCTTCCAGAGAGAGAATCCACACCCTGCAGCGAGCCTGTGTGCTGAGCTCCTGGGGCAGGACAGCCAGACCCCAACCATGCCAACCGCCCTGATGGTGCCACTGCAGCCTTGCAAATGGCATGTCCCCTCTAAAACCTGCTGCCCAGAGGGGAGGAGAAGGGATGTAAGGCAGGTTCCAGGCACTTCTGTTTCGAATTAAACCAAATTATGAACAAAACAGCCCCATAGGAAGGGCCTTGGGATGGCACCAGCCACCACCCAGGCCTCGGCAGGCCCCACCCAGGGACCCGAGGACCCCACGCGCCAGCCCTAGGGCAGTAGTAGCATGGCACAGACACAGCAGTGAGCACCTCCGTGGCTGCCCCACCCAGCCTGGAGCTTGGCACCCTGCAGGCATGGTCCCAGGTCCCTCTTCAGAGCTGGGAATGATGAGCAGACTGCTGGGACCCCATCCTCACCCACAGCTGCGTGGCGGGGCTGCTGGCTGCCTTGATCTACCCCCACAGGGGCTGATGTCCTGTGGCACTCCAAGCCCCCCGGTGACCCTCAGTCAGCCAGCACACAGGAGAGTCCCCAAGGCTCAGTGTAGGGGCCCTGCAGGCAGTGGTGAGATGCAGGGTCTGCGTTTCCCAGGCCGGGCAGTGCAAAGCCAGGAGCAAAGGCACCCCTCACCGTGTGGCACCTCCTGCCCCTGCTGGCAGAGCCCACAGATCCCAGGCACGGGATGGGGAGGGCAGTGTGGCTCCCGCTCAGGCCTCAGGGAGTACAGGGACATCTGGGCAGAGGGTGGGCAGGATTTCAGGCATCCTACCTCCCGCTAGGGGAGGCCCCCGGAAATCAGGAATTGGGGCCTCAAGAGCTGGGCAAGCCTGGTCCATTCTTTAGAAGTTTCTCTTCTTGCAGGACTGGAAAGATAGGCTGCTCTTCTGGTCTGTTCTCTGTAAATGCTCCCCCACCATCCCTGGGTGGGGTTTCCTCTTCCCAAAGCCTGCAGGGCCTGAAGGGTGAGCCCCTCACTTGGTCTCTGCAGCCTCCATCGTCAACACTCAGGGCTCCTGCCCTTCTCCTCTCCCTGCACCCTCCCCTCAGCATTAGGTGGGGGTTCCTGTAAAGCTCTGGGGTCAGGGTCTGGCCCTCAAGATCCCTGTGAATTTGGCGACTGCATCACTCTTACCACTGCCACCTTCTCTGTTCTGCTCAGGGCCAGGTCGCTCCACTCTGCCCCAGTCTCCTGGGGCAGCTCTGAGCTTCTGCACAGTCACCTTCAGAATGCAGGCACCTCCCAGTCCCCGGATCTCCCAGCACTGTTTCACCCCACATTGGGTGGAGCTCAGGAAGGGCCTAAGCTTTCCCCATCCCTGCCTCTTGCCCCACCCCTGCCTAGCATCCTCAACAGCCTCACTGGTCCCCCACCGGAAGGCCCTTCCCTTCCATCAACCTGCACAGAGACTGTTGCTGATGGGGGAGCCAGGGTGAAGGTGCCTCTCTGGGCTCCCAGAGTTTCTTGCCCCGGTATGAGAGGCAGGAATTCCTGCCATTGATGCATTCCCTCCCAGTAAAGACAACTGGCAAAGAAACAGATGGCACCCTTGAGCTGAGGATCGCAGGAGGGTTTAACAAGTGGCACGGCCAGTTTGTGGGGAAACCCAGGGACAGAACGGCATCCTGGGGCTGGACAGATTGAGGCTGCCGCCCCTCCAGACCAGAGGGATGTGGTGAGTAGTCCTGCAAGGGGCATGGGGGCTGACACTCCCTCCCCTCCTTTCCCTTACATCCTCCCCTCCCTCAGCCAAAGCCAGAGGCTCGGAGCCCATGGTGCAGCACAGGCGGCCACCAGAGCCAAAGGGAGGAGGGGATCTCTGTGCACTGGCTGGGATGCAGCACATCTTCACAGTCGGTCATTCACACATTAGTGAGAATTTGTGTCTAAGCCACTTCCAAGGGAAGATATGGGGAGAAAGAAGGCTTGGAAAGACAGTGGGAAACAGAGCTGCACAAAGTGGTCCTGGGGATGGCCAAGGGATGAGACCACGGTGCACCTCCAAGGGACCAGTCCATCCTTTGCCTCTGCTCCTCCCCAGCAGATACATTCAGCTGCATCTCCCAAGAATGCAGGCTCACATTCCCTTGTCCAGCCTGAAAATCCCCCAGTGACAAGGAGAGTGCCCCAGATAGCCCCAGGGTCAGCCCACCCCAATTTGATGCCAACTCCAGGCACACCTCCCATCAAGCGAGCGTCCAAGGAAAATAGCAGATTTTCAAAAGTCACAAATTAGAGCATGAAATCCAATGCTTGACATAAGCCTTCTGTGCAGAAACCGTGAGGCCCTCCAGAAGCACAGAAGCCCCTGTGGCGACTGAGCCCCTTTCCTGAAAGAAGATCTCCCTTCTATCCACTCATTCGTTTAAGTAACTGTGTTTTAAAAAGAGTTTTCTATTTCCACTATTAGTGGAAAATCACTATCACTTGCCCAAGGACATTCTGGAGTGTCTGAGACTCGAAGACAAACCAGCACTAACAGGTCCTTTCTCTGCACCCCACAGGTGTGCCATCCTTAGCCCCCACCCCAGGATACTGCCCTGTTAGGTCCACCCTGCCTGCTTTCCCAGAGCTGCCCCAGGCAGGGGGCTGGGCACAAGGAGCAGGCTGTGTGTCCCCCACTGCAGCAAGACCCAGGACAGCACAGAGACCCACGCCTCTCCGCGACCCGGGGAAATCCCAGGGCTCTCATGCCTCCTCCCTGAAGGGTCTGCACTGGTCAGACAGGAGGGGTGCATTCTGCCTGGGGGGCCGCTGTTCTGCTCAGCCCCAGGAACCCCTCCCATTTCTTAAGCCCATCCTTCCTTGGGCTTGTCCTCTCCTCCCCTGCCCCTAGATGCCCAGCCCCAGTTACACAGGGAGGTAGGCGGCCCTAGGGCAATGGCCTGGGGTGGAGGCTCCAGTTTCTTCCCAGCATGGCACACTCCTGTGGCATTTGACTTAGTGGTGGAGGGGGCATCCCCCAAGAGTGAGGTAAGAGAATACCCATGTCCCTAAAAGCAGACAGCAGCCTGAGAAGCTCCTTCGAGGGCCCTCCTTTCTTGCTGGAGTCACTCCTGAGAGGTAAATGGAAGGAGATGGAGATGAGCAAGAGGAAGTTGGGGAGGAAGATGGTGCAGAGATGAGAGAGAACCAAGAAAAGGCGAGATGGCAACACACAGACCTATGGGAGAGACATTCAGAGATGAGCAGAATCATAGAGACCAGAAGAAGAGACACAGAGACAAGGGAGACACAGAGATGGGAAGAGACACAGAGACAAGGGAGACACAGAGATGGGAAGAGACACAGAGATGGGGAGAGACAGAGAGATGGGGAGAGACACAGAGATGGGGAGAGACAGAGATGGGGAGAGACACAGAGACCAGGGAGAGACACAGAGATGGGGAGAGACACAGAGATGGGGAGAGACAGAGATGGGGAGAGACACAGAGACGGGGAGAGACACAGAGATGGGGAGAGACACAGAGACAAGGGGAGAGACACAGAGACCGGGGGGACACAGAGACTGGGGGGACACAGACACCAGGGGGAGAGACACAGAGACTGGCAAAGACACAGAGACCAGGGAGAGACTCAAAGACCAAAGAGAGACACAGAGACCAGGGGCAGGTGCTGAGAGAGTGATGGGGACCTGAACCCTGAGAAAGGACTGGCAGATGTGTCCTGGAGGGAGGGACAGAGCAAGGGCCATTCCAGCCGTACCCCGGGACCATGAGCTGCAAGCCATCCAGCAGCTGTCAGCCCAGCCAAGGATGGCCTTGTTCTCTGCACCCCGAGCCAAGCCACTTCTGCGGAAGTTCCACCTTTGGAGCATTGGTGCCTGGGCCAGCTGGGCCCCACAAGCGCCTCTGTGGTGGAGCTCCCTCTGGTGGGGTCCTGAGTGCTGGGGTCTCTGAGAACTTAGGGGGAGGGGCATGGAGCCAAGTCCCGCCCTTGTGACCGGGAGGGGGTTCCATGGGGGGGCACCTGAGGGCCTGAGGAAGGGGAGGGCTCCCTGTCAGATGCCCCCTGCTCCCACTTAGAGGTCAGGCTGTAACTGAGGAGGCCACACAGAGTCCCCGCCCCATGTGGACTCAGGGACAAAGAGCCCTCACCCTGTGGCCACGCTGGCCGCATCCAACTTTGCTGGGTCGCATGGAGGGGGACCCAGGGCTGGGAGAGACCCTGCCCCAGCTCCGCGCAGGTCTGTTCTGGGTGGTCCTGAGGCCCAGGTTCAAAAGGAAAGTGCCCTAAACGGGTGTCCTGCAGGGCCCTGCATGCCTGGGGTGACCCCAAAGCCAAGCAGGAGGGGTTACCACTGGAGGAGTCAAGGCCACAAGGCCCCAGAGCCTTCTCGAAGCTCCTGCTCTCAAACTCCTCCATCTTTCTAGAGAAGAGAGCAGTGCTGGGGCAAGCTGCTCACCCCTAACTCCTCCAGGGTAATTTGCTGACACCAAGATCCCTAGGTGGGGCCAGCAGGGGCCAGCCTCCGTACCCTCCCCGCAACACACCCTCTAGGACCCTAGGCTAGGCTTGGAGGCAATGGGAAGGAGGCAGCTGCCCAAAGCCAAGAGGCACCCTGTAGAGGGCGGCCAGCCCTGGGCAAGGGGCGGGGGCTGGGGGCTGCTGGCCCAGGCTCCATATCCCCAATTCCCCAGCAACAGTGCATGGCCAGGGAGGCTGGGACTGGCCAGGTTCGCACCTCGGGCTGAAATATTGGCCCCTGGGGAACAAAAGGCCTATTCCCGCCATGAGCCAGGCACCCAGCTCCCCTCACTCCACACCGGCTCCCGCCTCCCTGTCCGCCCAGGCGCAGTGCTTACCTGACCTCTGTTCTGCGCAGCTCTCAGCCCCGCAGCTCTGGCAGCACCCACAAGGAGTTCCGCCTCTGGGACGGTCAGTCCAAGGTCTGTGTATTCCTTCTCACTAGGGCCAGGGAGGAGGGGGCCAGGCCGGGAGCAGAGAGAAAGGGGCAGTGGCCTCATTTCCATGCGGAGGCCCCAGGCCCTGTGCTATCCCCACCCTATTGTGCGCCTGGGCGGGCTGACAATCGAGGTCTTTGTGGTCGGTTGTGGCACTCCCACCCTCAGCGCTCAGGCAGGCGGGGTCCCTGCCACCCGCTACAAAGGGTGAGGAGGAGCAAGACCAGGAGAGGCCCTCCCTCTCCCCACCAGGCACGGGGCCCCATGACTGGCCTCGTCCAGACCCAAGCCCAGGGGACAGGTGTGGAGGGAGCACCTGCAGATGGAGCCTCCCTGCCCCCCGCCCCTCGCCTCTGAGTTTGTGGGTGGGGGCAGTTGCCATGTTTGCACTCCCACCCCCTAGTCCTGGGGATGAAGCCGCCTGGCAGTGTCCCTGGAGCTCCTGGGGGTGGAAAAGGGCCCCTGCTAGGTGGGATGGGCCTTCAGGGGCCCCTGCTCCTCATGGCACCAAGCATCTGCCCACCTCTGGGAGGTTTAGCCTGGCGTGGGAGGAATGGGAGGCCCCTTACCCACAAGGGAGATGTTTGGGGTCACAGTCACAGGTGCCGGGGGGGAGGAGGACCCAGGCCTTGCTGCAGAGCCAGACAGAGGTCTCCGCCATCCCTGGGTGAGGCACTGGGTGGGGGCCTCTGAGCTCTTTTGACCACCCCAGCTGGAAGTGGGAAGCTGTGGGCCACTGGGTGGCAAGGACCCCACTCCCTCTGTACTGTGGGCACCTCCATCCGGCCTCCCACATCTGTACTGTGGGCACCTCCATCCGGCCTCCCACATCCTCCCCACCTCTGCATGCTGCAGGGGCTGGGTGGGGGGTGGTCTGCAGGAGACTCCAAAGGAGGGCAGGGTCAAGGGTCAAGAGGTGGTGAGCCAGCTGTTCCCAGATGTGGGCCGCGGCCTTTCCTCTTTCTGGAGGAATTACAGGCCTCCCGCAGAGGAGGAGCGGGTGGTGACAAGGGAGAAGGAGCGGAAAGGGAGGGGTTCTCCACGGGTTCTGTTGATTTGTTTAATCCCACGCTATTCGGAGGCTTTCACGGGTGGCGGACAGGAGGGAGGGGGAGGGGGTGGGGGTCTCGGCCCGTGTTCCCTCCCCTCCTCCTCCCGCTCCCGCCCCCGCCGGAGCCACCTGACCCGTAGCGAAGTTGCCGGCCCCGCTGCGCGCCCGCCTTTGTGCGCACCGAGGCGGCCGCCGGGAACCGGGAGCCCGAGCCGGCCCGGCAGCGCCGCCGCCCCCACCTTCGCGCCCCTTTTCCCTCCCCCACTGTCCCCGGAGCTGGCAAATAAACAAATCCACAAACAAATTATCCGTGTGCTCCGGAGAGGCGGCGGCGTGGGCGGCGGCGGAGAGAAGGCGCCGGGCAAGGCGAGACTAGGCCCCCGCGGAGCGGGGGGAGCACAGACCCCAGCCCGGGCCCGGCAGCAGTAAGTTGACTTTTATGAAACCTACGAAGCTCGCGGGGCCACCGAAAAGGTCCCAATCGGAGCGGACGCTGCGGCGCGGGCGGGGCAGAGGCTGCAGGCGGGCTCCCCTTCCCGCGCGGCTCCTACCGTCCGGCTCCGCCCCCAAGCCCTAGACGGCCCTTCCCCCAGCCCGCCTCGCTGGGGGCCGCTGCACACCGGGGGTGGAAGTGGGGAGCCGGGGACCCCGATCGCTACTCAGGACTCCAAGAGGGGCCGGGTTCTTCTAGGGATGTACAAAAATCTAGGGTGACCCAAGGGAAGGGGGCGACCCCCAGCCTCCCACCTTACCCACCCCGGCCTGCCAGAGAGGCCTCCGCCAAAGGTAAAGTGGGCAGGACGAAGGTGCTCCGCCAGGTGAGGGAACAGGTCTGCGAGGGGTGGCGATCCACCCTGCCCCTGGTGGAGCCGGCCCTGTACAGAAAAGAGACCCAAAAAAAGATATGGGGTCCCCGAAGCCAAGGTACCGATGGGGGGTGCTAAGAAGTCTTTCCCCTTAGAATGGGAACAAGCTCCAGGGAGCTTGAATCCGGAGACGTCCTGGACCCGTCCAGGAAGCTAAGGGTGGGGGACGGGAGGGGAGGGGGCCGGGAGCCGGCCTTCCTGGCCCCAACCCTTGGTGAGAGGAGGGCTGGGGGTATAAAGTCCGAAAGCGAGGCGGAGGTTTCAGGGTTCCGTTTCAACACCATGGACAGCGGATGCCTCAGCCTGGGAGCCTAGGACCAGCCTGGGAGCCTAGGACCGCCCTGGGGACTGCCCCCGTTTCATTAGGGTGAGAGTCCGATCCCGACCACTGGAGGCCAAGGGCAACGGTCTCCAATGAAGCGGGGCTGCTGCAGCCTGGCCTCCCCACCCCTCCAGCCCCTCCAGCGCCCGGCTTGCACCTGCTGAGGCTGCCGGCACCCGCAGGCTTGGGGCAGCTTCCAGAGCTTTGCGCTTGGAACAGAAGGTTCCCCTTGGGCTGTGGAGGAGTAGAGGGCTTGAGCGTGACCTGTGAGAAAGAAAGGCTGTCCCTGACACCTGCGAAGGGCGAGGAATTGCGGCTGGGAAGGGTCAGGTTGAAGCCGCACCAAAGGGGGAGGGGCGTCCTGATGGTTGAGGACCGGCGGAGGCGGTGGGGGCAGAACCAACCCGAGTTCCTGCCGCCCTTCCTAACCGGCTGTCCATAGGCTGGGCAGTGCTGGAGAGGGTGGAAAAGGAAGGAAGCAGGACCTGCGCCCAGGGAGGCCCAGGCTCTGCTCCGAGGGCAGATGGCGCAGGGGCTGGGTTGGCCCTAGGAGGAAGGAGAGGGGGACCGAGGCCTGCCGGCCGCGCTGGCCTGCGCTCCTTGCAGTCTAAACAAAGGCCAGCGGGGGAGGCTCCGGACGGTGAGGCTTGGGGAAGTCACTGATCCCTGGCCCTAGAGGGCCAGATTGGGGGCGCCCCAAGGACCCTATCGAGCTGGCAGTGACTGCAGTCGGGCCGTGGAGTGTCGCCTGTGATTCCATGGTCCCTACGGGCAAGAGCTCCCATCCGGGTCTGAAACGGTGAGAACCGCAGGCTCCGATGGGGGCGGGGAAGGACGACCTTTAATTCCCTCCCCACTGTACGGAGCCCAGCAGGGCCATCCGCAGGAGGCCGGCGGGACCCTTGCCTTTCTCAGGACTGAGAGGCTTGGAGGGCCGCGGTGTGAGCTGCGCGGCAGAGTGCGTTCTGCGGGCGCGAGACAGGAGACGCGAACCCGCGGTCAGGGCCCGAGTGCGGGTGCGTATCTGCGGGTGCCGCTGGGCTGCGTGCCGGCGAGGTGTGCGCGTGGCGAGGCGTGCGCGTGGCGGGGTGTGGCTGGAGGTGTCAATGTGCATCTGGAGGGGCTGCGCGCGTGGGTGCTGGAGGGCCATGTGAGGGGCTGGAGTGTGTGGGAGACAGGCGTTTCCTTGGGCCTCCCTGTGGCCGCGGGGCGCAGGGCACGGTCGAGGGCGCTCGAAGGCTGCGTCCGCGTGAGCCTAGGAGCGCGCGGGGCGGGACGCGGCGCGAATGCGCGGGAGGCACGAGGCGCGCAGTGCGTGTGTGCGCGTGTGCGCGGCGCGCGTGCCCCGCAGTTCTCAAGGACACCTCGGGGAGGCAGCGGCGGGGCCGGTGTCCGGGTGACGTCACCGCGCGCCCCAGTGATAATCGCCCGGTGCCGGAGCGGAGCGCGGATACGCGCGGAGGCAGCGGCGGCGGCGGCGGGCGCGGGGACAGTCGCATCGGGGCCGGGCCGGGCGAGCAGGATCTGGGCGCCCGCAGCGTGGACCCCGTGGACACTCGGCTCGCAGCCGGCCTGCGGCGCTCGGGGACTTGCCTGGCTCCCTTCTCGGGGTTCCCGCGCCCTTCTCCGCCCAGGGCAGCAGCGCGCGGGGCCCCCGGGAGCCGAAGAGCAGGCGGGAACTGGCGGCGGCGCGGGAGGCGCAGGGAGCGGAGGCGGCGGCAGCGGCTCCAGCCGGGACTGGTAATTACGCTCGGGGCCGGGCCGGGGCGAGCCGGGCAAGCGGCCTCTCTGGGTCTCCCCGTCTTTCTCTCCACGAACAGCTCGAGCGCCTTCTCGCGGGCCCGCTGCGCGCGGAGAGGACGAGCTCGCTGGGTTGTAAAAAGAGACGAGTTTTCATCTTTGAGCATCGAGATTCGTTCTTTTAACCGCATTCGGTGCGCGCTCCTGGGTCGGCACGGGCAGGGGGACGGCAGGGGAAGGCAGCTGCGGAGGAGCTCGCGCCGCCCAGTCGGAGCGGTTCTGCGCCCCTCGGAGCCCCGCGGGAGGCGGCCGGGTGCGCACGCGCTCACCACCCCCACCCCCGGAATCCGTCTCCGCGATTCCCGGGCGCCCCAGCTCCAGGAACGCCCGGAGGGACGCACTTGGGGGCCCACTCTCTGCCGCGGAAAGGGGAGAAGTGTGGGCTCCTCCGAGTCGGGGGCGGACTGGGACAGCACAGTCGGCTGAGCGCAGCGCCCCCGCCCTGCCCGCCACGCGGCGAAGACGCCTGAGCGTTCGCGCCCCTCGGGCGAGGACCCCACGCAAGCCCGAGCCGGTCCCGACCCCGGCCCCGACGCTCGCCGCCCGCCACAGCCCTGAGGGCCCCTCTGCGTGTTCACAGCGGACCTTGATTTAATGTCTATACAATTAAGGCACGCGGTGAATGCCAAGAGAGGCGCCTCCGCCGCTCCTTTCTCATGGAAATGGCCCGCGAGCCCGTCCGGCCCAGCGCCCCTCCCGCGGGAGGAAGGCGAGCCCGGCCCCCGGCGGCCATTCGCGCCGCGGACAAATCCGGCGAACAATGCGCCCGCCCAGAGGGCGGCCCAGCTGCCGGGCCGGGGATCTGGCCGCGGGACACAAAGGGGCCCGCACGCCTCTGGCGTCGCGGGGCGGGTGGGGGCGGCCGAGGGGGGAGCCTGCGGCCCGGGCCAGGCTGCGGCCAGCCGGCCCCCGGCCACGTGTGTCCGCAGCGCGGAGCGCCCAGGCGCCCGCAGAGGGCGGCGGGGGCCGGGAGACAAAGGGAGGGTCCACGGGGAGCGGCGGGCGGGTGCGCGGGGCGGCGGGCTAGGGTGCGGCGCTGTCCGCGGTGCTGGCGGCGGGGCGGCCCCCGCGGGACGGGAGCGCGGCCAAGTGCGGCCCTCGCCCCCACAGCGGGCGCCCTGGACAGTTGCCACGGCAACGTGGGAGGAGTTGGGGCAGGGTCTGAGGTCACCGCTAAGTCTGCCCTTCCTCAGGCCGCTGAGCCGCGGGGCGGGGCGGGGGCGGCGCTCGCTGTGGCCCCGGAGCAGCCCCCGCAGCCCAGGACCAGGCTCGCATGGGGACGCGGGTCTGCGTCCGCCTCCAGGGTCCAAACGAGGGCGGTGGACACGCCGGACCGCATCCCGCCCCCAAAGCCCGCTCTGGGCTGTGCAGGACCAGGCACGTGAGACTCCGCAGCCCAGGGAGAAAATGACAAATCCCTCCCCCGCCGCCATCTGCAGCCGCAGTGACACCCACTCGGGTTTGCTGCAGGGGTTTTTTTTTTCTGTCCCCGGAAGCCAGCGCCACCTGCTGACGCCCGGCACCGCCTCTGCGCCGCCTCCCCCGCGCCCATCCCAGGCCCCGGCTGGGCTGCGATGCCCCGGTGACGGTCAGAGGACGACCCCCTCCCCAAGAGCCCCCTTCCCCTGGGGCGAGTGCCAGACCTGGCTTTGCAGCTTTGCCTCTTTCCTCTTAACCAGGTAGAGGCTGAGCCTCTCCTCCCCGGCTTCAATCCGAAGCAGGAGTCTGAGTCGCCTGAAGTTCTCCCAGCCCCAGGCCCAAGGCAGGGAGCAGAAGTTCAGGATAAAAGGAACCATTTGAGTTTCAGGCAGTGGCATCTCCACCCCCACCACCGCCGCTGCAGGGCCACAAAGGGAACCTGCCCCTGCGGCTGTCCTCAGCACAGACCTCCAGCCCCTCCACCCAAGTCGCCCGCTGCAGACACAAGCAGGAGCCCCTGGTGCCTCCATCTTCCCACCCCCACCCCAGTCAGCCAGGCAGAGTCAGGACAGGGTCCACCAGTCTCCTCAGGGGCAGGTTCCCCCTGGAGGGCGCAGAAGTGGCATAGGCAGCCCCAGCAAGCCCCAGCCTGACCACAGCACCGACCCCGGGGCTTGGCGTCCCCTTCTTCCTTCCTCCCACTGTGAGGGGACAGGCAGCACCCCCCAGGGGCACTTCTGGTCCTAGAGAAGGGGTAGGGGCCCCAGGATCATTCCAGGACAATACCAAAGGGACTGGTGGGAGTGGGGTGTTCCTTTGGGGTACAAGATGTGGCCTTAGCCTAGCTGGAGCTCCAGCCTGGCCCTTCCCTCAGAGGGAAGGTGGCCCCTGGCTGCTCCCTCCTCTGGGGCCAGGGATGGGGGCTCTGGCTTTGTTCTTGTACCACTTTCCTTCCTGGGGACTTGGCTCCTGGCCAGAATGGACCTTCCATGTCAGTAGCCTGGGGAGGGGGACACTTGAGAGCTGGTGGGAGCGCATGGGCAAACTGCCCTTGGCACTGTCCCTAGACAGTCAGTCTCTGTGGGGTCTCCTAGGAAGAGCTTCCTGGACTCTGCCACGGTCAGGGAGCTACCTCTCCTGATGCCTGCCCCCAGTGGTGCACCTGGGCCCCAGCCCCCAGGGCAGACTTGTGGTTTCTGGGCTCCAGCTCATGGGGGACACGGGAAAGTGGGCAGCCCAGTAGGTATGGGGCACACAGTGGGAAGCTCACTACACAGGACCTGCAGAGCTGAGTGAGCACCTCCTTGGGCCAGGCCTTACTGTGGCTGTAGCACCGTCTGCCGCAGTGCGGGGAGGGCCCCATGTGCCACAGGGTCCACTCGGACCTGCAGCAGCTGAGCTGCTGGCCTCAATGAGAGGCCCTTGGGGCAGGGGCCACCATCACCATGCTCTGCAGCCACCACGACTGCCCTGCGTGTCCAGCTCAGCCTCTCCTCCTCCTGCTCACACCCGCAGTCACAGTCACAGACATGCTCACACAGTCTCACCTCCCACGCACACACAGACACTGCCCGCCTCCACTCAGGAAGAGCTGGGCACATACCCCCAGCTGAATCCGCAGCACCCAGCCTGCATTGGATCGGCTGCCAGGCAGTGGTCCTGGTAGACAGCAAACTTGAGCCAAGGGCTTGGGACACCCTCTGACCAGACCATGGCACCCAGCAAGGCCAGCTCAGGGCTGTCCAGCAGGGCCCTCCCCAGTGTCGGACCAGAGGAATAAGACACCTCTTCCCTGGCCCGAAGATTTTTATTCTGAATAAAGCCTAATAAAGCTGCTGAGGCTGAAGCCACAGGCCCCACAGTCCCCTCTGAAATTCCCCCAAATCCCCCGGTCCACGGGCAGCAGAGGTGGGAGGAGCTGCAGGGGCCAGGCCACAATCAGCAGGGGCCAGGGCAGCCAGTCCCTCCATTCTGCAGCCCCTGGGCTCCACCCTGACCTCACCTCCAGGCAGGGCTCCCTGTGTGGCCATTGGCCAGGAGCCCCCGCCCTCCTTCCCCTCAAGTCCAAGCCCCCTAGCAGGTCTCTGGCCAGGGCTGAGATTAGGAGCTGGCTCTCAGCCTCTCTGCCCCTGGCTGCCTCCTGGCCGTGCCCATAAGCCAGTCTCCTGGCAGTGATGACCCCAGAGCTCAGACCCTCACAGCCCAGCCTTCACCCCTGGTGCCCAGACCAGCTGCTGTTTCGGGACTGTGGGTGCCAGGAACAGTTGGCAGCTGGGTGGGGTGGGGCATAGGGGATAATGTTGGGGAATGAATTAAAAACTAAAAAATGAAATGATACAGGGTGACTCCCTCCAGCTTATTAGAGGGATGGAGAGGCCTTGTCCGACAGTGACAGCACAGAGCAGAGAAGTCTGCCTCTGCAGGGTGACGTGGTCCCAGAGGTGGCAGGGTCTTCTCAAGTCACCGCTAGCCAGGGACATGGGCCAGAGGCAGCCCTGGAATCCAGCAGGCTTGGCATTGATCCTGGGACCACTCATGACATACACATGCACACACACACACCTTGGAGCCTTATGTCCTGTGGCCCCCAGAGCTGCCACAGAGCCAGAAAGCAGGACCCTCCCTCGCATGCATCACCATAGCCACACTCCTCCACCCTGGACTCTGGCCTGGCCTGACAGAGGCTGCTGGTTATTCACCAGGTGGAGGCCCAGGCTCCATGTCTCCAGCCACCCTGCCCGCCCCAGCATCAAGTTCCCTCTGCACTCTATTTCCTCCTTGGTAGAGGGGAAAAATAAAGCCAGTGTCTCCCAGGGTTGCCTCGGGGTAACCGGTGGCAACACCGTGAATGAGATCAAGAAGAGGCTCTCCAGGGGAAGCTGAGGCCAGGGTGGGGCCCAGCCCGGGGCTGGGGATGTGTTTCAGGGGGAGCACGGCCAGGCACCCCGCCTCTTGCCATCCTCATCCCTGCAGGGCTGAGAGACACAGGTCATTCTGGCTCCTTTTCTGAAACTCAGCATCAGCCAAGCCATGATTGCCACAGAGATGGCCACACCTCTCCTCTTCTCAGCTCTGCAACCCCCACCCCAGCTGGCCAGGCCAGATCCCAGAAGGCAGCCCTCACCACCCAGAAGACTCACAGCAGGAATACAGGGATACAGGGGCAGAAATAGGCCCTAGTGCTGGGGAACAGGAGTGTTTCGGGGGAGACTCCCCCACCACAAGCCATTTCTACAGATGCTCTGATGGGGCCATGGGGTTGGGGGCCAGCTCAAAGCTGAGGGCAGCTAAGCCCCCTCCTCAGGGCCATGAGTGGTAAAACTGAGCCAGATGGAAATACACAGCCCCTCTGCATCCTCAGCAGATCTCAGCAGACCTGGTCGGGTTGCTCCTGAGATGCTGTGGCCCCTGGCTCCCCAGCCCCGAGTCACCACCAGCTGGGAACATGGGCCAGAGGCACCCCAGAATCCAGTGGGCTGGGCATTCCAGCCTGGTCCGGGGGCCGCTCTGCCACGCGAGTTTATGCCACCACCTCTGAACACTTGGGAGGCACGTGGGCTGGGCTGGGGCACAGCCACTCTGGACCCTCCTGCTGAGAGCCCCAGCTGAGACACAGACCCTTGGCCAACCCCAGGAATGTCCAGCCCTATGAGCAGGATCTCAGCCCCACATGAACAAACGACCAAGACCAGGCTTGGGACCAGGCTTCCAGCCCCAGGCTGCACCCAGTCCACACACAGCACATAGGGTCAGTGCTCCATAGTGGGCACGTTTCTGCAGGGACAGGATGGAGATGTCCACGAGCACACAGACCAGGCTGAGGTAAGGTCTCAAAGTACAACCATGTGGCACACAACCATCCACCTGGGGCACAGGCAGAACTCCCCAACACACTGCTTAGCTACCTCTGTATGTGTGGCCAGGCCCTCCTGCAGGTGCCTGTACTTACCACGTGAGGGCGCCCTGGAGCTGCCACAGGATCCTGCGCCTGGACAGGGATGGGGAGAGACCCCTGGCAGAATTAGGCCCCAGAAGGACCTCGAGCATCGCACAGACTCAAAGGCCATCTGCATGAGCAATGGGTGGAGGTAGGCCCCTCCCCACAGGGAGACTGCCCTTTGCCCCACACACCTCAGACCAGGGGAGGAGGGACACACGGGGGCCCTTGCATACCAGGATGCTCTTTGTTCATTCATTCGTTCATTCAACAGATATTTCTGAGCCCTTCCTAGGAATGGAGCCACAAGCGCCACCAAGGTCCAGGCGGGTCTGCAGGGACAGGACCTCCATGGGCAGAGAGGGTAGTCTGGGCTCTGCCTGGAACCCACCTGGAACAGAGTCTGGAACAGAGCAGGAGCATCCTGGTCACAGTGGACAGGAAGGCGGGGCCCCCTCAGCCATTGGTACAAGGGCATGTCTCAGACTCCTGGAGTCAAGACTTCACCGCTCTGTGCTTCCGTTTACTCATCTGTAGCTGGAGGGTAAGTTTAGACATGTTCGTTCAGTAAATGTCAGCAGTCATCATCACCATAATCACTGCCACCATCAGTACCATCACCACCATCAACATAACCATTGCCACCATCATCGTCATCACCAGTAGCAGCAGCAGCAGGAGCACCATCACCATGGACCCTGCAGAGTGGGGCCATTTAAACTCCCTCTGGCTGGTCCTGTTTTCAGTTCTTTGAAGCAGTGGGGATGAGGGAGAGATGCAGATCCACTGAACTGTGGCCACCCAAAGGTCACTCCATAGACCCATATACTTCTAGGAGGGTGACTGCATGCTGAGGACACAGGAGGGGAAGCTACAGGGCCTCAGTGCCAGATCAGCCTGGTGATGCTTAGGTCCCCAGCTCCACATAAGGACAGCCCTCCTCTGGCCACAGAGGTCCTGGTCATCACTGCCTAAGCAGCCCCTGACCCAGCTAACCTTGGACAGTCTCCGGTGTCCCTTCCCCACAAGTCTTCCCAAATGTCCAGAGAAGACCCCTGTCTTGGCCCCCAAAAGGTATTTCCCAGTGACTTCACACCCAGAGAAGTGCAGAATCTGCTGGGGGCAGGCAGTCCTGCTTAGAAGACACAGTGGCTACCCTGGGCAGGGTGGCACCCCCTGTCAGAGCCCACCTGCCAAAAGGCTGGAGATGTCCCAAGAGCCTGAGGACCAAACAGCCCACAGAAAAGCCCATTTCCAGCCAAACCCCACCTTTCCTCATGTGCAGATCCCCTCAAGAACTACAGACCTGAGGAGATGCTGTGGCTTGCACCCAGACAGAGCAGAAGGTGGATCCTTCCCAAGGGGCTCCTGTTTATCTGGGACCATTATCATCTTTACATTAGTTTTACACGGCCCATGTGTGTGCACCTGTGTGTGCCTGTATGCATATGTGCATGTGTGTATACATTTGTGTGCTTGTGTGTGAGCATGCCTGGGGATGCCTGTGGGCATATGATCATGCGTGTCAGTGTGTGCCTATGGTAGGGCACATGATCACACATGTCATGCGTGCCCATGGTAGGGCATATGATCATGTGTGTCTGTGCATTCCTGTGGTAAGGCACATGATCGTGTGTGTCGGTGCATGTCCATGGTAGGGCACATGATCACGTGTGTCGGTGTGTGCCCATGTTAGGGCATATGATCACACGTGTGAGTGCATGCCCATGGTAGGGCACATGATCACGTATCTGTGCATCCCCATGTTAGGGCACATGATCACACGTGTCTGTGCCTGCTCATGTTAGGGCATATAATCACGTGTCGGTGCGTGCCCATGGTAGGGCACATGATCACGCGTGTTGGTGCGTGCCCATGGTAGGGCATATGATCACACGTGTCTATGCATACCCATGGAAGGACACATGATCACACGTGTCAGTGCATCCCCATGTTAGGGCACATGATCACGTGTGTCGGTGCATGCCCATGGTAGGGCACATGATCACGTGTCGGTGCATGCCCATGGTAGGGCACATGATCACGTGTGTCGGTGCGTGCCCATGGTAGGGCACATGATCAAGCATGTCTGTATGTGCCCATGGTAGGGCATATGATCACACGTGTCTGTGACTGCTCATGTTAGGGCATATAATCACGTGTGTCAGTGCGTGCCCATGGTAGGGCATATAATCACGTGTGTCGGTGCGTGCCCATGGTAGGACACATGATCACACGTGTCTGTGCATCCCCATGGAAGGACACATGATCATGGGTGTCAGTGCATCCCCATGTTAGGGCACATGATCACGTGTCGGTGCGTGCCCGTGGTAGGGCACATGATCATGCATGTCTGTACGTGCCCGTTAGGGCATATGATCACACGTGTCTGCGTGCCCATGGCAGGCATGTGTGTTGTGTCCACGTGTTTGTGTTGTATGTTCTCTGTACATGTATGCATGTATGTGCCTGTGTGCACCCAGATGCTCATGCATGTATGTGTGCTTTTGTGTGCACCTGTCCATTTGTGTGTGGGGGGTGCTGAGGTACAGAGAGCAGCTCCAAGGTAGGAAAGAACCACCCTGGGCCCTCCGGACTCCCAGAATGCTCAGGCCCTCCTGCCTGGCAGTCTTTGTCCATGAGGATGTTCCGGCTGGAAGGCTCTTCTCATGCTCCTACATCCCTTTCCCAACTCATCCTTCAGGTCCCAACTTGGTCTGTCTCAGAGACACACCATGTGCGTCAAAGCTCTGACACTCCTGGGGCATGGGCTCCCCTTGGCCTCCACTTCCCGAAGCCGCCCCATTCTCAAGTCCCTCACCAGCCACTAGGGGTGGTGACTGGCAAGGAGAGGCCAGACCGGGATTAGTCACCGGGTGCTGCTAGTCCACCTCCTTCTCCAACCAGGTTCCACCCTCCCAGGCCAGGCAGGTCCTCCTCCACCCCATTCTGACATCTGCTTGGTGGCATCCCTCCCCAGATAGCAGCCTGAGGACCTGCGGAGGGGGCAAGAGCAGAGCAGAGCAGGCTCCACACTGCCTCATGCAGGTACCCCAGGCTGGGTGTGGCCCAGAGTGGTCAGCCCCCAACATCAGCTGCTCCCCATACGGCCCTGGGGCCAAGACACCCTCAGGGATGTCTTCCCTCCCAGGAAGGCCAGGTGGGACAATTTGCCTTCCGGGCAACACACATTCCTGCCTCCCGGTGCCCTGTGGCCAGGCCCCTGAGTGTCAGGAAGTCCCCTAGAAGACTGAGCTGCCTGCCCCTGGCTCACAGAGAGGTGGGGAGCAAATGGGGGTCTGCTTGGAGCAGGGCAGTGGCAGAGGGAAGGACCAGCCCCGAGGGGCTTGGGCATGGCAGGGATTGGGCCCGCACTCCAGGTCTCTCTGGACACCCTTACCCCAGCCCCTGGCCTCCTCAATGCCACACTTAACCAAGTCCCCCTCAGACCACAACCCCATGCCCTCGCCTGCTCCTGACCCTCAGACACAGGTGCCCAGCTGCCAATGCTGTTCCCGCCTCCTTCACCCCAAAGTCCCCTCACCTCCTGCCCTGCCCTGGCTTGATGTGGCCTCACGTCCCAGCCTCTGCTCTCCAGTGCTGTGCCTGCCCCACCCCCACCTCCTGCACCCCAAAGTCCCCTCACCTCCTGCCCTGCCCTGACTTGATGTGGCCTCATGTCCCAGCCTCTGCTCTCCAGTGCTGTGCCTGCCCCACCCCCACCTCCTGCACCCCAAAGTCCCCTCACCTCCTGCCCTGATGTAGGCTCACATCCCAGCCTCTGCAGTCTCTCCAGTGCTGTGCCTGTCATCACCCAGCCACCTGCCTCCCCGCCTGTTGGAAAACAAGCAACTGTGCTTGTTGGGGAGACCGCAGACTTCAGGCCCGCCCCAGGGCTCAGCAGCCCTCCAGCCTGGCCCTCACACACCCCCACCTCCTCGGGAAAGGCTCCAGGACACATACGGTCCACACCAGTCTCCTCCTCCTTTGAGCTGCCGCGGCCGGCCGTCCTTGACCTCAGGTCATGTTCTGTCAGTCCTGGTCCCCTGGCCCCACTCCCTTGAAGGCAGCCAGTGACCAGAGCCCCAGAAGGTTCAGTTGCAGGTTCCAAGTGAATTTAGGGATGGGGAGACTGTGGGGAGGCCCTGCTGGAGCTGCATAAAGGCACTTTCAGTGACTGGGGTCCTCCATGCTGGCCATGCTGCTGCCTGTACTTCATGCAGCCCAGGGTCCTGCACTCTGGGCCCTTTCCTGGGGGAGGAAAGAAATCCAGACATCAGCCCTGGGGAGGTGGAAGGACCCCAAAAGGGGCTGAGCCCCAGGCACTAGCCACTCACCGATCCACCGGTGAGCGGGGCTGGAAATCGGCCTCCGGCGGGATCGTCTCAGGCTCAGGCACGAAGCACAGAGGCCCCGTCCTAAGTGGAACCTCCATCTGCAGCAGGTGCTGGGTGTGGAGAAGCCAGTCTCCCGGGGGTGGGGCAGGGGGTACGGATGGCTGTCACTCAGAAGGACTTCCCACCCGGGATGATCAGTCTCACAAACGACAAGGAGACCACCCTAGGTTTACACAGACCCAGGGGGCAGGGCCCCTCAGTGCCTCTCAGGAAGGCAGAAGGGGCTGTGGTCCTGGCCCAATTCCTGGGACTCCTGACTCTGGCTGCAGGCACTCCCTTTACTCTGTGCACTTGCGGGGACGAAACCCACCTCCAACTCCATGGATTCTACTGCCCAGGGCTTCCCCAGACACAAAGGGGAGCTTGTGCCTGGGACACGACCACCCCCGGGACAGAAACACCCCCTCGCGGGACTCCTCCAGGACCCACTGTCCTATGTGGGACCGTTCCACAGGTGCTACTCTCCCAGGGAGCAAATCCCAGTGGCTCCTGGCCACACCCACATCCCAAAGCTCTCCGGCTGTCCCTAGGTCTGCACTCTGCTGCACCCTGCTCCCACAGCGGGGCCCACTTCCCTGCTCCGCGAGGCTGCTCCACACAGCCCTGGCACCCCTTGCCCCCTGCCCACACCCCTCCAACCTTGTACACAGGCAGAGGCCCCGCCCAGCCTCCACCCAAGCACACCCCCGGCCTGGTCCACCTGCAAAACCAAACCTGCTGGACTCGTCATTTCCCCCAACCAGCCTGGCTTCTCCATGAACAACCCCCCCAAGTTGGGGACTGCTCTCCTTGGTGATGACAAGGGTCCCCCACTGGTGTGGCCCCTCCAGACCTTGCCGCGACCTCAGTGACCCCCCATTGTCTCCCCATCCTGCAACTTGGGGTGTTGAGGCTTTTAAGTTGTCAAATTAGAACAACTCGAGGTGGGGACCTCGGCGGGGGGCTGGTGACAGGAGGATGGATCGCCAGGAGGATGGATGGCCCAGAGCTCAGAAGAGATGGTTGAGTGACCAGCCCCAGGGGACCCGGCAGGAAGAAGCCAGACAACTTCTGAGGTTCCCACTGAACCGAGACCCCACCAGGCTGAGGGGCTTGCACCTGCGGAGGAGGAGGGAGGAGTCACCGTCTGGAGTAGCCAGGGGAAAGGGGTGGAGAGCAGTGGCTTTGCATCCTCCTGTTCTTGCCCAGGGTTCCCAAAACAAATGCCACCCCAGCACACAAACCACACAGGCACACAGACACACATGCACACACACCACACAGGCACATACCTGTGCACAACACACCACAGACATACTACACAGGAACACACACAAGTGCGCACAGGCACAAACATGTGCCCCGTACCACAGGCACACACCACACAGGCACACACGTGCACACACACCACAGGCACACACACATGCACATACACCAAACACACGAGTGCACAGACCACACAGGCACACACACGTGCACACTCAAGTGCACACACCACACGGGCACACACATGCATACAAACACAATTGCACATAGTTCTCACACAGACACACACGGGCATACATACTACATGCGCATATCTACACATACACGCATGCACATAAGCATCACACTACATGCACAAACATGCAATACACATGCAGACATACACAGCAACCAAATGATCAAGGAAAGGGATCAAAATATTAACAATAAGTGAATCTGGGTGAAGAGTATTCTCTATACTATGCTTACTCTTGCAATTTTTCTGTATATTTGACTTTATTTCCAAAGTAAGTTTTTTAAAAAAGGAATGCCCTCACCTCACCAGCCACCACCCCGTACCAGCCCCTCGAATACACCTCAAGCAGCTCTTCTTGATGTTGGGACCAGAGTCCCTCTCTCACCACTCCTCTGCAGGGATGCAGTGTCCCCAGCTAGTGAAGACAGACACCTGTGCCCCCACCCCAGCCCCAAGCTTCTGCTTGTCCCTGCACCTCCAGGTGCTCACGCCCAGCCCCAGGGTGCAGCAAGCTTCTCAAAATATAAGGGGGAGGGGGAAGGGAGGCCATCCCATCCCTGAGGCCTGGCAGAGCAAGTTGGCCTAGGGACCTGGTGTTCTGGGGCCCCGTCAAGGCCACCCTCCTGCACACCTGTACCCAAACTGAGGAATGACCTCACCTGCCACCTGCCACCATCTCTGGAGACAGCTAGGGCTACGTTAGCCCAGCTTGGCCCAGCCCAAGCAGCAAACTGCACCTTGAGGTCTCCTCCTATGATGAGAAGATCACGGCAGAAGCCGGCACTTGGGGGAGGCAGGGGAACCACGACACCAGCTCTGGACGTCCCCTCCTGTCTGGGCTGGACACTGACCCCAGGCACTTCTCACTCTGAAGCACACCATTGCCCACCCTTGTGCCCTGGGCCCTCCACAGGTCCAAGCAGGGGATGCTGTTCCAGAGAAGCAGCTGCCGCCCACCCACAGAAAGTCTCCTCTTCCAAGCCTGACAGTTCCACAGGACTAAGGCAACGCTCTTCCTGGTCTCACAAAGGTGGCCAAAGCCCAAAGCCCCCAAGGGCCTCATCACCTGTGCACCACCTACTCCACTCCCCTGTCCCCTCAGAAGCTGCCCTGGGGCTGCCCAGCCTGCAGGGGCCCAGCCCTGTCCACGGCAGCGTGTCAAGGCTGCCCTCGGCCCTGAAGGAGACCCTTCCCACCCCACAGCTTCTCGGGGCACCAAGCAGTGGCGCTGCGGTGTCCGAGCTCCCCATCTGCCCATAGGAGCCCCACCATCACCCACGGGAAGCAGCACTGCAATCTCCGAGCCTCACCCTCCACAGGACACCAGGAGCGTCAGCATACTGTCATCCACAGAGCCCCGTGACGGGCATGTGCTGGGCTATGGCTTCCCATAGCTTAGGACCAACTTCGGGCGGCTCGCCCTCTCCAAGGCTGCAGAGTCGGAGGAGTGCCCAAGACGTGCCTCTGTCCATGATACACTGGAGGCCCCTGTGCCCAAGCTCTGCCCAGACGTTAGCAGTTGCTGGTCCTTCTTTGACTCTGGGTGACCAGGACACTTGGGGGAGGGAGGATGCTGGCCCCAAACAACCCCACAGGCCGTGTGGACTTCCCAAAGGCAAAGGGGCCCCGTGGCAGACCTGTCCTGAGATAGGAGCCTCAGCCCTGGGCCACAGCAGGAAGCCAGCAGGTCTGGTGGGCACCCCTGGCACTTACTGGAGTTGAGGCCTGGGCCCGATGCTCATTCCGACATCGGCAAGTCTAGCTCCCTCTCGCACGAGCCGAGCGACACAGCAGGGCGAGGCCTCGCCCGTGCCCAACGCTGATTCTTCCACCTGGTCCAGCTGGCGATGATGTATGAGACACCTAGGCCTGTGGCCGGCTGCCAGGAAAGGAGGGAACCTAGATTGCTGTTCACCATCTGAATACCCCGTGACTCACCAGCAAGCAGGCCACTCTCTCACACTTCCACCAGGGTCGCCTCCCAGATAATCCTTCTCAGTCATAAGGAGGAACTCTTGAGAAGAGACCTTCCAGGGAGGAGCCTGGTGGCTCGAGGAGCCTCTGAACCGGGCTTCTTTTTGCTGTTTCTTTTTTTTTGAGGCGGAGTCTCACTCTTGTTGCCGAGGCTGGAGTGCAATGGCGTGATCTCAGCTCACCACAACCTCCGCCACCCCGGTTCAAGCAATTCTCCTGCCTCAGCCTCCAAAGTAGCTGGGATTACAGGCATGCGTTACCATGCTCGGCTAATTTTTTTGTATTTTAGTAGAGACGGGGTTTCTCCATGTTGGTCAGGCTGGTCTCAAACTTCTGACCTCAGGTGATTCGCCCGCCTCGGCCTCCCAAAGTGCAGGGATTACAGGCGTAAGCCATCGCGCACAGCTTTCTCTTCTTATCATGTAAACACTATGAAGGAATAAGCGAGGCTTTTTTTTTTTTTTTTTTTTTTTGAGACAGAGCCTTGCTCTGTCACCCAGGTTGGAGTGCAGTGGCATGATCTCAGGTCGCTGCAACCCCTGCCTCCCGGGTTGATGCCATTCTCCTGCCTCAGCCTCCCGAGTAGCTGGGAATACAGATGCCTGCCAACACGCCTGGCTGATTTTTTGTATTTTTAGTAGAGACAGGGTTTCACCATGTTAGCCAGGATAGTCTCGATCTCCTGACCTCGTGATCCGCCCACCTTGGCCTCCCAAAGTGCTGGGATTACAGGTGTGACCCACCGCGCCCGGCCGAGGCGCTTTTTATTTATTTATTTATTTTTTTTTTTTTGAGATGGAGTCTCCCTCTGTCGCCCAGGCTGGAGTGCAGTGGCACGATCTCCGCTCATTGCAAGCTCCGCCTCCCGGGTTCAGGCCATTCCCCTGCCTCAGCCTCACGAGTAGCTGGGACTACAGGCGCCCGCCACCACACCTGGCTAATTTTTTGTATTTTTAGTGGAGACGGGGTTTCACCGTGTTAGCCAGGATGGTCTCGATCTCCTGACCTCGTGATCTGCCTGTCTCGGCCTCCCAAAGTGCTGGGATTACAAGTGTGAGCCACCGCGCCCGGCACAAGGCACTTCTTTTAACTCCAGATATGTGCACCCGAAAGTTAGCCAGTTACGTGATGGAGCAACTCCAGGCTGCAGGGAAACGTGAGCGCCGGCCGTGGGGATGCGCAGGGAGGAGGGCGGGCCACCAATGCCTCGCCCACACTGTGTGGAGTCCATGGGATGGAGACACATACTGAGGGGAGCCATGAGTTGTGGTCTGGTGACTGAAGTCACAGAGTAATGGGGCTGCCCCGAGCTGGGAGCCAAGGTGCGGACTCCTTTCTCACGGGCCTCCTATAGTGAGATCACAGCAGAAGCCGGCCTGGGCTTACAGCTGGTCTCCGGCCAGAGAGGGCATTTCTGTCCTACCAAAGACTGCAACAATTCTGGACAGCGAGGGGCCTGGAGGGACAGGATTCAGCCCAAAGTACCACAGGCCACACGTTTCCTCCATGTCATCCCCTTGCCTGGCCGTTTAAGACCCAATGCAGACAGCAACCTGCAGAGCCAGCCTGTATCCCACCAGAAGCCCGGAGCACACTTGGGCTTGCACCTGAGCTACCACCCAGCCCCTCCAAGGAAACTTCTACAGCCAGAGGCACCTCAAACTGCAAATCCAGCTGAAGGCTTTTCCAATAGCTTGCAATTCATTATGACATTTAAGAATTCTAGTATGGGCCGGGCGCGGTGGCTCACGCCTGTAATCCCAGTACTTTGGGAGGCCGAGACGGGTGGGTTACCTGAGGTCAGGAGTTCGAGATCAGCCTGGCCGACATGGCGAAATCCCATCTCTACTAAAAATACAAAAATTAGCCGGGTGTGGTGGCATGTGCCTGTAATCCCAGCTACTTGGGAGGCTGAGGCAGGAGAATCACTTGAACCCGGGAGGCGGAGGTTACACTGAGCTGAGATTGCACTCCAGCACTCCACCATGGGTGACAAGAGCACAACTCCATCTCAAAAAAAAAAAGAGAATTCTAGCATGGTGGGCTTTGGGGAGGGGCAGAGGGAAAAAGGAATAGGGCTCATGTGGCTGGCTTTTAGGGAGGCAGGGGTGAGAAATACTAACAACTTACAGCTCTTTATAAAGCAAAATGAGATGAAATCCCTCCCCCGCCCCCCCCCCCAATTCTCACTCCACAAACCTATGCCTTTCGGTTCTCCCTTCCCCTGGTGGGCCTGGCTCCTTGCCTGGCATCACCATCCACCACGAATGCAGGCAGGAAGCCCCAAACACCCAGACACGGTGTCAGTTCTACAAAACTTTCCAAGTTGGCAGAGGGAGAAGCCACTGCCTCCTCCCGTTTAGAGGCCTCAGGGGAGGTGTTGTCTAGACCGCACAATCCACTATCCATTCACAAGCCAGTCAGCAACCACTTGCCAGAGTCCCTGCCACCACCTCCCACTCTGTGGGGACAACAGCATCCACTTCTTCCACAACAACGAAAACAACAAAGATAAAGCATGGCACCTGTCGTCATGCTTGCCACCTTTCAGCACCTCTCGGCCCAGCATTCTAAAAGTCGGGAACTCATCTTTAAAGGAGGCCAGGACTCAAATATATGCAAGAAAATGGCATAAAATATGAAGGAATTAGCCACTCGAGGTTGAAAACACACTTCCCTAAAATAACAGCAGCATTTGGAGCTGCAGGTGGGAGCACACAGCCTACCTCTAACTGGCCCGTCAGAACAGACACGTTTTCCCCTGTTCTCATTTTGTGTTTCCTTAAACCAACTAACTTCTGGCAGAGGTGGTGACTGCCTGGGAAAGATGCCACCCTCATCTGGCCCCCTTATCTATCAAGATGCAAACTAATAAAGAAAACCAGCGGGTGGGACACCCATTTAACCTGAAACCTCTTTTGCTAAAAATGGACTGAATGTGTTTTCAGGTTAATAATAAACTTTGCTGGGCAATGGAATAAACACCAGCCTCCTCAACCGTGGCTGCTCTCACAAGCAGCTGTGGTGTTCTCTGTCCCGAGAAGGCTCCAGAGTATTTGGATTAAGGACCTGGATAGGCAGGTCCTACTCTTAAGAATTAACATTTCCTCCCTACCCTCAAATGTAAAACTGGAAAAATTAAGAACTCTGTATTTTGCATTCTCTTAAAAATTCTCTGTTAAAAATATCTCTTCACAGGCTGGGTGTGGTGGCTTATGCCTGTAATCCTAGCACTTTGGGAGGCCAAGGCGGGCGGATTGCCTGAGCTCAGCATTTTCTGGGCTGAGGCTAATATTGTGTAACTATCACATACTTGTCATCTTCTGCAGATGTACACAATGTGCATTTCACTGCTTGTAAATTTTACCTCAAAAGGAAAACAAACTAAACAGGTATTAAACTCTTATCGCATAAAAAATAAGAGGCACTGGAGGACGAATGGAGGGAGACGGTGAGGAGCCAAGTCCGGAAAGGAGGCAGCGGTGCCCAGGTGCTGCACGCATCGCTGCGTCTGCACATTCGTGTGCTGAGGGGTGGGTGATGGTGCCATGCAGTTTATAGTCTTAAGGAAATTAACAGCTCCCTCTTCCAAAGCGAGGGAACGAGAATCCCACACTTTGAGAAACACGGGGCTTTCTACGGTGACTCCCCGAATGGCTTTGCAGCTTAAAAAGCTCCAGCACATAAACTCATCAAGTAGCGTGAAGAATGAGCTGACACCAGGCTTGCTAAATAGTATTGTTTATTAAGGCTTGTATTCTCCTAGAGGAAAAACCCAATGTCGTCCAGGACTCCATTCAGGCAGCAACAGTTCAGAGGAAGTGACACGCTCTAAATACAAGTCTAATGATACAGCTGAAACGTTAACTCAGAGGGTCTTTTGGAGCAAGTAGTTTTCAGAAAGCGTCTGCTCTCTAGGACGGTAAGGATCCTCTACAAGGGCACGTGCAGATCCAGGCGCTGGAGCGTCAGGCATGGGCACCATTTTCATGCTTCAACTCAAACTCCAGGTGGTAGTGAGCTCAACGGTCCCTCATTCCACAAAACATGACAGCAAATTCATTTTCTAAAAAAGTTTTGTTTTGTTTTTACCCATTCAACAGGAAAAAAAAATTAGACGCACACGGTGAAATTTACAACCAGCAGTATCATCCATCACACTGTCTGTACTACCAGATCCTACACTTAAAGCTCAGCATTATTGGTATAAAAACTTAAGATGGCATTAGGATTAAGAAAAGGGGTAAAATTTAAAAAGATGTGCAAACAACAAAGAATGCCCGAACCTGAACCAGACCTAAAGCACCTTCCAATTCCTCCACACATCATGCCTCAACACCATCCAGCCCAATCGGACACCAGGACAGTGAGGGATGGGTGGCTGTTCAGTGGGCAACAGATATGGAAGGAAAGATTTTCCAAAAAAAAAAAGTGTCTGCCAAATTTGAAAAATTAAAAGTTATCTGTCTAGTAGAAAAATCAAATGGGTAAATTAGCACTTCAGACCAGTAACAGATAATAAAATGACAAATCAGAATGAACAAAAAATCATTAACCTTTTGATTTCAGTATTTTCAAGAGATTTTATCAGAATACTCTAAATGACAAAAATGACTCATGGTTTCTTATGTTTGCTATAAAGCAATACAGGGATGAGAAATATGAAGTCTCATAGAACAATACCAAATGACTGAATTTAAGAACATAATTTCTGCCAAAATAGATGCTTTGTTTTTAAGGATACTTATATTTCACATTAGATCAGTCTGATTGATAAGCTGACAAAAAAATACTCCTTTATTAGTGACTTCTACAAGATTATAATACATAGAAAAAGTACAAATAAATGCAGATCCATCTGGGCAAAAATCAACGACAAGAAAGGCAAAGATGCAACACTCAACCCCCACACGGGACGACACACTGGAGCTGACCAAGCACACGTGTTTTAAACTGTTTTCAAAGTCAAACGTTAGAACATGTAAGAAACTGGTTCGCCCTCATTGTTTGTTTCTATTCTGCCGTTCCTGTAAAAACAAAAGACAAGAGTTGAACGCAGAGTAACCACACCAATGAATCCCTCCCAAAAGTGAGATCCAAGGCTGCCCCTTAGCAGCACCTGCAAATCTGGAGGCGGGACCCTGAATGGTACCCAAGCCACACCAGCACACAACTCTGAGCTGCACTGGGGCCTGCTCTGTGGGGGACTGGCCACACTGGGCATGGCCTTCTCCCCACCCCCTCTACCAGGAGAAACTCATCAACCACAACAGTCACATGGTCCACCTGTCTGCTGGGAAGCCTCGCCTCCCACAGCTGTCTTTCCCTCATGTGCCACTATCATTCCACATGGAAGGACACAGCAATGTGAAAGTCTCTACACTCAGAGGGAGGAGCTGGCAGGCACCAGGCTCTCAAGGAGGCCAGGGAGATGGAAGCTGTTCTTCTGTATTTTATCTCATTTAAACTTCTCAGTGGCTCAAAGGACACCAAAATCCTTTCAACTGGCTAACAAGGTGCTGTGTCATGTGGCTAATGAAGGGCAGGAGGACCCGTGTGGGCCTGTCCAGTTCAGGCCCTTCCCACTCCCACGCCACGGGGAAGAGCACGCCCCTCCCCAATCCCCCATGGCTAGACCGGCTCAAGGCAAAGCTCCTCTGACCAGGTTTGCTGCCCACTCCCAGAAGAGAATCATCTTTTCCAGAGTGTGTGTGACACACAAGCTTGAGACTTACACCCGAATCTTTTCCCACACTGGCCTCCCTGAGTAGCAGGGTCTAGAAACCCCTTCAGTCTCCTTACAAGGCAGCATCCAAAGATGAAAATGTGCGATCTAAGGAGCACACGCTGTACCACTCAGCTAGAGAGGTGTCCCAGGCCGAGTGTGGTGACGCATCCTGCAATCCCAGCTATTCAGGAGGCTGAGGCGAGAGCATCGCTTGAGCCCATGAGTTTTCAGCTGCAGTGAGCTATTATCTGCCCTGCACTCCAGCCTGGGCAACAGAGAGAGACCCTATCTCGAAATAAAAACAAAACAAAAAGATGTATCCCAGGCACATCCACCCTCATCTGGCCCCCTTATCTATCAAGATGCAAACTAATAAAAGAAAACCAGCGGGCGGGACACCCAAACATTTAACCTGAAACCTCCTCTTTTGCTAAAAATGGACTGAATATGTCTTCAGGTTAACAATAAACTTTGCTGGGCAATGGAATAAACACCAGCCTCCTCAACCGTGGCTGCTCTCACAAGCAGCTGTGGTGTTCTCTGTCCCGAGAAGGTTCCAGAGTATTTGGATTAAGGACTTGGATAGGCAGGTCCTACTCTTAAGAATTAACATTTCCTCCCTACCCTCAAATGTAAAACTGGAAAAATTAAGAACTCTGTATTTCGCATTCTCTTAAAAATTCTCTGTTAAAAAAAATCTCTTCACAGGCTGGGTGTGGTGGCTCATGCCTGTAATCCTAGCACTTTGGGAGGCCAAGGCGGGCGGATTGCCTGAGCTCAGGAATTTGAGACCAGCTTGGTCAACATGGTAAAACCCCACCTCTACTAAAAATACAAAAAAAAAAAAAAAAAATTAGGATGTGGTGACAGGCGCCTGTAATCCCAGCCACTCTGAAGGCTGAGGCACAAGAATTACTTGAACCTAGGAGGCAGAGGTTGCAGTGAGCTGAGATTGTGCCACTTCACTCCAGCCTGGGGCACAGAGCGAAACTCTCAATCAATCAATCTCTTAACAGAAGAGGTATTGCTGTTCCTAAAAAGCAAATACCAATCTCTTGAGTTCAAATAGCTGATGTTAAAGCCACTCACAGGGAAACTCCCCAGATCCCCATCTCCCTTCAGCCCTTATAAACAGCTAGAAAGTTTACTATGTGCTCTTTAAAAAATACTATTCCTTATAAAATTTCTCAAAAAAAAAAAAAAAGACAAAGAAGTACAGCTCGTTCTTTCGAGGAATGCTCAACAAGCATCCAGGAAATGCTTATGGCCTAAGATTCTCTCTGTTCTTTACTTAGTTTCCAAAGTCAAAGAGCCACTCTGCTGAGTCGGCCTGGAGGTCGATGTGGGGTCAGGTCAGGGTCACCTGCCACCAGGGCAAGGACAGTCAGTCTGAGGAACTAAGCAATGCTCACAGTGTGGGATGCTCACCACTTTCACTGTTTTAAGCTAAGAAGTGGCCGTTTCTAGGTTTTTTTTAAAACCAAAAAATGTATCAACCCAGGACTTGGTTTGACTCTGCTGCCATAAAAGCTACTGCCATCCTAAGAAATCAGTATGTTTCTACATTTATAGCTGGACAGCAATCTTGCAAAATGCTAACTCTATTTCACTTTCTCAATACTCAACTTGTTTATGACCTTTACAGCAATGGGGCCAAACTCTAAATGATAAAGAAAAGGTGGGTCTGTTCTTCGAAGTCCTGAGAGAACCTTGAGAAAACTGCTCAGGGGGCTCCACCAGCACAACCGCACAACTCTCTCTTCAGTACATTACTTTGTTCTTAAAACTGCACTGACTCGGCCAGGCGCAGTGGCTCACGCCTGTAATCCCAGCACTTTGGGAGCCGAAGCGGGCAGATGACAAGGTCAAGAGATCAAGACCATCCTGGCTAACACAGTGAAACCCCATCTCTACTAAAAACACAAAAAATTAGCCAGACGTGGTGGCGGGCGCCTGTAGTCCCAGCCACCTGGGAGGCTGAGGCAGGAGAATGGTGTGAACCCAGGAGGCGGAGCTTGCAGTGAGCTGAGATCACACCACTGCACTCCAGACTGGGCAAAAGTGCAAGATACTGTCTTAAAACAAAAACAAAAACAAAACAAAAAAAAAACTGCACTGACTCTTCATGGGAAACCCAGAGGGAGAAAGCATTAGACACCCAGAGTCTCAGCCTCAAGACACCTAAGACTCCAATCCTGGATGAGCCACTAGCCCAGCCGTTAAGCACAGGGCCTAGAGCACCTTGGCAGGCAGGGAGGGCGAGCAGCCAAGTCCAGTCTGGGGACCTCCTCAAGGACCACTTCCACTTCTCTACACTGCCCAATAAGCTTAAAAGATACTTGACGCCGGGCACAGTGGCTCATGCCTATAATCCCAGCACTTTGGGAAGCCAAGGTGGGAAGACTGAGCCCAGTTCAAGACCAGCCTGGGCAACATAGCAAGACACTGACTCTACAAAAAAAATACAAAAATTAGCCAGGCGTGGTGGTGCACGCCTGTAGCTACTCAGGAGGCTGAGGCAGGAAGACTGCTTGAGCCCAGGAGGTCAAGGCTACAACAAGCTGTGATTAAGTCACTGCACTCCAGCCCGGTAGACGGAGAAAGACCTGTCTCAAAAAAAAAAAAAAAAAAAAAAAAAAAAGCTATTTGAGGCGGGGCACGGTGGCTCACAACTGTAACCCCAGCACTTTGGGAGGCTGAGGTGGGCGGATCACTTGAGGTCAGGAGATTGAGACCAGCCTGGCCAACACGGTGAAACCCTATCTCTACTAAAAATACAAAATTTAGCTGGGTGTGGTGGTGGGCGCCTATAATCCCAGCTACTTGGGAGGCTGGGCAGGAGAATGGCCTGAACCTCGGAGGTTGAGGTTGCAGTGAGCCAAAATTGCACTACTGTACTCCAGCCTGGCTGACGGTGAGATTGGCTCAAAAAAAAAAAAAAAAAAAAAAAAAAAAAAGCTATTTGAAATTCCACCAAACATTAACAAATCAGGTTCTCATTTGTCACTTTCAATAAAATGAATTAATGTTAACAATGACCCACATGGGCCCAAAGTTTTCCAGCTTGGCTAACAGTTTAGGGGAGGGTTACCAAGTTCCTTCCAATGATGCTCCACCGGCGGCTCTGTTGGACTCACCTTGGAGCACCCAGTGATTTGAGGAACACTTGGATCTTGCCTGCAGGCAGATGCCCACAGACCCTGCAAGCTGCTTACCAAGATGCTTAACCCATAACCCGACACAAAAAAGCAGTTATCTAGATCAAGTTTTTATAATGCAAGTTGTAGGACACTAGAATTTTAAAAACACCAACCGGGTCAGGAGTCCGCACACTTTATGAAACCCAAGTATTACAGTATTTAAGATACTGTTGTTATTTTATAATAACAAATATGGATCCTATATCAAAAATCCATTGACTGGGCCTTTTTGAGACAATCCTGATTTCCTGGGATACTTGTAGCCAAACTCCTGAGTCTGTGCTGTCATGTGATGTCTGACGGGACTGAGTGTGTTTGCTCTTCAGAGGGGCTCAGATGCCCGTAAACTGGCACCAGCAATGGGAAAATGCGCACACACACACAGCCAGCTTCCAGTTTAGCCAGCTAAGGACCTAAAGCTTCATTAGCAATTATCCCTGCAAATTTAGCAACTCAGTATTCATTTTATACCTAAAAGAGCTATTGTCTGTAATCCCAGCTACTTGGAAGGCTAAGGCAGGACAATCACTCGAACCCGGGAGGTAGAGGTTGCAGTGAGCCGAGATTGCGCCACTGCACTCCAGCCTGGGCAACAGAGCAAAACTCCAACTCAAAAAAAAAAAAAGAGCTAAAACACAGAATTTCAGTAACTAATTCAGAATTCAGTAACTGGAAATAAATGACATCCTCTTCTCTTCTCACAAAAGAGAGGGACTGATACTTTTCCAAAGTTCCACAAGCCCCAAGTTGTTCAGGACTCGCTTAACGTGGACTGCAGACAGTGCAGGCGGCTCTACTCTATACATCCCTATATATGCCATGTACATGCCTTTCTGCCCAAAATACATTAGGACACTTGGTGCTCACAGGTGAATAATTCCTTTAACATAGAGAACTGAAAAAAACACTGAAAACCCATCTATTATCAACTGACATTTCAGGAAGGGATATTTTTTAAAAAGCAGGAGAGAATCTCAGGATGAACTCTCTCGAATAAAGGAAGCATTATGAAGTATGTCAGCATCATCATTTTCCCATTGCTGGTGCCAGTTTACGGGCATCTGAGCCCCTCTGAAGAGCAAACACACTCAGTCCCGTCAGACATCACATGACAGCACAGACTCAGGAGTTTGGCTACAAGTATCCCAGGAAATCAGGATTGTCTCAAAAAGGCCCAGTCAATGGATTTTTGATATAGGATCCATATTTGTTATTATAAAATGTCTGGATTCCAAACCTACCCCACCACCACCATTTTCTTTACGACCCAGATGGAGTGAGTTTGTTTCCAAAAACTGCAGGATACTGGGTTTTTAAAAGAAAAATAAAGCAACGACCTCCAGATCAAAGACCAGAGATTCCCAACTACTGAGGGACAGTGCCTGGGAAGCAAGGGCCCTTGGCCAGGTGGGGTCTCGATGCCCTACGTGCCCACCGCAGTGCTGCGGGAGTATCACCTAAGTGTTCCTCATGGACAGAGGCTGGGAAGCACTGTTCCAGAAAGTATCACAATTCAAAAAGGAGAGGAGAAAGTTACCCTCAAATTCTTTGTAACAGAATGTGTACACTGTGGTCCCAATTATTCAATTATAATTGGAAAGTGATCAAAGTCGTTTGGTGACATCTACTCAAATACCATCACTGGTTACTAGCAGTACCCTCCGCAGGGAAAGCCCACAAGGCTGCCAGGACCCGGGCCCGCCCACCTGCGGCCAACTGGGAGCTGCCTGTCATGAGACTCAGCTCGGCGGACCTGCCGCATCTGCTCACCACCAGGCCACCTGGTCTAAGTACAACACCAAGGACACATCTGCATGGCAGCTGCCTGCAACACCCAGACTCACCTTGCGCACCACCTCCTCCTCCTCCTGGCGCTTCTCGTAGTGAGCAAAGTCGTCGAAGATGGAGGTTGTGTGCTTGTAGGAACTGATAATTTTCAGCACTTGTTTTGCTTTTTCTAAGGGCACCTCCTGGGTGTCCCGGGAGTTTGTGACCGGTTTGTTGTCGTTATTCTCCAGTCTGATGTGCCGGAGCTGGTTATTGGGCACATCCTTAACAAAAATCCACTTGACATCAAACTTCCCCTTCCACTTGTCCTGAGACCAGACCCCAGCACTGGTGCCGTAGTCCACGGGGGACTTCATCTCGGCCACCCCACAAAAATGCCCACTCCCATTGACGCTGAAGAGCAGGTAGACGGGACCCTTGCTGCTCATGCAGCGGAAGGCGCTGTCCAGGCGTTTGTTGCCGTGCTCTGTGCTACACCAGATGGAGTACTTAATGGAGCGGTGGATGTCGTCCTCAGAATAGCTCTTGATGATGAACACACGCCCGCTTTTCAGATTCCAGTCAAACTCTTTAGGGTTGTAGCTGTGAGCAGCCTTCAGTTTTTCAAGGACAGGGTGGGATTCGACGCTGGGGGCAGAATTAGGCTGGACGTTTCCAGGAGAGTTGCTATCGCTGCCAGCCCCTCCACTCTGCCCAAACGCCGCGTTTCTGTTGCGTGGGGCAACCCAGCGGGTCTGGGGTGGCTGCTGAGGGCTCTGATACTGCGGTTGAGCCAAAGGTGGGGGCTGTGCTGGGAGAGGCTGAGCCACCTGCTGGGGCTGTGGGGCAGCCTGTGGAGAGGGCGCCTGCTGGGGGACTGGGGCCTTCGGCACTGGCCCCTTGTTATCCCAGGTGCCAATGTCCATGTTATGCTTTATGGGTGGAGGGGGCAGCGCACCCCCCATGATAGGCCCGCTCTTTGTTTTCATTTTAGGCTGTGGTTTTGCAGGCTTGCTGGCAATGGCAGCCCACGAGGTCGGCTTTGAAACTGGCATGTTCACATTTGTCCCACCGTTGCCAGAAAGGACACCAGTCAGTGCTACGCTGCTGACGACGGAGCCCACCGTCTTGACAGCAGAGGAGCTGACGTCCCCAATCTTCAGGCCAACCATGCCCTGCTCTAGGCTGTTCATCCCGGGGGCCTTGCTGAGGGTGTCGCTGTGAAAGCCTGGCTGCCCATCAACCACCGTGCCACCCAGGGAGCTCGGGGGGTAGGTGTAGCTGCTCCCATATGCAGAGCTCTGGGTCTGCTGACCTTGAGACCCACTTGTCCCCCATGCTGAGAACGCAGGGTTTTCAGGGAAAAAATTAAACCTGTGCTGATAGATGTTGTTCCCCAGGCCCCCAGGCTGCCCAAAAACAGCATCATGCATAAAATGATGGTCTCCGTTACTGAGCTGTCCGTAGGTGGTGAGGTATGGAATCGGAGGGTCCCCTGCAGTGGACCATGGAGCCTCATTGAGGGAGTAAGGAAATCCAATGGACGGCGGGTAATAGCTGGACAAGTAGGGGTCGCTCATTGAGGGGTAACTGTTACTCTGCAAAAGCAAACGTGACAAGTTACACCACTTCCACAACACGAGGAGATGCTGAGAATGCCAACCGCCTCTTGCTTAAGCACAGGTGGAGCAAAAACAAAACCTGCACAGCATGGGGCTACTCCTTCCAGAAGGAAAGCTGTAGTCGCCAATGTGAGAACCAAATCAAGACAGAGAAATTAATAATGAACACAAACCAGGGTGCCGTCTCAAAATACGAAGCATCATTTGCAAGGCTCTGAATTCAGGCTAAATGACTAACCTAAGCCTCTCTAGAACTGGCAAGGTAGCAGCCCCTCCCTCTACTCTTACCTACAAAGGAATCCAGAGTTAGGAATAAACCCCTGCCTGCTGACGACAACGCTTATGACAGACACGGACGGCATCATGGGAACCGAAACAGCTTTGTACGGCAGAGATATTTCCATTGGCAAGCCAGGATGTGCAGGGCCATGAGGCAGTTTGCTCCAGAAAACAGACCCCAAGCTCACTGATTACTCAGCAGGCCTGGGCGCCCACCTCCGGGCCTTGACATTCCTCCTGGGACACTCTCCCATACCTGGACCAAAGCTCTCCCAGAATCCTTCAAGGGTGCTTCAGAGGCTCCTTCCACACACCCTTCCTAGCAGACGGCCCCTGCCTCTAAGTCCAAGGGGGTTCACATTCCCATGATTTCCTGGGCACAGCATTGGGCTCTTGGAGTAGGCCCCTGCACAGAGGGCCCTGGCTAGCTCCAGCTCCTCAGCCAAGAGAAAGCATCCAAAGTGTGGACTCTGCGCTCCGGGTGCAGAGCAGCCCTCGCTTTGGATGCCAGCTCACCTGGGCTTCCTTATGAAAACATGTCTGTGTAGTGACTGGAACCTCAGAGAGTAGTTTTAAAGTGACGGAACCATGAGGCAAAACGATCTGCTAGAGAAGGTGAGTGCCTGAATACCCCATCGTAGGGGTCTCTGAAGAGCTGCCCAGGGCACAAATTTAGACTTAGGGTCAGCAGTTTTGGGACGGCATCTCCTTGGAGAGACCCAACCAAGGGTCTGGTCATGATTGGGTCCCTCCAACACTGCCTTAAAATGGCTTTCGTGTGAGGTGTGTCTGTATGTGTGTGTGCACACACACCTGCACACAGGTGGGTGAGAAGGGGTCCAGTGTGAGGTAAGAAGGCTCCCGCCTAGATGCATCATCTAAGAGTGCCAAAATGCTATTACAGAAAACAGAGCAGGAAGTAAAACACAGGGCTCTCCAGTCTGTGACGCCCGTTTTTGGATTTTTAGTTTTCCTGCTCCCCTCCCCCCAGTCCCCCAAGTAACCAGAAGGTTCTACATAAAGAGAATATGCTCCAGACCTCATCTCACAACCTCATCCCTGCCACACTGACCTCTCACACTGGCATCAAAGGCCACACTATGAAGGATAACAGCACCCAGTCCGGGACACCAGGTGGGAAGGTAGCTGAGGCAATGAGGGAGACTGTGGGATCCCAGACATTGAAACAGGCCTGCTTCACTGGAGGGGTGACCACAAGCAGCTCTCCCTGGGGGCAGTGCCCCAACACCAGCGGACTAATGAACCGGTGACCTGGCCACCACTTCCTGCCTCCTGCTCCCATCCTAGAATGCTGAGGGCTTCAGAAATCCAATTTGTTTTCTAATTTTCTTCCTGTTGACTTCTCCACTTGTGAGCAGACAATTCCAGAACCCCCCCCTTTTTTTTCTGAGACGAAGTCTCATTCTGTCGCCCAGGCTGCAGTGCAGTGGCGCGATCTCAGCTCACTGCAACCTCCGCCTCCCAGGTTCAAGCGATTCTCATGCCTCAGCCTCCCAAGTAGCTGGGATTACAGAAGCACACCACCACACCGGTTAATTTTTCTATTTTTAGTACAGACAGGATTTCATCATCTTGGCCAGGCTGGTCTCGAACTCCCAACCTCAGGTGATCCAGCCGCCTCAGCCTCCCAAGTGCTGGAATTACAGGCATGAGCCACAGCGCCTGGCCCCAGAAACATCTTTTAAAATGCACTAACTGCTGTTTCCCTGTAATACAAATTTGAGATTCTGGGGGTATAAGAAGACAAGTGGGATGCTATCAGTGTTCTACAAACATGAGATTAATCTGAGCTTATTCTCCCTCAAAACAATTTCCATGATGCTGGCTCCTTTGCTGCAGCCTTTCCCTCGGGTGCTGCCCTGGCCAACAGGCCCAGACAGGAGGGTGAGCGAATCAGGGAGGCAGTCTGTGCACAGGACTTGCTCCTTGAGTCGCTGGCCGCAGGTGCCTTCAAGGACGGCAGGCAAGAAGACAGTCCCCCCACACAGGGAAGCCAGCCCTCCTCCTCCCATTAGCTGGACACATGCTCCTCAGCAGCGCTGCAATCACAACACATCTTCCTTCCCAGGCAAAAAGAGCAGATAGGAAAAAAATGACCTCAATGGCTGTGTGGTATTCTAATCCACTTGGCCACAACACCAACCAGAGGAGTCAGGCCACAGAAACTGATGCCCAAGGACACTTCTGACTTACACTTAAAGCCTTAACTAAGACAGGACATCACTTACCACGTAAAAAAATGAACATTACATTCAGCATGCAACATCCCTGAAAATCCGTTTTAAGTATTAAATGGACACACCTAGCACACAGGCCGCACAGACAAGAGAGCCCACAAATGACCCATCCAGCTTCCCTCTACCCAAGGTGCAGGGCCTGCAGTTCCAGCCAGTATTCTGCAAACCCTTCAGCTCCAGATCACCACCATCCACACCCTGAGCCACAGAAGACGGTGACACTAATCAGCTCTGCTGGCAGCCCTAAACCCTCCTGACACTTTCTGTCCTCAACGGGTTACACGGCCACACAGGCAGGCTGGATATAGTGACCTGGGGTCCTGTGGGCCGGATTTCCATTTTTACCTCAATCACTGACAGCGCATTTCCTATTACATCTGCCATCTTTCCTCCAAAACTCTGAGGGTAAAGAAGCAGGTTAATTTGTAAAGCTATGTGAAGTCAGTCATTCTGTACATAAGAAAACCTGGAGATGCTGTCCTCTGCCTTCCTTATGAGCCACATGTCAGGCTGCTGCCCCACACTCCTTCCCTGGTGAGGGAAGCTGTCCCAGTCACAATCCTGGTCACAGTGCGTGGGAGACAACTGGAAACGCACAGTTCGGGCTGCCTGGAAAACACATGCAGCCTCCTTTCAGGGCCTTTGACCTCCCTTTGTCTCACGCACAGCCAGGCACAGGTTCAGCGCTCACTCGCTGCCAAGTGCTGGAGGCGAGCTGTGCTGCTCCCTCAACATTCCTTAGCGCCAAGGCTCCGTGGGCACTGAGTTACGAGTGTGAAAGTTTACTTCTCAGGGATATAGTTGCATTAACTCCGGGTGCAGTGGCTCATGCCTGTAATCCCAGCACTTTGGGAGGCTGAGGTGGACGGATCACAAGGTCAGGAGATCAAGACCATCCTGGCTAACACGGTGAAACCCCCCTCTCTACTAAAAATACAAAAAATTAGCCGGGCGTGGTGGCGGGCGCCTGTAGTCCCAGTTACTCGGGAGGCTGAGGCAGGAGAATGGCATGAACCCGGGAGGCCGAGCTTGCAGTGAGCTGAGATCGCGCCACTGCACTCCAGCCTGGGCTACAGAGCGAGACTCTGTCCCCACCGCCCCTCCAAAAAAAAAGAACAAATTCAAAGCTTGTTCTTAACACATTACTTCCTCTGAGCAAGCATATTTTGGTCCTCGTAAATGAGTGGCATAAACAGATCTTTTAAGGACAATACAAGCAAAACCATGATCCTGCTACTCTGCAGCCGCCTCCACAGAAGACTGCTGAACACTTCCACATGCTAGGCACCTCACTGCAGCCCCTGCGGAGAACTGAAGACCTCATCAAAGAAAGGCTAACACATTTTTGGCCGGGCACAGTGCCTCTGGCCTGTAATCCCAGCACTTTGGGAGGACGAGGCAGGTGGATCATCTGACGTCAGGAGTTTGACAGTAGCCTGGCCAACACAGTGAAACCCCATCTCTACTAAAAATACAAAAAATTAGCCGGGCATGGTGGCACGTGCCTGTAATCGCCGCCACTTGGGAGGCCAAGACAGGAGAATCGCTTGAACCCGAAAGGCGGAGCTTGCAGTGAGACGAGGTTGTACCACTGCACTCCAGTCTGGACAACAAGAGCAAAACTCCATCTCAAAAAAAAAAAAAAAGACAAAAGAAAAAAGAAAAAGAAAGATTAACACATTTTAAAGGCAAAATCGGAGTCCCCTGACAAAGGAAAACACAACTTTAGATTCTTAAGCCTCCTCCTGTGACTAACTTAAAAATGATAAAGAAACTTTAAATAATCAGGGAACATATTATCTCCAGGTTATTTGAAACTCCAAACAGTAAAACACAAAAAAGCCCTAACTCTACATTAGAATTAGGCCGGGCACAGTGGCTCGTGCCTGTAATCCCAGCACTTTGGGAGGCCGAGGCAGGTGGATCACAAGGTCAGAGTTCGAGACCAGTCTGATCAATATGGTTAAACCCCGTCTCTACTAAACCGGGCATGGTGGCAGGCACCTGTAGTCCCAGCTACTCCGGAGCCTGAGGCAGGAGAATTGCTTGAACCTGGGAGGTGAAGGTTGCCATGAGCCAAGATTGCGCCACTGCACTCCAGCCTGGGTGACAGAGTGAGACTCCGTCTCAAAAAAAAACAAAAACAAAAACAAAAACAAACAAAAAAGAACTAAGAGCAGTTTTACATACTTACTCAAATTTAACCACATTAAAAAAAAGAAACTTCCATCCAAATGACCAAAACCATTTAAGTTGAAGTTAAAACTGGTTAAGTTTACTTCCTATATCCATTTTTCTGAGATGGAGTTGGAATGACCAAAAGGAGCGACTAGAGGGAGAAGCAAAAAGGATCCCTTCAGAAGCCCAAGAGGAACAGAGAGAAGCATTTGCTTAATAAAAAACAAACAAAATAATTAATTATGTAAAATGGAAAAGTATCAAGGGTACTGCTGAAAAGTGAGGGAGTGACATGGCTCCTGAGAACCAGCTCTGACCCAGGACTGGGAACAGGCCTACCAGGATGACCTGTGGTTCTTCAGGAGAAGCCTTAGGGAGCACAGAGAAAATGTTAGAGGAAAATAACCGAAAAACCCTAATTTACTTACTTGGCTGCTCACTTTTTCAGATCTGTTTTCAGGACTGGTCCTTCTGAGGCTGCAATTTCAGTCCCTCAGCTGGTGGCATCAATATGCAGAGACAGCAGTTTCTGACAGAATTTCTGCATTTGTTTCAGCAACTTGCCAGTAAGAAGCATGTTAAGATCCCACTATATCCTTCCAGCTGCGTTTCTGGGAAGCCGTTGTGATGGCAAATGCCTACTTAGCAGGCACTGCCACTGGGTATTTTAAGGAAGCCCATATTTTTAGATGCAGCCACAAGAAACTGACACTCCCCTGCTGGCCCTCAGGTCACCCTGGGCCCACCAGAGCTGCCCAGGCACAGCAGGAAGCCCTGTGCCAAGCATCTCCAGGCTGTTCTCAAAGAAGTCCTAGATGCTCTGATGAGGCATTGTGTTCAGTGAAAAAAACCACCCAAAACCTGATGAGCAATTTCGTCACTGTGTGATCAGTGTACTTACACAAACAGAGACATGTGAGCGTGGAGGCAGCATCCTTACCACACACTGACGCTGTAACCTGTACAGCGTGTAACTGTAATGAATAATGGAAGTAACTGTAACATCAATGATAAGTATCTGTGTGTCTAAACATATCTAAACACAGAAAAAGTACAGTAAAAATACGGTATAAGAAATCAAGAACGGGACACCTGTACAGAGCACTTACGGTGAATGGAGCAGGTAGGCCTGAGTGGCACTGGGTGAGTCAGTGAGTGAATGTGAAGGTTTGGGCTCTCACTGGACACCACTGTCAGCTTTAGAAACACCGTCCACTTAAGACTACACTCAATTTTTAAATTTTCCTTTCTTCAATAATATACTCTAGCCTACTGTAGCTTTTTACTTTACAAACTACTTTTTTAAAAGCTTTAAAGTTTTTGACTCTTTTGTAAACACAAGTATGTCATATAGCTGTACAAAAATTTTTTTGGTTATATCCTTATTCCATAAGCTTTTTTCTATTAAATTTTTTTTTAACTTTTTGAACTTTTTTGTTATAAATGAAGACACGGCCAGGCACAGTGGCTCATGCCTGTAATCCCAGCACTCTGGGAGGCTGAGGCAGGAGGACTGCTTCAGCCCAGGATTTCGAGACCAGCCCAGGCAACACAGTGAGACCTCATCTCTACAAAAAATCAAAAATAAGGCAGGAAGATCACTTGGGCCCACGAGGTCAAGGCTGCAATGAGTCACCACTGCACTTCCGCCCAGATGAGGGAGAGACCCTGCCTCAAAACAAAACAAAAAAAAAAAAACCAAAAACCCAAAAAGACACAAAAAACACACATATTAGCCTAGGCCTACACAAGGTCTGGATCTTCCACCTCCACATCTTGCCCCACTGGAAAGTATTCAGGGGCAACAACACGCATGGAGTTGTCATCTCCTGTGACACCAATGCCTCTTCTGGATTCCTCCTGAAGAATCTGCCTGAGGCTGCTTTATAGTTAACTTTGTTTCTAGTAAGTAGGCAGAATACACTCTTAAAAGTATAGTAACTACATAAAGTAGTAACAGTCGTTTATCACCAATTATTACGTACTGTACGGTACTGTACGTAACTGCAGGTGTATACTCTGGTATGACTGGGGCAGTAGGGTTGGTTACACCTACTGCAGCACCACAGACACCTGAGTAATACACTGCCCTAAACATGGTAGCTCCAACATCACCAGGTGACAGGAATTTTTCAGCACCATCATAATCTTATGGGACCACTATCATATTGTGGTCTGTTGCTGACCAAAACTGCATCCGGCAGCACAGGTACAGGTGCCATCTCCCCCATGCCCAGATGGCTTTGGTAATTTCTGTCAGCGGGATCACAGCAAACACACTCAGTCTGTTGATCAGGGAGTGTAAAGGAAGCCTGGTGGGCCAGCGGCATCTATTCCCAACTCAGGCATCATGCCGAGACAGTGTCTTCTAAACTCTGAGTAGGAACTGTTCTGGGTCATTTCACAGTCTTTCCTTTCAGAAAACAACAGAGAACTGGGAAACCAGAAGTCCCTGAGCAGGCAAAGCCTCAAAAGAGAAAATCGGCTGGGCACCGTGGCTCATGCTTGCAATCCCAGCACTGTGGGAGGCAGAGGCGAGGGGATCACCTGAGGTCGGGAGTTCAAGACCAGCCTGACCAACATGAAGAAACCCCGTCCCTACTAAAAATACCAAAAAAAATTAGCCAGGCATGGTGGCGCGTGCCTGTAATCCCAGCTACTCGGGAGGCTGAGGCAGGAGAATCACTTGAGCCTGGGAAGTGGAAGCTGCAGTGAGCTGAGATCGCGCCACTGCACTCCAGCCTGGGCAACAAGAGCGAGACTCCGTCTCAAAAAACAAAAAAAAAAGAGAGAGAAAATCACGACAATCAAGCCCAACCCAGAACCCTTCACTCCCAGTTCCTCTGCTCCCCCAACTCCCATTCAAGTCACAGACTAGAAGACAGATACTGAGCGGCTACAGTTGCAAGGGCCTCAGGGGCAACTAGGACGGAAACTCTAGCGCCAGAAGCACAGCAAGGCTTCTGGCGGGTGAAGCCTCTCTGAGGGAAGGACCCCCGCCACACGACAACAACCCCTCACAGCCCATTACAAGTGAAACCAACCTAACAGGCAGGCATTCTCCTAAGACTTTCTAAACCATTCTAAGTATTACAGTTTCACACAAAACAGGAACCACAGTAGCCTCCAACTGGCTACTACAAACCATATCTGGATTTTTCTCTTTTAAGTACCCAGGGTTAGGTTGGGCACCAGTGGCTCATGCCTATAATCGTAGCACTTTGGGAGGCTGATGCGTGTGGATTGCTTGAGCCCACGAGTTCGAGACCAGCCTGGGCAACACAGCAATATTTCATGTCTACTAAAAATTAAAAAATTAGCTGGGCGTGGTGGCACATGCCTGCAGTCCCAGCTACTTGGGAGGTTGAGGTGGGAGAATCACCTAGCCTGGGAAGTCGAGGCTGCAGTGAGCTGTGATCACACCTTGCACTCCAGCCTGGGCAATGGAGTGAGACCCTGTCTCCAACAAAAAAGGACCCAGAGCTAATGGATATGTCCACTATCTTAACTGTGGCCATGGCTCCAGAGGTATGTCTGTGTAAATCAAAAGTTATAAAACCATACTGTATACTCTACATATGGAGCTAAGACACCCGCTGACATAAAAATAATCGATTTGTAAAGAAATCCTCCCAAACAACACAAAAGCTCCGACTTTATAAAAATATTTTTGGCTGGGCACGGTGGCTCATACCGGTAACCCTAGCACTTTGGGAGGCCAAAGCAGGAAGATCACTTGAGCCCAGAAGTTCAAGACCAGCCTGGGCAACATAAAGAGACCCTGTGTCTACAATCAATCAATCAATCAATCACCAGGTGTAGTGGTGTATGCCTGTAGTCCCAGCTATTCAGGAAGCTGAGGCAGGAGGATTGCTTAAGCCCAGGAATTTGAGGCTACAGTGAGCTATAATCATGCCCCTGAACTCTAGCTTGGGGAACAGAGCAGGACCCTGTCTCCAAAATACACACACACACACACACACACACACACACACACACTTTTAAGTGTACTGATGCAACCTCCCTCCCCCTTTATTGGCTAAAATTCAGTACATAATACCATTAAAGTACTAAAATAATAAGAACACACTAGAAAACAAGATATTCAAAAAATCAGTTAACTTCCTACCACTACCTCTATCCAAAGGCCCATCACTAAAGTCAAGTCAGTTCTGCCCAGAGGAGGGGGGCAGATTCTCGGAAGGCAACCAAGAGACAAGAAACAAAAGCAGGGTCGGAGTGGGGGGCGGGGCTGCCAAGGCTCCATCTGTACAAGGTTTCTTGGTCTCTAAGCTGCTTGATTCACCAAGTGCAGTAGGAGGGAAGGGGATGAAGGAACACTCTAAGAAGTTCTAAGACACCTAAGAAAAGGGCAGACTAGTTTTATTTCTTCACAGAGAAGAGGTGAAGCCCGGTCTTACTTTAAAGCAAACATGCCCAGTAGCTGAGGGCTACTTGGAATGGCGGAGGAAGGAATGTGAATCACAGCACACGAAATGGAGCACTCAGAGCATCTGCTTTGTGCTGCCCCATGAGGCCTGCTCACCAAAGTGAGGAGCTCACAGAGGTGCAGCCCCTCATCCAAGCCACCAGCCTGGAGGTAGAAAAGTGAGGCAGGGGAAGTCTGATTCCCGAGTTGGACTCTTAAACAGACATAAACAGACACCACTTCTCTTGAGAGTTTTGCTGCAACAGCAGCACAGAGGAGAGAGAGCAGCTCCCAGTAGATCTTAACCAGGGCAATTGTATCCCCCAAAAAACATCCACCAAGACAGTTTTGCTTGCTACAACTGGGGATGGGGAGAAGGAGTTGCTAATGGCATCTAGTGGGTGGGAAGCCAGGGAGGCTGCTAAACATCCAACAATGCACAGGACAGCCCCCAAAACAGAATGTTCCCATGCAAAATGTCCACAGTGCCAAGGCAGAGAAAGCCTGAATTACCTAAGAAAACAGGGCAGCTATGACTCGCTGGGCCCTGCTGTATCAGGTACTGTCTCAGCGCTTTATGTGCACCATCTGATGTCATCCTCCCAACAATTCTACAAAGAGTTACTACTCTCTCTCTTCCACAGAAAAGGAAATTGAGGCAAGAGAAGGCAAGCCATGGACACAGGCCAGTCAGTGGTGGAGTTAAAACTGAATCCAGGCCAGGCGCAGTGCCTCACGCCTATAATCCCAGCACTTTGGGAGGCCGAGGCGGGTGGATCACCTGAGGTCAGGAGTTTGAGACCAGCCTGGCCAACATGGTGAAACCCCGTCTCTACTAAAAACACAAAAATTACCTAGACGTGGTAGTGGGTGCCTGTAATCCCAGCTACTCCTGAGGCTGAGGCAGGAGAACTGCTTGAACCCGGGAGGCAGAGGCTGCAGTAGGCTGAGATCACGCCATTGCACTCCAGCCTGGGTGGCAAGAGTGAGACTCTGTCTCAAAAAAAAGACTGAAACCCAGGCGGCGTCTGGCTTCACAGTCGCTCCACAGCCCAGCTCTTAGCTGCTTCCCCAGACCACAATTCCAATCATCCAGAGCTAAAAATAACCAGGAAGCTTCAGAAACACACACACACCTCCACTGCGTCAAAGGCAAGACACACCACTGACCCACAAACACTGGAGCCAACTAGACCTGTTTGCATCCCGGCCCCAGTGGGATGCTGCCTCCTCCACGGGGAAAATCATTTTCACCCCACTCATGCCCAAGGTTAACAGGAGGCACATCTTCATGAGCATTCTATCATTTCTAATACTTTACAGTCTGCTGCTTTGTTGTTTAGGATAATTTAAAAATCAGAAATGACAGTAAAGGTGTGTTACAAAACAATTAAAACCAACTTAAAAACAAATATATGCTAACAAAATAAACTCACCTGATTTGACTGTCCAGTAAGGTAGGGCTCAAAGTCATTGTCATGAACTGTATCCTTCTGATGTAAAGAACCATTTTGTACTAGAACAAAAAGTTGCAAAATATTACCCTCAAATTTTAAAAGATTACTTAAGCATGGAAGTCAAAGTTAGCAAAGTCTATTTCCATCTATTTCTAGCAGAAATTATGCTTTACTTTTAAAAGGAGTACAACCAGTATAGAACTGATGTTTACACAACTAATTAGAAGGGGGACGGGAAACTTTCAATAATTTACGCTAAATTTTAAATAAAGGCTTAATCGTAATTTGGTGAGGTTAACCAAATTAAGTGTTAACACATAGTGCAAGGAACACATAACCAGGGTGAAAACTGACATGGTCTAAGAAGACTTATGTGTGGCAAATACAAATGGAGCCTCCAAAAGCCCAAATGCAGAATGTATGCCCAGATGTATGGAGAACGGAGGGAAGAAAACTTAGGAGGGAAGGGGCTGCAACTGAAGGACTGTTGGGAGCTATTATCTGACTCTCCACAGTGAACCCCAAATATCTGAGACAGGTCTCAGTCAATTTAGAAAATTTATTTTGCCAAGGTTAAGGACACACCCATGATACAGCCTCGGGAGGTCTTGACAACATGTGCCCAAGGTGATCGGGGCACAGCTTAGTTTTATACATTTTAGGGAGACATGAGAACAATCAATGTAAGATGTACATTGGTTTGGTCCGGAGAGGCGGGACAACTTGAAGCAGGGTGGGGGCTTCCAGGTCATAAGTAGATAAGAGACAAACGGCTGCATTCTTTTGAATTTCTGATTAGCCTTTCCAAAGGAAGCAATCAGATAAGCATTTATCTCAGTGAGCAGGAATGACTCTGAGTTCTGTCCTTTGTCCACCAGGAATTTCCTTGTGGGGAAACTCTGGGGGAGATATGTAACTTTCTTTGTCTTAGAAGCTATCTTTTTCAGGAATAGAATGGGAGGCAGGTTTGCCCTCAGCAGTTCCCAGCATAGCTTTCTCCCTTTGGCTCAGCGATTTGGGTGCCCCAAGACTGGTTTTCCTTTTACACCACTTACCTTCCCACTGTTATTATGCTCAGCCAGAAAAAGAAAGCAAAGGTAAATAAAGTGCTGGGCCTTTTCCAATCTTAAAACAAGATGAACCGTATTTGGTTACACCTGAGCTGACACACAAACTGGCTAAAAAAGTGTTCCAAGTAAACGTGAAGTATCACTTAACAGTTTTCACACAAGTGCGCTCTGAGGGTTTATCCCAAGCCATAATGTCACAGGAGATGCTAACAGACTTGGAAAACAGGGGCTGAAACTACCCGGAATATGGAGCTTAGCCTGCAGAACCTTGGACTGCCCCTCTCCTAGAGCAGCCCCTGCTGGGCGGAACAAGGCAAGTCGCTCATCCCCTGCGGCCATGTCCACCCGGCTCTCCTACCTCCCCTTCCCCAAAGCAAATCCATTACCATGCAGTGGGGAAAGAAGGGCCCAAATTACTCTGAGCAATCATTTATTCACTTCTTGAGAAGCCCCTGTCTTCGACCTGTCAAATCTCCCAGAATCGTCGCACAACCTCAAGTTTTATCTCCCTGAAGCTGGCGGAAGAGAGAAAGTTTCCGGTTCCAGACGCAGCTTCCTGGACCGTTCCTTCCCCGTCCTCCTCCACTCCAGCCCGCGCCGGCCGTCCCGGGACTCCGCTCACCTTTATTATCTTGTCCTTTTGTTCTCTGCACCGCCGCAGGCCGGGACGTGGGGTACACACAACCCGGGGGAAGAGGGAAACACAAAGTTATTCACCAGAGAACTGATCTCCAACGGGCCGCGAGCTCCGTTGGCCCCGAGGCGCGGTCACGTGCGACCCTGGCCCCAAAACCCCGGCTCCGCCTGGGCCCGGCCCCCGCGACCCCGGGCTCTGCGTTCCAGCCCCAGGACCCCAACCCAGACCCCGCGACTCGGCCCCGGCCGCGGCCCCTGTAACCCTGCCCCGCTACCTGGGTGTCCACGCTGGTGGCCGACATGCTTCATGAACAACTAGACGCGGGGCCGGGGCGCCTGCCGGCTCGGGCCTCCCCCAGAGGCCGGGCCTGTCACCCTAGCTCGCGCGGCCCCGGGCCCCGCCGCCAATTCCCCGGGCGCCGGCCGGGCGGCGGCGGCGGCTGCTGGGCGCGCGGGCCCCTGACGAGGTGGCAGTGGCGGTGAGCCCGGGACGCGGACGCGCTGAGGAGGCGTCGACTCCAATGGCGGCGGCGGCGGCGACAGCTGCGGCGACGGCGGCGGTAGGGGACAAGACTGCGCGGCGTCAGCGTGCACGCGGGGCAGGCCGGGAGCGCCGCGCCGGGCCGCCACGCTTCGCGCCTGCGCGCTGCCGTCTTACGGGACGGATTTCGCTCTCAGGTCCCAGTCTCGCGCGGCGGGGCGGGGACCGCAGCTGGCTGGGCGGGGAAGCCCTGAGCCGGGGAAGTCACGTGGGGCGTGTCCGGAGGCGCCGCGGGGCCTGGCGGGAAGGGGCTGGCGGGCTGCGGCCAGGTGTGCACCCCCCCCCACACACACCCCGGCTACAGCCGCACCCCCGACGCGCTACGGGCACTGAGGCCACTGTGGTTTTCCCCAAGGTCCGAAGACTAAACGCTGTTCTGGTCCGACAGCCGGGCTACGGGTCTGTCCGGGGTCGGTCTGCCCTTCCCCCACGCGCAAACAAACACCTGCCCGCCCAGAGCTCCGAGCCCCCGCGTGTTCCAGGTCGCGCGCCCCGGCCCTTGCCGCGGGACCTGCGGGCTTTGTTCGCTTTGCGGCCCTGGCCTTCAGCCGCAGCGGAGCCCTGAGCCCGGTCCCGGAGGTCAGCTGTTCTGTGGATGCACCCCTGGACCTGCGAGAGGCTCGCCGGCTTATAACCAAGTTCTCATGTTAGATTCTTGACCCCGATTTCATCGCCAGGAGGAAAAGAGACTTACAGCAGTGCTCTGTGCCCCAGCCTAGGCCGGGCTAGGGGACTTCTCATCTTTGTTCGAGGATGGACAGCCCCTTCTTAGCTGCAACTGTGCAAAGAGAGCCCAGTTCTCAGTTCCTAACCCCTCAGCATCCCCAGCCTGGACGCCCTTCTGGTCAGGTGTTGAATTTCGCTCCCTGCAGCCAGTATCCATTCCTGCCACTCTTGTGGCTAACTCCCTACAGAGGCTTCCAGGTTGATATTTTTCTTTCCAGCTCTGGCAGGTGTAACATCTTCACGTGGCCTGGATCTGGGTCCTGCTGAAGGAGAAAGACCTGGAATGGGGTGTCCGGCAGGCTGACGTCAAATGAGTGTTTTCCACAAAGTGGGCCCGGGCAGATGCGCTAAGCAGGGTGAACAGTGACAGCAGGGACGGCAATGGAGTCCCAAGACGGCTCCAAGCCTGGACATCCGCATCAGTGGGGCAGCAGACAGCCTCTCACACTGCTGCAGGAGGAGGTGGAAACTGCCCCCAGCAGGCCGGTCAGCCACAGAGAGGACTGCTGCTCCAAGTTGCTCATCACCAGGTCTCCCTGGAGCCCTGCCTCGCCTAAAGCTGGGGAAAGCAGGCTGGGCTTGTTTCCCTGGAACAGAGCTGGGGGATGTCTGGTGCCCTGAGGATGAATCTGGATCCACTGGGACTTTGATGTGTTTGGGCCATGGGCAGGCATCTCAGGCCAAGATGAAATCTGTGCATTTGGGGTAGATCCGAAAATGAACAGCACGTTTCCAGGATGGTGGCAGACATGGAGAAGATGTGTGGGGACTGTAGGGACAGTGGGGTTCCTGGGGGCACCCTGCCACCTGCCTCTGTGTGATAAGGCCTGCGCATCCTGGGCAGGACCTGAGTGCCTGCTTCCCAGGACACTGACCTGTTTGGTGGCCATGACTGCAGCAAGGGGGTGTCTGGGTGGTCAGAGTAGACACTCGGACTCTTGGAGCCCGTCTGTCTTCTCCCCCAGCTCCCATCCCTGGGCCAGGACGGTGCAGTGGTCACCACTGGAGTTCAGAGCCTCACAGCCAGTTACAGGGCCTTCAGCCTCAGGCCTCCTTTCCTCTTTTGTGGTGGGGTAATTACTCTCCTTTCACAGGATAAGTGTGCGGAAGAAACTGGGTGTGCAGCCCTTGGCGTCAGGCCGGGGCTCTGTCAACACTGGCTGTTACCTGCTGCCTTCACCCACAAATACCCAGCCAGTCACAGGAGGCAGCACTGGCCCTGCGGGAAGTGGCCACTCTGAGCTTAGGGGCCTTCTTAGATGGCTGAGTGCCGGCAATGCAGGAACCTAGAGGTGTTTCAGTTTCCTGGAGCTGTCTTAACAGAGTACCAGGAACTGGGGTGCTTAAAATAACGGCAATTTATTCTCTCCCAGTTCTGGAGGCCAGAAGTCTCAGATCAGTATTGCTGGGCTGAAGTGGAGACAGAGGCTCCTTCCAGGGCCCTCGGGGAGGATCCTAGTCTCCTCCAGCCTCCGGTGGAGGCCGGCAGCCTTTCCTGGTCTTTCCTCCTCGCCTCCGTCACCTCATGGCCTTTTCCTCTGTGCCTGTGTCTCTTCTTACAAGGACACTCATCTGGATTTAGAGCCCACCCTAATCCAGGATAACCTCATCGTCATGTGTTTATATCTGCAAAGAACCTATTTCTAAATAAAGTCACAGGTACCAGGTGGACATGAGTTTTGGGGGTACACTCTTCAGCTCACTACAGAGATCACTGGGGAGGCCTCACAGTGATGCCTATGGAGAGATTTTGGAGGGTGACTCCTGGGGCTGAGTAGGTTCTACTCACAAATGTAGATGGAAGGAGAGGCCCCCACAGTGAGGCCTGAGGAAGCACCACCATGCCAGCCTAGCCCCACTGGCCAGGAAAGAGGCTGGCAGGATCCCACAGCCACTGCCTGGACCCACCCAGGCTTTTGCCCTGAACTCCAGAAGGCTCCATGCTGACCCTAACACGGAAGGAGACTGGGGGCTGCCCAAGGGCAGGACAGGTCTAGTTGACGGGAACAGGGGGCCCTAAAGTGAATTGAATGCAGGGGCTGTGGCACCAGCAGCGGGGGCTGAGGTCCCCAGGCCAGTTCTGGGGGGAAAGCCTTTACCTTGGCCAGGCCTGAGGACCTGGGAGGGTGTCACAGAAAATCAGGAGTTGAGCTGCCTATAACCTTGGAGGGCCACGTCCACTGCCCGGCCTGCCCAGGTTCACACCCCAGCCCAGCTCTTGGCCAGGAAAAGGGAGGTCACCCAGCACCGAATGTTAGGGAACAACTGTCTCTCCCTCGCAGGGAGCAGGCAGCTCCTCATGTCATGGATGGAAATGGATCAGAGGACTTTGGCCACTTCTCTGGGTGGCCCAGCCGTCTTGAGACAATGTCTGCCATTTCTAAGCCTGTGCCCTCAATGACAGACAAGATCCCATCCCCTGTGGGCCGTCTGCCTTCAGACGGGAAACTTCTTGCTCAGGGAACCTGTTGCTCATCCAAGAGCCCTTCCTAGCAGCACCCCCTCCCGGCAATACCCCCTCCTGGCAGCACCCCCAAGTGGTATGGGATTGTCTAAACATGACTGACATTAAGAAGGTTTGGGTTTTTATTTATTTGAAAGTCACACAGGCGCATAGTTAAAAAGCTATCTTTGCACTCAAAGGATATAAGGTGGGAAGCAAAAACCACCACCCCCAAACCCCTCACAGAGGGAGGCCTCCAGATGCCTGCCTGTGCGTGCAAGCATGAGTCTCTGTCTCCACTATCTGCCCTTGCATCTCACTTGTTGGGAAACCGCACTTTGGGGATCCACAGGGCTGCTGAGTATCAACACCCACCGTCCACCCACCTACTCTCCAGGGAGGGCATGGGCTCCAGCCTCATCCAGTGAGTGTCCTGGCCCCAACACACATGCACACATGTGCGAAAACACCTGGCAGGAGGCTACTGCCCATGGAATCACTGGGACAAAGGCGCTTACGCTGGCCATTGTGCTGATGTTGCCAGATGGCCCCCAAGGAGGCGGTACCAAAACTCCCCGCCAAGAGGAGGTTTCTGAGCTGGGTGCAGGGTCCAAACGCTGTGGGCCCTGAATTCAGATGATCCCTGGCTGAACCAAACCCCTACTGAGTGCCGGACACAGCTCACCCTGCAGCTGGCCTCTGGGGGCTCTCGGTGAAGATACCCATCTGTCTCGATGGACACCAGCCACTCACGCAGCTGCCCTCTCCACGAATGCTGTCTCAGGTCCTCATCTGCTCCCTCAGCTCAACCCCAGGCTCATCCCCAGTCGGCAGGCCTCCTTCCAAAAGTGCTCCCCACTGTACTCCCTGGTGGGGCTGCTTTGTCCTGGATGAAACCGGCTCCTGCTCTCTTGGCCCCTCCTGCCTCCCTGTGCCTTGGGAGTGCACTGACATGGAGTGCGCTGACGTGGAGTGTGCTGACGTGGAGTGCGCTGACGAGTGTGCTGATGTGGAGTGTGTGGAGTGCGCTGACGTGGAGTATGGGGAGTGTGCTGACGTGGAGTGCGCTGCCGTGGAGGGCGCTGATGTGGCATGTGTGGAGTGCACTGACGTGGAGTATGGGGAGTGCGCTGACGTGGAGTGTGCTGCCGTGGAGGGCGCTGATGTGGAGTGTGTGGAGTGCGCTGATGTGGAGTATGGGGAGTGCGCTGACGTGGAGTGCGCTGATGTGGAGTGTGTGGAGTGCGCTGACGTGGAGTATGGGGAGCGTTCTGACGTGGAGTGTGCTGACGTGGATTGTGCTGATGTGGAGTGTGTGGAGTGCGCTGACGTGGAGTGTGTGGAGTGTGCGGCCGTGTAGTGCGCTGACGTGGAGTGTGCTGACGTGGAGTGTGGGGAGTGCGCTGACGTGGAGTGCGCTGACATGCCTCCCATGATGCACGGCACTTTACAGTTTTCAAACCTTCTCTCCGTAAGCTTCTCATTGGACCATTCACCCCACAAGTGTGAACTGAGCACATACTTATTATGTGTGTGGGGCGTGGGGGCACGAGGTGGCCCCTGCCCAGCAGAGCTCCTGGTGCTGGGACCTTCCATAGCCCTGCAAAGGTTCATCTAGCTCCACTGAGCACCTGCTGTTCTCCACACACGGGGACAGAACAGGCCAGGTGCTGCTCCTGCAACCCAGATGGGAGGCAGAGGTAGATAGGTCACCGTGGATCTGGGCTGTGATGGAGGCGGGACAGAGAGGAGCCCAGAGACTCAGGATAGGCAGGCACTCGCCAAGTGAGGATGCAGGCAGGCAGGCAGGGTGCCCCAGGTGGATGGACAGCAGGAGGCAGGACACAGCAGCACCTGCCTGCCCACTGGAAGGTCAGGTCCCTGAGCAGGGCCCCCCCGTGTCCACTGCCGAGTGCAGGTGCGGGGAAGACAGCTCAGCACGTGGAAGGAAGCTCTGCATTGCATCTAGAGAGCCGAGGGAGTTAGAGCAGCTCTGGATTGCTGGAGCAGCTAAGCCTCTGAGAAGTTAATGAAAGTGCCCAGGCCACATAGTTACTCTGGCAGCTCCCTGAGCTTTCACCTGCTCTTGAGCCCTGACACTTGCCCTGTCCTTGGCCCTGCTCCATCGGCATGACATCCCCCAGGGGCCAGCAGCCCAGCCTGGACAGTAAAGCCACCAGCCCCGGGCCTGCTGGTCTCCAGGCCTCAGCTCCCTCCCTGCTTTTCCAGGAGTTGAAATGGGGGTGTCTCAACTCCACTTTGCCAAGAGCCTCATCTCCCACTGCAGAGAACTGTCATCTGTCTGTAAGTACCAGTGCCAGGTGCTCTGGGGCCGATGTCTCCGTTGCCCCAAGGTGGAGGCTCAGGGAGCAGATGTGAGCATGCCTTGGTCATCGCAGTAGCTGCGGACTGCAGGGATTGCAGGCCTGCATTGCTCTTGCAGCACCACCTGCCTCCGGGGCCACCCTCAGCGGTGAGACAACGCAGGCTCTGCCACAAGAGGTGCCTACTGGGCTCTGCTCTGGTGAGGAGAGGCCTCGCCTGGCAGCCAGGCAGGGTCCCAGCAGGGCAAGATGAAAAATCGGGGCCCTCATTCAAACAGCAAGAGAAGGCTCTTTCCTTCTTTCCAGCGCCCCTCTCTGCACCTGTGATGGTGTTTTTATTTGTCATTTAACGTCATGTGCTCTTGGGCAAGGGGTGGGGAAACTTTCACAGGCACCTGAACCTGTCCCCGTGGCTCCGTGCACGGGCCGTGCCCCTGATCCCTCTGTGCCCACACCCGGGTCCCTGCTGGGATGAGGGTTGGCAGGGGTCACTGGGTGGCCAAACACCATTCCTGGGGGTTGGGGGAGGAGGGCTGTGCCAAGTCAGGCTCCCAGACCCCAAGTGCAGGCGCATGCCACCATCTCATCAGACGGCACTCACAAAACACAAATTCAAAGACGTGTTAATATCAAGATGGTGACAACAGCACCCTCTGGGTGTGGGGCCACTTGGGTCACATCCTATGAGGCCAGTCCTGGGTCTGAAAGACACCAGCGCAGTCCCTGGATGCCACCAGGACTCTGGGGCTCTACTAGAGGTCTTCAAAGAGGGGGACCATGGGGAAGACTCAAGCAAGAAAGTGGGGAGGAAACCATGTCAGGAGGAGGACCACAGAGTAACCAACATGATCAGGTGACACAGGCACCTGCAGGCTCAGACTTCACAGCTACAGCTGTAGGTGGCCCAGAAAGGGAGGCCCCACAATGGCTGGATCTACCTGGGCCAGGTGCCTGGGGACGGCCGCAGGTGAGGCAGGAATGAGAATGGGCAGGGCTGGCTCTGGAGAACAGGACGTGGGGTTGGGCGGTGCTACAGGGAGGCGTGTGGGGTGCTGAGTACTGCGCTAGCAAAAGACGCTGCTGCGTTCATCTGCCCTTGCAAACAGCAGCCTCTCCCCAGGGGAGCACCTGTCCCAGGACGGGGAAGGCCACCTGGACTCCCCCACCCTTCCACGTGGCTTGCTAGTTGTCTTGGGTGACCCTACTGGCCGGCCCGGCATGCAGCTCCCTTCAGTTGAGTGACCTCATTCCTAATATTCTTTCAGGGCATCCTGTGGTTGGGGGTGGATGCCTCACCTGGGCCTGATTGGAGCCTGTGAGCACCCGTCCAGGACAGAGGCTGGAATTCTGGAATGGGATGCTTTCTTCCTGGAAGTGCTGAGCTGTGAGCACAGCACCTGTCCGCAGCCGCCCCTGCCTGGAACTGATGCCAGCCCGGAGAGGGAGAAGCAAGTGAATGAAGATGCTTGAACACCAGGATCCAGATGAGTCTGAAATGGTCCACTTCTGTGCTTTTGGTTGGGTGAAGCAATACATTTCATTTTTAGCTTTCAGTTTCTGTCACCTGCAGCTGAGTGTCCTGACCATAGGGACAAGCATAACATACGAACCTCGGGCCTGGCCCACAGTTCCACAGAGGAGGAGTGTGTCTGGACAGTCCAGCCCTGCTCAGGTCCCTCCCTTGTTCCAAGTGCCTCTTGGACCAGGGGCTCCAGGTACCCGTGCGCTAGCCCCACACACCTCGGCACCCCCGTCTGCCTACAGTCCCCAGGATGCCAGCCACATGCACATCCCCCAGGACCACACTGTTCCCTCTGCCTGAAGCCGCCTGCTTCACCTCCTCTCCAAAGCCTCGTGTGGCTCCTCGCAATCTCATGCTCACCCTGGGGATACCTGGGACCACCACCGGGGTCGTCACTTGTCTGCAGGGATAGCTCCAAGGCCCCTGGTGTCACCTCTGTGCTGTCACCTCCTTTATGTCCAGCAGAGGGAGCTCTGAATCAGGAGTTAGGTCCTTGGCGCGCACCTCCCAGCTCCCCAGGGACCTGCCTCAGTTTCCCCAGCTGGGAGGCAGCATGTGGAAGGGAGAGCCAGAGGGGTTCACCCCACTTGGTGGGCATTCTGTAACTTGTGGGCTGCTGTGTCCAGCAGGTGCTGCTATTGAACCCTTGAAATTGAGGAACTGCCCTTTCAATTTTATTTAATTAAATTCCAATGGACACACGCAGCTAGTGGCTAATGTCTTTGACGGCCAAGCTCAGACTCTAAGCAGTGATACTCAACTCTGGTCCTTCACATTCCCAGAAAGCTTTAATTAACACACATGTCCACCCCTCTGTCCCCCCACCCACCCCCAACAGAGAAATCAAAGTAGTCTGGGGTGGAGTTGGTGACCTACATGTTCAGGAGGCCTCTGGGTGAGCCTGAAACCTCCGGGTGAGCCTGATGGCTCCACATATGCCTAACACTCAGCGAGGCTGGCAAGCTGCTAAGACCTGCTCATCCACCCTGCTCCCTCTGCCGCGTGGAGCTGGGGAGTGCTCACTGGTCCCGCTCACTCTGCGTGTGGAGCTGGGGAGTGCAGTGTCCAGTTTGCCTCTTGCAGCCTCTTGCTTCCACTTCCCTCTCCGGAGTCGTCCCTGTGGTCCCAGAGCTCCCTGATCTAGCCTTTCCTAAAGCTGACTCAACCACCTCCTGGATTCCCAGCCTGGAATCTGGGGCCAGAGATGGCGCATCTCATGTTTTCAAATGATGCCCAGAAGCTCACAGATAGCAGGGCTGTTCAGTGGATGTCTGGGTTTTGCAGGATTGTGGGAACAGAGGCCTGCTGTTCTCATCCTCCCGCCCTCCCCATTAATACAGGCCTTCTGTCCATCCCTGGCCTTAGGTGGCCTCTCAGCTCAGCTTCGCAAGCCACAGGGGCTTGGGAAGCTGCAGGAAGGAGCCAGGCTCAGCTGTACTGAATAAGCTTCTCCCCACACCTGCCCCCCACAGGCCTGGGCCAGGCATGCCAGGAAAATAAATCAGACTAATGGACCCAAGTTGGGCCACAGCCGCGGGAGGTGTGGTCCAGACAGCTGCAGCGGCACTGAGGAACGCTGACCATCCAGACTGAGACCCATGGTTGGGTCAGCATCCATCCCAGCCCAGTTCAGCAGGTGGGGAGAAGCCCGTGGTGGGGCCTGCTCTGGGCCCACGCTGGTCTTCTCAGCACACTCCCTGCTGGCCTCTTGCAACTCTGCCTGTTGCTCTGTAGGCGCTGGCTGGGAGCCAGCGCTCACCACAGCCAAAGCCCAGAGGGATGGACTTGCCCTAGGATGCTGGCCCCATGGCAGGACACCTGGGGAGTCCCTGGGCTCTGGGAGGCCCTCAGCGGGGTGCCCAGGGCAGTGACCGCTCGGGAACATACCTACTGCTCATTTTTGTTTTGGGGTCTGCTCTGGAGAGCTCCACCTAAGACTCGGAGAGGAAGCTGTAAGCCAAAAAGCGTGAGAGGCAGGGCTCAATCGATCAAGACGTTTATTTTGCCAAGGTTAGGGACATGCCCAGAAGAAAAGCACATGGAGTCACATGTCCTTTTAGTCTGCGGTCTGTGCCTTTCTCCAAAGATGCTTTTGAGGGCCCCACCATTTAAAGTGGGGGAAAGCAGGCTGGAGGGGCAAGAGGGAGGCCTTGGTAATCACATGCTGCAAGAGAAGAGGAGCAGGCGGGGAATCGTCAGCTGTGTGTTCCTCTCATGCTCGGAAACCTGCACTTGCATGAAGTAAGGTAAACATCTCATGTAGCGATGCTTCACCTGTTATCTGTAACTACCTGCTTAGGAACAAAAAAAAGGCAGCTTCTCACATGACTTAGCTTTCAGTTTAATTTTTTTCTTGTGGCAGAGTGAATTGGGGTCCTGAGTTTGTCTTTGTTTTTGTTTTTGTTTTGAAACGGAGTTTTGCTCTTGTTGCCCAGGCTGGAGTGCAATGGCGTGATCTCAACTCACCACAACCTCCGCCTCTGGGGTTCAAGCGATTCTCCTGCCTCAGCCTCCCAAGTGGCTGGGATTACGGGCACGTGCCACCACACCCAGCTAATTTTGTATTTTTAATAGAGATGAGGTTTCTTCATGTTGGTCAGGCTGGTCTCAAACTCCCAACCTCAGGTGATCTGCCTGCCTTGGCCTCCCAAAATGCTGGGATTACAGGCGTGAGCCACTGCACCGGCCTTGTTTTGAGATGGAGTCTTGCTTGTTGCCCAGGCTGGAGTGCAGTGGTGCAATCTCAGCTCACTGTAACCTCTGCCTCCTGGGTTCAAGCGATTCTCCCACCTCAGACTCCCAAGTAGCTGGGATTACAGGCGCATGCCACCCCACCGGGCTAATTTTTTTTGGTAGAGACAGGGTTTCACCATGTTAGCCAGGCTGGTCTCGAACTCCTGGCCTCAAGTGATCCCCACCTGCTTCAGCCTTCCAAAGTGCTGGGATTATAGGTGTGAGTCACCGCACCCGGCCCCTCCAGACCATCTGAAAACAGGAAACTAGCCAGCCTGCCTGTCTCACTTCGAGCTTCTTAATGCCGTTGCCAGGCTCAGAAGCTGGAAGCCCCTCCTGTGGGCCTCTGATGCACTTGTCCAGAGCCCTGCGGTCACCTGGAGTCCTTGCTCTGTGGCCACAGGGAGGGTTGCTCCAGCGCTGGTGGGCTCTGGCCCCCCAAGCTGGGGAGGAGGGGATCAGCTCAGCCACTTTTGGCGAGGGCACTCAGGGTTGTTTCAGCAGGAGTGGGGCTGGGCACGGGAGGGTTGCCTGTCACAGGAGTAACCGGCCCACCTTGCCCAGCATACACCTGCTGAGCTTCCTGGGAACCCAGGCCTGAGGTCTGAACAGGAATTGGAGCTTCTTCTCCTCCCTCCCACCTCTTTCCTCCTCCTCCCTCCCACCCCTTTCCTCCTCCTCCCTCCCACCCCTTTCCTCCTCCTCCCTCCCACCCCTTTCTTCCTCCTCCTCAGCTTAAGTGGGCTCCAGGTCCAGCCTCATTCCAGCCGGCACGGCCAGGAGGCGAGCAGGACCTGGCCTCATGTGACTGAAACCACAAGCCCAGCCTTTCATTGCAGCCACTGACCCAGAATCCCAGGACTGCCAGGACTGGACGGCCCAGACGCAGTGGTTGTGGGGACCACAGGTGGAGGCAGGCTGGACCCCGCCCCAAGGTTCTCCCACCACAAACAGATCTCTAAGCAGGACGTGGGCAGGGAAGGGTGGGGAAGGGAACCTGAGGTCCCTGCAGTACCACACCAGGCCTCCGAGGCCCCTCTGTCCCAGGCCCTCGTCAGGCACATCTGGGTGTGGGGCATGGCCATGCCACAGCAGGCCAGGGTGGTGAAGCAGCCCGGCGAATTTCACCCCAAAATACATGTGACAAAAAGAGCCAAACTCTGTACAATATTTAAAAAGGTTTATTCTGAGCCTAATACCAGTGACCGTGACCTGAGGCAGAGTCTCATTATGTCCTGAGCACCTGTGTCCCAGTGGTTGTGACAGCTTGGTTTTCTACCTTTTAGGGAGACATCGGCATCAATTAGTACATGTGAGGTGCGCATTGCTCAGGTTCAGGAAGGCAGAACGACTCAAAGGATCCTAGATGGGGGCTTACGTGTCCTGGGTGGGGCTTTACAGGTCTTGGGTGGGGCCTCACGGGTCCTAGATGGGGGCTTACGTGTCCTGGGTGGGGCCTTACAGGTCCTGGGTGGGGCTTCACAGGTCCTAGACGGGGGCTTACGTGTCCTGGGTGGGGCCTTACGGGTCCTGGGTGGGGCCTTACGTGTCCTAGGTGGGGCCTTACGTGTCCTGGGTGGGGGCTTACAGGTCCTGGGTGGATTGTGGATTCAAAGATCTTCTGATTGGCAGTTGGTTGAAAGAGTCAGGTTATTATCTAAAGACCAATAGGAAGGAGCATCTGGGTTAAGATAAGGGGTTGTGGAGACTGAGGTTCTTACTACGAAGATGAAGTCCCATAAGTGTCTGTCCTTAAAGACAATAGATGGCAAATGTTTCCTATGTAGACCTTTAGAAGGTGCTGGACGCTCAGGTAACGTCTTCAGGATTGGGAGGGCCTGGAAGGGAAAGAGCTAGTTATGTTAATAGAGATTCTTTACAGACACCAATTTTCCCCCACGCAAGATGGCTTTGCAGGGTCTTTTCTTTCTTTTTTCTTTTTCTTTTTCTTTTTTTTTGAGATGGAGTTTCACTCTTGTTGCCCAGGCTGGAGTGCAATGATGTGATCTGGGCTCACCGCCACCTCTGCCTCCTGGGTTCAAGCGATTCTCCTGCCTCAGCCTCCCAAGTGGCTGGGATTACAGCCATGCACCACCACACCTGGCTGATTTTGTATCTTTAGTAAAGACAGGGTTTCTCCATGTTGGTCAGGCTGGTCTCGAACTCCCGACCTCAGGTGATCTGCCTCCCTTGGCCTCCCAAAGTACTGGGATTATAGGCATGAGCCACCGCGCCCAGTCTTGATTCTTTTTTTTTTTTTTTTTTTGACAGAGTCTCACTCTGTTGCCCAGGCTGGAGTGCAGCGCAGTGGCACGATCTCCACTCACTGAAACCTCTGCCTCCCAGGTTCTAGCAATTCTACTGCCTCAGCCTCCCAAGTAGCTGGGATTACAGGCACACGCTGCCACACCCGGCTAAGTTTCTGTATTTTAGTAGAGACGGGGTTTCACCGTGTTGCCCAGGCTGGTCTTGAACTCCTGAGCTCAGACAATCCACCCGCCTCAGCCTCCCAGAGTGCTGGGATTACAGGCCTGAGCCACCATGCCCAGCCAATAAGGCCTTTTCAAACTATGGCAAAGAAATGTATTTGGGGATAAAATATTTTTCTTTCCTTGTTTGTCATGTGATGTTATGCCAGAATCAGGCTGGCATTCGGGATCTTACAGTCTGTTTAGTCAGTTTGGTTTTTTTTTTTTGGAGATAGGATCTCTGTCTGTCATCCTGGCTGGAGTTCAGTGGCCCAGCTCAGTGCAGCTTGGACCTTTCTGGCTCAAGCGATCCTCCTGCCTCTACCTTCTGAGTAGCTGGGACGACAGGTGCACACCACCACGCCTGGCTAATTTGTTTTGTTTTGTTTTGAGAGATGAGGTCTCATTATGTTCCCCAGGCTGGTCTTGAACTCCTGAGCTCAGGAGGTCCTCCGGCCTCAGCCTCCGAAAGTGCTGGGATAACAGGCCTGAGCCACTGTGCCTGGCCTGTTTTGTCAGGCTTAAGAGCTCGTTTTTAATGTTAATGCTGGTCAGTTGTTCCTGAACTCCAAAAGGAGGAGGTCTCATGAGGCCTGTCTGGCCCCCAACTTCCTGTCATGGCCTGAACTTGTTTTTCAGGTTTCCTTGAGTACCGTTGGCCAAGAGGGGTGTCCATTCAGTCAACTAGGGGCTTGGAATTTTATTTTTGGCTCACATATGGTGCCCTGGTGTACTCACTGCTTTAAGTCAGAGGCCACTGAAGGGTGGCAGATGCTGGAAGAGGCTCTGCTGTGATTTTCCCTTTTCTGCCTTAGGCCAGGCCCCACCACGGAGAAGCGCAGTCACCTTCCACCCCTTCCCTGAAACCTCAGAAAAGAGGGCAGCAGCAATGCAGCCTTACCTGGACAGACCTGTCCCCCAGATAATGTCTCCTCTAGAGGTCATTCGAATTCCAAAGGGAATCACTTACAAGTTAGTTCCTGTCTCTGGAGTCCCTCTCTTCTCCCTGATGATCATTCATGCCCCATCAAAAGAACTGTCCACACTCCCCGTCTCCCCTCCCTGATGAAGAAGGGCACAGGAGCACCGGCTTCCCGACAGGTTCTCAGGCCATCGCCCCACTGCGGCCCCACCCCACGTGTGGGGAACATGTCTCCCCCGGCAGTGGCTGCCGCTGCCTCCCTGGACAGGCTTCCTGGGCCTGCATCTCCGCTCTCAGCCAACTCATTGTACCCCTCTCTGAGCCTCGGTTTCCTCACCTCTGAAATAAGCTCCGTGCCCATCTCAAAGGGTAACTGAGGAGATCAGTGAGGGAATGTGGGTGATGACCTTAGCACAGGGCTTGGCACATTGTCCTGGTTGGGACCCTCCCAGGGAATCCCAAAGCAAGCTGACATCTAGCTGTCAGAGAGGAGACCATTCCTTATATTGTCTTACACTTAATTTCTTGTTTGCTGAAAAAGTAGAAGTTAGAATAGGCAGAAGTGAAAAATCATAGACAACTGGGCACCACATTTCGGGCCTGGTATTAAAATTCAACCTCTGACCTCACTGCTTGTGCTATCTATAGATTCAGACATTGTATAAAAAAGCATTATGAAACTCCCTGTTCCGTTCTGTTTCGTTCTGATTACTGGTGCATGCAGCCCCCAGTCAGGTACCCCTCGCTTGCTCAATCGATCACGCCCCCCCGCCCCACACAGCCCCTTTAGAGTTGTGAGCCCTTAAAAGGGACAGGAATTACTTATTCGGAGAGCTCGGTTTCTAGGACGTGAGTCTGCCGACGCTCCCAGCTGAATAAAGCTCTTTCTTTCCACAATCCAGTGTCTGAGGAATTTTGTCTATGACTCCTCCTGCTACAGCTGGAGGGAAACTCTCTTCCTTCCTAGCCCTAGTTGTCTCTTTGTAACCATGATAGTTTGCTGCCAATGCACAGGGCAAGTCTGTATGCTGAGATGCTGGGTTGCAGCAGAGAAGGGGTTAATCATAGGGTCACTAAAGAAGTTGCTGGGAGGGAACCTCAAATCCATCTCCCAGAGGAATCTGGGGCTGGGGTTTGTTGTTGTTGTTTGATGTCTGTTTGGTGTTTGTTTGTTTTTTGAGACAGGGTCCCACACTGGAATTCAGGGGCACAATCATAGTGAAATGGCAAAGATTTCCTTGTCCCCTCGCAGGGGCTGCGATGGGGGACTGGCTCGCTTCTTTGATGCCCCGCCACTCAAACCCCTAGGGGAGCATATAGACGGGCAGGGAGCCCCATGGCAGCTTCTAGGGGTGAATGTTTACAGCTGAAGCTCCAGTGGGCATGTGCTACAGGGCACTGTCTTAGTTTAGCCGTCTGTAGGTGGCTTGTGTTAACCAGCTCAATTAGGTCTCTGCCTTACCGCAAGGACAGAGGGCTTTCTGTATCCCAGGGTTCTTGCTGTGCCGGAAGAATCGAATCACACATGGGCTTGGAGAATGAGTGCAAAGTTTGATTGAGTGGAAGTAGCTCTCGGCAGATGGGGGAGCCAGAAGGGAGATGGCTTTCTCCTGGAGTCAGGCAGCTCGGCAGCTCGGGCTCTCGTCCGACCATCCCGGCCAAACTCTGCATGGTTCCACTAGCCAATCGCCTGCCCGGGTCTCAGTGTGCTCCTCTGCCAGCGTGCTCCCCCTGACGGCCTCTCGACGTCCAGCCGCTTGTGTGTTCTGCCAATGGGTTCCACTCCATGTCCAGGGCTTGGGTACCTGCCGCTAGGTCTCAGGGTTTCTAGGTTTCTATAGGCACCAGATGGCGTGGCAGGGCAGGGTGGTCTTGGGAAATGCAACATTTGGACATGAAGGCAGGGTGTGTCTATCCTCACCTAGGTCCGGGCACACAGGCCTGTGGGTGGAGCCCTAGCCAGGGACCATGCCCTCCTCTAGCCAGCACTTCCTTTCCCACCACTATCGATAGTTCACTGCAGCCTTCAACTCCTGGGCTCACGTAATCCTGCCGCCTCAGCCTCCTAAGTAGCTGGGACCACAGTTGTGCACCACCATGCCCAGCTACGTTTTTAAAATTTTTTTGTGGAGATGGAGCCTCACTATGTTGTCCAGGCTGGTCTTGAACTCCTGGGTTCAAGCAGTCCTCCTGCCTTGAGGCTGGGGTTTTCCAGAGTTTTGGAGTGGACTAAATGTGCAGATGGTTGATTAGTAGAAGGTTGCAGGGTGAAGCCATGGGACAGAGTGGAGAAGCTGTTCTCATGTGGATCCCATCCCTCCATGAGGGTCTTCAAACTGGTTGCTGGAATTTGGGGTCTGAAAAACATCTTAAGGAATCCTCAACAAAAGCCTCATGACTCTAATATCAGGGATCCCGTCTATGGGAACACAGTGGTCACGACCGAGGGCAACGTGGTGATGTTTAGCAGCGAGAAAGCGGGCCACCGTGCAGTCTGATTAATGCTTAATTATAATAATATTTCTGTCCAGAACCCGACATGCAATTCTTGTCAGCCCTGTGGAGACAGTTTTGTTACAGGAAAGGGGTCCGGATCCAGACCCCAAAAGAGGGTTCTTGGATCTCCTGCAAGAAAGAATTCAGGGCGAGTCTGTAAAGTGAAAGCAAGTTTCTTAGCAAAGTAAAGGAATCAAGAATGGCTACTCCATAGTCAGAGCGGACATGAGGGCTGCTGGTTGCCCACTTTTTTGGTTATTTCTTCATGATACGCTAAACAAGGGGTGGATTATTCATGCCTCCCCTTTTTAGACCATCTAGGGTAACTTCCTGATGTTGCTATGGCATTTGTAAACTGTCCTGGCGCTGGTGGAGTGTGTAGCAGTGAGGACGTCCAGAGGTCACTCTCCTGATCATCTTGGTTTTGGTGGGTTTTTGTCGGCTTCTTTACCGCAACCTGTTTTATCAGCAAGGTCTTTATGACCCGTATCTTGTGCTGACCTCCTGTCTCATCCTGCGATTTAAAATGCCTTCACCATCTGGGAATGCAGCCCGGCAGGTCTCAGCCTCATTTTACCCAGCTCCTGTTCAACGTGGAGCTGCTCTGGTTCACATGCCTCTGATAGTTTCACCTTCTGGTCAGAGCACTTGGACCGCCACAGGCTCTGACTCAGCCCTCTTATCCCAGGCTAATCCCATCCCTGTCTAAAAATCCCACTACCTTCCTTCTGAGAAAGTCGAGAGTCTTGTTTATACTAAAGTGCTAATGACTCACAAAGCATTCCCACAGGAAAAGTTAACAGGAAGAGACTCTGAGGCTCTGTCTGTGAAAGGTCAGGCATCAGCCCTGGGGGAGATGTTTTTTTCTCTGGAGGCCCCTCCTGAGACCCCCATCTCCACACAGGAATAGGAACCCTGTGCCCAGCGGGTCTGCCTATCTGCCCACGTGGCCCCAACCCCAGGCTTCATGGAGTAGAGCAGGGCTCATTCGTGTGGCACCCACACGCAGTTTCAGGGCGTGGACTTTCCCGGATGGCTGGATGGCTTCGGAGGAGGTGGGAGCTGTTGGTGGAGAGTGCTGAGCCCGGCCCTGACGACGTTCCTCTTTTCCTGCCTTCATAGGCTAGTCCCCATCACTGTGGGGGGCCTCAATTTAGGGAGATTCTCCTCCAACTCCTGCTGGTTCCAAATCTTGCAGGGAGACCAGGATCTCCCTTAGCTGCAAATCCCAGTTGCTGTGGGGTCTTGGGGCTTCTGGGAGTCCCTGCTGGGCCCGGGGCTTCCTTTCTCACTGACCTGGAGGCCTCTCCCCACGGCTCCCCATCTGACATCTTCTCACCTGGGAGACTTAATTGTAAAGACTCACAGGGACCCAGGGGGCATCACAGGGGGCCCTCCTAGGTACTGACAGATGTTTATTCATTTTGAAAAATGGGCAAATAGCAAATAAAGATGTGTAGGGTATGTTTGAAAGAAAACGGCAAAATAGTAAGAGCAGTGCTTACCGCTCGGCAGGGAGAAGGCATACGGGTTTTCCCAGCTTTTATTTGGAAATCATTGTAGATGCAGAATTGCGAAGAAGCCTAGAGGTGTCCATGCACCCCGCCCCACCCCACGGCGTCATCCTGCAAAGCTGCAGGGCAACTGCCAAATCCAGACACACACACCCCGGTGCCCACAGGGATGGCTCAGACAGCGAACTTTGCTTTCTTTATACTCTCAGTATTCCCAACACTTCTGGAATAGGCACATGACCGTTATCTTTAGCTCCTTATTTCTTTTTATTTAATTAAATAAGCAACATATGGATAGTCCTTGTTTTGAGAATTTTGGGCCGGCCGCGCACGGCAAAGCGGCTGAGCGCCCCTCGGTAGCTCCCTGCACAGTTACACCCTGGGATGGAACTGGGATGCGTGTGGAGAAACACCTGCTGGGTTTGGAGGTGCACAGGACCTCGGGGAGCCATCCCACCGGAGGAGCGGGGCTGGGCTTATGGCCCAGCTACCCCCAACTCCCCAGTGGGCCCAGGGCCTTTCCTTCCACTTCCAGGAGTGACACCAACCTTGTCTCCTCTCCCAGCCCCAAGCAGTGGGAAGAGAGGGTCCCATAACAGGCCATGGCAGTGGCCTCTGCTGCCTGCCCACCTCAGAGGGTCCCCAGCTTGAGAGTTCAGAGCAAACCTGGGTGCTGCATGTGGCCCTCCCCTGGAAGAAGCAGGCGGAGACAGTGGCTGCTCGTCCCACCTCCCCGGTGCACTGCGGGCAGACTGGGAACCAGGCAGCACATCCACCCAGCTTGAGGCCCACGTCCTCCTGAAAGGGCCCCAGGCCCACACTCGGGGTTTTGCTGAAGTGACCAAAGGTAACCGCTGTGCTGAGGGGGCACTGGAGGACAGAGCGGTGGGGCGAAGGCGTGGTGGACGCTGGAGGACGGGGAGGGGGCGAAGGCGAGGTGGACGCTGGAGGACAGGGAGGGGGCGAAGGCGAGGTGGGCGCTGGAGGACAGGGAGGGGGCGAAAGAGAGGTGGACGCTGGAGGACAGAGAGGGGACGAAGGCGTGGTACCCTGAGATCATCCCAGAAAACACATTGGGAAGTTCTACCTTGTGTCTAGCCTAACTCCTTTGCCGGCCCCCAGGCCCTTTCCCGACAGCCCACCCCTCCTATTGCCCCTGAGCTTCCTGCTGCCTCTCCCTCTGCCCCCTGCAGCCCTGGCTTCTGGGCTCTATCCTCAGCAGGGCCTGCAGACACCCCAGAGGCCTTAAGAGCCTGGGAGGGGTTTCCAGCCACATCCTTCACTTTGATTTCTGCAGGAAAACAGGTGGCTTTTGGATAGGAAAGGGTTGGGGGTCTCGCTGGGGCCCAGCAGCACTGGCCTGAGTATGACCCGAACAGTCACCAGAGGCCTCCTGGGAGGGTGGGTGCAGCCCCAGCCCCCGCCGTGAGTGAGAGTGGGGAGCAGGTGTGAAAGTGTGGTGGGCAGCAGCTGGGTCTACGCGGCACAGCAGTGCGAAGTGAGTGGGCCAGGCTTCCAGGCGAGCTCAGGGACGGTTTTCACTGCAGCTAACCCTCTCCTGCTCACCTGCGCTCCCCGTGGCAACCAGCGGCCCTGCAGCGTGAGACTCCTCTTTATTCTTCCAAACTCTGTGAGCCTGCACGCCCCCATCCAGGACGGAACAGCAGGGGAGAGCGGCCGAAGGATGACAGGGGGCTTTTAGGGCCAGCTGGGTGGATGAGCTGGGTCTGCTGGGGTTGAGGGCTCAGTCGGGGGTTGGGGGGTGTCGAAGTCTGGGCCCCATCCAGCTGTCCTCTTTGTCCCGCCCAGGTGTCCCTGGGGTTCCTGTTCTGCCCCTGGCTTCTCTGGGGTTAAGTTGCTCCTCCCTGTTCCCTCACTCTGGGGTTAAGTGCTCCTCCCTGTTTCCTCGCTCTGGGGTTAAGTGCTCCTCCCTGTTCCCTCACTCTGGGGTTAAGTGCTCCTCCCTGTTCCCTCACTCGGGTTAAGTGCTCCTCCCTGTTCCCTCACTCTGGGGTTAAGTGCTCCTCCCTGTTCCCTCGCTGTGGGGTTAAGTGCTCCTCCCTGTTCCCTCGCTCTGGGGTTAAGTGCTCCTCCCTGTTCCCTCACTGTGGGGTTAAGGGCTCCTCCCTGTTCCCTCACTGTGGGGTTAAGGGCTCCTCCCTGTTCCCTCGCTGTGGGGTGAAGGGCTCCTCCCTGTTCCCTCGCTGTGGGGTGAAGGGCTCCTCCCTGTTCCCTCGCTCTGGGGTTAAGTGCTCCTCCCTGTTCCAAGTGCTCCTCCCTGTTCCCTCACTGTGGGGTTAAGTGCTCCTCCCTGTTCCCTCACTGTGGGGTTAAGTGCTCCTCCCTGTTCCCTCGCTGTGGGGTTAAGTGCTCCTCCCTGTTCCCTCGCGGTGGGGTTAAGTGCTCCTCCGTGTTCCCTCGCTCTGGGGTTAAGTGCTCCTCCCTGTTCCCTCGCTCTGGGGTTAAGTGCTCCTCCCTGTTCCAAGTGCTCCTCCCTGTTCCCTCACTCGGGTTAAGTGCTCCTCCCTGTTCCCTCGCTCTGGGGTTAAGAGCTCCTCCCTGTTCCCTCGCTGTGGGGTTAAGTGCTCCTCCCTGTTCCCTCGCTGTGGGGTGAAGGGCTCCTCCCTGTTCCCTCGCTGTGGGGTGAAGGGCTCCTCCCTGTTCCCTCGCTGTGGGGTGAAGGGCTCCTCCCTGTTCCCTCGCTGTGGGGTGAAGGGCTCCTCCCTGTTCCCTCGCTGTGGGGTGAAGGGCTCCTCCCTGTTCCCTCGCTGTGGGGTGAAGGGCTCCTCCCTGTTCCCTCGCTGTGGGGTGAAGGGCTCCTCCCTGTTCCCTCGCTGTGGGGTGAAGGGCTCCTCCCTGTTCCCTCGCTGTGGGGTGAAGGGCTCCTCCCTGTTCCCTCGCTGTGGGGTGAAGGGCTCCTCCCTGTTCCCTCGCTGTGGGGTGAAGGGCTCCTCCCTGTTCCCTCGCTGTGGGGTGAAGGGCTCCTCCCTGTTCCCTCGCTGTGGGGTGAAGGGCTCCTCCCTGTTCCCTCGCTGTGGGGTGAAGGGCTCCTCCCTGTTCCCTCGCTGTGGGGTGAAGGGCTCCTCCCTGTTCCCTCGCTGTGGGGTGAAGTGCTCCTCCCTGTTCCCTCGCTGTGGGGTGAAGTGCTCCTCCCTGTTCCCTCGCTGTGGGGTGAAGTGCTCCTCCCTGTTCCCTCGCTGTGGGGTTAAGTGCTCCTCCCTGTTCCCTCGCTGTGGGGTTAAGTGCTCCTCCCTGTTCCCTCGCTCTGGGGTGAAGTGCTCCTCCCTGTTCCCTCGCTCTGGGGTGAAGGGCTCCTCCCTGTTCCCTCGCTGTGGGGTGAAGGGCTCCTCCCTGTTCCCTCGCTGTGGGGTTAAGTGCTCCTCCCTGTTCCCTCGCTGTGGGGTGAAGGGCTCCTCCCTGTTCCCTCGCTGTGGGGTGAAGTGCTCCTCCGTGTTCCCTCGCTGTGGGGTGAAGGGCTCCTCCCTGTTCCCTCGCTGTGGGGTGAAGGGCTCCTCCCTGTTCCCTCGCTGTGGGGTGAAGGGCTCCTCCCTGTTCCCTCGCTGTGGGGTGAAGTGCTCCTCCCTGTTCCCTCGCTGTGGGGTGAAGTGCTCCTCCCTGTTCCCTCGCTCTGGGGTGAAGTGCTCCTCCGTGTTCCCTCGCTCTGGGGTTAAGTGCTCCTCCCTGTTCCCTCGCTGTGGGGTGAAGGGCTCCTCCCTGTTCCCTCGCTGTGGGGTTAAGTGCTCCTCCCTGTTCCCTCGCTGTGGGGTGAAGGGCTCCTCCCTGTTCCCTCGCTGTGGGGTGAAGGGCTCCTCCCTGTTCCCTCGCTCTGGGGTGAAGGGCTCCTCCCTGTTCCCTCGCTGTGGGGTTAAGTGCTCCTCCCTGTTCCCTCGCTGTGGGGTGAAGGGCTCCTCCCTGTTCCCTCGCTGTGGGGTCTGGCAGCATGGCGCAGTGTGGAGCTGGGACCAGCAGCCAGGGTCACAGCACACCTCAGGAACTCTGATTCCAGCACTGACACTGAGTACTCCTCTTCTGGGGACATCAGAGCCTCTCCCTTGGCTACCTTGGGAGGCTGGTACGGAAGGAGGTGGAGGGAGATGGGGGGAAGTGAGGGGAGGTGGGGGAAGGAGGGAAAGAGCAGGGAGGGGGAAGGGGAGGAGGAAGGGGAAGAAGGAGGAGGGTGAAGGGGGGAAGGGGGAGGGGGAGGTGAGGGCAGCTCAGGCCCTTCTTTCTGCTCTGATTTTCCTGGCCTGAGGACAAGAGCTGCTCCCAGACCTGCGGAAGCCCCTTGGGGCAGAGGGATGTTTCAGAGAACAGCCGGGTGACCTGCCTCCCTGCTCTGCAAGACGCAGCACTAGGCCCCTGTGAGGCCAGAGTCACCCCTGCAAGGTGGGGGGTCACGGCCCCTGCCTGGACAGGCAGCACAGCCCATATGTCCTTACTTGAGCCTTCTCTGCTTCCAGAGGCTGCCCTGGGCGCCTGACCTTGGAGCCATCATCTCCAGCTCCCCAACCCCTCCCCCACAGCCCTGGGGCAGGCACCAGCCTGGGGAGGGGTCTCCATGCTCAGTTCCCTCCTGTCTTGTTCAGAGAGACATGACCTGCTCACGTGCAGTCAGCAGCATCTGCAACCCTGCCAGGGGCCCCATGACACGCCCCCGCTGCACAGAGCATGTGACCCCAGAGGCCACCCTGGCCACTTCCAGAAAGCTGTGGGCCCTGGGATACTCCCCTCCCAGGGTGTCTGGTGGCAGGCCTGTGCCTATCCCTGCTGTCCCCGGGGTGGGCCCCGGGGGTCAGGAGCTCCAGAAGGGCCAGCTGGGCATATTCTGGGATTGGCCATCAGCCCCCATTTCTGCTGCAAACCAGGTCAAAGCCGGTGTTCCCTCCATGGGGCCTAAAGACAGTGCCAAGTGCCTGCACTGTGGACCACAGCCGAGCCACTGGGCAGCTGGTGATGGTCCCGCACAGGAGCACTGTGGACCCCGCTCTCTGGGCAGCCCTGTCCTAGGCCTGGACACCTGCAGAGCCTGGGACCACGTGGATGGGCAGATCCTGGGCCAGCTGCGGCCCCTGGCAGAGGAGGAAGAGGAGGAGGGCGCCGGGGCCACCTTGTCCAGGGGGCCTGCCTTCCCCGGCATGGGCTCTGAGGAGTTGCGCCTGGCCTCTTTCTATGACTGGCCGCTGACCGCTGAGGTGCCACCCGAGCTGCTGGCTGCTGCCGGCTTCTTCCACACAGGTCAGTCCCGGGCGGGGGGGCCTTCCTGCCATGGGCCCGGGCACGATTCTGGACCCTTCCAGCCCAGGGCTCTGCCTCCTCCGTAGCATCCATCCCCCAACAGGAAGGGTCTGGCCTGATGACGGAGCAGTGGTCCTGCAAGCCGCTTCAGTGCCCACGGGCTCGTGCCTGACACCCTCCCCCAGAGTCTCTGCTGGCTGAGTGTTTCAGACCGTGGGACATGAGGAGGGGCTGCCTCTGGCCACGGTCTGGGGGTCTCAGCTTCGGAGGCCGCCAGCTTGGTGCACAAATACCCTTTTGTGATAGAAATGGGTGGGGCTGACATTGCCTGGGGCCCTCATCTTCCCTGTTGCTGTTCTGCACAGGGAGAGGAGATGTTTAAAGAACAGGATCAGGGTGACCAAGGGTCAGCCAGAAGGTCCTGGATGCCCAGCCTGTGGGGAATTTCTCCAGGCCCCAACCTGGCAGCTACTGTCTGGTCTTCCCCAACTGAATCAAGTCCCCGGAGTACCTATCCTAGTCTTGGCCTGGGCCTGCTCCTCAGCCCTACAGCTACGGACCATGTGGTCAGACCTGAGTTCAGGTCCCAGCTCTGCCACTTCCTGGCTGAAGGACAGGGCAGCAGGGCCCACCGAGGGCTTTACAAATACTGGCACAGCCACGGTCATTGTCAGCAGTGGGCTCTGGGGGGCACCATCCTGGTAAGGCTGGACCAACTTAAGACAGCTGGTGGGGGGAACAGTGGCTGGGACAGTCAGGAGCTGTGGCGTGAAGGGGCAGGCCCAGCTCACCCACCTCCCTGGAGGTCCAAGGCTTAGCAGGCAAAGGCCAGGCAAGAGGCATAGCAGGTGCAGAGCCGGGGTCTTTGGGGCTGGTAGAGGTCCAGTGCCCGATGCAGCCCAAACCTGTGATGTCAGTGGCAGGTGACGTATCGCATGGATGCCGAGGAGGGGACGGGGCCACCAGGAAGTAGAGAGATGAGGGGTCCCCCACCCCCAAAGGGAGGCGTGAGTTCCTAAAACCGAGCCTGGCCCCAGACTGGCCTTCTAGGGCAGCCTCCCTTTTTCCTCTCACTGGGAATCCATCTTGGGAAACAGAGACCTGGGGAGGGGCCCTTCTGGCTCCTAAAGCCCCAGGGCCATAGATGTGCCAAGCCCTGGGGGGCTCCCACTGCTCACTCTGTGAACAATGCAAATGCCAGCTCAGTCCTTTCCTGAACATTCTCACCCATCCTGGCCGGCACCCCAGTCACCCTTGTCCCCTTTTCACCTTTGATGCTAATGAGGTGCAAGTGACATCTCCCACCAAGCCCCCTGCCCACCCCCTCCTCCTTCTCGCCACCTGGGAGCTCTCCTCCAGCTGAAGCTCTCATAGCCTTGGAAGGACACACTGGGGGCCCGGGGACTGGGTGGGGCCTGGCTGGGGCCAGCATCTCTCTGCACTCCAGGCCAGCAGGACAAGGTGAGGTGCTTCTTCTGCTACGGGGGCCTGCAGAGCTGGAAGCGCGGGGACGACCCCTGGACCGAGCATGCCAAGTGGTTCCCCAGGTACCGGCCGCCCCCGGGGGGTCCCGGGTCTGATCACGGGTCAGGGGAGGGCCCCCAACGGCTCTGTCGACCCAACACCAGGCCTGCTTTGCCTCCCTGGCCCCACAGGGCACTGGGGAGGCCCCTCTGTGGATGGTGCTTCTGGCCAGCAGGTACCCACTTTTCCTGTGAGGGCCCCTTTTCGGAAGGGCTGCTGGGGGCAGAAATGCCTCTCCCATGGGACTACCCTGAAACCCCATGGAGGCGTCCCCAAAGCAGCCCTCCTCGCCCATGCCCACGGGCACTGCAGGGCGGCGGGAGGAGGGGGCCCAACCCTGACCCCCGGGGATCCAAGGGCTTGAAGCAGACAGTGGGGGCCCTGAACCCCAACCTACATCTGTGGGGCATCTGCAGCTGTCAGTTCCTGCTCCGGTCAAAAGGAAGAGACTTTGTCCACAGTGTGCAGGAGACTCACTCCCTGCTGCTGGGCTCCTGGGTGAGCGCCACCTCTCCTCGGGGCTCCGGGCGGCAGTGGGGTCCTGCCCCTCCTGTTTCCCCAAGGCACCGATGGTCTCTGGCTCCTTCCAGGACCCGTGGGAAGAACCGGAAGATGCAGCCCCTGCGGCCCCCTCCGGTGAGAGCTGACACCACCCCTGCTGACTCCTTGTGCGCCTGCAGCCTGTGCCTGGCCAAGGCCACTGGGTGTCTCCACCCTCCCGGACAGCAGGGAGAGTGACGGGCACGTGACTGGGTGTGAGGCTGCTGCCGGGGTTGGCTTCAGGGGGCTGTGCTATGTGAGGGTGGGGGTGGGGCGGCAGGGGCCTCCCCCAGTGCCAGGCCCCATTCTGCTTCTCTCCCAGCTTACCCCTTGGGCACAGCCCATCGCTCCTCGCCATACCACCCCCAACAGTGCCCAGCACACAGCATCTGCAGCTACTGCCAGATGGGCTGGATGTGCAGAGGGCCTTGGACAAGGGACAGGCTCTCTGGTGGCCCCTCCAGGAAGCCTCTGGATCCTGTTACGCTGTGGGAGGGGTGGGAAGAAGTGTCGGGAGCGGGGGTACTCTGCAGCCCCTCCACTCTCGGCCAGAACTGGACCCCACAGGCTGCGGACCTGTATCTGGGCCAGCCCGGCTTTCTCCTTGGCAGTTAGGCCTCAAGTCTATCCTAACTGTCCACAGTCCCTGCCTCTGGGGACCCTGAGCTGCCCACGCACAGAAGAGAGGTCCAGTCTGAAAGCGCCCAGGAGCCAGGTGCAGGCCCGGGACCCCCTGGGGTGGGGGCTGGGGCAGGGGAGGGCCGGGTGACCCCAACCTTCCATGGCCCATAGAGGGTGGGGGCCAGGGTGTGGGGACATTTTGCAGGCCTGTCCTCCTAGGAGGAGTCAGTCCAGCCCAGGCCCAGAGGGCGTGGTGGGTTCTTGAGCCCCCAGGAGCCAGGGATGTGGAGGAGCAGCTGCGGCGGCTGCAGGAGGAGAGGAGGTGCAAGGTGTGCCTGGACCGCGCCGTGTCCATCGTCTTTGTGCCGTGCGGCCACCTGGTCTGTGCTGAGTGTGCCCCCAGCCTGCAGCTGTGCCCCATCTGCAGAGCCCCCGTCCGCAGCCGCGTGCGCACCTTCCTGTCCTAGGCCAGGTGAGTGCCCCAGCACCACGCGCAGCCAGCCCTCCTCCGGAGGTGGCCCTGAGCCGGCCGTGCCCGGCCCTCCTGAACCCATGCAGGCCCTTCCCGGGTGGCAGCGTCTGCCTGTCTTTATCCCGCCCCCAGGTCCCACTGATAGTGCCCATCAATCTTACTACCTCCCTTGACGCTTAGGTTGGGGCCTGGTCCTTCTCAGCACCGTGCCCTGGGGGCCACCACAGCTCTGCCTGCCCGCATTAACCGACGCCTGCTGGCTCCTCTCGGCCTTGATTTTCCTCAGTGGTCAAGGAAAGCCGGCTTTGGAGGCGTTTAGGGAAACAGGGTGGGCCGGGTTGGGCTTACACAAGCAAGACACGGGCCTGGCCTCAACCCGGGACCAAGGCATGGTGGGAACACCTGCGTGGGAAGGGGGTGTGTGAACCTGTTCTTAGAGAAGTGGGTGGGATGCCCCATGCTGGCCGAGGGACAGGTGCTGTGACCGCCTCGGGGCTCCCCAGGGCCTCTGTAGTTATCCCCGGGATGTGTCTGAAGATCTTCTGGCGGGGGACAAAGTGGTCGGGCAGGGAATTCTGGGACCTGAGGCTGTTTGTGATGGTCGGTTGCCATTGAGTTACCCACCCCTCCTCTCCCTCTAGGTGCCATGGCTGGCCAGCTGGGCTGCGGAGTGGGCTCCCTGCCCCTCTCTGCCTGTTCTGGACTGTGTTCTGGGCCTGCTGAGGACGGCAGAGCTGGTGTCCACCCAGCACTGACCAGCCCTGATTCCCCGACCACTGCCCGGGGTGGAGAAGGAAGCCCCTGCTTGGTGTGGGGGATGGCTTTACTGTACCTATTTGAATGCTTCTGAATAGAAATAAAGTGGGTTTTCCCTGAATGTACCCAGCAGCCTGTTCCAGACCACGAGCTGCCTCCCCACCCGCCCAACCAGACACAGGTCACCACCTCTCCAGGCCGGCAGGGCAGTACCTGCCTAGGTCCAGCTGGCTCCAGGCTGCTCCCCAAACTTCCCCCACTCCCGCGGACACCCCCTTCCGGGCCCCTTGCCTCCCCCTCGTGCTTATCCTCCAGTATTTTAAGGAACGGGCAGGCCTCAGGCCCCACCTGAGTACCCCTGACTGTCCCCCAAGCTCAGCATCTTCCGGAGAGTGGGTGAGGGCCATGTTCCTGTTTATTTACCAACTTGATGATACCTGGGGGAGCCTTTGGAACTGTTTGCCCAAGACCCCTCTTTACAAGAGTACCGCCTGCTCGTCACCACCACGTGCCCTGCCCTATGCCTTGGGGCCTGGCTCTGCCGTTCCTGGTCAAGCCCAGCCCCCACCCCAGGGCTCCATCAGCCTCAGCTCCTGGGTGGGGTGGGGGTTCTTCCGGCACGAGTTTGGGGTTGGGCACCCTCCATGTTCAACTGGGGCCCTCACCACTTGAGGGGTCTCGGGGCTCACATTGACTTCCTGGGGAGGCTGCGCCGTTCCCGCGTCGCTGCATCCCAGCAGCAGTGCTTGCAGCCCGAGGGTCCAGCAGCCCCAGGTGGGCACCTGAGGGAGGGGCTCCTCGACGAGAAGACGGCCTGGGGGCAGAGCTGTGACCCCCATGTTGCCGGAGGAGGTGGGCATGTGGGGCTCTGCCTTTTCTTTTGTATGTTTTCTTTTTTTTTTTTAAGAGCAAGGAAATTACAAACTCTCTTGAAGCTGCAGCCAGCCGTGGCACTGCCCTGCCGCCCTGGCTGGTGTCCAGCACTTAGAACCCAGGGCAGGTGCTGCTGGCCACCTGGGGGGTGCTGGGTGGGGGCATGTCCCAAGGCCTGGGAGCTCCTGTCATTGTCACTGGTCAGTCGCCGAGGCTGGAGGCCGCAGGAGCAGGATCAGCTGTTTCCTCACTTACGCAGGCCTGGGGGGACAAGGTCAGAGAGCACCTGGGGGAACAGGGCTGGGGCGGCCACTGGGGGCTGCCACCCCCTCCCCCTGGAGAACCTGAAATGGAACAAAGTCCAAGCAGTGGACGGCTTCAGACCTTCGGCAGAAAGGAGGTGGGTGGGGCTGGGGCTCTGGAAAGCCCCCACTGCCTCTCCCTGTGCCAGCAGGTCAGCGTCCTGTGCCTGTTTACTGACATCTCAGTGGGGTCTGGCCTGTGGGGCTGGGAGTGGAGTGGGGGCTCACCCAGGGGTGTGCCTGGGACCCTGGCTCAGGGCCTGCGTGTGACCCCACCCCTGCCCAGGTCTTTATTCCCCTGTTCTCTGACATGGGAGCTGGGCTCCTGCTACCTTGAACGGCCCCTGCCGTGACAGCCCTCATTTTCAGGAGAGAAGGGCCGGGGCTACCCAGGGGCGTGCCATCAGGAGTCTCTGGGGGCCTGGGCAGCCCAGGGGCGGTGCAGCCACCTATTCTGAGCCCCAAACTAGGATTGTGTACAGGGCGGGCTGTGTGGCAAAAGCTATTTCAGAGGAGGCCAGCTGGGAGCCCCGGCACCCCATGCCAAAGTCTGGGGTTTGCAGAGCTGTGGACACTGCCTTTCAAGAAACAAGTCTGGTTCTGCCAGATAGGAAACCAGGTCCCCAGCTCCTGCCACGGAGAGACCCCTACGGCACCCCCATGCCACCTGCTGGGAAGTGGCTCTTCAGGACACCCTTGCGGCCCCTGACTCAGAGACGACTCCTGGACCCAACTCCTCCCACAGGCTCCATCTCTGCTGGGCTCTGAGCTTCTGGGCTGGGACTGGGTCCTAGGTCTCTGCAGCCCCAGTACCACCCCAGAGCCTGGCAGGAAGCAGATGTTAGAAAAGTGAGGGTGGATGGATGGACGGATGGATGGCAGAACGGACAGGCAGGTGCCTGGTGAGGCCCCCAGGGAAGGCAGCCTCTCACTGTGAGCGCCAGCTTGGCCAGGCTGGCCGCAGAGCAGGTTCTGCCAGCCATACTTACAAGTACGCCTGCTTGGACAAGAGGCTGGGTGGCTTTTCATTGACATGGTAGAGAGGAAATGGATCAAATCCACCAATGAAATCAACTGAAAGAAATCAAGACCCAAATAAAACAAAACCCACACAATGGAAAAGATGTCAGAGTGGAAAACAAGCCCAACCAGAGAACAAAGCCCAAGGGGTCCTTGGGGGCACAGACGGTGCCCAGAGCCCTGACGTGACAGCAGAGGGGACACGGCCTGGGGGGACGGCAGGGGTAGGACAGCCCGGGTCCTCGGCCTGTGCGGGGATGGCATCGGTGGACAGCGGGGGTAGGACAGCCCAGTTCCTCTGGCCTGTGCGGGGACGGCCTCAGGGGATGGCGGGGGTAGGACAGCCCGGGTCCTTGGCATGTGCAGGGATGGCTTCGGGGGATGGCGGGGGTAGGACAGCCCGGGTCCTCCAGCCTGTGCAGGGGCTGCACCGTGTTCCGCCCACTCTCCGGCCACCCTCTGTCACGTTCAGACCGACGGCTTCCTTGACACTGTGTCTGCACAGCCAGCAGGCGGCAGGGGCTTGCTGGGCAAAGTCGATGCATTTTGAACCCCAGGTTCAAATGGGATTCCCATCTTAAAATGTTTGAATGGAACCAGCATGTGGAAGCCGTTTGCCTCCTCCCAGGAAGCTGGCTGAGCTCTGAGTGATGGTTTAGGATCAGCAGCAGAGTGGCTGAGGGATGCTGGGCGCTGGGGGCTGAGGCTCTGAGGGCATTCCTCGCCTCTGGAATCAGGCCCGGTCTGAGGGTAGGGTGCCCTCTGACATGTGGACTGCTGACTCCATGGCTCCTGGAGTCCTGGGGACAGATGGCTCTGAACTGGATTCTGACCCCAGGGATAGTTCTGTCCATAGGAACCGTGGGCCCCCTGGGCACACCCAGACCCTGCTTGGCATCTGCCCTTCCCCACCCGGCTCTATCCTTCTCCACAGGGTCTTCCTGTGAGACCACATCAGGATGAGGGGCCCGGCGAGGGCGCCTGAGTGTGGACCACTCGTGTTGCAAATCACAGGAAAGCTGACAGGGGCTGGCGAGCAGAGGGAAAATGAAAACCCTGCATAGATGGGTCCAGGTTGCCACTGAGGGCCTGATGTGAGTGTCCTGGACAGCGGGGCCTGGTTCTGAGCTGCCTAGATGGGTCCAGGCTGCCACTGAAGGCCTGATGTGAACATCCCAGCCAGTGCGGCCTGGGGGTCCAGGCTGCCACCGAGGGTCTAATGTGAGTGTCCCAGCTAGCGGGGCCTGGTTCTGAGCTGCCTAGATGGGTCCAGGCTGCCACCAAGGGCCTGATGTGAACGTCCCGACCAGTGGGGCCTGGGGGTCCAGGCTGCCACCCAGGGCCTGATGTGAGTGTCCCGGCCAGCGGGGCCTGGTTCTGAGCTGCCTAGATGGGTCCAGGTTGCCACTGAGGGCCTGATGTGAACGTCCTGGCCATGGGGCCCGGTTCTGATCTGCCTGGAGGCTGCATCGGCCTGGACCTCGGCAGTCTGAGCTCAGACCTTCTACCTGTGGCCACTGCAGGGATCATGAGGGCAGGCCCAGCCCGAAGCACAGGAGCCCTTGGACCTGGGGGGCAGCTGACCACTGGAGCCCCCAGGCCAGGACCTCTGCTCATCTCTTCCCTGGTGTGTGGCGAGTCCTCGCTCAGGCCTACAGCCGTGAGCAAGGCCCTGCTGGACGTGGGGTCCCTCCCAAGTGGGGAGGTCTCTCGCCTTGCCCCAGACAGGACAGACTCAGAGCTGCCACCTCTGTAGCCGTCTCCCGCCCCGCTGCCTGCGGAGGCCCCATACTCACAGCTGTCCTCTTCCTCCGTAAACACGCTGACCACATAGCAGCCACAGACAAAGCCCAGAAGCTGAAAGACACCACAGGTAGGGGCGTGAGTGCGGCCAGGCGAGACTGCGGGGTGTCACTGCGGCGATGTGGGCAGACGCACCGGAGCGCCCCAGACCACCAAGGCCCTGCCTCTCCTGGACCTCAGGTTCCTCCTCTGTAACATGGAGTGGGAGAGCTGACCCGTGGGCATCCTCAGCTCTCAAGTTCCGGACGCACCCCTGCCTTCCATCCCACCCCACTCAACTGGGTAGGGGCAGGTGGGTGAGGATAATGGATATTGGGTGGGGAAGATGACCAGGTCAGCCTGAGTGGCTGCAGGGAGCAGGGTGAGGACACAGAAGCCCAGGCTGGATGAACCCCAGGCCAGCACAGACCCAGCCCAGCGTCCCCTCGGGCCTCTTGCCTTTGGCCCCAGCCCACTCCAGCCAGTAGCCACCAGGGGTTCCTCCTCCTCTGTGAAGCAAGCCATCTGGGATTCTAGTTTTGAGCCCAGCAAAGTGCAGGAGAGACAGGCTGAGGACTCGGGGTACAGCGGGCAACTCCGGGCAGAGTTGGGGGCTGGCTGCTGCCTGTGGGGCAGGGGTCAGGCAGGGAGAGGGGAAGGACTGGGAGTCCAGAGCAGAGGGCAGGCCACTGCAAAGCCCCACACACCTCACAGACACCTGCATCCAGGGCCACTGAGGGAAAAAGGGCTCTGGCAAAGGGAGGCAGTGCTGCCGCAGCCAGAAACACCAACAGCATGAGCGAGAGGGCCTGGCCGGAGACACTCCAGGCCACAACATCTAGGGAGGCGACAGTGGGTCTGTGACTTCTGTGACTGGAGGGGCCCCGGAACGAAGCAGGAAACCTTCCTGGCTGCACCTCAGGCCAACCTCTGAGCAGCCGGGTGACCTCAAAAATTCACTTCATCTTCTGGTCTTGATTTCTTCCTCCATAGACCTGGCCCAACAGCCCCCCGTGAAGGCCACCGTGCCCAGGAGAGGAGAGAGGACATGCAGGCCAGGCCCCAGGGCTGGACATGCTTGGGCTCTGTCCCCCCGACCCCCCACCCCATCTGATACAGGCGAGTTGGCGGTTGCTTTCCTGGAAATCCAGCTCCTTTCTAGGGGTCAGTCAGGGGCCAGGAGACCTCTCTTACCACGAGGCAGGCAGACCTGTCTCCTTGATATTGAGGCGAACTCAAGCAGCTGTGTCCCAAATGCCCATTTCTGGTTCCATGCCATGGCCAGGTGGGAGCAGGGCCGAGGGTGGGCAACCTCCATGGCTCGTCTCCCCGCCACGCCAAAGGAGCCCAAGACGCCCCCGTCCTGGAGCTGGCCGTGGTGCTGAACAGGCAGCCGCGCTTAGGGAGCCATTGGAAGATGCCCCTTCCAGCCAGTGCCCTCCTGGGGACCTGCAGGCCACCTCTGTCCCACACCCCCGTGCTCCCCGCCCTGCACACCACCGCCTCCTGCTCATCCTCCTGGCTCCAGCCCCAGGCCCACCCTGAAGCTCTCCCCTCTCCCTGCTGCATGGAGGCCTGGGATCTGCAGGCCCCACGCCCCACCCCCCAGAGCCTGGCCTTGTCAGACAACTCTCTTGTCACCAACGTTTCCCTCCCCAGCACAGCTGGGCAGAGGCCAACCAAGCCGCCAGCCTCTCCCAGACCCTCCAGAGCAAACAGCAGGGGCAGGCTCCTAGCGAGGACTAGCTGGCTGGAATTTAGAAACCACATCCTATCAAAGAAATTCCCATCCCTGGGAGTCAGGATAAAAGCCAACAGGAGGCCCCACCTCCCCAGCCACGCAGAGCGCCCACTCCTCCAGCCTCGGCTCCCACAGCATGCCAGCCCCCTCCGAGAGCTCCGAGAGAATCTTCATTCATTCCCCTCTAGCTTCCTTTTTTTTCTGAGACGGAGTCTCGCTCTGTCGCCCAGGCTGGAGTGCAGTGGTGTGATCTCGGCTCACTGCAAGCTCTGCCTCCCGGGTTCATGCCATTCTCCTGCCTCAGCCTCCCGAGTAGCTGGGACTACAGGCGCCCGCCACCACGCCCGGCTAATTGTTTTGTATTTTTAGTAGAGACAGGGTTTCACCATGTTAGCCAGGATGGTCTCCATCTCCTGACCTCGTGATCGACCCGCCTCGGCCTCCCAAAGTGCTGAGATTACAGGCATGAGCCACCGCGTCCGGCCTAGCTTGTTTCTGTTGCCTCCTCACAAAGCCTAATCTCGGGAGCTTTGATGTGCACACTTGTGAAATTGACTCTTTCTCCTCCAGTGGCAGGCACCTGAGTTCCACATATTTTGGGGACAATTGGGGCCCCCTCTGTGCCTTGCTGAGTGGCTTTGGTGGGAGAAACAGGCCCCGACTGGAGCTGGCGGGGTGCGTCTGTGGCCCCTTGCTATGGGGCAGCACCTGCCTGGCCTGATTTCCTGCAGGACCAGGAAGGAGCCCGCGGAGCTCACGAGGCCACCCACACCGTCACGTGTGCTCAGGCCACGGGCTCCTTAGATTTGGAATTCCGCTTCCACTGCCAGCTGCTGGCCATGGAGCCTCGCTCCTAGAAGCCCCATGTCCACCTGGTGTGTTGCGTCAACACCACCGTGTGCACCAGGGCAAGCCAGGGAGCCTCGAGATCGGTCAGAAGTTCCTCCAGCGACCGCACCAGCCATGCTACAGTCACATCGGCCCTGCCCCAGGAGCTCTTGAGGTGAAACGCTGACCGAGCACCCTCCACACATCCGCCTCAGCTTTTGCCTCCTTCTGAGCACTTCGAGAAGGCACTGGCACCATCTGCATTTTACAGAAGTGGGAGCTGAGGCACGGGGAGGTTGTTAGGCTCACAGAGGAGGCACAGCGGGGAAGTGGCCATGTGGCCAGACCAGGAGCAGCATTGTAGCCCCTGTTCTCTACCAACCCGTGCAGGGCCAGAGAGGATGGCAGAGTCCCGTTCCTGCACAAGCAACAGCTGCTCCTCAGCGCCACCCGGGACCACAGAATCCCTGTCCAGTCAGACCTGGGTCACGTGGTGCCAGCCTTGCCAGGTGCATACTCCAGGGTTCCCGACAAGGCTGAGGGGCTTCTTGCCGGCCCAGCCTCAGGCTCCGTCCACTTCCCGTGACTGGCATGGGCTCGGGGTAGCCGAGGGAACAAGCAGGACACGCATGGATGGGTTTGTCAGGAAGATGCATGCCCCTCCTCCTTGGGGCCATCAAAGCCGGAGGCAGGGTGTCTCGGCCTGATCCGAGTCCTTCCCACTCCCCACAGCAAACACCACGCTCAACTTGAGAAAGGGCCTGGGTTGGCCCTGCCTGGGGGAGGTGGTTTGCAGAGGAGGCACTGAGGTGCCAGCCACATGGGACCCACCCATGATACCTTAACCTCTCCAGCAAGGGTGGGGGATGAGGAAGGCAGAGACAGGCCTGGGGCCTGGTCAGCTGGCCCCACCCCAGGGAGATGAGCCCCCAGCTCCACGTCCCCTCCCTCATCAACCCATCCCTACCCCAGGGCCCCCTTCCCCACGCTCACCGCGATCAGGATCTGCAGGCCGCTGTGTAGGGCCTCCACATAGCTGGGCTCCAGGGCACAGCCAGCACCTGACACCAGGGCCTGGCCATGGGGGGCCCCGAGGCCCACTGCCGGCACCTCCTCGTGCAGACAGCCCGGCCAGTGCTCACGCCACCAGGAGCGATGCCGGGAGAGGCTGAAGGTCAGTAGCTCGCTGTCCTAGGATAGAGGTGCAGGAGCAGGGCCAATTAGCACCAGGAGGTGGGCGGCCTCACCCACTGCAGCCTGCAGGGACACCACCACAGAAAGGCAAGGGGAGGTCCTGTCCTCCCACCTCCCCTGTCCTCCCACTGCACCCTACCCCCAGGGCTCCAGCCATGGTATGGAAAGGAATACCAAGGCCCTCCCAGCCGCTCCTGTGCCTGCCCTCGACCCACACACTTCCTCCTCCAGGAAGGCCTCCCTGCCCAGACCCCAGAACTCGCTCTCAGGGGCACCGGGCCCCTTCCTCGTGCCTCTGGCCAAAGCTGCCATGTGACGTGTGTCTGCCTCAGGACAGTCTCCCCGGCTGCAGCCCCAGGTATGGTTCCAGGAAGCGCGGGCCCGTCTGCCTGGATGGGCACCTGCCCTAGTGCCCACCTGTGCTGCACAGGCCAGAGCAGAGAGCCCCTGGGGGAGACCAAAATCCACCCACCCTGGCTTTAGGACCAACCTCTGAGCTGCAAGCAAAGTGCCTGAAACAGCCTCGGTCAGGGTCGGCTCCGCGATGGCCCCCACCCTGTTTCTCCTGGTTCCCTGCATTGCAGGAAGCACGAGGCTTTACCAGCCTGGAGGGTTGGTCGGGCTGGGACAGAGGACTTCATGTGGCCCCAGGAGGGTGGTGTCCATTCACCTGCACATCTCTGCCAGAGTTTGCCCCTGCTCTGAGGCCCCTCTTCCCCAGCTGGAGCCCCCTCACCTGCCAATACCCACAGACGCCTTTCTTTCACCAATCAAATCACTGGTCTTTCCCCAAACCTTTACTGAGTTACCAACTACAGACCAGGGCTGTTCTGGGTGCTGGGGACAGAGCCATGCACAGACTGAGCCCCTGCCTCAGATGACAGATGAAGGGCAAACACAGGGGGTGTTACCAGGGGCCCAGCCTGGACCCCAGGGAAGGGTCTCCACTGCCTCCCGGTCTGTACTCACCTGTAAGAGGCCACCGACTTCCAGGTAGAAGCAGATGATGAAGATGTTCCAGGTGACCCAGACGGCTGCCCACACCGTGTACTAGGGAGAGGAGAGGATGGGGCGGCAGCTGAACGCGGCTCCCGGGCACACCTGCTTGCACCCAGCCCCTGGGGGAAGGGGTCCCATGATCGCATAGGAGGGGCGGCCTCTGCTCCTGAGTCTGGCGGCCCCCAAATGCACAGCATGGAGAAAGGGGTCCCCCAAGCCCACCCTGGGACACGTCTCAGAGCTTTCCCATGTGGGTGCCCCAGGAATGAGGCGGTGGGACAGCCAGCTCAAGGGAGCCCCAGCACAGGTCGGCGTACGGACACAGCATCCCCAGCTGAGCTGCCATGACCTGTCCTCGCCTCACCGGGCAGACATTGCATGTGGACAGCACAGGCCTCCACTGCAGAGCACCCCAAAAACCACCCCCAAGAGAGCGCCCCAAAGAGCTGCCAGCTGCTTTTGTGCATAAAGTTTTGCGGATACAGCCACACCCATTTGTGTACACACAGCCCAGCTGCTTTTGCGCTGGGACTGCACGGGCCACAGCACCTAAGGTATTTACCATCTGCCCTTTACAGGAAAAGTCAGCTGCAAACCACTGGTCTGGACCGATTATTTGGTTCTGCACTGAATGAAAATGCTGACTGAGCAGAGAGACATTTTTCTGAACATTCTTTCAGCTTCTCCAGAGGATGCAGCAAGGACAGTACGGCCAGGGGTCTGCTGGGGTCCAGGTCCCACCCTGGGCTTGCGGCAGTGATTCTGTGCCTGTTTTCCCATCTGTAAAGCAGGGATCATGGCAGCACCCAGATCCCTGGCTACTGAGGGCATGAATTCGTGAAGGCGTTCAGTGCCTGGGGCTCCCCAATATATGCAGCTGCTCCTTCAAGCAGCCTCGGAAAAGCCCCTCCGTCCAAACCAGAATTCTAGATGTCCAGGCAGCAAAGAGGTCTGAACCCAGGGGTCTGGGTTGGCATTTGTGGGGTGTTCAGTGGTGTCCAGGAAAATATGCCAGGATGGTGCCATGGGAGCCGCCATCCTGGTCACCCCAACCCACCTGCCCATAAAGGGGGTTGGGCCCAGGACTCACCACCATGACGTAGCGCGGCCGGTACTGGATGGTGCCGAAGAGTCCCAGGATGACGACGATGATGTGGACGAAGTTGGCCAGGATGGGCGCCCACTGGTAGCCCAGGAAGTCAAACACCTGCCTCTCCAGGGCGGCGACCTAGGAGCAGGGCGGGCACCATGAAGGGTGGACCCGAGGGAGGCCCCAGGCCCGCCAGCCAGGTACTGGGCCAAGGTGACAGGATCTCAGCAGGGACTTCCTCCCCACGCCCGCCCACCACACCTTTGTTTGACGAAGGACGCCAGGGCTCTAACTCCTGCTCCATAACCACCACCGAGCAGGCACTGAGCATCTACTGTGTGCTTGGCTCTTCCAAGAAAAACCCCCAAATGAGCCTGACAGGACCCCGTGTGTCCCTGCGTGTCACCGTCTGTCCCCGTGTGAGCATTCCTCCCTTGAGTAGGCCCCATCCCCTCTGTCCCCAGTTTCCTCATCTGGAGAATGGGAACACCGGGCGCTGTTCTAAATCACGAATTGTAGGGCCAGGTGACAGACACACAGACAGCCCAGAAAACACCACTCGGGGGGGTCAGATGGCTGGGAGGGACTGATGCAGATTCACAAGGGTACCGGACGCCGAGGCCCCAGCCTGCTGCCTGCATCTCGGCCTTGGGGACAGTGCTGGTGAGGCTGCTCTCTGGCAGGCAGGCAGTCTCCCCTCCACTTCAGGACATTACAGGATTCTGTTGAACTGGCCCTCCACACGGGGCTGAGAGAGAACCAGCGGGGGGGAGGGAAAGGTGCCTGAGGAATATAAAGTTGGTATTTTATATTTAGGAGACCAAGAAAACCTGAGCAAAGCCATGACCAGGCCGCTAACTGCAGGGACTGGTGCACTTGCCCCCACCCGTCACCAGCTCCTTCCCACGTGCTGGTGAAGCACAACCCAGAGAAGAGAAGATGCTGCAGAACCCACTCCATCCCCCACCCCAGCCACCCTATCCCCCACCCCAGCCACTCCATCCCCCATCCCCCATCCCAGCCAAAAGACTGCTGGGCCCGGGGGACCACTACCACCAAGACGCGGAGACCGGTAGTGGCCCCGAATGCCAGGCTGCGCTGATATTTATTGGATACAAGACAAAGGGGCAGGGTAAGGAGTGTGAGCCATCTCCAATGATAGGTAAGGTCACGTGGGTCACGTGTCCACTGGACGGGAGCCCTTCCCTTCCTGGCAGCCGAGGCAGAGAGAGAGAGGGAGAGAGAGAGACAGCTTACGCCATTATTTCTGCTTATCAGAGACTTTCAGTACTTTCACTAATTTGCTGCTGCTATCTAAAAGGCAGAGCCAGGTGTACAGGATGGAACATGAAGGCGGACTAGGAGCGTGACCACTGAAGCACAGCATCACAGGGAGACAGTCAGGCCTCCGGATAACTGCGGGCGAGCCTGACTGATGTCAGGTCCTCCACAAGAGGTGGAGGAACAGAGTCTTCTCTAAACTCCCCCAGGGAAAGGGAGACTCCCTTTCCCAGTCCGCTAAGTAGCGGGTGTTTTTCCCTGACACTGACGCTACCACTAGACCACAGTCCACTTGGCAACGGTCGTTCTTCCCAGACACTGACATTACCGCTAGACCAAGGAGCCCTCTGGTGGCCCTGTCCGGGCATAACAGAAGGCTCACACTTGCCTTCTGGTCACTTCTCACTATGTCCCCTCAGCTCCTATCTCTGTATGACCTGGTTTTTCCTAGGTTACGATTGTAGAGCAAGGATTATTATAATATTGGAACAAAAAGTAATTGCTACAAACTAATTATTAATGATATTCATATATAATCATGTCTATGATCTATATCTAGTATAACTATTGTTGTATTATATGTTTTATTACAGTGGAACATCTCGTACCCTCGGTCTCTTGCCTCGGCACCTGGGTGGCTTGCCGCCCACAAAACTCTTAAGTCTCAGGCCTCCCCATACTGCCCAGAGGACACTAACCTACGAGGAGGGATGTCTGCCCTGCCGGAGCCCCGGGGGGAAGGTAAGCGAGCCCCCCAAGGGGGCAGTTCTTGCCCTGGCCCACTTTGCCTACGCCGGGCACAGTTCTGTGAGGTCTGAGCTGGCGGCTGGGACATGTTGCACATCTCGGCTAAGGGGTCTCGGCCTGAGGAGCAGCCTCAGGTCTGGCTCCAGGATGGAGACCCTGCAGCACAGAGGGGCAGGGGGCGTCTTTTTCATCTCGAAGCCAAGGCTCGCAGAGGCTCAGGGCTCCATGACATGTGGCGACATGCGTGAGCAGTGAGTCTCATGCCACCATGGAAGCAGGTGACCCTGGTGGCCCTGCGAGGACCCAGCCCCAAACCCTTTCCTGGGCCTTTGGCTCCCAGGGTCTCCTCAATGCAGCAAGGCAGAGCCTGGGAATCGGACTCGGCACAGCCCCGCTTAGAGCTAGCAAAGTTCACACTGTTCTTTGGGGAGAAAGGCGCTCAGAAGAGATGCCTGGGCCCTTTGTCCTGTAGCTTGGTAACACAAAATTCTCAGACTTGTCAAAAAAAAAAAAGGGCTGCCCAACCCCGTCTTCCTCCCGGGCCCTCCACCCCCATGCAGTGACTAGAGCTGTGGTCAAGGACTCTTCCTCCCCAAGGCAGAGGAGGCACAGTGGGCTGCCAGATTACCAGCGCGGCCAGGACAAAAGGCCTTTGACAGCTCCCTGCTGCGGTTCAGCAGCGACCCTAGAGGCTGGCCCTGAGAGGACACGGCTCTGCCCAGTCCCTGGAGAGTCCCCAGGTCTGCTAGTGAAGCCCTGCGGCCCTCAAGCCAGGATGACTCTTTCCCTCTTGGCTGCAACCAAATTTCCAAGCGCCTGCATGTGCGCCCATCTGTCTACTGTCCACCGCAGAGGTGAAACGGGAACACGACCCCACCCGCCCCTCTGCACCCTGAGGTCACATCCGACCAGCACAGCCGTGCCTCACCCTGCACCTGAGACTGAAGCACCCATTTCTCCTGCCCAAACCCCAGCACCATCAACCCCAGCACATCCTCACACCACGTTCAACAGATGGAAACCAATGTCACTAGTGTCCCCCAAAGCAGCCTCGCTTCCTGACGCCCACGCACCACCAACTGCCACTGGCCATGCTCCAAACTGGGGTACCGTCCAGGCTGGTGCCTGTCCTTCATGAGGTCATCCGACGGGCATTCGAGTCTTCGAGTGGACCACCCTTGCCCTCCCCATTCCTGCTTCCAGCCCCTCCCCATCAGTCTCCTAAGGGACTCCTGCCACTGAGGAGCCACTCACTGAAAGATACCAACTGTTCCAAGGCCTGGGATGGTCCTTGGGCTCCCCAGCCTGTTGCAGGGCCTCAGGTTATCTCCGCAGCCCCAGCGAGCCTCCCAGGAAAGCTCCGGAAGCTCCTTCCTTCCTGGAGGAAGGACACGATGCCTCCGCCGTGCCCAGGTCCCCCCACAAGCCTGTGCCCCTAAGCCGAGGACAGGACACCCAAGCTGCACAGCCACTGACTCCGAGGGTTTTGCTGCTCAAAACTCTGAAACAGCCCGTTCTGGCCCTTCTAGCTTCAGGAGGAGGAGGGAGGCGCGCGGTCTAGCTGCGCTCCGCAGCCCACAAAGCATCGTTTCCTTTTTAAGACGGGAGACCCAGGGCCAATTAGCATCGAAGCAAAGAAGCTTCCCCAGCCCGGACTAGCGAGGTCTTTGTTTAGCCCCCTCCCTCGAGGGCAGCGGGCTCCGGGAAAGAATCCGCCTCCTAGGCGTCCCAGGGAGCTTCGGACTCCGGGGCAGAATGGAAACTTGGCCGAGGGAGCCCCGGCCAATCCCGATACAGAAGACACCCGCGCTGCGCCCCGGGCATCGGCTCCAGCCCCTTCTCGCCTCCGCATCGCTCCACGCCGGGCGGAATGGGGGGCGGCGGGGGCGGGCGGGGCCGATTTGCTCGCGGGTGGGCAGGACGCTCTCACCCCCCGCCCCCTACACTCGCAAACTCGCAGGCACAGCCTCCGTCATCGCCCCACCCGGATCTCACAATCGGAACTTGGCCGCTCACTCGGCGCCCGGGGCCGGCTGCGGGAAACGCTCGCACAGACAGAGACACGCGCGCACCCGGGGATGCACCCGGGGCCGCACACGCCTCCCCAGGCGATGGGGTCCAGGCGGCCCCGCCCGAAGGCTTCCGTCCCGCCCGCCCATCCAGCCGCTCCCCGGCACCTGTCCCCGCCGCTCCGGACCCGCGGCCGTCCCCCGCGCACGCACACCGGGGACGGGACCGGGCGCCGCGACTCCCCACGCCCCGCAGGCGACGCCACCTTCGGCCGCAGCAGCCCGGGGTCCGAGGCATCCCCCTTGGAGCTGGCGCGGGACCCAGCAGCCGTGGGTCGGGCACCTGGGGCTCCGGGAGGCTCGCGGAGGGGTCGCCACTCACCAGCTGAAAAGCGCAGAGGACGATGAGCGCGCAGCGGCCGGAGCAGGAGCCCATGGTGCCGCCTGTACAGGAGGCCTCCGGGTGCCCCGCGCTCGGCTCCCGCCCCCGCTCCCCAAGCGCTGCAGCCTCGACCCCGCCCCCTCCGCATCCCGTTCCCCCCTCCTCCCCGCAACCCCCGGCCCAGCCCCACCCCCGGGTAACAGCTGCGCTGCGTCTCCCCTCCCACCCCCGCCTGCGGCCCCTGGGGGCTTCGCGCCGGCCGGAGAGGGGGACCCTTCTTAAAGGGGCGATGGCGCGGCTTCTCGGGTAGCGAGGGGCGGCGCCGCGGCCCCAGGACAGACCTGCAGCTGAGGGGAGCCCGCCCCGGACGCGGCAGGGATGACCGGCGTCCGCCCCCTCCTCCAGGATGACCTTCGCGGCACCTGCTCCCGCCCTGCGCCCTCCGGCGTGAGATCCCCATCAACCTTCCCATTAGGGGGTCTGAGCCACCCGCATCCCCGAGGCGTTTTCTCTGAAAGTCTCAGAGATTCCTTGGCTTGGAGAAGTCCTGGACCCGGGTCCAGAGCTCAGAGGTCCCCTCCACGGGCGGGCCGAGGACTCAGGAGGAGGGAGTGAGCCGGGCTCGCCCACCTCCCACAGGGAGCTCCTCTGCTGGAAGGCTGAGACCTGAAGGCCAGGTCTGCTCCAACTGCCTGGACCGGCCTCCTGCCTGCGCGGGAGGGGCCTATGGAGCCTGGGGTTGGGACAGCCTGAGGCCCTGTGCACGGTGGAGGCAGGACCCAGCTGTCCAGGGCAGGTCCTGGGGTCTGGATGGGGCTGAGCCCGGTAAAGCCTGCGCTTCCGGAAGAAGCTTGTGCTGGAGGCAGGGAAGGGTCCCAGCCAGGCCCTCGAGGAGCAGGATGTGGACACAGTGAGCCAGAGTGTCAGCCGGTCAGAAAGCCCGTGGGGGCAGAACAGCAGGAGATCACGGCAGGTGGCCGGGCCAGGGCTGCCACTTGGTCTTTACTCAGTGGCAGGGCAGGCTCCCTGACTGCCACCCACCGCCTGAGGAGCCTGAGATGGGTTTCCCATGGCAACCTGAATTCCTGCCCCACTCGAGATTTTACAAATTACTGAGGATTCTTGCCTTCCTAATTTTGGTTGTGTGTCCCGCAGTCCTGGGGATCAGGAGGGGTTAACAGAAGACCAAGGGTCAGGTTTTCTGCACTGCGGGGAGCCACCCCAGATCTGTAATCCAGGCTCATGGGCGGGTGGGGGGGGTAGCTTCCAAGCCCCAAAGGTCAGAGAGCAAAGGTGTGGCCAGTTGTGGAGGGAGGGGGAGCCTCAGGTTGTTTGCAGTGCTGGGGAGATAAGAATATTCAGGAATTAGATGGTGGTGATGCTTGCACAGCTCTGTGAATATACTGCAGCCCACTGAGCACTACACTCTAAAGGGGTGACTATTATGGTGTGAGGATTGTATCCCAATTTTTAAAAGATGTGAAAAAATTAATGTTTGTTTATACAATATGTAAGACATTGATTTTTAAATACGGCGGTACCATCCCTGCCCCCCATAACCCTGGTTCCTCCAGGCACTTGGAGCCATTGGTGGAAGGACGTGGACTCCTAGAAGATGATTCGCAAAGGTGCCACGTAAGCAGAGGAGCCACGTAAGCAGAGGAAGGCCCGGAGCCGACTGCTGAGGTCCTGAGGGAGAGGAAGGGGCACCTGCTCAGCCTTGCCTGTGTGGGTGGATCCTTCTCTCTCGGTCTCTCACAGGGGAAGCTGCCTGGACATGCATGTGCCTTGCAGTTCTGTCCTCCCAGGCTGCCTGCTCTTCCTCTTGAAAGCAAAAGCCTTCACCTGCTGAGGATGCGACGATGCCCTAGTGTCCCTTGCAGGAGCCAGTGTCAGAGCCAGGAGCCGTCGTGGGCATCCCCTGCTCCTAAGTTACGAGTTCTGGTGAAGGGGTCAGAACAGCCCCTTTGAGAGTTCAGCAGAGCAGGTCTGCACAGGGCCCATGCCGTGCACAGCCCATGCTCCACCTGCCCTGGTGCACACTGACGGCAGCAGCCAGCCGCGGGGACCCCAGGCGCAGTGTCGCCACGTGAACGTTACAGCAGCCTCCAGAGGCGGGTTCCGTCTGCACACCTGGTTCACGGGTGACGCAGTTGTGACTTGGCCCAGGTCAGTTGTTAGGTCCTGGCCAGCTGTGGGTGGTGAGGTTTTCTGGGACACTTCATCTGCTCTTGTTCTTGTTCAAATTCCTTCTGCTTAAGAGTGACAGCTTTAAAAGCGGAATGGCAGCATGTCTCCATCCTTACACAGAATCCCACATGGGAAGACCCTAGTCAGAGGCCCCCACCCTTGCCCGGAGCTAGACTTTGGGGCAGCAGCAAACTGCAGTGAGCATGAGTGACACCTGAGGACAGGTGGGCTGTCTTCAGGCTCCCAACAAGTCTGTCGCTTAAGGGGCTGGGGAATGGGGGCCGGAATGCCACAGCCTGCCCACCTGGGGGACTCTGGGCAGAGCTGGAGCAGCCAGGCAGGAAAATATCATCCAGTTTCCAGAGAGTAAAAGCTGATGGTCCTACCGAGGAGTGAAGGACAGTGATGGACAGTGATGGAAGGTGATGGATAGAGGAGGAGAGTGATGGACAGAGGAGGACAGTGATAGCAACAGAGAGTGGAGGACAGTGATGGACAGTGACGGGTAGTGATGGACAGCAAAGGACAATAATGGACAGCAGAAGACAATGGAGGGCAGTGATGGACAGAGGAGGACAGTGATAGCAACAGAGAGTGGAGGACAGTGATGGACAGTGGAGGACAGTGGAGGACGGTGATGGAAAGTGATGGACAGCAGAGGACAGTGATGGACAGCAACAGACAGTAATGGACAGCGGAGGACAGTGATGGAGAACGGAGGACAGTGATGGACAGCGGAGGACAGTGGTGGACAGCGGAGGACAGTGATGGAAAGTGATGGACAGCAGAGGACAGTGATGAACAACGGAGGACAGTGATGGACAGCAACAGACAGTGGAGGACAGTGATGGACAGCGGAGGACAGTGATGGACAGCGGAGGACAGTGATGGACAGTGGAGGACAGTGATGGACAACGGAGGACCGTGATGGACAGCAGAGGACAGTGATGGACAGCAACAGACAGTGGAGGACAGTGATGGACAGTGGAGGACAGTGATGGACAGCGGAGGACAGTGGAGGACAGTGATGGACAGAGGAGGACAGTGATGGACAGCGGAGGACAGTGATGGACAGCAGAGGACAGTGATGGACAGAGGTGGACTATGATGGACAGCGGAGGACAGTGATGGACAGCGGAGGACAGTGATGGACAGAGGAGGACAGTGATGCATAGTGGAGGACAGTGATGGACAGCGGAGGACAGTGATGGACAGTGATGGACAGCGGAGGACAGTGATGGACAGCGGGGGACGGTGATGGACAGTGGGGGACAGCGGAGGACAGTGATGGACAGCGGAGGACAGTGATGGACAGCGGAGGACAGTGATGGACAGTGGAGGATAGCAGAGGACAGTGATGGACAGAGGAGGACAGTGATGGACAAAGGAGGACAGAGAAGGACAGCAATGGAAGGACAGCCACCCCAGTCAGCACAAACGCAGGCTGAGTTGGGCCCATGCATTCCTGGGAGGACTGGCAAGCTGAGAAAGGCCTCCAGGGCAGGGAAACTCAGGAGAGTGACAGCTTGTTCAGACCAGGACCTTGTGCGTCTTCTCCTTTTATCTTTCTTAGTAAACCCAGTGTATTCATTTTTGGGGGCTGCCATAACAAATTCCCATAAACTAGCGGCTTAAAGCCATGGAAATTTATTATGTCACAGTTCTGGAGGCTAGACATCTAACATCCAGGTGTGGGCAGGGTTGCACTGCCTTCGAAGCTCTGGGGAGGGTCCTTCCTGCCCCTCCCAGCTCCCGTGGCTCCCAGCGTCCTTAGCCTGTGGCCATATCGCTCTGGTCTTTGCCTCCACCTTTGCATGACCTCCTCCTCTCCTGTGTGTCACTTGTTATGATGCTTGTGATGCCATTTAGGGCCCACCTATGTAATCCAGCATGCTCTCATGTCAAGATCCTTAATCACATCTGCAAAGAACCTTGCCCCAAACTCCTGGCTTCAAGCAGTTCTCCTGCCTTGGCTTCCCAACGTGCTGGGTTTGCAGGTGTGAGCCACTGTGCCAGGCCTAGATTTGGGGGGCCACCATTCAGTCGCTGCTCTCCCACACCTGCAGCAGCCCCAGCCTGCCCGCAGGGCAGACCTTCCTTGTGGCAGAAACAACAGGTAAAGGAAAGGAAGAGGAACCCAAGCCTGGGTTCCCGGCAGAGCTGTCCACAGAGGCTGTGCGGGGCTGCAAAGGTCCCTCTGTTGCCAAAACATCCCTGTCCCCGTGCACCAAGGGCAGCCAGAACTGCCACAGAGTTTCAGATGAAACTGGCAGAACTTTCAACTGCAACAAACACTTCTGGAGAAGGAGAGGCCAATCCCCATGGCTCCACAGAGAGCACAGCCCGACCCCTTCATCCAGGCCCACAGGCAATGTTGTCGACTCTGTTCTTCCTTTGAAAGAAAAGCGTGCTGGTTGGTTTCCAGTTTACTGCAGACACACAGAGAGGCCCCTTTCTGGCTCAGAGCCTGGCCCGGGTCTCTCCAGTCCCAGCTTCTCCCTCCCGAAAGGAACGTCCTGCCCAACAATGCAACATGTGTGTGCACTCCCAGTGTGGGAATCAGGCTGCGCTGGACTTCAGGGGCAGCCCAGGATGCTTGCCTCGGGTGGGGCATTTTCCCAGAGGTTTCTTGGGAGCTGCCTGGGAGTTGCCGAAGCTTCTTCCCAGCTGGCTTCAGCCCAGGCTTCCTGGGTGAGATTCTTGTTCCCTGGACCCTCACGGTACGTGTGGTCCTGTTCCCCGCAATGCCCCACCCCCTTGAACTCTGTTCCCACACTCAGGACCCACCCAGATGCCAGCTCCCCACAGAGCAGTGCAGCCCCCCACTTCCGGCCCTGACAGCACACACCCTGCCACCACCACCATTTTGGAATTGTTCTTCGCCAGAAATATCGTTTCCCATCCTGTCTTCTTATTCTCGGAGGCAGAGACACGTCAGCTTCCTGGGCCGTCTGTCACTGAATCACCCTGGTTTCCATTGGCAGTGCCGCCTCTCCCTCACTCGGATGCTTCTGTGCAGCCATGCGGGCTGTGTGTGCACAACATCAATCGCGTCCTCGGGCTGGCCGTAGAGACATGGCCTCGGCCTGAGCGTGGCCGTCAGACTCTCCCTGGTGCTATGAGCCCTCGGCTGAGGGGACAGAGGGGCAGCTAGGATCATGGCCGCAGCTCCCAGAGGGGAGCCCCAGCCTCCGGGCCGTCTTCCTGAGCCTGCTCCCCAGGCTGCACCTTTCCTGACTTTCCTCCAGGCTCCTGTTGTGGCAACCACAGAACCAGCCTCAGGGCTTTCCTGTCCTTCCTGTCAGGGGTCCTTTCCCAGAGATGGGAGCTCTGGGTGGGTGGGCCTGTCCCGGGAGAGTCACGTAGCTTGTTTAAGGAGAAGATCCCCGTGGCTCTTGTGCACACATGTGGGGCCTCCCTCCCCAGGGGATGCTGTGAGCCTGGGAAGGCCCGGGTGGTGTCTCATGCCCCAGAGAGCAGCTCCCTGTGCACCTCGCACGCACCCTCCTGCGGGTCTGCTGACTTTCTCCTCCACTTCAGCCAAGTCTCCCACGCAGAGCAGGTGGGAACCGAATGAAGGCCTCACAGGATTCTGAGTCCCCGGTCTGACACCCACCTGGCTCAGCACCTGCCGCCTCAGCTTCCAGCTGCACGGGTGGCCGCAGGCTTCAGGGTGTGATGGCAAATGTGAAGGTGAACGTGGCTGGTCCGGTCAGAGGCCTCTGCATCCTCCACACCTCTGGCCAGGTGAGACCCAGCCTGTGTCCCTCCCAGCTCTACTGACGGACAGCAGGAAGCTGAGACCCCGAGCCTGTGTGTCCTCGGTTCTTGGTGCTTTGCAATGCCCCTGGCCCTGGCTGCAGCTGCCCCCTGGCTGGGCCCCGAGCCTGCCTGCCCTGCAACACTCACCCTTCAGGAAGAGGGAGCCTCAGCCGAGAGGAGAGCAAATAAGTGTAAGGGGAGAGGGAGCTTCCTGAGACACGCAGTGGGCCCAGGGCTCCTGCGGTCTCCTGCCTTGGCCTCTCTGCTTTTGGAGCAGGGCGCTGGGGCTAGGGGATTGCAGCCACAGCCACTCCACTGCGCTGGTGGGGAGCTCGGATCACCTGGGTGCAGAGGAAGCTTTGACGGCAAGGGTTGGTGTGGCTCATCTCGCCCACCCCACAGCCATCGCCGCCCCACAGACACCTCTGGATCCTGGCCTGCCGTCCCTCCTCCTGAGCCTACGTTAGGCTCCATCCTTCCCCAGGCCCCATGCCACCAGCAAGAACAGCCAAGCCAATGCAGACTGCACCCCTGGGCCTCGGCCGGGACCGAGCACACAGCCCTGTGCTTGTCCAGTGTGCTCTCCTTGGCCCCTGAGGCAGGTGGCCTGACCCCTGTCTTCAGAGGGGAAAGCTGAGTCTCGGGGAGGCCACACAGCCGAGGAGTGGGGGCAGAAAGAACCCAGCTCTGCGCCAGGCTGTGTCAAGCTGACATTTAGTGCCTGGCAGCAGCCGCGGCCTCTGCAGGGCTTCCCGGCGCAGGTGTGGGCTCTTCCAGCACAGAGCATGGGCTGCACCAGCCTCGGGGTGCACCGCGTATGGGGTAGGGCCGTGGCCGCAGCCGCTGGCTGACACCAGGAGTAAACGTGGACACCAGACCAGCGCAGCCTAGACCCAGCTGGGTGGCAGGTGCTACCAGTGCCTCTCGAGGGGGCAGCAGGGTCAGCTGCAGATGAGGCTGCCCCAGGACTGGCTGCCAGCCCTCAAAGAGCCCCCTGGGTCCCCCCGGCACAACTCTCTGCATGAGGCCCCCAGCAGGAGAAGGGCTCACTGCCCTGAGCCCGACACAGTACAAGACGGAGGCCTCACTGAGTCCAGGCCCCTCACTGGCCCTCCCCTGGATCCAGGCCCCAAGCCAGCCCCTCCCCTGGATCTCCCCAGACCCTCTCTGTGGGAGCCTAGGGGCTGGAGCCGCTCGACCGCATCTTGGTAGCTCTCATTTGGGACCTCATCTTTAATCTCAGCAACTCAGGGATCAAAGAGAAAAGGCCGAGGCAGGCGAGGCTGGGGTTTCTTGCTCAAGCATTCGGATCATTAAACAAATGAAAAAAATCAAAGAGAAGGAAAGCCAGGCTGCTGCCTGTGGATCTGTCTGCCCTCCCCGGAGGCCAGCGCCACACGCCCCTCCCTCCCTCTCTCTCCTTCTCCTCTCTCTGGCTCTCCTGATGGAGGCCCCGCATGGGGTTAGGATTCCCAAATGTCACATGAAGCCAGTGTTTGGGAAGCATCTCGCTCCGTTTGTGTTGCTGGAACAAACACCTTGGACTGGGTTGTATGTAAGAATGGAGTTTTTCTGAAGGCTGGAAGTCCAGCACTGACATTAGCAGGGTCTCTGCTTGGTGAGGGCTGCTCTCTGCTTCCAGAAGGCGCCTGATCGCTGCCTCCTCCAGAGGGGATGAAGGCCGTGGCCTCACATGGTGCAAGGTGGGAGGGGGAGAGGGTGCTCCCTTCCCCCTGGATCCCATTCACAAGGTGCTCGTCCCGTTCTCCCAGAGGCCACATGTCTAAATGCTGTTGCAGGGGGGACTCTCTTTCAACACAAATTTTGAAGGAGATGTCACTCAAACCAGAGCAGGAAGTGTGAGGAAGGTCTCAGGAGGGCCCCCCGACCGCGTCCTGGCTTTGGAAGCACAGGAAGCGCCAGGCAGCCTCGCATTCTCCTTGCCCTCGTTAGTTTGATTGACACACCAGTGCCCTCCCCAGTCTCCGCCCCTCCCTCTTCCTGCCGGAGCCCAGGAGGCACCACCCTGCACTGAGAAGCCCCCACAGCAGCCGTAGCAGGGACTTCCTTCCGTCCCCACCATCCTCCCATCACCTCGAGAGACTTCCTTCTGTCCCCACCATCCTCCCTTCACCTCGAGGGACTTCCTTCCGTCCCCACCATCCTCCCTTCACCTTGTTTACTTTTACAAGAACCCTTGGAGGAAGCAACCGTCCATTTTCCTATTCTGCAGATGAGACAGGGGTGGGGATGTGCTGAGTGACTTACAGGAGACGGGGGTGGGGACGCGCTGAGTGACCCCACAGCTCAGAAGTGGAAGGGCTGAGTTTCACTCCAGGTCCTGGGACTCCCAGTCCCCAGGGCTGGGGCTCTGGCAGTGCCTCCTCACCCTGGTGTGGGAGCAAACAGCATAGGATGCCTGGACTCAGGGTGCAGAGAGAGAGGACGCCTGGACTCAGGGTGCAGAGAGAGAGGACGCCTGGACTCAGGGTGCAGAGAGAGGACACCTGGACTGCGGTACAGAGAGGGCGCACCTGCAGACAGGTGGGGGCCCTCAGCAGGAGACACCTGTGTGCAGGTAGTAAGCTGCACCTCATCACTAGTCACCCACAGGGCCACACACACACCCTCCTGCTCCCCTGAAACCCCCTCCTGCTGGCCCCCAGTCAGTGCTTCTCCCCAAGAAGGAGTGTCAGAGACAAAACAACAACACATTTAGTTTCAAGATCTTAGTTGTGTTTTATTTGCGACTCTAGAATTGGGCAACACCTCTTTCCATAAAACAGAACGAATGCTCTAATGAGCCGAGGGGAGGTCGGAGGTCAGTTTCACAGACAGAAGAGGCCTGAGGAAAGTAGACAGAAACCAAAGGCGCGCTGGTCACTTCAAAGTTACTTTTCCTGTAAAGGTTAAAGTAGAGGATTAAAGCCCACTCCTGTAATCCCAGCACTTTGGGAGGCCGAGGCGGGCAGATTACCCAAGGTCAGTGGTTCGAGACCAGCCTGGCCAACATGGTGAAACCTGGTTTCTACCAAAAATACAAAAATTAGTCAGGTGTGGTGGCAGGCACCTGTAATCCCAGCTACTCAGGAGACTGAGGCAGGAGAATTGCCTGAACCTGGGAGGCGGAGGTTGTAGTGAGCTGAGATCGAACCACTGTGCTCTAGCCTGCGTGACAGAGTGAGACTCTCTCTCAAAAGAAAAAAAATTAAAAAGGCAGGCACGGTGGCTCACACCTGTAATCCTAGCATTTTGGGAGGCCGAGGCAGGTGGATCACGAGGTCAGGAGATCGAGACCATCCTGGTCAACATGGTGAAACCCCATCTCTACTAAAAATACAAAAATTAGCTGGGTGTGGTGGTGCACACCTGTAGTCCCAGCTACTCAGGAGGCTGAGGCAGGAGAATCGCTTGAACCCGGGAGGTGGAGGTTACAGTGAGCAAAGATCACGCCACTGCACTCCAGCCCGGGGACAGAGCGAGACTGTCTCAAAAAAAAAAGTTAAAGCAGAGGGGACTTCCTTATCATGTTGGTTTCTTGCTGGCTTCTGGTGGCCTGTTTGGGGATTCGGCTGCTATCTCTCCCTGATTTCTGGGAAGGATGGGGGCGGTCAGATACAGATCTTACGAACCGCAGCATGAGTGACTCCATTTTGGTTTTGTCTATTGGGCCTCCTGCAGGAGCTTTGTCCAAACCAATGGCCTCTGCATTCAGTTTTCTTTGACGAGAGCAGGCGTCGGCCCCTGCCCAGCACTGGTGGGTCTCGCCTGTTCTGGGGGATCCATGTAAGTGGATGGCACAGCCCAGACCATGTCCAGTGTGGCATGAGACTCGTCTGTGTCCTGGTGGCAATGGTCTGCTTGTTTGCATGGCTGCGCAGTCCTTAGAGACGTGGACACGTGGCCGTCCACTTGCCATGCCCCTGTGCATTTTCTGGTTGCTTCGGCTGCTGGCTGTAGCAGGGACGGCGGCTGTGAGCCTTCTAGACTGTGCTGCTCGGGAACTCCGGGGCCAGGCACATGCCTAGCTGTCCCTGTGTCTCCAGCACACGAGAGGAGGCATGTGGCTTCTCCAGGCTCAAAAACACACCGAGTCTTCCTGCTGCCGGGTCTTTGCTTCCCTTGCTTCCTCACTACCCCGCAGCGCCCGGGGCAGGGCCAACGCCTGCATTAGGGCCCGCACGCCTGCTCTCTGTGGTGCTCACTGCCGTCCATCTGATCATCCCTTGAAGGGGGACACTCCGAGCTGTGCCTGCCCCCCTACATACTCCCAGTGCAGAACCTGGAACCAGCAGACGCTCAAAAATGTCAATGTTGAATGAATCGACACTGGCCGTGGTGGACGACTAATTAACAAAGTCATCTCAAAACAGAGATGTGAGTTGGGGACCCAGTGAGCATTCCTCAAAGTCTCTAAAGAAACAGATCTCATTTCTGAGACCTGGCCCAGCCAGAGCTGCCTGATATGAACTTGGGATTTCAAGAGCTCCTGTTTCATCCTTAAAATGCACTTGAATTTCACTTTGTAATGTATTTAAGCTTGTTTTAATATTGAAACAATGTTATTTTTAGTTTATTTTTCTAGATGAAGTCTCGCTCTGTCGCCCAGGCTGGAGTGCATTGGTGAGATCTTGGCTCACTGCAACCTCCACCTCCCGGGTTCAAGCAATTCTCCTGCCTCAGCCTCCTGAGTAGCTGGGATTATGGGTACCCACGACCACGCCTGGCTAATTTTTGTTTTTCTGGTAGAGACAGGGTCTCACCATGTTGGCCAAGCGGGTCTCGAACTCCTGACCTCAGGTGATCTGCCCGCCTCGGCCTCCCAAAGTGCTGGGATTGCAGGTGTGAGCCACGGCACCCGGCCTGAAACAACATTTTAAACTGCTGATCAGGCCAACAGTTTATATGCCTCTGCACAAGCCCCGCCCCCCTTTCCTGGGCAGGGGTGGGGTGGGGAGATGTCTCAGTGTCCCCGTAGCCCAGTCCTTTCTCTTCCCCCACCCTCCCCACCCTGACCCTCACACTGCCCCGTCCTGCAGGAGAGAGGCATCCCAGTTTGGGAAGCTGGTAATGCCCACCAATCGGTCACCAGTGTTGGTACCACTCTGGCTGTCGGCAACTGGCTGGGCCTGGGGACACATGGGAACAACTCTGATCACACAGGAAGAGTCTCCCGGTCCCTCGGGACCATGGAAGCACAGCCACACAGCAACAGTTTGAGGCAAGGCTCTCAATACCTCGCCCTCCGTGCCCAACACCTTGGTCTTCTGCTAGGGGTCCTCACAGTCTGGGGAAACTGAGTCTACATGGGCCTCAGGGCTGGAGCTTGGAGCCCAGGGCACCCAGTCAGCACATTCTATCCTCCTGGCCAGTGATTGTTTGGAAGTGGACACACGACCCCAGCTAGGCCCATCAGAGTGGAGCGTGAGCTTTCGGCCGGGGTGCTGGTGCAAGGCTATTTCCTCTTGCTAGAGGCAAATCATGAAGCTTGCAGCCTTAGAAGCTGCCAGAAGCATCTTGGGGGTCTCAGGATGAAGACGGAACTGCAAACATACACAGAGAATCCTGGTTCTCAGCAATAGTGCTGAGCTGCTGGATCAAGCCACACCTGAAATTGAACTTTGTTCTAGACTTTCCATCACACAAATCCATACATTCCCTTTGCTAAGCCATTTGGGGTTGAGATTTTTGCCTCTAGCAACTAGAATCTGGAAAGATTCCTGGCTAAGATACGCATGGGAGGGGCCAAAGCAGGAGGACCCTGTGGGTCCAGCTGTCACAGTCCCAGGATCTGAGCTACCAGTTCTGCAACCTGAGAAGCTGGCCCTATCTCAGCACATTCTTAGCTGTGACTCCTTAGCCGCTGTGGCCACGCATAATTCAGCACAGCTGCAAGTTTCTTGGAGCTCAGGACAGAGCAGCTCAGAATTTTCAAGGAACATTTGTACTTCTGGGTGATGTACACACCCTGACATTCTTCCCATTTCCTTCTGTCCTGGGCCCCAGTTCTTCCTGGACGCCATGCACGGGCAGCAGAAGTGGGGGCAGATGGGGCTGGAACCAGCCAGGTGGAGTCCCACCATGCAGCAGGCCAGAAGCCAGGACCAAGGCAGCACCGTCGTGGGCAGCCCCGGGCCAACCCCACACGCTTCTCTCCAGGACCAAGGCGGCACCATCGTGGGCAGCCCAGGGCCAACCCCACGCGCTTCTCTCCAGGACCAAGGCGGCACCGTCGTGGGCAGCCCCGGGCCAACCTCACGCGCTTCTCTCCAGGACCAAGGCGGCACCGTCGTGGGCAGCCCCGGGCCAACCCCATGCACTTCTCTCCAGATACAGGACAAAGCCGTTTTAGAAGGACCTGGTGGTGGAAGATGATCAACAGGAGACAAAAATGGGCAGAGAAAAACACAGGCATCCACAGGACACACCGTGGCCAGGGCGTGTTTGCTTGGTCTTACCACCATTAAGATGAGAAAATTAAACAGCAGTGGCAACACGTGTGCTTAGAGCCCGGCGGAGACAGCCCCCTTGGTAATGGCAGCCAGGGAGGGGATGCAAGGAACAGGCACACTCCCATCAGCGCATCTGACACAGGGGTTTGGAGGACAATTTGGTGGAATCTCCCAGAACTTATCTGGCACTTCCACCGCTAGAGGTCTATGTTGTGGAAATACTCACACAGAGAGAGGCCACCGTACAAAGATGTCCAGTGCAACATCGAAGGTAAAAACAAAGTAATGATGATTGTGACAGGAGAGTCCTGTCTTCCAATCAGAGGCCAGTTAGAGAATGTAAGAGACATCAGTGGTTAAGATGAACAAGCCTCTGCTATAGAGGGGACGCAAGAAAGCCACCAATCAAGGTGTGAGTGGCAGGGAAGCCCAGGCCGTGTGCCTGTTTATGCAGAAGACAAGATCTGGGCAGGTCCACCCCAAACCGCTGGCCGTGCTCCCTCTGGAGGTCCTGCCCAGGACCAAAGGGGCTTTCAAGCCTCCAAGGGGCACACCCATGGCGCCCTGGGGTTGTAGGATGCCTCCTTCCTGAAAGCCCCTCCTGCAGGTCAGCTCCCCTGACTCACTTCTTCCCACCTGTCACCGCTCAAGCTGGCTGTGACTGTGGTGGCAGTGCAGGACCCAGCAGTTGAGCCACAGGAATTTCCCTGGAGCTGCCTGTGTGAGCCCTGGCCAGACACACCAAGAGACAGGGAGAGGGTGAGGGGATGATCCAGCCCTCCAGCAACTCCCAGACAACGGGGCAGGGCAGGGCCAGGGGAATGACCAGAATTCTCTCAAGTGGAGGGTGCAGAGGGCGTGGGTGAGTGAGCAGGGGCTGGAGGCCCCCAGCAGCTGCACAAGAGGGCGGGGCAGAGACAAGACCAGAACCCAAGTTCCTGGGAGGCCTGGAATGATGAGTTTATTCCTGGGATTTTATTCCTAGGATGACGGTGCTGAGCGAGGTCTGGGCAGAAAGAAGGAACTTCTGGGCAGGAGAACTTCAGGGGACTCTACCAGGAAGTGTGGAGCTCTGAGCAGGGAGCAGCCCAGCAAGGGTAAGGGTGAGCTCTGAGCACGGAGCAGCCTGAGCACGGAGCAGCCCAGCGAGGGTGGGGCTCCTTCTGGCTTTGGCTCAAGGTGACCTGACTTGCAGGTTGATGCTGGTGATGGAGAGGGTTGGAGAGAGAGAGGCGACGATCCAGAAGGATTTCCCCTTTGCTATGCTGCTGGCCCCTCCCCTTCACCCCAACTAAGAGGTGCTGGCACCCATCACAGCACATGGCAGCCGGAATGCCAGCTGGGAGGGCTGCTGTCGTAGGTCAGGTTCCCTGGAGGCTGAAGACAGGGATTGCTGTGCCAGTGATTCTTTGGGAGGTGCTTGTCTTAATCTGCTCGGGTTGCTGTAACAAAATCCACTAGACTGTGTGGCTTGTAAACAACGGAAATTCATTTCTCACAGTTCTGGAGGCTGGAAGTCCAAGATCAAGGCATGGGGATATTCTGGGCTGGGTGAGGGTCTGCTGCCTAAGAGCCGGCACCTCCTCTCCGTGTCCTTACATGGGAAAAGGCGTCGGGTCTCTCTGGGGTCCCATTCATGAGGGCTCTGCCTTTGACACCTCATCACCTCCTGAAACCATCCCATTGGCGGTTAGAATTTCAACATGGGAATTTAGAGGAACACCAACATTCAGGCTCCCTGGAGAAAGGCGGGCGGGATGCAGGATGGGAGGAGCTGAGCTGGGAGGGGCTCTCAGCCGGATGCACGGCCAAGTCTGCTGGGCTGAGCCTCAGGAATGAACGGGCTGAGCCTCAGTTTTCAAGGTGAGCTCAGAGTCCGGGGGAGACTAAGGGCAGACGCGCCTCTCATGGGGGCCTGGAGCCCTGGACAGTTGACGAGACTAAAAGTCATTTCGAGATACCCATTGGTCCTGCCATACAGCAGGCTCCCGGCCACTCCTTAGATGCAGACAGCGGGGCTTCCCAAAAGCTGCACAAATTGCTGGAGTGGGAGGGTGCTTTGACTGCACAGGGGCCCCGACCCTCTGGCTATGCTGGAGGCATTCCAGCAAGGCTGGCCCACAGCCTCTGGGGTGGGGGTGGCCTGGGGCCCCATTTGTGTGCTGCTGCCACCCCCTGTGGGACTTTGGGCACGTCTCCCCATAGCCTGAGCCCGTGCCCTGACAGCTGTGCAAGGTGTGGATGCAGTGGGACCTGCCTTGCAAGGAAGCCCTAGGAGGGTGGCTGCCCCTGGGGATGCCCCATAACTGACCCAGTATGGTGACCCTAAGCTGATGAGCCTGAAGGCATGTACCCATACATGCAGTACAAATGCACGCAAACACACATGCAAATACACACACATGCACATATACACACATTGCACATACATGTGTGTACACACCCCAGCCTTGGGTAGCTCTAGCTGCTCCTCAGGCTCTGCCACCCCTGCTGGGAGCTGGCTGGACCCTGTAGACCAGGCTGACTGGCTGTGAGGCCCATACAGGGTCACAGAGGACCTGTGCTCAAGGCCCTGCCCACTTTCTCTGTTCCTTGTGTTTAGAATGAAACCTCTGTGGTTCTCACCCCTGGAACTGACGCTGTATCTCCCCATCACAGGGCACACCTGGTCCTGGCCCAGCGGACAGCTGGCTCCACACACCCTCCTCCTTCTGTTCCGAAGAGGGCATTACAGACTTCCCGGTGCAAACCTTCGCACCATCACTTACCAACTTTTTCACTTTGGGCAAATTGTTGAATTGTACTGTGCCTCGGTTTCCTTGTCTGAACAATGGGTTCACATCGGAGTGCATGGTTGCGCGGTTTAAATATGCTCTTCCTCATCGAGCCCAGGGCTGCAATTCCAGCAAGTGCTCAGCCAGTGTAAGCCTCTGGCTTGAAAGGGAAATTGGAGACTTTGTTCCGCAGATGGGTGACCTGGGTCTAGGGACCTTGTTCCACAGATGGGTGACCTGAGTCTGGGGAAAGGCAGTGCTTTGCTGCAGGTCCCACAACTTCACAGGTGACCTGGACTCCTGCCTGGCTCACAGCAGCTTCGTGCCTGCTCACCTGCCTGTGCGCCAGGCAGCTCTGCACAGCCATTTACTTGCAAGTTCTCATTTCACTGTTTTTGTATTATTCTGTTTGATTTTATTCACATCAAGACCTTCAAGAGCCTCGGGGAGGAAAGCACAGAGACGATCACATTACTATAACTGAAAATTAATGGACTGCTGGCACTTCTAGAAGAAAAACAAATTACCTAAATATTTTAGATGGGAAAATAAAACGTTTTCAATTTGCAGCTGCAGGTTCTGCCCTATTCCCCACTCCATTGCCAGATCCCACCGCTGTGAGTGAGCTTTGGCCCCTCTGTGAGTTGGCCACTGCAAGCCTTGAGATTGCAGAGAGAGGTGAGGCTGCTGTGGATGCTGTGAGGCAGCAGGCTACCCTGTCTTTGGAAGGGCCACGCCTCTAATCTGAGCTTTAGGAACTGGGGCGGCCGTGCTCTAGGGGTGGAGATAGCCCCAGACCTCCCAGAGTCCGGGTGGGCCTGGTTGATGAGACAGCACTCTGACTTACTTGCTTTACAATCAGAAAACTGCAAGTTCAGCTTCCACTGACTGTTTGGTTACCCAATGCCAGATGTTGGCCCCAACTGTGCCCCTTCCAAGACTGCCTTCCCTTCTCCTCTCCTCCTTTTCAGCTTCTCAACCTTCACAGTCTGCCTCTTCCGGGCAGCCCACTGGACTAATCCAGCACATGGCTCCCACTCTCTGAACTGATGGTACCCACACAGTCCTGACCACGAGATTGGTGCTGAAATCTACACTGTTCCAACTGCCACTTCTGTAGATGCTGCTGGTGCCTATGCACATCACCTTGGCCCCTCCTTTTCATGCACGCCAGTGGTTTCTTACTGCAAGAACTGGCGACTCCCTCCTGAGGGCAAATAAACAACACTGAGACACCATTTTGTACCCACAAGGCCTGCTGCCGTCAAAAGACTGACAATACCAAGTGTTGACAGAGATGCAGAGCAGCTGGACCTCACACATCACTGGCGGAAGCGTGAAATGCTTACCATCTTTTTGTTGTTGTTTAGAGATGCAGTCTTGCTCTGTCACCCAAGCTGGAGTGCAGTGGAGTGATCTCAGCTCACTGTAACCTTTGCCTCCAGGGTTCAAGCAATTCTCCTGCTTCAGTCTCCCAAGTAGCTGGGATTACAGGCGTGCACCCCCAAGCCCAGCTAATTTTTGTATTTTTAGTAGAGACAGGGTTTCGCCATGTTGGCCCAGCTGGTCTTGAACTCCTGACCTCGGGTGATCCACCTGCCTCAGCCTTCCTAAGTGTTGGGATTACAGGTATGAGCCACTGCGCCCGACCACTCAGCATGTTTTAGTAACGTTCCATACACACTTACCCAGGACCCAGAAATTTCACTTCTAGGTAATTACCTAAGAGGAAGAAAAAATATGCCTACAAAAAGACCTTTCAAGACAGCTTTATTCATACTAGCCAAAACTTAGACACCCCCCCAGCGTCCAAAGTGTGAATAAATGAAGGAATGTGGCGTGTTTTCCATGGCACACTACTCGGCAGTTACGGATACACGCAACGTGGCTGAATCTCAGAGATATCACGTAAAGGGAAAGCAGCCATCACAAAAGTGCACGACTCTGTGTGATATTCCAGAACAGACAAAACTAAGATATGGGGATACTGGAATCAGAACAGTGGCTGCCTCTGATGGAAATGTTCTATAATTGACTATGGTAGACGTTACCTGGGGGTATGCATTTGTCAAAACTCATTGAACTGGACGTTTTGCGGTGTGTAGCTTATATCTCAAAAATGTTTATTCTCCATCATTTCGAAAGTCACCCAGATCAAGGAGGAATACATGGAAAGCACAGAAAAGCACAAAGTAAAAACAAAACAAAAAATGACCTGCAATTAACCTCCCACAGGTGATCGCTTTTTCAGCTTCGTACCTTCCTAGTGCAGACTCGGGTGCCACCATTGCACACCTGCGCTCTGGGGCATCTGCGTGGCAGGGGTGGGGGTCCGCAGACGCTCTCAACCCCGCCGCCTCCCACCAGGGCCCAAAGGCTCGGGTGGTGGGAGACAGACTCAGACCCCAGGGCGGGAGCATGGGTCCCAGGACGCAACCCTCCACCCCCGCGCCGGTCCCCCGGTCCCCTGAGGCCCACTGCCTGTGACCCTCGCCTCCCTGCCCGCCGCCCGCTGCCCCAGTCTTCCTACCCGAGTCCCCCTGCCGGTCCCCGGCTGTCCTGGCCCCTCTGCCCCCGCCCCGTAGACCTCGCCCCACTGCCGGTCCTCCATGGCCCCCGGTCCTCCTACCTGCGTCCCCCTGCCCGGCCGTCCCAGCCCCCGAGCTCCCGCCCCAAGCCCCCGCCCGCCTCGCCCCCGTTGTCGGCCCCCGGTGAACGCGCCGTCCCAGAAGCACCTCAGCTTGGTTCCGCGGATGAACGGAAGCTTCTCCCACCCGGCCCCCAAAGGCTGCCGTCCTCCGGGGCCACCACGACCACCTGCGGTCCGCGCCCCGAGGTGGGAGTTGGACTGCGTGGCTGCGCGTCCCCATGGCGACACGGCGGATGCGCGCCTCAGGGGCTGGGGCCCGAGGCGGAAGTCCCGCCCTTGCCGGCTCCCGTGAGACCTTGCAAAGCGCAACGTAGCCGGAAGCTGGTGGCGGCTGGTGGGCGACCGGGCGCATCCCCATTGCAGTGCGGCGGCCCTACCCCAGCCCTGGCCTGACCCCAGCGGCCTTGCCCGCCCCTCCCTCCAGGTAAGCGCGCGGCTCGGCGGCGCGGGCTCGGCCTGAGGCCCCGGCTGCCGCGGCGTCGTCCCCGGCCTTCACGGGCGGACCTCCCTGCCGCAGCCTCCTCCACCCGGACCCCGCTCCACCCTGAGGCTGCTGCCCCAGAGCTTGGGGGCGCCCACCCCGACCTCCCCCAGTTCCCTCGGCGCTGGGCGGCGGGGCCCTTCTCGCGCGGACGCCCCGCTGCAGCCGCCCCTCCGCCGTGCCGCCCCCCGCCCCTCGTGCCCCCTTTGCTACGAAGCTGCCCTCCACCCGCATCCCGGATCTGGAATCTCCCACCGGTTACGGGAATCCAGAGGGTCCCTGCCCACGCACGTCGCCTCCCGGGGCGCGGGCAGGACCCTGGCCCGTCCCCTTCAACACCCTCTTCCCGAGCTCCTTCGGACCCAGGACTCGGCCTGGATACATCCCAGTCAGGTGGCCTCTGAAGCCCGGTGGGGCTTCCACCCCCCAAGAAGTGAGGGTCCTAAGAAGGAGGTATATTTTTACATCTTGGTTTCAAGTGTTCAGAGTTTTTGGATTATTTTTCAAGATAAACCGTATTTGTACTTTTGAAGGTTAGGAGGTATTTGCTTTCGTGTTACTAACTTTAACATTTCGGGGAACTAGGGCTCTTGAATATCCAAAATTAGTCACGTAGAGGAGTTCCTCTTAAATCCAAGCCAAGTCCTTTCCTTTTTGCTCATTCTCTCCCTCCGGTAGTTCTGTGAGTATCCTGTATGTTTTACAGTTAGAAATTCAAGTCGTCTTCTCATGGTTCTGACTTTTGTGTGCCTGTGTCTGTTGACCAATACATAAGCCCTGAGGGCAGGCGTGGTGCTATGGAAAGAGTACAGGACCGAGTGTGGCGACCTGGATTGGTCTCGTCCTGCTTTGGCGGCTCACCTCCTCTCCGCGGGCCGTGGCTTCCGCATGTGCCGTGGTTCCGCACAGGGCCCTCAGTGGCTGCTGTGACAAGAATGTATCCCGAGGCCCTTATAAGCTCAGCCCCGCTCCCCGCCCCGCCAGGGCACCTCTCCACACAGGTTTTCCCTATTCCATCCTCAGTGGGCTGTATGGGTGGATGCTCAGTTTGATGACGGTATCCGCCTGAATGAGTCACGCTGGGGTCCAAGTCCTGCGGTCAGGAGTGAGCATTCAGATGTCTGCCTCATGATCTGTGATTCCTGGACACTCTTACACAAGGCACAGAGAATTACGGAGCAAAAGGGAGTCCAGGGTGAACTTTTGGTTTTGTTTTGATGAACTGCAGAAAACAGGTGTTTATTTCCTAACTTTGAATGGGTTTAAGGTGGGCACTGGTCAATACTAGGAGTCATGGGCTTCAGAATTTAGAAACTTTGGCCCTGTGGAGTTGGGACCCCCCCCCCCCCCGTGAATACCTTGTTTCTGGATACTTAAGATTAGAAATGAAATATAGGACAGATATTTTTCTTTTTTGTTTTTTAAAAGCTCTGCCTACACCGTGAATAGGAAAGCTGGTCTACGCAATCCTCTTAAACACAGTGAAGGAGGGAAGGGTTGGCACTAGGAAGGTCAGCAGTACACAAGTGTGTAGCTTCCCATGGCTTACAGAGTTCAGCGTGTTGTCTGTGTAGTGAGAGGTAGAGGGAACAGCACACGGCTCCATTCATATTGAGAGATGGATGAGCCTCAGAGAGACAACGCACTGAGGCATGGGCTGGCAGGGATCCAGGTCTGCTGCCTCCAGGCTGGACTGTCTTCTACAGTTTGCTCAGTGGTGTGGTGTGCGGGGCCACTGGGTCATTCTCCTTTGACGCTGGGGTTGGTACCACCCCTTCCTCCCGCTTTGAATCTTAACTATATCAATTTTCCTGGTCCTGAATTAGATGGGCCACCAGTTGAAGTTGTACTTTGTAAAGCTAGGAGAGCTGCAGAGACATCCATAGGTTTTTTCTTCACCCTAAACCTTGTTGCTGCTGTCCCACTAGGGTCACCGTGGCAGGGGCTGATGGTCTAAAGCCACTCTCCTTGTCCTGCAGCAGCCACACTGTCGCCCCCATGCCTCAGAATGGCCCCAGAAGGACCTACTGCAGGTCCCCCAGCAGGCTGGACTTTCCACACACTCCAGGCAGCAGGGCACAGGCGGGAGCCTCCCTGTACTGCGTTGGGAAGGTGGTGGGGAGGGTGGAGCGCAGAGTCCCTAGGCTCCCTGTCGTTGGCAGTGATCAGCCCAGGTGTGATGTGTTGCCTTTTAGGTGGAAAATCGAATTTTGCAGCCAATCTGTGTGTGTTTTTAAAGACTACTCCTTGCTGTGAATTTCACCATTAGAAGACAGGACTTTTTATAAATGATGCAGTCTTGGTGATGAATAAGCTTAAGCAAAGTGGCACCAGTAATTATAGGTCTTCCTGATCATCGCCCTGGCCGCAGCCTGGGAGCCTCCTGGGGGTATGGGGAACAGATCCTTCAGTAAGTGGTCCCCGCGGCCCCCTGCTGCGAGTGGCCCTGTGACCGCGGCTTCCAAGCAGCTCAACAGATTGCCCCTCAGGTTTTCTGTTGTGTGGTGTTTTTGGACAGACGTTATTTTCTTTTTTGTAGAGTAGCTTGTTTGTAAGTTTAAAGTGTTTGTTTTTCTCCTTTGCAGCATCATGGCCAGCCCAAGAACCAGGAAGGTTCTTAAAGAAGTCAGGGTGCAGGATGAGAATAACGTAAGCCTCTGCCCCCCACCCCCCCGCCCCAAGCCTTGGTCAGGGTCAGTGAGTTCCGGGAAGTTGTGCTCTGAGCCTGTGGTTTTGGGACCCTCCTGCAGTGGATGGTGGTTGGCGTGGCTCTGGACGTGCGTGGCTTGTGCTGGCTAGTGGCCTGGGTGGCCGGCTCTTAGAGTGGTGCCATTTCTGGCGCTCATCAGTGCTGGCTGTCGGGGGTGGGGCTCCTCCACATTTCTCAGGTCACATCGCTCTAAGGACAGGTCCGCCTCGTCTTCCCATCTGAACATTTTATTACACGGAGGCTCTTTCCCCTCACACCTTGCCCTGACCCACACCCCTGGCCACCCTGGGCAGCCCTCTGCATTTGCTCCTTGAGGCCACCTGTCAGGTCTTTGGGGTCCCTGGGCTCTGTCCTGAGCCACCTGGTGAGTCACTTGTGGCCCTTTTGCAGGTTTGTTTTGAGTGTGGCGCATTCAATCCTCAGTGGGTCAGTGTGACCTACGGCATCTGGATCTGCCTGGAGTGCTCGGGGAGACACCGCGGGCTTGGGGTGCACCTCAGGTCAGTGTCCTGCCGCTCCAGCTCTGCGGAGAGCCTGCGGCCACCCCAGCATCTGTTCCTGACACCGGAGGTGCTGACGCCAGGGAAGCTTGGGGGCCACCTCCCATTGCATTGCCAGTGTCCACTCCATTGACACCATGGCACAGGGTTCCAGCTGCTGGCCACTTGGCCTCCCTGCGGCTGCTGCTTGCTGTGTCTAATTCTCAGGATGATGCTGGGTGGAGGGTGTCCCTGGGTGTCCCCGGTGCTGGTTGATTTGCTCGATCCTCTGCTTTCCAGCTTTGTGCGCTCTGTGACTATGGACAAGTGGAAGGACATTGAGCTTGAGAAGATGAAAGCTGGTGGGAATGCTAAGTTCCGAGAGTTCCTGGAGTCTCAGGAGGATTACGATCCTTGCTGGTCCTTGCAGGAGAAGTACAACAGCAGAGCCGCGGCCCTCTTTAGGGATAAGGTAGAGATGGGCCCAACTCACTCTTGCCCATGGTGTGGGGCTGCTCTGCCGTTTGTGGCAGCTGGACTGTGGCCTTTAGTGGTTCTGGAGTCGGTTCTTTTGCTGGTTCTGACACACCCACTGGACCACACACAACTCGCCGCCCTGGAGCAGAGGCTTCCTGCCCAGAGGGGAGGCAAATGGCTTGCGGGGAGAGACAGACCTTCCCCGCCTCCAGGGGAGAAAGCAGCTGCGACCCTTTATTGCCTCTGTGACATGTTGGGCACAGTGTTTCTAAGAAGTTTGGAGGCCAAATAGGTGGGTCACCCAGTGTTGGAAGTTGGAGCTGCACCAGCTAGGAGCTCCCCAGCACTGTTGTTCATTGTAAAGTGAGCCCTGGTCTTGCATCCACACCTGGTCTGTGCACCTGAGCAGGTGCCATCGAGGGGGGCTGGGAGGAGGCTGCGGGTGGCGGGTGCTCCAGGCGGGCCGTGGGGGGTCGCTGGAGTCGACAGTGCCCGAGGGCGTCGCCAGGCACCTTTATGCTCTCTCATGCCCTGTGTCTCTTTGTCAGGTGGCCGCTCTGGCCGAAGGCAGAGAGTGGTCTCTGGAATCATCACCTGCCCAGAACTGGACCCCACCTCAGCCCAGGACGCTGCCGTCCACGGTGCACCGGTAGCTGCTCCTCGTGGGGCCTTAGTACAGTTTTCACTGGGCCCTGATCTTAGTAGATTGGGTTTCCCCACAGAATTCTCCCCTTCTTTGCTGTTGTGACAGCTCTTTTCCCAGAAGTCAGTGGGAAAAACAGCTTTTTAAAATTGCCAAAACAATACAAGCTTTTAGTACATTTAGACACCCATAAAGCTGTCTCAGATAGTGCCCCAGGTAAGCTCCGCACGCCTTCCAGGTGTGCACACAGCCGTGTCAGCCGTGGCGCTGTGGGAATTCACGTCTCCATCTGCTCACGGGGGTGTTTTCTCCCCTTCCCCAGAGTTGCCCTTCTGCCTGTGGCACTGGCCCTGGCACCCTTGAACTGACCCCGTCATGGATGCGTCCCACGTCCCACTGCAGGGAACGTCCCCGGTGGGGTGACTAGGTAGCACGAGGCCTCCCCACCTCATCTGGAGCCCTGTCCAGGTGCTTCTGACAGAAGGCTTTGCACTGCGGGCAACCCTCGGCCCTCTTGCCCCACCTCTCCCTGCTGCCTCCTGCCAACAGGGAGAGCGCAGAGCCCACTGTGGAGGCCTCTCGTGTTGCCCATGAGGCTGGCATTGCTGGGCTTTCAGCACCTGAGCCCGAGCAGCCACTCAGAGCTGAAGGCCACCCTGGCCTCAGGTGCTCTCAGGGGTGACGTGAAGGCACTGCCCATGTAGGCCACATAGTTCTGGGGGTGCCTCTGGGGTTACCTCAGACTTCACCCAGTTTTGGCCTTACCAGCCTTCGAGTCTCGGTTTCAGAGCCTCTGGCCAGCCGCAGAGTGTGACTGCCTCCTCGGACAAGGCTTTTGAAGACTGGCTGAATGATGACCTCGGCTCCTATCAAGGGTAAGGACTTGAGAGCTGGGGACGCCTCAGGCGGGCCAGACCCACAGGGTTCGGTCTGGTGGGTAGGGCTGCTTCCCTTGGGGCCTCCCATGTGCAGTGGGTGTGGGACCCAGGCATGTGTGGTGCAGGGTCTGATTGCAGTGAGCCCCAGCCAGCCCAGTGTGAATTGGGGGTCTTAGGTGCATTGCAGTGAGCTGCAGCTGTCTGGGTGTGAATTGGGGGTCTTGGGTGTATTGCAGTGAGCCCCAGCTGCGCAGGTATGAATTGGGGGTCTTAGGTGTATTGCAGTGAGCCCCTGCTGCCCAGGTGTGAATTGGGGGTCTTAGGTGTATTGCAGTGAGCCCCAGCCAGCCCAGGTGTGAATTGGGGGTCTTGCGTGTATTGCAGTGAGTCCCAGCTAGCCTGGTGTGAACTGGAGGTCTTGGGTGTATTGCAGTGAGCCCCAGCCAGCCCAGGTGTGAATTGGGGAGTCTTAGATGTACTGCAGTGAGCCCCAGCTGCTCAGGTGTGAATTGGGGGTCTTGGGTGTATTGCAGTGAGCACCAGCCAGCCTGGTGTGAATTGGGGGTCTTGGGTGTATTGCAGTGAGCCCCAGCCAGCACAGGTGTAAACTGGGGGGTCTTAGATGTATTGCAGTGACCCCCAGCTGCCCAGGTGTGAATTGGGGGTCTTAGGTGTATTGCATTGAGCCCCAGCTGCGCAGGTATGAATTGGGGGTCTTAGGTGTATTGCAGTAAGCCCCAGCTGCCCAGGTGTGAATTGGGTGTCTTGGGTGTATTGCAATGAGCCCCAGCCAGCCCGGTGTGAATTGGGGGTCTTGGGTGTATTGCAGTGAGCCCCAGCCAGCCCAGGTGTGAATTGGGGGGTCTTAGATGTATTGCAGTGAGCCCCAGCTGCCCAGGTGTGAATTGGGGGTCTTAGGTATATTGCAGTGACCTCCAGCTGCCCAGGTGTGAATTGGGGGTCTTGGGTGTATTGCGGTGAGCCCCAGCTGCCCAGGTGTGAATTGGGGGTCTTGGGTGTGGAGAAGAGCTAACACTTAGAAGAAAAGCATAACACATTTTCTGCTTGGAATCTGCTGGACCTATAAATGAATTTTTATCTCCAAAGCTGTCATATTAAGTTGTTTTGATCCTTCTTCTAGTACTTCTGTGACTGGGTCTGGGGACTTGCTGGGGACCCTGTGGTGATGTGGCAGGAGGGTCTTTTTAAATGAGCAGAAAGCACATCTCTCTGCTGCCTGGGAGCTGCCAAGGCTCCTGCTGCCACAGGAGGCAGCGTGCACATCCTGTGCATGGGGACGTTGGCACATACCCCAGAGCCCCAGCCTTGCCTCCGTTCAGGGCCCCACGCCTTCAGGAGGAGCAGGGTTCGTGCCAGCATCTTCGGCCTCTTGTCCGCTTTGTTTTCAGGGCCCAGGGGAATCGCTACGTGGGGTTTGGGAACACGCCACCGCCTCAGAAGAAAGAAGATGACTTCCTCAACAACGCCATGTCCTCCCTGTACTCGGTGAGGACTTGGGGGCCCTGCAGAGCATCTCCCATGGGCAGACCCCGGCCTGAGGGCACAACGTGCCATAGTGGGCAGTGTGGCAGTCCTGGAACATGTGCTCTTTGCCTTGTTCTGATCTAAGGACCCTTCCCTTACCTTCAGCGACGTTTTCTTGCAAAAATGTGGCTTAAATTTTTCAGATCCCAAATGTATTCAATCACTTCTTTTTTTTTTTTTAAGACGGAGTCTTGCTTTGTCGCCCAGGCTGCAGACTGGAGTGCAGTGGTGCGATCTCAGCTCACTGCAACCTCTGGCTCCCAGGTTCAAGTGATTCTCCTGCCTCAGCCTCCTGAGTAGCTGGGATTATAGGCGCCCACTATCACATCGGGCTAATTTTTGTATTTTTAGTAGAGATGGGTTTTCACCAGGTTGGCCAGGTTGGTTTCGAGCTGCTGACTTCAGGTGATCTGTCCACCTCGGCCTCCCAAAGTGCTGGGATTACAGGAGTGAGCCACCGTGCCCGGCCATCACTTACTTCTAACACAAAATGTGTGTATTTCAAATCTAACAACGGCCATTCTTCCAAGGAACCCAAGGACTCTGACGGCAGCCACTTGGCCAGGTTCTCTGCAGATGGGAGTACTACACGCATTGGGAAGCAGGCTCTGTGCTTGGGGCTCTGGCAGCGCTGGGAAGCTGCTCGGGCGCTGCCTGAGGTCACTCAGGGCCGTTTCTGGTCTGGGGATGCCTGGAAGCTCCAGGTCAGATGTTCAGAGTATGACACCCTGGGCTTGTTGCCATTTTGCTATTAACGGGAATACATTTTGTTCCACTTTCATTTTCCAAGGAAATTTTTACCATCTTTAAAAAATGATTTTTGTAGGCGCGGTGGCTCAGGCCTGTCATCCCAGCACTTGGGGAGGCCGAGGCGGGTGGATCACCTGAGGTCGGGAGTTCGAGACCAGCCTGGCCAATGTGGCGAAACCCAGTCTCTACTAAAAAAATATAAAAATTAGCTAGGCGGGGTGACATGTGCCTTGTAGCCCCAGCTACTGAGAAAGCTGAGGCAGGAGAATTGCTTGAACCCGGGAGGCGGAGGTTGCAGAGAGCCGAGATAGCACCATTGCACTCCAGCCTGGGCGACAGAGTACGACTCCATCTCAAAAAAAAAAAAAAAAGATTTTTATTCATCGCAGCATTGTTGTCTGTGACACCAGCAACCTCAGCCTTTGGCCACAGGGGCCGCTTAAATGGGAGCTTGCGCTGAGAGCCAAGGAAGGGCTTATTTTGTTTTTTGTTTTTGTTTTTGTTTTTTTTGGAGACGGGTCTTGCTCTGTTGCCAGGGCTGGAGTACAGTGGCATAATCATAGCTCACTGTGGCCTGGAACCCTGGGCTCAAGCCATCCTCCCACCTGGGCCTCTCGAGTTGCTTAGCCTCTCAGAGTTCTGATATTACAGGCATGAGCCACCACGCCTGGCCAGAAAGGGCTTTTTAATACTAACATGACAATATCTTCAAAGTAGTTAACTGAAAATAAGCAGGTTTAAAACGGATGTCTTCATCTGCAAGGAGCCCTGCCATTGAGTGTTGGGAGCCCCCAAGTGTGTGGAGCTTCCAGTCGCTCGGGGTGGCCTGGCTGCACCTCTGGCCACTGACGGCCATGGTTGCTTGCTCTTGCAGTCATTGCTACATCTTTAGGGAAGAAAAGCGCATTTTTCCAGCCTGTGTGTGGGCTTCATTTTTGTGGCCCGCCCTTCTGCTGCTTTTTGCTGGGAATCTGCTCTCTGGGGAAGGCGGCTCAGCTTGGTGATCTCTCAAGTGAGGGTCCTCCTTTAGGAGGAAGAGGGTGAGTTGGATTGAAATGAGACATTTATTTTTCTAAATAGCTTTAATTATCCTGGGAGGCTCAGAAGGAAACCCTGAGCATAGATGAAGGAGAGCAGGTTATGGTGGTCGTGACCCCACACGCCTCACCTCTGCCTGTTCCTCTAGGGAGGCAGGAGGGAGCGCCAGCCGTGGGGAGGGGTCCTGCCCTGCAGCGTGGGCTTCTTGAGGGTGGTGGGAGCTACGGGAGGCTGGTTTGCGCTGTGTTGGGAGCACTGCAGTTGGTGAGGTGGGGGTAGAGGGTGCGTGTCTGTTGTGCCCTGGGTCCAGTTGCACTCCTCCAGCAGCCTGGAGAAGCAGGCGCGGTGGGGTCAGGACGGGGCGGGGGCCTGGGGCAGCCTCTGCCTTGGTCCTCTTCCTCGCTGAGATACTCTGCTGAGCGCCGGGTTCCTAGGTCCCAGTCCTGATGTGGCTGCTCTTTGTCGCCTCCCTCAGGGCTGGAGCAGCTTCACCACTGGAGCCAGCCGGTTTGCCTCGGCAGCCAAGGAGGGCGTAAGTCACTGTCCCCGCCATGCCACACTGTCCCCACCAGGCCCTCGGGACACTGGCCGCTGCTGGCCTGGGGTTCTGGGAGCTGCAGAAGGGATGTGGGACACAGAGGGTTTCTGGGTGCTCTAACCATGGGCTGTGCCAACGCAGTACCAGCCAGGGTGGTCCCGAGGCCTTGGAGGTTCTACAGGAACACAGCAGCCCAGGCTGTCAGGAGCCGCTCCTGTGTCAGACCAGCCGCTGGCAAAGGGGTCCTGCCCTGATGAAAGTGAGGGAGATGTGAGCCCCATTGATTCCTAGACTCCACCATAACCAAGCAGGGCAGGCCTCGGGCACCCTGTGCCCTGGAGCTTCTTCTGGGGCTCAAGTCGTGTTTTGGTAGCATTTTCTCTCTTTCACCTGCTCCTCAGCCTGAAATGAGGGGAAGATTTGGGGCTTTTGTCAGGGCAGACAGTGAAGCATGAGGCAGAGACCCAAGAGCAGGCCTGACACCAGGATGGGGCGTGGGCCCCCGGGGGCTGGACTGTGGTGTTACAGGTGAAGGGGAAGCCCAGAGCAGGGCAGCGCGGGGCAGCTGGGTGCCTGCAGCTGCCCACACAAGCAGCCAAGGCGCCTAGGGTGGGGCTCCTGTGAGCAGAAGTCACAGTGCGCACCTGTCAGATGTCCCCATGGTCACCCTGGCCCCGTGTCTTCCCCAGTCACAGTGCGCGCCTGTCAGATGTCCCTGTGGTCACCCTGGCCCCGTGTCTTCCCCAGTCACAGTGCGCACCTGTAAGATGTCCCTGTGGTCACCCTGGCCCCGAGTCTTCCCCAGTCACGGTGCGCACCTGTCAGATGTCCCCGTGGTCACCTTGGCCCCGTGTCTTCCCCAGTCACAGTGCTCATCTGTCACATGCCCCTGTGGTCACTCTGGCCCTGTGTCTTCCCTGGGAGAGGAAGGCCTGGGAGGGCCCTGGAAGGGGCAGCAGGCCAGGTGTCCATGCTCCAGCTTCCACGGCCTCGTGACTTTGCTGAGCGTCAGCTTCTGGTTCCCGCCAGGGCCTCTGTTTTCTCGTCTCCACGGGAGGGCTGCGGCCTGGGGAGGCCCAGGTACCTTCCAGCCAGAGTGTCACGACCGGGCCTTTTCTCCTCCCCCAGAGCGTGAAAATGACCGAGGTGCCTGGACTGTGCTGGGCACGGAGCCGTCCCCACAGCGGGGTAGATGGGGCTGGGGCGGTGGCACTGTCCATTGAAGATAGCGCTGGTGTGGCTTCCCCAGCCTGTCTTCTGCTCCAGCAGGCCCCGGCCCTGTCCTGAAGTCTGGAGGATGGGGTTGGCCCTGCTGTTCCCTGGCCTTGCACACTGCTCACATGTGCCCTCACCCCAATAGCACACCGGGCTGGCCTCCCTCTAGGGAGAAGCCAGCATTTGTGTTAATCCAGTCCCCGCTGCAGCTCTTCTGGGCATCTCAGAGTTATAGGGCTCGCCCAGAGCCGCTGGCAGCCCAGGGGCCATTGAGAGACAGTCCTGGACCTGAGTCTGTGGGCCCTGAGGAAGGAGGCCTGGCAGTCTGTGTTAAGTCTCTCAAGCCTTGTCTTTGTTTTTCATTTTAGGCTACAAAGTTTGGATCCCAAGCAAGTCAGAAGGTAACAGAGGAGAAGCTTCTGACCCCGGTGCATCTAACACTATCCTGAGTCTGACGCCACGTGCAGCACCTGAAGCTGCCTGGTTCCCTCTTCTCAGGCCACATGCTCAGAGCTGAGGGGTCCCAGCGTAGAAGGGGGTGTTCCTGCCATGTTGTTGCCCTCCTCATGCCCGGGTGGCTGCCTCATGGACCCGCTCAGGGCCTGCAGGGCCAAACTGGTTTCCTGTTCACCGGTAGCTGGTACCGGGTGTGCAGCCACTGCAGCTGGCTACCTGGTTGGGAGCAGGACTGCCTGGCTTGGCAGATGGCCCACGCTGGCGGTGGCCGCTCAGCCAGAAGGGCCGTTGTGGTTGGTGCTGTGCCTGCGGCACACAGGATGCATCTGCACTTTGAGGCGACGGAGCGTCCCTTTGCTCTGGCCAGGGCTTCCCCCCAGTTGTAGGCAGTGTGGCCTCAGGCCTTTGCATGTTTTTTGTTCTTTAGGATGTGGCTGGGGGCCCCGCAGTCCCCACTTGGTGGTCAGGGCTGTGATCTGGCTGTCCTCGGGTTCAGAATCACACCCAGGAGGCAGTGCCCATGTGAGGCTCACCATGAAAGCTGAGGACTGCAGGCGTGGAGCTGTGCATGGCTCTAGGACACGCCTTTGCCCCCAGGCGAGGGAGTCCTTTCTCACGAGGTGCCCATCCGTCACCCCCGTGGCCCATAGCCCCCTTTCCTCTCTGAGGGAGTCTCCCCGCGTGCCCACCCCCAGCTGCAGGGACGCCCGTCTGGCTTTTTTGCGGGCCTCCCGGGGTCCTGAGGTGCAGTCGCTCACGCAGTTCCTGAAGGTGGTGGTCAGTTCCAGGGCAGGGAGCAGCTGCTCCAGGGTTGTGTTGCTGAGGGCCTGCCCGGTGCTGCCTTAGTGCTGCGGCGCCCCACGGCGGGCTCGAAGGCGCTGCTGGTTACTAATGCCGCCCTCACCTTGCTCTCTCCTAACCTGTCTTGCCGTCACGTAAAGTTTTGGGGTCACAGGCAGCAGCCGGAGCCGGTAAAGCCCGTGTCTGCTCGTGCATGCCGCCCGCATCTCCGCCGAGAATGTGCTTGGCTTCCTCTGTCCCTCCTGCGTGCTGCCACTGTCTTGTGTCACCTCACATGTGCACACACTCAGACCCTCTCCCTGGCCTCGGTCCATGGCTCTCCTTTAAGATCGGGGATCTGCATCAGGCTTGGCTGTGTGTGCCTGTCACCCTTGCGCAGTACCACTGCACTCCCCCCGGGCAACAAAATGAGACCCCCATCTCCAAAACACACAGACCCCCGACCCAGGCCTGCTGCTGGGGAGGTGCTGGAGGGAGGGCGGGGGCACTGGGCGCCGAGGTGCTGAGCAGGGTTTCCTGGCCACCTGCGCTCCCTTGAACGCAGTGCAAAGGGGAGGATCTTTGCTCTGTGACGAGTTCTTCCCTTTCTGGCCTTTGATCCGTGCTGCTGCCTGCCTTTGGGGGAAGAGGAGGCCTCACACCACATCCCCAGGTGGCCATGTGGCCTCGACGCCACTGACCCAGGATCAGGAGAGGCTGAGCTCCTTTCTCAGCAGCTTCTTCCTGTGGCCCCAGCCTCCGTGCCCTCTTCCCTCCAGGGGGGACTCGGTGCCTGCCTGGGGAGGAAGGAGAGGCGTCGCAGGTCAGCATGGGGTGGCTACAGCCGGCGTTGGCCTCAGGCACAGGCTCCACAGGGCATGTTCCCACCAGCCGCATGGTGGCACGTGAGGGAGGACCCTGGAGGGGGACCTTCCTGCGAGAATTGGTGGGGGCCGCGCTCTCCACTTTCTAGAGGTGGCGGCCGACTGCGCTTCGGGTGTTGTGTGCAAAGCCCTGTTTCCTGTTCCCTGCGCTTGTATCCTGCTGCCTTCCCTCCTTCTGGTGAGGCTCGCGCTGCCCTTTGCTGGCCTGTGCTGCCACTGCCGACCCGTGTCCTGTGGTGGAGCTGTCGTGGGGCTCACGTGACTTCCCTTCCTACAGGCGTCTGAGCTGGGCCACAGCCTGAACGAGAACGTCCTCAAGCCTGCGCAGGAGAAGGTAATGGGCAGCTCTGGGTAGTTGTGCCTGGAGTCCTTCACTCCGGGGGACGTGAGTGTGTCAGGGGCGTCAGGGGGATTGTTCAGCAGCTGGGACTCAGCGAGGCCCGGCCTCACACCCCACCTCTCCAGCACAGGCGTCCTCCTCGGGGCCTGGGCGCCTCTTGGACCCCCCAGCTGGTCCCTTCCCCTGGCCTAGGGCCTCCCTTGCAGTGCCCCCGGCCCAGCACCCCCAGCCCACCTCCTTTCCTCTGCCTCACCCCCACAGCTGGCCCCCCAGCCCAGCACCCCCAGCCCACCTCCTTTCCTCTGCCTCACCCCCACAGCTGGCCCCCCAGCCCAGCACCCCCAGCCCACCTCCGTTCCTCTGCCTCACCCCCACAGCTGGCCCCCCAGCCCAGCACCCCCAGCCCACCTCCGTTCCTCTGCCTCACCCCCACAGCTGGCCCCCCAGCCCAGCACCCCCAGCCCACCTCCGTTCCTCTGCCTCACCCCCACAGCTGGCCCCCCAGCCCAGCACCCCCAGCCCACCTCCGTTCCTCTGCCTCACCGCCACAGCTGGCCCCCCAGCCCAGCACCCCCAGCCCACCTCCGTTCCTCTGCCTCACCCCCACAGCTGGCCCCCCAGCCCAGCACCCCCAGCCCACCTCTGTTCCTCTGCCTCACCCCCACAGCTGGCCCCCCAGCCCAGCACCCCCAGCCCACCTCTGTTCCTCTGCCTCACCCCCACAGCTGGCCCCCCAGCCCAGCACCCCCAGCCCACCTCTGTTCCTCTGCCTCACCCCCACAGCTGGCCATGGAGCTGTGCCCAGAGGAGGCTCTGGTACGGGAATGATGCCTGCCATCCTAGGGGGTCAAGAGCCCCGCTAGCTCCCTGCCTCCTTCGGGGCCTGACTGGGACAAGTGGGGAAGACCCACCTGGGGCAGCGTGGGCTGTCCTCAGGTCACGTTGCTATTTGTTAGCAGTGGCTGGCAGGGGCCATGTTTGCAGACACCAGGCCTCACAGTGACATGGTCTCTTGATGCTGGAATCCCTTTGGGGCCACTGTAGAACTTTCTGGGGCTCAGCCTGATGGGTATCCACATGCCCCTGATATTTTGGATGCCCTCACCCAGGGGATTCCTGCACTCCTGAAGCTTTAAGCTTTCATCTCTCCCGCCCCCATTAATGCCACCGTCTTCATCCGTGCAGGTGAAGGAGGGAAAGATTTTTGATGATGTGTCCAGTGGGGTCTCTCAGTTGGCGTCCAAGGTAGGGAGCCTGCCAGATACGCGGGCACAGTCGAAGCCAGTCTCCATATTCCACGGCCCTGGGCGTGAGAGCAGGGTGTGCCCCGTGCAGCCCTCAGCCCAGCTCGGCAGTGGCCGCTGTCCTCTGAGACGGGAGGAGAGCTGCCCAGCCTGACGGCCCGAGGGATATGGAAACAGCTTGGCCCACTGCGGCCCGGTCAGCCACTAACTGTCACTTCTCCCTCTGCTCTTATCTTGCTGCTGCTGGCCTTTTCTTCGGTAAGTGCCAGCGCCATCTTTGCTGCCATCAGTCCCACTGCTCTGCGGGCCATTTGGGGCATGCATTTTGTCCTGTTTCCTGGCCTGAGGTGCTCTGCGGACAGACAGGGAGGGAAGAGCAGGCCTCGCTCCTCTCCCCCAAGCATGTGGTGGGAGCTCTTGAGGTCTGTGCACGAGGCTGTCCTCGCTGCCATGTCCCGCATGCACCTGGCGCCACTGCAGAGTGGCTGTGCCCGTCTGTGTCTGTACGTGTGTGCGAGGCACCCCTTGTTTCTGGATTTTGCCTGGGTCTTCTCAGCGGGACGGCGCGTGCCGGCTTGTGTGTGGGGGCCTCCTAAAGCTGCCTGTGCCGCGACAGGCTGCCTAACCTCTCTTCCTGTCTCCTTCCAGGTCCAGGGAGTCGGTAGTAAGGGATGGCGGGATGTCACCACCTTTTTTTCGGGGAAAGCAGAGGGCCCCTTGGACAGGTACGCCGTGTCCCCTCCTGGGCCTTGCATCCCACTCGCCTGCCTTGGCCACTTCTCCACAGGCTCTCCGGGACGTGGCTGGCATCCTTGCTGGGGAGGGGAGGGGTGGGGGCACTGTGGAAGGCTCTGCGGGAGGTGGCTGGCATCTTTGCTGGGGAGGGGGCACTGTGGAGGCTCTCCGAGTGCTCTGCAGCTGCAGAGGCCTGTCCTGCCTGTCTCTGCCCTGCTGTGTGATCTTTGGAACCCTGCAGGAGCTGGGCTCCCCAGGCTAGGGTGGGAGGGAGGGTCTCACCCACACACCCCCACGTAGGAGGAGCTGGCACTGCTCTGCTGTTCCTCTGTCTCCCAGACTCTGGGTGGGTGGAGCAGGTGGGGGGCCAGGGGACAGGAAGGCTGGGGCCCCAGAGACCTGTCCTGGGCCCCATGTCCAGCTCTGCCCTTAGCACTGGGCACCCCAGGCGCTTCTGCTGGAAGCTGGCTGCTGTTCTCAGCCTCTGACCCCAACAGGGGAACCACTGGGGATCTCATCGGGCCTGGCCTTGTGCTGTCTACTGAGAGGCCAGCCCTGGTGGGCACAGATGCACTGCCCCCTAGGTGGGCCCAAATTTTCCCTGCAGACGCCACGTCCCTTCTCTCCCTCTGTGTATGTGGTTTTTCAGTGGTGTGATTGCAGCTGAGGACAGAGGGCAGGGCCAGGTCTGGGGCCAGCATAGCTGAGGGCGTCACTCGGGAGGGTCTGTGTCCCGGCTTGAGGCCAAGTGCCCCTGCCCCTCCCCACTTGGCTAAACCACTGTTTTATTGCAGCAGAGTTTGGAGCTGGTGGAAAAGGAAGTTTTCTGTAAAACTATCCGCCAGTTTGGAGCTGGTGGAAAAGGAATTTTTCTGTAAAACTATCCGCCAGTTTGGAGCTGGTGGAAAAGGAAGTTTTCTGTAAAACTATCCGCCAGTTTGGAGCTGGTGGAAAAGGAAGTTTTCTGTAAAACTATCCGCCAGTTTGGAGCTGGTGGAAAAGGAAGTTTTCTGTAAAACTATCCGCCAGTTTGGAGCTGGTGGAAAAGGAAGTTTTCTGTAAAACTATCCGCCAGTTTGGAGCTGGTGGAAAAGGAAGTTTTCTGTAAAACTATCCGCCAGTTTGGAGCTGGTGGAAAAGGAAGTTTTCTGTAAAACTATCCGCCAGTTTGGAGCTGGTGGAAAAGGAAGTTTTCTGTAAAACTATCCGCCAGTTTGGAGCTGGTGGAAAAGGAAGTTTTCTGTAAAACTATCCGCCAGTTTGGGTGATTGATAAAGAGTGGGCCCTGGTTCTCCTGCTCCCCAGCAGTTTCGTCTGCTCTGAAGCGGGAGAAACAGCTCCCGCCTGGTGGGGCTGCTGTGGACCCCGAGCGCTGGCCTGGGAAGGCAGTCACTGTCCAAGTGCAGAGCTCTCGGGGGCACAGAATTCCCAGTGGTGGACTGAGTAACAGTCATTCAGAGTCCCCCTTCTGTCTCTTTAAAAGCCCCTCGGAGGGCCACAGTTATCAGAACAGCGGTCCAGACCACTTCCAAAACAGCACCATAGACCAGAGCTTCTGGGAGACCTTTGGAAGTGCTGAGCCCACCAAGGCCCGCAAGTCCCCGAGCAGCGACAGCTGGACGTGCGCGGACACCTCCACCGAGAGGAGGAGCTCGGACAGCTGGGAGGTGTGGGGCTCGGCCTCCACCAACAGGAACAGCAACAGCGACGGCGGGGAGGGTGGGGAGGGCACCAAGAAGGCAGTGCCGCCTGCCGTGCCCACTGATGATGGCTGGGATAACCAGAACTGGTAGGGCCCACTGCGCCCCTGTCCCCAGCGCCCCCGGGCGACTTCGTGTTTGCACTCTGCCCTCGTCGTTCCTCCTTCCATTTGACCCAAGAATCAGCAACTGCAGTGTGAGGACAGCGTCTCCGGAGGCAGGACCCTAGGGAGACTCGGGTTTGTGCCGCCTGCGCGTGGGGAGTCTCGGTGCGTGGGGGCGGCTTGCTGGCCAGCCTGTGCGGGGGCCGTCCCGTCCCACGCTCCCCCAGGCATTCTTGGACTCAAGGCAGGGGCTCTGCATGGCTTGCTGGGAGGTGGGCTGCAGCACAGAGCCCTGTGACTGCGTTCCAGCGGCCAGTTCACTACGCGGTATCTCTGGGGCCTGGGACCAGCCACGTGCCAAGCTGTCAGCGACGTGAGGTGTCCCTTCTCGTTGAGATATTTAACTTTGGGTTTGCTCTAGTTCTTTCTTTTTGAAGAGAGTGACTGAAGTGGTAAAGATGGAAATGCTGAAAATGATACTGGCGCTCACACTGCCATCTGGTCACCCTCGGCTCCCGAGTCCACGCCTGCTTGGGCCTGTGCTGTCAAACCCGCGTCAGTCATAACCCTCTGTGGCTCCCCTGCATCAGCACTGTCCAACCACCAAGTTCACCAGACACAGTCTCCACAATAGCCACACCCACACCTGAGCTGTTCTCAGTGCTGGAACTTGACCATCCTGGAACACCCTGGAAAAAAAAAGAGCGCAGAGTGGGCCCTCGGCCCTGATGCAGGAGGGTGCGACAGCAGACGTGGCGAGGCAGGAGGGTCCGGGTTCAGGAGCTGAGCAGGGGATGCCTGTGCGTGGTGCCTGGGCCTAGGGAAGCTCCAGCCCCAGGATTGGGCTGCCCTGCAGACTGGTGCCCGCCACATGCCAACCCTCACCTCCCCGAGGACAGGATGATGTGCTGCCACGTATTACTCGTCTCCCTTGTCCGCCCCGTGTGACCCTGGGTCTTGGCCAGCCATGCATGCGCCCGAAGCTCGTGCAGTTTGTGTGTGAGGTGCTCTCTTCCCTGCCACCGTGCTCATCACTGTAGCCTTGGCCACGCTCCTGGTCGCCCCACTTGCTGGTCGCCGTCTGCAGCGCTCCTGGAGCAGCCTGGGCCCTTCAGCCCCTGTGCTCGTCCCACCCTAGGGACTCAGCGACTTGCGGAACAGGATGGGACCGAGATTTCAGCGAGCCTTCCTGGTGCCCGGTCCTCCCTGTGGGCACCAGCCCTCTCGGTAGCTGGTGTGGAGGGCCGGTGTCCTTGGCTGCCACGGAGGGATTTGATCACCGAAGCAGCCACCTGCTGTAGTTGAACCTGAGGTCAGAGGCGGGGGATCAGAGGCTCAGGGTGCTGAGAAGCCACCGGGAAAGCGGCCAGCACAAAGGGCCCAGGAAGCCAGCCCCTGAGAGCTGAGCGTGGAGGTCTTTGCGTGTCTTTCTCCAAGCTGAGACGTGGGCGGCCGCATGGTGTCTACCGAGGGCTGCTTGGACCCTGGTGGGCTGAGTGCTCCGAGGAGGGGTGGACTCCACCCTGGACAGTGGGTTGTGGTGTTCCATGTGCCTGTTTCCACGTCAGCACCTTGACTTGGCAGCATGGAGCCAAGGTCTGTCCCCGCCCAGGAGGGTGCCTTCCTCGGGGGTAGGGGGACGGCCCACTCTGCCCCAGGGAGTCCCCTTTGATGGGAAGTGCAGTCAGCAGCGTGGAGGTGTCTGGGCCACCTTCAGAAGGTGGATGTGGTGGCCAAGACCCTGTCCACGGAGGGTGACGGCCTTTCCCTTCTGCGGGTGCGGGCAGGTGGGCCTGGGACCGGTGCTTGGGCCTCTCCTGGCTGTGTGTGAGGGCCCGTGTGGAAGGCACGGACCTGCCAGCATTCCAATAAAGCATACGGGAACACGCAGAACATCTGGGTGCATCCCAAGGGGCCACTTCCAGGGCTGTGCGAGTAGGGTCATGGGATCCCCAGGAAGGCAGGGGTGGGACACTAGGAATCATGGGCGGGCTCCCTCACTGCTCCTGGCCCCCTCCATCTAGCCCTCCTGGGAGGCCCTGGCATCACCCCATCTGAGCCAGAGCTTCTGGGGAGTAGGGGAGCAGGCAGCTGGATGACCCAGCCAGGGAAGAGGTTAAGGGGTCCTGGCATGTGCCTTTGGCTGGCCAGCGAGACACTGTGTTGGGGTCCAGTGACCCTTGGCCTGGGGAGGTGGGCAGCGGCTCCTGTAGTAGAGGATGGCACCAGGGCCTGTGTCTAGGAGGGCTCCTGCCCCTCCCAGAGATTCAGCACCCCCCCATGCTGGGGACGATCCCAGTCCATATCCAGGAAACCCAAGGTGCCATCTGATACTTGGGTTGGAGGGCAAGGAGGGTGGTTGTAGCCAAGAGAGGCCCACAGAGGTCCTGGAGTCTGTGTGTCTCAACTGGGCAGCTCCCAAGGGTCGTCATTCTCTGGGGCAGCGCTTTAGGGCAGGTGGGCTGAGGCCAGAACTGCTGGATGGGGAAGACGAAAGTGGCGGGTCCCAGCCCAGGCTTTGCGGGCCTGGAGTCCGTTCTTGGCTGAAGCCTGGTCTCGGTCTCTGGCCAGCTTGGTGGGGCATAGGCAGTGATGCTGCACAGCTCCTGGCCCAGCATGCAGTTCCCCCACTGTGGCTCCAGGAGTCCAGGCTGACCACGCTGGGCACCTTCTGCCACCCGTCCCTTCCCTTGAGCCAGCCTCTGCTGTCTGTTCTCAGATACTGGCGTGACCCAGTGGGTGCTCAAGGCCAGCTTCTGCCCTTCCCGAAACTTTTCTAAGTGCACTGGGTTTTGCCTGGCCACCCACTCATCATGCCCGCTGGCGTTGCTGTCCCTGTTGAGCCTCCCGGGGACAAGCCCTGCCCTGTGAGCCTTCATCGCTGGCCGACAGAGGGGGCTGGGTGAGGCTGACGGCCGTGGGGCCTGGCCCTGCTCTGTTCTGACCCAGCCAACAGTTAGACGGGAGTTGGAGATCAGTCCCCAGATCACTGAGGCTTCTCGGGGGCTGGAGGCTGCATAGGAGGCCCCTGGGGCCATGTCCCCAATTCTGGGACCTCTGGGCCTGGGATCCCACCTGGAACCGGGTGATGTGTGACTGGCCGCAAGCATGCCGGGAGTTCCTGTGGGATTGGGGCCTCAGTGAGGCCACAGTACCCTGGTGAGGAGAGGACAGTGGCCGACCCAGGTTCTGTCCTGTCCCTTTGTCATTCGTGACCCAGGCAGCTCGCCGGCCCTGCCTGAGCCAGATCACTGCCAAGTAGTCTGAGGGGTGCTGCAGAGGCTTCAGGTGTCCAGGAGCAGGGGCGGGGTGAAAAGGCAGACGGGTCCGCCCTTGTGGAGCTCACATTTCATGAGTCGGGAGTGCTGAGTGCCTGACTGCCTGGTCTGTGATGACCCTGACGCTGGCTTGCATGTGTGGGATGTGGGTGCACACACATGGTCCCAGGAGCCTGTGAGCCGGGGCTGCACCCCTGCGCCCGGTGCCTGGTGCCTGGTGCCCGGTGCCTGGTGCCCTTCTGCCAGGCTGGGCGCCCTCCGCTGGCCGTGGCCAGGACTGCAGGCACCACCGGCCCCCTGGGAGCCCGTCACGGCAACGACCTGACACCATCTCCCAGGCAGCTCCCCCGGGACAGCCAGTTGGTGGATGGGCTGTGCAAGAGGTGGCCATGGGCCGGGTGCGGTGGCTCACGTCTGTAATCCCAGCACTGTGGGAGGCCGAGGCGGGTGGATCACCTGAGGTCGGGAGTTCGAGACCAGCCTGGCCAACATGGTGAAACCCCATCTCTACTAAAAATACAAAAATTAGCTGGGTGTGGTGGTGGGTGCCTGTAATCTCAGCTGCTCCTGAGGCTGAGGCAGGAGAATTGCTGGAATCCGGGAGGCTGAGCTTACAGTGAGCCAAGATTGCGGCATTGTTCTCCAGCCCAGGTGACAACAGCGAGACTCCGTCTCGAGAAAAAGGAGGTGCTCATGAAGAGGTGTATCCTGAATCCGAATCGGTGTGGCCCAGGGATCCGGGGAGGTGGTGGAGAGGTTGGCCCCTCTCCTCCGCAGCATCCAGCCTGGGCCTTTGCCTCCAGCAGGTGTCACCTCTTCCTCTGTGGCCGCTGTGCCAGTGCTGGCCTCTCATCGAGCACCTCCAGCTCGTCTCTTGCCTCTGGAGGCTGAGCCTGGGGCCAGGCCAAGTGGTTTCTCTTCAGCTACCAGAGCAGCAGGCAGAGTCGGGAGAGGCAGAAGCTCATCCTCCCTCAGGCCTCAGGCAACCCAGGGTTGGGAGGCCTCGAGGGGGCTGGCCCTTTCACACTGTCCTGAGTGCAGAGGAGGCATGGGCTTGGGGACTGGGCTCACAAGGCCGACAGCTGCCTCCAGTGGCCCTGAAGCACCCGTGCGACGCGTGGTATTAGGCTGGGGTCCTTAAAGGCAGAGGTGGGGACAGGTATTTGGGTGCACTCGGGTCTATCCGGGAGGCAGATGCCTTGGCCGGATCCACCTTGAGCTGTGGACAGTGAGTTTCTCAGGAGGCTGTGCAGCGAGGCCGGGACGCCCACACTTGCGTCACCACCCAGTCATTGGGCAAGGGCTGCTGGGGTGCATCTGTAACCACCCAGGCAGTCCCGGGGCAGGGACAGCTGTGAGCGGCAGGCCCTTTATAGCCGGCAGGTGCTACGGGACTCCATGCTGCCTAGGTGGGGCCTTAAGTCACAGCAGGGGTGGGACAGGGGCGGGGCCAGGGCAGGGGCAGGGCCAGGGCAGGGGCAGGGCCAGTGTTGGGCTGGTCCAGTTGGGAGCAGCCCAGGCTCCCGTCGGGTCAGGGGCCTGTTTTCCAGGCCTGGGTACCTGGTGAAGCTCTGGTTACCGGCACCAGTCTGCAAAGTGGGTTGGGTGGTGGCAGCCTTCAGGATGGGCTTGGGAGGGCATACTGGGGGAGGGGAAGGGTGACCACATGGGTGGGGGTCCAGGTGCCACTGCAGCCTGCTCCCCACAGTGGGCAGCCAGAGCCCCTAGTGTCCAGCGCCCACACGTGGCGGCCTTGGCATCTGAGTGGCTTTCCCTGTGAGCCCCTCCTTGCAGGATGGACCCTCTGGGAGTGAGGAGTAAAAGTGTTGGGCCGTGCAGTCCCTGCCTCCTCACTGGTGGGACCCTGCCCTGCTGTGCAGTAGGGTCCTTCATGCTGGGATCTTTGTGGTCCCCGTTCTTGGAGAGATGCCCGGGGCAGCAGACAGGAAGGGTGGAGGGCAAAGGGAGGGGAGGAGAGAGAGGCAGGCCAAGGGGTGGGTCGGGGGGTGGGCTGGGGCAGTGACTTCCGTGGAGGAGAAGCCTTTCATAAGCTCCAGCCTTCCTGTGGCCACAGCAGGACCAGAGTGGAACAGCGCACCCCAGGAAAGAGGACTGGGGTCCCAGGAGTAGGAGGAGGTGGGTGACTTCCCTGTGGTCCTGAGGCCGAGTGGATAAGGGGCTGCCAGGAGATCCACTCAGCCTGCGATCTGAGGATGACTGACTTTCAGAAAAGTCTAGATAGAGGCCAAGTGCCCCTGTGGGCCACAGGACCGGGGTGCCCAGCACAGGGTGTGGCCAGGAGGGGCCGGGGCAGTGGGAGCCCGGGGCTGCCTGAGCTCTCACCAAGGGCTCCCTTCTGGGGGTCTCAGACAACATGCAGGGCCGTGGGGGAACAAGGAGGGTGCACATGGAGCAGAGAGCGGCTTGCACTTCAGGCTGGATGCCTGTGGTCCTGGCAGGGGTCCCACTGAGTCAAGCCAGGTTTCTGGGATGGGAGGATCCAGGGACTTGGGGGCACTCGGGCTGCCCACTGGTGCCTCTGTGATCAGATCGGGAGCCCAGCCCACAGGTGCCTCCTGTTCCAACGCCTGGGTCTTACCTGACTGCCCTTGGCCAGCCGGGCGGGCACGAAGTCCCTGATTTAAACCGGTGGCTTTCCCGCCGGGTGAGGCCTTTCCCTTGCAGAGGGGCAGATTCCCTGGTGGGGATACTGGGGTCACACACTGGGAGGGGGTGTGCAGTGGGGGCGTCTCTGTTCAGCTGCAGGGGGTGGGAGGGCCTGGGTCACTCAGGACCCTAGAACTCTACTGTGTGGGAGGCTGGGGCTCACAGAGCCAGGGCCTGCACTCAAGTCATGCCCTCAGCTCAGCACAGAGGGGTAGGGGCCCAGCCTGCTGGGAGTGCTCTGCCTGCCTCCTGAATGCCTGCGTTGGTGCGCGTGGGGTGAGGGGCTGGTATGAGCAGTCTCGGGGAGTGGGAGTGCAGGGGAGCGGAGTGCGAGGGGAGGGGAAGTGCGGGGGAGGGGAGTGCGGGGGGAGGGGGGGTGCGGGGGGGGTGCGGGGGGGAGTGCGGGGGAGCGGGGGTGCAGGGGGAGCGGGGTGCGGGGGGACGGGGTGCGGGGGGAGGGGAGTGCGGGGGGAGCGGAGTGCGGGGGGAGGGGGAGTGCAGGGAGCAGGGGGAGGGGGAGTGCAGGGAGCGGGAGGAGGGGGAGTGCGGGGGGAGGGGAGTGCGGGGAGCGGGGGGAGGGGGAGTGCGGGGGAGGGGAGTGTGGGGGGAGCGGGGGAAGGGGGAGCGGGGGTGCGGGGGGAGCAGGGTGCAGGGGACTGGGGGTGCGGGGGAACGGAGTGCAAGTGAACCCCCAGCATTTCTCCTTCAGCCCTGGGCGTGGTGGCAGGTGGAGGACTTGGGCCTGGCAGCTGACATGCCCCCCACGTCTCCAAGTGGCACCTCTGGGCACTGGTCACTGGGTCACCCTGGCCTCTGAGTCCCCCTCAGCTGCTCCTCAGAGCACCCCAAATCCACCCTCCACTCCCAGCCCCTTTGAGCGGACCGGGCCTGGTTTTCCGTGGTCCTCCCTGTAGCCCACTCAGCTCTCCAGTGGCGCTGGCCGCCTCCCTGTCTCGGCCTCAGAGCTGCACCCCCGGCTGGTGTCCCCCAGACCCACCCGCTCCCCAGTCCCACCTAGGCAGCTCTCACTCTCCTCCACAGGTTTCTGATGAGCCTTCCGCCTCCAGGGCGAGGCTGGGGCCACAGGGACTCCACGTGTCCAGCAATCAGACGTTGCCTGGAGAGCTCGCCCCTTGCCTCAGCCCTCCACAGCCCTCGGGAGCCCCACAAGCAGGAGGCCCCGTGCCTGTCCCAGCCACCCCTGCACTGGGCGTGGGGACAACTGGGGGCTGGGGGTCCTGTTGTCACTCAGAGCAGCCCCCAGTGGTGTAAATGCCAAGAGTGGGGTGGGAATGGGAGGCAGCCCCAGCTCTAGCCTTGGGTCCTTGAGTTTTAGGCAGCTGGGAGGTATCCCCTAGACAACAGGGGATACCCTCACACATGTGAGGGTTGGCCCGGTGTGGGGACAGCCTGCCTGGCCCTCGAGGATGTGGAGAAGCTCTGGCGTTGTGGTCAGGGAGGGGACAGACGGGGGGATGGCTGAAGGGCATGGCCTCTTCCCCTCTACAGCCTGAGCACCATGAGCTCCGGAGCCCCTGCACACCTCGGCCTCTGCCTCTGGCTGTGGCTGGGCGCCACCCTGGGAAAAGAGCAAGGACGAGGTAAGGACACTGGCAGTGGGCCCCTGCTTGCCTCCAGGCCACGCCTGCCCCACCAGTGCCCACGCAGGACGAGCCCTCCGCTCCTGAGCCCGGCCTTCCTCCTAAGTTGAATGCGTGCTGAATTCAGAGCAGCTCCCACAACAAAGGCAAGAGGATGAGACAGACAGGAGGGAGCATGTGCTCCCGCCAAATCCTCAGCCTCGCCTTGGGAACGCACTTCTGTGGTTTAGTTCTCTGTTACGTTAATGCTTGGCTGAGAGTTATTCCACAAACACTTTTCGGAGCAGTCTCCAGGAAGCAGGAGGCTGGGGTAAAGATGGAGCCGCCTTCCCTTCCCTCCTGCCTGCTTCCCACCGCCGCCTCCCACTGGTGTTTTGGGCACGTAGCCCTCTGGCTTCTCCCGGTGCGGCACTCGCATTTCTACGCAGCACCACCTCCTCCGTGCGCATCCCTGGGCGACCGCACCATGTCCTCAGAAGGCCCCTCCAGTCTGGATGCTACTGGTTGGGGCGTTTGGGTAACGTAGGGCACCGCCCATGGCAGCAAAGGGAAATGGCAGAGGATGCTGTGGGCTCACCTGTCTGAGCAGCTTCTTCCTCCCGTTGAGAAATGTGGATTTAGATTGATTCTAGGAAGGTGAATTTCCGTGTCTGTGGAGAAGGCTCCGGGGCCTCAGCCATGCTGTAAACTTGTTCCTGGGCTGGGCCAACGCAGCCCCTCCCGGCACCTGCAAGCTCCTGGGAGGTTCTGGGCTCCCACTGAGTGATGGTTTTATTCCGCTGGGGTGAAAGGCAGGAGGCGGCAGCTCCCCCTTCTAATGTGCGTTTAAAGGACCACCACCAGGGCCTGACAGGCTGGGGCGAGGGAGCCTCCATGTTCCGCTGCTGCCGTTGCAGAGGGGCGGGTGAGATGCAGGAGCCCAGGTCTAGCATGGAGCCGCGTGTTGAGACCCTTCCAGATTTCGTGGCTTGTCTTGCCGTGCTGAGGTGCCCGGTGTGCCCTGCACACAGGCAACAGACCATTGCATGAGCAGGTGCCTTGGTCCCCTCAGCTCAGACAGGGTAACCCTGCCCTGGGGCCAGTGGGGGCCGAGATTTCAGTTTGAAAGAAGCTTCCACTGTCAATTTGAGCCAAATCAGTGATTCTACAGAAACGAGTTTAGGTGAAGGCAAATCTAGTTCTATCTAGTTCAGGATTCAGCGCGATGGGGCCACCCCTCACAAGGGCCTTTCGGGGGCCATTGAGCCCCTGAGGACAGCCAGGTGGGCTGGGGGCACTGAGTCCAGCCCAGGACGGGTGGGAGCCCACACGCTGGGGCAGCCCTTCCCAGGATGGCCCAGGCTGGGTGTGGCCACAGTCCAGGGAGGGGAGCGTGGTCCTGGGTGGGGCCCTTCCCACCAGCCCAGCGCCCTTCTCAGGTCCCAGCAGTGCTGTCCTCCAGCAGGGAGCTGGGGAAGGGCTCCCTGACATTCTCAGGCAGAGTGGAGCAACAGAAGGCTCTTCACAAGCAGGGGCTGCGGGAGGGGCCCTGCTCACAGGCTGGCCTTCAGAGCCCCCTCCTCATCCCCCACACATTCCTGCCTTTCAGCCCCATCCGGAGATCCGGCCCAGCTGCTGTCTGCTCTGAATGGGTCATTGTGTCTGCCCCAGTGCCCCCCAGCCCCTGCTCTTCCCCCCGAGTCCCAGCTTTCCGGGGGGCAGTCCAAAGAAGCCCATCTCTGTCCCCATTTTCCAAAAATAGCTGTCCCTACTGCAGAGCCCCAGAAGCTTTCAGGGGGCACCAACCCTCTCCAGAGCCCCGGGAGGTTGGCCAGGCCCCTGCCGCCCCCTCCTCCTCTCAGATGGTCTGGACACCCATCCCTCACCACGGGAGGCAGCCTCGTCTTGGGGGCGCGGATGCACACACGTGCCAACGTGCACATACTTCCAGTGTGGGATTCTGCACCCACACTCCCCACTGAGGGGGCACGTGCACCTGGCAGTGACCTTGGCGGCAAGGGGTCTGCAGCTGCATGGCCACTTGTCCCGGGGACCCAGTTCAGAGGACCCAGCCCAGAGGCCCCAGCCCAGGGGACTCAGCTCAGGGGACTCAGCCCAGGGGCCCCAGCCCAGGGGACTCAGCTCAGGGGACTCAGCTCAGGGGACTCAGCCCAGGGGCCCCAGCCCAGGGGACCCAGCTCAGGGGACTCGGCTCAGGGGCCTCAGCTCAGGTGCCTCAGCTCAGTGACTCAGCCCAGGGGCCCCAGCCCAGGGGACTCAGCTCAGGGGACTCAGCTCAGGGCCCCGGGCAGGTTGCCAGCTGCTGTGTTGGCTCGGGGCCTCCGGTCACCAGTGGGGTGGTTGCTGCCCTCCCAGACATGGGCTTGAGCCTCTTCCTGGTGGGAGGACCCCCGGAGAGCCAGGCTGGGGCCTCCCTGGGTGGGACTGGACTCCCTCTCACCGAAGCTACCGGGGTGGCTCTGTGACTGCGGACCCCGGGGAGGGCTGGGTTCTCCTCAGCGCCCAGGAGAGGCCTTGTATCCCCAAGTGGGGCTGAGTCCCCCTCAGACACCCTGGGTGGGCTTGTGTCTCTTCGGGATCCTCCGGAATAGGACTGTGTCCCTCCCAAACGCTGACGGCAGGATGCCTATGCCCCCCACAGCTAATTAGGTGGATGGGGAGGCCAGGTCAGTCCTGACCACTATGTCCTGTTTCTGTAGCAAGTGGCCTCCTGAGGCTGTCTGTGCTGCCTGAGGACCGGCTGCAGATGAAGTGGAGAGAGTCGGAGGGGAGCGGCCTCGGCTACCTGGTGCAGGTGAAGCCCATGGCAGGTGAGGACCTGCGCCGTCCCAGGCCCCCTTCCCCATTAGCATGTGCTGAGGACAGTCAGTGTGGCGGCCGCAGCCACCACTCAGGCCCACAGCGTCCCTCCCACCAGCCCCTTAGTGTCAGCACCTCTCTGGCCTCGGTCTCTGCTGTCCCCACATTCCGTTCCCCCATCATGTATGACATGGAACAGGGAATGGGGCTCCTCTGTCCCTGGCATGCAGCCCCTGCAGAAGGCATTCAGTGCATACTTTTAATTTTTTTGATTTTTAATTTTAATTTTTAATTTTTTTTAAAGACAGGGTCTTGCTCTGTTGTCCAGACTGGAGTGCAGTGGTGCGATCACAGCTCCCTGCAGCCTCAATCTCCTGAGCTCAGGAGATCCTCCCACCTCAGCCTCCCACGTAGCTGGGAGTACAGGTGTGTGCCACCACTCCTGGCTAATTTTTGTATTTTTTGTGCAGAAGGGGTTTCACCATGTTGCCCAGGCTGGTCTTGAACTGGGCTCAGGAGATCTGCCCTCCTCAGCCTCCCACAGTGCTGGGATTACAGGCGTGAACCACCACGCCTGGACCATATTTTTTAAAGAAATGACTCCCTCCTCAGAACGAGTCTCAGTGCCTCAGGGGCATTCAGAACAGCCTGGACTCTGCACAGCGAACCCCAGAAGCACCTGCTCCCCACGCGTTAATCCTTGTTTACAGGAGCAGGGCCTTGAGGACACCTTTTCAGGGAACCCTGTTCCTAGAGCACGGAACAGTCCTAACCTGACAATGGGTGCTAATTTTAAAGCTTTTCAAAACTCAGATGGAAAAGCACACAGGCATAAATGCTAACTGTATGAATCAGTACTGTGGGGTGGCCAACACAAACCCCTCCTGGGGTGAAAAAAGACCGTCCCGGGTGCCCCGGTGCCCTTCCCAACGTCCACCCTCCCCTGCTGCCCGGACGACCGCCTCCAACAGCATGGACTATTTGCCTGTTTCAGAACATTCTCTAAGTGGAATCACACCGTGGCGACTCCCTCATGTCTGTGTCTTTGATGGGCATTTTGTGAGGTTTGCCCCGTGGTGTGTAACAGCCGTTCATTTTCTTTGCTGTATAGTATTCCCCTGTGTGATCTGTTCTGCTATTGATGGACGTGTGGCTTGTGTCCAGGTTGGCTGTTGTGTAGACGCCATGTGAGGGATCCTGCGTGTGTTTCTGGTGTCCGTGCGCCTGTTCTGGGTGTAAACCCAGGAGTGGAAGTGGCAGTGTGTGCACAGTTGCAACGTTAGTAGAAAATGTTGAACTGTTTTCCAAAGGAGTCATGCCAGTGTATACGCCCATCAACAGTGTATGATTGCTTCCGTTACCTGACACCCTTGGCAACCAACGCTTGGCAGCGTGACTTGAGCTACTCTGGTGGGTGTTCAGTGGTGGATCCTGTGTTTCTTTATTGAGCTGTAATTTATGTGCAGAAATATTCACCCTTTTGAGAAGAGGTCTGTGAGTTTTATTTATCACATGAATTCAATCCTGTAACCACTATCACAATTGATGTAGAAAACAGTTCTGTTACCCCAAGGTCAGCCCTTAGCCCAGTGCCCCGTAACCACTGAGCTGTTTTCTGTCTGTTTTGCCTTTTCCAGATAGACGCACCTTATCAGGTTAAGTCCTGTGCTGTTCCTACTTAGGCTGAGTTTTTGTCAAGAGAATGCATTATTTTTTCCAAATTCTTTCTTCAGTGAGGTGGTTATTTTCTCCTTTGATTAATGTAGTAAATTACAGTGATTGTTTTTTAAATATTAAACATGATATATACATATATACATATATACATATATACGTGTGTATATACACGTGTGTATATATATATACGTGTGTATATACACGTGTGTATATATATATACGTGTGTGTATACATATATACGTGTGTGTATATATATACATGTGTGTGTGTATATATATGTATATCTTAAGAGACAGGGTCTCACTCTGTCACCCAGGCTGGAGTGCACAGTGCAGTGGTACAGTCATAGCTCACTGCAGCCTCCATCTCCTGGCCTCAAGCAGTCTTCTCACCTTGACCTCCCAAAGCGCTGGAATTACAGGGGTGAGCCACTGTACCTGGCCTATCCCCTTTTATATATTACTAAATCAATTTGCAAATATTTCATCTAAGATTTTTATACTTATATTCATGAGGGAATATTGGCCAATAACTACCCTTTCTTACGAAGTCCTTTTAAAGTTTGGTATCAGCTTTATACCTCGTAAGATGAGGTGGGGAAGGAGTCCTCTTATCCTATTTTCTGGAAGAGTTTGTGTAATGTTGGTGGTATTTTCTTCCTTAAATGTTTGCTAGAATTCACTGGTACTGACTTCTGGGCTTGTGGTGTGTGTGTGTGTGTGTCTGTGTGTGAACACTTCACATAATTGATTCAATTTCCTTAACAGACATAGGACTACTCAGATTTTCTAATTTTTTTGGTCAGTTTTGGTAAGTTAGTTTTTTAAATAGGAGTTTGTATTTTATATAAATTTCCTGATTAGTTGGCGTAACGTTTTTCATATTATCCCATAGACTCTATACTTATAGCACCCTTTTCATTCCCGTTAATGATTGAATCTTCTCTCTGCTTTCAAAAGGCAGTCTGGAAGTTTATTTAGTTTATTAGTCTTTTAATAAAACACATTTTGGCTTGGTTGGTCTGTCGTTGATTTTGTTTATTTTTTATTAATTTGTTGTTTCTATTTCTTTTACTCTTTTTGTGTTTAATTTTCTGCTCTAACTTAAGATGGATGCTTAAGTTTATTGATTTTCTGCCCTTTTATAAGATATGAAGTTAAAACTATTGAATTTTCTTCTAAGCAGTAGCTATAGCTGCATTTTGGTATGTAGAATTTTCATTATTCAGGTAACAATATCTAATTTTTGTTATGATATTTTTATTTGACCCATAGGCTACTTAGAAGTGTGTTTCTTAGTTTTAAAACATGGGGGATTTTCTACTTATTTTTTTTTTTATTCCTTAATTGCATTGTGGCCAGAAATGTACAATATGCTTTCAGTCCTTTGGAAAGTACCTTGCTGGCTGGGTGCAGTGGCTCACGCCTATAATCCCAGCTCTTTGGGAGGCCAAGGTGGGCAGATCACTTGAGGACAGGAGTTTGAGACCAGCCTGTCCAACATGGCAAAACCCAGTCTCTACTAAACATACAAAAATTGGCTGGGTGTGGTGGCACACACCTGTAATCCCAGCTACTCGGGAGGCTGAGGCAGGAGAATCGCTTGAACCCGGGAGGTAGAGGTTGCAGTGAGCTGAGATCACGCCACTGCACTCCAGCCTGGGTGACAGAGTGAGATTCCATCTCAATAATTAATTAATTAATTAATTAATAAAAGACATGCATCAAGTTAGAAAACTACACAACTAAATATTCAATGATAGTACTGAAACATTTTAAATTGGGAGCTGCTTATGCTATTGGGGTTACGATTGAGTCTTTTAGAGAAACATATTGAAATATTTATAGACAGGATTATATAATGTCTGGGATTTGCTTTAAGATAATATAGAATGTAGAGGGGTGTTGAGGAGAGGGACATAAAACAATACTGGCCACACGCTGATAATTGCTGAAAGCTACATCATGAAAACATGAGGCTTCATTATACTATGATCTCTTCTTTTGCATGTGTGTAAATTTTTCCATTAAAAAATCAGTTCAAACAAAGACAAGAAAGCAGAGAATAAAAATTTATAACAAGTATAATAAAAAGGGAAGATTATAGATATAAACTTAAATATGTCATTAATTTCATTAAATATAAATGGAAAAAATCTTTTAATAAAAAGACAAAGACTGTCACACTGGATGAAAACAATACCCAATTATATGCTGCTTAGAAGACACATCTGAAATGAAAGGCTGGAGAAAGGTTAACAGTAAAAGAAGGGGAAAAGAGAGTGCAAACACTACCTGGTGAAGCAATAGTACCATCACAACAAGTAAGACATAAGGAAAAAAACAGCACTAGAGAGATAATGAAGAGCATTTCAAAACGAAAAAGGGTCAACCTACCAGGAAGATACAATCATTCTAAGTTTGTATGCGCCCAATAACAGAGCCTCATGCATAAAGCAAAGAACAGGAAGACAAACACAAGAAAGATATATCTACAATTAGAATGGAGATTTGAAATACTTTTTTCAGTAACAGGATAAGTAGACCCCAAACATAGTAACTATATAAAAAATCTGAAAAATAAGGTAAATAACTTAACTAGAACATTAGAAAACTCTGCAAATTGCATATGTTTTCAAAGTCACACAGGCTGGTCTTGAATTCCTGACCTCAGGTGATCCACCCGCCTTGGCCTCCCAAAGTGCTGGGATTCCAGGTGTGAGTCACTGCGCCTGGTCTTGATGCATGTCTTTTATAATTGATTTGTCTGAATTGGGATGTGAACAGAGTCTACACATTGTGTTTGGTTCCTGTGTCTTAAGCAATTTTTAATCTAAAACAGTTTCCCCCTCTCCCTTTTCCTTGACATTTATTTGTAGAAGAAGAAACAAGATTGTTCTGTCGAACTTCCCACTTTCTTCTCTTGCCAGTGGCATCTTTGAGGAGCCATTTAGCTCGCTCCTTCCTCTCTCCACCCTGTCTCCCATAGACTGGCAGTTAGATCCTGGAAGTTTGGTCAGACTCAAGTTTGATTATATTTGTTAACAAGAATTCTTTATCAGTGGTGCTGTGTAACTCCTACGTTACCACAGCTGGCGGTACATAATGTCTGGTGTGTCTCGTGAAATTAAGATTGTTCAGTAGATACGGGGTGATTATTCCCTGATGCCATCAACTTGGTGATTGTATATTCTTTTACCCTTCAAGTAACCACGCTAGCGACCACAACATGCAGCCTTGATTTATCAGCATATGATATACATGATGGTTGTCTCAGCTGTCCCCAGGCAACGCTAGGACCTTGGAACATCACAATAATATTTATCCCATTTTCAAGCACTTTTATTTATTGATTTTTGAAATGGGGTCTCACTATACTGCCCAGGCTGGACTCAAACTCCTGGGCTCAAGTGATTCTCCCACCTCAGCCTCCCAAGTAGATGGGATTACAGGCATGCCCTGCTTTTAAAATTCTATATTTATATTAAATGTCATAAAACTTTTTCATTATTGTCATTGCTTGTTAATCACATGTTTGTGCAGGAAGCCTTGGAAATATGACAGACCCGGGCTTCTATCCCACTTCTACTGTGGAGTAGCTGTGTGATTGCTCCTTTGTGCCTCAGTTTTCCTATCTATAAAATGGGTATAATGGGGTTGTGAAGATTATGAGGCTTGACACCTGTGAAATGCTTAGGATACTGCCAGGCACACAGTGAAAACTCAATAACGGTTAGCTATTGATGGCAATGCCAACACCCCTGCCTCCCATTTGCTCAGCCGAGAACAGAGGGTCCTCCCTGGCTGGTCACTCACTGGCGCGGGGCTGGGTAGGGCTGTGAGGAGCCACTCACTGCACAGAGAGGATGGTGTCTGTTTTCTTTCCAGGTGTGCAGGTGCGGGTTCCTCCCTCCTCTTCTCCCTCCAGGTGTGCAGGTGCAGTTTCCTCCCTCCTCTTCTCCCTCCAGGTGTGCAGGTGCAGTTTCCTCCCTCCTCTTCTCCCTCCAGGTGTGCAGGTGCAGTTTCCTCCCTCCTCTTCTCCCTCCAGGTGTGCAGGTGCAGTTTCCTCCCTCCTCTTCTCCCTCCAGGTGTGCAGGTGCAGTTTCCTCCCTCCTCTTCTCCCTCCAGGTGTGCAGGTGCGGGTTCCTCCCTCCTCTTCTCCCTCCAGGTGTGCAGGTGCGGGTTCCTCCCTCGTCTTCTCCCTCCAGGTGTGCAGGTGTAGGTTCCTCCCTCGTCTTCTCCCTCCAGGTGTGCAGGTGCGGGTTCCTCCCTCCTCTTCTCCCTCCAGGTGTGCAGGTGCAGGTTCCTCCCTCCTCTTCTCCCTCCAGGTGTGCGGGTGCAGTTTCCTCCCTCCTCTTCTCCCTCCAGGTGTGCAGGTGTAGGTTCCTCCCTCCTCTTCTCCCTCCAGGTGTGCAGGTGTAGGTTCCTCCCTCGTCTTCTCCCTCCAGGTGTGCAGGTGTGGGTTCCTCCCTCGTCTTCTCCCTCCAGGTGTGCAGGTGTGGGTTCCTCCCCCTTTTCTCCCTTGTCTTAGCACTTGAGACCCAGAGAATCACCCAGTGCTCAAAGCGCCTCTCCAGGTCTGACTGCTGCCTCCTGAGTGCGATTTCAAGGCCATTTCTTCTTGCTCTTTCCTCTGAGAACATGACAGTGTCCCCTTTGGAATCATTTGTTTGCTTTTCACACTTGAAATCCAGACCTAACTTTAGAATCGTGGAGTCACACAGCAGAAAATACTTGCGGCTGGTTGGTCCGCGCAGCCCATAGGGTGGGAGCCTGTGGGAGTGGGCAGGGCCCTGGCCCTGGACTCTTCCTTCTTGGACCTGGCCCCTCGGGTCATCATCCCCTCCCTGGGCAGCCCCGTCTTCATACCTTGACAGTATCTCTGAGGGTTGATGGGTTCTCACCTCACCATGCGACGGATTCCTCTAGGGGGGTTTAGTAAGTGACATCTTCTTTTCCCTGCCCCAAGACCCATTCCCTGTCACATTATTACCCAGGAGCCCATGTCCCTTCCATCAGACCCTCTCCCTTTCTGTCTCCCTAGCCTCAAGGGGAGGAGCTGGGGTGGGGAGGAGGAGCCAAGAGGGTTTCACTCCCCGCCACCGTGACAGATGCACATGTGTGTGCCCACCTTGGCCTCTAAAGCTCTCCCCACCCCTACCCAGGGGACTCGGAACAGGAGGTGATACTGACCACCAAGACCCCTAAGGCCACAGTGGGGGGCCTGAGCCCCTCCAAGGGCTACACCTTGCAGATCTTCGAGCTCACTGGCTCTGGGCGCTTCCTGCTGGCTCGGAGGGAGTTTGTGAGTAAGTCCACCGTCTGCCAGCTGGGTACCCCCTCCTCCGGGCCGGGTCCCACCCTCCTCCGGGCCAGGGTCCCACCCTCCTCCAGGCTGCGTTCCAGCCCCAGGGGTGGGTGTGTGTGAAGCAGCTCTGGGCTGGGCTAGGGGCAGGTTTGAGTCCTGACTCACCAGCAAGGCTGCCTTGCCCCTGACATCTTTGCATGGCTCCCAGGGTCCTGGGCCCTCAGCACCCACAGATGCGCCCTTGAAGGGGTGTATGTGCAGCTGCCCCAGTGGACCAGGCCCTCCGCTCCCACCCTGGTTGCTCTTTGTGTCTTCCTGCAGTTGAGGATCTGAAGAGTAGCTCCCTGGACAGAAGCAGCCAGAGGACCCTCGGCTCTGGAGCCCCGGAGCCCACCCCCTCCCATGTGGGGAGCCCAGACCCTGAGCAGGCTTCTGAGCCCCGAGTTGCCTTCACGCCAAGCCAGGATCCGCCCACTCCTGGTGGGTCGGAGTGGAGAGAGAGTGAATCTCCGGGGAGGGAGTGACCTTTGGTTTCCCACATTTCCCACCGTGAGGCCAGGAAGTTCTTCCTCATGTCTGACCACACAGTCTCTAGCTTTAACTTAAGGCTGTCATGTTCCCAGGTGCACTCAAGCCAGGCCACTGGGAGCAGGTGGTCCCACTACCTCTGACCCCTTTGGGAACCTCCAGCCTGGGTCTAGGGGGTGGTGAGAGGGGTGCGTCATGCTCCCCCAGGAGTGGGATCAGGAGGAGAGCTGGTCCGGGGGGCCCCAGAGGGAGGGCCCTGCCCAGCCGGCCCCAGGCGTGGAGAGGTAGAGCCACACGAGGACAGAAGAGAAGCCAGGCAAGGGGTGGGCACAGACGGGGCAGTGCACTGTGTCTGCCCACAAGGCCCCCGTAGGCGGGGCTGGGCTTCCGCATAGAACTGGGAGGGCCTGGCTTTGTCTCCTCCATCAGGTTGGGGTCCTCAGAGGCAGGATTCTCCCTCCCCCGTCAGACTTGGAACTGAAGGAAGTGTCCTCCTCATACTTGGGCACATCCCCTCCAGAGGGTCCTTGGGTCCGCTGCTTTCCTCCCCTCAGGGTGCTGGGCTCTGCTGGGTCCCCTGGACTTGGGCTCCCCCAGGGGAGTGTCCCCACCCATGCAGGCCTCAGGGCAGCTGGGCCTCTTCGGTCGCCCCGCGGGGAGCTCCACCGTGATGGCTGCTGGCCTCGTTCAGGCATCTCCCCGGGGGTCTGGCCCTGGCTCTGGGGCCCGCCCCACCAGGCACTGCCCCTGCAAAACTCTGGGGAGCACCAGACCGGGGATGGGGGCCCTGCCTCCACAGCGTCGCCAGGGGATGGGGGCTTTGCCTCCACAGCGCCGCCCTGCAGTGCTCACAGCAGCTCTGCTGGGGCCTCTGTGGTGCCCGCCGTCCCCTCCTCGCCCGGTTTGCACTAGTGGGCTTCTGGGCCTGATGTCTGGACGGGCAGCGAAGGCCGGCTCCTGTGCAGACAGCTGCATGCAGCCGTGGAGGGCAGAGGTGCCCGAGCACCAGGCTGCCTCACATTAGCGGTGGCTGGACTGTGCAGCCGTGCTGGTGTGGGGCTGTCTGGTCCGGTGAGGCCTGAGGTCTTGGAGTCCTTTCCCCTGAAACCTGGCCCAGCCTGCCTCACTCTTGTGGCTGGAGCCCCAGGGTAGGTGATCTGGGGGCTGAGGCCAGGCCCGGAGCAGTTTGGGGATCGTGGACCAGGGATGGGCCTCACCTAGCACCTGACCCGGTCCCACCGCCCCAGCCGGCCCCCAGTTCCGCTGCCTGCCCCCCGTGCCTGCTGACATGGTCTTCCTGGTGGACGGGTCCTGGAGCATCGGCTACAGTCACTTCCAGCAAGTCAAGGACTTCCTGGCCAGCGTCATCGCACCCTTTGAAATCGGGCCAGATAAGGTCCAAGTAGGTGGGTGCTGGCCCGGCCCGCCTCCTGCCCCACCTGGGCGTGGTCCCCACAGCTCTGACTGCTGGAGGAGGCTGTGACCTGTGGGGGTCCCCGCACCAGCCAGGGCTCTCACCTTGTGGGGTGGGACGCCTGCTCCACATGGGGTGTTCTGGGGACCCCTCCGTGTGGAGGTCCTGGCTCTGCAAGCGTCCTCTCCCTGGGGACTGGCTACTGTGGCCAGGGGACCCCACAGAGGCACATGCAGCTCTCAGGTGTGGCCTTGTGCCAAGCTCCCTGGGCATCTCAGCATTGGAAACTCAGCCCGTGGCCACGCCCCTGCTCCCCAGGCCTGACTCAGTACAGCGGGGATGCCCAGACTGAGTGGGACCTGAATTCCCTCGGCACCAAGGAGCAGGTGCTAGCAGCTGTGCGCCGCCTCCGCTACAAGGGGGGGAACACGTTCACAGGTACAGCCCAGGCCCACCCCTCCCTCCATCCTGAGGGCGGACCTCCTTCTGCCACCCTCCCAGATCCCCAAAGCTTGTGTGTAAATCGAGCTCCAAGTGGTGTGGACCTGAGCCCTGTTCACACCTTTATAGAGGGCAGAATCACCCCCTTGTTTACCTTTGATGAAAACGAGGGCCTGTGTCCGGTGCGTGGCTCCTCTGTTCCACATTAGCAGCTCTGGCTGGGTCCACATCCCGCCCAGTCGGGGTGCTCACCTTGCAGGTAGGGTCTGGCGGGGGAACTTGGGGCCCCTCCACAGGCAGACCCTCCCTGCTCCCTTGGGCTGCCGCCTGGCCTCCTGGTACCCCACAAGAGAAGGAGAGGAGCATCTCTGCTGTCCGGTTGCTGCCAGCCGAGCGCCAGGAGGAGATGCTGGCAGCTACCTGTCACTTTATTCCTGCTGCTCCCAAGGCCTTGCCCTGACCCACGTGCTGGGGCAGAACCTGCAGCCAGCGGCTGGCCTCCGTCCAGAGGCGGCCAAGGTGGTGATTCTGGTGACGGACGGCAAGTCCCAGGACGACGTGCACACTGCTGCCCGTGTCCTCAAGGACTTGGGCGTGAACGTCTTCGCTGTGGGTGAGCACCATGTGGCCCCGCGGCCCTGGGCTGGAGTCTCACCGCCGGGTGGGCTTGGGGTCGCAGCAGGGAGCTTGCATTGGGCACCTGGTCCCTGAGCCCCAGCTTCCACATCCACGCCACGGAGCTGCACGCAGAGCCGGGCACCGCCTGGCACTCAGAGGCGACGGCACAGGCGGGCTGCTCCTTTCCAATCGCCTGGTGTTTGGTGCCTTCCATGGAACCCCCCCAACCCTCCCCCTGTGGCGTGAACCTCCCTGGTGAGATATTCACCGAGCAGCTCCAGCTGCCCCCTCTGGCCACCATCCCTGTGCCTGGTGACTCCCGCCTGCTGTGCCCTGGCGAGGAGCTTCCTGGCACCCTCCAGGGCCTGGGACTCACAGGCGAATCAACTCTGTCCTGTGGGGAGGAAACCCCATATTTCGAGGCAGGAGTCCTGGGAGCACAGACCCTCCCTTGATGCCCCCAACCCCTCGGGAGCGCCTGGCCCAGCATGTGGGTGGCAGGTGGGCCGAGTACCGCCCATAGGCCCCTTTGCTCCTGACCCAGTCTCCATGGAGACCCCCACTGCGGGTGGCCCCATCAGGTGACCCCAGTGCAGGCAGACCTCACCTCCCTCCTCACAAGCAGGTGTGAAGAACGCCGATGAGGCTGAGCTGAAGCTCCTGGCGTCCCCGCCACAGGACATCACCGTCCACAGCGTACTGGACTTCCTGCAGCTTGGCGCGCTGGCTGGCCTGCTCAGCCGCCTCATCTGCCAGAGGCTCCAGGGTGGGAGCCCGCGGCAGGGCCCAGGTGAGGGGCAGGGTCACCCACACAGGCTGCAGCCCCCCACCGGCTGCTTTGGGCAGAGGGTTGGGAGGACGCTGGGGCTCCCGTGTGGTACCTGAGGCCGGTTCCTGTGGCTCTGAGGGGGTCTGCAGCACCCCCTTACATCTGTCCACAGAAGGGCCGGGGAGCAGCTTTCCTATCCCTTCTGTGAGTGGCCACCAGGGGGAGCGTGGACACAGCTGCCCCTGCAGTGACCACCTGCCGCCAACTCCCACTTCTCCAGCAGCAGCGGCTCCAGCCCTGGACACCCTCCCCTCCCCCACCAGCCTGGTCCTGAGCCAGGTGACCTCCTCCAGCATCCGCCTGTCCTGGACTCCAGCCCCCCGGCTCCCCCTCAAGTATCTGATCGTTTGGCGAGCCTCCAGAGGTGGCACCCCCAGGGAGGTGAGGGGGCCGGTATACAGGGCTCCCCAAGCCGGTCCCCAGCCGTAGTGGGGTCTGATGAGCCAGAGGAGGGCAGGAATAAAGGCCCACAAATAACTGAGTCCAGGCTGAGAAGGGGGTGGTGAGGGGCTGGCAGCCCAGGGACTCACTGCGGAGCTGCGTCTGGGAGGCAGCCTGGGGTGAGTGCGTTTTAGTGGCCGAGGAGGGCAGAGCAGGGGGCGTTCCGAGGGTGCTGGGGTTAGGGTGAGACTCAGAGCGCCTTCTCCCTTTGATTGATCGATCGATTGCTCGATTGTGGTGGGGCTGCCCATGCCGTGCCTGGCACTGCTCTGTCATAGGTACCGGGAGCCCAGGCCTGTGGGAAGTAGGGCACCCTGCGGGCCCCAGCTGAGCTCACACTCCAGCTGACAGAGTTCCTGTCCTGCTCTCCATCCCCCGGCACCCCCCTTCCTGGCTCCGTCCTTGCCCACGCTGTTCCAGGTGGTGGTGGAGGGGCCCGCCGCCTCCACAGAGCTGCACAACCTGGCCTCCCGCACAGAGTACCTGGTCTCTGTGTTCCCCATCTATGAGAGCGGGGTTGGCGAAGGCCTGCGGGGCCTGGTGACCACAGGTAGGTGGGGCGGAGGCAGCGGCCAGGTTCTGGGTGGGAGGCCCCACTCGCGGCCGTCCCTTAGAGCCTGGCACCCCAGGGCAGCGTAGCGAGCAGCCCTGGATCTTAACCACCCACAGTTGGCACCATCCCCAGCTTGCTGTGTGACCAAGGCCGAGTCACTGGGCCCCTCTTGACCCTGGGTGTTCTCTTCTGAACACCAGCTATACCGTTGGTGTCATCACCTCAGCCGTAATCACAACCCATTATGCTCCTTGTCCACAGTGTTCCGGAGCTCCCCGTTGCTTGGCCTCCAGCATGTGGCTTAGCTTGCTGGGTTCTTGGACCCCCGGGGACTGCCATGAGCCCATCTGTAATAGCCTTGTTGAGATGTAATTTACACACCATACAATCTGCGCATTTAAAGTGTACAACTCCAGTGGCTTTGGTATATTCAGAGCTGTCACCCATGGCCACAGTTCATGTTAGGTCATTTTCTTCCCCCCCAGAGGACCCCCTGCACCCCCTAAGCGCCCACCCCCTGCCCCTGCCCCCCCGGCCATCCAAGCCACCTTCTGTCTCTGGATGTGCCTGTGCCAGACGTTTCCCGCAGGTGGAATCACACCGTGCAGCCTTTTGTGTCTGGCTGTTTCCCGAAGCTCTCTTCACCCCCCGGAGGCCACATTCTTCCCATGATCTCAGGGCAGATGGCCTTAGACAAAACTGTGGGGTGGCCTTGTGTCCCCAGAGCTGGAGCCACAAACCTTGGCCCAAGATGAAGCCTGGGAAGTGCCACTTGGAATCCTGTGCATCTGCCAGGTGGTGGCCGCGCCCACCCGCTCTGGTGTGAGGGTCCCCCGTGCGTGGGTGTGAGCTCTGTGTGGGCTCCCTTCCTAAAGTGCCCCTGCATGGCCCCCCAGCACCTCTGCCTCCTCCCCGGGCGCTGACCCTGGCCGCAGTGACGCCCAGAACCGTCCACCTCACCTGGCAGCCCTCGGCCGGGGCCACCCACTACCTGGTGCGATGTTCGCCTGCTTCCCCCAAGGGTGAGGAGGAGGAGCGAGAGGTGAGCTGGGCCAGGGGTTGGCAGGGGAGGCAGAGGAGTGGGGCAGAGCGAGTGGGGGCTGGCCTGGGACGTCATGTCTCTGCAGGTGCAGGTCGGGCGGCCCGAGGTGCTGCTGGATGGCCTGGAACCGGGCAGGGACTATGAGGTCTCGGTGCAGAGCCTGCGAGGCCCTGAGGGCAGCGAGGCCCGGGGCATCCGTGCCAGGACCCGTGAGTGCTCCAACCCCGGCTGCCTGCCCACAGGCGGGTGACCCATCTTGTTCCTCAGCCTTCCATGGCATGGGGGACCTCAGGCCCCCTCGGTCCCAGCCACTGCCCACCCTTGCCCCTGCCACGGAGGCCACCTGCTGGCCTTGAGGCTCTGCTGTGCTTTGCAGCCGCCCTGGCAACCCCGAGACACCTGGGCTTCTCAGACGTGAGCCACGACGCGGCACGAGTGTTCTGGGAGGGCGCCCCGAGGCCTGTGCGCCTGGTCAGGGTCACCTATGTCTCCAGTGAGGGCGGACACTCAGGGCAGGTAAGAGCAGAGCCCGCCGGGGGCCCGAGTGTCTTGAGGGACCACGGGGCCCTGTCTGGCAGGCATGGGGTAGAGCCAACCATCAAGTAACACACTTAAAACCACGGCAGCCACGAGGCGCAGCGGGGGCACCTGGTGTGGGGGCAGATGTGGGTGTGGGGGCAGATGTGGGTGTGGGGGCAGATGTGGGTGTGGGGGCAGATGTGGGTGTGGGGGCAGAGGGGCAGATGTGGGTGTGGGGGCTGGGGGGAACCAGGCTGGGGAGGCCCACCCCAGCCGTCCTGCAGTTTTGTTGCCCTCCCATCCCTCAGGACAAGCCCATTTTCCCCATTTTTGGGGGGGTCATGGGGTAGTCCTGGCCGCAGGTGCTGGGCCTGAGTCTCCACCCCAGCAAGGGTCCAGGCACCGGCTGGGCCTGCCATGTCGCCCTCCCACCTACTGTAGACAGAGGCTCCTGGGAACGCCACCTCGGCCACGCTGGGGCCTCTCTCTTCATCCACCACCTACACTGTCCGCGTCACCTGCCTCTACCCTGGGGGTGGCTCCTCCACGCTGACCGGCCGGGTGACCACCAGTGAGTGGGGAGAGGTTGGGGCTGGGGGTCCAGCGGGGGTTCTGTGTCCTTCTGCCCCGCTAGACAGTTCACATCAAGTGTTTTGGGAGCCTGCCCTGGGCCAATGCTGAGCCAGGTGGGGATGGGCCCCCGGACGGGTGTGATGGATGGGGGTATAGGGTGCTCCTGGGTGTGGCTGCCCCTCCTCTGAGGCGCCCAGGCTCAGGGGCTGCACTCCCAGCCTGTGTCTCCACTTCCTTCAGAGAAAGCTCCCAGCCCAAGCCAGCTGTCCGTGGCGGAGCTGCCCGGGGATGCGGTCCAGCTGGCGTGGGTGGCCGCAGCCCCGTCTGGCGTGCTTGTCTACCAGATCACGTGGACGCCCCTGGGAGAGGGGAAGTCTCACGAGGTGGGCAGGGGTGGGTTTGTCCTTCTGAGGGGCCCCCTGTGGGCCCCCAGTCCTGAGGCCAAAGTCCAGGGCTCAGAGCTGTATGTGCGCCCACCCTGTCTCCCAGGGATGCCTCACTGCCCGGCCCCCCAACCTGAGGACCCCACTGCACCCGGTGACCCCTGGGGCTCTCCTCTCCCTAGATCTCTGTCCCAGGGAACCTCGGCACGGCCGTCCTGCCTGGCCTAAGGAGGCACACGGAGTACGACGTCACCATCCTGGCCTACTACAGGGACGGGGCCCGCAGTGACCCTGTGTCCCTCCGCTATACCCCCTGTAGGTGCCCCTCCACTTCCCCTCTGCTGGGTGTGGGGTAGGGATGGCCCGGGGGACCCCTGACTCACCCGCTGCACAGGCCCAGGACCCCAGACTCCCAGAACTGCTGGCTCCCAGAGCCCTGACCACTGGGCCTGCTCACTGGAGTCTGCAGCACTTCCTTGAGCCCACACGGGGATAGGTGTTCCCTCAGTGGCCGAGTGCACAAACCACCTAGTGTCCCGCAGGGCAGCCCAGGCAGCAGCCCTGGTTGGGGGTATGGTGAAGGCCCTGGCAGGTGGCATAGTGTGGGTGTGCCAGGGGTGTGGTGTGGCGGGGTGCGGGGTGGGCCGTGGTGGGGGTGCGGTGTGGGTGTGCCAGGGGTGTGGTGCGGGCTGTGGCAGGGGTGTGGGTGTGCCAGGGGTGTGGTGCGGGCCGTGGCAGGGGTGTGGCATGGCGGGGTGCGGTGTGGGCCGTGGCGGGGGTGTGGCGTGGCGGGGTGTGGTGCGGGCTGTGGCAGGGGTGTGGTGTGGCGGGGTGTGGTGTGGGCAGTGGCGGGGTGTGGCGTGGCGGGGCACGGTGTGGGCTGTGGCAGGGGTGTGGCGTGGCGGGGTGCGGTGTGGGCCGTGGCGGGGGTGTGGCGTGGCGGGGTGTGGTGCGGGCTGTGGCAGGGATGTGGGCAGTGGCAGGGGTGTGGCATGGCGGGGTGTGGTGCGGGCCATGGTGGGGGTGCGGTGTGGGTGTGGCAGGGGTGTGGTGTGGTGGGGTGATGTGTGGGCCGTGGCAGGGGTGTGGCGTGGCGGGGTGTGGTGCGGGTCGTGGCAGGGGTGTGGTGTGGCGGGGTGTGGTGCGGGCCGTGGCAGGGGTGTGGCACAGTGCGGTGGGAGCATTACACAGAGCAGGGTAGGGGCTGGGCAGCTGGTCCTCTGGCCACCCGGTGCCTCCTTTCTGGAGGGGCCTGAGCCCCACACAGCCCATGCTCTCGGCCAGCCACGGTGAGCAGGAGCTCCCCCTCCAACCTGGCCCTGGCCTCGGAGACCCCCGACAGCCTGCAGGTCAGCTGGACACCCCCGCTTGGCCGCGTGCTCCATTACTGGCTCACCTATGCACCCGCCTCTGGCTTGGGACCCGAGAAATCCGTGAGTCTTGGTAGAGCCTGAGGCCGCCCCACCTCGTGGGGCCTCCTGGAAGGGGCGTGGCCACGCTGTCTGCGGAGGGCAGCAGCTCTGCCATGGCAGGATGCAGAGGGAGGCAGCTGAGCCGCACGGACGAGCAAAGTTGCCCAGGAAGTGGGCACCAAGCACCCTCCCTTCTCCTAGGTCTCTGTGCCAGGACCCAGGAGCCACGTGACACTCCCCAACCTGCAGGCAGCCACCAAATACAGGGTCCTGGTCTCAGCTGTCTATGCAGCAGGCAGGAGTGAGGCTGTGTCTGCCATGGGCCAGACAGGTGAGTGGGCACCAAGACCCCAGACCCAGGTAGACCCAGACCCTGGCAGGCCCTAGCTCCCAGCCCCAGCCAGGCCCTAGACCCCAGACCCTGCCAGCTCCAGACTCATCCAACCCCAGACCCAGCCAACCCCAGACCTAGTTGGCCCCAGGGGTCACAGGCAGGCAGGGGTCCCGGGTGGGTGGAGATGACTGGTTCCAGGCTGGCCCCACCTGGGTTCTCCAGGGACGAGGACGTGGTCTCAGTTGTCTGAGGTTTTCCACGGTGGGAGCTGCTGTTGCTGGTTTTTTGTCTCTTGCTGGTTTTCCTGGAAAACCACAGGTGCAGGGCGAGAGCTCTGAGAGGCATCCAGCCCAACCTTCCAGCTTCCCTCTGGGCTCCCCATTGTGGGGTCTTCCAGTCTTGGCTTGCACGCCCTTGGGGACGGGGTCCTCACTGCCTGGACAGTTGCCCCAGCGAGGCAGCCTTCCCATGGGAGGGGAGAGTGGCTCCTCCCATCAGGGGTGCTCCTTCCTGCCTTCTCTGCCCATGAAGGGTTCCGAGCACCTGCCATGGAGCAAACCCAAGTCCCTGGGCCCCCAGGACATGCGTGCCCCCAGCCTGCCCGCATCTTCCTGGCCCCCAGGACACGCATGCCCCCAGCCTGCCCGCACACCAGGCATCTCCCTGGCCCTGCCAGTTCACGGCACGCCTGGGTGACCGGTACCCTTGAAGGGTATCACACCCAGTGGGATGCCTGGTACGACCCTGGGCCCACCGGGCTGTCTTGGGGACAGCTGCTTCACTCAGTGAGATCCAGAGGGGCAGGGACCATCCCTGTTCCCTTCCTTTTCTGGGAGGCGTGGGGACCACAGGCCTTGTGGGCGGCAGATGGGACACAGCACAGTCCCACCTATACAGATGGAGAACAGGCCGGGGCATTGTCCACGAAGTGGCCCCTCCCCAGTTGTCTGTCAGGCGTGGGGGGCTGGGCCGCTCCCACTCACACTGACCCCGTCTCCTCTCAGCAGCCTGCCCAGCCCTCCGCCCCGACGGCTCCCTCCCAGGTGGGTCCTGCGCGCCCTCCCCTGCCTGCCCGCCCTCCCCTGCCTGCGCTCCCTCCCCTGCCTGCCCGCCCTCCCCTGCCTGCCCGCCCTCCCCTGCCTGCGCGCCCTCCCCTGCCTGCCCGCCCTCCCCTGCCTGCCCGCCCTCCCCTGCCTGCCCGCCCTCCCCTGCCTGCGCGCCCTCCCCTGCCTGCCCGCCCTCCCCTGCCTGCGCGCCCTCCCCTGCCTTCCCGCCCTCCCCTGCCTGCGCGCCCTCCCCTGCGCCCTCCCCTGCCTGCCCGCCCTCCCCTGCCTGCCCGCCCTCCCCTGCCTGCGCGCCCTCCCCTGCCTGCCCGCCCTCCCCTGCCTGCCCGCCCTCCCCTGCCTGCGCGCCCTCCCCTGCGCCCTCCCCTGCCTGCCCGCCCTCCCCTGCCTGCCCGCCCTCCCCTGCCTGCGCACCCTCCCCTGCCTGCCCGCCCTCCCCTGCCTGCCCGCCCACAGTCTCTCGGGCTCTTCCTGGGCGTGGGGGCCAAGGGTGTCGTGACCTGGGACCCGGTGGTGGTGTGGTTGGAGGATGTTTGGGCGGGTTTGCGCCTCCACAGACGTCCCTGTGGCTGGCTGGGCGGTGGTTATTCCTGCTTCTCACTGAGGGAGCCGAAGGTTGTGTAAGGTCAGGGCCAGGACCCGGCAGAGCCCAGGCAGCGCTGGGGGCCCTGGGTCCTTTCCAGCCCCATTCCAGGGTCTCTGCTGACCGGAGCTGGGGGTTTGAGGTGCCGAGCCCGGGGTTCTCATTCGAGTTGCCTGAGAGTGAGGCCCTCCCCAGAGAGTGGCTGAGAGGTGGACAGCTCAAGGGCAGGCGACAGTGCCCCAAGGGTGCAGGGAGGGCTGCCGGTGGTGAGGGTTGTGAGTCTCACCTAGGGCTTCAGCGAGTGAATGTTTGTGGGGCTGTGACTGCTCTGAGCCTGCAGCAGGGACAAGACAGAACGGTGGGACAGGCGGGGATGGTGGTAAGGCAGGGACTGCCGACTTGAAACAGGCCTTGGAAGGGGCTGCGGCTTTGCCGCCTCCTGCCCGGTGCCTGCTGGCAGCGCTGATAAGCCGCAGTGTGAATGGGATTTCGCCCTTCACTTTGTACCAATTAGTGCCGGAAAGGAGCTGGGGTTTCGAGGGTGGTGGTTGGCACCTGCAGCTCTGTGCGGTGGGGCTCGCCAGGGAATGGGGTCATCGCAGGCCCCCAGGCAGGGTGGATGGAGCGAGCCGGCCACGCTGTGTGCCAGCAAAGGGGAACTCGCTGACAGTCTTCCTCGGAGGGAAAACGACCCTGGGCGGGCGGGGGCGCGGTGCAGTGGGCTTGCTGGGGGGCAGGGGCGAGAGGTGGGAGTTGGGGCTCATGATCGGGGGCTGGGCTTCCACCCTGTCCATCTCTGGGTCTCTGAAGCTGGGCGTTTTGCCCAGTGATTTCCCAGGGTGGCCTGGGCAGTGGCCCCTCCCAGTGTGTTGGATTCCCCTGGGGAGGGGTGGAGGGCGATGCCCAGCCCAGGGCCTGAAGCAGACCCCTGCCCACCCCCCAGCCCCTGTGCTGACTTCCCACCACCCCGCTCCATCACCCCTCCCTCTCCCACTGCACTGCAGCCCCTGGGTCCCTCTTGAGTCCCCGCTCCTGCCCCTCCCTCCCTCCCCTGCCATCTCTGAGGGTCCCTCGGCGCCCCCTCCCCCTGTCATGTCCCCCAGGGTTTGACCTGATGGTGGCCTTCGGCCTGGTGGAAAAGGCTTATGCTTCCATCCGGGGCGTGGCCATGGAGCCCTCTGCCTTTGGTGGGACCCCGACCTTCACGCTCTTCAAGGACGCCCAGCTGACAAGACGGGTCAGGTGTGAGGGCAAGGGCTGGGGTGGAGCTGGAAGCCCGTGCTGGGGCCGCTGAAGGTTAGGGGGACATGGAGTCGGCGGGGCATGGGCCGGAGACCTCCTGGAGGCTGTGGGACATGGCAGCGCTGCTATGTCAGCAAACAGCTGACTCACCCCAGTACTCACACTTCAGAAATTCACATTTTACAAATTAATAAAATCTCCATGGGCAGAGTGAGGCCAGCCCTTTGGCATATTTTTGCAACCAAGTGTGGATCTATTTCCCATGTGAGCCGAGGGCTGATCAATCGTGCAGGAGCCCCAGGCTGACCTGAGGCGATGGGCCGAATCTGCCGATAGCCGGATTTAGAGGACGTGATCACTCTCAAATAGCTTTGCATGAGATTTGGGACAATTCCTGATCTCTCATGACCGCCCTCCCTTAGTTACAGAGACGTTGTTCATCGTGACTCTGAACTGTGATACATGCTGCATGATATTTTAAGTTAAAATGTTTAATTATAAAGGTGGAAGCCAGGTGTGGTGGTGCATATCTGCAGTCCCAGCTACTGGGGAGGCTAAGTCCAGGAGGTTGAAACTAGCCTGGGCAATGCAGCAAGACCCCATCTCTACAAATAAACAAACAAACTTAGCCGGGTGCAGTGGCGGGCACCTGTATTCCCAGCTACTCGGGAGGCTAAGGTGGGAGCATGTTTGTCTCAGATGGAGGCTGCAGTGAGCCAGGATTGCGCCACTGTGGTCCAGCCTGGGCACCAGAGCAACACTCTGTCTCTCAAAAAAAAAAAAAAAAAAGTTACAAAGGTGAGTTATATTCTGTAACAGAGATTTTAAAATTACAGAAATACATATATTTAAAAACTCACCTAGCACTGCTGGGGCTTAGGAAGGTCTCTCCCAGCCTGTTTTCTCCCCACACAGCCACCGGCCCATGTGCTGTGCTCGGCCCTGGCCCCCTGGTCACCATGGCGTCTTCGTGGCTGAACTCGATGACTGTTCCCCGGCTTCCCTCACCATCCTCTCCCTTCCCCCAGTCTTGCTGCACATGCCCCCTGCGCTCCGCCCCCATGGCAGTTTCTCTTCAGGGTGGTATAGTTGCCATCTGCCCTCCTCTCTGGGCAGCAGGCTGCAGAGCCCTCTTCCTCGGTGGCCTCAGGTGCACGTGCTGAGCTGGGTGTTCTTACGGGTGGGTGAGGTGGGAGCTCTGATCGCCTGCAGCCTGAGGCAGCTTCAGGGCCTCCTGGGTGGCTCCCCAAGCTCTCTGCTCTCAAGCAGACCCTCCTGGGACCAGGCAGCCTCCACAGGGCGATTGTGTCCATGAGTCACTGTTCTCAAATGAGAGCTTCTCCCAGCCTCGTGGCGTGAGCTGGCGCTTCCCATGCCTGTTTGCCCTTCCAGAGCTCACAGCCCGAGAAGTGGGGGCAGATGGTCTAGGTGCGGCCGCCCAGGGTGGACCCCCGTGAGGGCTGCCTCACTGAAAGAGGAGGGCTCCTGCTGTGTGGGGTCGGGAGGCTCCTGAGGGGGCATCACAGGTGCCCAGGCCCCAGACCAGTCTCCTCTCCGGATGGCAAGAAGGTGGCTGGGCAGGGTCTTTCTTGGGCTGTTGGTTTTCATCCCAAGAGTGAATGGAAGACAGATAGACTGTGGCCATTGGGACCCCAATTATATCAGGGGCCCGAGACCCTGCTCCCTGGACCCTGATTCAGGGGCCCGAGACCCTGCTCCCTGGACCCCGATTCTATCAGGGGTCCAAGACCCTGCTCCCTGGACCCCGATTCTATCAGGGGCCCGAGACCCTGCTCCCTGGACCCCGATTCTATCAGGGGCCCGAGACCCTGCTTCCTGGAACATTAGGGGACCAAGACCCTGGTCCTGCTCCTCAGGGTGTCTGGCTGGGCACTGGCAAGGACCCGCTGGGCGGTGCCAATGAGTGTGAGTTGGGGAAGCTGCTCCCGAGAGCAGAGCTGCCTTTCAGGAGTGACCCCGAGACCCTCCTGTGGGGTGTCCTGGGCCGGCACCCCCTCACCCTCACGGGGACCCCCGGGAGCATGGGTCTTGGTGAGCCCTTGCTGGGGTCATCTGGGATGTGACCTGGGATGGCCCTGGGCCTGGTGCCTCCGAGTACTTCTGTTGAATCCTCCTCATTCAATGGGAGGGGTTCTGTCCTTTATGTACCCCATGTTACTCATGGGGAAACCGAGGCAGGGAAGCCCCAGTGTGGCCTCATAGACCCTCAGCTCTGTGGAACCACCAGTCTGGGCTCTTAGGGAGCCAGTGCTCTCCACGCTCAGTCTACAGCTGGGAAGGGTGTGCGGGTGCAGGGGTCCACCATGACCCTCAGAGCAGCTTCAGGGACTGGGACTGGGACTGGGGCTGGGCGAGCGGATCATCCTGCCAGGCTTGGCTGCCCTCGGGTCTGCTCATGTGCCCCCGCCTTCCCCAACCCCTACAGTGACGTCCACCCAGCCCCCCTCCCTCCAGAGCACACCATCGTCTTCCTTGTGCGCCTGCTTCCCGAGACACCCCGTGAGGCCTTCGCGCTGTGGCAGATGACGGCCGAGGACTTCCAGCCCCTCCTCGGGGTTCTGCTGGACGGTGATGTGGGCCCCGCGTCGCCCCCAGCAGTCAGGAGGAGTGGGGGCAGGGAGGCCCCAGAGCCCTGGGAGGCCTTCAGAGGAAGTCCAGCCTCCAGGCCAGGCCCTCAGCGCCCCCGGGGAGCAGGGGTGTTGGTGCCCACTCTGGGTGGGAGGCAGGTGTCCTGGGCAGGGGACCGTGGGCCACATTGAGGGTTACCTCCAGCTTGGCACCCTCAGGGCTGCTCCTGGCCTGTCGTGGGGGCTGCCCTGCTCAAGGTGTAGGCCTGGCTGGTCGCAGCCGGTTCTTACCTGCTCCACCCCTTCCCTGGCAGCCGGGAGGAAGTCCCTGACCTATTTCCACCGCGACCCCAGGGCTGCCTTGCAGGAGGCCACCTTCGACCTGCACGAAGTGAGGAAGATTTTCTTCGGGAGTTTCCACAAGGTCCTGGAAGGCTGCAGCTCGTGCCCCTCTCCCCCGTTCCCCCAGCTCTGGGGCAGCCCAGCCCCACAGGGACCTGCCGGATGCCAACTCTTCTCCCTAGGAGAGCAGGACCTTCCTTGGGAGGGAACATTGACCTGGGGCTGTGTCCCTCTACCTCAGCTCTTCCATCTTAATTGGAGTTGAAGAGCCTCCCAGCCCGTCTCTTTGGGACCCACAGACCCCGGGAGGCTCCTGCAGCAGGTGCCATTTGGTCCATTTTACAGAGGGGAAGCCGAGGCCCAGCAAGGGGGGCTTCTCCCAGGGTCCCCCGAAACCTGAGGTGAGGTCAGGCTCCTGACCCTACGCCCCGGGGATGGGTGTTACTCCCCAACTCTGGCCTGGCCTTGGGGGCTCAGGTGGGCACTGGCCCTGCCTGGGCTGTGGAGAACCTCCCGTGCCGTCTCGCAGGTGCACGTGGCTGTGGGCCGCTCTAAGGTCAGGCTCTACGTGGACTGCCAGAAGGTGGCTGAGCGGCCCCTCGGGGAGGTGGGCAGCCCACCCGCTGCCGGCTTCATCACGCTGGGGAGGCTGGCCAAGGCCAGGGGCCCCCGGAGCAGCTCGGCCGCGGTGAGCTGGGCCCTGCCCACCTGCTGGGCCACGCTGGTGGGGGGCTGGCAGCCGCTCTGAACCCCAGGGCTGAGCCAGCTCCCCTGCGTTGCAGTTTCAGCTCCAGACGCTGCAGATCGTGTGCAGTGACACCTGGGCCAATGAGGACCGGTGCTGTGAGCTCCCTGCCTCGGTGTGCCCCGTCCCTTACCCCTGTTCCACGAAGCAAGTTAGGGCAAGTGCCCACTGAGGGTCACAGTGCGTGGGGTCAGTTGACCTGTCCAGATTGTCACTGTGCTGGGAGAGATAGGGGAAGGCTTTCAGAGGAGGCAGCCTCAGGGCCAGTGGATGAGCCCAGAGGGGCTGGACAGAGGGTCCTGGAGGCCCTGGGGCAGGCTGGGAACCCCTGGCTGCACTCAGGGTCACGCCCACTTCTGTGGGCCCAGCCAGGTGCAGATGAGTCAGGGAGGGGCACACAGCCAGGCCAGAGTGCCCCTCCCATCCTCAGTGACTCCTCTGTATACCCTGTGCTGGGCTTGGCCATACTGGGGGCCCAGACAGGGGAGAGAGGCAGGGAGAAGGTACCATTCTGTCCTGGGGCTCATGTGGACAGTGTGGCAGGATGGGAACCCAGGGCCGGCTGCACACACAGGGGCTTAGTGGCCTGAGTCCGGGACCTGCCCACTGTGTACTTGTGCCCCTGACCTTCACCCCTGCCTCCCAGGTGCAGGTCTGGAAGTCTCCATGGAGCCCAGGTGTCCTTGGCTAATCTCAGCTCTAGGGTCAGGCAAGAGCCAGGGAGAGGGTCTCTAATGAGTAGGGTCTCTCTTCTTCCAGAGGGATGGAGAGACCTGCCCGGCCTTCATGTCTGCCTGTTCCTCAGAGACCCCTGGGCCCCCAGGACCCCAAGGACCCCCAGTGAGTCCAGTGGCGTCTCCCTGGGGTGACCAGGGAACCCTGACCAATGTATTGCTGCCACTGGTGGATGTGAAGCCCAGGCCCTCCGGCCCTGGTCCATCCCCCCGTCCTGCCGCAGAGTTGGGATGTACTTCATGAGCCTCTTCCCTGCTGCGCCTGCCCTGGGCCAGGAGACAGAGGCCTGGCCCAGCCCCTTCCTTCCCCCGGGCTAGGCCTCCCCCACAGACCCTCCTCTGGTGCAGAATCCAGTGATTCTCAATGTCAGGGTTGGGAAGCGGGGCGAGGCACAGCTCCTTCCTTCCCCCAGGCTGGGCCTCCCCAACGAACCCTTCTCTGGCGTGGAATCCAGTGTTTCTGAAGTGTGAGGCTTGGGACGGATCCAGGCGACGCTGGGATCCAGAACTGTGCTGTGGCCACAGGGTGTGACGTGGGCTGGCTGTGAGTCACAGCCACTTGGACGGCCACTGTCCTGGGTGCTGGCAGCCCAGCTCACCTGCAGCAGGAGCTATAGGGGCCCTCTACCCAGGCCTCAGGGAGGCGGTCCTCCAGGCCTGGGGCCATGGGGTGGGTCCTGAGAGGTCCTTGGACCTGCCATGGCTGCAGCTGCCTCTGCTCACCCCAAGGTTCCAGCACCCCACAGGTGACGGCTGGGGCTTCCAGAGCTGGCTCCCTGGGACCGGTCAAGCGTACTCACTCTGAGCTCAGTGTCCACAGCCCTGTCTACTCAGGGGGCCGGGGTTTGAACCCAGAACTGCCTGACTGTGAGAGGGAAGGATGGGCTAGTGCGTCCTTGCCCTGGAAGCCCCTTCTCTTCCCCCTGACAGCAGTGGACAGTCTGGGGCTGGGTGGGGCTAGGGGCTCAGGGTGGGCTGGGCATGGGGCTCAGGGGCTGGTCTGTGCCCCTCTACCTCGGTTGGGTGGTTCTGGGGGTTTATCCCTGTTTGTGCCTCTGCAGGGCCTCCCTGGGAAGAATGGCACCCCAGGAGATCCTGGCTTCCCAGGGCCCAGGGTAAGTTTTGGGGAGCCCTGGGAGGTGGGGGGCCTGGATCCTACCTACCAGAAGAGGACACCCCTCCCAGTGCATTCCTGAGAGTGCAGGGAGCTGCACGCAGCCTCCCTAGGCAGGGTGGGGTCTCTCCAAGCTGCAGACAGGCAGGGGCCCCAGCACCTCAGGGGTCCAGGGAGTTTGGGCTGGCCTCCCCCATGTGCCTGCTGGGTGCCTGGCCCGGGCCTGGTTGTGGTGCAAGTCCCCTTTTCAGCTAGATAGGGAGGATGAACCTCATGGCCCAGCGGGGAAATCTGAGGCTTAGGGAGGTGAGGCCACCTGTCCTGTTGGCCCTGAAGGCCGCCGTTGATTTCCATGGGGCAGGCACGAGCCAGATGCCTTGTGTGTGCCGGGCTGGGCCCAGGAGCTTAGGCCCACAGGGTATTTTCAGATGTATCTAGGCTCAGCACATGCGCGGCGTGCAGGGAGGTGTTTCGGGGGTGGAGGTTCTGGTTCTGCAGAGAGGGATGTTGAAGACAGCGCGCCCAGCGATGACAGCAGCCCCCCACCCCAGGCGCGAAAGGGCCGCCCTCCAGGCTCGATTCTAAACATTTACCTAAACCACGGTACTGCACAAGCGTGACACAGATGCCCAAGGTGTGGTCGGCGTGCAGCGAGGCCGCCCTCCTCCCGACCCCGACACCCACCTCTCCCCCGTCAGCCTTCCAGCGAGTTCCACATCCCCGTGAGCAAAGACGTGCGCCTGGCTCTGGCGGAGCCGTCCTGTTGCACCTGCGCTGCCATATTCCCTTTGTCTGCAGTTGTGCTGGAGCCTGAGAGCGCATCTCAGGCACAGATTCCCTAGGACAGTCGCTGGGTGGAAGGGCACACGCCCCTGTGCTTTGGGGTGGATGTCCCCACACTGGCCCCGCAGAGCCGTGCGAGGTGCTCCCCCGCGACGAGCTACCGGTGACCTCCCACCCCCATCTTGCATTCCTGGCTGCTTTGGGAGCTGCGTCTCATAGATGAAAATGCATTTCTCTTCCAAGTAGCGTGAACGCCCTTTGAAAGTTGCCAATATTTTCTTGATGGAGACGTCCTCTGACTTCTTCTCCACTGTTCTTTTTTCTTAATAATTTGTGGGCACGCTTTTTACTTGCTGGAACCAGCCCTGTGTCTGTGATGTGAGTTTTGACTGTGTTTGGCATTTTCTTGTCTTTTGACCTTGTTTGCGATGTGCGTTTCCATACGGATTTTAAAATAACTTTTACGTAGTCCATGTTACTGCTCTGTTCTGTGGCTTCTGAATTTTGTATCCTGTTTTAAAAGGTCTCCCTTATTCCGAGAGTAGAAAGCACGCCGCCTCCTGATTCCTCCTGGTGCTTCCAGGCCCTTTTCAACACTCCCAGGTGGATTCCTCTAGAGCTGATTTTGTTACAACGCTGGGGAGGACAGAGGACGGGGAGGACTCCACCTTCACCTCTTCACAGACCACCTGTGGTCGCCTGAGTCTTTCATTACACAGCCAGCCCCTCGCAGAAGTTAAACGCCCTTGCTCTCGTGCTGTCCCAAGGCCCCTGTGTATTTTGGGGTTTTTCAGATGCTCCAATCTGTCCCGTTGATTTGTCTGTTGTTCACATGCAAGGGCTGTGCTTCTTAAATTATTACAGATTTCTTTAAAATTTTGATGCCAGATGGGCTGGTCCTCTTTTGTATTATTCCCCCAGAATTTTCCTGGCTCTCTTTGCTTATTTCATTGTTCAGTGAACTGTAGAATCGACTTATCCATTTAACTTAAACAATTCAGTTGGTGTTTTTATTGGAACCGCATTCGCTTTATAGATATACTCGGGAGCAGATGATGTTTTTATGATGTTGAATCTTCTCATCCAAAAACACAGCCATCCTGCCTTTTGTTCACAGGGCCTATTGTGGCCCTCAGTACAGTGTGGGGACGGTCTCTTCCTACAGACCCGCTCGGTTCTCCTTCATCCCTATGTATTTCCTCTTTTTTGTTGCTATTATAAGTGAGGTGTTTTCTCTCATTACAGCTTCTCCCTCATTATTTTCACACTGGCCGTTACCGCTGTGTGTGATTTTTGTACCCAGTTTTCTTTCTCAATTATCTTCTTTGTGATTTTCTTGGATTTTCCAGGTTTACAGTGACATCACCTGCAAATAAACACTTCACCTTCGGCTTTTCAGTCTTGATGACTCGAATTTCTTTTTCTTGTCTAATGGTGTTGGTGAATACTCCAGAATTTTGTCAGAGAACAGTGGCAGTAGCAGATACTCTCATTTTCTTCGTGGCTTCACAGAAGTGCTTCTAGCATGTGGCCGTTAAAGTGCCGTCCTGGAAGCAGAGACAGGTGCATTTTGTCACGTGGTAGTGAAGTCCATCCACTCTTCTTTTATTAGATTTAAAACATCAAGAATGCACGTTAAACAAGCTCTAGTGCTGTTATGGACATAATGAAATGGCTGTGCGTCTTGGAGCTATTAATTGTAGGATATCCCTAAATACTGGGTGATTCCTGCATCCGTTGAAAATCTGACATGGTCGCTGAATTCTCGTTATCCGTGTCATGTGCAGCAGAGTTCAGCTTGCTGACATTTCGTTTTGGATTTTGCATTGATGCTTCTAAATAAGACTGTCGCAGTTTTCTTTATAGTGTTTGGAACCTCAATTTGCTTTGTTCAAAAGATAATTTGAGTTTAAATAGCAGCAGTGTCCTCTGCCCCACAGAGTTGGATTTCCTGTAAAACCTGAGTCTAGTGTTTTGGGGTCCAGGGCTTAAGAAAGTCTTCTGTCTCTTCCATACAGCTGGCCTGTGGGGGTCTCTGGCTTTTCCTTGGTGATTTCTGCAGTGCCCCCCACACCCCGTTAGAACCCCGAGTTGGGCAGGGGAGGGCTGGGGGTGGGGTTGGTTGGAACTGGCTTCACAGGCTTGGCTCTGCCGTTCTCTAGCTCCGCAGACCCCTGCTGTGGGTTCTCCCAGACCCTCCCAGGGTGGGCAGTGAGGGTGCTGGGGCTGCCCCTGCTCCTTTAATGAAGATGTCTCCATGTGGGTCTGGGTCTGAATGCCCAGAGGGCCGGGAGGGCTGGCTGTGACCCAGAGGGGCTACAGGAGGGGCGGCAAGCGTGACCTTGTCAGGCCCTACCCACTGCCTGTGTCTCCAGGGAGAGCCCGGGCCACCCGGACAGATGGGACCAGAAGGTCCTGGAGGCCAGCAGGGGTCGCCGGGGACCCAGGGCCGCACAGTCCAGGGGCCTGTGGTAGGTGTCACTCCCTCCCCGCCCTCCTGCCATGTGCCCCCTCCGCTTCGCTGTCCAGCCCATCTTCCCCCTCCAGGGTCCACCAGGGGTCAAAGGAGACAAAGGAGACCATGGGCTCCCAGGCTTGCAGGTAGTATAGCTGGGCCCGGGGGGCCACAGGGGTTGGTGGGGGTGGGGAAGGACAGGGATGGAGATGGGGAGTGCATGGGGGGCACAGGGGTTGGGGGTGAGGCCTCACAGGCAGGGCCACCTCTGGATGTGACCTTGGCCCCTGCCTGGCTGGCCCCTCTGTTCTCTCCCAGGGCCACCCCGGCCACCAGGGCATCCCCGGGAGAGTTGGCCTCCAGGGACCAAAGGTGCTGGCTCTGGGCTTGGCGAGTTCTGTCAGGGTGGTAGAGACTGACCTGGGGACGGGGGGCCTTGGAGATGGAGACTGTGGGGTAGGGAGCGGGAGGTGCTTTCTCCTGGGCTCCTGCCTCACCTACTGCACCACCCCCTTCAGCCTGTGGCCTGGCCAGAAGGCAGGAGAGCTCCAGCCCACCCAGGCAGGAGCTGTCACTGAGGCAGGGTGGGTGGGGGAGTGGCTGGGTAGGAGTCTGGCAGCCTCAGCTGCCTCACCTTTGCTGCTTGGGTTACAGGGTGTGTTGGGTGCTGCTGGGGGGCTGTCACCATGGGAGGGCTGGGTACAGGTACAAACCCCACTCAGCTTGCACCTTCCTTTGCCATCAGGGAATGAGAGGCCTGGAGGGAACTGCTGGCCTGCCCGGACCCCCTGGCCCCAGGGTAGGCACCGACCTCCCATGACCCCGACCCCCACCCAGGGTTCCTGTGTTCCAGGGGCCAGTCTGAATACCAGCTGCCACCCCTAGGTTACCCCAGGAAGTGCCTGGGAGAGCCTCACTTCTGCTGGAACTTTCTGCAGGGCCCTGTGGGCGGGTGAGCATCTGCCCAGGAGCACTGCATGCTCCCAAGTGAGGGCTCTGTGCTGAGGACTCAGTTCCTGCGAGACCTTGGAGGGGGGTCTCCTGGCGTCGGCCTTGGGCTGAGTGCTGGGCAGGCCAGGTTGCCTCCCTGCAAGCGCCACTTCAGGGGAAGCCCAACTTGCAGTCACACTGGAACAGCTGGCACAGCTGGGGATGTTTAGAGCAGTGTGGGTGCTGACAGTGCTGGAGAAGGGGTGCAGGGCACGGGGAGCCAGAGCCTGGAGGCAGGGGAGGCACCACCTGCCGGAGGAATGGCCTGAAGGAGGCTGGGGCCAGCCAGGCGTCCACCACCCTTGACAGGTCAGGGGGCCCCTGGGACATCTGGGAACCAGGGCTGAAGTGGGAGCAGATTTGCTGGGGGCCCAAGCCAAACCCTGACTTCTGTGTCTCTGCAGGGGTTCCAGGGCATGGCAGGGGCCAGGGGCACTAGTGGAGAGCGAGGACCTCCAGGGGCCGTGGGGCCCACAGTAAGTCCATTTCAACACCCACCAGCCAACCAAAGGCCGGGGAGTGAAGGGTGCAAGCCCCACATGCAACCGCTCAGGGACTTCCTGCTGACAGCTCAGGGACTTCCTACTGACCACCTAGGGACTTCCTGTTGACAGCCCACAGACTTCCTGTTGACAGCTTCCTGTTTACTGGCCTGGAACTTCCTGTTGACCCCCTAGGGACTTCCTGGTGACAGCCCATGGACTTTCTGTTGACCACCCAAGGACTTCCTGTTGCTCACCCAGGGACTTCCTGTTGCTCTCCCAGGGACTTCCTGTTGACTGCCAGGGACTTCCTGTTTACCACTCAGGGACTTTCTGTTGACTGCTCAGAGACTTCCTGTTGACCACTCAGGGACTTCCTGTTGACCACCCAGGGACTTCCTGTTGACCGCTCAGGGACTTCCCATTTGTTGTTGGAGGCCTGTTCTGAGCTAGGAGCTTGGTGTTGGTGCTAGTGCAAGAGAGTGGAGCTAGGGGCTGGTTCTGCACCTCTCCCAACCCCACCCAGGACAGACGTGGTGGAGGGGAGGTGGTGGGGCAGCAGGCTCCACGGAGGGTAGGGGGACAGACGTGGGAGATGGGGGTATAGTATCCCCTGGGGGATGCCTTGGCCTTCAGCAGCTCCATGGGCCCCCCCTTAGGTGGGCTCCAGGTTCATCAAGGAGCTGGGGAGGTGGAAGAAGACAGAAGACGGCAGGGAAGTGCCAGCACAAGCCTGGCCTGGGCCCGGGCCCGGGAAGGGTCTGTTCTCTGGGCAGTGTCCCACACCCGCCATCTCCCCTAGCACAAAATCTACAGCCAGAGGCAAGTCCTTTGTGGCACAAGTTCCAGCCCCACTCAGGACTCTGCTGTGGAACCGACCTCTCACATGCCTGCTCTGGGGTGCAGGCGAGGACCACAGGCTCCTAGGATCTGGGAATTTGGGATGGGGCTTTCACACTGCCACTGTGGTTATCAGGCTGCCTGAGCCAGGATCCACCCCAGGGCCATCTCACACTTCTCACATGTGGTCTCAGGCCATCTCTGCTGACTTCTTTTCTCTTCCCTTCCTCATCAGGGGCTGCCGGGGCCCAAAGGGGAACGAGGAGAGAAGGTGAGTGAGGCCGAGAGTCTTTGGCTCACTCGGGATCTCCTGGGAAGGCACCTGCCACGTGGGTCCCAAAGCTGCACCACCTTCCCTTCCAGGGCGAGCCGCAGTCCCTTGCCACCCTCTACCAACTTGTGAGCCAGGCTTGTGAGTCTGCCGTTCAGAGTGAGTGAGGCCAGCAGCCCTGCACCTGTGCCCACCACACCTGCTGTCCTCACACTGGCCAGGCCGAGGGAGGCCACCTTCACCCATCATTAGCACACCTGGGCCAGGTGTCCTGGTGTGGCCTGCACAGGCCTCGCATCCCCGGGTCCACACTGCATCCTGCTGACACCCCTCCTCCCCACAGCACACGTGTCAAAGTTCGACTCCTTCCACGAGAACACCAGGCTTCCCATGCCCATCTTGGAGCAGAAGCTGGAGTCGGGCACTGAGCCCCTGGGGTCCCCTGGCACCCACAGCAAGGCCCTGCTTCCTGGAGAATGGGGGCGTGGTGGCCGCCACCTTGAGGGCAGAGGTACTGGGCTCCTGGCTCTTAGGGAGGGAGTTGTGGCCGGCGGGGGCGCCGGTTGTCCCCTGGTCCTGGGGCTGGAGCCTCAATCTGTGTCAGCACAGCAGCTCCTGCTGGAGATGCCACTGTCCAGCCTCTGGGGTGCTGGGGTGAGGACACGGGGTTTCCCTGAGCCCACACAAAGCCAGTCATGGCACAGAGGTCGGCCTCGGCCTGGCCTTCCAGGGCCCTCAAGGTGACCTCTTCCCCAGTCTTCAGGAAACATGAGCTGCCTGCTTAGGGCCACACAGGAGGGCCCAGCCTACCTCCCATCCTTCCTCCCTCCCTCCTACCCTCCTGTCCTCCCCATCCTCCCCACTCCCGCCCTCTTATCCTCCTGGCTACTGCTTCCTCTGCCTCTCCCCACCCAGCGCGGAGCCGCAGGGTCCTGTGACCTTGTCAGCGCTCCTCCTCCTCTGAGGCGGCAGCGGTGGGTCATGAGTTGGATGCTGAGATGGAGGAGAGGCTGATTCGGGGAGCTGGAGCTGGAGCTGGAGAGGGGCGTCCACGGGGAGGACAGACGGGGATGACCCAGCCAGACGAGGATCGAGTTCCACACTGGCTGGGGCAGCAGCGGGGGCATCTCTGCTCTGTTCGGGCATCGGCTGAATCCCACCCCTCATCCCACAGATGTCTCAGGAAACTGGAGGCAACCTTGGGGGAGCCCCGTGGGCTGTGGGAACCCCTGCCCCAGTCTTGGAAGCTGCCCACTGTGGCCTGGTTACAGCCTGGCAGATGAGGGGCACATCACTACTCAGAATAAATGGCCCCTTCTGCACCCCCCTGTTTAGACGAGGGTGACAGGCACCGTCACAGGGCCCCCACCTGACGCCTTCCCACCTGGCCATGCCCCCTCGAAACTGTCATGGAGCCCAGGAGGCGCCTGTGTGGAGCACTGGGACCTGGCACGCCGCTGCCCCCTAGATCTCAGACTCCATCTGAGGACCAGACCTGCCGCTTGTGCCCAGGGAGGGGCCCTGACACCCTCTGTCCCCATCAGAACAGGGCCCCAAGCCACTGCACTGCTCCGTCCTCACATGCCCTCCCTTTCCTCGCAGGGGAGCCTGGAGCTGTTGGTCAGACGGGCAGCCCTGGGCAGCAGGGGGGCTAGCACCCAAGGCCTCTGGGAGTGACAGGTGAGCCCCTACTGCCTGCACCTGCCAGGGCTGAGGGCATCCAGGAAGGAGGAGCTCCTGAGGGGCCAACGGGTGGGGCCTTGTGCTGTCCAGGGTGGGGTGCTGGGATCACAAGGCCCAGCACAGGCAGGCAAGGTGGCCCTGGGGAAAGTAGAGTTAACTATGGACCCCGTAGGGGCAACAGGGGGTCACAGGACGTGGGGTCCCGGAGATGGATTGGCGTGCTGGGAGCCTGCTCCACCTCGTGGGCTGCAGAGTGGCTTGCTGGGGCGGAGGAGGCCCTGACCAGGGTTAGCGCAGCAGGGAGAGTGGAGCTCAGGTGTTTGCTCAGTGGGCACCTGGTCCAGGTGTGGGAAAGCTCACAGGAGTCCCAGGAGGGCCCTGTGAGGCCCCGGGTATGTCGATGAGAGAGTCAGGGTGGGGGCCATAGTAGCACCAGGTAACCTCTGCCTTCCTCAGGGGGCGCTGGGCAGGCAGCCCCTGTGTGCAAACTTAGCTGAGGGGCTGGTCCCAGGAGCAGGTGTGGGGACAGGGTGCAGGTGGGTACAGCACAACTCCGGCCTCAATAGCTTCAGGGGCCAGAGCGCGGCACGGGATGTGTGACCTGGGGCCCGTGAGGGGCCGGCGCCTTTGAGCCAGGGGACTCGGCAGGGGCTAGGAGGGCTGAGGAGCACAGGCAGGAGACCCAGGGGCTCCTGGCCAGGCTGGGGCAAGAGGGCAGCTGCCCGAGATGCCTGAGAGTCAGGTCAGAGCCCAGGGCTAAGGACAAGCAGCCTTGCTTCTCCTCCACAGACCCGTCAGAGAATGACCCCACCCACGGCCCTGCCCATGGCTCTGCCCATCCACGGCCCTGCCCACAATCCTGCCCACCCACAGCCCTACTGGACGCAATGTGCAGAGACCCAGGATGCGGGCTCTCGGGGTGGCCACGGTGCCAGGCACTGGCCCTGAGCCGGTGTCCAGCTGTCTTTGGCCTCTCAGATCTGTCTGCCCTTCTCTCCTGCCAGGACATTTTCTGCACTGCCCTGAGGAACCCTGCGCCTTCCTCCCTGGGTTTGTCTGGACACTGAGAGTGACCACATCCTGGAGAAGCCGGAGAAAAGCTCAGGAAGAGCCTGCAGCTGGAAGGAGAGGGAAGGAGCGGCCTCGGCCAAGGCCCACCCCATGCCCTTGGCTCTGTAGCATTTCCAAGTTCAGATAAACCACCGAGTGCTCACCCACCCAAGTGAGGCGGGAGTCATTTCCCAGGAGGGTGTCCCCCACCCTGGCTCCGTGCACCCCACCTTGAGGCCCTGCAGCTCCAGCCGCAGTGGGGAAGGGGAGGGGCTGGGCTGATGGCGAATCGGGTTCAGGAGGGCAGCAGTGCCCTGTGGCCGTCTCAGTAGCTCTCACACAGGCTCAACAACATGCCCCACCCCTTTCTCTGGGCCTCATCAAAGCCTGGCCGGGGCCCTGCGGGCCCTCCTCCCTCTGCGCCTCACGCAGGCAACAGACGGCTCCACTGCTGGCCCACCAGTCACCTGCGCGATGGCTCCTCCCTCAGAACAGCACTCCCACCCTGGCCCCAGCACCTTCGCATCTGGGCACAGGCAGGGCCTTGCCTGCCTCATTGTCCCCTCTGTCCCCAGCCCAAGAAGGAGTTCAGATCCTGTGTGCGAATGGCCACCCCTCACCCACCCAGCCGTGTGCTGAGTTCCTTGTGCAGGGACATTGCTTTGAGACTTGGCACCATCAGCCCCTGGTCCTTAGGGTCTCAGAGCAAGGTCATCCCTCAGCAGGCTTCTGACCTGCGTGCTCCTCAGCACCTCTGCCCAGGTCTCTCCCAACCATCACAGATGCTGTGTGAGCCTGGACTTCCTGCCTTATCCCCACTGTGTCCCAAACAGCATGGGGGCAAGCTCAGAACACACACCTGGGCTTCTGGGCCTTGTGGCCCGTGGGGGTGATGTGGGAACTTCTACTTCCTTTCCAAACAAATATTCAGTAATTAGTCCACTGTTACCACTTAGGCAGCTAAGCAAGAAAGGTGCCAGAAATGAAGAGGGAACCCATATCATTGAGGAGAGAATGAAAAGTATTAAAAAGGAACAAAGAGAGACCCTTGATACTGACAGAAGGAAAACCCACCAAGATCACTAGTACAGCATTGCGTGCACCAAAGCATACCCCAAAGAGGTGAGCGCAAAACAGCTTCGGGGCAAACACTTCATCTACAATTCAACTATTCCAGGAACTGACCAGACCTGGAGACCAAATAGAGTCATAGGCAGGGTCAGCAGGATGGGAGAGAGTGCCTGCACCCACAGGAGCCACAGCCCTGACCAAGGCCAGGAAGCAGCCCCAAATGCCAGCTCCCACTGCAGCATGAGAACAAGAAACAGACCACTGAAAATTCCCAAAGTTTGTGGACAAGTCAGAGGTCAAAGAAGTCAGGTGGCATCAAGACAGATTTTGCTCTGAGGGATAAGGAGAGCATGTGGCCAAAGTAGGTGCAGGTAAAGCAGCATCTGGGGCAGAGTTATAGCCTTCAGTGCAGGTATCAGACACAGTTGTTGAGAGCAGCAGCCCAAGCCAGCCCCTCTGTCCTGCAGGGAGGACACCTAGGTCACTTGGCTTCTGTTGGGGAGCTAAGTTGCTTCAGATTGTGTGACCAGCAACACAGCTTGGTTGCTCTCACTTGGTTTCTCCGGGGCTGGGAATTAAATGTCCTCAGCTGAACAGAGAAGGCTCTTTGAGCAGTGGAGTGAGCAGGCTTTGTCATGAGGCAGGAGTGGGGCTAGAATCAAGCCCAGAGCCCACAGGGCATCCAGAGCTTTCCAAAGGAGCCCCTCTCCTGGGGCTCTCCAATTTGATGAAGGGACTGGGCACTGGGTGGCTCACGGAGACCACTCTGGCAGCCAGGAGGAGGCAGCCTGGTGGGGAGGAACCAGGGTTGCTGTAATCCCCGCCACCCCCTCAGCTGCCCTACCCCCGCCACCCTGCTGACGCCAATGACAATGTTCAGCCTCAAAAGGGGAGTCCGGGTGTCTTCAGGAAACTGACTTTATGCTGGAGGCCAATGAAAATGGCACAGCAAAGGCAGCAGCCAGCTGGTGCCCAGGCAGCTTAGGGACTGGTCCCTGAGGCCCCACCCGCCCCAGCCTGTGCAGTGGAGCTGTAAGAATCAAAGGTGAGGACGGCAAGGGAGCTGAGAGCAGCCTCCGGATGCACCACACCGGCCTGGCTCCTGTTTGCAGGAAGGCAGCCTCCCCGAGAGCCAGCCGACCTGCGCATCTCCCATCAGCCACGACTCTGCCGCATCCCTCCAGGTTCTTTTAGGAGCCCCCAGGGACTGAGCTGGGGCTCACGCTCCTGACCAGAGTGCTGGGTTTCTGGCAATGCCTCCCCTGCTCCCTTTACAGCCACAGCTCTCCCCTCGAGAGGCCCCTCTGTAGTGGGCCTCGGTCCCCTCTCCACCCCCCAGAGGCAGCACAGCTTCAGCCCTATGCAGTGTGGGGGCTCCAGGAGGAAATGCAGGGAGGTGCTTGGTCTTGGCCCAGAGCTCATGGCCTTAGGTGCTGCCCCCAAGTCACCCCCGTGCCCATGCAGCCCGGGATGTTCAGCTCGGGCCAGCCACGAAGGTGGTGTGATGCAAGGCTGATCTGATGCTCAGCTCAGGCCACTGGGGTCATGGCGGTTGTGGGAGGTCGTGGAATCACGGGGCTCATGCTGGGGTCACAGGGTGGTGTGGTTGTGCGGACTGTAAGGGGCCGTGCAGCCATGTGTATCTGACTTGCCCTCCCTAGGTCTGCAGGCAGTGCCAAGTGGCTCTGCCCGAGGCCCCAAGGGCAACCCTGGAAGCTCCAGGCCTTCACAGCCCCTCTGAGAGGCACCTGCAAGGTGGGGAGCTGGGAAGAACGGCTCAGTGATGAGCTTGGAGGGAGGGGTGGGCACAGCCCCCAGGAAGGCAGGTGCGTGCAGGCCTGGGAGGAATGTGTAGCAGGAGGCAGGGGGTGCTGTGCCCGCAGGACCACCAGGTGAGGTGTGTCCACCCCCAGAGGATGGCTCTGGCCCAGACAGTGTCAGAAACGGGAGCTGAGGAAACCCAACCCCAGCTGTAGAGGAGCCTGCCCCGATGCCATCAGCACCTGGCATCCAGCCAGGTGGTATGGCTGCCAGCCCCTTCATCTACCAAGGACCAGGGCAGTGGGGATGGGAGAGCTGGGACATGTGGACCCACACCAGGGCAGACGGTGGGGGAAGCCAGTAGCTGTAGATTCAGCGCATTTCTTGGGGAAGGGCGTGGAACATTTGAGCTCGAGCCAGAGCGCAGAGACGATTTCATAATACAGCCCACCATCGTGATCTGATGGTAAGTACGGAACTCCATGCCCAATGGAGAAACACTCCCCTCTCACATGTGTGGAATATCCACACACTAACCATGAACTCGGCCACAAAGAAACCTTACATTCCAAACGATCATGCTGTTCAGAACTCACTCACTGACTGATGATACTGGAAAAACAACCAACGACAACAAGCTAAACAATGTCTCTAGAAGCTAAAAGACACACCCATGACTCCAGAATAATTCATGGGTTAAAGAGAAGGGAAACGTGAAGATACTTGTAACCAAATAATGATGGATGCACCACCATGTCAGAATCTCTGTGCTGCAGCTAAAGTGGTACCTAAAGGGCAATTTATAGCCATAAATACAGTGCTTTGTTTTGTTTTGTTACTTTTTGAGACAAGGTCTTGCTCTGTCACCCAGGCTGGAGTACAGTTGGCATGATCTCAGCTCACTGCAACCTCTGTGCCACCCTGGGCTCAAGTGATCCTCCCACTCAGGTCTTCTGAGTAGCAGAAACCACAGGCATGTGCCACCATGCCTGGCTAATGTTTTTGTATTTTTTTAAATAGAGTGTTGCCATGTTACCCAGGCTGGTCTTGAACTTCTGAGCTCAAACGATCCACCCTCCTTGGCTTCCCAAAGTGCTGGGATTACAGGTGTGAGTCACTGCGCCCGGCCCTTAAACACAGTTTTTAGGGAAGATTCCAACTCAAACAATTTTAAATAGTAGAAAATAATCCCTGAAGCAGCATGCATTCATTAGTACTGTGTTTAGCTGTATTTAATTAAAACCTGATTGCCATTGGCTTCCCTAAATCAGTTTTTGCCATCACATGTAAAGTCCTGTGGGCAGGAATGGACAAACGCCCAGGCTGTTTGGCTGTCCTTGGCAGGTAGCTGCCCTTCATCAGAAGGTGGCAGATCCCAGCCCTTCATCACAAGATGGTGGATCCCAGCCTGTTTGGCCGTCCTTGGCATGTAGCTGCTCTTCATTACAAGATGACTGCTGCTGCTCCAGGAGCTACACCTCACTTGGGGGAAGGGGTGGGGGTCCCCTGGGTGAAGAGCAACAGCGTTAACAGGAGTCCCACTTGAAGACGTCCGCTTGTACCTAATGACAAAGACTGCAACTCTCCTTGTCCAGAAAACAGACGTTTTAGCTGAACACGTTAACCACCTCCCACAAAGTGATTAAATGCGTCGTGTAGGGCTCGATGTAGCTTCAAGTAACAATAACAAGATAAGAGTGGCTCTCGCAGTGTGGAATTGGCCTTCTCAGAGCCACGGGGAGGCCTGTTTCCCTCACCTGGCTCTGCATCCTCCACACAGGACACTGCCCTTGTTTCCACTGTTGGGTCATATACCAACAACAGGAAGAAGAGAAGGGAGGAGAAAGGCTGGCCCGGAATCGGGTCACATTCCAACAACAGGATGAAGAGGAGGGAGAAGGGCTGGCTCGGAACCTTCAAGGGCACATTCCAAAGGTGTCCTTGCCACTGTCAGCTACATCCCTGTGGCCAGACGTCAGTCTCATGGCCAAGCTGAGCTGCAAGAGTAGAGCCTTTTCTGGCTCCTCCCTGAGGCAAGAGGAGAAAGGGAGAGTGGGGCTAGCCGTGGGCCAGCCACGGGGAGGAAGGTGGTCCCCATGTCCCTGAGGGCTCAGTGAAGTGCACCTGGCCTGAGAAACGAGAGGGCCACCACAGTGCTGGGGCAGAGAGGACAAAACCACGGATGAAGACGAGGCTGAAAACCAGAGCCCTCTGACCCATTTTACACCAACACATCTGTAGGCCCAGGTGAAATGGGCGTTCAGACATCTGCATTTCCAGAAGAGTCCCCACAGACTCCTAGAAACAAGATGGCCACTAACAGAGGCTCCTGCCTGGTGAGACGCCAGGACTGGGGAGAGAGCCCGACAAATCCAGGATCTGAACACAGAAACTGAGAAACGCTGGGAACGACTCAGGCCACCCTGTGTGTGCACGTGTGTGCGTGTGTGTGCACGTGTGTGCGTGTGTCTGCGTGCACGTGTGTGCGTGTCTGCACGCGCATGTGACAGCCCACAAGAAACTGTTACATGACAATGGACTGTCTCCTCCCCAAATCCGCGCACACACACACAAGGCATGCATTTGCAAACACACACCCGTACACACACGTACACACACACGAGGCATGCATTTGCAAACACACACCCGTACACACACGCACTCACACACACGAGGCATGCATTTGCAAACACACACCTGTACACACACGCACTCACACATTCGGGGACGTATTCACAAGGGAAGGTGAGGTATCCGAGATCAAAAGCACTGGGAGGGACAAACTGGAGAATCTGTACCAGGCAGAGAAGGATTCATGTTTGTTCTCTTTGATCTATTAATTTTTTAAAATTGTAATCTCTTAAAGAGGCAAGGAGGGATATCAGTAACATGATGCCAGAATATAGGTATAAAGGAAAACCAGCTAGGAATATTATCTGTATAAAACATCAAAAGAGAAATTTTAAAAGCAGAGCTGTAAGATCAGGTCTGAGATGTCTCCCGGGAGGCTTTGGGAAAAGATAAAAAGGAAACAGAAAATGTAAGTGTTAGCGCCCACACCATGGGGGCTCTACGAGGAAAGAAATAGCAAGAGGAGGGGGAAAGGTTGAAATAACTGGGTTTTCTGAAGATTTGTGCACTAGAGAAAGACTTAAGATCTCAGATTAAAAGGGCCCAGAATGTTGAATGAAATAAATTTTTAAATGTACCCTTAGGTTCCTCAATGCCATATATAATGCAATACATAATGATGACGGTGAAAAACAGTCTTTTAAAAATCTTCAGTACATATACTAAAATTGGAACGATACAGAGAAGATTAGCATAGCCCCATGTGCTGGGATGACACACAGTTAAAAGAAAAAAAATAGAAATCTTTCCGGGGAAAACCTGCAGCCCAGACTACAGAAGAACCAAGGGCCAGCAGAGGAGACGCTGGGGTACTTGTTTTCTTTGGAGGTGGGAGGCATTTTTCAGGTCAATATACTAAGCTCTTGAAAAACATAAATGCTTGTTTTGAGTTAGGAGCAGTCACCAGGGAATGTGTAGCTTCCAGAGCAGCTGACTATACCAGTTTTCTCCCACAGAAGGGATGGAACGTATTTCCACAACAACAACAAAAAACCACAGAGTTGGCCTAAATATATCCCGCTGTAGTAGAAACTGCAATACCTTTCACTGATCGAAGGATGAATTCTCCAAATGGCATTTAAAGACGACATGCAGCTTTCTGCTTCCAGCTGTGAGGAGCAGTCCTGGGCCAGAAACAGCCACAGAGCTGGGTAACATGTTCGCAACACTGTCTCCAGCCACGTCCACGGGAACGGTGCTCAAACATGATCCTCCACCCTTATCTCACACCAGACACAACAGTTAATTCAAAGACTCTCACCTAAACTCCAAAACCAAAACTACACTTTCCAAAAGGAAAAAAACAGAAGATCACATTTACAGCCTCGGAGTAGGCAAAGCCTTCTCAAACAGGACATACGAAGCACTAACCATTAAAACAAACAGAAGGAAAAAATGACACTTTGTCAAAATTCAAAGCTTTTCTTCAAAAGACACCATTAAGAGAATGAGGGCTGTCAGAGGCAGAGAGGACCTACTCTGACCACAAGTCCTGGACGGAGGTTTTACATCCATAATGTACACAAAACTCCTACAACCCACTAAAAGCAGACAATCTGATAAAACAATGGGCAAAATATTTCAACAGATCCTTCACAAAAAGAAGACATACGAGTGTCTCGTAAGCACCTAAAATGGTCAACATCACCATCATCAGGGAGGCACATATGAAAATCACAGTCACTGCAACGGCAAAGACACTGGGTGCTGGTGAGAATGTCGGGGCGTGTGGATGCTCCAGCCACCCTGGAAAACAATGTGGAGGCTCCTTACAAAGAGAAAAGTACAGGCCGGGCATGGTGGATCGCGCCTGTAATCCCGGCACTTTGGGAGGCTGAGGTGGGTGGATCACCTGAGGTCAAGAGATCGAGACCAGCCTGGCCAACATGGTGAAACTTCGTCTCTACCAAAAATACAAAAATTAGCTCGGCATGGTGCGCATCTGTAGTTCCAGCTACTCAGGAGGCTAAGGCAGGAGAAGCACTTGAACTCTGGAGGCGGAGGTTGCAGTGAGCCGAGATCGCATCATTGCACTCCAGCCTGGCATCAGAGCGAGACTCCGTCTAAAAACAAACAAACAAACAAAAACAGAAAAGTACAACTATCCTATGCCCTCAGCAATTCTACCAGGTATTTGCCCCAAAGAAATGAAAGCAGGTGTCTGCACGAAGCCTGCACGTGAGTGTTCACAGTCACTTTAATCAGAGAAGGTCCAAACTGGAAACAATCCACATGTCCGTCGATTACTCAACAAATTGCAGCAAATCCATAAAGACGGGTGAATTATGTCATATCCATAAAGACGAGTGAATTATGTCATATCCACACAGGTGAATGAATTACATCATATCCACACAGATGAGTGAATTAGGTCATATCCACAAAGACAAGTGAATTAGGTCATATCCACAAATATGAGTGAACTACGTCATATCCACACAGACAAGTGAATTACATCATATCCACAAAGACGAGTGAATTACATCATATCCACAAAGACGAGTGAATTACGTCATATCCACACAGATGAATGAATTACATCATATCCACAAAGATGAGTGAATTACGTCATATCCATAAAGACGAGTGAATTACATCATATCCACACAGATGAATGAATTACATCATATCCATAAAGAGGAGTGAATTATGTCATATCCATAAAGGGGAGTGAATTATGTCATATCCACGCAGATGAATGAATTACATCATAAAGAGGAGTGAATTACGTACATTCAGCAGCTTGGGTGAATACCCTGAGGACTAAGCTCTGATTTCTTATCTTGCCCATCCATTCTCACCAGATGTGTTTTATTTGACCCTATATATCGTGACTTACTTTCCAGTCTCACTCTGGTGTAACATTATGAGACAAGGAAAAAAAAAGCTTTATGCCAAAATATATTTCCTTGCCATACCTTGAAATTGCCCTGCAGAGTCTCTTGTGGGAAAAACCCACATTCTATAGAGAATCCCTTTCCCCTTTGTTTTCCTTCCTTTCCAGATCCAGAAGATAATCAACTAAGAGCCAGGCACCCTTTTAGGTCCAATAAGAAACATTTCACAACCTGCTGTCTCTGAAGTCTGCTATCTGAGAGCTTCCTCTGCACCAATCAAACTTGGTCTCCACAATCCTTTTTCTCAACCTGAACACTCCTTTCCATGGATGCCAGGTCTTCAGATAAACTCAACCAATTGTCAACCAAAAAATGTTTGAATTCACTTTGAACTGTCCCACCTTTCTGAACCAAACCAATGTATTTTTTAAATTTATTGATTGACATCTCACGCCTCCCTAAAATATATAAAACCAAGCTGCACCCCACCACCTCAGGCACGTGCCCTCAGGACCTCCTGAGGGCTGTGTCACGGGCCATGGTCACTCAGATTTGGCTCAGAATAAATCTCTTCAAATATTTTACAGAGTTTGACTGTTCGTCAACAACCCCAAACGCTATGCTGCATGACAGAGGCTATCCACAAACGCACCTGTTCCACCTACATGAAGTTCTAGAACATAACAGAAATGATCCACAGCTCTGGGAATCACGTCAGCGGTTTCCTGGAGCGCAGAGGGTTTTAGCTACACAGGACATGAAGGAGCTCTCTGGGTGACGGAAACGTTCTGTGTCTGACTAGGATGGTAGTTACGTGTTGTCTGCAAGAAACCCTCCTTATATGTAATGAAATGGAGCAGTAAGGTTAAAAGGAGAGACTAGAAAAGGATCTACCAACTCTCCAAAGACGGCCGGAGCGCTTACGTGATGATGAGAAAAGGAGACTTGAGAGAGTGGGACGGTACGAGGGATAGACAGGCCGTTACATTGCAAGCAGGTGCCCCCTGGCGAGAACACAGCAACCTTGAATGCAACATAGCAGAGCTTCCAAATACACGAAGCAAACGCCAGCACGCCTGCGAGAAGGGGCAAAGCCACGGTTCTCCTTGGTGACCTCACCTTGGTGACCTCAGCTCCCCTCTGAAACGTCCTACACCGTGTAGACAGAACACTGGCCCGGCTTGAAGGACACCTCAGCAGGCAGGACCTGGCGGGCATTTCTAGAACGTTCCCTGAAACAGAGCCGAAGATGTCAAGGCTGCGTGGAACCCTGATGAGGACAGACCATATGCTGGACCCAATAACAAGTGTGACGGATTTGAAAGCACTGAAATTAAACGGAATACTTCCCTGACTCCAGAGGAATTCAGTTAGAAATACAAAACAGAGATTCAAAAACCTGACAAAATAGGCACATCATAGAAGAAACGTGAACAGCCGATAAACGTGTGAGAAGATGCCCCAACTCTAGTAACTAGAGAAATGCGATTTAAAACACAGAACTGTATTCCCACCAGACTGGCAACAATTAAGAACCCTTGGTACGGGGGAGAATCGGAGCCCTGAGAGGAGGTAACATCGATGCAACCGCGTTGGCAAACCCTTCGTCAGCAGCTCACTGAGCCGACCACGCGCCCTTCCTTCCCACAGCTGAGCGGAGCTCCTGGGTCAGCCTCCCATGGAAACACATAGGTGCCAAAGTCTGTTCACAGCAGCCCCGAGCTGGTGACGGGTAAATAAGACGGTGGAGCCACGCAGTGGAGCCCGCAGCACAGTGGCCGCGCAGCGAGCAATGACCCAGGATCGGAAGCTGACAGAAGGGCACACCGGGCGCGGCCATGCACAGAACCCAGGGCCAGGCAACGCCAGGCAGAGGTGTTGGGTGACCTCGGGCAGGTCGTGGCTGGCCGGGCTGGGCAAGGGATTCCTGGGTGCCGGCTCTATGCACATATTCAGTCTGTGAAAGAAAATGCCTTGTCATGCCACTGAGGATTCATACGCACGCTGTGTACGTTACCCCGCGAGGCAGGCAAATGCCAAGAAACGCCAGCTCGGATTAGCGCAACGGGAGCGCCTGTCTGCAGACAGGGAGTGTAAATAGCACAGTCACATGGAAGGTACGTTGGCATTATCTCCTAAAACCCAGTGCAAACCCCTCACAATCCCACTACCAGGTGTTCATCCTGAGCAGCGAGCTTCCAACCATGGGTCAAGAAATCAGTTTTGTGGGTCGCACCCAGCCTTTCCTATAGATTGAAATAGAAGAAACTTGAATAGAAAATGCAAAGCACAGCACACGTGGTGACGGTGCATTTTATTCATTGAAGTCTGTGCACACACTGGGAGCACATTCCAAGGCTTGGCAGACATTTCCTGCAGAATCCGGGCAGCCGCACCTGGGCTCCGCGGGCCACGCGGTCGGCGGGACTTGGTCTGTGGGGCTGGCTGGGGTTGCTTCCCCAGGTGCTGTGTGTGCTGCCTGATCCAGCATTTCTGGTGCAAAGTGAAAGGACTCAGCCGCTTTAGAAACCCGAAGCCGCTTCTCCTCCGGGGGGCACCTGCTAACCCAGCAGTCCCGCAGCATCTGCGTGCCCTGGAGTGTCCTGGGCCCGCCCTTAACTTACAAGGGAGCCTGAGTGACAACTCCAGAGACCAATGCCATTGAGAGATTACAACGCTTCCTGAGAGGAGGGCCATGTCACCCCAGGCCGGGCCACACGGGAAGCACCCAGGCCGGTCCGGAGGCAGAAGGGGCTGGGAAGCCCTGGCCAGGGCCTTCACTGGGGCCTCCCCTGGGAAGGAGGGGGCAGGGTGGTGTGAGCAGCCGCAGAGGGGCCGGCGCCCCGCAGGCTTTGAGCTGCAGCGGTGTCTCCCGCTGCCTGGTGCCTGGCTTGCACAGGGCGGGGAAACACTGGCTTAGTGTGAGACTTTGATAGGGGGCCAGGGGACACAGCCCTGGCAAGGTGGGCTCTAGGCAAGCTGTCCACCCCCAGGAACTAACTGGCCCTAGGAGGAGCAGTCCTGGGTCTGAAAGATGTTAAAACATTAACAGATACAGAAAATAAACATGCATAACGGATAGAGTGCCGTGCACACACCGGCACCTCCGTTCCTAATCACCGACAGCTGCAAACAAAGTCCGCTAACAGGTGATGGACAAACTGCGTCTTAGTTTATTCAGACAGAAGAACACTGCTCACAATTAAAAACGAAGGAACAGACAGCAATGAGCTACAGACACACACAACAGCACGGATGAAGCTCTAAGTCATAGGATGAAGAAGCCAGACATCAAAGGCTCCAGCTGCAGGATTCTGCCTCCTTGAATGTCATGAGCCGGAGAGGTCAATCCACCGCGCTTAAGTCAGAGCCACAGGTGGGGAGGGACCTTCTAGGGGCTGGGGTCTCCGCTGAAGAGCACGCATCTCGCCATATGTTAGTTTTACCTTAATTAATAAAAACAACACTGGACGCAAATACGCCAACATTGTTGTCAAGGTTAATTTGGCGTGGTGGGAATATGGTGCTTTATTTGGATTTTTTTTTTGAGCCTCAAAAAGAAAGAAGAAAGGGAAAGGGGTCTTCCCCCGGGCAAGCAGCCACCCCCGGCAGGAGGGTCCCCTGGCAGGAGCGTCCCAGCCACTCCACAGTTGCTCCTGACCCAGAAAAGAACAGCCGCAGCTGGGCCCAGCATCCCGGGCCGCTCCTTGCAGCTGCCCATACATCTGGCAGCTGGATCCGCTTATGCAATGTGGATCAGGCTTCTTACATCTGAAATCTGCGTCTCTCTCCCTCTTCTGAGACCAGTGTCTCCTGCCAGCTTCCATGGCCCCGGGATGACCTCACTCTCCCGGGGTCTCTCCGCATCCTGGGAGCTCTGGCCATCCGGGGTCTCTCCGCATCCTGGGAGCTCTGGCCGTCCAGGGTCTCTCCGCATCCTGGGAGCTCTGGCCGAGGGGCAGCAGGGGCTGATGGTGGAGCGGGGGCAGGTCAGAGCTCAGCAGATGGGGTCCTGAATACACGGGGGATGTGGGAGGGGCCGGGGGGCTGGGGATGCCCAGGATTTGGCACGAGGGTCTCTGCATCCCACCCACTCCTGGCACAAGAGCCCCAGCCTCAGGACCCCGGTCACAGGCACCCGGGGGTGGGGGTGACCAGCAGCAGTTCAGAGGCAGGTGTGGGCAATGTGGGCCTGAGTCTCCTCCCCACTCACATCACTGCCCGCAGGGACACAGCAGCATTTCCTGGGCACTCGGCGTGCCGGGTTCCTAACCTCAAGTATTCATTCTGCTCTCAGGCTCCTCCTGACAAGACCTTGGCCCAGGAGAGCTCAGCTTGGGGACAGAGGGATGAGATGCAGTGGGACGCAGGGCCCAACCCCATCCCCGCCCTGGGCTGGATGGGGTTTGGGAGCGGCAGAATGTGGACCACTCAGCAGGAGGCTTCCTGACTGCCCTCCTCCTGAACCGACGTCACTCTCAAGCAGGGGACATGCCGTCCTGGCCCCGCCCCTCTGGGCCCTTGGAATCATGGAGGGGTGGGGCAGCCTGTGCCCACCCCAAGGGGAAGTGTGCCCCTGGGGACACTGGGGGCTGCCAGGTGCGCCATCTTCAGGGGGTGCACTGCCGGGCTCCAGGGTCATGCCTGGAAACACTTCAGGCCTCCCCCACCTCTGGGTACCGCCTGCGGGGGTGAGGCCCTGCTTAGCTCTGCCTGCCCTGCCAGGATGGAGGGCACGGGCCTGTGTGGAAACCCCAGGGCTCCCTGACCCCCATGAGGTTTCTCAGGGACTTCCTGCCCCGAGGGTCCCAGCATCTCCCAGGTGGAGGTCCTCAGGGATGCCCCCACCAGCTCCCCATAGCTACTGTAGCAGGAAGTCCTTCTTCCCGAACCCAGAGCCCAGGGCGGATCTCCCGGGCTGTGCACCAAGATGGAAACCCTCAGGGTCCTGGGGGAACCAGGGCCCAGGTCTGGACTCCATTCAGGACCCTCCCAGCTCTGGGAAATCACAACACAGAAGTACCCCCGGGGCTGGAGCCACTAGGCCCCCGTGGAGCCCTGGCCACCTGCCACAGAGCCCTGGCCCTACACCTGGAAGGCAGAGCCCTGGTCTCTGGACTCGCTGGGGCTGGGTGTTCCTGTCCCCCGCGGGGGGCCTGCCCAGCGGAGATTCTCCCCACGCGGGACCAGCTCCACAAAGCTCTGTTCTCCAAGGCTCCTTGGGCACAAGACTTGAGTTCTCACTAACTTACCCAAAACACAACCGAACACAATCCCTGCCTGGACCCTCTCCTAGCGAAGCAGATTGGAGTGCTGCTGGCTCACCCTCATGGGGCCTGAGAGGCGCAAGGACCCTGGGGGAGAAGCTGAGGCCCACACAGGCGCAGGACACGGTGGGTGGGAGAGGCAGTCGGGCATCCAGAAGACGGGGCGCTTGGGGCTGAAGGGGCGTGAAGTCCCTTCAAGGGCCCCTTGGGGCAGTCGGGACCATCACCAGGTCTGCTGAGAGACTGGGAGGAGTGAGTTCCATCTGCAGGGGAGCTCAAGAGACTCTTGAAATGGACTTAGCCCAAGTCCTGCAGGTAGAAGGCGCTGACCCCCGCCTCTGCTCCAAGCCACTGCCTCCTGGGGCCACAGTCCAACCGGAAGCAGCTCTGCACTCGGTCTCCTCAGAGGCTGTGTCCCTATCCAAGGCTGTCTTACAGCAGACACAGAACAGGAAGGATAATTTGGCAAATGCGTGACCTCGCAGAGTCCAGGGATGAGCCAGCCCGGCCCCAGGCCGGCCGCATGGATGCTGACCCCGTGCGCTGCAGCCCCAGGCCGCACAGGCTCCCGGTCCCTTCCTAGATCATGCCAGCCAGCCAGGGCGGCAGGAAGAGGCCCACGGTCCCCAGCAGGCAGACGATGATGAACATCCAGAGAAAGATGCGGTCGATGACCATGGCCACGTACTTCCAGTCCTCCTTCACCTGCAAGCACAGACGCCGTCACTCCAGCATGGCCCGGCTGCTGCCGGCGGCGGCCGGCGGGGAGAGCCCTCGGGACCCCGGCACACACCTGCACCAAGGGGAGGAATCGGGGTGCACGGGACAGCCAGTGCTCTGCGGGGGGCATCATCACCACGGCGCGGGGCAGGAGGACCCTGGAACCCTGGGAATTCCGGTTGGGCAGACCCCCTTGTGGAGACAAGCTCTGCACTATGCCCTGTGCGCCCCCACCTCTCGGCAGGTGGCCTGTGCTCCAGGAAGGGGGCACGGGGGAGGGGGGCTCAGGCACCCTGTGAGCGGTCTGCTGTCAGCTCACCAGCGCTGGGAGGGGCCCATCCCCCTCCCCGTTTTGCAGATGGGCAAATGTGGCCCCGTGGGGGCACAGAGGGCAGACGAGAGCGGCACACACGGAGCCCGCAGAGCCGCCGCCATCTGCAGTCTCTCACTCGAGCCTCCCCTGGCCTGTCCCGCTTTCACACTGAGGCGCACAGCCTTCAGGGGCGGCTGTGGTTCCATATCTGCACGGGGACAGCGGGTTCCCGCTCCAGGTCCGGCTTCTAACCCCACACTCCTGGGGCTGATGCAGGGCGGACCCCGCCCTGGGTGACCCCCAGGAGCAGAGGCCTAGGGAGGGCAGAGGCAGAGGCCTGGTCAGACCTGGAGTCGGGAAGCCACTCTCGAGACAGCCGCTGTGTGCAGCCCAAGGCATTCACCGCTGCCCTCGCCCCGGCTCCCCCGTCCCGCATCTCTGGCTCCCCCGTCCCGTGTCTCTGGCTCCCCTTCCTGTGTGTCTCTGGCTCCCCGGTCCTGCGTCCCTGACTCCCCTGCGTCTCTGGCTCCCCTTCCTGTGTGTCTCTGGCTCCCCTTGCTGTGTGTCTCTAGCTCCCCGGTCCTGCCTCCCTGACTCCCCCTTCCCGCATCCCCAGCTCCCCCGTCCCGCGTCTCTGGCTCTGCTGTGTAGAAGGACCTGAGACAACCCCTAAGCTGATGAGCTGCCTCTGGGCCAGGCCATGAGGGTGTCCTGGGTCCCAGGCCTGTGGATGATGAGGGATGGGAGGGATGTGCCGCGAGGGCCTGGGCCCACTGTAGGGACAGTGCCGCCTGCCGCTCTGATTTTTTATAGCAGGACATGGGTGTCCTGATCGTGTTAAACTGAACCAAATGGCCATATTTATTTACGGGAAGCCTGAAGGCAAACCGGGTCACTTATAAATAAAGTCCTGCCCAGGCCTCGGCTCTGGGGGCAGGGACGCGGCCGCCCTCTCGCCCTTTCCCATGTGCCTTTAGTTCCCTGGGTTCTGTGTGCCGCGTTCCATCCACCCTGAAGATGAAACGCAGCGGCAGACCAAAGCCTTCCCTCTGTCCCCGAGGTGGCTGCTGTGAAGTCAGCTCTGCTCCCCGCAAGCCCAGAACCAGGTCAGGCAGCGGCAGCAATCAGCCCGAGAAGGCTGCTGGAGGGGCCCAGGCCGCGCTGAACGCCAAGCTCAGACCCACTGCCAGCTTCAGGGCTGCTTTGATCAAACACCTAAAAGCATCTGACCCCACGGTGGCACGGCCCGGGCACAGCTGCCTCTCGCTTCAAGAGCTGGCAGCAAAGCAGGGTCCGACGCTTCTCCAGGCTGCTCTCGCGACCCCAGAACGTTCTGGAACCTGCAGGAGGCTTTGCAGCTTCTTGGGATTCAGTGGGGTGGCTGTGTGGGGCGAGCAACTCCCTCACTTCTCAGGGGTATGGAGCACGGGCCCCTGGCTTTGGGGCTCGCTCAGCTAGTGGGGGCAGGCACCAGATGCGTCCGAATAAACCATTGAGGATGGCGCTCTGGGGTCCTGGCAGAGGTGGCCCCTTCAGATGGAGGCGGCACACTGAGGGCGCCAGGCCCTGGCACCGGGACAAGAGCCGGGAGGTGCCGGCGACAGCAGGTGGATGGACAGGACAGATGCCGAGTTGCCCCTGTGGACGTCATGGGCTGCACGGCCTAGGCTGAGACCCCCAGCGGCCTGCGTGCCCCACGCATCCCGCCCCATTGTCCCGTCTGTGGACCCTGGCCCCTGTGCCTCCCCCCGTGTGATAAGCAGTAAGTGTCTGCAGAAGGAAACAGGGAAGCTACCTGGTGCTGGGGTCATGCCTCCCCCCGTGTGATAAGCAGTAAGTGTCTGCAGAAGGAAACAGGGAAGCTACCCGGTGCTGGGATCAGGCAAAGCTGGCTCAGCCCCGGCCTCTCCTGCATGGAATGGATAAGAGACTGCACAGCCACGGGTAACACGGACGTGGCTACCACTTAGCAGAGACTGCGGCTCCTGGGGCCTCTGTGTGGCCAGTGCCTGGCACTGGAGGGTGAGGGTAGGTGGGCTGGCCCAGGGCCCCGGGGGGCCTTAGCCATGGGACCAGTGCTCTGCCCCGAGCCCGTGGCTCTCCCACCCGTCCCCAGCTTGGCCATGTGGGGCTGATGGTCTTGGGGCTGTGTCCCTGTCCCGGATCCTTCCTCCTGCCACCAGCCCCTCCCATCCCATCTTCTCTGAGCCCCCTACATCAGGCCCCAGGTACGGAGGGGCCCCAGGGAGGCCCATGGGGCAGGCACAGGCGCGCTATGGGGAAAGGGCCTTGGCAGTGCCTCGTTGCGTTCTGGGGACTTGGCCATTGCTGGGCAGGAGTTCCCAGAGTGCCCCCGTGCTGTGCTGGAAGGACGCTGCCTGTGGCCCCTCACCGTGCCATCCGCTGAGGCCCACTGTGTCCCAAAGCCGGAGACGGCACCGGGATCCACCCTGTGCCAGCCACTCAGGGCCCCCTGCCCCGATCAGCCTGGGACCTGCGGCCACATAGCAGGCTTGGGAAGAGGCTGCTGCAGCAGAGGCCATGCCATGCACCCCAAAGTGAAGCAGCCTGGGGCCTGGGCCTGGCTCCTGGATTATGCACCAAGAAGAGAGGGCATCCGCTGGCTCTGTCTGGGCCAGAGGCGCCCAACACAGCCATGGGCAGGACTTACCGAGAAGTCTGTGTCTTCGGCCTTCAGGTGGTCTGCAATGTACTGGACACCCTCCACCGCCCGGGTCAGGGCCGGCGACAGGGGCAGGTGCCGGGGCGGCGCTTTGGTGCTGCGGACCTTGACCGTGGCGCTCGGGGACACCGAAGAGGGCTCCTTCTTGCATGTGCATTTGCACGGAGAGGGCTGGTCTGGGGGTGGGAGCTCAGCCGAGTAGGTCTTGCGAGAGGCCAGGGCGCCGGCAGCCTGGCCATCTGCCTCGGGGGCAGCATCGTCTCGGGGAACACAGTACTGGATGCTCCGAGACCGGCACCGGACGCCGCCTTCTACTGCTTCGCCAGGGCTGGACATGTGCTGGACGCTGAGGGACCTGGCTTTGGCCAGCCCTGGTGCCTGGGTGCTGTGGGGTGGGTGGCAGGGTCCAGGCGAGGGGTGGGGGCTGGCTTTCTCAGCTTCTGGGGGCTGCAGAGCAGGGAGCTGGTCGGAGGATGACTTGCAGGCAGGCCCAGGCTCAGCTGGCACATCCAGGGGGACGCAGAAGGACGGTGAGGGCGGATGCCGGCTCTGGGTGCCGCTCGTGGCGGGGGGCTCCCCCTCTGGCTCGGGCCAGAAGCGCGGGGCACTGGCCATCTTGTGCATGGACTCGATGAGCCGCCGGCAATTGTCCTTGACCACGGACGGCCGCTTCATGAGGAGCAGGCGCGGCACGATGTCCAGGAAGACCCTGCGTACCCAGGTGGGCATGGTGTGCGTGCGCGGCGAGCGGTGGTGCACATTGAGCACGAAGACCGTGATGACGATGGACAGGGTGACGAAAATCATGGTGAACAGCAGGTACTCGCCAATGAGCGGGATGACCAGTGAGGTGGACGGGATGATCTCGGTGATGAGCAGCAGGAAGACGGTGAGTGACAGCAGCACGGAGATGCACAGTGTGATCTTCTCGCCGCACTCAGAGGGCAGGTAGAAGACCAGCACGGTGAGGCAGGAGATGAGCAGGCAGGGGATGATGAGGTTGATGGTGTAGAAGAGCGGCAGCCGCCGGATGACGAAGGCGTAGGTGATGTCTGGGTAGATCTCGGCACAGCACTCATACTTCCTGGTGTTGTAGGTGCCCACGGCGTCCACGATGACCCACTCACCACTCTCCCAGAAGTCCAGCTGGTCCACGCGGCTGTGCATGTTCACCAGGTCGATCTTGGCCTTGTCGTAGGTCCAGGAGCCGAATTTCATGGTGCAGTTCTGCTGGTCAAAGGGGAAGAAGGTGACGTCGATGCTGCAGGAGCTCTTGTAAATGGCCGGGGGAGTCCACTGCACCCGCCCGTCATGGAACAGGTGGGCCTTGGTCAGGTGGGTGACCGCGAAGTCCCCGTCGGCACTGGGCAGGAAGAGAGCGAAGGGTGTGAGACCCCCCACGTCCATGCCCATGTCCACGTCCACGTCCACACCCACGTCCACAACCACGCCCACGTCCACACCCACGCCCACGTCCACACCCACATCCACGTCCACACCCACATCCACGTCCACGCACACATCCATGCCCGCATCCACGCCCACGTCCACGTCCACGTCCACGCCCACACACAGGCATTCTCACGTCATGGGAGCACAGAAGGGCTGGCGGCCTTGCCCGGGTACACTGTTTGCGTCTTCTCACTTACTCGTGCACCTTGGTTTATCATCCCTGAGCTGGGGGTAGCACGTGGTTCAGAGAACAGGAAGGGACCTACCAGTGCCTGACACACATAATCACTGCTGCTGGTGATTATCCTTATCCATGAGTGGCGCATGGATGGGACTAGTCTCCCGACATCGCCTCCTGGGACACACGGTGTCCCCATGTGCCTGCCCCTCCAAGCAGCACCCCGGGCCACCATGGGAATTCCTCACCCAGCTTCTGCCGTTAAACCCAAGGACTTGGAGGCCACCTGCTGGTATGTGAGCATGAGGACACCAGGGGCCACAGAGGCAAGGACAGGTGCCCTGGCCATGCAGGGCCAATGCAGTGGGGCTGCATATGCACTGCCCAGTTCCAGGGCCACGTCTGAGCCACTGGCTCTGGACTCTCTTTTGCCTGGATGGGGACATGGGTGTTCTGTCCACAGGTCCAGGTGGGCAACAGAGCAATGGAGTGAGGGGCTGATGTCCCTTGAACTCCTCCTGGTGGGCAGAGCTCCCAGCCCCAGCCCCTGGTTCCATAGACAGTGGCTGGCTGGGTGGGACGCACTGCAGGAGCACATTAGGTGCTGAGGCAGCCAGGTTCGTGGAGGCAGCAGCCAACCCCCCACCCCCACCCACAGAAGTCCCCACCGATGGGAAGCCTGAGGCCCCATTAAATCCCCAGCGTTGGCAGGCATGGGGCCAGGCTCAGCTCTGTGGAGGGTGCTGGGGCACGACACGTCCGGGGAAGCGGCTGCCCAGCTGCACACCTCCTGCTCTACCTCTGCCAAGCTGCCTGGACCCCTGCCCATCCCTCCTCTGTCTCATTCCCTAAGAGCCCGCTCAAAGGCCAGGGCCTCCCCAGGTACTTGGGCAGAGCTGGCCACTGTTCCCCGAGCTTCCTCTGTGCCTGCCCCTGAGTCCCAGGGCTGGACCTGCACCTCAACCTCCCTCCCAACCCTCAGGGACCCTCCCTTGGTGGAGCCGCCGCTGCTGGAGCTCTGCCCTCCAGGTCGTGGAGACCTGGCCCCCCACGGTCTCAGTCGGTGCTGAGCCTCTGCCCCCCTGAACTGGTCCTGAGCCAACACCGCCAGCTGGGCTGCCACTCAGCTGCAGAGGGAGGGAGACCCAGCAAGAGCCACCAGCTGCATCTCAATGCGGCTCCGGCCCAGCACAGCCTGGCTCCTGAGCGTCCCTCCAGCGGGGGGTGGGGCTTTACCACCTATGTCAGTCTGGGTGGAATCAGGCTCAAGTTTGCTCCCTCTCCCCAGCCCATCTCTCCAAAAACCAACGCCCTCCACCTTCTGAGGCACAAATGAAAAGATTCTCATACGGCAAGCAGATGACTACTCCACTCAGCACACACTCTGCAGGGGATGCCAGGGCCATGCTCAGGGAACAGTGCAGGTCTGCGCCACTCTGGGCAGGGCCGCCCTCCCTCAGGGTCCTCTGCCCATGCCACAGGAAACAGGACAAGGTCAGGGCCAGGTCCCCCAGCCCCCAGGTCCCACAGCACCCCTGGGCCGTGTCACTGCTCCTCCCTGCCCCGCCCACCCCTGGCTCCAGCCGCCCTCTGGGGAGCCTTTGAGGAGAACCCCATTTGGGCTGAACCACCCAGCCGTGAGCCGGTTCTGGACTCGCAGCATAAAGCTGCACCCTGGGAGCAGGCAGGGTCTGAGGAGCCGCCCAGTCCAGCAGGTCCAGGTTCCTGCTCCAGGGCCCACAGGCTGGCGTGAGACCCTCTGTCCCCTCCACCCCAACCCCAGTCCAGGTCAGGGATTTCTGGGCTCCTGCCCCGAAGGGCCAACCTTAGAGAAGTCCCAAGTGGACAGCAGGGCCCCCAACTGGGGGTGGCCAAAGCCCAGAGAAGGGCCGAGGCCTGCCGCCCTGCAGCCTGGCCGGCCACCAGCCGCAGCCACCTGCTGCCCCAGAAACAGGCCTCCTCGGCGGGAGCAGACTCAGCACCAGCGGCCACTCCAGGAACCCCGGGTCCTGTCCGGAGAGAGCCTCGGTGACAACCCCAGCCCCGAAGAGAAAACTGGGGTCACCCCACTACATCCCACAGGCCATGGTGAGGAGGAGACACAGGAGGACATGGGGTGGCAGCAACCCCTGCTCTCCTGAGCTGTGGTCCTGGGGGGGCTGCGGTCCTGGGGGGGCTGTGGTCCTGGTGGGGCTGTGGTCCTGGGGGGAACTGTGGTCCTGGGGGGGCTGCGGTCCTGGGGGTGGCTGTGGTCCTGGGGGGGCTGTGGTCCTGGTGGGGCTGTGGTCCTGGGGGGGCTGTGGTCCTGGGGGGGACTGTGGTCCTGGGGAGGGCTGTGGTCCTGGGGGGGCTGTGGTCCTGGGAGGGCTGTGGTCCTGGGAGGGCTGTGGTCCTGGGGGGACTGTGGTCCTGGGGGACTGTGGTCCTAGGGGGACTGTGGTCCTGAGGGGCTGTGGTCAGGCAAGAACTGTGATCCTTGGGGGGGGCTGAGGTTCTGCAGGTGGCACTGTAGCCCTAGGGTGGGATGAAGTCCTGGGAGGACTGTGGTCCTGGCAAGGAATGTGGTCCTGGGGGCCTGTGGTCCTGGGGGCCTGTGGTCCTGGAGGAACTGTGGTCCTGGGGGAGCTGTGAACCTGGTGGGGGCTGCAGTCTTTGGAGGGCTGTGGCCCTGGTGAGGCTGTGGAAGTGGGGGAGGGGGCTGCAGTACTCAGGGGGCTGTGGTCCTGGGGGTTTGAGGTCACAGTGGGGGCTGTGGTCCTCAGAGGCTTCGTTCCTGGGGGCTGCATTCCTGGAGGGCTGTGTACAGGCACCCAGAGTGGCTTCTCTGCCCGGCCCATCCTGGGCGTTTCCACTTCTCCCTGAAATATGTCCGTGTGAGTCACACAGGCGGATTCGGTGCATGGTCTTGGTGGCGGGGAGCTAGGTGGCTTGCAGGGGACAGGGAGCCTGTCCTAAGGGAAGACCACCCGCCGCCCACTCACCACTGACCACCTCCCCAGTGCACCCTGGAAAAGCGTCCGGCCCTCCTTTCATGTGTGGAGGTCCTTCCCACTGCCATTACTGGAATCAATTGAGTTGGAAGAGGAGCCCAATCGTTCTTAATCATACAGCAGGGTTTGTAGGTCAGGCGGGCGCCCTGGGGCCTGGAAGGGGCTGTGGGCAGATGGCTGGGACAGGAGAGGAGGAAGAGCTTCCATTTGCTTTGTTTGTGGGAGCTGCGACCCTGCCGCGCCCAGGCCCTGAGCCTGTGGCCAGAGATCGTCCCTGGAGGACTCAGCTCAGAGAGCGCTGGCTGCCGGGCGCAGGGCCCTCGGCACAGATCTGCAGGAAGGACAAGTTGGAGGACAGCAGCCTCCGGAGGCCACCGTCTGCCACGGCCAATCCCTGGCAACGCTGCCCTGGCTTCCAGGCACAGAAAACCCGTTTCCATGACCAGACTTCATCTTGGCCTCCCAGGAGCCTGACATGGACTTGGCCCAGCCCGAGGCTTTGTTTGCTGGGGACCTGGCGTGACATGTCCTGGGCAGGGCCTGAGCGTGCAGAGAAAGCAGAGGCCCTAGAGGCGTGGGAACCATCTGGGGCTTCCTCACCCCTCTCCAGGGCACCCTGCGGTCCACACTATTCTCCCAGGAAGCCCAGAATGGGGTCTGATGGCGAAAAGCACTCCAGCCCAAAAGGACTCTCCTGCAGCTGTCAAGGGTGGGGGCAAAGACGTCCGGGGTCAGGAGCCAGCCCCCAGGCCTCAGGACTGGTCCAGGCAGGGACACCGTACCCAGGTGCCGCAGCAACTCTCAGGCCCCTCCAGCTCTGACGCTCCAGTGCTGAGACCCAGGGATGCCCTCAGCCTCTTTGCTGGCCCGGGGGGACCCTTTCCTCTTCAACCCCCACCAATTTCTCCATTGCTCCTGCTTCTTCCTTCCTGGGCCTGGGCTGGCATGGATGGGGCTGGCATAGGCCCTGCTGGGCCAGGCTGGGCCTTGGTGGAGCTCCCTGTCTGGGCAGGGGCAGGTCCTGGCCACCCCTGCCCACCAAGACCCTGTAGGGGACTCACTTGTTGTAGAGGACGATGTCCGGCCGCCAGATGAGCTCAGAGGGGATGCGGATGGAGGTGACATTCTCGTAGTCAGCTGGGTCCCAGCGCAGCTTGTAGTCGTGCCACTCCTGGATGGGGTGGGGTGGGGGGAGGCAGCAGGGTGAGGGGTGTGGGGGAGGGTGAGGGGTGTGGGGGAGGGTGGAGGTGGGGCAGGACCAGGGCAGGGCAGCAGGGTGAGGGGTGTGGGGGAGGGTGGAGGTGGGGCAGGACCAGGGCAGGGCAGCAGGGTGAGGGGTGTGGGGGAGGGCGGGGGTGGGGCAAGGCCTGGGCAGGGCAGCAGGGTGAGGGGTGTGGGGGAGGGCGGGGGTGGGGCAGGGCAGTGCCCTCCCACTCACCTGCTTCACCCATACGTTCGTGGTCATCATCTGGTTCTTCTCATCCTAGGGCACAGAGAGAGGAAGGGGGCCAGTGACCCCTTGGTGTCTTTCTCTGGCCCTGGGTTTCCTCATTCACAGCCACTGGCACAAGGACAGGGCCAGGGCGAGATATGGTGGACGGGCGACCTCTGGAGGGGGCGAGCACCCCGTCCCTGGAGGCGGCCGAGCCCAGGATGGGGACTCTGAGGGGACCTAGGGATGTGGGGACAAGGCCGCAAACATCTCCAGCAGGAAACTGGAGAGGAGGTCGGCGGCCTCACAGGCAACCCCAGCTAAGGACAGGTGTGGCGGGCATGGGGAGCCTCCTTCTGCCCACCTGCCTTGCTCCCTCCCAGCCCTTGGGGGCAGCCCCTCTGCAGACAAGTCCCCCACGTGGGCACACACAGCCAGCAAAGCTGCCCCTGACACATAAGTGGGTTCCACTGCTGGCCAGAGTGGCCCCTCCAGGACTGTGCCTCATGACCTGAGCAGGTGGGACCTGTCACTCAAGGTCACTGTGTACAGCTGGGCCACTCACCCCAGCCCCTTCCGGCCCACCCCACCCACCTCCTTCCACATCCCCACAGGACCACGTCCCCACAGACCACATCACCATAGGACCACATCTCCATGGACCACGTCCCCCCAGGACCACGTCCCCCCAGGACCACGTCCCCACAGAACCACGTCCCCACAGAACCACGTCCCCACAGAACCACATCCCACAGGACCACACCCCCACAGGACCACATCCCACAGGACCACATCCCCACAGGACCACATCCCACAGGACCACATCCCCACAGGACCACATCCCCACAGAACCACATCCCACAGGACCACGTCTCCACAGACAATGTCTCCGCACAGGGCCATATCTCCCCACAGGACCTCATCCCCTCAGGACCTCATCCCGTGTGTCTGAGGAAGCTCCAGGGTCCTCAGAACCAGCTTCATGTGGCCAGGCCTGGCCCTCCTGCCCAGTGTCCTGCCCTACCCCCTTGCAGCCATCACTCTCAGGCGCCCTCTTGAAGCTGGAGGGCAGGTCAACACTGCACATTTCACCACCACTCAGCACTGGCCTGGGCTGGTTGGAAAAGCACTGGGTCTTCCAGACCCTCCTCGGCAGCCAGTCCTGGGGCCTGAGCTCACACATGCAGCTCACAAGCCCTCCCCTCCAGGACAGACCCTGGTGATGGCATCTATAACAAGTATCCGAGCCCGCAAAGGTGGCACAGGTGAGTCCCCAGCCCCTGGTGGGACAGGCAGAGTGGGCCAGACACAAGGCAGCCTCTTCCACATACATGTGGCCCTCAGCCTTAGGCCAGCACCCAGGAGCGCCAGGCAGCCCCTTCCGCACACACGTGGCCCTCGGCCTTGGGCAACCAGGAGCGTCAGCACCCATGTGTGCATGTTCACGTAAGTCCTTAGCCGGCTGCAGGGTGGAGAGAGAGGGGGGCAGCTCTGGGAGTCTTGGTGCTGGGTATGCTCCAGGCCTCAATGTCTCCTGGGCAAACTGGGGACTCTGTGGTGGTGCAGGGAGCCATGGATTGAGCCCTGAGAAGCTCAGGTAGGCAGCCAGGTGGGGGGTGGCAGACCCAGAGCCTTGGGCAGCCGCCAGCGGCCGCCTCTGCCAGCCACCACTTTGCAGCCGTGTTTGCAAACCTCAGCAGGCTTGCCAAGCCTGTGCAACCCGCATTGTCTTCTGGCTGGGCCTCCGCCAGGGACACTCCACAGGAGCCACTCAGGGGCAGTTCCAGGACACTGAGGGTGGAGGTCTGGGTGGCCGACCCTGGACGGGGCTGGCTGACTGGGTCTCCATGCGCCGCCCTGCACGGGCAAGTGCCACCACTGAGCAGCCTGTCGGCGGGAATGTGGCTGCAGCTCCCCACACCTCCCAAAGCCCCTGGGGTGTGGCCCACTCAGCCTGGGATAGTGAAGCAGCTCTCACCCCGTTTCACAGGCCCCAGGCCCAGGGTTACCCAACACGCACGGCACCAGCCTCCCAAAGAGAGGAAATTCTCCGCAACCCAGTAGCTCCTCCCTCAGCGGCAGACCCAGGCTTGGCATCCTGGCAAGGTGTGGGCTGGGCCTCTACAGCATACAAATGCCTCCCCATGTGGGGGTGCCCTCCTGGACCAGCAAGCTGGGATTTGGCAGCAGGGCTGGGGCTGGCAGACTCCAGTGTGGTAGACAACAAGCCCCTGCAGCTCAGCTAGCCATTGGCTGCCCACTCGCAAGCGGGCCAGCTCCCAGAGGCCACGGCCTGCCCAACCTGCCCTCCTCCATGGTGGCAGCCCCCAGGCTATGCACCCCCACCCAGCCAGGTACCCTGAGGGATGGTCTCACCCCATTTGGAGTGGCTGAGCCTGGCTGGGAAATGTGGAAATGTCTCTGCTGCCCCTTACCCAGCCCCTCCAGGGCCGCCGAGACCCCAGACGGTCTGGCTCAGGCCTGGATAGGTAACCAAGCATCTCAACCGAGCACAAGGCCAAGCCGCCCGCAGCTCAGTTCTCTCAGCCTTGAAGCCTCCTGGTTCCTATCCCTGCCTCAGGGCTCCATGTGCACTGGCCCACGCTGCAGGGGCCTGGCTGGACCCATAGGCTTCCTCCTGGCAGCCTCCTGAGCCCCCCACCAGAAAGGAAACATACTTCAGACAAACAGAACTCCCCCAAGACTCCCCCAAACCCCACATTCCAGATCTGCGGGTGAGGGGCCTCTGGGGCCAGCTGAGGTTGGGGTGCTGCCGGGACACCACAGTGCCTGCCCCTGCCCCGGCCGGTTGTCCCTGTTGCTCCGAGGTCACAGCGTGCCCCACCACCCCCAAGCAAGGCCTTTGCTGTTCTTTGCTTCTGAAGGTGCCTGGGCTCCGTACTAAGAACCTGGCCACTTGGAGTGTTCCCACATCGAGCGGGAGGAAAGGGCAGGGCCTGGCTGGGATGCTCTGAACCAACCCTTGGCTGGAACTCAGGCGGGGCAGAGCTGGTGGCTGCCGTTCTGGCGTACCAGCCTGGGCCACACACTCACAGCCACTGGGAGTGTTGATGGCTGTGTCCCCTCTGCCCACCCAGACCCCTGTGCTCCTTGCAGGGCGACCTCAGTCACAGCGCACGATGGCCACGCCCTCACCTACCACGTCAATGAGCTGAGCAATGGACAGGCCGAAGCGGACGAGGACCACGTCTGAGATGTTGGCCACGGGTCGGGACCACTTGTTGTAACCGGAGAAGAGTTTCTTCAGGAGCCGCTCCTCGGCGTGGGCCCGGGTCTCCACATGGCTGCTGGCTGCGGGGAGAGGCAAGCCAGTGGCTCAGATGCAGGCGGGACAGGAGCCGGGAGCTGTCCAGGAGCTGTCCAGGCTGCCCCAGCACCCTGCCCAGCACGCTCAGCCACGTCCACTTCCTTTCAGCTCCTCACACGAGCACTTCCCACCCCAGGACCTGTGTGCGTGCCGGGCGTGGCATGCGCTGCCCTCCCTTGGCCTCCGTCTTTCTCCCACCCCTGGGTGTAATCGTGATTTCCTCGCGGAAGCTTCCCAGGCCCCTCAGCCCACGGAGGCCTTCCCAGCACCTCGCACCGCACCACAAAACCAGGCAACGGATGGGCCGAGGACTGCTTTGGGTCTCCTGTCACACTGACTTCCAGGGAAGGGCTGTGCCTCTAGCAACTGGCGAGCCAGAGGACACTCGGGGGTAACAGCAGCACAGGAGGGAGCACAGGGCAGCGGGGCCAGCCCAGGCGGGAAGAGGGAGGAAGGCGAAGCAGGATCAGGCCCCCAAAAGCGCCCGCTTCCTACGGAACCTCCCGTGGTTCATCAATCCCCTGATGCCCGAGGAGTGTTTCAGATACAGACCCCAACGAGGTGCCAGCCCCCTCCGCACCCCAGCCTGCCCGTGCTCTTGGTCAGACCCAGAACGCCCTTGATGAGCCGCTCTGGAGGAGCACAGCCCCAGATCCATCTGCGCTCCAGGTCCGGGGCCCCAGGATCTGAGGCGTTCCCTGCCTGTCCTGGGCGCTGCCACATGGGGCGGGTCTGGGAGGAGGGGGAGACCTCCACCTCCCTGCTGGGTCCCGCTGGCCTGAGAGCACAGACAGGACTCGAGGAGGGGGAGGGGTCAGTTCTACACACCTGGGAGCCTTGACTCCCAGCCCAGAGTCCCCACCCGCGACCTTGTTCTTCCTGCAGAAAAGGTGGGTGGGGGCCGCCAAGGGCAGAGGCCACCCTTCTGATCCCCTAAACCGGAGGAAGCAGGCATGGGGGTCTTCAGGGAAATTTAGCCGGATGGATGGGGGAAGGGCGAAGGGGGCCCCACCTCTGCTCAAGTTCGAGCTTTTGGGGCCAGCCCTGAAATAGCAGCGGAACCCCCCACACCCCGCGGAAACCCCTTTTCCCAGCCCTCCGCATTCGCCGGCGGTTAACTCCCTCCTCGCCTGGCTCAGCCCGGGTGCAAAAGCGCAGCCTGTACGGCTGGGGATGGGAAGCCTCGCGGCCGCCCAGTTGCGCGCACCCGCGGCTTGGGACCGCAGTCAGGAGCCTCCCTCCCTCTGGCTCCGGGGGTCCCAGGCCATCCGAACGCGGGCGAAAGGGGGCCCATCCCGCGCCCCGTAACTTACCGCGCAGGAGGCCGGTGCCCAGAAGCAGCAGCAGCGGCGGCAGCAGCCGCGGCGCCCCGGGGCCCCCGAGCTCCATGGCGCACGCACCTCGCGGGCTCTAGATGCGGGCGGCTCCCGGCTCCCCCCCGCTCCGAGGCCAGTGCGCGCCCAACTTCATGCCTCCCGCGCCTCGCGGGCCGCTTCGGCCGCCGGACCCGGTTCGGCTTCTCCTGCGGGGCGCGGTGCGGCGGCGGCGGGGCCGGGAGCGCCGGGCTGTGGGCTCCGTGGCGCGGCCCCGCCCGGCCCTGCCCGCCTCAGCCGGCTGGGAGGGGGAGCAGGGGAGGGGGGAGAAGAGGAGGGGGAGGGGACGGAGAGAGAGAAGGGAGGAGGGAGCAAGGGCCGGGGAGAATGAGCGGGGACGGACCGCGCGCCCAGGGGGACGGGGAGGCTGCGCTGGGCCCCGGGCGGGGGTAAAGTTTCCTTGTCCTCCCGGGGTTCGAGACGTGCCTGAGCCGGGGACGGGGACCCCGGGGTCACTGCGTGCGACTGGGGGGTCCCGGAGCCGGTCTGACCTCCCTCCCCACATCTCCAGCCTGGGCGCCCGCTCCCTGCCTGCAGGGGTGGGGGGCGCATCTGGGGGATCAGTGCAAGGAGGGGCACCCCTAGCACATCTGGGTTACTCCATCGCGCCAGCCGGTGTCTGCAGCCTGAAAATCGCGTCTCTGGTCTTGTTCCCCAGCGAGCCGTTCAGGACTCTCTGTCCGTCTGCAGCCCCCACCTTCCCGGTACCTCCGCTGGAACCCAAGAGGCGTCCAGAGGGGAGCCCAGGCGCACGGTCCCCAGGGAGGGGCCCCGCCCTCAGGTGGGTGCCACAGAGCAGCAGGTGCGTTGGAGGAGGGGCGCCTTGTGCGGCTGAATCTCGTGTGCGGGAGGAGAGGGCAAGGCTCTGCAGAAACATCAGACTCGGCCATCCCTGCAGCCGCGCCCCTGGCCCAGCCTCAGGCTCTGCAGCTGGGACACAGCCCCCGAAAACGGAGACTTCCGTCGTCGGTAATGGAGGGCAGGGCCGAAGGGGCTGGAGAGGTCCCGTGACCCTCCGCATTCACGCCCCTCCCTCCAAGGCTGCAAGGCTGCTGGTCGGGCGAGGGGGCTCCGTCAGGGGTCCCCTGGAGCAACCCCCTCTCCAGCACAGGCCTCTGGAGCCCTACAGCTCCTGCCCCTCCCATCGCCTCTCCCATCTCCCCTGTCCGCACCCCCCACCTTCCTTCTCCTCCTCCCCCCAGCTTCCCTGAGCAGCCACTGCTCCTGCCCACCTCTCTCTCCCGTCCCTCCCCACCTGTCCCACACTCCTGGTTCCAGGTTGAGCTCATGGCTCCTCATACACCTGCTCTGGGACGGGCAGGAGCTCTTCCTCACTGGCTGGAGCTGTCTGTCCGCTCTGTGGGCAGTGCCTACGATTAGAGCTTTCAAAACACACAGCCGCTGCACAGTGGCTGGTCCAACAGTGACACTGCCCTGCTGAAGCGGCTGGTCCAGCGACAACACCTGCCCTGCTTCTGTGGCCTTCCCAGACACTGGCCCAAGCAAGCTGGATGCAGGGACCCGCTGCATTTCCACGGCCCCCTGGAGGTGGGCTCTTCAATTGTCCCTACCTTACCGAAGAGATGATGCAGGTGCAGAGAGGCTGAGCGACTTGCTAAAGCTCACAATCAGTACTGGGATTCCAACCCAGGCCATCTGGCTTTAGGGTCTGCACCCTGGCCTCCTGCTGGCCTCAGATGTAGTTTTGGGCTGAGGTGCCCTTACTGGGACAGCCTCCTGGGAGATCCCAGGTGTACTTTCCTGAACTCTTTCCTGGAGCCATGGGTGTCCACCACCCACTCTGCTGACAGCTCTCCCTCAGACCACCCTGCAGATCCAACCCTCGACGGTTTCAAGGTCCTGTTTCCCTAGGCAGACCGAAGTCCCCCAAGGAAGGATTCCCTCTCCTCCTCCTCCTCTCCTTGCTCTCCCCAAGCCCCTGGGCAGTGCAAGACCCTGGTCCTTCTGGCCTACATGAAGCCCCTCCATGGGCCAGTTCTGTGCCAGGAACTAGAAGGTTCCAAGCTGGATGGAGATTTGGGCTGAGCAAGCATGTGGTAAACACAGGGAGGGGAGAAGAGCAAAGCCCCTGAGGCCCCGTGAGGGCAGCCAGCTGACCTCTGACCTCTGACCCACTCACAGAACCCCACCCCGGCTCCCTGCTCAGGAAGGGGACGGAGAGGTGGCAAGGCCAGCGGCTCCCGCATGGGATAGAGTGGCCTCTGCCCTTTGGTTCAGGCCCCACCTTGGTGACAAGCCCCTTCCTGTGGTGTCGCACAGCAAATGCCTTTGGCAGAGCCAAATCCACATTCTTTTGTTAGTGGAGAGGCCAGCCATGCTGCGGTCCCTGCTGGAGCCCCTGTGAAACCGGGTTATCGTTTCTCTGACTTGGCAGCTGGCCGAAACGGGGCTCATCTGCTGATAAAGTGATGTCCGCCTTGTGGGTTCCACACCCTCGTGGGTGCCTCACCCTCCCGTGACAAACCAAAGACCTCTTTGGGAAGAGGACACCCCTGCTCCTGCACTTGGGCTCATGGTTTCCCCCTGGATTGTTAAAATTGAGGCCTCCTGTGGAGGTTATCTGGGGTCACGGCAGAGCGAGGGGTGTGTGGTGAGCTGGGTGAATCCCTGAGGGGCAGCCTGAGGGCCACGGGTGTCCACTCAGCCGTGCATGGGGGAGTTTGTTTAACTCCAGATTCCGGAGCTCCACCCTCAGAGACTGTTCAGTCTGGGGTGAGGCCTCCAAATCTGTGGCTTCCACCAGCCATTGCTGGCAGCTCTGAAGCAGGCAGCTTCAGAGTGCCCTGAGAAATGTCGGTTTAGAGCCACTTGGCCCAGGGCTGATGTGGAGGGTCAGGGTACCCCACCGCAGCAGGGCTCAGCCCGAGCTTGGTGTCCTGGCCTGGGGCAGGGGCTGGAATTTGCTCCCCTTTGGTGCAGGAGAAGAGGCGTGGGCCTCTCGGCAGGAGCCTGGCAGAGGCTCTAAGACTAAGCCAGCTTTGCCTTTTCTGTCTCCTCCTCACTTTTCTAACAAAACAGGCCCAGGCTTCCACAGGGTCAAGCGGTCTCAAGCCGGCGGCTCTCCCTGGTGGATTCCCGCAGGTGAGTTCACTCTGAAAGCTCAGCCAGGGCCAGCAGGCCTTTCTCTCCGGGAGCCAGGGGCCAGGCCGGGTCAGCTGGACGCCCAGGGCTCTGGCGACACAGCCCTGCGGCCGAGTGCGCAAGCTCACACACATCTGTCCAACCTTGCTGGCTTTCCCTTTGGATTTGCTAATGCAGCAAGATTAATCGGGTCTAACTCATTAATTTGCACAGCCCCTCCCTCCCACCTGCGCCCGCTAGAGAGCGCTGGTTGTGGGAATCCAGTAATCACCGAGGCTGAATTAGATTCCTACTTCACATCCTGGTCCTTGCCTCTGCTGCTCCTGAAATTGCTGCTTCAAAGGAAACAAAAACTCTGGATTCAAAGTCCAGTGAGACCAGATTTGGGGGCACAGCTTTTCTGTGGCCTGAGTCGCCCTACGGGGCTTGTGGGTAGGTTGGGGGACACCACCAGGCCCTTGCAGACACCAGCCCCCGTCCCCCACCCTGGGGGACACAACCAGGCCCTTGCAGACACCAGCCCCCGTCCCCCTCCATGTCACCACCAACTCCAGGCTGCCACTGGCCACGGTGCAAAGCAGCTCCCCCGGGAGGATGGCTCTGGGAGTGATTTTTCTCTCTCCCTCACTGCTCTCTACCTGCCCATGGGAACCAAGGGTTTGTAGTAAAGGTGAGAGCATTGAGGGGCACCAGCTGAGCCTGAGCCGCACCCAAGGAGATGGCTGTGGGAGGCAGGAGGCATCGTCAGCCCCAGGTCCCAGTGCTGGGACACGCTGTGGGCTCTGCCCATGGACAGGGGGCCCTGCCTGTGCTCCCATCCCCCCCAAGGGCCTCCCCCTCCTGCAGCTGGGCCTCACCCATCCCTACCCTGCTCTGTGGAAACTCTGTCCCACCCAGCACCCCTGAGAGAGAGGGGAAGCCCGGGGAAGGGCAGCACTCCCCCACCTGCTCTGCCCGACTGTCTTCTTGGCACTCTTCACACCAAATGTCACGCCTCTGCTCTCTGCTGGCCTCCCCTGCCCCCAACTGCCAACAGTGCCCGTCCTTGAGGGCAGGTCTGGGCTTGGCAGGCAGAGCCTGGCTCTTGGCCCACAGTGATCACGTGGACAGATGGATGGACGCCTGTCCAACGGCTAAAGGAGGGCTGGCCCAGAGCAGGCCTGTTACCAGCGGCCACCTCACCCCTCCCCAGAGTGAGGACCCATGTCTGCAAGGAGTCACGGGGCCCAGGAGAGGACTGAGGAGGGTTCAGGACAGGTGGGAGCAGAGACGCTGGGGCCCCAGGGGCTCAGTGCTGTTGGTTCTCACCACATTGACTTCCCTGTCATCCACCAGGACGGGCTGGGAGTAACTCTGTCCTGTAGCCTCCGTGAGTCTGGCAAGGCCTCCTCGCCCTCCCTTGGACCGGGGGGTCATGCTCACCGCCGGGTGGCCCCCAAGCACCCCTCCCTGCCAGCCCTGCCATGGGGCACCCCCTGGAGACAGAGTGCACCCGGCCCTGCGGGAGTCCCAGGTCCCAGCTGCTGTTCCCTCTGGGGCTATCAGGAGAGTCGGGCCTGGGCTCAGGCCCCACTATGGGGCCAAGTCGCTCGCACCCCATCTGTGAGGCCTGAGCATGATGCTTTGCTGCTCACCTGAGTCTGGCCTGCATCCCTCCGACCCTGTTCCTCTGAGGCGGGAAAACGAAGAGGCCACACGAGTGAGCAGTGTCACCTGCCCCTTCACAGACATGAGCACCCCATGGATGAGAGTGGCCTCCTGGAGCCTCACCAGAGCCCAGGTGCTCCCCACTGCACCCCCAGGCCTGGCTCCCTGCTCCCGGCTGTGCTCCCAGCTCCCTGCCCTCTCCTGGCGCTCCCTGCCCTCTCCTGGCGCTCCGCCCTGCAGGAAACAAAGAGTGCTTTTCCTCGGGCTGAGAGAAGAGATCTTTGAGCCCCTGTCTTCGTCCATTTTGTTCAGCACAGGTTTTGAAGACCGTTAAGTGTAAGAGAAACATGGGAATTGGGCCTGGATTGCCAAAGGGGCAACATGTTCTCCTCGCACCCCCTCTTTCCCCACCTGCGGCTGCTTCCATCCCGGGCCCTGCTGGAGCCGCCTTTGCTGAAAAGCTGTAGAGCACAGCCGCTGGGGTGATAGTGGGAGACGGAAAGGTTGGCTGAGAGGCCTGATTCCTTCCACACATCACAACCTGAAAATCACCAAAGGTTTTCCTTGAGGAGGAGTGAATGGCAGCACTGGAAGCCGAGGCCCCTCCTCACCAAGAAGCCAGCAGCTCATCCCCACCTTTCCGACCAAAGCCACGAAGCAGAGGCCAAGCCTAGCCAAGGTCGGGGCCTGGGGTCACGGTCAAGGTCAGGGCCTGGGGCCACAGTGGATTTCTTCCTGTGGGGACGTCCTTGACGTCCACAGCTCGGGCCTGAGGGTCTGCCGCCGGCCCCAGCAGCTGCCGCAGGTGTCCTGGCTCACAGGGTGTCTCTGGCTCAGGGCCGGGGCTGTCTGCAACTCCCCTCTCCCCTGAGCCCTCTGAGTGGGGCTCCTCAAGCTCTGAGGGGCTCCACCACACATGGGCTTCCTGGGGGCTGGGTCCTGCCCTGCGACGCCTGCCAGGCTCTTTGTAGACAGTTACTGATCTCCCATTGGCTCCGGTTTTGTGGCTCTAAGTGCTTCTGCCCCTCCCTCCACACTCCCTGCCTCTCTGCTGAGTAGTTAATTCACTATAAACACGCTCCAGAGGAAGTCTCCAGCCTGGCAGTGAAACTGCAGCGATGAATGAGAGTGATCAGGAACCCAGGTCTGCCTCCAAGTCTCGCCGATGGCCCAGAGACCGTGCGGCGGGAAGGTTGGCAGCGAGCTGAGGGTTTGAACTCTGGCTGCGCCCCTGCTGCCAGGGGACCTCAGGCAAGTCATCTTTTTCTCTGGGCCTTGGTTTCCTCAGCTGTGGGGACGGTGCCAGCCCCAAGTCACTGGGCCGTTGTGAGGATGGAAAGGGGGTCGTGCGGGCTCCTGGGTCCTCGCTGGAGCCACCCAGCAGTTCTTCTGCACTCTCAGGGGAGCCCTTGTGCCGACATCTGAGGGTCACGGTTCAGTGGCCTCAGGGTCCAGACAGGCCCGGAGGCCAGACCCGATGTGATGCAGCCAGGGGAGGGGATAAGCCCCGGGGGCCGGGGGCCGGGGGCCATCGGTTCACACCCACATCAGGGGCCGGGAATCCCACTAGTGGCTTAGCCCTAGGCTCCCCCCAGCACCCTCCTCCCAATCCAGAGGACACTCCCAGCCCTGAGCAGCGAGCTCTGGGCAGGCATCGGGAGAGAGAGTGCATCTCGGCTCTTTGTGAGGAATTACGTCCCGACAGGTCACTGGCACAGAAAAGTCCTTTGTCCCAGCCAGCTGGCCGCCTCCTAATGATGTCCAGCCTGCGCCTTCCAAGGCCACCTCTGCATCCAGAAAGGACGCAGGTGGCTCCAGCCTGGGAGGAACAAGGGCCACAGCTTCCCTGGGGTCAGGGGTGGGGAGGGTGGGTGAAGGCTCCGAATGCTTCTGCACGTTGCCCCAGAGCTGTGGACGGAGCTCGGGTGGCCGTCAAGACCTGCTGTAGATCCAGTGACCCCTCCAAGGAGAGTGCTGAGTCCTGGGAAATTCTCTTCTTCCTCCTTCACCTCCAAGTCACTTTGCCCTCTCCTGTGTTCCCCAGCCAGGCCCCCGGTAGAGGAGACCCCTGCAGTTGTGGATGTGGCTTTCCCCAGTGCCCACGAGACCCTGGGGCCTGGCCCCTCTGGGCCCATAGAAGCTCCCATGAGATTCTGATGCACGGCGAGGGCCTGAGCCCCAGGCTGGCTGTGGGGGGCAGCCTGGGCTCCCATGTAGGTTTCATCACATCACACTGTGGCCCTCACACCCTGCCCTCTGGCTGCCCCTTCTCCCTAGGGCATGTACCCAGAGCCCACCTCAGCCTCCCCGGGCATATCAGGGCCCCACTTTCTGGGGTATGTGTGAGCCACGGGAACTCGAGTCAGGAGATTCAGGCCTAGACCTGATTCTGCCCCCTCCAGGGTCGGGACCCTGGGCAAGTCCTCCCACCCATCTTAGCCCAGCCTCCCCACCCATAAAATTTGGGTTGCTTGTCCCGGCTCTGAGGCTTTGAGAGCAGGGCTGTCTCTAACCGAGGGAGGGTGCTGCAAACTCCAGAAGGCCCCCGTCCCAGGGAACACCAGGGGGAACTGTCAGAGAAGCGACCCCTGGACCAGCACCCTGAGTGGGCTTTCTTCCCCTCCCCACCCTGCTGAGACCACCCAAACCTTGTTAAGATCAAAGGTTCCCTGGGGAGCCACACGGGCCATGCTGGACACTCCCTGCCAGACTTTCCAGAAAAATTCATGGGGACCCATGTCCCACAAACACCAGCTGGAAAAGGCAGCAACGTGGGGTCTCTCTCCCCCTCAGCCAAAGTGAACTGTGTCAGCAGGTGTCTCCCAGCTGCTGAGAATGAGCCAAGGGACCAGGATGGCCGCCTGGCTCCTGCAAGTGGAGAGGGTCTCGCTGGGGCCTGAACTGGCTGAGGTCTTGCAGCAGGTGAGGAAGCCCTGGACAGTCCTGGCCTCTCCACCAAAGCAGAATGGCTGCAGGCCCAGAGGCACAAAGCAGGGATCATTTTCCTGTGTGTGTACGTGGGATGTGTGTACGTGGGATGTGTGTGTGTGCAGGATGTGTGTGTGCATGAGATGTATGTGTGCAGGGTGTGAGTGCACCAGGCTTGCAGATGCATGCACAGGGTACGTGTGCACACACGTGTGTGTGTGCATGGACTGTTTCATGAGAGGTATGTGTATACAGGGTGTGTGTGTGCATGTGGTACATGCTTCATGAGATGTGCCCTGTGTGTATGTGTGCACAGGATATGTGTGTGCAGTGTGTATGTGTGCATGGGGCATGTGTACACAGGGCTTCTATATGCACAGGGTGTGTGCACATGTGTGCCTGGGGGTGTGTGCACAGGAGCATGTTTTCACAGGCATGAGTGTGACAGTCACCTGCTGACAGGCGGCCTCACCCCTGCCCTCTGTCCCTAGAGCCCGGACCCAGGACCTCTGCTCATTTACCCCAACATCCCCTGCCCAGCTCTTCTGCCTGGGAGGGTCCCGTGCAGAGGGGAGTGGCCCACGCATCCACAGCCTCAGCCGCTCCGTGTTGTTTTCCCTGGATCTGGGGGTGGGGCCCCCCACAGCACTGCCTTTTTCAGCCTGTGGTTATGGGAACTCAGGTTCCCAGGCCCGGGAGCTAATTTCAGAAGGAGAGGTTTCCTTTGCAGGCAATTGGATTTTCACATCAGCACATTCCTCTGAAAGTGGGGGCAGAGGGTGGGCTTCATCCCCACAGCCGCTAGGGGTCCTTGGGCATCCTCAGGCTCTGCCTCCCAGCACCGGGTACCCCAGGCTTCTGAGGCCGCTTGGGGAACTTGCAGCCTGCAACTCGGGCACCTCTTGAAATGTCGGGAAACCAGGGCACCGCTCAGTCACACTTGGCCAAGTGCAGGACACCTGAACGCCTGGTGCCAGGCCTGCCCTCCTGGGGCAGTGTCAGTGCCGAGTCTGAGACCCCGCCCGCCTGCTGAGCGGCGCACCCAGTTCTCCAGGAGCTCAGTTCTTCCTCCACTCAGTGCCTCCTCCCACCTGTCCCTCCTCAGCCCTGTCCTCCCCAGCACTCAAGGCAAGACCAAGATCACACCTCAGCCAACCCCTCCTCATTCCCAGCCCCACCCACCCTCCTGGACTCGTGTGGGGCCAGCACCGCCACAAGTGTGCCCCACGCCAGAGTCCCCTCATGCCCTGGCCCCAGCTGGGGGCCCACAGTGAGCCCCCCCGCAGCCTGGTCTCCTTCCTTACAGGAAGGGGACACTGGGCACTTAGCCCCCTACAGGGAGCCCAGAGCCAGGACTGAGTGAAGTTGCCTTTGGAAGGAGGTGGAGGAGTGTATCGATCGGGATCCAGCTGGACAGGTCCCTGTGAGCCGGCCTGGGTGAAGGTGTCTTTGGGAGGAGGCGGAGGAGTGTATTGATCGGCACCCAGCTGGACAGGTCCCTGTGAGCCGGCCTGGGTCCTTGGTGGGTGGGTGAGTGCCAGCTTGCCCTCGCAGGACTTTGCACCCTGAGCAGGAGGGACAGCTCAGGCCCCACCTGCCTTGGGTTTCTGAGTATAGCTTTGGGGGACAGGGGTCGTTTGCAGCACAGAGCCTTTGTCAGCTTCCAGCGTGTTCTAACATTTGTCATACCAGATGGATTGTCGCGAGCGTATGGGGTGACATTATTATTCTGTTACTCCCATGATGAGAGCCTAGGGCTGGGGAGAGGGACCCAGTTCAGACTGACCCAGCCCAGGGCCCTTCTCCACCCTCACAGCTTCTTGACGCCCCATTCCCCAAACCCGGGCCGCCAGTGCCCGGGGACTCGGCTGCCCCCGCCCCACCCCTGGGAGAAGAGCCCAGCCGAGCCGGAGGGTGGAGAGTTCTGTCAACCAGCGCTGTTTCCTTATCAACAAGGACATGTCTACAAATAGCTCGTCACGTCTCCAATCCAGAAGCGCTGTGTCGTTTCAAAAATGAGCGGAGCCAACGCAGCCGCCAGCCTGGCCTCGGCTACCTGGGCAAGGCTGCCGGCTCGTGAATATTCACGGCTCCGATGGCACCTCCGAGCCTCCTAACCATCCGGAATTAAACCAACGAGCTTCCCCTCATGGGCTGCACTCACTTGACTTTCAGCTCCTCTCCAAATCGTTCTCTTCCTCGCAGCAGATGGGGACGTGGGGCGGCCTGGACCCTCCTCTGTGTCTGGGCTGTTGTGGCACCAGCACCTTTGCCCCAGTTCCCCATCTCTTAAGCGCTCGACACGCGTCTGCCCCGTTCTCAGGGAGGCCTGGGCCCTGTCCCAGACCTGGTGGGGATAATTACCCTGACGCTCGTTTGCGGTGTTTAATTTGCTTCCTCCGCGCGGGAAGCCCACGTTTGGTGATGTATGTGTTATGATGGCCACGTGTCCTTCCCCCATCAGCGACAGGGTCTGGGGAGGCTGGGGAGGCTCCTCATTATGCTCCCAGCACCAAGCCCAATCACAGACATCACACACGGATGCACTAGACCCTGCCTGCGGAGAGAGTGCCTGCCAGCCGGGGCACCCAGACGTCCCTGCGTGCCCTGTGCTGGCACAAGGCAGCTCTTCTGTGCTTCCATGGTGCCTGCGGTGAGGCTGCCTGGAACCCCCCTGTAGATGCTGCCACCAGGGTCCACTCCAAGGAATGGGGAGAATGGGCTTGTGGTGCTGGGGCCTTGTGTGGGGTGAGATGCTGCAGACCGGAAGGGTGGGTGGCCTGGAGCTGCTCTGTCTCCAGGCACTGACCACAGCACATGCCTCTGATAGGTCCAGGAGAAGTGTGGCAGGGTTGGGCGCAGCCACCTATGAGCCCCTGAACCTCCCCAGGCCGCTGGATCTCACTTCAGAGTGGCCTGGGCATGGCCTCAGGTTAGGTCAGGTGAAGACTCTATTCCTGGCTCAGGAAAGCCACCAGGACAGGTGAGCCCAGCGGCATCTTGTGAAGGGAGGCTCTGAGTCCCGTGAGGACAAGGACGGAACACCGGGGCTGCCACAGGTCACAGAGACCGTGTGTCAACACCCTTGTTTTGAGGTGCGGAGACCAAAATTGAGACCTGGCCATGCAGCAGTTCTGCAGGGACCTCAGAGCCCGGGGCCACTGTCCTGTCCCCAGCCCCATTAAACGCCCAGGGCCACTGTCCTGTCCCCAGTCTCATTAAACGCAGCAAATGTCTTCTGGACGTGCCGCCAGCCCCACAGAAAACCAAAGCAAGGCAGACTTACCACTCCTGCCTCCTGGAGCTTAGGTCCAGGAGGGTCTCAGGAAAGGATGGGGGCAACTGGAGTACCATCCTAATGCCGTCTCAGCCCCAGGGGGCCGCAGGGGTCTACCCTGTCTTCTCTCTTGCAGGTGTGTGGTTGGTTCTAGAAGATGCTGAGCCCCTCCCTGTGCACTCATCCCCACCTGCCTGACCCTGGCACATCTGGCTGATTCTCATTCAGGCCTTGAATGAAAGACCATCTTCCCAAGAGTCCTCCCTGACTCCCCTCTCACAGGACAGGTCCCTCCTGTTCCCCGCCACGGAGACTGTTGATCAACTCTTGCCCCAGCCGACTGAAGGGCCCAGGAGGGCTGCACCTGCCTTGGCCATCCCAGACCCACCACCCAGGGCAGACCCACCACCCAGGGCAGAGCCTCCACCCAGGGCAGATCCACCACCCAGGGCAGATCCTCGGGCATGGCTGAAGGCAGGAAGGGCTGAGGATGAGCGTGGGTGATGAGAAAAGGCCTCTGGACAGCGAGGACTTAGATGTGGTTCCAAGTGTGCACACATGGAACAGCTGGGGGCCACGGGCCCCCGCAGGACTGACGGAGGAACCCCTCTTTGGTTAAGGCTTAAAGGAGGCGCACGGGACTGACTTTTCCTATGGAAAATCCTGCGCAGGGAGATCAAATCCCGGCATCCCAGAGGGAAACCCCGTGCCGGCCGTGAGCTGCCCACAGCTGCCTGACCCTAATCTTCTCCGATGAAGTGGCTCTGAGAGTATCAGTTCTGTCTTTGATTTCAGCGCTTGGTCTGGACGGCAAGCGGGAAGAGCTCAGAGACAGCTTCTCCAGTGTCTCGGGGTGCAGCTGGGAGGAGCTGCCTCGCCCCTGCCTCTGCCTCTGCCTCTGCCTCTGGCTCCCTGCCCCACAGCCTGGCTCTCACGTGCAGCCCAAGAGGAGTCCAGGCCTGGGCTCTAGAGTCACTCCGGCCCACGGGAGGGGCACACCCGGGTCCTGCCCAGCACCACTAGAAGAGCCTGTTCAGAGACGCGGGCCGTCGCCCCTGCTCCTGCTGGAACGTGCAGCCCAGAGCCCCCACAAGCACCTCATGCTGCCTCCCTCTTTGTGATCCCCCAGCCCAGCCCTCAGTTGCACCCCGGGGGAAACTGAGTCCCTGCCTGGTAAATATGCAGCAACACGGCTACAGCAGGCTCGGCACAGCAGGCTCGGTCCAGCCTCAGCGCCTCCCCGGGTTCTGGTGCTCAGGCAGTTTCCTCCACCTACATGAGCCCCGACTTTCTCATCCATAGAGTGGGACGAACAACGCCCAGTGCTCAGTGTGATATTAGAAGAGCCCAAGACAGTGGAGGGCTCAGCACAGACGCCCCCATCCATCTGCAGAATTGCGCTAAGAGCAGCTCCTTCAAGGAAGCCCGGGACGTCCCAGGGAAGCCACCCTCAGTGACTGGCCCCAGCCAAAGGCTGAACGGGCCAGGCTGGGCTGAGGGACACTGCCGGGGGCTCGGCCAGGGAGAAGCCCAGGGCTGAACGGGCCGGGCTGGGCTGAGGGATGCTGCCGGGGGCTCGGCCAGGGAGAAGCCCAGGGCTGAAGGTCAAGGCCACTGCAAGGCCCTGGGCTCAGGGGAGAGTGGGGACACAGGACCCATCCTCCTCACCTCAGGCTGGTCCTTTTCGCTCCCATGTGAAGGCACCATTGCCAGGCCAATGCTGGTCACTCTGTGATGAACCAGGTTGGAGAAAAGCTGAGAACCCCAAGTATTGGGCAAATCCAGACTCTTGTGTCTTCAAACCAGAAGACACTTAACCCTAAGTCAAGAGGCCGGCTTCTTCCAGGAGTCCCCTCCCTGGGCACTGCCTGGAAATGAGGGGCCGACGGATTGTCCGGCCACACACCTGAGGGGAAGGGAGCAGTCGGGGCAACGCCCTGGCAGGACGCTGGCTCGGGATGGAGGGAGGAGGGTCTCAGAGCAGCAGGCTCAGGCAGACAGCTCACTCATCCCTGCCTCCAGCGCCCTCGCCCCCTACACATCAAACTTCCGGTTAATGAACCACCTCCACGCTGGGGAAACCGCTAATTAAGGTTGCTGCACTTCGGTTTCTGGCTTAGTTGCTGCAACACCCTCAGTGCCCGCCTTAGTTAGCTGCAACACCCCCAGTGCCCGCAGGAGCTCTTTTCTGTCTCCCACAGAGACGCCTGGGAGGCTGAGCCCAGGCAGTCACCATGGGTGGGTCCTGTATCTCCTGCGGGCTCCGGAGGCATGGGCGGTGTTCCACCTCCAACCAGGCTGATGGGGCAGAGACATTTCCCCTCAAAGAGATGCACGATTTTAATAGGCTCTCTGTGCCCAAGCCATACTGGCTGGATGCAACCTCTAGGGAGGAGGTGGGCAGGTCAGAGGCAGTCACGGCCCCGCCACCTCCCTGCACCCCTGGAGACAGCTCCCAGGCTCCCCCACTCCCTGCGCCCCTAGAGACGGTGCCCAGCGTCTCACCAGAGGTGCCTTCTCAGCAGCACATGACAAGGGCATAAGGTCACGGCTTCCCTAGCCCCCAGGATGCGTCCCAGGGTTGGACAGGGCTCACCCTCACCTAAGGTTTGGGACACACCTGGTGTCCACTCTGGAGTCAGCTGACCCAGCCCAGCCCCAAGGTCTCTCCTCCATCCATCTGGCTCCAGGACAGTGACGGGCATCGCAGGCCGGTGTCAGGTGGCGTTTCTAACCTTGTTCTATCCAGAGAACTCGTCTTCAAAAGAAAGTTTACATGACAGGACTATTTAGAAGAAGAAAAATGCAGAGAGGCCTTGGTTGAGGTTTTGGTGGCTCTGAGTCAGATTCACCAGCCTGAACTCCATCGTCCCTGCACCCCATCAGCCCTGCACCCCATCAGCCCTGTACCCCATCAGCTCTGCACCTCATCAGCCCTGTACTCCATCAGCCCTGCACCCCATCAGCCCTGCACCCCATCAGCCCTGTACCCCATCAGCTCTGCACCTCATCAGCCCTGTACTCCATCAGCCCTGTACTCCATCAGCCCTGCACCTCATCAGCCCTCTACTCCATCAGCCCTGCACCCCATCAGCCCTGCACCCCATCAGCCCTGCACCCCATCAGCTCTGCACCTCATCAGCCCTGCACCTCATCAGCCCTGTACTCCACCAGCCCTGCACCCCATCAGCCCTGCACCCCATCAGCCATGCACCCCATCAGCCCTGTACCCCATCAGCTCTGCACCCCATCAGCCCTGCACCCCGTCAGCCCTGTACCCCATCAGCTCTGTACCTCATCAGCCCTGTACTCCATCAGCCCTGCACCCCATCAGCCCTGTACCCCATCAGCCCTGTACCCCGTCAGCCCTGCACCCCACTTCCCACCAGCTCTGCACCCCACCCCCCACCAGCTCCGCACCCCACTCCTACCATCCCTGCATCCCAGCAGCCCTGTACCGCATCAGTTCTGCACCCCATCAACCCTGCACCCCACCAGCCCTGCACCCCATCAGCCCTGCACCCCATCAGCCCTGTACCCCATCAGTTCCGCACCCCCCACCAGCCCTGTACCCCCACCAGTCCTGCACCCCCTACCAGCCCTGCACTCCAGCCCCAGCCCCATGCGCAGACTCCAAGGCATTTCCCAGGAACCCCGGATTCCAGGAAGCACCGTTCAGAAACTGCCCGCTCTGCTCACGTCCGTAACTCAGATCTTTTGTCAATTTTCTCAGCAACAAGTGATAACTCAACCACTTTTGGGGAGAAGATACTCCTAGGTTCACTGATTTTTCTCTTTGTACACTTTTCTTTTAATGATTTTTTAATTCCGTGGGCAAAACATGAATAGGTTTTCCTTGGAAAAGAGTTCAAAGCAGCCAGACAAAGGGAACTTCCCATGACGGCTGCCCAGTCCCTGCTGCGGAGGAAGCTGGGGGTGCCCAGGCATGCCCCTCCCTCCTCAGTGCTTTCCCACACCAGGGTGGGGGTGCCAAGGTCGGGGGGGGCCCAAGCGTGCCTCTCCCTCCTCACTGCTTTCCCACAGCGGGGTTGGGGGTGGGGGTGCCAAGGTCGGGGGGGGCCCAGGCATGTCCCTCCCTCCTCACTGCTTTCCCACAGCGGGGTTGGGGGTAGCGGTGTCAAGGTCGGGGGGGCCCAGGCATGCCCCTCCCTCCTCACTGCTTTCCCACACCAGAGTGGGGGTGTTGAGGTCAGGGGGAGCCCAGGAGCGGAGGTATGAGGTGCGGTTCCCCACCCTGAGAGTACACAAGCCCCTGCGTGGGAGCTGCTGGCCTTTGCAGGCTCGTCGGCACCAGCTTGGGTCAGTAGTCTGGGCAGAGGCCACACAGCCTGGACCCCTCGGGACAGGTTCCCTGGAAGAGAGGTTCCTGTTTTCACCCTTGACTCATGGTTCAGAGGCCAAGAAAACAAAGTGCCTGTGGCAGGTGGATCAGCAGCTCACATCCAGGGTGCCCCTGCCTGGGCTCCGTGCCAAGGCCTCTGGGAGACCCCTCTTCGTGCAGCCCCCAGGGTCACGGTCTGCGGTCTGTCAGGAGCCTGCTCTGAGGACACCTCAACCCGGGGCTGCCAGGGGCACAGCTCTGCCCCCAGCCACTCTGGTCCAAGGGCCGCTGAGGAGCTGTGCCAGGGGAAAGCCCCTCCCCGTGGACCTCCCTGACTTGGGTGGGCTGGCGAGTGGCTTTGCCTGGGAGAAATAAAGGCTCTGGGTGTAGACACAGCAGGGGAGCTGGTGGACCCACCACAGAGCCCCCCGGCGACCACTGGGACCGAGGACCTGGATTCCCCTGCCATCCCTCCTTGGGGGGTGGGACAGAGGGAGCCCCCATTTGGCTCATCTGGGGAGCTCAGTTCTTTAGCCCTTGGTCTGGGCTGACAGCCGGGGGCACCCAGGCCCCTCCAGCTCGGAGCTGCACCGGGGAGGGGTGCGTCCGGAGGGAGCGTCAGCAGCCAGTCACGGTAGTGGCTTCGCCTCTGCACACCCGGACCAGGGAGAAGAGGGAAAGGCTTCCATCCCACGGTTGGCTTTGCTGAGACGTTTCTAAATAAATGAGCTTTGCGGGGCGGCAGGTTGATGCATCTGGAGCGTGGGGTCTCCTCCACCTTCCGGAGCACACGCCTCCCACCACACCGCCACCTCCCAGGCTCTGAGAGGAAAACTCATTCATCTTTCAACACCTCATCCCTGGCAAGACCCTCCGGGCCCATCCCCCACCCCGAATAGCCTGTGCGTGTTTCCATAGCAACCTGCACGTGCCTCTGTCGGTCACATTTCATGAGGCCGTGAGCTCTTTGAAGGCACGGCCTTGACTTGAATCATTCACAGGGGGCAGAGTGGACGGGTGAACCATGACCCTAAGCCAGCCTGGGGGGCAGGTGAGCCAGCCCCCTCCCGTGCCATTCTCTGGACCATAGCTCATGCACCCCGATTGCATCTTACCGTCATTTGACAGACAAAGGCCCACAGAAAGGGGGCCCTCCCCTTCCGCAGCAGGGAGACGGCGGTCATGCTGGCCCAAGACAGGACGCCCCTCCTGGGGAGCGGCACAGGAGACAGAGCTCTGCAAAGGGAAAAGCCAGCTGCCCCCCTGCACACCGGGGTGCGGGGCAGCCCTGCTTCCTCGGAACAAAGGCTGCACTTGCAGAAGCAGCTCAGACTTTCACCTGCTCCAAACCCTGGGCCGTCCTCTGGTCTCAAGGCCAGGAGGCAGGGCCCACCGTCTGCTCCCTCCTGCCGGATGGAGCCTGGGGAGGCTGAGGATAATGGGGATGTGGGGAGGGCTTTGAGCCCCAGTGCTGAGCAGCAACACCAACCCTCCCAGTGCCAGTGACAATTCCGGAGCAGCTGGTTTACTCCGTCTGGCAGGCGTTTCCCTCCCAACAGCAAGGCATCCCGGGCTTCTAGCGTCTACCTTGTAAATATCAAGGGCATTGCAGGGAAGCTGAGCTGGCACTGGGTGAGCTGATGTCAGCAAAGGGTCAGCCCCGGGGCCAGGGGTGTGATGGCACAGCTGTGGCCCAGCACCGGGGGCTTCCATTGCTGCTGAGTGCCTTGCAGTGCGGCAATCGAAAAAGCCTCCTCCCTCAGCATCGAGATGTTCTTTCCCCAGAGACATCTGAACAACGAGTATTATTTCAGATACACACAGGCACTGTGTTTCAATTTTTGATAGTTAAACCATTATTTCTGATGCCCATTTCTCACCCCACAGAAATTACTGGAATTTATCTGCATTAGGAAATAAGGAACAGGGACCGGGCCTGGCCAGCCTCTATTACCCTGTGCCTTAATTAAGTAATTCATTCATTCTTCATCAAACTGTCACTCCTCTCCCACCACCTTCCAGCCAACACTTGGCAAAGTGCAATGGGACAGCCGTGCCACGAGGACGTCTTCTGGGTGGGCTGTGGGGTCGCGGGGCTCTGACCCAAAGCTGCACACTTGCAGGAGTGGAAGCTGTTAGGAGCTGAAGCCAGGGGGCCTTGCTCAAGGCCTGGCCTTCCCCGTGTGACAGAGCTATCCAAGGTGCTGACTTCACCTGCTCCTCAGGATGAGCAGCTCCGAGGGTCACCCAGGGAAGGGAGTGGGGGACAGTCTGAGGTGGAAGACGCAGGGCGTTGGGGAAGGGGGTGCATGCACACAAAACAGCAACTCCAGCCTCCCAAAACCACCCTCCCCCTTGTGCTCCGGGGTCCCCCATTCACCCCCACCGCGTGGTACCCTCCTTTAGGGCCGTGCCTGTACTGTGCTGTGTCCACACTGCAATTTGCTCACAGCTGGCCCTCCATACGGATCTGCTGGTGGATACCCTGTGTTATTCCAGCTCCAATTTTCAAAGAAAAGGAGGGGCCTTTCTTCATCTGCTCAAAAATCAGAGCTCAAACTCACAGGTCCAGTGTCCCCCCCAGGCTCCTTCTGCATTTTTTCCATGATCTGTTCCCTTGATTGTGTTGGAGGCAGGGGGAGGGAGAGGCCAGCATGTAACCAGGCTGGAGCACCCAACGGTGAAGGTGATAGCAGCGGCGGCCCGTCTGGAGTGGGCTACCATGATGCTGGCTGCCGTCGGGGAGGTGTAGCCAGGGCTGTGCGCTCTGTGGAGCTGGTGGGAGCTGGGAACAGGTGGAAGCTCCACCCACTTCTGAGTTGACAGGGTGGGGGGCCCAGCTGTGGCTGCAGACCCAGGCATCTCTGCACTCTCGGGGGTCCAGGAAGCCCCTGCCCCCACTGCCTGGCCTCTCCCTGCTCCCAGTGCCTGCTCTGATTTCAGAGCAAAGTTGAGGCTGAGCCCAGGCACTGTCACAGCCTGGCTGGGTGTACTCACCCTTGGGGCAGCACTGATACACCAGCCCCCACTGCCTTGGACCCCTTCAGACTTTGGGCGCTGACAAGCATGGGAGGGAGGCTGAGGGACGCTAAGGGCAGGTCAGTGTGGGCCTGCAGGCAGCCTTCAGCACAAACAGCCTGGGAACTGTGGGCACTGTGGATAGCAGGTTAATGGTGGCAGGGGGCAGATGGGCTCCTGGGTGGAAAGGGGGGGTCCCTGTGAAGCCCCGCTTTCAGGCCAGGGCTGCCAGTTCTGCAGACCAGAGTGAGAACTTGTGGTGCTTTTTCTGGGCCCACCCATGACCACCCATGGACCAATCAGCATGCACTTCCTCCCCTCTGAAGCCCATAAAAACCCAGACTCAGCCAGACTCCAGATGACAACGGGTCGCCTGCTTGCCAAGAGGAGTGACCCACTGCGGGTCGCCTCTGAGCTGTTCAGTGAAGCTCCCCTTTGCCTGGCTCACCCTCCACGTGTCCACGTACTTCATTTTTCCTGGTGTGGAACAAGAACTTGGGGCCCAAATGGCAGGGCTGAAAGAGCCACGACAGACAGGGTTGAGACACCCCCCTTGCTCGCCACGCTGTGGGTGATGAGAGAGGGAGAAGAGAGGAGGAGAGAAGAGCTGCGGCCCTTCGGGGAGCCCAGACCTAGGAGCAACTCGAGCCAGGGCTATGACGCCATCTTTGGGGCTCTGCAGTTCCTGGCACCTCCAAGCTTCCGGGCACCACCGTGTTCCCTGGTGCCAGCTGTGGAAGCCACTTGTGGTCTGCCTGGTCCAGCCCCAGCCTCACAGGGAGCCAGCGTGTGGAGCTGTCCGCCCTGCCACAGCCCGGGTGCCTGGCTGTGCATAGTGCCTGGACCCCACGCTCACTCGCTCACACACCCCTCGCCGGTCTGCACCTGGCTCGCCCTCGGCAGGTGTGGGGTCCAGGCGGGTAGCATGAGCCAAGCCCAACCTGCCGGGCCGAGTGGGCGGAGTGAGCCCAGAGGGTCCCAGCAAACCTTGGCGAAGGTGCCACCGGCCACAGAGGCTTCCAGCAGGAAAAGCAACAGCCCAAGGGTCCTCCTGCCTTCCAGCAGAGGCGGGAGGGAGGTGCCCAAAGGCAGAGGGATCCCACCCTCCCACCCAAAGGCCGAGGCCTGGGTGCTGCCCCCTGTGGCACCCTAAAAGCCCCTAAGATGTGTGCCTTCTCCCAAGACGAGATCATTCAACTGCCAGGATGAGCTTCCTCAGCCTCCCCCAGCCCCCTCAGCCTCCTACACCAGCCCCCTCAGCCTCCAGAACCTGTTCATTCCAACTCCAGGGCTGGCTCCTTCACCTCCAGGGCGGGCTCCCCAGCCTCACAGACCTAGCCCAGCCCCCTCAGCCTCCTAGCCCGGCCCCCTCAGCCTCCTAACCCAGCCCCCGCGGCCTCCAGAACCTGCTCATTCCAACTCCAGGGCTGGCTCCTTCACCTCCAGGGCGGGCTCCCCAGCCTCACAGACCTAGCCCAGCCCCCTCAGCCTCCTAGCCCGGCCCCCTCAGCCTCCTAACCCAGCCCCCCCGGCCTCCAGAACCTGCTCATTCCAACTCCAGGGGTGGCTCTTTCACCTCCAGGGCCGCCTCCCCAGCCTCACAGGCACCTGGCCTCTGCGGTGTGCCCAGCCCTGCACCAGAGGTAGCTCTGCCTGTGCTGAAGATCTCTGCCTCCTGGGAGAATGAGGTTAAAACAGGAGCTCATGGGAACCAAAGCCTGGTGGCCGCTTGGGTGTGAAACGCCATTCTCACGGGTTCCCCAGAGTTAGGGGCAATGTCATGTGAGTCTGGGGGTCCCCCTCATTCCCCTGGCGTCCCAACTTCCATCAGAGGAGAAAGAAAAGTAGGGAGGCACAGATGTGAACTCAGGATCCAAGGTCTGCCACTGCCCTCACGCAGAGGCCGCTTTGGCTCGGAGAAACAGGGTATGGCAGGCACCGTCCCTCACCTCCTGTGTGGCTCGGGGGCCCCTGTGGCCTGCAGGCCCTTCCTCCTGCTCTCAGGCTGCGCTGGTACTGCCGGCGGTCACGGCGCTCCTGCCTCTGTATATTTTTGGCCGGGGAGTTGGCGAAGGGGCTGTTTGTCTCTGAGGCCACTCCTGCCTCCTCTTGAGTCAGGGCAGAGATGGAGCCTTCCCAGGCAGAGGGGAGCGTGGAGGGGGCTTCAGGAGTGTGGGGCTGACCGCTTTCCCTACAGGGCGCTTGACCTGTCCAGAGGGACCAGGGAAGACGGCGGCTCCGGGGGAGGGAACTGGGAACCCGAGACCCAGGCGGTGCAGTGACTGCTCTGCTGGGCCCGGACTCAACACTGTTCACCTGAAATCCGTTTCCAGTTCAGGAGGAAACAGACTCCGTGGCAAGATGGTTTTTCCACTGGCCTCTGGATGCTCGGCCTTCCCTCTGCCAGGAGGCTCCGATACCGCAGCTGCAGTCGCCGTTCACCGCAGGCTGGAGGGAGACCCTGACCCCAGTTCCAAGCCCCCAGTGCGGAGCCGGAGAGCCGGGCCCCGGAAGCTGTCCCTGCAGCACCACCTGCTGGGCGGTGCTGGAAGTGTTGCGGCACCAGCGGGGGCTGGGGGGCTGCAGCTGCGCGGTGAGGACCCCGGCCGGGGTCACGCATCAGGTTATGAACCCTGACTCTGCCATTTGGTCCTGACCATAGTCTTCTCATCTGTAAAATGGGGTCACCAGCACCCCCAGGTGTAAAGACCCCATCTAGGTCCATGCTGGGGACGGCGTCGATGGAGGGAGCTGGAGGTGGGGAGGTGGAAAGAGAGGATGATAAACCAGAAAAGGGGGGACTTTCTGTCCTTATCAAGATGGGGGTGGTCCATCTGGGGACCTAGACTCTTTCATGGCTGGCTCAAGTCCCCAGTGGTCCTGGCCCTGCAGCCTCTGGAGTAGGTTGAACTCCTTGGGGTGGCATCAGGGCAGAGGGCCTGGGCAGAACCAGGAATCTCCCCACCCATTTTACCCCCAAGGGAGGTCTTGGCCAACCCGCTGATGGCCTTGGTAATCTCCCCAACACGTGCCCATGAGGGGTTCCGAGGCCACCTAGACCCACGTGTGGGTAAACCCTTCTGCACCCGGTGCCAGCTGGACCCCAGCCCCTGCCCCACCATCCCTGCTTGGATTGTCACCAGCCCCACCCCTCCCACAAGCAGGTCTAGCCCTCCCTGGCCCAGTCCCCCTCCTTCCCTTAGGGCTGGGGCTGCACCCCATTGGGTTTCTCCTGGCCAATGGCAGCCCTGGTCCCCAGCTGCCCAGAATAGCGCTGGGAACCCTTCCTCCTGGTGCTGGCAGCAAGCAGGCGAGAGGCAGGACTCAGCCCAGGGCTCTCCCCACCTGACTGGCCAGCAGGTTTCCACAGCGCTGCCTGTCCATCTGCACAGGGCATCTGACTTGGAAGGCCTTCTCTCTGCTGAATTTTTTTTTTTTTTTTGAGATCAAGGTCACTCTGTTGCCCAGGCTGGAGTGCAATGGTGCAATCTCAGCTCACTGCAGCCTCCATCTCCCAGGTTCAAGCGATTCTCCTGCCTCAGCCTCCCGAGTAGCTGGGACTGCAGGCGCCCGCCACCGCACCTGGCTAATTTTTTGCATTTTTAGTCAAGACAGGGTTTCACCATGTTGGCCAGGCTGGTCTCAAACTCCTGATCTCAGGTGATCCACCCGCCTCGGTCTCCCAAAGTGCTGGGATTACAAGTGTGAGCCACCGTGCCCAGCCTGAATATTTTTTTAAAGGTAAAAAAAAATTTACCAGGCCATTTCTTGCCTCCGGAACCTGAAGAAAATAAAATTCACTTTCATATCCTCAGCAGCCAAATGGCCCCTTCAGATCCACCTGCTGAGGTCATGGCCAGCCCTGCCCCCAGCAGTTTCCCAGGCTGCGTGGCTGAGGGGCGTCCAATCACAAACCGCAGGAACTTTATTTTCAAGGTTCCTGCCTGGTCCGGGGGCTTCGGTTCCACCACGTGGGCCAGTTTATCACCAACCAGCTCTGCCTCGCTTCTTTTTTATTGTGTTTTGTTTCCTTAGCAGTAAAATCATCGACTTACTTGTCTGGGTCTTTTAAATTACAAAACGAATGCATGATGCCTGTGACCATCTCAAACAAAGAGTTATGCACGGAATTAGAATGAGAAAGTCTCTGTCTCGCAACTCCCCTCGCACCACCTGCTGGGGTTGGAGGTGGGAAAGGTGCTCCCAGGATCACTCAGGGGACTGGGATGCGGAGAGAGCTGGGAGATAGGGCCTAGGAGTCACCAGGCCCCACCGACCACCCGGGCACCCGTCCGAGCCTCAGCGTCCTTGCAGCGCTGGGCCTGAGTCGGCCTCCTGGCGGCCTGGAGCTGGGGAACATGGCTCCCCCAGGATGGTCAGGACTCTTTGGGAGCAGGAGGACAACAGCCCAGGAAAGCTCACTGGGGCTTCATCCTCATGGGTCACTACAGGCGGGGCCCACAGCCGAGAGGCGCAGAGAGGAGCAAGCCAGTGCCGCCCAGGCTGCAACGTTGACCCCACTCCATGCACCGTCCTCCCCCAGTGGCCAAACCCCCCAAAACTCACAGATGCCACATCGTAGGCACCACCATGGGAAGGAAGCCTGTTTCCAGGGAACCCTCTACCCCCACCCTGCTCCCCAACCCCAACTTCACCCCTCTTGTCACCTCCACTCCGCACCACCCATCCCTACACTCTCGGTGGCTCTCAGTGGTGGCCACATCAAGAACAAACCCACTGGGTCTCCGGGATACCCCGAAACAGGTGGAATTCTGAGAGGTGGGTGGGGTGGGCATTCAGGGGCTGAACTTGGATGAGTGAAGGCCCAGGGGCAGGGAGATAGAGGCAGCCATGTGTGGGACAAGGATGTCACCGTGATTCAAAAATCTATGGGGCCAACATGCAGTAACAGAGCCAGGGTCACCTCCTGCCTGAACAACAACAGACAGAATATCGGGAGCCACAGTGTTAGGGGCCTGGGACATTGGCAGCAGAGCTCCACAGCCCCCAAGAGGACGAGCCCTCCAGCTGCTGCAGCTTCTTCCTGGTGCAGTCCTGGGTTGACAGGACCGACCTGGGAGTCTGAGGAAGCCAAGGCGCCTGGTAGAGAGGGAGAGAAGGGAGCTGCACCGATACGGAGCTTCTGGGATCTGCTCTGCACACCCTGGGCGGAAGTGGCCCAGGCCAGGAAAAGGCCCATCTAAAGGAGTTAGAAGGAGCAACCCCACGTTCCCACAGGGCCAGGAGAGGGCCTCTTTCCCAGCCAGACTGGAAAACCTCGAAATCCATGGGACCGTGGGGGGAAAACTCAGAAGGGAGATGCTGCATAGTCTCAGCCGGGGAATAATTAGGATGAACAAACCTGAAACACAAAAACCCCTAAAATTAAATTATTGTGAGTAACGCATCACCCCATAACAAATGTCAAAAACCAGGACTAACCAAATTATTATGAATTAAAATTCACAGCTTATGGCATTAAATCAAAGATTACCAGGCATGCACAGAAATAGAAAAACGTGACCCCCAAATCAATTAATTGAAACTGACCCCAAACTGATGTAGATTTAGAGTTAATAGACAAGGATATTTAAAATGTTATCAGAGGTTGGGTGTGGTGGCTCATCCCTGTAATCCCAGCACTTTGGGAGGCCAAGGTGGGTGGATCACTTGAGGTCACAAGTTTGAGACTAGCCTGCCCAACATCGCAAAACCCCGTCTCTACTATAAATACAAAAAATTAGCCAGGCATGGTGGCGGGTGCCTGTAATCACAGCTACTCAGGAGGCTGAGGCAGGAGAATCACTTGAACCCGGGAGACGAAGGTTGGAGTGAGCCAAGATCGCACCACTGCACTCCAGCCTGGGCAACAAAGTGAGACTCCATCTCAAAACAACAAAAAAAAGTTATCAGAGCTGTGTTTAATTTATGCAAAAAGTTAAGTAGAGACATGGAAAATGTAGAAAAGATCCAAATATAAACTATAACTTCCAGAGACGAAAACCAAGGTACCTGAGACACGAATACACTGTGCAGGATCAATGGCAGACAGACGCTGCAGAAGAAAAGAGGAGGGAAGTTGCAGCAATAGAAAAGGTCCACAATGAAACATGGGGACAAAAGAATTTTTAAGAAATTAAAAGATCATCAATGATCAGTGAGACAACATAAAGTGGGCAAATATATATGTAATTGCTGTGCCCAAAGGAGGAGAGACAGAAAAAATATTTGAAAAAACATGTCCCAAAATATTCCAAATTTTATGAAAACAACAAGCCCACAAAGCCAAGTTCAATCACCCCGAGCACAAGACACAGATGACGAAAACCACGCAGAGGTGCATCATCATTAAATTGTTCAAAATCAGTGAAAAAGGGAAATCTGGCAAAGTCAGGAAAGGTAATCAATAAAGCAGCCAGAAAAAAAAAAATAAGACACATTAGGCAGAAGACAATAAAGGACAACAGCAGGTTCATCCTCAGAAACAACATGAGCAGCAGGGTTTTGGAGCAACAGCCTTAAAAGTCAACCTAGAATTCTATACCCAGCAAAACTATCCTTCACAAACGAAGAGAAGCCTTCAAGCCTGGGCTCAATGAAGAGAGTTGAAAAGACCATCACGCCCATGCTTACAATGAAGGAAACACGGGAAAGCCCGGAAATGAGCACCTTCTGGAACCTATCAGAAAGCTCAGGTCTTGGCCAACCACTCATTCCAAATCTGTGGAGATACAGGGACCAGGCTCCAGATGCGAGACACAGGACCCAAGCCTTTGGTTGCCTGGCATGCACTGCTGGATGCCGAATAAGCCAGGAAGAAGATCCGGCTAAATGTTAGCACATTCTAAAGTCTGCGTGAGGCCGGTCTGACCCTGGGAACCCCCACGAAGACATGGGCGTGGAGGGTCCCCCTTTTGCAGGGTCCACCAGGGGCTCACAGGAAAGGTCGTGGAAAATTACAAGAAATCTTCCCTCTGGCACTAGCGGGCAAGGGGAATGGCAGCCACCACCAGACAGCACCATCTCCTCACCCTCCTGTGAAGCGCAAGACTCACTTGCAGAGGGAAGAGCGCAGAAACCATCACCCCAGGACACTGCGGGAAGACACTGCAGTTGAACGAGAGGAAGTGAGAAGGGAGAAGCTCTGGCCCTGGGGAACAAGATGGAAAATGCTTGGCCCAGCTCCGTGGCTGGGAAGGAACCAGCGCGCTCGTGAAGGCCACACCCCAAGACCCGAGGACACAGTGCCTGCCTGAGATGGAGCCAGAAACATTCTCCACCCTTTCATGCAAGACTAACAAGGGCTCCATGAAAATAAAACTGGAAGAGCTGAAAGAGAATCATTCTCCCTGGGTGTGAAACCAAGAAAAGACACAAAGCCAAGGAAAAGCCATTGAGAAAACACCTGGCACATGGCCTATCCCCTAAAAACAGAAGGTAACCATAGCAACAACCTCAAACCAAGTCCAAGTCCTGACTTGATTAATAAAACCTCCACACCAAAGACCTAGAGACGGAAGGCCAGGTCATCACCTAGCATAAAGCCACTCACGGCAATATCTACTGTCCCCCACACAATGCTTGCCTTCCAATAAAAAATTATAAGACATGTGAAAAGCAGGAACAAACACACTCCCAAGAGGCAAAATAATCATCTAAACCAGAATTGGGTATGACACTGATGTTGGGACTATCAGGCAAGGAACTTAAATAACCTTGAGTAGTATGTTAAGGGTTCTAACAGAAAACGTAGACAATGTACAAGACGAGATGAGTAATTTCCGCAGGGAGAGGGAAATGATAAGAAAGAACCAGATGGAAAGACGTCAAACCAAAACCCCAGCTACACAGATGAAAAATGCTTTCGATGGGGCAGTAGATGCAACACAGTGGAGGAAAGGATCAGTGAACGTGAGGATAGATCAATAACTAATAACAACAGAAGCACACGCACGCACGCCCGCACATGCACACACACATATGCACACGCATGCACACGCATATGCATGCCCACACACGCATACACATGTGCATGCACACCCACACATGCACAAACAGATGCACACCCACACGCCCACAAACATGCACACTCACGTGCACACCACACATGCACACACATGCACAAACGTGCACACACACATGCACACACATGCACATGCACACCCACACACGCACATATATGCACACGCACGTGCATGCCCACACACGCACATGCACACACGTATGCACACACATGTGCACACCCACACACGCACACACATGCATAAACATGTGCACGGACATACATATGCAAGCACATGCACAGTCACACAGGTGCATGTGCAAGACCCCATTGCACACATGCACACGCACACACATGCACATGCATGTGCACACACCCACCCACACATGCACATACAAGCACAGATGCGTGCATGCCCACACACACACGTATACACTCACACACACACACTCATGTGCACAAACACACACGCCCCCACACACACATATGGACAAACATGCTAATCAACACACACACATATGCACAAGCACATACATGCCCACACACGTACACAGGCAATGCACGCACACACATACATGTGCACACACGTGCACGCCTGCACATGTACACACATCGGGGAGGGGAAGGCAGAGCATCTAAGAACAGAAGGAAAAGAGAAAATAGGGAAGAGCCATTTGGAGAAATAATGACTGTATCTTTTTCAAAATTAATGACAAGCACTAAGCCACAGATCTAAGAAACTTAACACTAAGTAGGGCAAATACCAAAAATAACTGCCCCTAGGCATATCAAATTCAAACTTTTGAAAACTAAAGGCAAAGGCAGCCCTGGCACAGTGGCTCACAGCTGTAATCCCAGCACTTTGGGAGGCCGAGGAGGGTGGATCACTTGAGGTCAGGAGTTCGAGACCAGCCTGCCCAACATGGCAAAACCCAATCTACTAAAAATACAAAAATTATCCTGATGTGGTGGTGCACGTCTGTAGTCCCAGCTACTCAGGAGGCTGAGGCACGAGAATTGCTTGAACCCAGGAGGCAGAGGCTGCAGTGAGCTGAGATTGCACCACTGCACTCCAGCCTGGGCGACAGAGACAGATTCCATCTCAAAAAAAGAAAAAAGAAAACTAAAGGCAAAGTAGAACTCTTGGAGGCATCCAGTGGCCTGGGAGTGTGGGTGTGGTGGGGACATAATATCTATAGAGGAACAGGATGTAAGAATCACAGCTGACTTCTTGTCATAAATCATTCAAGGAAGCAGCCAATGGGGTAACAGCTTTAAATTACTGAGAAACAAAACAAAACTATCAACCCAGAATTCAATTGCCAGCAAAACTATCCACCAAATACAAAGGATTCAGTCTTTCTCTGGCAAACAAAACCCGAGGGAATGCATGGCCGTCAGATCTACTTGACAAGAAATGCTGAAGGAATTCTTCGGGCAGAGGCAGCAACTTGGGTCTATACAAAGCAATGAAGAGCATTGGAAATTGAATAAAATGATTCAAAATAAAGTTTACTTTTTCTTACTTTTACTTGCTCTAAAATATAATTAACTGTCCAAAGCAAAAAACAGAAGCAATGTATTTTGTGTTTATAGCACATATAAATGTAAAATATGCAATAATTCCCAATATTGCAAAGGATGTGAAGGAGGACCTGAGACTGTTCAATTACTCCAAGAGAAGATTAAAAAAAAAAAAAAAAAAAAAAAAGAGGTGAAAAGAAACCAAGCCAAATGGAACAGATAGAAAATAGCTAGCAAGATGGTGGATTTTAATCCAACCATATCAATAATCACTATAAATGTGAGTGAACTAAAAGCACCAGTTAAAAATAAAGAGATTGTCAGATTGGATTTTAGGAAACAATATCTAACTATGGTGTGTGAAAAAAAGTCACTTTCAGTATAAAGACAAAGATAGGTAAAAAGCTGAAAGATGGAAAAAGATACACTATATAAACACTAAGCCAAAGAAACCTGGAGTAACTCTGTTAATATCAGAATAAGTAGCTTCAGAACAAAGGATATTATCAGGGATAAAGAGGAACATTTACCTCATGATAAAAAGGTCAGTTCTCCAAGAAGACATAACCATCCTAAATGTGTAGTCAGCTCATAACAGCATCTCAAAATACATGAAGTAAACACTGAGAGAATTAAAAGGAGAAATTGGGAAATCCACAGTTATAACTGGAAATGTCAGCACTCCCCCAGCAGTCACTGATGGAACAGTTAGGTAGAAAATCAGTAACATCTTGGCCAACATGGTGAAACCCCGTCTCTATTAAATACAAAAAATTAGCCAGGTGTGGTGGTGGGTGCCTGTGATCCCAGCTACTCAGGAGGCTGAGGCAGGAGAATTGCTTGAACTCAGGAGGCAGAGGTTGCAGTGAGCTGAGATGGTGCCACTGCACTCCAGCCTGGAAGACAGAGCGAGACTCAAAAAAAAAAAAAAAAAAAAAAGAAAGAAAAAAAGAAAATCAGTCACAATACAGATGACCTTAACAACCTCAACTAATTGGAACTAAGTGACATGTATAAAACAAAATAATACACAGAGACCCAGCAGCACCTTCCTCTCAGGTGCACATGGAGATTCACCAAGATAGCCTGTATTCTGACCATAAAACAAACTTTAAAATTTAAAAGAATAGAAATCATACAAAGTATTGTCTTAGAACATAAAGAAATTAAACTAGAATTAAATGACAGAATATGTGTGAAGTCTCACAAATATGTGGGAATTGAATAGCACACTCTAAAATAATCCATGAAAGAGGAAGTCTCAAGAAAAATTTGAAAATATTTTGAACTGAAATGAAAATGTAAAGAATAAAATCAAAATTTGTGGTAGGTAGGTAAAGCAGTGCTTAGAGGAAAATTTATGGTATTAAATTATTAAAAAAAGAAGAAATATTTCAAATAAGTAACCCAAACTTCCACCTAAAGAAACTGGAGATGAAGAGAAAATTAAACGTAAAGAAAGTAGAACGAAGGAAATAATAAAGATTACAGCAAAAATCAATGAAATTGAAAACAAAGTCAACCAAACCTAAATCTGTTTCTTTGAAAAAATAAAATTGATAAACCTTAGACAGACTGAGGAATAAAAAAAAGAAAGAAGAAGGCTGGACACGGTGGCTCACTCCTGTAATCCCAGCACTGTGGGAGGCCGAGACAGGGGGATCACTTAAGGCCGGGAGTTCAAGACCAGCCTGACCAACATGGTGAAACCTCGTCCCTACTAAAAATACAAAAATTAGCCGGGTGTGGTGGCAGGCACCTGTGATCCCAGCTACTTGGGAGGCTGAGGCAGGAGAATCGCTTGAACCCTGGAGGCAGAGGTTGCAGTGAGCCAAGATCACGCCACTGCACTCCAGCCTGGGCAACAGAGTGAGACAGTTGCAAAAAGAACATGCAAATTATATCAGGAACAAAAGAGGGGGACATCACTCTCAATACTAGTCATTAAAGGAACAATAAAAAAATACTAGGGACAACTCTACACCCAGGTTCAACAACTTAAGTGGACCAATTCCTTGAAAGACACAAACTACCAAAACTCTTCTAAGAAGAAATAGATAACCAAGATAGTCCTATGCCTATTAAAGAAATTGAATTTGTAGTTAAAAGCCTTTCAAAAAAGAAAATTTTAGGCTCTTATGGTTCCACTGGTAAATTCTAACAAACGTGTAAGGAAGGAGTAACCTACTGGTAAGCTCTAGCAGACGTATGAGGAAGGGGTAATGCCAGTGTTACACAATCAGTTTCAGGAAAGAGGAGTCGTTGTGTATCTGTTGCCTAGTAACAAATTGTGCTAAAACATAGTGGCTTAAAAATAACGATAACCATTTATCGTCTCAGTTTCTACAGCTCAGGAGTTGGACGGCACGCAGCCGATCTCCACTCCCAGTGTGCAGGGCCTCTGCCATAAGCCTCGAAGGCTTGTTCACTCACGTGTCGGGGGCTGGTACAGGCTGTAACAGAGGCCTGAGCTGGAAGTGTTGACCAGGACACACACGTGGCCATGTGGCCTCTGGGCTTCCTCGCAGCATGGTGTCCGGATTCCAGGAGTTGGCATCCTGAGAAACAGCCATGCAGAAGCAGCCCTGCGGATCCTGGCCTGGCCTTGGAGTCAGGCAGTGTCACTCCCGTGCCTTCTAACCTGGTCCCCCAGGCCCAAGGGGAGGAAATGGAGACCCCACCTCCCTGTGGAGGAAAGGCAAGGTCCCACCATGGGGGGAGTACATGGGATACACCTATGCAGCTGCCGCTGGAGAAGTTAGTTTGCCACACCCCTTTCTTCTATGTGAACATTTGCCTGCATCTCACCTTCTAACTCCTGGGTGCTGTTTGTCCATTTTCACTACACCAGGGGCCCCCACAGTATATGCAGACCAGGTTTCCTGGCCTCAGAGTCCTGGCAGGGCCCGTCTGAGGGGAAGGTCCAGGTTGGTCCCCAGGCAGACAGGCAGCCCTCTGAGCAGCACCCACATCCCCACGGAGGCCACAGCACCCGGCCTGCCACTTAGAGAGGCCCCTCAGGTTCCCTCTGGCCTGGTCTGCACTGTGGAGGGCGGGGGTCTCACAAGCACAGAAGGAAGAACACAGGTGTAGCCCACAGACCTCCACCTCCTGGCTACATCTTGAGGGCTGAGCAGGGGCTGGGGGGCACTGGGGCCTGTGGCTCCTCCCAAACCCCTACCTGGGCTCCTCCATGCTCCCCTCATTCTGCCCTCCTCAGATTCAGCGCCCCTCAGGGCAGCCCAGGCAAAGCCCAAAGACCCTGAGAAGGCACAGGGTTGCAGAAGCACCTGCCTCCACACACACACTCTGCAGCCACGCTGGACTGTACTGGATCCCGGGACCTCACCCGTTCACCTATGGCAGGAAGTGACCCCGTCTTGAGTAGTGACCATCTGGGGCTGGTGTTGTGTGGGCCGTAAAAAGAATTTACCAAAACAGTTGTAGGTAAAGAAAGGCAGATTTATTAGAGAAAGTAAGAAACGTGCATAGCATGGAAGCAACGGGCAGGTCAGCAAGGGAGGAGCCACTGCAAAGAGATGAGGGCTTGCTGGGGATGTTATAGGACAGTGCCTGTGCTGTGTGCTGGAGAGGGCCATGGGCAGTGCTGATAACGCCAAGGTTGCAGTCAGCTAACATCCATTCTCCTATCAGCCAAGGGTCTGGTGATAGCCAGGCACAGGAAAACTATGAGTTGTTTCTGCAGGAGGGCTGTGTGTCCTGGACAATGAAGAAGGGCAGACTTAAAGCTTCTTTGCTTCTTCTTTTTGCCTTCCCTCGGTCCTGCCAGCCCAACTCCTTTTCCCTCATTAGGATTCCACACCCCCCACCCCCACATGTCAGGGCACAGCCCGGCTGACCAGCTCCACCCGCTCTGCTGGGCCCTCACTGAGCCTCAGTCTTCTCGTGTGTGACACAGGCAAGGTGAACATGGTGGACATGTGTCAGGCAGGCGCCTAGGCCTAGAGGAGGAAGGAGCAGGGCCAGTGTGGGGGTGCAGGCTAGGCCTGGCTCCTGGGGCCTGGGCCTAGAGGAGGAAGGAGCAGGGCCGGTGTTGGGGGGGTGCAGCCTGGGCCTGGCTCCTGGGGCCTGGGCCTAGAGGAGGAAGGAGCAGGGCCGGTGTTGGGGGTGCAGCCTGGGCCTGGCTCCTGGGGCAATGCTTGCTGTGGGTGGGGAGTGCCAGGGCTGGGATGTGGCCTCCTAGGCTCTCTGTGCACAGCCCCCCAGTAGGCCCGTGGGACTTGCAGGCTCTCAGCAAATCTCCCGTCAGAAGCCGGTGGCTGCAGGTTTGACACCTCGTCGTCCCATGGAGTTAGCGAGCACCCATTCTGCACCTGCTGTGTATGCAGCAGGATCTGGGAGGCAGTGCCGGCCCTCAGGGAGGACGGAAGGGTGGATGGATGCGTGGTGGCCGCTCCTGGCTGCAGGGAACACACAGCACAGGCGGATTGGACACCAGGTGAATAGCCTGTCCTGCGCTGTGCTGGGGTGCAAGGGAATGAGCCGCGTCAGCCCCGACCCAAGTGGAGCTGACCAGGGCTGCGTCCATGAAATGATGGAGGGGCCAGGTGTGGTCAGAATTCGCCAGGGAACACTGACCCTCCAAGAGGGCCACTCAGGGAAGCTTCATAGAGGAAGCAGCGCTTGGGCGAGGACTTGGGGTTGGGGGAGGGCCAGGAAGGGGAGCTGTGTCCTTCCAAGACAAGGGGGCTAGAGGGTTCGGTGGGGGCAGAGGTGGGGGCGCTCCATGAGCTGCACAGCACCGAGTCTGCGCCTGGGTGGTCTCAGGTCCCAGAGCCTCCCTGTGGCAAGGCAGGCAATGAGGCGGTGGCCCATCCGGGGATCACTGCCTGAGCAACCAGGAGGATTTGGTCTCCGGCCAGCAGCAGGGAGGAAGTTAACATAAATCCATTCCAATGCAAATGTCAAACCAACCATGCGCAGGAAAACTTAGCAGCTCTGAATGTCAAGGAGGGAGTCCCGGCTCTAGCTGGCGGTGCAGCTTGGCTGAGCTGTTTCCTCCAGCTCCTGGGCTGTGTGTGGGAGGAGGCTGCTGGCGCGGGGCCACTGCCTGGCACAGAGGGGCTGCCGGGACCTTCGAGAACTGAGGCACACCAGGGAGATGATCTGGGGACTCATTGCTGGAGGGAAGGAACCCCAGCAAACACAGCCCAGTCCAGGGACTCCTGTCTGCATAGCCTCTGAGACACAGGAGCTGGTGCGCCCAGGGGGCCTCCCCTTGAGACCAGGGCTGCTGATGACAGAGCCAGGATGCAGAGCAGAAGGCAAATCCTGCAGTGGCAGGATGGCATCTGAGCCAAGGCTGAGGAAGCAGCACCGGAATTCGCTGTCAGGCCGGGAAAAGGCGGAGGCGCTGGTGGGCCTCAGTCCCCTGGACACCACCTGGCTGCATTACGAGAGATCTCATGTTTGGACAGGGGAGGGTCTGGGGCCACTGCCTGGGTGTGGTGCCTGGGGTCCTGAGTCCAGGTGGGGGCTCCACCCTGAGGGGTGCGTGGGTGATGGGCTCCCAAGACATGACCACGCTGGGTGTGAAGACAAGGCCACGTGAGGCCGGAGGACGGTGCAGGCCAAACCGAGGCCAAGCAACCACCCCTCGTGAGCCTGCAGGGACCCACCCGGCACGCAGAGAGGCACAAGGTGACATCTGAGGCAGGGAGCACACCCAGGGCCACGCAGGACGGCATTGCGGAGAGACTGGGCGCCGTGTGCTCTCCACCCTCAGAGCCACCCCCAGACCCTGCTCGCCCTTCAGTCCCCCTCCAGCAGGTGCGGCCTCACCTCTTTCCCTGCCCCCACTGCCTGCAGCAAGTGCTCCATAGGTGCTCCTGCTCATGTGAGAGGCTGGTGCAGCTCCCTCTCTCCGCTGGCTGACGGCAGACCCAGGGGTCCCCGCCCAGGGTCACTCCAGGCAGGAGGCGACACTCGGCACGGTCCTTGTCTCCTGAGATGAGCTCTTGAGATGAACCATTTTCCTTTTAAATTGAAAATGAAATGAAGTGTTTTGCATTTTATTAAAGCAGACACGGCTGCAGCCGGGTAGGGCTCCCAAGGACTCAGCCAAGCTCGGGTGCTGGGACTTTCCGGTGGTCACTGTCAGCGAATCCCCAAGCCTGAGGACATGGCCCCGGCTGGAGGGAAGGAGAGAGCGGGGGGCGGATGGAAACAGAACAAACACCCGCGGGACGCAGCTCCAGGCAGGGGACGGGGGGCGCGGTGCAGGGGGCACTGGTTCAGGGCAGCTGGGGGCTCCAAGGAGGAGGCAGGGCTGGAGGTGGACTGGGAGGGGCCAGGAAGTTCAGGAAGGTTCTAGAAGAGAGTAGAGAGGAGGGAAGGCGGGTATGGGGATGGCACAGAGGGCCGCCCTCGGAGGGTCCCAGTGCTGCTGGGGAGCTGGGATTTTCCCCGTGGGCCATGCAGACTTCAGGGCAAGGAGCACCACAGGTGGGGGGTCCGCAGGCAGCAGCTATGAGGGAGGAGGCGGCCAGGGCTGCAGGAGGAGGTGCGGGCCCGGCCGGGTGGAGGGGCTGCAGGAGGAGGTGTGGGCCCAGTGGAGGTGGAGGGGTTGCAGGAGGAGGTGCGGGCCCGGCCAGGTGGAGGCGCTGCAGGAGGAGGTGCGGGCCCGGCCGGGTGGAGGGGCTGCAGGAGGAGGTGCGGGCCCAGTGGAGGTGGAGGGGCTGCAGGAGGAGGTGCGGGCCTGGCCGGGTGGAGGGGCTGCAGGAGGAGGTGCGGGCCCAGTGGAGGTGGAGGGGCTGCAGGAGGAGGTGCGGGCCCAGCCGGGTGGAGGGGCTGCAGGAGGAGGTGCGGGCCTGGCCGGGTGGAGGGGCTGCAGGAGGAGGTGCGGGCCTGGCCGGGTGGAGGGGCTGCAGGAGGAGGTGCGGGCCCAGTGGAGGTGGAGGGGCTGCAGGAGGAGGTGCGGGCCCAGTGGAGGTGGAGGGGCTGCAGGAGGAGGCGCGGGCCCAGTGGACGTGGAGGGGCTGCAGGAGGAGGTATGGGCCTGGCCAGGTGGAGGGCTACAGGAGGTCCCGGACAGACAAGCTCACAGGAGCAAGTGCGGAAGCCCAGCTCTGTACACACAGAAGAAGCTTCCAGTTAGAATCCTTAAACCGGCAGCTTGTGGGTTGGTCTGAGAAGATCCACGTGCTTATACCTGGTGGGTGTCTTAGGGGCTCCTCCTCAGTGAACTCCTGTTCCACCTTTGAGAGCTCCTGTGTCTCTCAGTGGCGTGTACATCTGAGGTTGGCAGTTGGGGCAGGTGGGTGCTGGAAGGTGAGAGGTGCCTGTTGTCTGCCCCTCAGGGACCCCTGGTGACCTGGTGGTTCTGAGTCCTGCCAGAAGTGGGGACCACGGGCGGCCAGACTCCGGGTTCTGCCCACAGACTGGTTATTTTTCCCTGGGCCCCCTTGTTCTACTTTTTGGGCCTCAGTTTCCAATTCTTCAAACCAGCAGGTTGATGCTGTGGGCCCTTCCTACAGCACAGTCATACCGTCCCGGAGCCAGGGGAAGGAGGCGAGGAGAGTGTGGACCAGGCGTAGGGCTGTGTGGGGTCAGCTCCCGGGTGTGGAAGGTGATGGACGGGGCAGAGAGTGAGGAACAGGAGCCGACCGGGACAGGGGCTGGAGCGGGCTGTGCTGGCACGTCCATACTGGACACAGGATGAGGCCATCTGGGAAGTGCCAGAAGGTGATTCCAAGACCTCCAGGCCATGAAGGATGAGGGAGCCCTGGAATCCCCGGCCCAGCCCATGGCTGCTCGGATCCACTGCCCTGAGCCCCAGCCCAGCGCCCAGACCTCAGTCTGCTCAAAACTGACGAAGTTCTTGTAGCTGCTAAGCCCAGTTTTGGGCCCCAAGGAGATGACCATGGGCTTGTCGAGGTCCCCTCTGCTGGCCAAGACCCAGCCCAGGAGGAAGAGGGCTCTGCCCTTGTTGTTTGTTTAAATTGTAAAATACACAACATAAAACTTACCATCATCATCATTTAAAGCACGCAGTTCAGTGGTTTAAGTACAGCACATTCCCACTGTTGTGTGAACTTGGCCACTGTCCATCTCCAAGACTTTCATCTTCCCAAACTGAGACTCTGCCCCCATTAAACACTCACCCCCATTACTCCTTCCCAGTCCCTGGCACCCACCTCCTACCATCCGTATCTGAACCCAGCTACTCTAACACCTCCTAGAGGTAGAATCGTCCTACCATCCATCTCTCTGAATCTGAATCTGGCTACTCTAATACGTCCTACCGGTAGAATCGTCCTACCATCCATCTTTCTGAATCTGAATCTGGCTACTCTAATACGTCCTACAGGTAGAATTGTACAGTGTTTGCCCTTTTGTGACCAGCTTATTTCACTTTGTAAAATGTACTCAAGGTTGTCAGTGTTGTGGCCTGTGTCAGGATTTCTCTCCTTCTGAGGCTGAGTAAATTCCATGGCACAGATGGACCACGCTGGCTCATCCTCCTGGGCTGCATCTGCCTCTGCCTCTTGTGAAGGACGCTGCTGCCTACCTGGGTGTGCACATGTCTCGGCCAGACCCCGCGTTCAGGTGTTTGGGGGTCTGTGCCCCGACGTGGGATTGCTGGGTCGTGTGCTAATTTTATGCGGAATGTTTGGAGGAGCCGCTGCCTGTGTGTTCTCTGCAGCGGCTGCGCCATGTCACCTCCCTGTCAGCAGCGCTGGGCTCCCGCGTCTGCACGTGCTCACCATGCTTGTTCCTGCCTTTCTTTCCATAGCTGTCCCGTGGCCAGATGTGTTTGTTAAGTAGGACTCAGCCCTGCACCCAGAGCACCCTCCCTCAAGCGCTCATCCTGCATCCGGTGGGGGCCCCCAGCTCCAGCCATGGTCTCCTCCCAGGCATCAGAACCTCCCGGAAGCCAGTTTTCCCTCCCAGTCCAAGTTAACATGCCCTGGGAAGCCCATTCAGACCCAGAGCCAAAACTGGGTCACCATGGGACCCTGGGTGTCCATGGCGAGCTCCAGGTACTCCCACAGCTCCAGTTCTGAGGGGCCCACACCATCTGCCCTCTGCTTCTCCGTCAGGAGTGGGCCCCAAAGCTAGCCAGAATGGTCAGGAGAGGTCTTCCAGAGCGCCCTGCTGAGCAGTGCCAGGCTGGAGGGACGCTGGCTGGAGGGAGCCATCTGGGCACCCACCCGCCACCTCAGGCTGATGGAGAGATGACCTGCCCTGGCCCTGTCCTCGTTGGAGATGGATGCCCCTGGGGACAGCGGTGTGAAGCTCTGACCCACTGTGCCCTCCCCCAGTCACTGTCCGTGCACAGCCCAGCAATGGCCCGGGGCAGCTGTCCTGGGGAGCCCCGCACGTCCCTAGTGCCCTCCTCCCAGCACAAGTGCCCCTGAGTCTTGGGCAGGCATTTCTGTTCGCCTGTCCCTCTCCAGAGCAGCAGGCGGTGACCTGTTGAATTCTGTAATTCCTGCGCCGGGTCTGGGCTTCAGGATCCGTGAGCCCAGACTCCTGTTGGACTCAGTCTGCGGGAGGTCTTGGGGTGCGTGCCTGTTTGGTGAATGATGAATGAGTGAGTGAATGAATGAGTGAATGAGTGAATTCGTGCAGCCACTTGCAACGCCTCTGGGCCTGTTTTCAGGCCTCTCATAATCGGGGGCAGAGCCAATTCTGAGAATTTAGGTCACAATTCTAATCCTGCGTGTCCTTAGGCCTCCAGGTACTGGCCGACCCCTGCATACCAGGGGCGCTGGCGTCCAGGGGCTGCTGTGGCCTCAGCAGAGGGCAGGTGAGGAGCGGGCCAGGGGGACTGGACAGCCCGAGGCCACCAGGCCAGGGCGGAGTCCAGGCTACAGCCAGCTGAAGCCATGGAACGGCCCCTCCCGCTTCAGCCCCACAGGAGCCCCCACCCAGGAGCCTGGGATGTGTGTGCCTGTCCAGCTTCACCCGCCTTGCCGACGGAAAGGCACACACAGAGGGACGGGGACTAACACATGCGCCTCCGCGGTGCGCCCAGAGCTGTGGCTGTGGCCTCCCTGTGGGGCAGAGCCAGGTCGTCTCAACTCAGCTGTGGGTTTAGCCGAGCAGTTCCCGCCCAGGGTGCAGGTCGGGTGGGCCTTTCAGGGCCTCTGCTGCCAGGTGGAGTGGGTGCCCATGGGGAGGAGCAGGTGCCCATGGGGAGGAGCGGCTGCCCATGGGGTCCTCCTCTGGGTGAGCCCTGCAACCCGGCAGGCTTCCTAGGCTTGGCCACCAGCTGGGGGGTGTGGGGTCCGTCCCTGGAGGGGGCCGTGGGGTCTGTCCCTGGAGGGGTGTGGGGTCTGTCCCGAGAGGGGAGCGTGGGATCCATCCCCAGTGAGATCCCTGCAGACCCAGCTCGTGGTGGGGCTCCGCACTCACTCTCTGGCTGGCCCTGGACAGGTGACTCTTGAGTTCCCCTGGAGACCCTTTGGGCAAGTGGGCCCCCCACCCTGCTTCCCATCACTACATTGACCATGGCCCCTCTAGCCCTTCCCAGACCCTCACACGTGCCCCTGTCCCCGTGTCCCCTTCAGACTGGAGCACTCGGGGGCTCCTGCAAATGCGCCCCCTTTGCGAGAGAACCCGCAGGTGTGGGGAAGTGCCCAGCGGCCCCCATGGAACTCGGGATCACGGCAGGAAGGGGGCAACACGGATGGACACCTGCACCCTGTGTGGGGGCATAAATCACCCTACAGGGCGCTCGTCACCTGGCCAGCCAGGTGGGATGTCGACATCGCCACGGAGCCCCCCAGCTGAGGGCCTCAGCGAGCGCAGGGGCAGGAGGGCTTGTCCAGAGGCCAGAGATGGGCAGAGGAAGATTTGGGCAGGGAGTGGGGGCAGGGAGACAGACAAGCAGACAGAGGGCCAGGCCAACAACAGGAGGTACCCAAGTGGACACATGGTGACCGGCGATCCTGCCCGGGCAAGCTGATGGGCCGCAGGTGCCCCAGCGGCAGGCCCAGGCCCCAGCATCTTTCTGGGTGGCTGCAGGCCTCAGAGGGGAGGGAGAGCTTGGCACCCCCAGAGAGAGCCCAGGGACCACAGCGGCCCCATAGCGGTCCCTCCTCTGGCCAGAGCCCTAGGACCCAGCTGCCCCTGCTCCTCACCCACTGTGGCCCCCAGCCCCACTGTTCCACAACACCCCAGCTTGTTCATGCCCTGAGGAGAGGGACCATCCGTCCCCACACCCGGTCCACAGCACCGCACTCGACTCGGCCCCAGCATCGGCCAGAAGTCCCCGGCCCTCAGACCGGCCGCCCAGAGACAGTGGGAGTGAGGAGGCCACACACTGTCCAGGTTGAATCACTGTGTTTTACTGAGTGCACAGGTCCACCTGGCGTCCGAACTCGTCCCCGTGGCAGCAGGGATCCCCAGAACCTTCCACGGCCATCCTGGCCGCAGGACCCCACACCTGAAGTCCCCCGCAAACCCACACCGGCGCATTCTTGCGGCTCTGGCATCAACCTGTCTGTGTGAGTAAGTTAATATCTCAGCTAATCTGTTAGAAAACTAGAGTTCATTCCCTGGGTGTCTATCCCTAGAAAACGGACGGTGCACAAAGTTGAGATTGAAGTGTGCGGGGTAACACATCCACCAAAAAAAAGGCCTGGTCACTACGGCACAAAGACACATACAAAATGGTCAGAAGTGTACGTCGGTACTGAAGGCATTATGAAATATTCTTTGGAGCATGAACAGAAGTGCAGACAGCCAGAGGCAACGGCGCAAATGGGGAAGCTGCGGCCACCGTCATGGCCAGAGGATGGCAGACTGCAATGGCGTGGGGCGCGGGCGTGGCTGGCACACGTGGGCCATGTGGATCCCAGGCAGAGGGATGGCGTCCAGTGGGACCGCCAGCTCTGGGCGCCTCAGTGCGAGACCCCTCCGTGAGATCCCTCCTGCCCTGCGCGTGTCTCTGGAGACCATCCCTTGGGCCCCTCGCCCGCCTCACCTGGAGGCAGGGTCCAGGGCGTCCATACCTGGCAGAGGCGGGGGCATGGGGTGACCTCAGGGAGTTCCTGTCCACATGCATTAAGGCAACGACTTTGTAAAACCCAGGCAGAGTTGGCGTGTGGCGTATGGCGATGTGCAGGTACCCGCCTGGCAGCCCCGGGGACCGGCCCCTCCTTGCTGGTGCCTGGCTGAGAGTCAGACGCTGAGGACCTCTCAGGACGGGGCCACTGGCCAGAGACAGTCTCCTCGGCCAGCCAGGGGCACCACGGCAAGTGTCCAAGCCCAGAGCACACTCAACTCCACCCCACAAATGCCTTTTAAAACTTTGAAGAGGCCCCTCCATCCCAAATGGTCCCCTCCCGTCTCTCCTCCTCCACCGTTTCCCACAACCTCCCCCTGCAAGGTCACCTCCTCCCAGGGTCAGTCTTCAACCCCCACCCTTACAAGACAGCAAAGTTCAGCAAACTGGAACCCCCATTCACTCATGCTCCCGGGGTCATGGAAAGCTCCTGGGTGTGCAGCTTCTCTAGGTCTCCTGGAGGGACAGGAACCTGGGTATTCCCTCGACCCCGGAGTCCACCATCCCACATCCTTCAGGAAGCCGCCCTGGCTGTCTCTCCAGCTCCTTAGCGCTTTGCTGGGGCCAAGGTGGAGCCTGCCCGCTGGGTGGGAACACAGGATGGCTGGCCCAGCACAGCACACAGGCTCCCCAGGTGGCCATTCCGTCCTGCAGCCCCTAACAGCCCTGACCGGGCCTCTTCACCCCACCCTCCTGCCCTGGACATACATACATGTGGCCTGGGAGTTTTGCATGGGTGTGGGGGTTGGGGGAGGCACCGGACAGGGTCAGAGGACACTGGGGGCACCCATGCACTGAGCACCCACCCCTCAGAGCTTAGCCCCCTGCTGGGCACCCTCCACGGCAGATCCAAGCCTCGTGAGCCATCCCTCTCACACCACGTCTGCCGGGCACCCTCCACGGCAGGTCCAAGCCCTGTGAACCGTCCCTCTCACACCACGTCTGCCGGGCACCCTCCACCAGGTCCAAGCCTCGTGAGCCGTCCCTCTTATACCACGTCTGCCAGGCACCCTCCACCAGGTCCGAGCCTCGTGAGCCGTTCCTCTCACACCACGTCTGCTGGGCACCCTCCACCAGGTCCAAGCCCTGTGAACCGTCCCTCTCATGCCACGTCTGCCGGGCACCCTCCACCAGGTCCGAGCCTCGTGAACCATCCCTCTTACACCACATCTGCTGGGCACCCTCCACCAGGTCCGAGCCTCGTGAGCCATCCCTCTCACACCACATCTGCCGGGCACCCTCCACCAGGTCCAAGCCCTGTGAACCGTCCCTCTTATACCACGTCTGCCGGGCACCCTCCACCAGGTCCAAGCCCTGTGAACCATCCCTCTTACACCACGTCTGCCGGGCACCCTCCACCAGGTCCAAGCCCGTGAACCGTCCCTCTCACGCCACGTCTGCCGGGCACCCTCCACCAGGTCCAAGCCCTGTGAACCGTCCCTCTTATACCACGTCTGCCGGGCACCCTCCACCAGGTCCAAGCCCTGTGAACCGTCCCTCTTATACCACGTCTGCCGGGCACCCTCCACCAGGTCCAAGCCTCATAAGCCGTTCCTCTCACACCACGTCTGCTGGGCACCCTCCACCAGGTCCAAGCCTCGTGAACCGTCCCTCTTACACCACATCTGCCGGGCACCCTCCACCAGGTCCAAGCCCGTGAACCGTCCCTCTCACGCCACGTCTGCCGGGCACCCTCCACCAGGTCCAAGCCCGTGAACGGTCCCTCTCACGCCACGTCTGCCGGGCACCCTCCACCAGGTCCAAGCCCGTGAACCGTCCCTCTCACGCCACGTCTGCCGGGCACCCTCCACCAGGTCCAAGCCTCGTGAACCGTCCCTCTTATACCACGTCTGCTGGGCACCCTCCACCAGGTCCGAGCCTCATGAGCCATCCCTCTCACGCCACGTCTGCCAGGCACCCTCCACCAGGTCCAAGCCTCGTGAACCGTCCCTCTTATACCACATCTGCTGGGCACCCTCCACCAGGTCCAAGCCTCGTGAACCGTCCCTCTCACACCACGTCTGCTGGGCACCCTCCACCAGGTCCAAGCCTCGTGAACCGTCTCTCTTATACCACGTCTGCTGGGCACCCTCCACCAGGTCCAAGCCTTGTGAACCGTCCCTCTCACACCACGTCTGCCAGGCACCCTCCACGGCAGGTCCAAGCCTTGTGAGCCGTCCCTCTCACGTCTGCTTTGAGGGTTTGTGTCAATGGGGCTGTGCAGTGTCAACCTGTGATCTTGCCAATACCCCAGCCTCTGCTCTGTACGGCATTCATAGCTCAGGGCGGCAGGGACAAGGGCGTTTCCGCAAAGCTCTCACAGCTCCTTCGGCTCCTCGGCTTCTGGGAAGTGACTAGAAATAGCTCAGAGCCCAGCTCTTTCTAGAGAGAAGGGGGTGTCCTTTATGGGGGTCCCTGACTGTGGGGGACCGAGCCCAGCTGGAGTCCTCCTCCCCTTCTCTCTGGCAGTAGGTCTCTCCAGCAGCAGGGTCTGGAATCTAGAAACACTGAGACCTCCAGCCCCGAAGGGGGCAAACATTAAACTACACGCCCTGGCTGTGCCTCTCCTCTGGGCGGGACTTGGGGTGATCAGACCCACAGCTCAAAGGGTTCCCCCTGGAGAAGCCTTCACAGTGCCTGGGGTGATTTCAGCCTCCAAGTGGGGGCTTGAGATGAGGTCCCCCAAAAGGTAGGAGCATCGCTGAGAGGCAGCGTGTCCTCCAGTGGTGGGTGTCGGGCACCTGCCCTGCTCAGACGGCTGTGTGCGGGAGGCATGGGAGGGGCCCTCCCCCAGCGTGTGCCAGCCGTGGTGGCAGCTGGAAGACTCACGGACTGCGATTTTATGCAGAGGGATAAGGAGAAGCTGGGCCCGGAAACCACAACAGGCAGCAGCACCTGCCTGGGCTGGGGCCTGGGATTCGAGGCTGAGCCACCCATCCCAGGAGGGCCCAGCACCTCCAGGGCAGACCAAACACAGGACCCATCCGGACACCCATACGGACGCCGGGGCACCTTGGCATCTGGCAGAGCCCCTCCTCTGGATGGCTGCCAGGCTGTGGGGGGGAAGGGCAGCACGAGACCCTGATTGGGCTCTGCCTGGCGCTCTGCCACTGCGGACCAGGAGCCCGGACAGTCAGATACCCCACCACGGGGCTTGACATTCCAGCATCACCACGACCCCCAAAGCCACAATTACTCCTTGTAGCCCCTCCCCAGGCAGCTTAAACCCAGCAGGGTCAAAGAGAAAGACCAGAGACAGAAGGGCTCCAAGGCTGGAAGCGCAAGGAATGTGCACGCACACACGCACGTGTGTGTGCATGTGTGCAGTGTGGTCTGTGCACTTGTGTGTGCACGTGGACTGTGCGTGGTCTGTGCACTTGTGTGTGCTGTGTAGTCTGTGCACTTGTGTGCATGTGCTGTGTGTGGCCTATGCACTTTGTGTGTGCATGTGTTAGTGCTTTGTGTGGTCTGTGCACTTGTGTATGTGTATACTGTGTGAGCTATACATGTGTGTGCACATGTGTGATCTGTGCATGTGCGTGTAAGCATGCATGTGTATACCTGTATGCAGGCATGTGTATGCACGTATGTGTACTGTGCATGTGTGTCAGTGCATGTGTGTGCTATCTCATCTGTGCACGTGTGTGCATGTGTGCAAGCGTGTATGTGTATGCCTGTATGCGGGCACGTATGTGAGCACGTGTGTGTGCCAGTGGGCATGTAGGGATGTGCACTCTAACAAACATTGTGGGAGCTCTTTGCCATGAGGCAGCACTGGTCCTTGGCCACGCTCATTCACGCAGACACCCGAGGCAGCACCGCACCACCTCCAGCCTCCTTCTGCTGCACTTCTCTGAGGTGGGGCAGTAGGTGGCTGCACTGCTCAGGCTGGAGTCTGGGGGGGCCCAAGACAGATCTTCTACCCCTTTGTCTCCCAAAACGGGGCCCCCCAACCATCCCAGGACGTGCACCTTCCCTCTTCCCAGGGGCCAGAGACTTCCCAGGGGCCAGAGACTTCCCAGGGGACACACCACACGTTCCTTGCTGGACATGAGTCTGGCTTCAGTCCCTCCTGCTGGGCGGCCAGCTTCTGGGAGGGAAGGGATTGGCCTATCTTCCTCATCCTGCAGAGCCCCAACCTGTGCCCAGGTGCTCATGCCTCAGAGGCCCCACGGGAGGAAAGAGCAGGTGGGGCCACACCTGGTGGGGGGAGGAAAGAGCAGGTGGGGCCACACCTGGGGGGAGGAGGAAAGAGCAGGCGGGGCCACACCTGGGGGGAGGAAAGAGCAGCCGGGGCCCTGGCAGGGGGAGGAAAGAGCAGGCGGGGCCCTGGCAGGGGGAGGAAAGAGCAGGCGGGGCCCTGGCGGCGGGAGGAAAGAGCAGGCGGGGCCACACCTGGGGGGAGGAAAGAGCAGGCGGGGCTACTCATGGGGGGAGGAAAGGGCAGGTGGGGCCACACCTGGTGGGGGACACACAGCACAGCCTCCCTCCACTGCCAGGTCTCCCTTCTCCAGGGTCCTGGAGTCCAGGTAGCTGAGATGGAACTGGGGACACAGGGAGCGGTGGCCGGGGCTGGTGCTGCATTGGGTGGGACGCACTCATACCCCTGCCTGTGGGCCCCACTATGGATTCCCTGTCCCATGAAGGGAAGGAGAAGGGACATGGACCCCGGGCTCGAGCCAGCCCAAGGGAGACAGCAAGGGCACCGCCATGAAACGCTGCCCCCAAAACACGCAGCCGCGCCCACACCAGAAGGGATGCTTCACGCCACCGCAGGGCCCGAGGCCACACACGCTGCCTTTGGGAACAGAGCAGACAGGCAGTGGGAGCCTGGACAGTGGCTTCTGAGGCCTCCCAGTTGGCACCTTTTTGGGACAGGCTCCGGCACAGGGAGGGGTGAGGAGACAGCCCAGCGGAGGCACCTCAATGGCGACAGGGCCTGGGAGTGCCCTGGCTGGGCTGGAGGTAAGCAAAGAGAGCAGGGTAGCAGCTCCCCACAACGGACGCCAGACATGGCTCCCCAAACACCCTGAGCGCCAGGACCCCCACCAGCCAGGGGCGTACGACCCTCAAATGCTGCTTTCAAAGTCCTCTCCCTCAGGAAGGGTTCCCCTGCTGGCCTCAGGGCCTCAGTACCTCCTGGCCAAGCCAAGTGCACTGAAAACGCAGGTGGAGAAGAAACGGGCCCAGGACTCCCCTGCACTTGCTCTGCAGGAGTATTTGCGCCCATTACCCCAGCCCTGCTCACTCCCGGGGAGGCCACTCTCCAGGGAGTCCAGGCCCGCCTGCGACGCCGTCACGCCAAATGCCAGATGCTCCCGGGCTCTGGTGCTTAAGTCTGGAGCTAGGGACTCGCTCCCCCATCAGAGCCGCCTGCCCCAAGGGCCACGGTGCCATGCCCACAACAGGACGGGCGTGGGACGGTGCACCCCTGAGGCCCGAGACCCCAAGAGGCCCAGCTAAGGAATCGGTCAGTGGAGAAGGGGCCATCAGCTCCAGGGGGCAGGAGAGCCAGGGAGGGCGCTCAGCTGGGCTGAGGTGGGAGTGGTTTCCTCCGGAAAGGCGGGGAGGGCGGCCCTGTGCTGACGGTGGAGGCTATCCTGGTCCGCTGCATCGTGGCCCAGCCCTGCCCCGGGTCTGTCGGGGCATTGGTGGGACACAGGCGAGGTGAGGCCCTGGCTAAGAACTGTGAGGCCTGCTCACCGGGCGGGTCTCGCGGTGCCGGCACCCGGCCAGGGCAGTCAGGAGAGAGGGGAGGACTTGGGATCCTGCCCCGCCCAGTCTCCGAGGCTGGGGTGCTGCTGGCTCTCAAGCACCCACGGAAAGGCCAGGGTGAGGCAGCTGGAGCCCCCAAGGACCCCCTTTTTGAAGACCCTTCGGAGCTGGCTCCCTGGCCCCACCGTGAGCCAGGCCCTCCCCCTAGAGGCCAAGACCAGAGGGCTGGACGTCCACTCTGGGCTCCAGTTTGGTTCCCAGGCCCCACCCACTCCTCAGCTGCAGGCGAAGGTCTCCACGTCGGGGCTGGCTCCCATGGAAAGAGCCCTCAGATCCCAGAAGGTACAGGGAGAAGACGCCGACCAATAGCTCTGTATTTGGGCGCCCCTGAGGTGGGGGACCGGAAAGCCCACCGGGCAGGTCAGGTGTGGGGGCAGAGGCAACGCGTAGTGGCCGGCTACACCCGCCTGTAGCTGCCCGGAAACCCCACCAGGCCCCAAGGCCGCAGGTCCTCACGGAACAGGCCCGCCCTTTGTGCAGGTCCTCACAGAACAGGCCTGCCCTTTGTGCTTCCCCTGGGCTCGGCTGAGACCACCCCCCGCCCGTTGCCACGCTGGCAACACCCCGTCATCACTCCCACCCCTCCTCACACCGAGCTGATGGCCGCCGCGGCCCTGAGCAGAGTGGACAGGGCGGCCTTGCTCCTGCACGCTGCTCCTGGAGCCACAGGGCCCTGCCCGGCCCTCCAGCCCCTGTTGGAAAATAACTTTTGTAAAAAGTCACTGCCGGGAGCCCCCATCCTTCAGCCCACATGGGCCCTTCCAGGACCCACCCTTCCCACCACACTCAGTTACTGTAAGAAAAGGGCCCCGGAGGGTTCCCGCCTCAAAATCTCAGAGGCATCGTGCTGGGGAGGGCCGCGGGCGGGTCCACTGGCCCAGCGCTGCCTCACTTCCTGGGCCCAGCCCAGCCCACGTCACCAAAGGGACCCTCGCCGGTGGCCGAGCGTGGCGGGGGCCCGCACGGGGTACAGAGGTCGGAGTCAGTGTCTGACTCTCCCTCCGCGATGTAGGGCCTGACTTTGGCACAAGGCGCCACGGCCGCGTAGCAGCTGTTGAGAGCATCCAGGTTCTCCTTGGACTGGGAGATGCTGAAGCCACTGAAGGAACGCTCCAGCTCCTCGTGGTCCACGGATGGGATGGAGATGGACGTGTCGCTGTCCCGCAGGGTCCCCTCGGGGGGCCTGCAGCCCAGGGTGTCCTCCTGCCTCAGGAACTCCATGCTGGCGCGGTTGCCCCCGCCGTAGGCAGACAGTGACCGCTCGTGGGCAGGCGGCGGCGGGATGCGCACCAGGGAGCCGTGGTCCCCCACGGGGGAGGTGCCGTGGCCCTGGCGCGGGTGGCTCTGTGGCTGCCAGGAGGTGGAGGGCGGACACTGGACAGGGGGCGCAGCCGGGGGCGCCGAGAAGTTCTTCTGGCCCGTGGAGCTGCTGGAGCGCACGATCTTGACAATGCAGCCGTGCCTGTCGACATGCTCCCGGCTGTCTTCCGGGCTGTGGTACGGCGGTGCTGGCTCCGGCTCTTTGGCCCCAAAGTAGGCCTCGGTCTCTGTTGGGGGGATGCCCATCCGCTGCATGTAGATATTCACCAGGAAGTCCAGCTTCTTCTCCATGGACAAGACCTGCAAAAGGGGCTGCTGGGCTGGGCTGCGAGGGCCCGTCCCAGGAGATGGGGGGACCCAGGCTGCTCCCAGGAAATGGGGTGACCCAGGCTGGTTCCAGGAAACAGGAGGGACCCAGGCTAGTCCCAGGAAACGGGGGACCCAGGCTAGTCTCAGGAAATGGGGGGACCCAAGATGGTCCTAGGAGATGGGGGGACTTGGACCACTCCCAGGAAGTCGGTCGACTTGGGCTGGTCCCAGGAGGTGGGGGGACCTGGGTTGCTCCCTGGAGAGGTGCAGGGAGGGGGGACCCCTCCTCCCTGGAAGCTGGAGGAGCAGGAAGAGGAGGCCCAGGAGCAGCTCCTCCTCCTTCCCAGACCCCGGGGGCTCAGCCTCCAGCTCCACGGTTGGGGCGTGTGTTCAGAGCCAGGCCTTCCTGCTGCCCACCGTGGAACCCCCTTCAGGGAAAGCCCCACAGGGCAGGACCTGGCGGTTCCTCACTCACTGCTCAGGCCCAGCTCTCAGAAGCAGACCCCAAAACAAGGGTCCTCTGCAGTGGTTTCTGAGAATGCACCCCCAGAAGAGAGTGGCTGGGGTGTCGGGCAAAGAGGACAGAGAGGAGGAAGGCCAGGCAGGTACAACTTCTGGCACGTTCCACAGGGAACCCCTGAGGGACCCGCCTCTCAGCAGCCCCCACCCAGGACTCCTGGGGACTTTGGCCCTTGGGTACTGTCAGGAGGGAAGGCACCCCAGGCCGGGGGTGGGGGGCTCACAGTGGGGTGTGAGGGGTCTGCACAGAGCAGCTCTCAGTGGTGACAGGGCCATGTACCCCCTAGACTTGCAGAGCCCTCCGTGGCACCCAGCCCCTGAAGCCCACACTGCCACAGGTCGACAGCAGGCACCACAGCCCTCCAGCCCCGCACCCCTCCCGTCCCACACACAGCCCTCCAGCCCTCCAGCCCTCCAGCCCCACACACAGCCCTCCAGCCCCACACACAGCCCTCCAGCCCCACACACAGCCCTCCAGCTCCACACACAGCCCTCCAGCCCTCCAGCCCCGCACCCTTCCCGCCCCACACACAGCCCTCCAGCCCCACACACAGCCCTCCAGCCCTCCAGCCCTCCAGCCCCGCACCCTTCCCGCCCCACACACAGCCCTCCAGCCCCGCACGCCTCCCGCCCAGCCTCTCACACCTGCTTCTCCACCTTCCCGAGCCGTCCCATCATGCTGGGGTCCTCAGGCAGCTCCGCCTCGGCCGGGCCCTTGGTGCGGTCCTTGTCCGTGATCGCTGGGCCTCGCCCCACGATCTGGTCCACTCTACCGGGAACAGAGACCCCAAAGCATGAGTTCGGGTGGGTGCAGCAGGGCCCCTGCCCTCTCCTCCTGGGCCAGGCCGCAGTGCCCCTGGGTCTAGGCTGCAGGCCCACCCCAGAGCCAACCAGGGGGCAGCGGGTGCCAGGACAGATGGACGAGGTGCGCCCGTTCTCAGCCCGTCTTCTGGCACCGCGAGGTCCTGCTCCTGCCCGCTCTGTCCCCGAGGGGCCTGGCACATTAGCGAGGAGTAAAGTAAGGAAGCTCCCACCAGGGCTGAGTCGCCCGGCTCCTCTCCGTGGGCTCCCGGCTCCACACCGCCCCCTCCAGCCAGCCCCACCTGCTCACCCTCTTCCCTGCCCAAGGCCTATTGGTCCCACAGCCCATGGAGGGTCTCCCACTGCAGGGCCTGGAGCCCACTCCAGAGGATGTCCCTCCCCCTACCTGTGCCCACCCCGGAGCTTTACTCCTACGTAATGTGCCACTGAAGCCATGGGCCCCACCGGCTCTGATGGGGACAGAGTTAAATGTCTGCGGCGGGGACAACAGAAGCAGAAAAGGCGTGAGAGCTGCGGCTCCATGCACCAGGACAAGGAGGGAGGGCACAGAGCAGCACAGGAACCAACGCACAAACCAGAGGAGGGGAGACAAAGCTGCAAGGGTCTGTGTGTGCACGTGTGTGTGCACTCAGATGTGCATGTGTGTGCCCTCATGTGCACTGCACAAGTTTGTGTGTGCACGCGTGTGCATGTGTTCATGTGTGCAAGAGTGTGCATGTTTGCATGTGTGCATGTGTGTGTGCAGGATGCAGAATTCAGCTGAGCTGATCTCCAATGAGGCCATAGGTCACTCATGACAATAAGAAAGGAGGGAGGCTCCTTTGCCCTCAGGGACGGGGGCTTCTGACCAGTCTGGTATCCACAGAGTCACGGCCGCTGCTGGGCTGGCAGGGGCCACCACGGTGGGTGTGCACTGAGGCCTGCAGCTACATGGGAACTCACTTGGAAACGAAGACACTGCAGTAAGTCTACAAAAGCCCAGCTGGACAAGGGCAGCTCGAGACGGGATGTGGCTGAGCAGGACCCACCCGGGAGAGGCCACAAGCTCCCGAATCTCCCCTGGACTGGGGCCTGGTACATGAAGAGTGCCCCACACCAGCCGACGGGGCCAAGCCCTCACTTCCTGCCACTGGGCTGCCCTACCTGCCTCTGATGGGGGGGAGGGACTTCCTGCCACTGGGCTGCCCTACCTGTCTCTGATGGCGGGGGAGGGACTTCCTGCCACTGGGCTGCCCTACCTGCCTCTGATGGGGGGGAGGGACTTCCTGCCACTGGGCTGCCCTACCTGCCTCTGATGGGGGGGAGGGACTTCCTGCCACTGGGCTGCCCTACCTGTCTCTGATGGCGGGGGAGGGACTTCCTGCCACTGGGCTGCCCTACCTGCCTCTGATGGGGGGGAGGGACTTCCTGCCACTGGGCTGCCCTACCTGCCTCTGATGGGGGGGAGGGACTTCCTGCCACTGGGCGACCCTACCTGTCTCTGATGGCGGGGGAGGGACTTCCTGCCACTGGGCTGCCCTACCTGCCTCTGATGGGGGGGGCTGCCCTACCTCCCTGTGATGGGAGGGGGGAGGGCGGGCCAGGGGTGTTTTCTTCTTTCTGTTGCGAGAAACAGAGGGGGTTTCAGGCTCGCGTCGGCCACAGTGCAGCTCCTCATGCTCTGCGGGGCTTCATGCTGGACTCATGCAATAGGGCCAGGAGGGCGGGAGGGGACGGCGGGAGGGGACCCTCTGGCTCCGAGCAGACACCAGTGGCGAGGGAGGAGATGGGAGTCCCTGGTGTTCGGGGCATCCACACAGTCCAGGCAGATGCTCAGCACCTTCGCCCCTGCCACATGACGGGCCGCCCGCCTGCTCAGTCCCAATAGGAGCCCTGGCCACGGGCTCAGCCTGGAGCTGCTGCTGGGGGCTCCTCCGAGGACCCTGTGCCCCTCCTGCCCTGGGCCCCTGGCTGGGGGAGACTTGATCCCTGAGTGCTCAGTGCCCTGTGAGGTGGGGCAAGCGCTCCAACTGGCCCCCTGGCCCCCTGTGTGAACCTTCCGAGCTCACAGCTATGGATGCCCAGCTGCTGTCCCCTGCGGCAAGGCACAGGAGGATGGAGGACCAGCCCCAGGGCACAGCACCCTTGGGCCTGGGGGGCACCACAGAGCAGGGAACCCGGCAAACTCTGTCCGGGGCTACCCTGGGTTGGGCAGTAACAGACACGGCCCTGCCTGCTCCCAGAAACTCCGTTCTCACGGGAGGAGCACGGGGCTGACATTTCCAGTGCACAGACCCTCGGCCTCACAGGCAGAAACCCCACCACAGAGGGAGGAGGGGTCAGACTCACCCCAGACGCTGTCCCCACCAGCTCAGGCCTGGGCTTCATTTGCCCAGACACTGGCATTGGCTGTGCCCAGAAACTGTCTGCCCTGAGCTGTCAGGGAAGGCCAGGGGTCTATGCTCAGCCTCCAGGCCTCCGCCCCAGGGGCTCTACCCTCCCTCAGCCAGTCAGACTTGCCAGAAGACAGAGAACCACCATCATCTGAATAGTCCCTGGGAGGCAGGAAGCCCTTGGAAAGTCTGAATTAATCCCTAAAGAATTGGCTTCTGCCAGCTCACGTGGAGCTGGGCCGCACCTCTGTTCTGCCCATCAGCCGGGGCTCTCACCAGCTCCCTTATCAAAAACACTAATTAGGACGCTGGCAGCTTGAAAGCCAGCACCAGAGCTGCTGGAGCGCACGCCTGTGCTGGGCACCTGGCAGGCCTCTTCTCACGCTTCTTCCCGGTGGCCTAAGGGATAGATGCTGTGACCGTCTGTATCTTCCATGAGAGGGAAGAGCCACAGAGATGCGGCTCCACCTGCTCGGAGCCACCCAGGGCCCAGGTCTAGGCCGTGCACGTGGCCAGGCCCACCCCCGCAGTGGGCAGGTGCTGAGGGGCAGGTCAGTGCCTGGGGAGGCTGGAGAGCCCTCGGCCAGGAGGGGCCTGTCCAGGGGGCAGGGGCAGGGCCAGAGGGACGTCCGTGCAGGTCTGATAGCATCTGATCCTGGAGGTGCTGCCCGGGGGCCTCCCAACCCCAGAGGGAAGTCTCACAGGGCGTCCACAGAGCCCCCGGCTTCCCCAGGGCACTTGTCGAGAGGAGCAGTGGGGCCCCCGGCAGTCCTGATACGGGCACAGCCTGCCTGGGGCCCTGGCGGAGGAAGGGCCTTCTCCCTCTTGTGGCTTTTTCAGGAACAGAGAAAACCCGAGTGTCCCCTCTGTCCCGGGGAAAGGGTGGTACAAGGTGCTGCCGTCATGTGGCCTGGAGCGAAGGGACCGGCCATTCCACAGACACGTCGGAGAGGCGCTGGCATCCTAACCTAGGTGAGTACTGGGGTGACTCTCTCGGAGGGGCCGTGGGTCCTTTGGTGGGGTACTTCTTGTGCCGGGGAGTTGAAGGGGGTGGGGGACCCACAATCATATCTATCCTGGCAGAGTAAACAAGAAAAGAGACACCAGCAAAATGCATCGTAAAGCTACAGGAAAGGAGGAACTGGCCAGGAACTGGCGGAAACGGAAGCAACAGTGAGGCTCCGTCGAAACAGGCGCTCTCCCACAGAGGGTGCGGATGCCGCCTCGCTGGACCTTGGATTTGCCAAGTCCTTCCCGTGTTTCAAGCAAAGCTTTTGACTCGGGAGTGGGCGGCGGGCGACCCCACTGCGGAGACCCGGGTGCCGCATCCCGGAGCATGGAGTGCAGGGGAGGTGCCCGCAGCGGGAGCCGGTACCAGACAGGCCACTGCAGGGCAACGGGAAACGCATTGTCAGGAGCCGGCCGAGGACTCCTGGGGTCCTTGGGTTGTTTGTTTTGTTTTGTTTGTTTTTCCAGAGAGAAAGGGAAGGAAAGGGAAAATTTAGGACAAGAGATCCTGGCGAACAAAAACAGCTGAAGTGAGAGAGATGTGGAGACAAAGCACAGAAGTCAAGACAGGAGGGTGTTCCGCACGCACACGCACACGCACACGCACACGCAGCCAGGGCTGGCCGCTGCTCCAGAGAAGACGCTGGGAAAGAGGCCTCGCAGCTGGAGCCCAGCAGGGTGAAGGGGATGGCTCAGCAGCCCCTGCACAGCAGGAGTGGGCTAAGGCCTGGAGGCGCCCCTTCCCTGGCCCCCTGAAGCAGGACTGGGCAGGAGCCCCAGGGTGGGGCTCTCAACTTCCTCAGATGAGAGCTTCACTCCCGCTGGAGGGCCCAGAGTTGGGCTGTGACCCTCGGGCTGTCCCTGACCATCCCAGCCTTCTCCCTGTAAGAGGGGCCCAGCCTCGCTTCCAGGGCTGGGAAACTGGTACAGCCTTGGTTGGGGGGCCTGGGAGAGGGAGGGGACCCTGATAGGCAGGAGCACGTCCCCTACTGCAGGAGAGACTCCCAACAGCCGTGTGTCCCCATTACAGGCAACATAAACACCCACTCATGTGTATATCCTTGTTTGTATGTGCCTAAGGCTGCACATGTGTGAGCACGTGTGTGGACTTAGGGGACACCTATGCCAAGGAGGGCAGGTAGAAGAAGAAAAGGTGCCAAGTAGCATAACAGATGCCTGGTGGGGCCCACGGGAACCCTGCAGCTTCATGTCTCAACAGAATTACTCCATCCCCAACATACATGCACACACATGCACACATGTGTACACACATGTATGCACCCCCCACACACGTGCATACATGGCAGAGCAGAACCACACGTGCATACAACCACACACATACACCTGTGCAGAAGCACACATGTGTGCATGCGTGACTTATACACACACACATGCACACGCACGTTTTCAGGGACCCACACACACGGGTGCACGCACTTGTCCACCGCAGTGTGGATGGGGGAGAGATGGGAGAGACAGCAGAGATATTAAAACAGACTTTGTGAAGACACAACAGAAGCTGACAGAGGCCGACGTGGGTGGGGAGGAGGCCCCGCCCGCATACCCCCTGCACTCCCACCGTGGGCCACAGCGGGCTTTGTCCCAGAAGCCCACCCCGTTCTCGTCCCCTGCTGGACAGGCAGGCGGGGCTCTTGCCTGGACTGCAGGCTCTTAATTCGGGACAGCATGTCCAGGTGGCCGGCTGAGTACTGCTCGATGACGTCCATCACATCGTAGGGCCGCAGGCTCTCCTTAAACTTCCGCTTGGACACCAGGAACCGCATGACACTGCAGGGGGGCGAGTGGGGCCGTGAGCCCTGGGCCAGAGACCCCCGGCCACATGCACCAGGACCTTCCTAGCACCTCTGAGACCGCAGCGCCTGGAGATGGCTGGACTTGCCCCTCTTGTCTGCCGCCCACCGGCTCCACACACAGAAGGGCCTGTACGTGGCCCTGCTATGCCCGGGACAGGTGGGGCTTACAGGCCTGGCCATGCCCCCTTGGACTCCATGCCACAGCAGGCACAAGGTGGCTGAGTTGCTTCCTAAGCCAGGTGGAGCTGGGCCTCAGGCCTCTTGCTGAACCGGCGTCCCACCCGAAACCCGCCCGAGTCCCAGAGGAGTGGACTCCAGGACATTCAGCCAGGTCCACCCGTGTCTTAGCCCTTTCTTTTCCCGGTAGACTCTGCCTCTGGGCAGCACTGTCCAGCACCATGAGCACCCGCAGCAGGCAGAACCACCGAGCGGGAGGCCCCTCCTCACTCCCCCAGGCTCCCGGCTGGGCAGGGGCCTCACCACACGGCTCTGATGCTGACTTTGAGGCCCGGGGTCAGGTCCTCGGTCACAAACTCGCAGGGGCAGCTCTTGTCATCCACAATGTCCTCTCCGGGGAGGCTTGCTTCTGGGGGAAAGGAGACAGGCTGTGAGGGGCCGAGGGGGCCGGGAGACCTATTCCCAGGGTCCTGCAGGGCACACCGGCTAGACAGAGCACCAGGGAGCCCCTCGAGGCTCCCTGTGGTGCCCCATGGGTGCACCTGCTTTTCTGGAAACCCACCAATCTGCATCCAGCTGCTCTCGAGTCAGGACCTTCCCCGGCAGGCTGTGGCCACAGGGAGTGGCCGATGTGGGGCGTCAAAGGACACCCCGGCCAATGGATGAACGGAACATGGCGCATCCACACACAGATGTTAACAGTGGAAGGTGCAGGCCTGACACCTGAGGCTCAGTGAAGGAAGCCAGACCCAACGGCCCCATGTGGGAGCCACAGACACTCACGGCCCGAGAGCAGCGGGTGCTGGGGCTGAGGCGGGGAATGGGGTGACTACTGATGGGGTCACGGTTTCTTTCTGTGGTGATGAGAATGTTCTGGAACTAGGCTGAGGTGGTGGCGACAACTCCACCGTGAGTGTGCTAAATGCCACTGAATTCCTACACTTTTAAATAGTTAATTTTAGGTTGCATGAGTCTCACCTCAATTTTAGAAAGGATGGGGGGGTTCCTACTCCAAGAGCAAGCAAAAGCAGCTGTGATGCCACAGGGTGGCCCCAGTAGCTCGGCCACCAGGTCCATCCCCGGAGAGGGTGGCGCTGTGGCCAGACCCACCTTCTGAGTTCTGCCGTGACGCAGCGCCCTTGATGCGGAAAGCCTGGCGTGCCCGGCTGCGGTCCCCGAAGCTCCAGCTCTTGGGCACCTTGCTGGGGCTGTCCTCGAGGCTCTGGTCGGCACTGGGTGACCGCCGCACAGTCTGGGCCTGCGGGGACCCCTTCCCCTTGGCAGCCACGCCTCGGGGGCTGGAGAAGACACGATCTTTCAAACTGACCTTCTGGCTGCTCCCACAGGAACCGACAGACAGACAGACAGAAAAACAGCGAGAGAAGTCACTCTGCAAAGAACACAGGCCGTGTCTGCTCATGGCCGACGCCGCCCATGCGCCACAGGGAGACACAGGTCTGAAGAACAGCCAGCCACACAGGTGGCTCAGAGCAGGTGCCATGGGGACCGAGCACCCGGCGGGAGGGAGGGAGGGAGGGAGGGGAGGCCACGGGGACTGAGCACCCGGCGGGAGGGAGGGAGGGGAGGCTGGGTGGGCGGCAAGCTCCCCCGGCTGGCTCAGGCGTGGCCAGAGCTTGGCCATGTGGGGGGAGTTGATGTCTGTGGACTCTTAAATCACTTTCCGCTACCATCACGAGGTGCCGGAGCCTTCCTCACACTGTCCTGCCAGCCCCTCACCCAGTGACACTCAGGGCAACGGGCATCCCAAACACCGGGGCTGCGGCTCTTCCTCCGGCACCTCTGTCTGCCCCGGCCCAGCCCATGGTTTCCCCTATGGCCTTTTCACACCCGTAACTGCTCCCAGGAAGCAGCCTCCCTCCTCCCCTCCCGCCGCCTGTCCCTCTCTTTCTGCCCCAGAGTTGAGGGGCCAGGGGACAACAAGGACATTGGGGGCGGAGTCTGCGGCGGACCCTCGTTCAGCCACACTCCGGCCTTTCCACCCATCCCCGGGGGCTGCCTGGTGGGATGGGCTTCAGGAGGGCTCAGGCCTCCCCTGTCGGGCTCCCCTCCCACCAGGTGCGTGTCAGAGAACTGCTCCTTCCAGCTTCTGGAAGGAAGGAACGGATAACGGGGCTCCTCCGCCAGCCGGGCCTCAAGCAACAAGCCTCACTATCCAAGTCCTGCCCCAGGGCAGGGGGAGGCAGCCTCTGAAGCCACAGCGCTGTGGCCCGGCCCCCTCGGCCTGCGAGCCGTGAAGCAGGATTTGCAGCTGTGTCTGGCTGGGTCTCCAGCTCCATATTCTCGGGGGGTCCTTGGGCCTGCCTTGCCCAAGTTTTTTGGCGACCGTGGAGACGGGTTTGCACCCAAGTTCTTCAACTCCAGCGTCCGCCGGGCAACAGTGAGGGGAGGGGAGGGTTCACTGCGGTTGGTGGTTGGGATGCGCCAGGCAGATGTGGCCTCCTGAGGTCTGGAAAGCATCAGAACCCCCTGGTTCCCTTGAGGACAGTGGGGCTCTCATGAACTGGGGACCCGCTCATGCCCAGCCATGCTTAGCAGCCGCAGAACTTCTCAGGGTGGTTCTGGGCAGGGCCCAGAGCACCGTTCCTGGGGCCTGAGACAAGCCTTTGGTGGGGGAGGCCCTGCAGATCCCTGACGCACTTCTGAGAGGAAGCCCAGTGCCTCACGGGCTGCCTGATCCCATGGCGGCTCCCCAGCCAACAGCGAGGGACTGAGGCCCCGGTCAGCAGCCACCATCAGCGCCCCCTCCGGACCCACAGCCAGAGAGACACGCCCACCAGACGGCACAGAGATAACCAGCCACAGACATGAGAGCCCATCGCGCCCGTCTGCCTAGCCTGGGCACGTGGATGGCTTGGCTGCCCCTCCCCACCCCATCCTCCGGGCAGCAGGTGACCACCCAGACCATCTGTGCCCATTCAGTCATCTTTGAGAGAAAGAAGCCCCTGGGTGTGGTGCCCGCTCGGGGAAGCAGAGACGGAGCGGCCGAGATCCCCCGAGTCCCGAGGCGTCGCATGCTTGGGGGTGTCAGGAGCCGATGGTACAGGCTCACTCAGGACTTCGGCCCTGAGTCCACAGCCCTGTACTGCCTGAGGCCAACACAGCGTGCCCACGGGGGCCAGGGGTGCTCAGGGTCCTGGTGCCGTGGGGGCCTCTGTCCCAACGGCCTCTGGTCCCCGTCCCAACAAAAGCCCAGGTGGTCAGGGAGAACCGGATAGGGGCCAGGGAGCACATGGGCACAGGCTCAGCGGGACTCTGGCTTCTGGAACGTTCTCTCTTTCTGCACTGCACGAGCCATTTCAGAGGCAAGAACAGGCCCCTCCTGGCCCCGCTCAGGCAGGTCTCGGGGCAAGTGGGAGTCACTGGAAGATTCAACTCCTCCTCTCTGCGTTTCCACCCCAGGCAGGTCCAGTCACCAGAGAGAGAAGCAGCCACCTCCTTTCTCATGGCAGCTGGCAAAGCACTGGGTGGAGGACAGAGCCAGTCAGCCCAACTGCAGCTTCGGGGCTGCCCTTGGCTGGTCTCTGGGCAGAGCCTGGTGCTGAGGGCTTGCAGTGGGAAAGGCACAGCTTGAGGAATGGGCATCAGATTCCCACCTGCGGCCCCGGAGAGGAACGGGTCAAACACCCAGGCGGCCACACAGACGTGCCGGCCAGGAAGGGTCAGGCCCCACAGTCCGCAGGGAGTTGCAGGAAGGGAGTGGTGTGGATTCCACAGGCTCCAGGAGAGAAGACCCAGCCCCGACGTCTGCTTCCCATTTTTCAGGGGGGATCCCCCACCGGCCACGACAAGGAGCCACAGCCCCGCCGGCAGCAGGCACGCCCTGCTGGATCCAATGCCCAGCACAGCCCCAGAGGCCGTCGGGACACAGCCCACGTGCACTGCCCCAGACAGAGCCGGCGGGAAGGAGCCTGCCCTGGCCTCGGCGTGGCCCTGCTGTCCCGGGTATCGGGCTCCACTCCCACCTCAGATCTTCGAGGGAGGCTCTGCCAGGGAGAGGAGGGTGGTGGGGCCTGGACATGTCCTTCCCTCCCCTGGACCTCCACCATGACCCAAACTCTGCACCCTCCAAGCACAGCTGGTGAGGCTCCGTGCTGCAGACACCCGACCCCGCCAGCCTGCCTCAGCGGCCAGGAGCACGCATGGTCTCGCAGGCCCTCCCTCGGCCACAAGCCAAGAACAAGCACACGCGAAAAGCTGCCGCCACCCGCCTGGGAGGAGCCCCCGGCCAGAGCTGCCCTCTGTGTGCAAGGGGCATCCGTGGCACCTATGCTTGGCGCTTACGGGGCCGGGGCAGGCTCAAGAAGCACCTGAGAGAGCGCCACCCCCACCCTGCCTGCCACCCTCCCTCCCAATGGTGAAATTCAGATGTGCGGTGCCTGCAGGAAACAGGAGGCTGAGGAGCATCCAGAGCCCTGCCCAGCTGGTGTCCGGACCAACGACGCCCAGGAAGCGTGAGGATGAAGGGGCCTCCCGTGGGGGCTGCTCGCAGCAGGACAGGGCCTGCCATGGGTTGTTCTCTGGCCTGGGCTCCCATCCCCACTTTCAAACCCCTCTGGAACCCAAGCAGCCTGACCTCAGCCCCTGCCCTGAGGGACCAGCCTGCGGCCAGAAGCACCCTGAACAGATGCTCTGACATGCAGGACAGCCTGCTAGCACCCCAGCAGGCCGTGCCCCGGGCAGCCCACACGGCCGTCTCCCTCTCTGGAGCTGCCAACAGTCTCCCCGCAAGCACCGACCCCCCCCCCACAAGCACACAAGCAGCAAAGTCACAGGGAGAGGGTGGCATGGAGTCGCGGGTCCCCCGTGGAGCAGGGTCCGGAGCATGCACGGATGCAGATAAGCAGCATGCAGCCCCACCAGCACTCCAAGGCCAGCACCGCCGGCGTCATGCACGCACCAAGGAGAGCCCCACGGGAGCACGACACAGCCGCCTCCACCTTGCTGGGCTGTGCTGGCCACGAGGGAGGGGCCCCCAGCGCAGGCCTGCACACACCCGACAGCAGACAGGGAACGCGGGGACAGGGGAGGTGCGGGTCACGGTGCAGGCCAGGAGCCCACAGTGCAAAGGGGGCGGCTCCTCCCCTGTCCTGTTTCCACCTGCCCTAACCCAGGCCTGTTGTTGGGAGAGGGAGCCGCGGGCCTCTGGCTTTCTGGGGCTTCTGATGCATCAGGACCCTGAGGAGCCCGGCACACACAGACGGAGCTGCCTCCCGCGGGCGAGGCAGCCAGGAAGGCTCAGTCATCCTCAGGCGCGCAGCAGAGGTGCTAGAGTGACAGCCCCAGGGGAAACGCTCCCTGAAGAGCAGTCGGGGACCTCAGGAGGCGCGGACGCCTTGCTGGGTTCAGAGCCCCTGGCTGGCCCCTCCAGCTGTGCGCAGGACATCGCCTGGCGTGGGGAGCAAGAAGAACCGCCTTCGCCCAGCTCCGCCCTGCACACAGCTGTCGGCTGGAATAGAGGGGGCTGAGCCCGCACCGCGAGGACGGTGGGTCAGAATTGGGGTTGGGGCGCCAGCCTCCCCCTGGCTCCTCCAGAACCTCTAGTAAGCAGGGAGGGGCAGAGGAGCCGTGCAGCAGCGGCCAGTCCGTGCGGCGTGTTCCGCGGTACCTAGAGCGTCCGGGGCAGCATCCACACAGGGGCCCTCTGCACGGGCTGCCTTTACTGGAAATGAGGAGAGCACAGTTAGTCCTGGGCGCCGGCAACAGCACACAGCCGGGAGCAGGGAAACTGAGGCACTGCAACCACCCAGGGTGTTGTGTGCAGTCCCCAGCGGCAGAGCTTGCGCCCAAGCAAGGCCAGCAAGGAAGGTGCACCATCGTCTCCACCGTCCGGAGAAGAAAACCCTTCCCTATTTCTGAAGGAAAAAAATCCCTGTTTTTTTTTTCCTCCAAAAATAACTTTTCCTTCCAAAGCCACAGTTTGGGTTCATGTCTTAAAAGATGTATTATTTTTTGCAGTATTCATGCCAACAAAACAATAATACATGTGGCCTCAGACACCACAGAAGCCCTGCTTGGGAAGGACGTGACCCCGGGAAAGGGCGTGGGTGTGAAGCATGCACATTTTAGAGAGGAAAATGTGCAGGTGTCCCGCTTTGCAAACCAATCAGCGACGTTTGGCCACGCCAGCCAGTCCCCCAGTTGGAGGTGGGTCTCGGTTTACCCAGGAGGTGTGGCTGCCACTGCAGGCGTGGCTATCTGGGGGTTCAAGAGCTCCCCTGAGGACAGTCATGTCGGGGCTCAGTGGATCCCCTCATTGTGAAGCCCTTCACGAGCGCAGCTCCCCGCCGGGGCGTTCCTTAGAAAAGGCTCAGAAAACGCGGAACATTTTCCCAAGAATCTCCCCAAAAACCCTGGTGATTTATCTCTGCATCACAATGTGCAAATGATTAAGCAAAAAATGAAACCAATCACCAAGAACTCAAGAACCCTTCCTTTTCCCCACCCCAGCCACCCCCACCCACTTTGCCACTGCTTCCTGAGACAGCACTTCTCAAACTCAGCGCCCCAGGAACCCCAGCGTGGCGACGGCATCCACTCAGAACACACAGGCTCTAGGAAGAAAGCACCCAGGCTCCCGTCTTCCTGCACACACGTGTGTTTAGACACCGACGTCCCTGCAGCACCCGCAGGTAGCTCTCCGCGCGGCGTCACAGACACGGCTAGCTCCAGTCATGGCAGCACTCAGCCGCCCGGGTAGGCTGAGGGCTCTGGACCCTTCCCCAAGCCCCACCGGCCTGCAAGACTCCAAGGGCGGGTGGCCAGCTTCCACCCCAGCCCCCATGCCGGTCCTGCTTTTTAGTACACAAGCGACTTTGGGGTCCCCAGGCACTAAGGGATGTAGCGCAAAGGCTGGACTCTGTTTGGTGGTTAACCACGAACGCGACGGCGGGACGGGGCAGGAGGGAGCCGGCTCCCTGCGCCTGGCCTGAGGTTCTGGCTGCTCACAGAGTCTCTCCCGCTGTGATCACCCCAGCCACGATGACACCCAAGCCTTCCTGGCAAGCAAAGACCTCAGACTCCCACCAGCACCACCAGGGTGCCCAGGCCCAAGCACAGAGCCCCTGCCTGGAGGGCCCCAGGAGACCTTCCCCACCCCAGGGAAGGAGCATGAAGGAGGCAGAGTCCCGCTTCCCCAAACCTCCCAAGGTCTCCTGTTTTGACCCCAGCATGATTGCCTTGACCAAGAGGCCCCTCCCGGGCTGGCCTTGCCGCCCGATTCTGCAATGGGATCGTCCTGTAGCCACAATGAAGCTCTGGCTGTCGCCACCAGGCACCTGAGACTCAAGAGTGAATCTCTAATCGTGCCCATTTTAATGCATGTTATTTTAACAGCCACACGTGGCTGGCAGCTCCTGTACGGGGCAACGTGGTCTGAGAGCCGGGGAGAGCTGGCAGGAAGGTGCTGCAGCCACAGCCCCCCAAGACCCACAAAGCTTTGTGGGGGACCTGTGCAGCTGCACCTCCCCCTGGGGTCCGCAGCTGGCACTGGGCTTCCTTCCTGCCCCATCAGCCACAGGGAGCTCCACACTGCGTGAGAAGGCCCCGTGACCCGAGGTCGGACAGGCAAGCAGGCCCACAGCGAGCTCGAGACCCACAGACACTGACCAAGACCCGACAGGACAGACATGCACCAAAAACACGCAGACACATGTGCTTGAGAAGAGGAGGAGGAGCCCACACAGGCACGGGGGAGCCCACACAGGCATGAGGGGGCAGCCGGTGTTGGGGGCTCCTCCAGGCACGGGGGCAGGAGGCAGTGAGATGGGGGGTGGGACAAGACAGCACAAGTCAGAGCCGCCGTGGCCACAGAGACCCCCCGGGACCCCCCTGGGGCAGCACAGCCCGAGCCCCACAGCCTGCCTGGCTCCCCACCCAGTCACAGAGATCCTCCGGGGCAGCACAGCCCCAGGCCCCCCAGCCTGCCTGGCTCCCCACCCGACTCCAACGTAGACACTTCCTCTGACTCCAGCACAGCCCCAGTGGTCCCTACAGGAACCAAGCCCCCGCCAGCCGGGTCGCTTGCCACCACGTGCCTGTGTTCTGAGCCAGGATGGGGGTGGGGGTCTCAGCAGTGAGTGAGGGTCCCTGTGTCCACACCATCCACCTACCAAGACCAGCTGACACCAGTAGGGTCCTGCCATGTGGGGTGCAGGCTCCACCTCCAAAGGGCAGGCAGAGGCACGGGTCCCACCAGACTCACAGAGCTCAGGTCAGGCAGCAGAAGGGTGCCAGGAGCCGAGCTCCCCATCAAGCTTCGCAGAGCAGGCCCCTCACCCAGCAGCCCAGGGACGTGGCAGGTAATGATTGCGGAACAACTTCCTAAGCACGACCCTACACTGGACAGGCTGCGGCTGCCTCAGGCCAGGGAACAGAGATGCCACCCCGTGACCTGCCAGGTGAGCACCCCAGGATGGGCAGGGAGGGTCTTCAAGGGCAGAGACTGCTCCTCACTCCCACCGCACCCCAGGCACCTTCCGGAAGCCCCAGACCCAGCAGCCCCACGTCCCTCACCACAGGCGTCCCAGGAGGAGGGCCGGGGCGGGTGGGCGCTCGCCCGTGGGGGAGGGAGTGGGAGGCACAGGCAAGGACCCCCCGGACACATGGGGAAGAGACAGGGGAGGGGTGGGGAGCCACAGAGCTTACCGGAGAGCCCGGAGGCTCCCGCGTGTCCTCACCTGGAGTTCGCCTTCAGGGCCAGCACCTCATCCCCAAAGAGAGGGCAGACGAGAGAGGGGCCCGAGAAGGGCAGTAACAGGGATTAAAGCACTTGGGGGCAGCGGGTGTCCAGATGGGTGGGGTGGAGGGCAGGAGGGAGAGAGAGAAAGAGAAAGGCTGAGACGAGAACGTGGAGCGGGCCGGGCTGGGGCAGCGAGCACGAGGGGCCGTGAGGCACGGGGCGGGTTCCGGCGTCGCTCCCAGCAAGGGCGTGGGGCCCTGCCACGCGGAAGCCATCGGGAAGCCTCGTGTCCACCTGGGACAGCACCGAGGTTCTGCCCAAATCACAGCCGAGGGTGCCCATTGTGGGGGGCACAGTGCTCATCCCCACAGCCACTCCCAGCCTCAGGGCCAGCGGCAGGGGCAGGGGAGGCAGTGGCAGCGCTGGGGGCTGGCACCAGCAGAGGCCATGCTGCCGACCCAACTCTTTCTGGGCCCTTGTCCGTTTCCTTAGCCTCTTTGAGAGGATGAATGAGCCCCTGGTGGTTTTCTTGGTTGGTTTGGGCCAGAAGCATTGCCCATCTTTCCAGCTCAAGGCACTGACCACGACTCCCCTTCTGTGGGATGTGGGATGGCTGGAAAAACGCGGCTCAGCCCCACTCCGTCTCCTCACACCCAAGCCCCCCAGTGTCTCGCCAGCTGTCACCCCGCAGTCCAGGAGGGGCAGCCAGGTGTCCATCTCGGACCCCAGGTCCAAGGGGCCAGATTTACTCTGCAACATGTGGATGGGGCACAGGGGGCCCAGAGAAGCCTGGCACCTCCGCAGGGTGATGCGTGGGGGGCTGGGGCTCAGCAGACATAGAATTAACTTGGGAAATGATTTTGATTTTCTCTGTCTCCATCCTTCACCCCAGCAGAGCCCTCACATGAGTCCTGTCTCCAATCTGCCTGACCCACAGAACCTCGGGGCCCGGGAGAGGGAACCAGGCTAAGCACCTGCACCCTTGGCCCACCTTGACCTTGGCAAACGGGGAGAGGAGGCCGGCCAGAATCTCCATCCAGGGGCGTGAGGCAGAGAGGATGTCCCACCCTCCCCGGAGGACGAGGGGCCCTGGTCCGTGCCACGTGCTCCAGACACTCTGGACCCAGAGCAGCGGGAAGGCCAGAGGCCCACTTGGAGCTTTCACCCCAGCCGGCCTCGACTCAGGCCAGCTGTGAGCTCGGGCTATGTGCCTGCAGCTGGAGGGAGTGCACTAACAGAGACCCCCTGCCTCCGAGACCCCTGGGGCCAGACTTGTGGGCGGGGTGGGGGATCCCCCACCCCCAAGAAGCCGCCCAGCTGCCCGGATCCACAGTGCTGCAAAGTAAAACCGAATCACTGGGGAGGGGGTGAGCAGGAAGAGTGATTTAAGGGCCCACATCACCGCCAGGCGGGGGTCTGGACACGCAGTCACACAGTCACACAGTCACACACGGAAGCACACACAAGGCCCTCACATCTCCATGACAGGTTGCGCACACGTGTGGCAGAGAGACCAGATGGCCGTGCACACGGCAGACACCAGGGTAGCAGCAGGGGGCACTGACCTTGGAGATGGCTCCGGCGGGGGATCCTTCCTTCAAACAGAAGCAACAGAGAGTTAGTGGCCGCCCACTCAGCACCCATGAGGGTCCCCCAACCAGTCCAGCCCCCCACAGTCCCACCACCCACCCCAGAGAGCCCACGGCCCCAGGAACGGGCACCCCAGGGCCCACGGAGGCAGCTCCGAGAGGGAAAAGGGACTCCACGGGGGGCCTCGGCTCTTCTGACCTGGGGGTCACTACCCCTCCACATTTATGGACACTCATTTTAACCAGAACCACACCAATATTAATAAAGTTCCAAAAAGGATGTGTTTGCGAAGAAAGCTCCGGAAGGGAGTTTAATTTACAATCAATTTTCAAGACAGACTGAGCTGCTCCGACTCTTTTTTCCATGCTTATCCTAATGGAATGATTCTCTTCCGCGTGACTTTCCAGGGGTGGCTCCATTGCGCCACAGTCAGTGAGCCCAGGGTTTGCACCGCTGACCAACTGTCCCGGCCTCGTCCTGCAGGCAAAGCTGTCTGGGCCTTCCGGCGTCTCATTTGGGGCTGTTTCTGCGGGTAAAGGCATTATGGATTGAGTGAGAGATTGGTGGATCGTGATTTGGCTCATCCATGGGGAGGCCCCTGCAATCTCATTCGAACACCTGGGCTGGTGCCCCGGCTGGTACGCCGTGTTACAAGCAGGCTCTTTGGTGCACTTCCAAATACTTCATGTGACAGGGACCGTGTTGCCGTGGAACATGGTCCACGCTCTCGGGGAGGGTCCCTCATCACCTCCTGCAGCTCCCAGTGGCCCAGGCGTCCTTGGCTTGTGGCTGCACTGCCCCGTCTCTGCCTCCGTCTCTCCATGACATTCTCTGTGTCTCTGTGTCTTCTCCTCCTCTACCTCTGTAAGGACAGCTGTCACCGGGCTAGGGCTCAAGCTGTCACCAGGCTCATCAGCATGTTCCAGGGTGACCTCATCTCAAGATCCCAAGCCCAGTTACAGCTGCAAGGACCCTTTTTCCAAATCAGGTCACATTTGCACATTCTGCGACATTTTGGAGACCAGCATTCAACCCACTGCATTCCCCCGACCCCCCAAAATTCATGTCCGTCTTATGTCCAGAATACACTCACCCCTCCCAAGATCCCCCAAAATCTCCACCCTCTGCAGCATGGACTGTGTGTCCAAAACCTCATCGAAATCCCATCCGTTGGCTGGGTGCAGTGGCTCATGCCTGTAATCCCAGCACTTTGGGAGGCCGAGGCGGGTGGATCACCTGAGGTCAGGAGTTCGAGACCAGCCTGACCAACATGGTGAAACCCCGTCTCTAAAAATACAAAAATTAGCTGGGTGTGGTGGCAGGCGCCTGTAATCCCAGGTACTCGGGAGGTTGAGGGAGGAGAATCACCTGAACCCAGGAGGCAGAGGTTGCAGTAAGCTGTGATTGCATCACTGCCCTCCAGCCTGAGTGACACAGGGAGGCTCCGTCTCGGAGCAAAAAAAAGGAAATCCCATCCATTCAAAACGTCCCAAATCCCATCCTCTAAAGTCATGGCAATCACTTATATCAGGCATGTGTGAGGCCGTGGGTGTGTACCAACCTGGGGCTAAAGTCCTCCATGCATGGGCTTGTGACTCTAGAAAACAAGCCATCTGCTTAAAATATCAATGGCAGGACAGCCCTTCCCACTCAAAAAGGGAGAATGACAGAGGGGCCGCCGGCCACCACGGTTTCCAATCCAGCGGGGCAATCTCCACGTGGCACAGCTCTGGGGACGCTCCTCGGGGGCTCTCGGCCCCGCCAGCCCCTGCAGGAGCCTCGGGGTCGTTCCCCGTTTCCTGAAGGGCAGTTCGTGTTCACAGCTGAGGAGCGCCACCGGCCTGTTTCCTGCCTGCAGACTCCCGAAGTTCGATGCCTTCTTACCTTCGTCCAACGCTGTCTCTGCCAATCTAGTTTCTGCTGGTATGAAACTCCCCAAAACCTCTAGGGCCTCCTGAATATGCCACAGGCTGCAACGCCGTTAGATAAGAGGCCCCTCTGCACATCCTTCCTGATAGCTCCATCTTCAGGCCTCTGTGGAGACGGTGGAGGCTGCAGCCGCACACCTGGTGCCTCCAGCATGAGGCTGTCTGGCCACACCTGTGGCCTTCTCTCCAAAGCAGGCTTTGCCAACAGTGAATCTCCTAATTTAAGACCCTTTGCAAGCTGGACAGGCTGAGCACCTCCCAAACCTTCAAGTTCTGGTTTCTTACAGCGGTTCTGCCCTGAATGCCTCTTTTTTTTTTTTTTTAATAGTCTTTTGGCAGATCGGCCAGGTGCTGTTCTGAATCTCCCTGTTTCCTCTCATACTTTACTATGAGCAGCAGAAATAAATTAGGCTGCACCTTCCACACTTTGCTTGGAAATCTTCTTGGCTAAGTATCCCAGTTCATCACTTAAAAATTCTGCCTCTGCCCAACAGTAGCACACAGCCCAGCGGAGTCTCTGCCACCAACAACACAAGGACGGCCTTCCCTCCAGCTTCCAACAACTGCATCCTCACTTCCTCCTGAGCCCGCACCAGAAGCACCTTCAACATCCGTGTCCCCACCCACCATCTCTTCAGGACACCTCAGTTTCTTCCAGCCTGCATCTCAAAATACTCACGTCCAAAATCTCATCTAAATCCCATCAGTTCAAAAAGTCCCAAATTTCATCATCTAAAGTCATCAGAGGCCGGGCATAGTGGCTCACGCCTGTAATCCCAGCACTTTGGGAGGCCGAGACGGGCAGAGCCCTTGAGCTCAGGAGCTTGAGACCAGCCTGGCCAACATGGTGAAACCCCATCTCTACCAAAAATAACAAAACTTAGCCGGGCATAGTAGCAGGTGTCTGTAATCCCAACTACTCGGGAGGCTGAGGCAGGAGAATCACTTGAACCCAGGAGGCGGAGGTTGCAGTGAGTCAAGATCATACCACTGTACTCCAGCCTGGGCGAAAGAACAAGACTCCATCTCAAAATAATAATAATAAATACAATAATAAAGTCATCAGAATCATTTAAATCAGGTGTGCGTCAGCCTGGGGCTGGAGTCCTCCACGCACGGACCTGTGATTCTAGGAAACGAGCCCCTGGGTCACCCGGTTCCGATGTCATGCCCACGCTCGTAGGTGTTTGGCACAGCCGCACACGGCTCCCGGCATTAAAGTCTGGATTCATGCGCTACGGCTCCTGTAACTAAGTGCCGCTGGAGTGTGTAACAACAGATGTTTGTTCTTTCACAGTCCCAGAGGCCAGAGTCCAAAATCAAAGTGCAGGCAGGGCCTGCTCCCTCCGACAGCTCCAGGGAAGGGTCCTTTCTGCCTCTTCCAGCTTCTGTGGCTCCAGGCAGCTCTTGGCTTGTGGCCGCATCGCTTCAGTCTCTCTCCATCCTAGTTGGCTGTCTCCTCTGTGTGTTTCCAAATCTCTCTCTCCTTATAAGGACACTTATCGTCGGACTCAGGGCCCACCTGGAAAATCCAGGATGATCTGAAATCGTCCTAATAGGTTCCAGGGCAGAAGAATGTCTCTAGGAGGCAGAAACCAGCATCCAACCCACTGGAAGCCCCTGCCCCACCAAGGGCTTTCAGACACGGAACTGCTTGGGGACGGCCCTGGGCCTGGACAGGCCTGGCAGGTGCATTCGTGGTCCATCTCTCCTGCTCAGCAGGCCCTTCTGCAACCTACCTCGGCACCCGGCACTGTGACAGCCGTGGGCTTTGGACCTGAAGGAGAGGCAGCAGGTGCCATCAGCACCTGAGTCACCACCAGGCACTCGGGAGGACAACGGACTGGGACACTTTGTCGTACGACCCACGCACCTGGGTCCCATTAGGAGCCATGCACAGCCCCCAGTCCCATATCAACCTTCGCCCCTCCCTCTCTGCCTGTCCCCCGAACCAGCTGCCCCTCTGGGGGTGGGAGTCCAGACCAGGTCAGCACACGCGGAAAGAGAAAGCACCACCATCACCAAGTCCAGCGTTCTCGCGCGTCCCAGCTCCCTAGAGTCCCTGGGGCACTGTCCGGGGCGAGTCTTCTGTGGGCAGCTGGGGCCCCCAGGAGGACTGAGACGCCCACCCGCCCCACCTGGAGCTCCCCGGCTGACCTGAAAGCGAGTCCAGATTTACTCTTGAGGTTCCTCAGCAGTTCCAGCTGGTTCAGCGGGGGGATGAGTCTGGGGCAAGAGAAGGAGAGGGGAGTGAGCATCTCACCCTCCTGAGTCCTAGGACACCTCCCTCTGCTTGCACAGCTCCACAGGCAGGCGCCTGTGGTGTCAGACACCCGGCGGCATGTGACATGGCGAGGCTTTCAGGCAGCTGCCCACTGGGCCCTGGGCTCAGGCCCACCTGTCTTGGGCAGGCCCGGGAGCCACCTTCGTTCTCTGGCTGTGCCTGGGGCCTTGTCAACCAGCAGGGACAGCAGGGAGGAGGGAGGAGGGCAGCCCTGCAGCCTGGAGCAGGTGGAGGAGGGTGCGAAGGTAGGGGGAGGCGCTACTCCCTCCCCCCTTCTAATCCCTGAACATCCCAGAGGAACATCACCCGAATATACTTAGGGCCCCGGCCCCTCTCTACACAGCCACTTTCTCTGCCAAAGCTGGAGGAGTTGGGAGGTGGGATACAGAAAAGGATTCTGCTTGGCAAAGAGCAGCTCATTCTGGAGTCTATAGGATGCGCCCAGCCTCCTCAGGCACAGATGCCTTGGGGACCCTCCGCAGGTGGCCCAGCTCTGCTCCGAGCCCCCTTCCCAGTCCTGGTCATACCCACCCCCGTCTTCCTGCCCTGCCACCCACAGCCACCAGCAGGACCAAGTCCAGGCCCGCTGAAGCCGCCCAGGCGGGTGTGCAGGTGCCTCCCCACGTCTGGGTGGGATGTCCCCCTCTTCACCCCTCCCCACTCCCACCCACCTCACTCCCCCCACTCCTCCTCACTACCCATGCCCTCACGGCATTCCAGCTTCAGGAAGAGACACCCTCCTCTGGGGCCTCCACCCCACCCGGCTCCCTGAACCCCCTGCCCCTCCACTCCGCCTCCTCAGCCTCTGCTCCCAGGCTCTGCCATCCCATCCACGGCCTCCACCCCTCCCCACACCCACCTGTGGAGCACTCCCCACTGGGGCCGTGTCCTGGTCTCTCCTCTGCGTTGGAGGCAGGACGGCCACCTCCCAGCCCAGCCCTCACCCAGCTGACTCCCTACGCGGCTATGGCCACGGTCGCCCCCTGGAGATGCCCCTGCCCATGTCTTCCCTCTGCCCCAGGCTGGGCCATGGCCCACATCCCCCAGACTCTTCACCTGCCCTGGCTCTGCCCACCAGGCTTACTTGGTTCTCCAGACGGGCATCCTTGCCACTCTCCTGACCAAACACTCAATGGCTCCCCACTGCCTCCAAAACAAAAGGATGGCTGACTCCACTGTCTCTCAGGGCCTGGTGATCACCTTTCTGCCGACTTCCACTTCGTCCAGCCACACTCCTCCCTCCAGAGCTGCCCAGAAGCCCCTCCCTGCCCCCCACCAGCCTCTGGTGCCCCCCCTGCAGGCTAGGCAGGTGTGAGCTGGTAAAGCCGTGCCTGGCCCCTCTTTGTTCCCTCTGCAGCCCCAGAGGTGCCCCCAAAATGCTGGCAGGAGCGGGGCTCCTGTGAGCCCCCTCCCTGCAGAGGACAGTCCGCTGTCCAAGTCGGGACGGAGCAGGAACCCAGGTGGCTGGTGAGCTGGTGTTGTGGGCACAGCAGAGCCCAGACTGGCCGGAGTCTGTCTGGGGGCCACAGGTGGCTCCCCACCCCTCCTTGACGGGACCCACACGCACGCAGGCCCAGGTGAGAGACACACACGTCAGCCCTCAGAGCCACATAGGAGGCCATGCCTCGAACACACAGAGCAGCAACGCCAGGGCAGACAGGCAGGCAGCAGGGCCAGGGCAGGACGGGGCTGTGGGACGAGGGTGCAACAAGGGGAGGGGGCGGCCCTGGGAGAGAGCAGAGGCTGGGGAGGAGGCAGCCGGCTTCAGCGCCAGCCACCTGGCCCCAGGGGCGGCAGGGCCTCTGCAGACGTTGGAGATGTCTTATGGCTGAGCATGTCAGGGGCAGAGGAACCCTGGACCCACCACTGCCCAGCACCGCACCCACTTCCTTTCTGGGACTGGAGAGTCAACATTCTAACAGTTCCCAGGAAGGGCGGCCAGGTCTCTCCTCCAGGACTGGTGAGTGGCCCCTGGAGGAGTCATCGAGGGCTTCTGTGCAGGAAGCCCTCCTGGTCTATGTGGGGAGTGGCTGGCCCCAGGTTCTGCAGGGCAGTGTCATCACAGAGCACAAGCCTGACCACCCGACAGGGAAAGGCCCTTTGTGCTGTATGGGGGTGAGGCTTCCCATAGCAGCTTAGCGCTTTCCAGTCTGAACAACAGCCCTGTTTCCTGCTCTCAGCAGTGGGGATGGGGTGGGACGGCCTGGAGCCTTGGGGTTCCCCTGCGATGCCAGGGCAAGACTCAAGAGAAACTTGAGTCCAGGGCAGGAGACCCTGAGGCCAACCCCTGAGGCAAGCTGCCCCGCAGAGGCCACCCTGTGAGCCACGGTGGGACAAGGACTGTGGCTGGCCTGGGAGCACCCTTGGCCCCAGATGGGTGCCCAGCGCTAGGGCGGGGGAAGCCCCCCATCCATCATTCCTGCTCTGCTCACAGATGGGGCCCGTGGGGTGGGGACGGAGGCACGAGAGGAGCCAGGCCGGAAGCAGGACAGGACGAAACCACGGGGGACACAGGCGGGCTGGCAACAGGAAGCAGCGGCTGGGGGGAGGCGGGGTGAGAAGGGTGGATGGGCCCGGGGAGGGCAGGGTTGGCACGTGGGCTCCAGGCAGGGGAGGGCCCAGGGTGATCGGGCCACCCAGCATGGGGCCACGCAGGGCAGGGGGTATAGGGATGCTCGGTGGGCGGGGACAGCGGTCACTCTGCAGACCAAGTGGGCCACGGGGCTCCGGGGGCTTGCCCCGTCACAGTTCCAGACACAGAACGAGAACCACACACACACACAGGGCTTCTGTCCATGCATTTCCTACCTGGAGGCCCCGTAGGTTTGAGTTTGCGAACTTTCAAGTGTTTCCACACACACAAAGGGAAAAGAACAGAAAATTTCAAAAAGAACGGGATAAAAAAAAAAGAAAATGAAACAAATAGTTGAGGAAAGTAGGGGAAACAACAGAACAAAGAAAATTAGCACAAGGGCCGGTTCTGTCCCCGCCCTGGGCTGACAGAGGCCACTTTGCAGAAACAAGGGCATGGCCGACATTCCCAGGAAAGACAGGCAGGGCCAGGCTCCTAAGGTCGGGCTTCCAGGAGGTGCAGGGGGGATGGTGCTGAGGGAGGGATTGGGGCAGACCCCAGAAGGCGACTGCAAACATTGAGGACCGCCAAGGGCTCTGGCACCCTCCTCCCAAGTGACACCCTGAAAAGGCAGGTAGCAGCTGAGGACTGCCGCAGGTCTGTCCACCCTCACCAACTCAGGATCCTCAAGAAGAATCCTGGGCCCCGCCCCAGCCTAGAAGTCCCAGCCACACTGTGCACCTGCCCCACCCTCAAGGAATGCCCCACCCTCAGGGGAGGCCCCGCCCACAGGGAAGGCCCCGCCCACAGGGAAGGCCCCCACCCTCAGAGAAGGCCCCACCCACAGGGAAGGCCCCACCCACAGGGAAGGCCCCACCCTCAGGGAAGGCCCCACCCTCAGGATAGGTCCCACCCACAGGATAGGCCCCACCCTCAGGAAGGCCCCACCCTGAGAGAAGGCCCCACCCTCAGGGAAGGCCCCACCCTCAGGATAGGTGCCACCCACAGGATAGGCCCCACCCTCAGGAAGGCCCCACCCTGAGAGAAGGCCCCACCCTGAGAGAAGGCCCCACCCTCAGGGAAGGCCCCACCCACAGGGAAGGCCCCACACTCAGGGAAGGCTCCACCCTCAGGATAGGTCCCACCCACAGGATAGGTCCCATCCTCAGGATAGGCCCCACCCTCAGGGAAGGCTCCACCCTCAGGATAGGCCCCACCCACAGGATAGGTCCCACCCTCAGGGAAGGCTCCACCCTCAGGATAGGCCCCACCCTCAGGGAAGGCTCCACCCTCAGGGAAGGCCCCACCCACAGGGAAGGCTCTACCCACAGTGAAGGGGCCACCCTCAGGGAAGGCCCCACCCTCAGAGAAGGCTCCACCCTCAGGATAGGCCCCATCCTCAGGGAAGGCTCCACCCTCAGGATAGGCCCCACCCACAGGATAGGTCCCACCCTCAGGGAAGGCCCCACCCTCAGGGAAGGCTCCACCCTCAGGGAAGGCCCCACCCACAGGGAAGGCCCCACCCACAGGGAAGGTTCCACCCTCAGGGAAGGCTCCACCCTCAGGATAGGCCCCACCCACAGGATAGGTCCCACCCTCAGGGAAGGCCCCACCCTCAGGGAAGGCCCCACCCACAGGGAAGGCCCCACCCACAGGGAAGGTTCCACCCACAGGGAAGGCCTCACACTCAGGGAAGGCCCCACCCTCAGGGAAGGCTCCACCCACAGGGAAGGCCTCACACTCAGGGAAGGCCCCACCCTCAGGGAAGGCTCCACCCTCTGGGAAGGCCCCACCCTGAGAGAAGGCCCGACCCTCAGGGAAGGCCCCACCCACAGGGAAGGCTCCACACTCAGGGAAGGCTCCACCCTCAGGGAAGGCCCCACCCACAGGGAAGGCCCCACCCACAGGGAAGGTTCCACCCACAGGGAAGGCCTCACACTCAGGGAAGGCCCCACCCTCAGGGAAGGCTCCACCCACAGGGAAGGCCTCACACTCAGGGAAGGCCCCACCCTCAGGGAAGGCTCCACCCTCTGGGAAGGCCCCACCCTGAGAGAAGGCCCGACCCTCAGGGAAGGCCCCACCCACAGGGAAGGCTCCACACTCAGGGAAGGCTCCACCCTCAGGGAAGGCCCCACCCACAGGGAAGGCCCCACCCACAGGGAAGGTTCCACCCACAGGGAAGGCCTCACACTCAGGGAAGGCCCCACCCTCAGGGAAGGCTCCACCCTCTGGGAAGGCCCCACCCTCAGGGAAGGCCCCATCCTCAGAGAAGGCTCCACCCTCTGGGAGGGCCCCACACTCAGGGAAGGCTCCACCCACAGGGAAGGCCTCACACTCAGGGAAGGCCCCACCCTCAGAGAAGGCTCCACCCTCTGGGAGGGCCCCACACTCAGGGAAGGCTCCACCCACAGGGAAGGCTCCACCCTCTGGGAAGGCCCCACCCACAGGGAAGCCTCCACCCTCAGGGAAGGCTCCAGGGAACAGAAACCCCCTAGGAGCAGGTGAAGGGGGGGCGCGAGAGCTGGGAAGTCCCCGGGCTCAGTTCCCCACCTCAGAGGAGAGGGCGGGTGGGCAAGGTGGTGCCCACACAGACGGACTCGAGGGGTCAGGCCTGCGTGGACCAGGAAAAGGACCCTCAGAACCCCTCATCTCAGACCTTAATTTAAGCAAGAACCAGGCACCGAAAATCCCAGCTGGCTGCCACCTGCCCTTTTGTAAAACAAAAAAACACGGGAAAGCCGCCCTCCGACCACACAGGCTCACAGGACCTGCTGGCACTGCCTCGACAGGCACTTTCTAGGCCCCCTTCTCTGCTGCCCGAGGGGCTCCAAGGTTGTCTGTGTGCTCTGTCCTGTTGGGGGACACCTGGGACCCCCAGGATAATTTGAGTCTCCTGGTCCGAAAGCCTCACTGCGATCCGGGGTTACTTTCCTGCCCCGCACGCAGGAGCCCTAGGTCCTTGCTGGGGGACGGGGTCATGGTGCTGGTTCCACTCTTGAAGCCTGGGCGCCTCGAGCTGCCGGTCCAGAGCAGCCCGGGGAGGACCTGTCAGTCCAGAGCAGCCCGGGGAGGAGTTATCGGTCCAGAGCAGCCCGGGGAAGAGCTGTCGGTCCAGAGCAGCCCGGGGAGGACCTGTCGGTCCAGAGCAGCCCGGGGAGGAGTTGTCGGTCCAGAGCAGCCCGGGGCGGGGGGCATTTACCTTGAGCTCCCTGGGGAGCGTCCTTGCAACGTACACAACACAGCACGACCCACGGCCAGGACGATAAAGCAAAGGGGTGAGGAAATGAAAGTGAAGAGAAAGCCGCAGCTCTAACACAAAGGGCAGAATCAACGCCTCGAAATAAACCACACAGAACTCCTTTGTGAAAAATACATTTTAAAGAAAAAAATCAATCAAAATAATGAACAACAAAAAGTGGGGTTTAAGAACAAATGGAAAATAAAAAATGAAACAGATGCTTGGTGGCAGGTGCCCGGCGGCGGTACCTGTACATGGGCACGGTGACCGTGCGCTCGTAGTACTGCCACGTGGAGTGCAGGTCTGTGCGCGAGAGGTTGGTGGCGTAGAATCTCCAGGCCGACTGCGGAGGGAAAGACAAGGCAGTTGGCGAGGGGCAGGCGGCGAGGGGCGCGCCCAGGAGGGCCGGGCGTGGAGGGAACAGGGCAGAGGGGACCCCCATGCTGTGGGCCAGGCACTCAGGACTCTGGGCCAGCAGGCCAGGCCCCAGTGCTGCATCAGCCCCACAGCCTCAGTTTACCCTCTGTAGGACAGACAGGCAAGACCGCTTGTCAGACGGTGGGGCCTGAAGGAGGGGAGCGGTCGGGGCGTGACTCGGGGCCCTCAGCGAGCTCTCAGGGAGGCTGTATTCCTTTTTCATGACTCACCTGGCCCCTGGCGGGTATCGCCTGTCCTGGGGGTTACCTTCCTGCCCTCCCGGGTGGGCCCTGGGCAACCTGAGGCGCTAGGGGTATGGATAGGGCCAGGGACCCCAGCCTCCATCCTCCCAGGGCGGGGGCTCAACCCGGCTGGGGGCATGAGCCTGTGGGTTAGAATGAACCTCGCCTGGCTGGATTTCCGTTCTCTATGCCTTTGTTTTGTTTTGCGGTGCTGAAATAGACATATCCTGAAGTTCACCATGTTCGCCATTTTAAAGCGTGCACTTCAGTGGCGCCTGCACACACAGTGCTGTGCGACCGCTGCCCCTATCTAACTCCACACCTCGTCGTCGCCCCCAAATAAACCCCCTCCTACCCCCGACGTTCAGCAGGCACTCCTGGTTCCTGGTCCCCCAGGCCCTGGCCACCGCCAGGGTGTACAGGGGCTCCACGAACTTCCCCGCCCCGGGCGGTTCCTGCCAAGGGCATCGCAAGCTGCACGGCCTTCCCCGTCTGGCTCCCTCCACTGAGCGTGACGTCCCCGAGACCCATCCGCGTCGTAGCAAGGGGCAGCGCCCACTCCTCCTTATAGGAGGATCGTATGGATAAATCACATTCCGTTCATCCATTAATAGACATTTCGGCTGTTTCCACTTTTTGGTTCCCATGAGTGGTGCTGCTGTAAAATGTGTGTGCACGTTTTTGGTCGAAGGTCTGTTTTCAATTCTTTTGTGTCTATACCTACAGGTAGAATGGCTGGGTCACGTGATAACTCCACGTTTACGAACTTTCTGAGAAACAACCGAACTGCTTTCCAGGGTGGCGGCACCGTTACATTCCTACCAGCAGGGGGCCCGATGTCCACACATCCTCACTACACTGATTTTCCGTTTGCTAACATGTCAGCCACCCTGGCCTGGCGCAGAGGCTCACAACACCTTGGAGGCTGAAGCAGGTGGATCGCCTGAGCCCAGGAGTTCAAGCCTAGCCTGGGAAACATGGCAAAACCCTGCCTTTACTTAAAACAAAAAATTAGCCAGATATGGTGGTGCACACCTGTAGTCCCAGTTACTCAGGAGGCTAAGGTGGGAGGATTGCTTGAACCTGGGAAGTCGAGGCTGCAGTGAGCCAAGATCACGCAACTGCACTCCAGCCTGGGCAACACAGCAAGACCCTGTCTCAAAAAAAAAAAAAAAAAAAAAAAAAGTTGGCCATCCTAACGTGGAGCCTGAAGATGGGACTGAACTGCTGCCATCTCAGGATAAAACTCTAACAGATGAGGAGCGGCGTTTATGGATGAGCAGAGTAAGTGGTTTCTTGGGATGGACTGTGAACACTGCAGAGAGCAGGGTAAGGCCACTTCTGTCAGGTCCAAACCAACTGAGGCCAGAGAGTACACGGCGGGAGGGCTCACGCCTGCACGGCCGAGATGAGGACCGTGTCAAAGATATTCTAAAATAACCCCAGAAGGAATTCCTTGTCAGGAATGCAGCAATCCAGACAAGATGCTCTAGGAAGAACACTGGCCCAGCAGCAGCATCTCAACCAGTGAACGGCTGCCAACTCTGGTTTTCAGCCTCAGAGCCAGTGAACTCTGTTTCCAAGCAGCTTATGTGAACTTCTCAGCCAGGGAGAGCTTCCCTGCTCCTCCCTCTCCGGCACACGGGCGGCTGGCAACACTGGCTCGTCTTCTGGATGAGAGCCCCCCACCCTCCAGCCACAATGGTTCATCTCTGGCAGCCTTTCTTCTAATTCCCAAATACATTCGACATGTTTTTGTTTTTTGTTTTTTTGTTTTTTTTTTTTTTTTTGGTCGACAGAATCTACTCCAGGCAAAGATGTTGTGAACTGTGTTGAAATGACAAGAAGGACTGAGAACATTATATAAACTTAGTTGATAAAGCAGTGGCAGCATTTGGGAGGACTGACTGCGATGCTGAAAGGAGTTCCACTGTGGGTAAAATGCTGTGCAACAGCATCACATGCTACAGAGAAATCTTTCGTGAAAGGAAGAGTGAATCGATGCAGAAAACCTCATTCTTGCCTTATTTTAAGAAATCACCACAGCCGGGCGCGGTGGCTCACGCCTGTAATCCCAACGCTTTGGGAGGCCGAGGCGGGAGGATCACGAGGTCAGGAGATCGAGACCATCCTGGCTAACACGATGAAATCCCGTCTCTACTAAAAATACAAAAAATTAGCCGGGCGTGGTGGCAGGCGCCTGTAGTCCCAGCTACTCGGGAGGCTGAGGCAGGAGAATGGCGGGAACCAAGGAGGTGGAGCTTGCAGTGAGCTGAGATTGCGCCACTGCACTCCAGCCTGGGTGACAGAGTGAGACTCCATCTCAAAAAAAAAAAAAAAAAAAAAAAAAATCACCACAACCCCAGCCTTCAGCAGCCCAACCTCATCAGCAGTGGTCACCAGCATCGAGGTGAGACCGCCTGCCGGCACAAAGACTGCAACTCTCAGAAGGCTCAGGTGATTGTTGGTATTTTTTTAGCAATTAAGTATTTGTGAGTGAAAGTACATGCAATGTTTTACTGTTTTTTAGACATAATGCTACTGCACACTTAGTAAGCTACGGCATGGTATAAACATAACTTTTTTTTTTTGAGACAGAGTCTCACGCTGTTGCCCAGGCTGGAATGCAGTGGCGCAATCTCGGCTCACTGCAACCTCCGTCTCCCAGGTTCAAGTGATTCTCCTGCCTCAGCCTCCTGAGTAGCTGGGATTACAGGTGTGTGCCACCATGCCCAGCTAATTTTTTTGTATTTTTAGTAGAGATGGGGTTTCACCATGTTGGCCAAGCTGGTCTCAAACTCCTGACCTCAAGAGATCTGCCCGCCTCAGCCTCCCAAAGTGCTGGGATTACAGGTGGGAGCCACAGTGCCCAGCCTGTAAACATAACTTCCATATGCACTGGGAAACCACGAAATTTGTGTGACTCGCTTTATTGCCGTATCTCTATTGTAGTGGTCTGGAACCACGGCTGCAGGTCCTCTGAGGTGCACCCGTGGAGAGGCCCAGCTGTGCTCTGGAAATGTGCACCAGCTGCTGTTAAGAGTGACCTTCGAGGGAAGCAGGGCGCACGGGACCCTGGGTGCTCAGACGCTGCTTTTTCTGGCACTATTTTAACCTTTTCACCACACGTACATGCTCACTTTTTAAACCGTCAATAGTGGAATGAGATTTGGGGGCATTTTTGTTCTTCTTCATACTCTTGCGTGGAAATAAATCGCTGTCTGTAGTTTTTACAGTGGAAGATAAATACACACCTTAAGGTAGGCTGGACCCAGAGCCAAGACCACAAGAGGCACATCCCCTGCAGTGGCCACTGACACTCCGTGGCTTGTGGCCACGTCTCCAGTCTCTGCCTTTGTGGTCACACTGCTTTCTCCTCCTGTGTCAAATCTCCTTCTTACAAGGATGCATGTGATTGCATTTAGGGCCCACCTGGGGTAACCCAGGATTATCTCCATATCAAGATTTGCTGTCTAAGACAGGAGAGAGCCTACAGCCACATTCAGCTGGCAGGGATACTGGTCAGCTCTGCGGGTCCAGTGGATGGAAGACTTTGGGGAGGAACTGAAAGAATGGTTGGTCCCAAGGGGGTCCTGCTGTCTGTCCACATTTTCTTTTTTTTTTTCTTTTTGAGATGGAGTCTCACTCTGTTGCCAGGCTGGAGTGCAGTGGTGTGATCTCGGCTCACTGCAACCTCCACCTCCCTGGTTCAAGCGATTCTCCTGCTTCAGCCTCCTGAGTAGCTGGGATTACAGGCGCACGCCACCACGCCCAGCTAATTTTTGTATTTTTAGGAGAGACAGGGTTTCACCATGTTGGCCAGGCTGGTCTTGATTTCCTGACCTCGTGATCCTCCCGCCTTGGCCTCCCAAAGTGCTGGGATTGCAGGCATGAGCCACCGCGCCCGGTCATTGTCTGTCCGTATTTTCAAGGTGGCTCAGGAATTACTTGTGGATGCCACAGTGGTCACTGCGCCCTACCCACCCCCAAATGGTGGGACGGCACTGGGTGGGGTCTGGGCGGGTGTTGTGGGGGCCCACAGCCAGCATCAGGGGTCAGACGAGGTCAGGCACTGACTCGCTGCAGTGTGTGGACTCTGGGAGCCTCGGCCCTGCAGCTGCAGAACAGGCGTGCTCGCCTCCCAGGGTGCGGTGGAGAGGACCTGATGGCCGGTCCCCGGCACACACACAAGGCAAGGGCCACTCCAGCGTCCTCACACGAGCCACCCCTGTGCAGCCTCAGGGGTCGGAGCCATTTCTCAACACACACACTTCACATCCTTGCTCCTTCCACAGATTCCCACAGAGGGTGAGGGCTGTGGCCCCATCCACAGACAGGGCAATGCCAAGGCCCCGGCGGCCTCCACTCCTCGACAAGGTGGGACCAGGACAAGGGCTGTGCTGGTCCCCGGGGGACACCTGGACTCACCTGGATTAGGCCTGCTGCCGGATTCCGCCTCTTCTCAAAGTGCTTCTGCCTGTGCTGCTCCTGAACCTTCAGGGCAAAGCCAGACCCCAAGATGCCCTGCAATTCATCAGGGTCAGGCCACACCCCAGGGACCCCCCATACCCAAATTCATCAGGGTCAGACCACACTCCAGGGACCCCCACACCCCAATTCATCAGGGTCAGACCACGCTCCGGGGACCCACACACCCCCCAATTCATCAGGGTCAGACCACGTTCCAGGGACTCACACCCCCCACAATTCATCAGGGTCAGACCACGCCCCAGGGACTCACACACCCCCCAATTCATCAGGGTCAGACCATGCCCCGGGGATCCACACACCCCCCAATTCATCAGGGTCAGACCCGTCTCCACCGATCTATGCCTCCCCCACCTTCATCAGGGTCAGACTGCATCCAGGAACCCACATCCCCACAATTCGTCAGCATCAAGAGGAAGGAACCCTCTGGCTTGCAGGAGACATGGCAGGACCCACACTGAACTCAGAGTGGCCTCTCTTTCCCTTCCACACGGAAGAGTCTGCACGCCCATCTTGAAGGGCACACAGTGAAGGGGACACCAGGGCCAGCCTCTCGCCGTGCACCAGCTGCCCTGCCCTGCCCTGCACTGGGGCAACAAGGGTTGACAGGGCCCCTCCACCTCCCTCTGAGCTGGGTTGGCCTCACTGCCTGAAGACCCACGAGGGAGCTGTGTCACCAGCCGCCCTGCTCCTGGTCACAAGGACCTCCTGCTGGGCCCCACTCAGACTAAGAGGGGCCACCAGTGACTAACAGAGCCCCCCGAAGCTACAGCCGCAGCCCTGGGCATGCTCCTGCTGGGGCTGGGGAACCCCCACTCCAGTCCTTGGGGAACAAGGCCTCTGACCCTGAGCTGCCACCTCCAGCTCCTGGGGGCTGTGGACCTGCTGAGAGCCGCTCCTGCCCCAGGTCCCACCTAGGGAACTGTGCCCAGGGGCCTGTGGTCACCTCGGGAGCCTACAAGACCTCGTCCCCCTCCAAGGCAGGCAGAGACAGCTGGACTTACTGCAGGCAGCGCAAAGAAGGAGACGCCGATGAGGGTGAAGGTCGCCGCCAGGAGCCTGCCGTTCCAGGTCTGGGGGTACTTGTCCCCGTAGCCAATGGTGGTCAGCGTGATCTGTGGGACCGCAGGCTCTAGTCACACGAAGGGCCTGCTCACACCTCTGAGGGCAGGCTGGACGCCCACTGGCGACTCGGGGCTTGGGATGGGACAGATGCGGAGCCACCCCCGTGTCACCACCCACACAGGGGCTCAGTGAGGCCAGCATCAGTGTCGGCTGCCCTCCATCCCCAGAGCCCTCTCTCCTCCTCCCCTACAGGCCAGAAGCGGGGTCCAGCCAAAGGCTGTGTCCCCATTTCACATCGAGAACCAGAGGCCCAGCAACGTGACTCCCACGAGGCTCGGCTAGGACAGCAGCCCCCACCCCATCCCCGCTGAGTGGAGAGCGCAGCTGGGGAGGAAGGAGTGCCCAGAGGGACCCAGAGGAATGCGCGGGGCGTGCAGGGGGCTCCCTGAGCCTGAGCTGAGGCCGGAGAGGGGTGGGTGGGAGGAGGCCACCACAAGAGGTGGGGGAGTGGTCCCCACCAGGCCATGGCGGGGTGGGCTGCTCCTGGAGCAGGGACCCCAGGGGTTGTGTTTAGTTTCTCTAGGGGTGGTCGGGCCAGGTTGGACCTCCCCAGGGGTCCCGGTGAGCCCAGGAGCACCCGACTCAGGGCCTGGGTGAGGGGAAGCGAAGGACGGACACGTCTCCAAGCAGCTCCGACAAGAGACGCCTGTGCTGGGGCCAAGGAAGGCAGGGGCAGGCACCCTGCACTCAGTGCTGGACATGTGGGGGCCGCAGCCCACCCCCGCCTGCCAGAACCACACGCACCACAAGCCAGGGGGCTCAGGACAGCCGCACAGAGGCTGCTCTGGCTGGGACCAGAAGGCGGGCCCGGGACAGGCCCTGGGAGGGCAGAGTCTTAGATAAACAGAGGAAGGGGTCGAGGCCTGAGCGCAGACAGCAGAGCCGGGAAGGGGAGACCTCTCACCAGGACCTGCAGCCCCACCTTGGGGAGTTTACCCTGGGCTCTGAGGACGCTGCTGTGTGTTCTGAGGACAGGGTGGGCCTGCTGGGCCGCGCCTGCTCCACACCAACAGGAAGCCGCGGCCTGGCGCTGCTTTGCGCCACCTGGGGGCCTCGGCTGCCACCACCACGCGGAGCGCACAGGAGACTCTGGGAAGGAGGCTGCCACACAGAGTGGGGGGGAGGCTGGGCGAGGCCTGACCGAGAAACCTCTCCTGGGAAGACCGAGCCAGGGTCTCAGCCCTCTACACAATTTCGTTACCAGAGGAGGCGTGGTTTTTTTGTTTTTTTGTTTTTGTTTTGAGACGGAGTCTCACTCTGTCACCTAGGCTGGAGTGCAGTGTCGCGATCTCGGCTCACTGCAAGCTCCGCCTCCCGGGTTCACGCTATTCTCCTGCCTCAGCCTCCCGAGTAGCTGGGACTACAGGCGCCCGCCACCACGCCCGGCTAATTTTTTGTATTTTTAGTAGAAACAGGTTTCACCATGTTAGCCAGGATGGTCTCAATCTCCTGACCTCATGATCCGCCCGCCTCAGCCTCCCAAAGTGCTGGGATTACAGGTGTGAGCCACTGTGCCCAGCCAGGAGGCATGTTTTTGAAGACATGAAACAGTGACTATTGCCATTCTCAACTCAATCACATGATCGCAAGGGTTGAGGGGGAAGGCGGAAAACCAGGAGGGAGAGGATGGGGACTGGGACAGAGATAGAGACAGAGAAATAGACACAGGCAGAGAGATGGAGACAGAGAGATAGAGAGACAGAGAGACAGAGATAGAGAGACAGAGAGACAGAGGCAGAGATAGAGACAGAGAGATAAAGAGACAGACAGAGAGATAGAGAGACAGAGAGACAGAGAAATAGAGATATATAGACAGAGACGGAGACAGATAGAGACAGAGACAGAGAGATAGAGACAGAGACACAGAGATAGAAATAGAGACAGAGATAGAGAGACAGAGACTGAGACAGACACAGAGAGATACAGAGACACAGAGAGACAGAGACAGAGAGATATGCAAAGAGAGAAACAGAGACAAAGACAGAGACAGAGAGATACACAGAGACAGAGAAATAGACAGAGAGATACAGACAGAGAGATATGGGCCTGGCACAATGCCTCACGCCTGTAATCCCAGCACTTTGGGAGGCCAAGGCTGGTGGATCGCTTGAGCCTAGGAGTTCAAGACCAGCCTGGCCAACATGGTGAAACCCTGCCTCTACTAAAAATACAAAAATTAGCTGGGTGTGGTGGTGTGTGCCTGTAATCCCAGCTACTCAGGAGGCTGGAGCAGGAGAATCACTTGAGCCCAGGAGGTTGAGTCTGCAGTGAGCTGTGACTGTACCACTGCACTCCAGCCTGGATGATAGAGCAAGATCCTGCCTCAAAAAAAAAAAAAAGAGAGAGAGAGAGAGACAGAGAGACAGAGAGACAGAGATGGCAGAGAGACGGGCAGGGCAGTGAGACATGGGCCCTGGCCAGAATGTTGTAGGGGACAGGGGAGTCGAAAGAAGCCAGAGAATCCCGGAGCAGCTTCCGAGCCCAGGTCCCACTGAGGGCCAAGTCTGTGGAAGGGGGCCAGGCCCTGCACCCCTCCCCAGGGGGGTCAGATGGATGGGACACTTTCACACACAGCTCTCCAAAAATTTCTGCCCCTGAAATGTTCTCAGCTAGCCATCCGACCTGCTCCTTCAAAGTGGAGGCCAACTCAAGGAAAAGGAAGCTGGAGGCCTGGCAGATGGGGCCTGGCCTGCGGGGGAGATGAGGGCGGGGTTCCCCCCACACTGGTGAGGACCCCCAAAGGCCGCAAGAAAGGGAAACTGGGGGTAGATCTCATCCTATCCCAGTAGGAGGTACACAGTCAGCGTGTTTGAATCAGGAAATACCAGCATCCCTATTTGCTATTTAAGACTA